>NW_024429193.1:32825975-35225975 GCF_017639785.1 Mesocricetus auratus | reverse complement strand
TGTCTGAAGTTTGGGTTCATGATAGAATTGTGTTGGAAAGGGGGTCCCTGCGCTGATGCGGACAGGAATGGACACACATTTGTACATGGGCAAACAGAAGGGAAAAGCAGAGTCCAGATCATTTGCAGTCTTAAAACGAAGAGAGTGTGCAACCATGGTGACAAGGGATTAATATGTAATCAGATGTCATCACACACCATGAAAATCTTTTGTGCTCCAGTAAAAATAAGAGCTAATAGTCGATATACTCTCCATGGGAAAGGATCTCGGGTCAGAGCTGGGGTGCTGCATCTTTTCATTAATTCAACGTTTTATTTTCTGAAGTTTTTACTCTATGCCAGGGATTTTGTTAGCGGAGAAAATGGAATGGGGGCGGGCGGGGTGGGGTTGGGGATCGCTAAACCCAGCGTACTTACAGCTACGAAAGAAACAGCGAAATCTGCCATTATTCACCAAGTGTTACTGTTAACACAGGGAAAAGAAGCGCCTGCCCTTTGTGTGAGGTGGGAAGCTGAGGGTCTCATTGAGAAGGACCTGCGAGATAGGCAGGAGAGCACTGGGCAGTGATGCTGGTCCACAGGTGTGGGCGATCGAGGCGCAGTCCAAGTGTGGCTTGTGAGTGAGCATGCGCAGTGAATGAAGTTAGGAGCAGGCCAAGGCAGAGGTTGGTTTCAGACTCGTGAGTGTGCTGTAAGCTGTGAGTAAATGCAACGACCCTTTCCTCATTCCTGTAAGGCCCCAACAACGTCACAAAGAAACTCACAAGGACCAGGCATTTTGTGTCTAATCAAGTACCCAGCACAGCGCCCGTCCCACAGTGAGGCTGTACATGCAGGAAGCCTTGCATTTAGAGACTAAGTGATAAAAATGTCAACAACACATTTTACTCAATGGTGGACCATGTATTCTAACTTCTTGTGCAGCGACCTCATTCTGTGGCCACAGGGTCCCAAAGCAGCACCAGCTGAGTAGAGATTTTTCATAACATTATGGCAATCCTCCGTTCTTGCCTAACTGCGAGACTGGCCTATACGCGAGGGCAGAACGAGGAAGGTTATGATATTCTTTAGGGACTAAATCTGCTTTTATCTCCAAAACAGTCAGTGTACCTGTGTTTATTTCCTCACATGTGATTATCTTGGATACCTGAGGTGTATTTGAAGCTGCCTGTGTGACGTGCCTGTTTTCTGTATTCTGTTCTGTACGTAACTGTATTTTTAAACTCTGATTTCTCAGTAAGAGAAGGCAGACTGTGTGACCCGAAACTCCGATCTGCATCAAAACTGTTCTCTTGGCACGTGGACAAAAATCCAATTACTTTCCAAAGGACAAATTGTCTTTGGGGACTCGATCTAAAATTCATGACCAATCTGGAGGAAAATAGTTCTCTAGGATTTTTTTTTGAATCATAGATGATATATGTGCAGGGCTGGGTGAAAATAACGCTCATGTAAATGAGTCAGGTTTACTTTCCTAGGTTTGTGTGTAGAAGTCCACGTCCTTACTTGGACCTACCAGGCATTTCTAAGAGAAAACCACAAGACAATCTTTGGGGGTGGCTATTAAGGTTCACTGGAGCTGTGGTGGCTGACAATCATGTCTGCTTAATTTCTCCGATTGTTACAGGAGTTTGCCAACTTGTCAATAAGATGGAGGAGAATACTGGCAAGATTAAACCTTTCAACCAAAATGACGAACAGTTCCTGGAAGCTTTTGTTATCTTCTGTGGCTTGGGGATCCAGAACACACAGATGTATGAAGCGGTGGAGAGAGCCATGGCCAAGCAAATGGTGACATTAGAGGTGGGACCAAGCTGAGGGGATGTGGTCCGCTCGGTCACATGCTTTCCTTCCCGGCATGCACGGTGTGTATGTGTGTGCTCTGGCCTTTTAGCCCTGCAGAAAACACGGGATTCTCACAGTGATATCCGCACACTTACTTAAAAGCTAAAGAAAGGAGATTCCACGTATTTGGACTATTGCCAAGGCTCAGATGACCAAGACTCTGGTCCATCCCCCACTCCTCCCGCATAAAGCCGGGTTTGCTTTGCGTATGCCATTCCCACAGATGCGCGCCGTCCCCGAGGAGTCCCTTCCCTGTTTATCCTGCCCATCCTTCTGTGTCTCTCCATGAGGTACCTGTAAAGAAAGCTTAAAAAAAATCCTGTCAGTCTTAGAGAACTGAGGGTAAGGAAGGAAACGTAAATGCAGGAAACCGGCGAAGGGCAGAAGTCATGTCTCTTTCAAGCAGGGGGCTGTGGACTTTGATTCTGAGTCCCCCGCCCCCGCTGGCTTCATGGGGCAGCTGTAAATGTTGTTGCCCCTGTCAAATAGAACTTTAAAATAAAACCTTTAAAGTATCAAATAGGCCATTCAGCGCAACCACATTTTTTAAAGGAGTATCTAAAATAGTTCCTCATTACTTGGAAGTTACGGTTTCTGAAAATGAGAATTATGATTCTTAGCTCAAGTTAGAAGATTTAAAGTAAGCCTGACCTTAAGGTAGCACTGGGTCCTGGTTCCATTGTGAGCTTAATAGTCCTGGTGTCCTCAACTGCTGTGACAGCTTAATTTACTCTGCCCTTGACTTGTAGACTCTAAGAGCATAAGGTTTTGCTGGATGAATTCGGCAGTTACTACAGGCTTCACCTGAGAACCGTTTGTGTGTGTGTGTGTGTGTGTACATATATGTATATATTACAAGTAGCGACCTAAATATGTCTAATCATGCAAGAGCTTTATTCCCCTACTCTGTACAGAAGTACATTTCTGAAAAACAGTTCAAAATAAACACTTGTTGCCATTGGTAAGCTGGTGATTATTTCTAGAGTAACTTATAGATAAGTGTTTGTTATGGTAACAGCATCAGAGTGACAGTTTTAGGATTTTCTCTAAAATTAACGAGCATAACTTCAGGCTCACACACTCAACTCTCGATGGAGGTTTCGCTGTGTTGATAAAAGCCATGAGTAGGAGTTGGAAGTCAGAGGAGCCTTGTTGCCTCTCCAGGAAGTCAGGGCAACCTTCCAAGCTGATGTTATGTGTGCATCAGTCCTGCCTGGGTAACCTGGACTCCTGTCTTACCCACAGGTCCTGTCCTATCATGCGTCAGCAGCAGAGGAAGAAACAAGAGAGCTCCAGGCTTTGGCGGTAACCCTTTCTTTTGAAAACTCACATAGCTATCCAATTAATATACAAGTGCTTTCTCTAGTGGTAAACATTTAGATGGATGCAGAAGTTATTTATGTTGATTAACTGTGCTTTCTTGCTAGGGTACAAAGTCATCGATAATAACAAAACACCGATGACTGATGTTGACTTTATAATATTATTCTATTATCCTGAATCCCCTCCCCACCCCCCACATGGTTGTTACGAAGTTCACCTCTTTCTTTCACCAAAATTAACTTAGTTTTCATTTACTGGGGAGACTGAGACAGGTGACTACAGATGGTTGGCTGTCACCAGTAACTAGCTCTGCACTGTCAAGAGCTGAGAGCGATCCAATTTCTGACCATATGGTTTATGGCAGGGCGTTTGAAATCGGGATCAGATAAGGTTAGTTCCTGGAGTCATGTCATAATTCAGTGTTCAGTGAGATGAAGACAGGGGAACCTGAGTACACACATGCTCTGAGTCTTGCTTGGGATGCTTTGGTAGCGGTCTGTGCAAGTTTGAGGCAGTCACACTTAACTCTCAACAGTACACTTACATGCTGTGACACAGCTAGGTCTATCTGAGAAAAAGAATTGTGCATGTAAGGAATGGAAAGTTTGAAGGGATCATAGAAATTCTCTCATTGTTATCGGCAGCATAGCTTGCCAGAAGATAACTTTTTAGTGCTTTATCAGCATGTTCTCATGGAAACCAGCTGTGTTGTGAAGACCACAGTGGGGCCTAGAAAAGCCAAAGAACTTCAAGTTCACACTGCCATGCAGGACAGGGAGTAAGGTGGAAGTTCATACAGAGCCCTGAACCAAGGAGTTAAAAGGCAGGAGAAAGAGACCTTGGAGATATTCTAAGTTAAATTGTATGTAGGAACATGACTCATCTATCAAGGACAGCAAAAGAAACATTAGGACACATTAGGTAATTGTATCGAAAGGTCACACAGAGTTTACAGAGGTATTGGGTTTAAAAGTATCAATTGCCTTGGGCTTAATTGAGTTTTTTTTTTTTTGAGACAGGAGCCAGGCTCTCACACAGTGGCCCAGCCTGGCCTGGAACTCACTTGAACTCCTGACACTCCTGTTTCAGACTCCCCAGCCCTAGAAGTATAGGTATGAGGCACCTCACCCAAGTTAACTGGCACATTTATTTGCCTAATCCTCCAACGAGATCTAGTTTTCAGGTACACATACACTGTGAGTAGTAAATGATTTTGTGTTTTCAAGCCCCGGAAGTCATTAATCAGTGGCAAAGTAAAGGAAAAGGTACACCTTGCCACGTGCCATATGGAAACCCAAAGAGCAAACACAGCAACTTCTCAAGACAGTGCTAAAACCACCACTGGAGTATGAAACTCCGGTTTTACACTACAGAAAGAGCAGAGTCTTTCACAAAAGTCTGAACTTGGCTTTCTCAATAATACTTATAATTTTACCAAGAAAAACACTCTGGAATAGCTGAAAATTGCACAGCATATTGTCCCGAACCATCTGTTGTTCCATTTGGAAAATAGATGTCTGGCAGCTGCACTGAGAAATGTAGGGTTACATCTTTTGTAGGTCAAGTAATTTAGTGAAATTGGTTGAAATTCAGCAACTGATTTCAATTCTAGTTTTATGTCAACCAAATAAAAATTCTTATGCAGCTCCAACTACCCAGGTGTCTGCATAAGGCAGCAGTTCCCCGAGATGCTGTCTTTGTCATGGCTTTGCTTGTTTGTGCCAATTCCAGCTGTAAAATAATTCAAAAGTTGTCATATGTTTTCCTAACTTTTATTCTGAATTTTTACTCTTGAGATTAAACAGTATATGTACCAAATGTGTATGGCTATATCCAGAATAAAATTTCTCTAGTCATAACAAAAGAATTTATAGGAAATTCAACCCCCCCAACTTAACTGGATTTTTTTTATTCCATTTTTAGTAAATGGGTAAATAACGAGTATAAGAGACATAGGGCCTTTCAACTGAGCCTGTTGCCATGTATGTGTCTTTTTGATAGTCTTTAGTCACAAGATGCTGTCACTTGATCATGGTTCTTAAAAGCTAACTACAAGAATATAGGGCTGGAAGATGATTTGGCAGCTGAGAACATTAGCTCCTCTAACAAAGAACCTGGGTTTGGGTCTCAGCATCCACACTGTAGCTTTCAATCATCTGTAATATCAGTTCCAAGGATCCAGAAACACAAATGATACACATATATACATAAAGGCAAATTCTTATACACATAAAATAACTAGGGCGGTAGTGGTGCATGCCTGCTGTAGAATATTATTTTAAGATGTTACATTTTTTTATGCTGTGGAACATTTGTTTAATGATGCAAAGATGTTTTGCATTGTTTTATGTTGCATTTGTTTAACTCTATGAAACTATATTACTTTGCCTGTCTGAAACACCTGATTGGTCTAATAAAGAGCTGAATGGCCAGTAGCTGGGCAGAGAAAGGATGGACGGGGTTGGCAGGCAGAGACAATTAATAGAAAGGGAAAAAGAGAGATGGGAGATGAGGAGAAAGAGAAGGCGGGGGATACCAGGGTCCAGCCACCCAGCTACACAGCAAGCTATGAATGTTTTGTTTGAGGACAAAATTAGAAGGAAAGGCCACCAAGGTAGGGATTCTACAGACAGAACTCACCTCATTTTCACCTTAACCTGTCAAAGAAAGAAAGACCATGGGCCCAGCCTCGGACTGCTGCAGGTGACCGTGGTGAAGGACAGAGCCAAGATCTGACCCAAATCTGATGCCTAAGTTAGTGTATAGATCAAATATCTAACAGCATGTTACTCATTGCCCCTTGGTTAGGAGAAATCTTCTAAAGACTGACAAAGCATAACGTGAAACTTTCCATCGGATGGTTTAATCAAGAGTTGGCCCCGTGCTCTTGATGATACCCAGTGCTACTGAACTACAGTGACCTGTGTCCTTGGTAATGGATTGCCTTCCTTAAATTGGGCCAGAGTCTAAAGCCATCTCCGGCCTGTCCGTGGAGGCATCCTCTTTTATAGAAGTCTAAAACATCTTTTTCATATGGGCAAGACGTCAGTAGGTTATCTGCTTGACTCTTCCTATTTCGTTTTGGGTTTTCTGGTGAAGAGTTTCCAGCCATTATCTTATCTCCAAACATGGAGACATTGTTATTGAACTTCTCATACACAATGGCTGTGTGTATTTTGGAAACACCACAGTTCTTAAAAAACGTTTTTGTATGTGGAACTAGGAAAGCAACATAATAGCACATCTGTGTATATTAGAGTATGCACATAAGTTCCACTGAGTTTATACTTAGAAGTATTTATATCTTGTCAGAATTTTATCATTTTGCCTTTGTTGTATGATTTTTAAAAACTGTATGGTCGTTATCCAAGTTTTTAAATTTGTCTTCCCAACTAAAGTTTAAAGGAACTACTTGTTTAATGTAAGAAAGAAGGAAACATTATACTGGTATAGTAATTAAAGAAAACATTCAAGTCCTCTGCCTCTGTGCCTTACACACGCCCCTCTGGAAGATGGGGTTCCAAACTGTGCCTCATGTACCACCCCCTCTGTGGATTTCTTCTCATCTGTATTGGAATGCATCTCCGTCTTGGAAAAAGATACATTTTAACAGCACTAAAAGATGTGTGAGTTTCCATATTAAAGATATATTTTATGAGAGTTTGGAAGTGGTGAGTAGAGGCAGCAGGCTTCCTCAGAGTGTAAGATAGTGGTTGTCACAATGGCTTTCTTCAAGAGCTGAATGGCATTGCCGTCCTTTGCATAGGGCCCCTGAGAGGAGCTTATTGGTCAGGGCCCAAAGGAGAGTACCCAACACTTGTCAGGAGACCTTTCTTTGAAAGCACTGGTACCAGCTAGCAAAGACACTCATTTGATCCCTGAAAATAATTTCCTTAAAATGAGAACTAATTGAAATTCTTCATTTTTATTGACTTAATATCAAAGAGAAATAAAAGCAAAATGACTTCATAAAACATTGATGCTAGCCGGGGAGTTGGTGGCACATGCCTTTAATCCTAGCACTTGGGAGGCAGAGGCAGGCGGATCTCTGTGAGTTCGAAACCAGCCTGGTCTACAGAGCTAGTTCCAGGACAGGTTCCAAAACAACACAGAGAAACCCTGAAACCCTGTCTTGAAGAACCAAAATAAATAAATAAATAAAAAATAAAAATAAAAACATTGACGCTAATTGGAAGAATTTGACCTTCCATGGAAGATCAAGTTCAATAACTGCCATTTTCAGACTTACTTTAATAAATATTTCTTGTGCAAAAAGAACCTTTTGTTAGAATTTGGCTGTAAAGAGATGTTTCAGTTCCCATGGTTTTTATTTGGGACTTGAGAGCTGATACTTAAGATCTAAGGCGGACTGAATGTCTGGCTATCATTGTGGCTTTTTTTTTTTATTTGTTTGTTTGTTTAAAGACTACACAATCAATCAGATTATGCAGCCCTGTGCTTTAGTTTCTGCTGAGGTGACGAGAGACATTTCCCCACAGGCAGAATACAAGCCCCTTTAATGAGGCCTTCACCAAAAATAAGAAATTCAACAATTTGTAGATGATTGCTATGTTTGTTTTACCCAAGTGTGCCAATTTCCATGCTCACATGTTTTCACAGGCACCACACATTTAAGAAATATTATTTTAAAATACATAAAACAGCTTTTAACTGTTGATTGATCCAGACTTCAGGGTGAATAAGGTCTGAAGCAAACGTAACTTCTCTATGCCCCTCCCCCTTGACCTATAAAAGAATGTAACAAAGAGCTTACCCTCCAAAGCCACAGAGATGAGCCTTCCTGGTGGGTGTGCTGCCATTGAGTTCTAGTTATCGTAAGTAGTTGTAACAATATGGAGGTCTTTATGGCTCTGTCATGTGGCAAGTTTCACAAGTCCTAATAGTATAAAAAGCACTCCAGACATGTGCACAAGTAGGGAGAAATTTCCAAGGGGAAAATGAACCTTGTGTTTTAAGACTAAAGGTAAAACCTTTTGATTATAAACCGTAGTGAGTTCTCTGCTTGCTGAATGTAATCTGAGATGGACCATCCCAAGTGACCTCCTACCATGACTGCTCACAAAGTAAGAACTACTCAGGCCGCTGTTTCCTCTTCCTGGATTCCCAGTGTCCTTAGCATGGGAGCACCAAACTTGCCGATGCACTGACAAACTGAAACTAAGGTTTAGAGTTATGCCGTATACATAATGCAAATGAGAGACACTGAAAATCTGACTGTAATTTTAGTTTCTCAAAGGGAATAAGAAGAGTAGCAGAGCTACAAGAGAACAATGCAAATACCACAAGGGGTTGCTGTTCCTGTCACAGTGGGATTCATTATCAGTACTGACATTTGCATTATAGCAGTTTGTAAGTGAAATTCTTAGGAAAGTTTTGATGTGGTTGATGAGTTTAGAAACCCAGCAATTCATTCAATATTTACCTCCTAGTCTATATAGGTGCTGTATTAGGTTTTCCAGATATACCGAATGTGTATATTATATATGTAATATAATTATAATCATAAAATGTAGTAATTGACTATGAGATATCAGGCACTATGAAATTATAAAGGTACTCTTATCTGAGAGACTTGTACATGTGTGGCTGTACCCAAAGTGTCTCAATTCCATTTCTTGGTACACCACTCCCTCTTAATCAGTGCTCTGACTTAGACACAGGAGATTTTTGTTTTGTTTTGTTTTGCTTTTACGAGACAGGGTTTCTCTGTATTGTTTTTGAGGCTGTCGGTCCAGCCCGGCCTCGAACTCACAGAGATCTGCCTGCCTCTGCCTCCCAAGTGCTGGGAATAAAGGCGTGCGCCACCACCGCCTGGGAGATTTTAACATGTCTATGGCATGTCTGATTTCAACACGGTTTGTAATTCAACAACCTGCTGACAATGCATTTGGACTTTGTCTCTCTATCAGATTCTCTTAGGAAATTCACAAATTCTCTTGTTTTCTAATCATGGCTTGAGCCAAAAAAATCCAAGTCTAGAGCATCTTCTGTATTTTATCCTCCTGAAATGCTTTTTGTGGATCCAGTGGTAACCACCATGCCACAAAAAGCATTTCATTGAAGTCAGCCACAGTGACCAGGTAATGGCTGTGCCATTGACTCTGGATGGCCTCTCCTAATGCAGCAGTTCTTACATTTTTGCATCCATCAGAACCACTTGCAAGGGTTATTGCAGCACAGAGATGGCCAGGGCACACTCCTGGCTTTTCTAGTTTAGTAGTTCTGCCTTGAACCCCAAAAGTTGTATTTTTAGTGATTTGTATATGCTATTCTAATGGAATTGTGGTTCCTTCTGCTTCTGTAATCATCTGTATCAAACTCAGATTCTGAGACTTGAGATTCTGTTGCCTACAATCACTTTTATTACCAAATAGATTGTCAGTGTTCAACTGAGAAAATATAAACTGTCTTGACTATTTAGACAGAAAGACAAACATTTTCTTTCAAACCATCTGAAGAAGCCAATGAATGAGCCCAGGAATGAGTTCCTGGAACAAAACATATCTGGACTATTGCATCATATCTGCACATATCATCAGCCACACAGACTAGAATCAGAAAGTCACTGGGCTATTGGGTACCATCTACATCAACCGTGCTAGATATTTTCGAGTAGAGAAGGGACTCTGTTCTGTAGAGCTACACTTCCTACCATAGTTTCCCTCAATAGTGTCTCTTGTGGCACCATTTTAGTTTGAAATTCAAGTTTTATGTGTTATAGCTTAGTTATCATTGACTTAACAGCTAACATCTACATATATGCAAATACATACTGTATTTGTCTTTCTTGGTCTGGGATACCTCACTCAGGATGATTTTTTTTCTAGTTTCACCTGTTTACCTGGGGAATTTCATGCTTTTATTTTTTTTAATGACTGACTGAGCAATAGTCTATTGGGTAAATGTGTACCACATTTTTTTCTTTTATCCAGTCATCTGTTGAAGAACATCTGGTTGTTTCCAGTTTCTGGCTATTATGAAGACTGCAGCATTGAACTTAGTTGAACATGTGTGTCTTTGGTAGTATGAAGTATCCTTCAGGTATATACCCAAGGATAGTATAGCTAGGTCTTGAGGTAGATCGATTCCTATCTTTCTGAGGACCCACCACACTCATTTGCATAGTGGTTGTAGAAGTTGGCTTTTTTAGCAGTAATGGATGAGGGTTTCCCCTTACTTCATGTTCTTACCAGCATGAGGTATCATTTGTTTTATTGATCTTAGCCATTCTGATGGATGTAACATGAAATCTCAAAGTAGTTTTGATTTGCATTTCTCTGGTGGTTAAGGACAATGAACAGTGCTCCTTCTGTTTCTGTTTTGTGGAATAATTTGAGGAGTATTGGCATTAACTCTTCTTTGAAGGTCTGGTAGAATTCTGCACTAAAACCATTTGGCTTTGAACTTTTTTTGCTTGGTAGACTTTTCATTTGTTTGTTTTAATTGGGGAATTGAGACTAATGATGTTGAAAGATCTCAATGGGTAGTGTTTGTTGATTTCTGTTATTTTGTTCTTTGTGTGTGTGTGTGTGTGTGTGTGTGTGTGTGTGTGTGTGTGTGTCTTATGATTTGGTTGTCTGAGCAGAGAGATCTGGAATGTCTTATTTTCTCCATTTATTGTGATTGAAAGTATTGAGTATAGTAGTCTTTTCTGGCATCTGTATTCCCTGAGAATCTGTAGAACATCTGACCTGTCCCTTCTGGTTTTTAGAGTCTCCACTGAGAAGTCGGTTGTTATTCTAATGGGTCCCCTTTTATATGTTACTTGGTCTTTTTCCCTTGCAGCTTTTAATATTCTTTCTTTTTTCTATACATTTAGTGATTTGCATATTATGTGGTAAAGGGAATTTCATTTCTGGTCCAGTCTATTTAATGTTCTGTATGCTTCTTGTACCTTGATAGGCATCTCTTTCTTTAGGTTTGGGAAATGTTCTCCTATTATTTTGTTGAAAATATCTTCTGTGCCTTTGACCTGGGTTTATTCCCCTTCCTCCATTTCTATTGTTCTTATATTTGGTCTTTTTTATTGTGTCCCATATTTCCTGGATGTTTTGTTCATGGATTTTATTTTTTTCTTTAGATTTTACATTTTCTTTTACCATAGTATCATAGTATCTGTTTTTTGTTATTATTGTTGTTGTTGTTTTGTTTTTTTAAATCATGTCTTTAAGGCTTGAGATTCTCTCTTCCAATTTTTGTATTCTGTTGGTGAGTTTTGCCTCTGAAGTTCTTGTTTGAGTTCCTCAATTTTTTATTTCCAGATTTTCCTCAGTTTAGGTTTTCTTAATTGATTCTATTTCTGCTTTCATGTCTTAAACTGTTTTATTTGTTTCACTCCAGTTTTTGTTTGTGCTTTCATGGATTTCTTTAATGGATTTCTTCATTTCCTCTTAGGGACCTCATCATATCCATAAAGGCTATTTTACGGTCTTTGTGTTGTGCTTCAGCTGTGAGGCAGTTCTCAGGGCCTGCTGTGGTAGGGTAGCTGGGCTCTACTGGAGACTTTGTTGTGGCTAATATTGATTGTGTTTTTATACTATTGTCCAGGCATCTGGGTTTGATTTTAGTTCTAGGTGCTGATATCTGGTCTTGTCTTTGTTGGGTGGATGTTCTTTTCCTTGGTTTCTGGTATCCTCTCTGGTTGTTAGGAGGCTGTGATAGCCATGTGTTGCCTGGTAAGGAATTCTTCTGGGATCTTGATAGGTTTGGTCACTGGAGGTTCAGGGCAACGTGTTTCTCGGGATTGGGACCTGACACTTAAGAATGGGAATGGACTGGGAAGTGGAGGTTGAAGGGGCCCACTGAAGGGAGGAAAGCATGGTGTTCCTCCTGGATCTCCTTATCTCCTGGGAACAGGTGTAGAGAGGGAGGAGAGGTCACAACAGGGAGTCTGTCACATAGCTGGGGGATTTGGAGAAGTTGAGCAAGGGTGAAGATCTGAAGTGAGCCTACCTGCTGGCTGGCCTACTTGCTTCTCTGGCAGGGTTGGCTGGTGGGTTCCAGGGAATGCCTGCTGGAGTTGGGGGCTGGTATGATAAGAGGAGTGGAGGGAAGAAAGGTTAGAGGAGAGCGGTGTGATCACCTGGAGATAGGGCGCAGGAAGGCTGTAGCAGGTGATCTCCTACAGGGCTTGGGATGAGACTAGGAAGACAGAGGTGAAAATCTAGTTAGCCTACCCAGTTCCCTGGTTGGTATCTCCCTTCTAAATTCTAGTGCATACAACTGTAACCAAATGAAACCCTGAGAATCTAGAATTACACCTGACTGCCCCACCCCCAAATACCACACTCTTCAGTCTCTGCTATTAGGAAAAGGTACACAATATTTTGTCCTTTGAAATAGTAGGAAAAACAAATCGAAAGTTGACGTTTTACGCGATGGTTGAAGAAGGGTTTTAGGGATGTCTGCCTTTCTTAAGCCTCGTTAGTGACTAATCCAAGTTCTGAATCCCATATCTGACGACAGGGGACGTGTCTACCTGTCTCTGCTGGGTCAGCTCATGGAGTCTGTCTGTGCTGTGGTAGTGAGCAAAGGAGGATAGGAAGCGGCTTGCAGAATCCACGCGCGCGAGGGAGGGGCCTGGGCTGTGTGGGTCACCTCTCCTGCAGCTGTGGAATATGTGGAAGGAAAGGAAGAAAACGTCCTGCAATAAGAAAAATGATGCTGAAGATAGAACATCTGTTCTTTCGTGTCTAGTGGATCTGCCTAAGGACAGCAGCTGTTGTCTGTTTCCTCCCCTCTGGACTCGCTCCATCCCTGATGCTAGAGGCCACTGTAAACAATGAGACCTTTTTCTAAACATTTTCAGTTGTCAGCCCTGTTTCAGCCCACACGTAAGTCCATGGTACTGGCTTTATAGGGTGCATGTTTTCTCGTGAATTTTTGTCTTAGGAAGAGTCTTACAGAATGCACCAGGCTGGCATATGTGAGGCGAAATACCACAGCCATCATGAGCAGGAGAAATAGCTTTAAAGGTATAGGGGATAGACAGCTCTCAGTAGCTCTGGGAGATTTTAGTATTTTGATGGGTTTAGTTCGGGATAGTTGAAGGGAAGACAGGATAGTGCTGTCTGAATGGTAGGAAACCTAAGGAGTTTGGCAACTGTTTCCACTCTTACTATTTCTTTCCTCAATAAACAAAAGGTTCATTTTATCAGGTTCCTCTCTGCCTGATCAGGCTACCACACTTACTAATGCTCACTTGCATGCCCATAGAGTAGATGGTCCATGGCTGGAGGAGTAGGGGCCCTACAAGTTCTAGTAGCCACAGGCTCCAGCAAGAATCCAGGAGAGAGCTGTGAGGCTGCCAGGGACCCTTGGCCTTAGCCGGTTACTCTTCCGTTGATGCTTTGAAAATCATGTTGCTGTTTAATTTTCCTAATATGTAAACAGCATGACAAATCAGGTGTTTTGACAGCAAGGTTAGGACGCATTTGCAGCACTGCCCCAACACAGGCAGATGGGCCTCACCCTCCAAGGAAGTTTTGGAACATTAAGAATCTTGGTGCATGCCTACCGTACCAATGCTGGCACTAAGGTAGGAAGATCATGGGTTCCAGGCTAGCCTGATCTTCATAGGAGGCCCATCTTTAAGTAAAATGAAAATTGTTAAGTCAAATTAAGCAAAGAAAATAAGAGTTTAATTCCCTCCCAATTTAAGCTAATAAATAGAAAAGTGTAGGAAATATGAAAGTAAGTTACAGTCTTCGATGCCATTTAACAGATGTTCCCAGAGAGGGGTGCTAGCACCAGGGGGCACTTAATCCTACTTAGGTTGTAACTGTGTCCTAGAGGAATTTACCAGTTAAAGAGCAGGCGCTCACAGAAGTAGACAGTACAAAGGAGGAGAGATGGACGAGAAGAGCAAGGCATCGCCGAAGACACCCAAGGTGCTTGCTACAATTAAGTGACCAGAAAATCAAGGAGTTCAGTTAAAAAAACAAAACCAAACCAGAGCCATCCCTTCCACAATACAAACACAACGAGTTTCCCTTGCGGCCTGTAATAGACTACATGCAAATTCTCAGCAAGTGCTTTTGTTAGCACTGTCAGTGATTGACATGCCCAAGCTTGGACGAGAATCCACAGTAGTCTACACGGTAGACTCTGCAGAGTAGAGGTGAGGTCAGATCTGAGCTAGACAGCGTGCTGCTTTGGGAACTGTCTCTATTCCTTACCTGACCACTTGTGCTTAAGTTAATGTAGCTAAAGAAATGGGTGCAAAGCATCTATAAGGTTTTTGTATGAATGAAATATAAATTGCTTGGACCATTATCTTTAGCTTGCTTACTGCTTGACTTCCAGCATTGGAATAGTTCCAGATGCATCTGTCAAATGAATAAGAAGTATAAAAGAGCCAGATTTATCAGGGTTCTCTGTTTGAAGTGTTGTCTCATGGTGGCAAGTCTCTCTCTTCTTTCACCTGTCTGGAATTAACCCCATGTGACTCAGTTTAAAAAGTGTAGGGAGATTCTGTGATAAAGATTTCTAGTCTATTGCAGTTTGCCATTGCTTGACAACATGTCCAAGGTAACCCACTGAAAAAAAAGAGGACATTTATGGGGGCTTGTAGTTTCAGAGTTTGTAGTATTTGATCAAGTTGCCTCTACTGCTCTGGAGTCTAGGATTGACACAGTGCATTATGGGAGAAGCCTGGTAGAGAAAGCTGTTCATTCTGTGACATCCAGTAAGTTCTTTCAGTAAGAGGAAAAGAAGGCTCCAGAGTTTCCCATTCTAGTAATTTAATTTTCACCCCCTGGGCTCCTCCTCTGAAATATTCCACTACCTCCCATGTGCTAGCCAAGCTTACATAAGCTTTTGACACAAACCATTTGGAAAGTGGGAACCACAATTGAGAAAATGCCTCTACTAGATTGGCCTGTGGGCAGTGCCCCCCCTGGACTGGTGGACCTGGGCGCTCTGAGAAAGTAGGCAAGTCAAGCCATAAGGATCTAACCAGTGAGCAGCACCCTCCGTGGCCTCTGCACCAGTTCTTGCTGTCGGGTTCCTACTCTTGATTCCGTCCCTGACTTCCTTGGATGATGACCTGCAAGTTGTAAGATGAATAAACATCTTCTACCACAAGTTGCTTTTGGTCATGGTGTTTTACCACAGCAATGGAAACCCTAACTGAGACATCCCAACAGCACTAGACTGGAGAACAGGCCTTTAACATAAGGGCATTTGCGGGAACATTCCAGACCCAAACTACAGCAATGCTGAAAGGAAAAATAAGTAAACAACATGTTCTGTTTCCCTCCAGAGAAGAGAGTCTTATGACTGACTGCTGTCTTGGTTCACAGCTTTATTTTATTTTCTTCTCTTCATTAAGGCTGCTGTGGTGCCATCTGCCCAAACCCTTAAAATTACTGACTTCAGCTTCAGTGACTTTGAGCTGTCTGATGTGGAAACAGCACTGTGTACAATTCGTATGTTCACTGACCTCAACCTTGTGCAGAACTTCCAGATGAAACACGAGGTAGGGAAGGCAGTGATGCCTTTGATAAAGGTGTGCATGTGTGCATGTGTGATTAACATACCTCGCCTAAGGAAAAAAAACTGTCGTTAAAAACACATTCATTAAGCTGGGTGGTAGTGGTGGACACCTTTAATTCTAGCATTTCAAAGGCAGGGACAGGCAGATCTCTGTGAGTTTGAGGCCAGCCTGGTCTACAGAGTGAGTTCCAGGATGGTCACGCCTACACAGAGAAACCCTGTCTCAAAAAATGCCCTACCCCCACCCTCAAAATGCATGTATTGGATTCCTACCATGTGTCAAGCACCAGGTTGAAGAATGCAGGAGGATTTTACTCATAGTGATAGAAGTGCAAAAGCAGGTGGCAGGAGGTGGTGGAACACGGGGAAGGTAGAGTGGCCAGAAAGGCTTCTGGAAGGTTGAGTAGAGCACCTGGTAAACTGTCAAAGGGGACTAGCTCTCCTCCTGACAACAGTGGCCATTCACTGAGTAGTTCCAAGACTGGAAGTACCTTGACATCATTGCCAACTTTGGGATAACAATGTAGAATGGACCAGCACCGGGGGCTTGTGAGGCCAGACTACTCAAATCTCCACAGAGCAGAAATAAGACCCTTTGAGCCCCAGTCTCCAAATACAGATTCCTATATAAAACTTGCTGTCTTCAAGGCTTTTATAATTCTACTTAGCCCTCCATTAATCCATACAATGAATAGTTACTCACATGCTCTTTGTGATTCCAATGATGCGTTGACCCTACTCTCAAAGGCCTCACAGTATGGAAAGAAAACTGAGGGTGAATGTAATTAAGACTAATAGAGTGTCATTTATGGTCTTGGAGAATCTGATTCTTTCTCATATTACTTTTTCTTCAATGAAAATCAAACAATACAAGTGAGCTAATAATGAGTCTCTCTTGCCTGAGTGTTAGTTCAGGGGGGATGGTGTATTGTTTGATTATTCCAACAAGCTCTTGTGAATGAATCTCATTCAGAGATGAGGAAACCAAGCCATCATGGAGTAGAAATGTCATGGATTTCAGCGGTGGTCAGTACTCATTCCCCTGGGCAGATTATCTCCCACATTCTATTTCATCACCTCGTGGAGTAAATGGTGTCATGGCGCCATGGAGTCTGTATGAATTACATGTTCATCTGTATATTACATGCCTGTATATGTGTGTGCTTGTAATAGTCTGTGTAATCCACAGAGAGAGAGAGAGCATGTCAATTATCCCGTTTAGGCCAAATTTGACTTTGCTAAATCATCATCAGATTTTTCCAATAGAACTCACTTTAAAAGTCTGCCCTGTAAACGTGGTAAGTGCACATCTAGAGTTAGAAGTCCTTAGTATGGATCACAGTTTTCCTTCTTAATACTTTGATCAGATCCATGTGTTCCTGGAGTGAGCACATCTGTAACTAACAATGACTCTCTTCCAAGGGCTTGGCTAGAATGCAAGAATGTGATTCTTTCTGTAAAACTCCTGTTGTTGGTTTACTTTTTGTTTGGCTTATGGGTAGCATTTGAAGATTGGGGAATATAGATTCTCAGTTTTCCTACCTGTTTCTTCTCTAGATCATCCAGTTTCCTTTTCTTTTTAGGTAACCCCTATCTTAATGTCAGAAAATAAACAATTGTATGGTAATTTCAGTACCATACAAAGAAACAGAGTAAAAGTAGCTCGTCAAGGCTGGTTCCCCCCCCCGGAACAAATGGAACAGGAGGACCCAGACTGGGCTAGTCAGCACACAGGGGCAGGAAGTTCACGCCATTTTTATTCTAAAACAGATGGTGACTGTGTTTTCCCCATTGGCTGGCTTCTGACCTCACAGTCGTTGAGATTAGTTAGTTTTAAAAGACCCAGTGCAAAGGAAATAATGGAAGATGCTGTGTTGCCCCAGACAGTAGAGTTCCAGAGTAGAGGGAGCCTTTGCATAAACAAAAGTTTTACCAGGTGAGAGAGATTAAAATATTTGCATAAAAGTTCTACAAGGTGGGGAGATTAAAAGATTTTAATTCCTTTTCATAAAACTTTTACAAGGCGGGGAAGATTTATGGAATATTGGCACTCTGTGAATTAACTTTGATAAAAAACAAACAAACAAACATCTTTTACATTTATTCCAGGCACCATCAACCAGGCTGTTAGGATTACTGTGGTTGGATTTTCTGCCCAAGTATCTAGTCTTCTTTTATTTCAGGGATTATTGTCAGTATAATTTTAGGTGGAGAGGGTGCCCCTACCAAGTCATTTCACAGCGAATGGTAAACCTCCAGTCAGCATTAATTTATGCTGGTGGCAGCCATTGTCTTTTACTGGTCTCTGAAACAGTCCACTTTATTAGGACAACATGTGTTAATTGTGTTTCCATCCATACCCCATGAACTGTGTTTTGCTGCACTTCATGCCATGGTCACTGGGGAACGTAGGTCTTTGTCGCAGGTTCTTAGTCATGTAGGACAAGAATCTTAAAACAGACTCGGAAACTTGGGGTCGTTTTATCAGAGTTGACGAGAAATCGCAGGAAAGGCAAGTTGTAGGTCTCAGCACTGCCAAGAGCTGAGGACTAGAGAAGGCAGCTTTGTGAGTGGGTTAAGAAGCCACACGGGCTTGGCAATAGAAGTCTGTGAGCAGCTCTGGGAGAGGAGGCGTCTTCAGAGGGGGGAAAACGCCTGTTGTGCCAAGTGTAAGCAGGGTTAAGATTGGGGTCGGTTTGGTTTGGAAGGAGGAGATAGGAAGAAGGAAAACGTTGCAGGCCCGGCAGTGACTGGATGATCACGGCATCTGTGGCAATGGCTTCTGTGGTCTGAGTGCACATCTTCTCTCTTCTTAAGGGGTCCGTAGGTGCCTCATCTTTCTTCCTACCTCCTGGCTGCCCTCTTGGAATCCTAAGACTATCTTTCCCTCTTATAGACAGTCTTTGGCCTTCCTCAAATGTGTTATCAACCACTGGCCAAGCCTCTTTACTGATAATTAACCTGTAGCTTCCTTTAGATTCTAATGCTCTTCCCTCCCCCAGAGACTCAGGAGAAGGAGTCCAATGTCTGTTGGTTGGAGGGGCCCATTGGCAAAGGGCCCCAAGCTGATATGTTTTACCTGATTCCCAAAAGGATCCCAAGCTGATAACTTTTACCCAATTCCCAGCAAGGGTTACTTTAGCCATGATTCAATTGCAGAATATGTATACATATTTAATAATAGCTTTAGGTTTTGAACTAGTGAAGGACATATTCAGACGTTGATTGTCCAGTTTTTCCTCATTATTTTTCTTGATGGTTAATTAATCACAAGAGGTTTTCTACAGAATGCCAATGCATACTCTTAAAACATACCAAAGTAAAACTTGTGGCTTTCATTTAAAATCCCCCTATGGTAGCTGATTTCCCATCTTTCCACCAGAGTTCAGAAATATCCAGAATAAGGAAATCTTTATGAGATTTCAGTGCTGAGTGAGCACATTCCCACTGCGGGCACACATACCCACTTACACATGGGCAATGGCAGGGACCTATGCTCAGAGATCCCAAGGTTCTTTATTGGAGAATTCCCTGGGAACAGAACCACAGAACTAGAAGGAAAAGTCCTAGAAAGAAGAGTGGTTATCCCAAGTTCTCTGACTGAGCAGCTCCTACCAATTGTGAAGAGACTCGGCTCAGCCCCCAGAGCCCATCTCAAGGCTGGACAGTTTCAAAGCTGCGTTCTTTCCCCTTGTGCTTTTTCCAGTCCCGAGGCCATGTTCTTTGTGTTTGCAACATCCCCAGTGACACACTTGGGGACAGCACTTAGAGAACGATGATTTTACAAAAATAGAGTAAACCATTGAGGTTTTAAGAAAGGCAGCCTGGTAACACAGAATGACCATGCTTATGCCCTGAGTCCCTGAGGAGCTTATGTAATTCTCCACTTAGAAGTTAACTTCAACCCAACTTGGGAGCGCCTTTCCTCCCCCCTCCCCGCTCCCTTCCCATCTTTTAAAATAAGTGTTTCCATATGGGCCCCAAGAGTTTTCCTTTACATACATTGTCTCCAAATTTTGATGTCTTGGTCGGTAGACATTAACTGTGCCTAACACTTAGGCAGAACTCAAAGTGTAGAGAGTAAAGATCTAATGAAGAGGGCATGAAGACCTGTGATTCCAGTCTGTCCTGAGCCTTGAGCTAGATTCCCAGCCCACCTTAGATCCTTGCACACAAGTGTACAACTTGAGAGCACTAAGAGAACCCATCCCCCAACACTCATGCACACAAGACTCTGGATTCTAAGGAAGACAAGGAGGGATGTTTTTTATAAATGTAGTTGGTATCCTACCCATGACAAAATACCTTTCTTTGAGATATTATCCATTTCTCATCTGATTTAACTAGGTTAGCTGGGTTGGTTCTATATTAAACTGGTAATATTTTAATTCTGGCTCCACCCCTTATGAACAGCCACCATTGACAGGTTACCTGTTTGAGTGTAGTTTCTGTCTTTCTTTTTCTTTCTTTTTTTTTTTTTTTGGTTTTTTGAGACAGGGTTTCTCTGTATTGTTTTGGAGGCTGTCCTGGAACTAGCTCTGTAGACCGGGCTAGCCTCGAACTTACAGAGATCCACCTGCCTCTGCCTCCCGAGTGCTGGGATTAAAGGCGTGTGGGATTAAACGCCCGGTCTGTCTTTCTTTTTTCTCTTTTTAAAATATTTATTCATTTTTTCCTAACATCTTTATCGATTATTTGGGAGTTTCACATAATACCACCTGATTACCTCCGCTTGCCTGACTTCCCAGGTCCCCCCCCCCCCCCCCCTTGTGACCTTCTCTAAAGGAGAGAAGAGGGGAGAAGCAGTCCAGTTTGTACTGCTCATGTACTCACTGGAGTGTGGGAAAGCTTCCAGGTGACAGACCCTTAGATAAAACTGAGTCTTTCCCCACCCCACCCCGACAGAAGCCATCAGCCATGAAGAGCGAGTGTTAGTTTCGTCCTTTGTGAAAGGATTGGAATAGTCATACGCCCTTCCCTCGTGGTTGTAAGGAATTGAGCTTGAATGATGTAAGGTACCTAGAACTTAGAAAATGAAGACTAACTTGGCAATTCTTGTCACTCCGTATCCTTCATTTCCTAAAGGTTCTCTGCAGATGGATTTTAAGTGTTAAGAAGAATTACCGGAAGAATGTTGCCTATCACAATTGGAGGCATGCCTTTAACACGGCACAGTGCATGTTTGCTGCTCTAAAAGCAGGCAAGATTCAGGTACTCAGTTTACAGCATGTCTCTTCGAATTCTTTAGAATGTGCAGCTCTGATCATTGACTAATTTACCACATAGTGACTCATGGTTGGTTGAAGATTAGCACCAAAGGATAGTTGGTTACTGTACTCTCATTTGTAATAAATATGAGGAAGTAAAAATCTTCCTCTTTCATGCTACATTTTAGGAGTCCTTGGGCAAATAAAGATTCCTGTCAGAGGAAGACACTAAAAGAAAAATAGTACATTTATCATAGTCACAGCCAGCTGCTCCACAGTGGAATTACTCGACACTCACCAAGTGCTTTCACAGATAAGCTCATAGTTATCTATCCTACTCTGTGTAGAAGGGCTAGTTGAGACAGGTTTTGGTTTCATGGACATTGATCAGAGACTGAGTAAAAGGAAAATCAGTGCAGTAAGTATTTACTTAAAGCATTGATTTCCAGCCAAATCCTGTTACATATCTGTCCTTAGATTCCATCTTCAGAGGGAATTGACTAGTTATTCTGAGTGATTCTAGACATCCATTACAGAATTTAAATTCAGAGCCTCCCAGCTTTAAAAAGGAAATTTAAAAAACTATTGTTCTCTGTCATATATCCCACTTTCAGGGGTTACACATTTTAAATGACCAATTTTAAAATAAATGACTGAACTTGGGTTTAGCTTAGCAATGGAATGCTGGAATAGCCTGTGTAAAACCCTGAATTTCATCTCTGCATATAGAAAATAAATAAAAGAAGCTGTACAAAATAACACACTGCTATTTCACTCCTATAGAAACATTTCTAAGACCAGAATAAACTTACTTTGGGTCATGCAAGAATCCTAAGATTATCACCACTGAAAGCTGCCCCTAGCTTTCGTGATGAAGAATGAGATGATGTTTTTCACACCTGCTTCAAAGTTTATCCAGTGGAATGGAGTGGCTTGGCAGTTTAGCTTACATTTCCTTACTGATGAAGGGAATAGCACTGTAAATAATATAAGTGGCACATACTGAAAAACAACCAATATGTAGCTTGGGAACATTTACAACTTTTGAAAGCCAATTTTCCCCCAGTAATCCCATTTCTACTATTTTGTTTAATACTCATGTTGTCAAGATTCCTTAAGGATATGGCAGCCAATCACAGAGAGCAAAGCAATGGTTACAAAAATACAAGAGAAAGAGATAGTTAAAGTTTATTACAATCATTCCACATGTATTAAAAATAAAGATCGTGATTAGCTGTTGTGTGAAGATTATTCTTCTTTTCACTTGAAAAACGTTATGTAATGAGTGTGTGTATTTGTACGCACATAGGTCATGATACGTGTGTGGAGGTCAGACGACAAATTTTGGGAGTCAGTTCTCTCCTGCCACTGTCCATTACCGGAACGGAACTCACGTGGTTGGGCTTGCATAGCAAGTACTGTTACTCACTGAGCCAGCTTACTGGTCCTACATTATTCGTTTTTGAAGCATTTCAATTTTTCTGTTGTTTAGTGACATTTATAATAGCTCATTGTGGATGACAGTATAAATGCTCACCTATAGATCTGCATTCTCTGTGACTGCACGGAAGTACAGGAATAAATGCTGAAAAACCACAGGAGAATGCCCTGCCCATGCTTTCTTTTTCTTTTTCTTTTTCCTTTTCTTTACATCAATGTCTTTGCACACAGAACAAGTTGACGGATCTAGAGACACTTGCCCTGCTGATTGCTGCTCTAAGCCATGATTTGGATCATCGTGGTGTGAACAACTCATACATACAGCGGTAAGATTGTTTCTCCAATAAAACAAGAAGATATGTCCTCCAATGACTGAACTATGTTTTACGTTAGGGCTACCACAAAAAAAAGGCTACAAAATACCAGTTGGTTAAGTTTCATTATGTAGTCTAGCTATGTTTAAGGAAAATAGGAAGCAAACACAAGTGTAATATTGATCTCATTCAGGCCAGAAGTTCAAACGGTGTTTATGTTGAGATTCTTATTACATAATTACTGTGAGTTTTTCTTTTGTTTTCTTATACCCAGCTTAAGAGCTTCTTCAGAAAACTACAAAGAGTGTCCAGAAGGGGTAGAATTTTTACCCTGGAGTACAAAAGACAGTATTTAGAAAAGTGCTTAGCTTTCCAGGTTAGTCGAGGTTACATCACAGAGGGTTTGAGAACTTGATCTCTGTGGTCAGGCTGTAGCTCTGCCAGAGTTCCCGTGTAGCCTTGAATGAGGAAACTGATTCCTCCATACCTAATTTCCTTTAAAATGGAGATAATGGCATTCCCATAACCCAAAGTTAGTGTAGGTTCTCAGAGACCACACACATCGCCACCAAGTGGAAGGTTTGTCGTATATTGTGTTAAATTCTAGCCATAGTTACTAGAGTTGTGTCAAGTGTGATACTCTCACTGGCTGATCTTAAGGGTGAGATTCTAACTTCTGAAACAAGAATTTGCAGGTACCTTCGGGGACTAACACTTATGTGGTGTTTTGTGATGACAACTGAGCTGTTAAAACTAATAGTATTTTTTTCATCAAACCCCTGTTGCTGGCCCATCTTCACATAGCAATTGGTTGAGAAATCTATGTTTTAATGGCAGAATCTCTCACTGTGGAGCCTCTCTGTAAGTGAGCCAGTCTCATGGGGGATCCCATCTGTCTCCTGGGAGTGTGAGAAAGCTCTCTAGTCTCTGTCCTTTTATGTGATAGACAGAGATAGAGATAGACTTCCTGTAAGAATTCTAATAGTGCACAGCCATGCTCTGAGCTGCCCTTCACAAAACAAGATAGAATGCCCTCGCCCTGTCCACAGCCTGGCTGTTTCCATCTGAAAACCTGGAGATTTGGAGAAGTAACTAGGTGACATGTTCTTTGTCTCTGTGCTTTATTTGTGATCCTGAGTGTCACATAAACATTATTAACAAAAGGGAGCAGCAACAGGAAAGGTTCCACAGTGTGATCAGTCCATGTAGCATGACTATACTCCCTGCCTAGCTCAGAAAGGAACATCATGTTATTAGTATATATACTCTCAGTTGTAGAAATTGCTATCATGTTGCTGTATGTAAATGAAGAAGAAAAAATTGCAACTTTTTTCTTTCATTTAAAAATAACTAAACTTAAAAAACAAAAGCAAGCAAACAAACAAAAAAACTATTATTACCCAGAAGAACTTCTGGAGAAATGGCATCTTCTCTTTAGGTTAAAAAAAATCCTGGGGATGGCGCTGGTGTTGGGGGAACATAACACAACACAACACATAGTTTCTTTCACACAAAGTAGATGTTAACCAAGCCATAACTCTTGAAAAAGCTAAAGCAGTTCAGAGCCTTTTATTTCTGACCACATTCCTGTTCTGTGAGTAAAAGAAAACAGGCCTTTTTCTTTCCTGACTGGTAATGACTGGTACTTAAAGTAGGATTTTCTTCGCAAGTGGGCACTTGAGGCAGTAAAGTACTGTAAGCTCCCTGTATAAAGTTCTGTCTTCTAGAGGGACAAATAGTACCCAGGACCCATGAGGTATCCATACTGACACATAATAAAAAACAGAAAAACAAGTAAAAACGAGGTAGAGAAATAAGAGCAGTTAGTCAGCAAGAAGGGGGTGCCCCTGGGTAATGGAAGGGGGTGTTCATGGGTAATGGAAGGAGGTGTTCATGGGTAATGGAAGGGGGTGTCCCTGGGTAATGGAAGGGGGTGCCCCTTGGTAATGGAAGGGGGTGCCCCTGGGTAATGAAAGGGGGTGTCCCTGGGTAATGGAAGGAGGTGTTCATGGGTAATGGAAGGGGGTGCCCCTGGGTAATGAAAGGGGGTGTCCCTGGGTAATGGAAGGAGGTGTTCATGGGTAATGGAGCCAGAAACTGAAATCTTCCTTTCTCTTAAGTGACTTTGAGAAAACTACTTTGAGATAAGGCTTTCCTTGAGTAGGAAGCTATCCCTTGGCCTACTGTTGTCCCTCCCTCCCTCCCTCTATTAAGAAGACTGCCATCACCAGGGGTCCCACTGGTTTCCTGTGATATATTTAAGTAGTCTGCTCTCAGATGAACTGCGAGTGTGAGCACTGGTATAGACTGTGGCTATAGCTCAGTAGGTAGCTTGTTTGCCTAAATATGCCTCAAGCCCTGGGTTTGGCCCTCAGCACCTTGTAAGACAGACTTGGTGATACTCTCAGGCAGCAGAGTCAGGATATCCGGAGCTCAAGATTAACCTCAGCTACATAGCAAGTGTGCGGCTAGCCTGAGCTACATGTGTCTTTACCTCAAACAGTAAAACAAAATGAGTGATGGTTAGAGCACAATAACTGAAGTGCAAACATTCACTTAAAATTAGTTATAAAGCTTGCATTACAGAGAAAGTTTCTGCATCAGGCCTATAGTCAGTATCGTAGGTCTTGCAAGTGTGTTTATTTGCTTAGTTTCAACTCTAATGATGTTGCACAAATAAATAAAAGACCCAGAGGTAGATATTGGGGTTCAAGCTGAAGTTCAGAAAAGCAAAGCAGCTGGTCACTAGCTCTTACTCTACCCCAGACTAAAAGGGCAGATCCTGTCTCCACGAGATCTCCCCAAACTACAGACTGCTGCCTCTCCTCAGTGTGGCTGGAGAATCCTGAGACTGGATGTCTTCCTCTCCTCAGTGTGGCTGGTGATTGAATCTGATGCTTGATCCTGTCTTCCATGCCTCCCTAATACTGGGATTAAAGGTGTGCGATCCCAGGTGCTGAGATCATCTTTGTGTGAGCTGTTTCTCTTTAGGACTGGATCAATCTTGTGTAGATCTGGGTGGCCTTGGACTCACAGAGATCCATCTATCGCTTAATCCTGAGTCCTTGGATTAAGGTATATACCACCACCTCCTAGCTTCTGGCTGCTGGGATTAAAGGTTCTGTGTCTTGTGAATAACTTTGCTTTCTGAATCCTCAGGCAAGCTTTAATAAATCATAAATAATATATCACACATAATGATTATAAAACAATTCAGCAAAAATAAGCTGTATGTTAGGCTTATGCATAATGAACAATCGCCAGAGTTTTGTTTTTTTGCTAGGCAGAGGGAGAGCTAAATGTTCTTGCCTGCAGTTCCTGATCCTTGAAATGACAATCAGTGAAAGAAATTATTCACTGAGTCCAAAGTCATCTAATGAAGTAGACTTCAAGTGTCCATCAGAGAAGGAGATTGGTCAAGCATAGTGTAGTCTACATCCATTATTCATAGAGAATACGAGACTTAAGCTGGATGCTAAGAAGTAGGTGGATTTTCAGACAAAGGACAAAAATATTCCGGGATGCTGTGAAGTAGGCATTCCCTGGAACAGTAGTGGTAGACCAGCAAGAAAATAGATAAGCATGAGTCTCAAGACCCCCTCACGGGAGGGATGTAACACTAAGCACTATATACCAAGATTGATAGAATGTGTAAAAGGAATTGTTGTCACAGGCAATGAAAACATTATTTAGGAAGAAAGTCATGGCATGAACCACATGGCAAATGGATTGAAATTAGAACCCCAGAGCTCAACTAGAAAACTGCCACAACAATCCAGGTGTAAACAAGCACACTGAGTAGGGGCGGGGGGGGGGGCAAAAGAATGATGTGAATTTCATGTAGGGATGCTAGATATATGCATGAAGAAAGGAGAAAAAGCCCATGGCTTCTAGTCTAAAAAACTAGAACACTGGTGCTGTGATGAGCGCGAAGGGGAACGGAGTTTCCAACCCAGGGAGGGTCCCTGTGGCTGACAGGCAGAATCAAGGATGCTGTTTGTAGTGGTGAAAGAGAATCCTGGGAGACGGCACTGTTTTCCTCACGAGACGTTTATTTTGAATCAGTTTCTAAGGCTTTCTGTTTTTTATGTAGTTTCTAGTAGCACTGTCCAAGATAGACCAACAACTGTGCAGGACAGGAAAATGCAAAGCAAGTATGCCAGTTCATTAAGGCTCGCTGACATCAGCGTGGGAATAAAATTCCACAGCGGTAGTGGTTTAAATAAGTCCTTCTGGTGGGCCTCAAATAGAGGCAGCATGAATACATTGGTTTCCATGCTTTTTTTTGTAAACAGGAAATCTGAGGCATTTTTCACCCATCGCTTGATTCATGAATTTGTATTTTTAGAATGTAAGTAAAGACAAACACATTTTGGCATTTGTCTGTCTCCCAAGCCAAAATCCTCTCTAATCTGAAGCAGTTCTTTCTGCCTCACCTAAAATTGTAAAGTACGCTTGAAGTTCTAACTGGTTGGTATTATATCCACATAATAGAATTTCCCGCACCAGCTCTCAACTAGGTCAGTGAATAGATACTGCGTAGAGCCTTGTGGCATCGTGACAGTGAGGTAAGGAGAGGATATACTTGAGATCCAGGTCTGTCATTTATATCATCATTGAGCAAGTGAGATAATCTGTCTGAACATTTGGTTATCTATCGAACAAATGCACAAATGCCTGTTTTATAGCACTAGGCCTCGGTTTCTCTGGAGCCTTCGTTGGAGATAAAAGTTGGTGGATGCATAGCTTACTGGTGAATAGGACCCCAGAGAACACAAAGGAAGGCCTGCTATGAACCAGGGAAGGAGGATATTACCTAGATAATACACATATATGAACTTGGTACTTGGTCCTGCCAGAGGTGGTTTGGAGGAACCTTATGTGAGGAGACCCAGAGCCAATCAGCTTTAAGGCAGAAGGCAGTTGTCTGGAAGACCCCTCACCCGCAGTGGTCTCAGGCCTTAACTCATGTATGTCGCTCAATGTGCCTGCAATTCACTTCTGTGGGCACCAGCTGTGGGGTCAGATGAGCGATTGCTAGGGCAGGCCAAGACAAAAAGAGAACTTTCTGATTGGCACCTGTGTCTAGGCTGCTAAAGGGTGAATGAAACACTGTAGCAGTGGCTGAAGTAGAGGCAGGTGTGAGATTCTGATTCAGTGTTTACGTATGCAGTGAAATACAGTAATAATAAACCAAGTAGCACAGTGCCCGCCATGTTACAGGCGCTTAACAAATGGAAACTGTTATCACTAGGGAAGACAAATGTCAGCAAATTCAAATGGTTTATTGTCTGATGAGGTGAAAGATATAAAGGCAGCAACACCTGCTGAGTGAATCTAAAACAAAGCTGACAATATGTCCTCTAACTTTTGTCTTAAGTTTTGTGCTTTACTTTTACATGGGTTGGTTGGTTGGTTGGTTGACTGATAGGTTCCAGAACAGGTACCCATCTTGTATCCTAGACTGGCCCCTAACTAAAGCTCGTCCAGCCTCAGTTTCCCTAGTGTACCACCCTGCTTTCATGCTCTTTAATTCTTTTGTAAGTGAGAATAACAGACACCTGAAAGCCCTGTCTTTTATTATACCTGAAGTGAATGAGGGAAGTGATCTTTATGCTAGTAAAGTTGACTTTGATATGAAAGAACAGAGAACGGCCTTCCATGGAGAAGAACAGGGGTCTATGGAGAAGAACAGGGGTCCATGGAGAAGAGTGGGGGGGTCTATGGAGAAGAGTGGGGGGTCTATGGAGAAGAGTGGGGGTCTATGGAGAACAGGGGGTCTGTGGAGAGGAGTGGGGGTCCATGGAAAGAGTCAAAGGGAAGGTCACGGACCCTCTTTATCATAGCCAGCTCTCATCCCAGGCCGTGACCCTGCCAGCCCCAGTGTGCTCCACCTCCAGATCAACTCTCAGACAACTCTCTTCTGGCTGCCACCACTTTAACTGAGGCACTCTTTCTTAAGCCACTCTAGGTGTCCCAGAGTGCCCTAACTGACTCCCGGTGGTCCACACATCACAGCAAACCATTTTCAACCAATCCTTTCGGGAAACTCAGTTCACTGTCTATTCATTTGTACCTGGAGCACAGCTCCCAGTTCATAGTACAGGTCATCAAATAGAGGTGGCGTGAAAAGGAAAAGTGGCCAAGGATTGGGACAAGTTATGCCAGTAGCGGCATTAAATCAGCAAGATAGGCCACAGTAAATCAGCAAGATAGGCCATGGTTTCAACACCAGGAATAGGCAAGGTTTACACATTCTCCCGACTTTATCTGCAGCTCGTGTTTTCCCATAGCATCGATTTCTATTTCTCGCTGTAACCACTTTTTCACTGCATATTATTAGCTCTGGGTAGATTTTTTTTGAATGAACAAATAAAATGGACTGCCATACACCAGCGCATAGCAAACCGTTCGATTTTCTAGCACTAACGTGGGGCTTTGAGACTCATAAGCTCCATTGCTATAGGTTTTAAGAGCAAAGAGTGACAGAGTGCCTTCGTGTTAAGAAGGACTAGTGGCAAGTGTGGCTTTCCACAAGGTGAAGGGTCATGAGAAATGAAGTGGTAGACTCTTCCTGTGGTGCTGTAGAGCTGTGACACTGTCCCCACATCCAGCAAACAGTGCGGTACCCTCCCCCTCAGTTTACCCAGAAGGAAGTCTTCCCTGCTTCTCTGAGTTCAGCTTAGACAGCTTACAGGCTGTCCTGCACTCAAACAACCCTTGTGACTCAGCGTCCTCCTTCCTGCCTCCCCCTCCCTCACCCCCACTCCCCCCTTTACAAGGCTGTGTACTTACTGTCTGCCTTTGTCTTGCGTTCCATCACTCATACCCAGTTAATCCCATCTCAGTGGCTTCTTTCCTTATATGTAGACACACACACGGATAAGCTAACCTTCAGCCCAAGCATTGGTTTCTGAGGAAACGGCAACTATGGACTCGCTCTAGATTTTAAGCCAATTGCCTGTTGAAACTGAAAACCAATACAATAATAACACATAGGTATTGTGGAGTGGTACATGGCTGTGCCTAGGGCTAGCAGTCTTCTGCCCTCATCCCTCACATCTGCTGTCTTCCATAGTCAAACCAGTGTCACTGGTCTTTGAACCAGCCGCATCATTATTTGAAAACAGTTTGCGTCAGTATTTATTTCTGAGAGATTACCCCGCTCTCCTCAGCAGGGGAGAAAATTATTAGTGTGGTTAGCTTTGAGATAATTTCAGTTAATAATAATAATGAATTGGTGAAGTAACGTATTTTGGAGCTTCTTGTTTCTCTCTTTCTTCAACATAATCACTCAGAAGTGAACACCCGCTGGCCCAGCTGTACTGCCACTCCATCATGGAACACCATCATTTTGATCAGTGCTTGATGATTCTAAATAGCCCAGTAAGTACATCGTTTATTGTTGTGAATCTGAAAAGAGAGCTTTATAAATGCAGTTTTATTTTTAGGTTTTGGACTCATTCCCAGCATCATAAATTCTCGAACATTCTCTATTCCTTTTTGGGTAAGGAAGGAATAGCCCAAACATTTGGCATCTCTACAGCCTCACTCCTGGACGGTAAGAACCACCCAGTGATGCCAGTGAAGAGAATTTGATTACTGATCTTTGATTGCTCCAAACTAGAAACAAAACTGGTGACTTGTGGCTGTTGCTTGACTTTTTAAACAGATGAAGTGGTACATAGGGATCACTTTCTGTTCCTTCTTTTTCTTTTGACTGTGCTAGGATAAAACCTAAGACCTTATACCTACTAAACGGGAGCTTTTCCCTCTCAGTTGTACTCCAGCCTCTGTCTTATGGGAGCTTCTAACTGCTCACAAACTGTCTTCTCTAGGAATGAGAAAGCTATTGGACCACGTGGACGTGAATATTAGTAAATGTAAGAAAACATGTGCTTCAGTTTTCTAAGTGAACACACATGTTAAGGAGTACAACGTTAGCAGAATGAACACTAGCTGGATTGAGTTTGTCTAATGAAACCATTGGCAGTTTTATCTTTCTTATTGTGTTATTAATTATCCACATTATTTGTTGACTACCTGTGTTAACTTTATAAAGAAAAAAAGGAAGTATTTCCTATTTAAATAGTCACAATACATGCTACATAACCCCAGACAATTTTATCATAATGTCTTCATGTTTGCTGGGGTTGGGTCTAGTCTTTTCCCTGAATGCTAGAAGATCATGGAGGGTCACATTCTGGTCACTATTATTAGGTCTAACCATAAAATACACGATTCTCAGGTCACAAACCAAAATGGCCACTCCAGGATAATAGTTCACACTGTGAGGCCAATTTATTCCTTTACTGCCCCACAAGCATCTCTTGTTCCTTACTATGCATTTCTACTACCTCCTTTCTTACTCCCAAGCTTCTGTATAGTTTCCTGTCTCTTCAGCCAGATCTTAGGAAAGTAGAGTAGGCAACGAAAGGGTTTTTCCTAACAGACTGACATTTTGAGTGTCCCTCTGTTGTAATTTTAAAAAGTGGGTTATTGGGGGTAAGTGAATGGGAAGATGGGGGAGGGGGAGGGGAGACCAGTCTCTGGGGACAGGAGCTGCAGAAGAGAAAGGCAGAGAGAGAGAGAGAGAGAGAGAGAGAGAGAGAGAGAGAGAGAGAGAGAGAGAGAGAGAGAGAGAGAGAGAGAAGGGAGTAGTGAATGTGCACAGGTGGTGCTCTTAGTGACTGCAGCTGAGGGCGTGTCCTGTCAGAACCCAAGGGCAGCCCAGTGCAAATGCCTAAGAACTAACATCTACTCTTTGTACCTGATAGGGATTGGTCATTTTATCATCTCTGCAGAACACCCTCATTGTAAACATACCCCACAACAGCTACAGATTGGCCAGCCAGTCTGGTCTTGCCTTTTAGATTTCTTGAGGATGCATCACAAGTCCATTCTAGTCCCACCACTCCCACTGAACATAGGAGACATACACAGGATCTCTCTCCTACTTGAGGCAAAGGGAAGTGTCACCTCTTACATAATACCTTAGTGTAACTAAGAAGTTAGGGAGTGTGCAACTTGGGATGCGGCTCAGAGCTAGAGTGTGTTTTGCTCATGTATGGCACGAGGTGGTCTAACACTGATAAAAAAATTTATACAACCTGTTTTGGCCACTTCCTTGGAAAGTTTCTATGAAGATTAATGGAGTGTTTGCTGTAACATGTGAATTAGTTGATATATGATTGGTATCATTTGTCCTGTGGTTTCTGGGGTGAGCCGTGCAACAGTTATGGGAGTTGTTAGATTCTGGCATTCTCACCTCAAGAGTGAGCATCAGTCCCTTGCGCCCACCGTTCCAGGCTGTGTGAGGCTCTCGACACTGCTCTTCCTTCCCCCATCAAATCCCACGCACACTGCCTCACGTCCCACAGTCCAGCATTTCCTTCCGTTGCTCTTGTGTGCTCTCTGTGAATTTGGAGGGAGCGTGTGGGCCTGCTGGACCAACTCACCTCCAGAAAGAACCTCTCTGGCTTGGCTTTGTGCTTTGGTTTCAGAGTGGCATAGGTTTTGAGTGATCTGCCCCAACACTATTTTCCCATAAACTGTGTTATTTTTAGTGTATAATTTTCCAAAATTGAGACTGGAGAACATATGCATGCTAAAGGAGAAACATCTGTACTTTATTTGGGAAAATGCTCTGTAGCTAAAACTTTTTTTTATTTCTTGGTAGGGCAGGGAGATGATTTAAAAACAAAAACAAAAACATGGGCTCATATAGTGCAACCTGGCTGTATCTCACTGAATAACTGAGAGCTGGTGTTAGCGCCTAATCCTCCTGCCTCTACCTCCCAAGTTTGGGGATTACAGGAGTGTGTTACCGCTAGCACACCCTACTAAAAAATGTCCTGTTGGCGTCTTATTTCAAGTTCAGTTCCAAAGTAAAGAAATTACTAACCTTTTAAAAGGTGTATTAAATATTTCCTGTCATACTTCTTTAGTTAGGCATATAAATCACTATATAGTATGTTGTTACTTAGAATGGCATACAAGAAAGCTGGCTGTCCATTTAGCTGGTTTCAGTCATAAGAGCTGTCTGTATAGCTTATCTTTATAAGCACAATTAAATAAAAAATACAGATTGTGCTCTTTGGAGAAAAACAGAGACTGCAGTATCAAAAGATACTTCAATTTCTCCTATCAATTGTTTTATCTTAAAAATAAATAAAAGCATCGGAAGTTTCTTGAATAGTTTCATTTGGCCTAAAATGATGAAGTATTTTAAAATAACAATTGTGGCTGTAGTCACAGATTCAGTCATTAATTTAAGTCATGAATTTCATTACTCCCTAATCACTGTCTTTTTTCTTCAGAGCAAACCAGCAGTTCCCTGACTTCATTCTTCTCCTCCAGATCTCATTTCTAAGGCTCTGAGACCTAGAAAGCCATATGATTCGGTTTAAGCACATTCTAAGTATGTTTGGAGTGGGCCAGCTCTATGCTTTGTTTAGTTCAAGAACAAAAAGAGCCACTCTGCTTTAAATTACAGCCCCAAAAGACAGATGTAACAAAACTTTCAGTGATGTTATACATGGATTGCTCCCAGTGCCCCCACCATGCTTTTTCAGAAAACTATTTTACTAATATGGGAAATATGACCTACAAAAATTCCTGCATAAATAATTCATGGAAAAAAATTGGAATGGTCTTTTGATTATTCATTTGGGGGTGTAATGTAATTACATCATTACCTCTTTCTTTTCTTTCCTTCCAACCCTCCCATCTTCCCCTCCTGACTCTTTCAAATTCATGGCCACCTTTTTTCATTTTTCATTCATTATTAGTGTGTGTGTGTGTGTGTGTGTGTGTGTGTGTGTGTGTGTTCATTCCTAGATATGTAAGTACACTCTGCTTAGTCTGTATAATATTCCTTGTATGTAAGTTTTCAGGGCTGACCATTTGGTATTGAATAACCTGTTGGTGTGTTCTTCCCGGGGAATAGATTTTTGCCTGTTTTCAGCATATGAATTTCTCCCTTTTAAGATTCTTAGCAGAGCTTTCAGGGACTGCTTTCATTGGTCACCAACTGGTAAACTTAGGCTTAGACCCGCTCACCATCTATATTGTCATGTTCATAAAGAACACACACAATTTAATTCTCAGTATTGGTTAAGATCTATAAATGTGAACCAGAAATGTTACCAACTTTGTTACAGAAACCTCAGAGGAGTGTCTCTTTAATAATAAGTTATCTAAAAATTTCACAACTCCATTCTTCGTGTTTATTAATATGATTTTGAGTGTTCAGTTTCATTTTTTTCCCGTTATATTGCAGCAATTAATCTGGCCAAAGGAAAAAGACATACTTACTTAGTTTTTAGGTTGCAACTCAGTCTCAGGGAGGTTATGAGTTGTAAAAACACACGTACAGAGGCAGGGATAGTGTCATGTGGCTGTTTTTATTTTACATGACAGAGTTGCATGGTGAGGGTGAATAGGAAAAATACTACTTCATAGCATATACTTTAAAAAAAAGCAGGCTCAGAACTAGGCATGTGTTTAAGTCATGTGACTGTATCTTCAGCATTTGTTCTTGAGAGCAGCTTCTGCTGGAAGAATACTAACAATGTTTTTCTTTTTATATAAAGGGCAACCAGATTCTCAGTGGCCTCTCCATTGAAGAATATAAGACCACACTGAAAATAATCAAGCAAGCAATTTTAGCTACAGACCTAGCACTGTACATTAAGTAAGTTTTCAGAGAAGATGCCCTCCAAAATAGGTTTTAAAGTGTTTTTGTATCCGCACTGGGAAATCCTTATAAAGAGAAGCATCCAGAGAGCTGTTACCTGACTGGTAATTTTTAGAGGCTGTCAAAGAAGTCTCCTCCACTGTGCACTCATTGCTCAAGTGGTAGCACAGGGCTATTCACGACGACCTTCAGGTGCGGTGTCTCTGGAATTGCCTTGAGGTGTCATTGTAGGAATCTCCCCCCTTTACACAAGGATTCACGGCAATGGTATTAGTCTTTGCCATGACGAGTTAAACAACTACAACAGGCACACACAAGTTACACCGCGCATCCACTGCTCAGTGTCTGCTTTATTTGAATGTGTCTGCTTTATTGAAATTTGGGTCACTTTAAGATTGATCACAGAAGAAGAAAATGCAGCAAACTTCAGATTGTTCAAAAGTAATTTCAGAATACTAATCATCAAGTCACACAGAACTTGAAAATTATCTTGGTCTACATAGGCTTCCCGTGTTTTATGCTATGTGGGTTTATTCTCTATATGTGGAACTTCCTTCCATTTTTAATAGTTAATCATACATAATTCATTTTATCTTGTAAGTTTATTGTTCGTTGGGTTGCATTTCTCAAGTCATTTGTTGTTGTTGGGCACACAGGAAGTATTCGTTAGACACAGATGACTTTATGTTTGTACATGACAAGAAATGTTATCTAAAACTTGCTCTTTGCTTCCAACATATTTAACATCTTCACTGTCTTTTAAGATGAAGATGAGTTAGAGACCTTAGACCCTCTTACCTTAGGCATGTAGAAGATCTTAAATCATTCCTACGATCACATTTTAATTCACACTATTCTATTTTTTAATAAAATGTGTTCTAGAGTTAAAATTGCTATTATTTTTCATCTGGAGTTAAAAATAATGAGCCTTTAAATAATTTCCATTGAAAGCAGATGAGGAAAGTGAATGTGGGGTGCTGAGTGAAGGAGGGGTACTGAGTGAGTGAAGGAGGGGTACTGAGAGCTGACGAAGCTTTCTTGTTGGTTCTGAGGTGGGGAAAATAGACATCTTCCTCAAGTATATATCCCACGAGTCTTGAGGACCAAGGGAGAAGACCCTGAGGACTCACCGTAATCACCATGTGTTTCTTATTTTTCAAGGAGACGAGGAGAATTTTTTGAACTTATAAGAAAAAATCAATTCAGTTTTGAAGATCCTCTTCAAAAGGAGTTATTTCTGTAAGTTGGCTTTAGTGTCTCTGCAAGCTTCGCTACTCAATTGATTTCCTCAGATCAGTTGTTAATTGGGATTATTTGTTATGTGTAATGACTCTTGAGGCTGCCCACTGCTCCAGAGTGTAGTACAAAGGCCTGAATGTGGACGTTGGCACGTTGAAATAAATAGACTGACTGACTGACTGATGGGTAGAGTAGAGGGGTGAAGCATTTATGGCCAAAAAGTTACCGTTTTGTTTCGTTTCTCTCATCCTTTGGAATAGAAAAGCGAAAGTTAACATCCTATACATTCAGAGAATTGAATGGTGGATGCAAAGTGTCCACTTTTCTTGGGCCATGACACAGGAGTGCTCTCCAGTGGGCTCTTCAAGATGAATGTTTCTCATTCTCAGTATACCAATCCCTCCCTTCTTCTAACCATGGATAATACCTCTGCTGCTACTTGCCACTGTCTTTGCCATGGCAATAACTTGTATCAGTAAAACAGAATCATGAAGCCACCAGAGTCCAAGCCATTTGGGAGGATGAAGGAAAACGATTACCACAAGTTCAAGGCCACCCAGGGCTATAAATGTTGAGGCCCTGTCTCAAATAATAAACCAAAACTAAGGTACCAAAAGTCAATAATAATGAAAGGTACTAAAGAAATACAGATAGTGTTGATACAATGTTGATGTTAACATTTCTTTAAATAGATTGAGGTTGCTCAGCCTGCAACACAAAAACACACAGTAAAAGGAGACAATACACAAGCACCTAGCCGACTGTTCTGTATAGTTGCGCTTTCCTTAATGTCAACTTCTCTTTCAGAATAGTGCCTTGCAAACAGTCAGGCCTGTTGTGCACTCTCTAACAACAAAGAGACAAATACAATGACGTTCCAAGTTTGAGCCAATTCTCCCTCTCACAGAGAGCATTTATGGTTAGTCAACTTAGGCAGGCACAGTTGTGCTGGCGAGTTTGGTTGGACTCCCTTATGACAGTGGGTTCCAACTGTGATTAAAAATACCTCCAATACACTCGTTCCTATGGTAGAGTTAGTGTACGAGAGAACATGGCAACATTAGCCTCGTGTGGTTAGGGAGTCTGTGCCTTAGGTTGAACATCTCTAGAGGAACAAATAACACTTTGCTTGTTTGTTTTGCAGGAATAGCCTGTTTTCCTATTTCGTCAAACAAAGGGACTGTTGACAGTGTTAGGATGAAGCGTGAGGGGAACCTTGGCAGATTCCATGGCAAGTGAGGGTGACCGAGGTGGAGGGACAAACATACCAGGCAGACACAGCCTAAGTGAGAGGTTTTATTAGAAAAGGGAGGAAAGGGGGAAGGAAAGAGTAAAGAGACACAGAGACAGAGAGAGTACAGACGAGAAGAGCGAGACAGGAAGTCCTGTCTGCCCCAGGGGAGAGTGTTCTTTTAAAGGGGTCCTTTGCACCTGCGTGCAGACCAGTAGTCATGGAACCCTGGGCTGACCAGGGTACTGCCTGAATGCACTCTGCCAGGTGACAGGGGCAGGACAGCATGATGCCTGAGTCCTTACAGCCAGACATTTGGGTGTGACTCAGGGAAAGACAGTGCTGAAGTCAGACGTTGAGGTTAGGGATGTAGCTCCTCTGGTAGAATTCTTTTGTACCATTCACAAAACTTGGGTTTGATCCCAAGCACTGCATAAATAAAACATATATGGTCGTCCACACCTGTAATCTCAGAACTTTGGAAGTGAATCAGAGGTCATTCTTGGCTACATAGAAAATTGGAGGTATCTGGGAATACATGAGACCCTGCCCATCCCCCACAGGGTAATTCACACAGCTGTGTCATTCCATTCCAAGGCACATTGTACCATTCAACAATGTAAAGTTACTACATAGAAAGGCTTACAGGTGGTGAGTGAATGAAGGTGGCCCACTAAATGAGGACTGCCCTCGTTAGGATGTGTGATGTTTTCCATGTGATTAATCGGTATGCCTTTATCTCGTTATCAATGTGGAAAAACCAATGATCAGGCAAGCTTTTACCCCAAGGAAGAACTCGGGTATCACACAGGACAGACAACCAAACAGTGAGGCCGTGTCACAGTTACAACAGCCGGTTCCCAAATGTGTGCAATCTGTTGGTTCTTTGGTCTTCAAAATGTGGGACTTCTGTTGTTAAGCAGATTTTAATGTAAATTTTTATTGGTAACTACTTACTGAGGATAGATACTCACAAGATATGGGGTTTTCTCTTTCCTTTAATAGAGCAATGCTGATGACTGCCTGTGATCTCTCCGCGATTACCAAGCCCTGGCCTATTCAACAACGGGTATGTGCTCAGTGGAGACCAAAGTAACGTATAAAGTCAAGATAAGAGAAGTCTCTTCATTTAAAGCTAGCTCTGGAAATTTCCCCCTAATTTTAAGCAATATTAAAAGCAGATAATTGAACATGAAAATATTTCTCTTTTTTTAGAGATTCATTTACACTTAATATCTGTATAATACATTGAAAAAGATGGTATAAAACTAGCTGCTGGTTTAATTCCAGTGCTAATTACTTCTTGCTCACTTTGAAATATTTTTTTGAAGCATCTCCCTTTGGTCTTGAAAATTAGAAGAAGCAAGATTTCCTTGTGATTTAGCCTGTTAGACTGTCCCTCTGTTCTAAGGAGACATTAACAGGTAGATGTAGGGAGTGTTAATAGATGTTGATAAGGATCTGATCAAGAGGCCAGAAACAGATCCTTCCCTCTTAAATGAGAAGTAACTGTCACAACTGTTTTACAGAGGGAGTAGAGCAAAGCTACCAAAAATGGCAGGATATGCATTGTTATGTATACTGTATTTTTGTTTGGAGGGATTACATTCAAAACCATAATACACAAGCGAAGATTGTTGGCTTGCTTTTAAACAAAGCTCTAGGCTATATATCATGGATACAGCAAATGTGGACTTTTCTTACAAAACACAGATATGGAGGGAACAAACTGTGAACTGACGGTGTGTTTCAGTATAGAACCCCTGCCTACCATGTGCAAGACCCAGGGTTCTTTCCACAACCCTGTCTGGAAAGGCAACCTTGGCAGCTTCCTGCTCTATATTAAATGTGATAGTGTGCCCATTTCTGAGTAAAGGGGAAGAGAAAAGGGAGGCCGCCTTGCTGCTTTCTTCAGAATTAAACCCTTTTCAATATTTAAAAACAAAATTTAAAAGAAAAGGCCCCGCGGAAGTGATCTATAGATGTAGGGAAGGGTAGAATCAGCAGTTGAAGAGTCTGTGCCTGACGTGGACCATGGTGTTCAGAGAAGGGTATAATGTAGTAATTGGAGAGTCCATGCTGGACACAGAGCATGCTGTTTAACGACCATGTTGCTACTTACTGTCGTTAGCCCATACATGTGACTTCAGCTGTGGGCCTTTATTTCTTTTTGTATAAGATGGTGGCACACACTTCATAGCATTATTTTAATGATTCATACACGATACCTAAATGTTCAAAGTACATAATAAATGTACATAGCTGCTATTTCTGCCACTTAGCTGCAGTGAAGACAATAACATCCTAGGGTGTTTTTTTTATAACAAGTGGCAGCATTTACCCTTTGTTTATCTTACTCTTTCATATCTCTAAAGACAGCAGTAGGTAGAAGGCACTGCCAGGTTCACCTGACAGCTTGGGATGGGTCCTGACCTCCATCACATCGAATCTATTTAATTTGAAATCAGGAATGGAGATATCTCCAAAAGGTCTTGTATTGTTTAGGATTGTTTTTAAATTATCATTTTTTTATTTTAATTTTAAATAGCTTGTTTTACATGTCAATCCCAGTTCCCTCTCCCTCCCCTCTTCCCGCACTCCCCTTCCCCCCCTCCCTCCCACGCTATTGCCAAATCCTTCCACATAGGGGATATCTAGAGTCTGTCATTTTACTCTTGGTAGGGTCAAGGCACTCCCCTAAGAGTCCAGGCTGAGAGAACATCTCTCTTTGTGCTATAGGCACATGAAGACAGTTTGTATACCAGGGATAGACACTGATCCACAGCTCAGGGCCCCATAGGTTGCCCAGGCCTTCTCACTGACACTCACATTTGGGGGGTCCAGATCAGTCCCATGCTAGCCTCCCCACTGTCGGTCTGGGGTCCAAGAGCACTCCCCTGTTCAGATCAGCTGTCTCTGCTGGTTTTGCCAGCCCATTCTTTGCCAATTTGCTCATCACTCCTCTCTCTCTGTCACTGGGTTCCTTGGGTTCAGTTCAGTGATTAGTTGTGTGTTTGCCTCTGCTTCCATCAGTCATAGGATGAAGGCTCCCGGATGGTTATAAATTCATCCTGTGATTGTAAATTCATCCTGTGATTGTTTTTAAATTAACTATGCTGAGTTTTTTGTGTTTTCACGTAAGTCTAAGATTATTTTTTCAATTTCTGTGAGAAATTGTGTTGGAATTTTGATGGGAATTAGGTTGAATCTACTGGCTACTTTCAGTAGGATGGCCATTTTTCCAATGTTAATCCTACAGATCCGTGAGCTTAGGAGATGTTTCCATCTTCTGGTGTCTTCTTTAATTTCTTTCTTCAGTGTCTTAAGGTTTTTATTATATAACCATTTCACTTCCATATATATATATATACATATATATTTTTTAAATTTAAGTTTTTGAGAATGGGATTGTTTTCCTTATTTCCTTATTTCTTTGTCAGTATGTTCTTTGTTTATAAAGAAAAACTACTGATTTTGTGTGTTAATTTTGTATCCTGCTATCAGCTGTAGTTTTCTGGTGGAGTCTTTAGGGTCTTTTATGTGTGGAACCACATGATCTGCAAATATGGATACTTTTACTTCTTCCTTTCCTATTTGTATTCCCTTTACCTATTTCTTCTGTCTCATTGCTCTAATTAAGACCTCAAGATATTTAATAGGAGTGGAGAGTGGACATCCTTGTCTTATTCCTAATTTTAGTGGAAATGCTTTGATTTTTCCTCCATTTAAAACAATGTTTGTTGTGGGCTTGTGGTAAATTTGCCTTATTGTGTTGTTATATGTCCCTCATATCCCTAGTCTCTCCAGGACATTTATCATGAAGGGATGTTATACTTTATTGTAGGCCTGTTCTGTATCTAAGATGTTCATGTGATTTCTGTCCTTGAGTCTACTTACATCATGGAATACATTTATTAATTTATGTACATTTATTAAATTAAGTATACTGAACCATCTCTGTATTGTTTGAATGAAGCTAGCTTGATGGTGGTGGAAATAATCCTTTTGATGAGTTTTTGAATTGGATTTACAAGTATTTTATTGAGAATTTTTTGCATCTATGTTCATCATATATATTTGTCTATAATTTGTTGCTGTGGTTGAGCCTTTGTCTGGCATTGGTGTCAAGGTAATATTGCCTTCATTTAAAAAAATGGAAACAATCCTTCTATTTCTATTTCGTAGAATAATTTGACAGCTATTGCTATTGGCTCTTCTTTGAATATATAGTAGGATTCTTTTCTCAATCCATATGGCTCTGGGCTTTTTATAGTTGGGAGCTTTTTTTTAAATTACTGTTTCTATTTCATTGGATGTTATGGGCCTATTTAAACTATTTACTTCATCTCAATTTAACATTGCTAGGTCATATTTGTTTAGAGATTCATCAATTTCTTTTAGGTTTTCCAGTTTGGTAGAATATAGAATATAGATTTTTAAGGTCTAGGCCTATGATTCTCTGAATTGCCTCAGTGTCTGTTATAATGCCTCCCTTTTCACCATTTTTTATTTTAAAAATAGGTTTATTTTATGTCTATGAGTGTTTTATCTGTATGTATGCACCATGTGCATGCCTTGTGTCATGGAGTCAGAAGAGGGTATCAGATCTCTTGGAACTGTCTCTCTGTCTTTGGGTTAATTTGACTAAAGGTTTATCAGGTTTTAATGTGTTGTTTGTTTTTTCCAAAGAACATGCTCTTCATTTAATAGATTCTTTGTATTCTTTTTTATTTTATTTCAGTAATTTCACCTCTGGGTTTGATTATTTCTTATCATCTACTCTTTTTGGGTGTTGTTATTTTTTTCTGGAGCTTTCAGGTGTATAATTAAATTATTAACATAAAATTTCTCTAATTCTTTTTATGAGGGCACTTGGTGCTGTAAACTTTCTTGGCACTGCATTCCTGGTTTCCCATAGATTTCAATATGTTGTGTTTTCATTTTCATTCTAAAGTAGGAAGTTTGCGATTTCCTTTGACTTCTCCTTGACCCAATTGTCATTCAGTAGTGTGCATCTTAGTTTCCATGGGTTTCTGTACTTTTTGTCATTTCTGTTATTGATATCTAGCTTTATTATTTTGTGATAAGACAGGATAAAGGTTGTCATTTAACTTTCCCTATATTTTTTGGGACTCACTTAAATGTCCTAATGTGTGGTCAGTTTTGGAGAAAGTTCTGTGGGTGCTGTGAAGAAAGTGTATACTTTGGTGTTTGGGACTTAAGTTCTGTAAATGTTGAATTTGATTTATGATGTCATTTAGCTCAAAAGTTTCTCTATTTGGTTTCTGTCTGGATGACCTGCCTGTTGGAGAGAGTATTAAAATCACCCACTGTTCTGTGTTAGAGTTTATCTATGATTCTGACCTCCAGACACACGCCTTGACACACATGTGCATACATTCATGCACAAATAAATAAAAATGTTTTAAAAAGATTTTAAAATAAATCGACTATGGAAGTAAAAATAGATAAACCTGATTTAGATTTATAAAAACAAAAAAGAATACCCTAAGAAAGACTAATTCATTCTAGGCAACTTTAAAACTGTAATTTCTAGACTGGAGAGAAAGCTTGACAATTAAGAGCACTTGTTCTTTCAGAGGCTGGGCTTCACCTCCAGCACTTACATCAGGCAGCTCTCAACTGTCTATAACTCCAGTTCCAGAGGCCCTAAAACCCTCCATAGACACCCACATGTAACAGGCCTTTCTCCTTGAACTTTCTTTGGACCACCAGCCCCTAAATAATGACATGGACACTTATTATTAATTATGAATGCTTGACCTTAGCTTAGGCTTATTCCCAACTAGCTCTTATAATTTAAATTAACCTGTTTATATTAATCTACATTCTGTCATGTTACCTCTTCTCCCTCTGAGTTTCAATGGCTAAATCCTAGTGCCTTGGCTTCTTCCTGAGTTCCTCTCTCTCCCTGGAAGTTCTGCTTATCCTCTCCTGCCTAGCTATCGGCCATTAAACCAATCAGAAAGTACCTTAGGCAGACACACATTCACAAGGTACAATAAGATTATCTCATAGCAGACACACACACACACACACACACACACACACACACACACACAAGAGGGGGAGGAGTTTTTTTTAAATCTCTAAAGTAATGAGCAGTAATTTCATTATTAATTTAATTAATTTTTGGTGCTGGGAATGAAAGCCAAGACCATTCATATATTAGGCAAACATTCTTCCCCAAGTTCTTGAAATGGTAATTTATCCTATGTCTATAGAGAGATCTACTTTAAAAACAAAATAATGATAAAAAAGATTTCTTATAATTAAAACTTTGTTATGAAGGATTTTCAAATAAGAACCATGACACAGTGAGATTAGCTGGACCCCAAAATATATATGTGATGGCTAACCTTGGTTGTCAATTTGATTGCATATGCAATCAACTAAAACCTAAGCAGCTAGGCATACCTTTAAAGGGCTTCCTCTATTTGATCATTGGAAGACTTACCCTAAATCAGAATCATTTGACATCAGAAGATACACCCTAAATCTAGGCCACACCTTCTGGTGGCAGACCAGATAAAAGGACCTACAAGGAAACTTTTGCTTCTTGCCTGCTTGTCCTTACTGTGGCTGGCAAGTTCATCTCTCCTGCTGCTGAGACATTCCTCCACTGGCATTAGGATCTACTTCTATGGGATTCCAACACAGACCAAAGATTAGCTGAGGCACCCAGCCTTGTGGACTGAACAACTATGGTATTCTTGGGAGACAGCCCTTGTTGGACTACTTCTCCCATAGCCTTTAAGCCACTCTAATATATATTCATTCCATCAGTTCTGTTCCTCCAAGGAAACCTGACTAATACATACTGTGGTACCAGAAGTGGTTCTACAGAAAAAAAAATTGGAACGATGAATTTTTAAGTATCTAGAACAGGCTTTCCGACTTGCTAGCACCCATAGTTACTAGGGCCTCCTAGGATCATGGAGAACATTAAAAATCCCTGTTGTGAACTATCTGAGGAATGCATTGAGATAAATACATTTGCTTATCCCTATTGACTTATTGGGAAGAGCAAGGAATTTAGTGACTCTATGCTTGAAACATTTGACAATTGTGGGAAAATAACAGTGCCAGCTGGTTGCATCTAGCACCCCTGCATATATTAACAAAAGGAAAAAGTGAGCTGCTTGATAAAATTAACCAATGTCTAGCATCTCAGTATAGTTACAAGGAAAACAATGAACTCTGGTACAATAATCCAGGTGTGCATAAACAGTCTAAAGGTTTCTAAGTGTGCCCTGGAAAACAGTTTTCTCTCCAACAGCCACCAAGCTCAGGTTGTGCAAAATAAAACTGAACCCTTACTAAAAGACTGGCTGAATTACAATGCAAGTTCAAGGCCGGGCCTCAGCGAGTGTCATCGGCTAAAGGAAGGACACTGATTGGCAAGGAACTGGATCCTGTGACTTGGGATGGAGATGTGTATGAGGGCACTCCTGAGGCTGAGGACTTGAACCTTCAGATTCTGGAGGGTTTATTTCAGCAGAGGAAGCAGGCTCTTTACCCCAGCAAAGGGTACATCCCTACCTGACTTCCAGCAATAACACCCCTTCTTCCTTAGCCCAAGGGAATTAATCCTGCTTTGTCTACTGGACTTTCCCTGAAGGAGACGCTAGGCAAGACAGTACTGATGTCCCTCAGGACCCACCAGTAGTTTCCTCTAGACCTATGACCAGACCCCCAGGCTAAACAGGCTCCTAGAGGGGAGGTAGAAATGTTGTCCATGAGGAGGTACAATATACCACAGAAGAGCTTAATGAGTTTGCTAATTCATCCAAGCAGAAATCTGGGGAATCTATGTGGGAATGGATTTTATAGGTTTGAGATAATGGTGGAAGAAACAAACTAGATCAGGCTGAGTTTATTGGTGCAGTCCACTGAATGGGGAGATTCTAGGTTTAATATGGAAGCTCACACAGTTGTTTGTGATTTAAAATAAAAAGACCTTGATTGTCTGTCTCTTACACAAAATATCAGACTGGTCTCCTATATTGGTGACATTATGCTAACTGGACTAAGTGAGTGGGAGGCAGCGAACACTTTGGACTTGTCGGTAACACATATGCATCAGAGGATGGGAAATAAATCCAACCAATATTCAAGGGCCTCTACCTCAGTGAAATTCTTAGGAGTCCAGTGATGTGGACCATGCAGAGATACTCCTTCTAAGATGAAGGGTAAACCCCTTCCTCCATCAAGAAAGAAGCACAGCAGTTGCTGGGCCTATCTGGGTTCTAGAGACAGCATGTTCCTCTCTTGGGTGTGTGACTTTGGCCCATGTATTACATGACAAGGAAAGCTGCTAGCTTTGTGGGGGCCTGGAACAGGAGAAGGCTCTGCATGTGATCCAGCAGACCCTATGCTGCTTCGGGTGTTGGTGGCAGATGAGGATGCTGTCTCCAGCCTTTAGTAGGTAAATAGGCAAATCACAGAGCAGAGTTTCTCTAGAGAAACCTGACTTATACATTGTGCATCCCAGTGAACTTCTACACAGTTAGGATAGCCATTCTGAAAATGTGGGGCTGAACATTAGATACTTTCACTATCAATAATATTTATGCATTTATTCACCACCCCCCAAAAAAGCAAAATGAAAAATCAATGACAGATTTGATATAACTAAAACAGCAATGGTCAAAGCAATTCTAAGAAGTAAGAAAACTTTGAGAAGTATCACAACACCTAACTTCAAAGTATACTGCAGAACTATAGTGATAAAGACAGTGTGGCACTGTCATAAAAGTAGACAGGGCTGGAGAGGCGGTCAGTACTTGCTGCTCTTCCAGAGGACCCAGGTTCAGTTATGGCAGCTTACAATGGTATAACTCCAATCCCTAGGGATCTGATGCCCTCTTCTCACCTCTGAAGGCACTAGATCTGCATGTAGTGTACATACATACATGCAGGCAAGACACCTGTATACATAAAATATATTTTTAAAATTTAGATAGACAGGTATTCCAATGGAATAAATGAGAGGACCCAGAAATAAAACAACAAAGCTATGCCCACTTGGTTTTTTACAAAGGAGTGAGAAATACATTTTATGGGGAGGGAGGGTAGTCTAGTTGACAGATGGTGCTGACAAACCTCCCTGTCTACTTCAAGAGAATGGAGTAAGAGTCTTTTAACACTTGTCAAAAGTCCATTCAAAATAGATCAGAGACTTTAATTTAAAACCTGAAATGCTGAGACTACTAGAGGAAAATGGAGGATACTCTTCAAGACAGTGAGTTGGCAGAACTTCTGAATAGACCCGCTATAGGACAGAGACTGGCCCTCAGTGTCAGCAGCGACTACCTGGGTCTATATGAAATGAAAAGCTTACTGCAGAGCAAAGGGAAACCATCAGCAGAGCAGAGCAGACAACCTGCAGAGTGAGAGACTCTGCACCAGTGAGGCTTTAAGAAATTAGTTTGCCAAGGGAATAAAACTGCCAGTCAACAAATGGGCTGATGAAGGTATAGACAATTCTCAAGAAAAGAAACACAGATGGCCAATGACTTTTATAAAATGTGTTCAATATCCCTAGCCATCAGGGAGATGCAAATTAAAACTATTTTGAGATACTGTATTACCCCAGTTAGAATGGCTCTCATCAACAAATTTGACAACAAATGTTGGAGACAATATGGAGATAGGGAACTATTGTTCATCACTGGGAGGAGGGGTGTAAGTTATTACAGCCATATGGAAGTTTGTTCGGAGGTTCCTGCAAACCTTAAAGATAGAGCTCCCACATGACCCATCTGTACCTCTTGGGCATATATTCATATAACTCTGTACTCAGTCACAGAGATGTTTGCATACTTATGTTTATTGCTGCCTTATTCACTGTAGCAAAAGACTGGTGTCAACCTAGTCTACCACCAGTGAAGTATGGTACAAATATAAACTGGAATGCTATCAGCTCTAAGAAAAATGAAATCACAAAATTCTCATGAAAATGAGTGGACTTGAAAGTACAATGTTAGGCAAGGTCAGACAGTCTCAGAAGAAAAAGCTAAAGCTGTATGTTCTCTCTCATATGTGGATCCTAGACACAGATCTACACAGACGCAGATATAGATGATGCATGATGCATAAACAAATGTACATGTAGATAGATACAATATAATGTAAAAAGGAGAACAAGAAAGAATAAATGCTAGGTGATGGGGAAATTCAGATAATGAGCATATGAATCATGAAAGGATATAAAACTAAAATAGCTTTTAATAACCATTATTATTTATCTGGAGAGTCAGCTCGGTAGTTAAGAGCACTTGTTGCAGCCGGGCAGTGGTGGCACAGGTGACTCAGGAGGCAGAGTCTAGAGAGCAAATTCCAGGACAGCCAAAACTACACAGAGAAACCCTGTCTTGGAAAACAAAAACAACAAGAATTCAGATAACAAAAGTATTAGAAAAGATGAAGTCTTCTATTGTCACCTTTGATCGATGCTTGAGAACCCAAGTGGGTTTATAATAGGTACACTGAGAAGAAGCCTGTTTTCTTCAATATGAATTACACTGAAGCATATCCAAATGATCGATATGGGAAACTTTCTTGGTACTTAAAGGTGGTACAAACAAACCTAAGAAATGTTGGCTTTGACTGTCACCCGTGTGAGAGCCTCTAATAAATGGACTCCAGAAAACATCAGTAATTATTGCCAGTATCACAAAAAGAGGGACCGACTCCATATAATTAGTGACTACTGCACCACGCCTTAGGAGCTGACTGGTGAGAAAATGAGATGTCAATCTAACTGAGCTTTAAGAAACCAGTAAAAGGCGTTATGAGAATGTGGTCTACAGAATCTAGACTCTGGGACACTCTAAGGTAAACAAACCAGAGTATTCACCAACAATAGAGATTGCAAGAAAAGATTGCAAGAGAGATTACAAGAAACCTAAAAGCCCGTCAAGCGGCCACAATACAGCATTGGATGACGGTTGTTTGCTTGCTTGCTTGCGTTTTTACCTACCTTTTATAAACAGGTACTTAAGAACATGGAGTTTGCTGTGACGTCATGTGTCCTAGGAATGTCAGAAGCCACATCCATAAGGTCGGAACAACATGGCTGCCCAAACATGAGTTGGTCACCAATAGATGTGATAACATGGTTGGGGGACAGCCAGCTTCACAAAGAACTACAGACAACTGTAGGGGCAGGAGAGGCCATCTTCCCCAGCCAGGAAGAGCACATCCAATACCAAAGGGTCAGCACTGAAAAATGCACACAAGTAGCATTACACTGACTGAGCAGGCTGTCAATAATATGTTTAGAAATTATATCTGCACACACACATGCTAACAACAACTAAAGAAAAAAGAGGCCATGATTTTGAAAACAAGCAAGGAAGAGGGGAGTTAAAAGTGGAGGGTGAATATGATCAAAATACTTTGTATGAAATTCTCAAGAAATTTGTGTTTTTAAAAAAAATTAAAGAAATGGCTGGATGGTGGTGGCACATGCCTTTAATCCCAGCTCTTGGGAGTTAGAGACAGGCAGATCTCTGTGAGTTTGAGGTCAGCCTGGTCCTCAGAGCTAGTTCCAGGCAGGCTCCAAAGCTACGAGAAACCCTGTCTGAAAACAATTAAAGAAACAAGTGCTTAAAAATTGCTTTGTGATTATTCATGCAGATGGGCACAGTCTTGGTACTGATTGGCAGACTGAATGAAACATGTCACTTCCTGCTTAGTTACAGAAGATCACATGATTGTGGTTAGTTGCATGGTTAAAGCAGATGCAGCCTTATTTCTGTTTCTTGTAGCTGTTTTATCCTAATGCTCCTGATGTGGTGGACACAACCGATTTGCTGCATTTAATTAACTTTATTCAAAGTCCTGGTTTTGCAGAGTAGCATGCTTTCCCCCAACACTCAGTCTGCTCTCTGTTTCAGATAGCAGAACTCGTGGCAGCTGAATTCTTCGATCAAGGAGATAGGGAGAGAAAAGAACTCAACATTGAGCCTGCTGTAAGTACGGTTTTGTTGGTAAGAACTACTCAATCACGTTTTTAAATCATATACTTACTGTAAAGACAGACTTTTTACTGAGTACATCAGCCCAGTCTCAATCCTGCAGTCCATTTGCCTCAGCCTCTTGGTGCTGGAGTTGCAAGCATGTGACCAGAATTGGCTAAAGATTATACTGTTTCTTTTTGTTTTGTGTGTGTGTATATATATATATATATATGTATATATATATATATATACATACATATATATATATTATTTATTTATTTTTAAGTTTAAATTTAGATTAGAAACAAGGTTGCTTCACAAGTCAGTTCCAGGTCCCTCTCCGTTTCCCTCTCCTCCTCCCGTGCCCTCCCCTCAACCCCCCTCAATATCCCCTCATTTCCCCAGGGAGGGTGAGGCCCTCCATGGGGGTGTCCATAGTTTGTCATTTCATCCAGGGCAGGGCCTAGACCCTCCCCAAGAGTTCAGGGTAAGAGTGCATCTCACATTGTTGGATGGGAGTCCAAAGTCCGTATGTATACTCGGGATAAATACTGATTTACTGCCCAAGGCTCAATAAATTACCTAGGCCTCCTCACTGAAACCACCATTCAAGGGCTCTTGATCAGTACCATGCTGGATTCCCAGGCTGATGCCTGGGATTCTAGAGCTACCCCTTGTCAGGCCAGCTGTTTCTGGGGGGTTAAGCCAGCCCAGTCTTAATGCCTTTGGTCATCAGTCCTCTCTCTCTGTTACTGGCTTTCTTGAGTTCAGCTCAGTGCTTAGCCGTGGGAGTCTGCCTCTTCTTCCGTCAGCCACTGAATGAAGATTCTGTTTCCCAGACTCTCTGGCCATGGGATTGTAGGCTGGCACTCCCCAGATCTATGTCTAAAATCCATATATGAGAGAGTACATGCCATGTTTCTCTTTTTGTGACTGCGTTACCTCACTCAGGATGGTTTCTTCTAGTGTCATCCATTTGCCTGCAAATCTCAGGATTCCATTGTTTTTTTCTGCTGAATAGTACTCCATTGTGTAAATGTACCACATTTTCTCTATCCACTCTTCGGTTGAGGGACATCTAGGTTGCTTACAAGTTCTGGCTATTACAAATAATGCTGCTATGAACATAGTGGAACAGACATCCTTGTTGTATGAACGGGCATCTTTTGGAGTTGCTGGGTCTTGTGGTAGGTTTATTCCCATTTTTCTGAGGAATCTCCATACTGATTTCCAAAGTGGCTGAACAAGTTGGCACTCCCACCAGCAATGGAGGAGTGTTTCCCTTTTACCACATCCTCTCCAGCATAAATTGTTGTTGGTGTTTTTGATTTTAGCTATTCTGACAGGAGTGAGATGGTATCTCAGAGTTGTTTTGATTTGCATTTCCCGGATGGCTAAGGATGTTGAGCACTTTCTCAAGTGCCTCTCAGCCATTTTAGACTCCTCTATTGAAAATTCTCTATTTAGTTCTGTAGCCCAATTTTAATTGGATCCTTTGGTGTTTTGGAGACTTGCTTCTTCAGTTCTTTGTAAATTTTGGAGATCAACCCTCTGTCAGATGTGGGGTTAGTGAATATTTTTTCCCATTCTGTGGGCTGCCCTTTTGTCTTGCTGACTATGTCCTTTGCCTTACAGAAGCTTCTCAGTTTCAGGAGGTCCCATTTATTAATTGTTGATCTCACTGTCTGTGCTAGTGGTGTTATGTTCAGGAACATGTCTCCTGTACCGATTCGTTCAAGGGTACCACCCACTTTCTCTTCTAAGAGGTTCAGTGTAGCTAGATTTATGTTGAGGTCTTTGATCCATTTGGACTTAAGTTTAGTGCATAGCGATAAACATGGATTGATCCGCATTCTTCTACATGCCAGCCTCCAGTTATGCCAGCACCATTTGTTGAAGATGCTTTCTTTTTTCCATTGTATATTTTTAGCTTCTTTGTCAAAGATCAGATGTTCATACGTGTGTGGGTTAATATCCGGGTTTTCAATTCAGATTCCATTGGTCTACCTGTCTATTTTTGTGCCAATACCAAGCTGTTTTCAGGACTATAGCTCTATAATAGAGCTTGAGGTCAGGGATGGTGATGCCTCTGGACATTGCCTTGTTGAACAGGATTGTTTTGGCTATCCTGGGTCTTTTGTTTTTCCATACAAAATTGATTATTGTTCTTTCAAGGTCTGTGAAGAATTGTGCTGGGATTTTAATGGGGATTGCATTGAATCTGTAAATTGCTTTTGGCAGGATTGCCATTTTTACTACATTGATCCTACCTATCCAACAGCATGGGAGATCTTTCCATTTTTCTCAGGGCTTCTTTAAGTTCTTTCTTTAAAGATTCCAAGTTCTTGCGATACAGATCTTTCACTTGTTTGTTTAGCGTTGTCCCAAGTTATTCTATGTTGTTTTGGCAATTGTAAAGGATGATGTTTCTCTGATTTCTTTCTCAGCCCTTTTATCATCTGTATATAATAGGGCTACTGATTTTCTTGAGTTGATCTTGCAGCCTGCCACTTTGCTGAAGGTGTTAATCAGCTGTAAGAGTTCTCTAGTAGAGTTCTTTGGGTTATTTATGTAAACTATCATATCATCTGCAAACAGTGAAAGTTTGACCTCTTCCTTCTCAATTTGTATCCCCTTGATCCCCTTTTGTTGTCCTATGGCAATGGCTAGAACTTCAAGTACAATGTTGAAAAGGTATGGAGAGAGTGGATAGCCTTGTCTTGTTCCTGATTTTAGAGGAATTGCCTTGAGTTTCTGTCCATTTGGTTTGATGTTGGCTGTTGGTTTACTTAATAGCTTTTATTATGTTTAAGTATGTTGCTGTCATCCCGGATCTCTCCAAGACCTTTATCATGAAGGGGTGTTGGATTTTGTCAAAGGCTTTTTCAGCATCTAGTGAGATGATCATGTGATTTTTGTTTTTCAGCTTGTTTATATGGCGGATTACGTTGATGGATTTTCGTATGTTGAACCATCCCTGCATCCCTGGGATGAAACCTACTTGATCGTGGTGAATGATTGTTTTGATGTGCTCTTGGATCTGATTTGCCAGTATTTTATTGAGTATTTTTGCATCAATGTTCATGAGGGATATTGGTCTGAAGTTCTCTTTCTTACTTGTGTCTTTGTGTGGCTTGGAGATCAAGGTTATTGAAGCCTCGTAGAAAGAGTTTGGCAAAGACCCTTCTGCTTCTATTGTGTGGAATACTTTGAGAAGAATTGGTATAAGCTGTTCTTTGAATTTCTGGTAGAATTCTGCACTGATGCCATCTGGACCTGGGCTTTTTTTGGTTGGGAGACTTTTGATGACTGCTTCTATTTCCATAGGGGTTATAGGTCTATTCAAATTGCTTATCTGTTCTTGATTTAATTTTGGCAAGTGATAGCTATTCAGGAAGTTGTCCGTTTCCTTTAAATTTTCGAATTTTGTGAAGTACAGGTTTTCAAAGTATGACCTGATGATTCTCTGAATTTCCTTAGAGTCCGTTGTTATGTCCCCCTTTTCATTTCTGATTTTGCTAATTTGCATGTTTACTCTCTGCTGTTTGGTAAGTTTGGACAAAGGTTTGTCTATCTTATTGATTTTCTCAAAGAACCAACTCTTCGTTGCATTGATTCTTTGTATTGTTTCCCTAGTTTCTACTTTATTGATTTCAGCCCTCAATTTGATTATTTCCTGGCATCTACTCCTCCTGGGGGAGTTTGCTTCTTTGTGTTCTAGAGCTTTCAGCTGTTCTGTTACTTCTCTAGTATAACTATTCTCCAGTTTCTTCATGTGGGCACTTAGTGCTATGAACTTCCCCCGTTGCACTGCTTTCAAAGTGTCCCATAGGTTTGGGTATGTTGTGTCTTCATTCTCATTGAATTCTAGGAAGTCTTTGATTTCTTTTTTTTATTTCTTCTTTGACCCAGGAATGGTGCAGTTGTGAATTATTCAATTTCCATGAGTTTGTAGGTTTTCTGCAATTTGTATTGTTGTTGAATTCTAATTTTAAAGCATGGTGGTCTGATAAGATGCATGGAGTTATTCCAATTTTTTTGAAGCTGCTGAGGTTTTTATATGTTGCCAAGTATGTGGTCGATTTTTGAGAAGGTTCCATGTGGGTGAGAAGAAGGTATATTCTTTTTTATGTGGATGAAATATTCTATAAATGTCTGTTAATACCAGTTGGGTCATTACTTCTATTAGGCCCTTTGCTTCTTTGTTGAGTTTCTGTCTGGTATTCCTGTCTAGTGGTGAGAGTGGAGTGTTGAAATCTCCCACTATAAGTGTGTGGGGCTTTATATGGGATTTAAGTTTTAGTAACGTTTCTTCTACGAATGTGGATGCCTCCTTTGTATTTGGGGCATAGAAGTTCAGGGTAGACACTTCATCTTGGTGGATTTCGCTTGTGATGAGTATGTAATGACCTCCTTCATCTCTTTTGATGATTTTATTTTAAAGTCTAATTTGTTAGATATTAGGATTGCTACCCCTGCTTGTTTCTTGGGTCCATTTGATTGGAAAAAATTTTCCCAACCTTTAACTCTCAGGTAATGTCTGTCTTTGAGGGTGAGGTGTGTTTCTTGTATGCAGCAGAAGGAAGGGTTCTGTCTTCGAATCCATTCTGCTGGTCTGTGTCTTTTTATGGGTGAGTTAAGGCCATTAATGTTGAGGGATATCAATGACCATAGATTGTTCATTCTTCTTTGATTTGGAATGGTTGTTGTTGGTAGAATTATGTGTGGAATTTCACCCCTTTGTTCTTTTGGCTGTTGGTAGAGAGGGATTCTCTAATGCCTATGTTTTTCTGGTTGTAGTTAACTTCCTTGGGTTGGAGTTTTCCTTCCAAAACTTTCTGTAGGGCTGGCTTAGTGGATACATACTGATTGAATCTAGTTTTGTCATGGAATATCTTGTTTTCTCCATCTATAGTGATTGAGAGCTTTGCCGGGTATAGTAGTCTGGGCTGGCATCCATGGTCTCTTAGTGCTGGTAGAATATCTATCCAGGACCTTCTGGCTTTCAGAGTTTCCATGGAGAAGTCAGGTGTAATTCTGATAGGTCTGCCTTTATATGTTACTTGGCCTTTTTCCTTAGCTGCTCTTAATATTCTTTCTTTATTCTGTATATTTGGGGCCTTGATTATTATGTGGTCTTGATTATTATGTGGCGAGGGGACTTTTTTGTGATCCACTCTATTTGGTGTTCTGTAAGCTTCTTGTACCTTCATTGGCATGTCTTTCTTAAGGTTGGAAAAGTTTTCTTCTATTATTTTGTTGAATATGTTTTCTGCCCCTTTGAGGTGGTTTTCTTCTCCTTCTTCTATACCTATTATTCTTATGTTTCGTCTTTTCATGGTGTCCCATATTTCCTGGATGTTTTGTGTTAAGGATTTGTTTGACTTAAGATTTTGTTTGATGTATCATTTCTCCTAGTGTATCTTCAACACCTGAGATTCTCTCTTCCATCTCTTTTATTCTGTTGGTAATGCTTGTATCGGTAGTACCTGACCGTTTGCCCAGCTTTTCTATTTCCAGCCTTTCTTCAGATTGTGTTTTTTTTTATTGTCTCTATTTCAGTTTTCAACCCTTGCACTGTTTGCATTGTTTCTTGCAATTTTCGGTTTATCTTTTCATCCATTTGTTGCCTTTTATGAATTTTTTGGTTTGTTTTTTCTTCCATTTCTTGCATTTTTTGGTTTGCTTTTTCTTCCAGTTCTTGCATTTTTTGGTTTGCTTTTTCTTCCAGTTCTTGTATTTTTTTGGTTTGTTTTTTTCTTCCATTTCCTGCCTTTTTTTGGTTTGTTTCTTCTTCCATTTCTTGCATTTTTTGGTTTGTTTTTTCTTCCATTTCTTGCATTTTTTTGGGTTGTTTTTTCATCCATTTCTTTGAGGGATTTTCCTATATCCTCTTTTAGGGCCTCTATCATTTTCATGAAAGTGGTTTTAAGGTCATTATCTTCTGCTTCATTTGCATTGGAATGTTGGAGTCTTGCTGGTGTGGAGTCTCTAGAATCTGGTGGTGTCATATTTGTTTTTTTGTTGCTGAGTGTGTTTTTGTATTGTCTCTTTCCCATCTCTTCTTCTAGTGGGTGCAGAAAGAGCCCCTTATTGGTCTGGTGGTTAAGGGATCAGAGTTCCCTTTTGGTGGGTGCTAGCAAGTCCAATAATCTGGTATTTCTTCTATTCCTCATCCTCGTTCTGGTCCTGTGGGTGGAGAAGAAGACCAGGAATCTGGGGTGCTTAGCCTCCCACCTGGTCCCCTGGTCCCTTTGCTGGATCAGCTGGTTTCCTGGTCTTGTTGGTGGGAGAGAAGACCTGGAGTCTAGGGTGTTTGGCTCCCTCCGGGATTGGAAGCTCCATGCAGTTCCCAGGCAATCCCTAGGCACTGGAACACAAGCCCAGATGCAGGGCCTGTTGTACCTGGTCCCGCAGGAACAGCTGGTCCCCTGGTCTCCCTGGATCCGCTCGAGTATACTGTTTCTTAATACTTCTATGACACCTTTCCATGGGAATATGTTTTCTCGCTGTACTTTTTAACACTTTCTTTCTTTTTAGAGGAATTAAACATGCTGATTACAAAAGCAAAAGCAAGCTAAGAAGACAAAAACTGCTACAAGTTATGCCCCCAGTTTTCTTCGCTTGAATGTAATAAGCCGCTTTTATTCTAATATGGTCTTTGGTGCATATGCATCATAATTACGTGAAATGAGTGTAATCACAACTTAACTCACTTCCTTTGCTGTAATATTTGCCAAGTTCACTGTCACAGGCAGCACAGTGACAAACAGCTCCGTTGCTGCCCCTTCCTCTTTATTATTTTGTCAGGGTAAATTCTCAGAAATGAACAGTGACTTTAAAGTGTTTGATGTAGCCATTTAATATAAAGGTATAGATCTCAAATGTGAGATCTCTTTGTTTTATTTTCTTCCCTTTCTTTGTAGGGTTAGGGATACACACATATATAATGTATATACGTATATATATAATAACTATATATATATTACATGTATGTATAGTTGCCATCTTACCACCTTCATATAACCACTGATCTATCTTTTCACAGCAACCTTTCCTCTGAGCCTGGAATAACTATAGATCTGTGTTTGTGTGTATTTTCAGGATCTAATGAACAGGGAGAAGAAAAATAAAATCCCAAGTATGCAAGTTGGGTTCATAGACGCCATCTGCTTGCAGCTGTATGAGGTATCTACAGGAGAAATGCTATATTGATAAACTTAGATTGTGTTATGAAGAGATTAACACCAGACACATATTTTTGCTTCTAAGGCAAAAAAACCCCGTTATTATCATTGGTAGTGTTTCTTTCTGCTGATGAAGGTGATGTCTGTACAGAGCAAGGGATACATTTCACACTTCCTATTTCACAAAGGCATTGACTCACTCGGTATATAAATATCTCCTGAGTGCCTAGGGTGGGCTGGGCACCAGCACATTAATTGAGGGGACACTGAGAGTCATGTGCTGGTGCCCTTGAGGAGGTCCTTGCTGTGGACTCTGTGTTAGCATGATCTCTTTAAGTTTCATTTTAGCCTGAGTACAAAATAGTCACCCAATTTTTTTTCACAGTCATATTGTAGCTTAGATATCGTTAAAGAATTTTTTCTTAATACTTAAAGGAGGAGGCTGCAGGAATGAATGCGGCCTCCAGTTTCCCTTCTACTAGTTTCCCTTCTTTGCTTTTTGTGGCTTTTGTTGTTCTGGTAAAAAGATGCATCTAATATTCGGTGTACTGGTTTACTTGTTTACTACCCAGCAAAGAAAAGAGATGCTGTCTTTGTTTCTAACAGCTCAAATGGATTTGAGTCTCATTTACTTGAGAAATTTACCCTGGAGTTGTCATGAAAGGTTAAGACCAGACAAAAACTACAAAGTTTCCAATCCAGACATTGCAGGTTCAGTAATTGAATGTGCAAAGTTCATCTTCCACAGCAAAAGATTATTTGCCCCAAATATATAGCTGGTAGAAAGCACAATTGAGAAACCAGTTCTCATTGTTTGTTTCTTTGTTTTTCAGTGCTAGGGCTAAAACTCTGATTCTTGTATGTGCTAGGGAAGCATTCTACCACCAAGCCATAGTCTTAGTTTTTTTGTTTGTTTTGTTTTTTGAGACACGAGTTTCTTTGTACATCCCTGACTGTCCTGGAGCTCATTTTGTAAACCAAACTGGCCTCAAACTCACAGAGATCTGCCTATTTCTGCCTCCCAAATGCTGGGATTAAAGGCATGCACCACTACACCCAGTCTCGAGTTCTCATTCTTAGTTTAGGATTCTAGCATTGTCTTAGTTCTATTGCTGTGAAGCGCTACCACGACCAAGGCAATTCTTATTAAGGCAAGCATTTAACTGGGGGCTTGCTTACAGTTTCAGAGCTTTAGTTCATTGCTATCTATAACATGACTTCTAATAGGTCTTAATAATAAGAGCCCGGAGTCAGAAATTGAAGGATGAAAGCTGAAAGATTAGTGAAGCCGAACAGCCAGCCACTAGAGCTCTTAGCTCGTTCCCACAGCCCCCCAGGGACAGCCAGCTTCCATACGGACACAGAGTCCAGCCCCACAAACGAGCCCCCCAAGCTCAGCATCTACATTCTTTAAGATGCATTTTGCTTTTAATTATGTGTGTGCCTTTGTGTGAGGATGTGCACACGAGTATAGGTGCTCCTAGAGGCCGGAGACAATGGATCCCTCTGGAGCAGTAGGCAGTTGTTAGCCACCTGACGTGAGTGCTGGGAACCAAACTCAGGTCCTATTCAAGACGATACCTGCTAGACAGTCTCCCCTCAACTTCTCCATCAAGCCCCCTCATGGTTAATTGTAAGTGCTTGTGCTCTCTTTGTCCCCAAGTATGCCTCCTTAGATGTATAGCATAAGGGAAATCTTTGGCAAATACTCACGTGTGTGTTCCTAGGACTTAAGAAAATGTCACCTGTGGGGCTGCTCACACAGTGAACGTAGCCCTTATTGGCAAGCCTGTGGCAGAGACTTCCTTCTAGTTGTTTCCTTTCTCGTTTTAGGCCCTGACCCATGTTTCAGAGGACTGTTTGCCCTTGCTGGATGGTTGCAGGAAGAACAGACAGAAATGGCAGGCCCTTGCAGAGCAGCAGGAGAAGACGCTCATTAATGGGGAAAGCAGCCAGGCCAAGTGAGGCTGACAGTGTGTCCCCATGCGAACTGCCCTGGGCCGGGTTTCTCCATACACTATGCATATTTGTGTGCACTTTGCCACTGCTGTATTTTGGTTTTGCACAACTTTTGAGGGCATAGCATGAACTGTTTTAGGAATTGCTACCTACTTTCTGTACTTTTGTTTTATGCCACTGGAGTGAAATGAGGAGTCATATTCACTTACAACACGTTGATAAGAATGGCGTCAATGGCCTTCCTACACTCAGTTTGATTTTGCTTGGATATTTATAAATAACTGCCTTTGTGTTTCTGAGTCACCGGTCTTTCAAACATGTTCTCAAAAGTAGGTTAGAGGCAAACTGATTATGTTCTGGGACATTTAAAGCCACCATTAGATGAATGTTGACTGGGTAGATTATAGGAAGAAATGAATATGAATTTGAAGAGTCTTAACGTAGTTAAGGTGTTGAGAAACAAGAAAATGCGGTACCTAACTGCTCTGCTCTTTCTGCGATGGGGGCTACCTGTAGTACATCCCATCTGTGTGGCAGAGCAAACAGCACTACAGCCAATCCATGTAACAATCTCAGACCCCCACTAAAGCCCAGGCCAGATACCTGCCCCAATTGACCTACCCAAGAGAGGGTGTGTGCCAGACATAGGAGGGCCCGGAATAGCCCTCAGCCAAGAGAAATATCTCACTGGAAGATCTTTCTGACAATCTGCATTTTAAATACTGAAAACTTTAAAAACTATTTCTTAACTTTTCATTGCCTTAACACAACAACCAGGTTTCAAGGGAAAAGTGGTCCCAGGAGCACTTGCCTGAAATCAGACGTGACTACAGTAAGAAAGTGCAAAAGTTCGCCTTTATTCCTCTCTCAAATTTACAGGAAAAGAAAATAATTAGATGAGTAGCAGAGGTTTGTCTCTAAAAGGAAGCTCAGACAATGAGTTCAAAGGGACAGCGTGTGCAGTCTTCTGTCTGAATGAAACAGCCTTCAGTGTTGCGAGCAGATAGTGAATCACACCTACCAGCTGGGTTAGGGAGGAATATCTGTCCCAAATGTGCAGGATTGTTTGCATTTGAGGAGAATTAGAGGGATTTGATTCATTAACTTCCACACTTTCCCCGGCTCCTCCCAAAGTGGGAGAAGTAATTGACCTGGGTTTCTAACATTAACTTGGATTAAAATGGTTTCTTTTTCCTTTTCTCTTTGCTTAAACTTCAACGTGTTCACTTCAGATCCTGTGTATGTACATTTTATTGTGGCTTTGTTCTTACCGAGACGAGAAAAGGCAAAGCAAGTTATACATTACTGTTTTGTATTGGTGAAGGCTAATCCAGGGAGTTGTCACCAATGCTGATTGTATTATTGTTGTAATACTTGTATTTTCAGAGTATTATTTTATTTGTGTTTCATGTTATATAGATGAAATCTGTAAGGTTGCCTCTAATGCACTGGTGTGTAAATTACACAGACTGTCACTAACAATAGTCATATCAGCATACTGTATACACCCATGCACGCACGCACGCACGCACGCCTACATATTCTTGAGTGTAGACACGTGTTTAGAGAACACTCTCCTAACCCAGCACTGAACCCCACTCGTTGTGACTGAGCAGTTATGCTGAAATGCAGTCATATACATTTGTAGCTTAAGTTGCTGAGAATATTTTTAAAGATGACATTATTTGTGAAGGATTTGTCTGCCATGTTAACAAGCAAGAAGTCAGAGTGGAAATTATTTGGTTTGCTTTAGGTAATGGTTTATTTTATCTACTAGGATAGGTATTAAAATAGGAGGAGTAGTGCCATGACTATGTTATGTTATATTATTGCTGGATATTTTAGTTCATACACAGGAGAGTACTATTTTATTCAAATAATTTTTATTTTATAGGAAAACCATTCCATACATGGATTTCTTGTCTGTGGTACAAGAACACAAATCACAGTTTTTGTTCTGAATGTGAATATTGCCTTTCTAGTAGCCTCTCAAGTTGGAATATATTTATTATATTATATATATTATTATGATCTCTCCCTTACACTGCCATGTATTGATATTGCCCATAATGAACAAGATATTATTCTTGTCCTAGACCATTTGTTTGGTTAATTGCTTGACTGGTTGCAGAAAAATAATATGATAACATTTAATTTTAATTTTTAGCCAGAAAAATTCCTGTTTCTGTAACTTGTCTCTAAAGTTTTCTGCTCTTATATGTTTAGAAGATCTGCCTTTGCCGGTCATGATGCTGTGTGAATGTGTGTAAGTCAATTAACCTCTGGACCTAAGGAAGCTGTGTTCCTAATGTAGTTAGGTTTGGACAAAACCTGTGTTCAAGGGAAGCGTCACAGGAGGCAGCTAGCTCCTAAGCCTTTCTTACCGGCCTTTGAGACCACTGTTAGAAACGGGGAATTGAAGCAGAGAAGTGATCTCATCCCACAGGTCATTTCTTACGTTGAGTTCTTTAGATGGGAAGCAAGTACATTTAATCCATTCCACACAGCCCTGGCTCGGAGCATAAACCGAGGATGCTGCTTTGTTACTGGTTGATTAAGTACAAAGAAGAGTCTCTGTTAGTAGCAGCATGGAGATAAGGGTGGATATGAAAATGTACTAGAAATATTGATTTCTTGGAGGAACTTGAATCCCAGACAATTATTTGCCTACCAGTAAAGTGCCTTTACTCTCAGAGTGTTGCAGAAGTGTTTGGCTTGGCACCTATTGCATTTCCAAATTTCCTGGGGTTTTCATTCCGAAACCGTAACAGGTAAGCAGAGAGGCCTTTTTCTTTAGCCAGATTTAAGATGACAGAAGACAAAGTGTTCCCTTGCTCTCCTGTAAACAGCTGTTTCAAATAAGGTGGTAGAACTTATTTACTTGGTATCAGCCGTGCATCAGGCCACCTTTTATTAAATCCTCTCCATATGTTATTAATCCTGTCCATCTGTTAGGTACAGTGCTCAGTGGCTGAAACAGAGCAGTAACTTCACGGAGCTCACGGGCTATACAGGAAATGACTAAGAGCACCATTTCTCATCCCACCTTGTATAGAGGGCATCCCCTCATCTGTAACATACATACTGTGCACTTTCATCCAGAATTTCTTCTATGTCTGTGAACACCCTGTCTCCCTGTCAGCATGGATCCTTTAACCTGCCGATAGCCTGAAGAACGCCTGTGTAAGGAAGGAGTCTTCCATGACAGATCATGTTTCCATATTCCAGTCAGGCAGAGAGGAGTCAGAGTTGGCCTGAATCTCCTCTGCCCTTTCACAGAGAGCAAAGAAGGGAGAATTAGAGCTTACCTCACCTGCCTCATTATTATCAAAAAGCCTGTGTAGCCATGTCTTGAATGCTGTTGGAAGTGATGTAAATAGCTGAAAATATAAATTTCTATTGCTGTTCAAGAACTCGAATGAACTGTCACTCACCACTATTGATATCTATTTGTATTCTTAATGCCTTTTCAATGTATCTGAACAAATATATAGTTTCTGGCACTATTTTTATACTAGCATAAAGGAGTTACTATGTAAATTATGTTTTGTTGTGAAGCCGTTTAAAATAATTGAAATGTCGGTTTCTTTTCCATCCTCTCACCACACCGAAAACCCTTTCCGGCCATCCTTCTGTGAGGGGAGAGGGTGTCACTCTCCGGAAGCGCTTGCCCACCACCTCTGGTCCCTGTGAGGTCAGACACGATCAAGGTGGTTTTCCATGGTGCAAAGTCATCGCACGTCAGCTGTTTTATCATTGTGCAGTGCTGTAAAAATAAAACGAACAAACGGGAACTGCATGGTGTAATCATTCGGGGTCTCTGAGTTTTAAGCATAAGGAAATGATAGGGAGATTGGGTTTCACACTGCAAAAGCCAGTCCAATTAGTTTGAAAGAATTTTACACTGAAGTTTAATAAATATGTAGTCCTTAAATAGACTCTTCAATAATAGTCATTTTGTTGGTAATGTCTTATGCCGCCAATTTGAGGGCAACGTTTCACATCATAACAGCGCTGTAGAGGATGCTGGTATCATTACCAACCTGGTGTACACAGGGAGCTAAAACCTAGGTGTTTCCTTCTTACAAAAAGGCTTGAGTCAGGCCCAGATCTGTAGCTTCACAGCCACTGCCAATACTACGGCCGAGTCCTTTGTGATACAAAAGGTTTTTTTGTAATGAAAAAATTTAGAAGTCCCAAGTCCAGGCTGACTGGACCAAATGCACTACCGAGAAGCATTATAAACAGCACGTCTCTCTCTCAGCAGGTCTTGCTTTGTTTTTGGTTTTATGGATATCGTTCATTAAGTTAGTTCTCCTGATAAAGGTAAATGTAGTGCCTCAAGGGACTCTTGACACCCATTGGTGTTTCTGGTATAAAAGACATTGTGGTATAGAAACTGTTTTGTTTTTTGTTTGTTTGTTTGTTTGTTTGTTTTTTTGTGCCTCTAGGCAAGCCCTCTTCTCTGATCAGAAAAAAGCGTCTCACCTAAAGGAATATTGCCTTTAAGTACACACACATAAGAGAATAGTTAAAATTTTTGACCATGAGAGGGCGCCAGAATTTCACGTGTACCTAAAGAAGTAACAACTAGCCACAAAGGATAATTAAAAACTGCGTCTTCAAATATTTTTGGTGACTAAATATGAAAAAAAATCCAAGTAAGAATTTTTGAAAGTAATGGAAAGAATCATTTTTCTATTACTATTTATGAAAATGTAAAGTGTTGTTTATTGCCCTTAATCCAGTGATCATGCTGCCAAGATTTTCTCCTAGAAAATAATAACATCATTTGCATTCTCTCTTACTTGGTATTCCACTCCTGGAACATCAACCCTTTCTGTACAAATAAGAAGCATTTAGAAACTTCCTGAAACGCACAGTACTGTGATTAGCTGTTTGTCTCCCAGCTAGCAGGAATTCTAATTCCCACATTAACACATAGAAATGTCGTGCTATGGCTTTCTCTTTTCAAGGAACATAACACTTGCAGAGACTATTCTCTGGTTTTAAGCTACATTCAGCTCAAGTTTGGGGGAGGTTAGAAGAAGAACTAACAAGCCATTTGTTTAAATAAAAATCTCGGGAGATATGAATATTTTACTTATCTCCCTGACTAGCTGGTATCCATGTACAGGAGGCAGGAGTGAAATTAACCTTGAGAAAGTTCACCATTCTCAGAATAACACATTTATTTATGGAGGCTGAATTACCCTTATATCCTAGGCTGGCTTGATAATGGTGGATATTTTTGCTATGTTCTTGAATTTGTTTTGCAAGAATGTTATTGAGAATCTTTGTATCTCTCTTCACCAAACATATTCACCTAAAATTACTCAAGCCTTTTTTTAAAAGTCACATGGAAGCCTACTATTGAGGAGCCTTCCTAAAGTACATCTATACACATACGTAAAGAGTTAAAATGTGTAACCCAGGCTGGCCTCGAACTCATGATCCTCCTGCCTCCACAACCAGCAGAGGGGAAATGGGGTGGGGAACAAAACTGAAATAAGTGGAGGGGGAGAAGCTGTGGGCGGGATGTTTTGTATGAGAGAAGAATAAATAAAAATTTCTTTTATAAAGTCAAAATGTAGTTATCTTATAATAGAGCAACAATGCCCCTCCTAGACAACACATCCTAGCAAATAATCCAGGATTGGATTACTTATTTTGGAGTTGTTGGTCAGTGAGGTTTCAAAGACTTCAAAACATTCCAGGCTATTGCCAACACTCCAGAGCTTGATAATAAGACACTGTAAGTATTGCTAAGACACACACATACTTGAGTCCTAGAGCATGGTCCTCCACTGGATGTGTCATCCCTACTAGCTAGATTGCATAGTGCAAGAAGATTCTAAGCGTACAAGAAAAATAGTCATTACACCCAGCTGTGAACCCTTTAAGATACAATAATGACTGCCCTGGTAAGACCTATCTACTGGTGTAGTAGTTGCCCAAATACAAAGAATAATCAACCATTTTTTATTGGATTTAAGGCCCACTCCACAAAAAGAAATCCATCCCTGTCACCTTTATTGGACCGAGAATCTATGGCTAGACATGTCATAGACTCTGGAAAGAAATCCATTATTCGGCTAAACCAGTATAATAATAAACTAACTTCTCATGGCTTATCATTATACCCATAGATTAAGGCACCTCTCAACCTTTGGCTGAGAAGCTTCTTCTGCTTGCAATAGATAATGGGCAACAGAGAAGCCCACAACTGGCCATAGTGCAAAGAATAAGGAGCTGAAGAATGTTCAGCCCTGAAGGGAACATGTATACTCCAGTCCCTCCTCCATAGGCTTAGAGGTCACTGTGGAGGATGGTGGAAAGAATGTGAGAGCCAAAGATGGTGGGTGACTACAGTGAAACTCTTCTGGACACAGCATGACAGCTGCACATGTGAACTCACAGAAGATGTGACAGCATGCACGAGACCTCTGCAGGCCCAAGGCAGACCACATCCCACCTGAATAGGGGATTGGAAACAAAGTTCCAACCCTAACCAAGGAGTTAGTTACTAGGAAGTGTTGTTGCTGGGAAAACAAATCTCATTAATCCATTTTAAGATGTAGCCCTGGCAAGTTGACGACACTCCAGTAGATGGCCATGTGTCCAAGAATGTGTGGACAGCACAAATTAACCTTGATCGGGGGTAGGGAGACAGGTGACGAAGGAGGAGGAAGAAGAAGAGGAAACTTGATGTGGTAAACTTATTTTAAATAAAGGCAAAGTCTAGGTAAGCAGCGTTTGTTGCTCTTTGATTTCCCCATCGTGATAGACTGAAGCTTTGTGCTGCAAGCCAAGCCAAGTCGTTTCTGTTGGGGTATGGAATCAAAGCAACAGGAAAATAAACTAGATAAGCCATAATATTTTAATTTTAATTGAATATAGTTGAGTCATTTTCCCATTCCCTTTCCTCCCTCCAGTTTCTCCCATGTTTACTCTCAACTCTCGGCCTCTTCTTATTTAATTGATATGTATGTATATGCCAATTATTTTAGATATGCACACATGCACCCTTCTCAGTATGATACTATTACTTTTATGTGTATGATTTCAGGGCTGACCACTTGGTACTGGATAAGGAATTGAGGGTTCATCCCTGGGGAAGACTCTCCCATTCATCAGTCCTCAGTTGCCTGCAGTTCTTTGTTTATGGGTGAGGCCACAGGAGATTTACTCATTTCCTGGTAGCATACTGATTGGTGCACTTCTTTGGGTTTTATTTAGGTAGCCATGTTATTGAGATATCATAGGTGAAACATCCCTGTCGTTTTTAGGAGACAATTTCACAGTGTGTCTCCTGATTCTCTTATCCCCGCCCCTTTCCTTGTTCCCTGAGCTTTAGCTACAGGAGTTGTAGATGTATCAGCTAGGAAACCATGATCACTTATTCTCTGCATTCTGACTGGTAGTGGTTTTCTGTAATGCTCTCCAAGTGTTGCAAAGAGAACTTTCTTTGATGAGGGGAGAGAGTTATACTTCTCTGTTGCTATAAGGGTGAGTATTTAGAATGCAATTGAAAATTGTGTTGGTTTAGTGAAGTGACAGTAATAGGTTCTCCTCTAAGACCCGTGACCTACTAACTAGGTAGTTGGCTAGGTTTCCAGTACCAGGCATGATTTCCCGCCTGTTGAGTGGGCCTTAAATGTAACTAGACAACTGCTGGTTACCACCAAGGTTTAAGAAAGCTTTTGGTATATGACCTTAAGCATTAAGGTTAAGAGAAAGAAAGGCGCTCAGAATGCTACTATTGCCCCCTGGGGGTTGCTGTGCCGTGCGGGTTGCCACTGTGGTTCACAGGTGTTATAGCCAGGTAAGACTTAGTCGTTTCCCTCCCTTGGCTATATGAATAGAAATTTTAGGTACTATGAAAGCTAGCCCTCAGGCAGAAAGAATCAAGTCAGATCAAACTTAAGTACACCATATCTTGTGTCCAAAGTGCATGGTATCTTCAGCAATAGTGACTTACCTTCAACCTCTGGGAGCCAGCCAACAGCAACAACTATTGTATTTTATACAATATTTTATACAGTATTTTATAGAACAAAACATCAAAAATAAGTTTTGTCTTCACTATCCCCATGTTTTATTTTGATGTAAAAAATCTGAAGTTTATCTTAAATTTGTCAGTTATCCTTTGAAAAAGGAACAGTGAAATATTTTTCACTGTATTGCTCTATGTAATGGTGATAACTATTGCTAGTTCTTTTCTACTTTGAAGCCTTTAAGATGCACAGCTTAGGAAGACACTTTACCAAGACGGTGTCCTCTAAAATAGAATCGATAATCATGTGAACGTTCTCCAACAGCTTTAAGTTTGTGTCTTCCGAATGTTACTATGGTTATTCTCTTTAGCAAAGATAATTAGACAGGCCCTAAAACCGTGTGCCCAAATCTGTGCCTCCTAATAGGGAAGTAGTTTTAGACACTCATGAGCCTAGAAAGAAATAGTTCATTTTCAAGTTAGTTTTACTCTTGTTGGTTTATTTTACAAAACTTTGTAACTATTGCCGGTAAGCATTCTGCAAAGGTGTTTGCTTTTCATAGCTCTGTTTTTATAAAGCCTTATAATTAATCATTGTTAACATTTTACAGGTGTATACGCACTGACAAAGGAACCTGAACAAGTAACTAGATGGTAGAAAAGTACCCAGAGCATACATGCCACTCTGTCTATATCTTAGTTGCTTTAAACTGGCCATAAAGACTTTATTAACATTAGCTCCATAACACCTGCTAATGACCCCCCCACACCCATGTGAGATCAAATAATACCACAGACAAGTCTTATCCTGGGGACAAGGGACAATAGAGAACAGACTTCCAGATTGTTAATTACCAACATTTTTAGAGAATACTGTTCAGAAACAAGGGGGAACTATTCATTGAAATGAAGTCACACTGGGCATTGCAGCACTTGCTTGTGACCCAAGCACTTGGGAAGTTGAAGCAGGAGAACTGTAAGTGAGACTCTATCATAGGCTTTATTGTCTCAAACCAACAAGATGGGTTTGCTTATGGGAGCCCTTCCAAGAGTAACTGAAAACCAAACAATTGTGAAGAAATGGTTCTTATGCACAGTTACCTGACTCTAGCCAAATGTCATCTAACTTTCATTCATACTTGTATTCAGTTTGTAATACTTTCTTCAGAAATAGTCATCGTGGTGGTTTGAGTGACAATGGCTCCCAAACTCTTGTATTTGAATTCTTGGTCCCAGTTGTGGAATTGTTTAGGAAGGATTAGAAGGCATGGCCTTGATGGAGGAAGTATGGGGTCAGGGTTTTTGAGATTTCAAAAATCCAGGCCATTTCCAGTTACTCTCTCTGCCTTATGCTGTGGGTCAAGAAATAAATTTCCGTTACTGCTCCAGCACCATGCCTGCCTGCTGCCATGCTCCCCACCATGATGGCCATGGATTCACCCTCTGAAGCTATACTACCCCCGCCAAACTCTGTCTTCCAGAGTTCTGGTCCTGGTGTCTTATTATGGCAATAAGAACTAAGGCAGGCACATTTCAGCTCAACAGTGAGGTGGTTCAACAAACACTGGGGAGTGTAACTGGCCTGGTAGGAAAGAGTCCTTCCATTTAATTCTCAGACTGTTGAAACAATAAAACACAGGAATTAGAGTTCTCCCAGGAATATCACGGTGGAAGAAGGAAAACACAGGAAGCTTGGTACTAACCAGGGGTCAATTTTTTTTCCTAGAAAGAGATTTCACACAGTTCTAGCAACGTGTAAGACCACATTGCAGGATGAGAATGAAGCCCAAACATTAATGGTTCAATAATGGGCAGGACCACACCATGCCTAGGCCTTCTTAATTGTGTGTGTCTCTCACCTTTTAGCCAAACCTTACCTGTGTTGGGACCCCAAAGTATAAAGTGTTGCTAAATTACTTTGTACCTCTTTCAAATGTGGTCACATTGAATAAGCTTATTTGTTTTTTGTTTTTTGTTTGTTTGCTTCAATGGCTTATTAAGGCTGGATGGCCCAACTGGATCAATATGGAATGTCATGGTCCAGGCTCTGACTCTTACTAACTCCAATAGCAATCCCAAAGAACCAGTTCAGAATAAATTAACAGAACTCAACCAAATCAAAAGAAATCTGAACCCCAGAACCAACTCATCAATATCCATCCACACTGATGATGCCAGATAGTTGGGCACAAGGGGTCCATGTTGCCACCAGATCCAATCTGGGTGCCTCTTCTGGTGAAAAGTAGATTATCCTGGGTCAAGGATGGGGTGGGTGTCAGGCACCATAGCTGACAATGAAAAAAGCATAGCTCTCACCTCAAAGGGGAGATAGTTTGTTCTGAAGCCAAATATGGATGCCCATGATCCACAGACTCCAAATTATCACACTCTAAAATGGTATTGATTTATGAAGTTTTTACCATCATAGAACAAGAAGCATATAAATCAGTACACTTGCAGATGCACCAGTGGGTGTGCTGGGAACAGATATTATCAGTGCCAAACAAAGAAATAGGGCAAGCCATGAAGCAAGGCAATTTGTTTTTTTCCAAAAAGGATGCTCAGCCCAAACCAGGCTAAGAATCAAGCAGGCAGAGGCATGAAATTCACCTCCTTTTTATTTTAAGGTGGGTGGTGACTATGTCTTTTCTCCATTGTGTGAGGACAAACCTTACATGTTTGGCTAGTTTTAAAAAAAATCTGTGCAAAAGAAATGCAGGGGGTGGGAAAGAGGGAAGTCAGCCTGTCTAGATCGTCATGGATCAGGGAAGGCTTTGCTTAAACAAAAATCTTGCCAGGCAGAAGAGATTTAAATTTTGCATAAAACTTGTATGAGATGAGGGAGATTAAAAGATGTACATACAAGTTTTACAAAATGAGGGAGATTTATGGACTATTGTCTCTTTGCTGACTACCTACCTTCGATAGGGAAAAAATATTTGTCGTGAGTAAATTGAGTAGGCAGGTTATAACAAAGTGGGAGACCTCTGTTTTAGGCATGTGTTATCCCATGGAATTCTTAGCTTTTTGGTTGATGGAAGCCAGGGGTCCTATTTGTACAGTCCAGAAAACTGTTAAGTTACACACAAAAATATGAGGAAAATGCCCATTCAGTGGGCCAAGATAGCCCAGTATGTTTGTCTCTGCCTTGTTTCAAACTCTATAATCACTGATGTTCTAATCACTCAATCCGCTTTTGTAGGTGTAACTGTCCTGGAATTTCCAATGGAGCTTAAATAGAAGGCAAAGGGTATAGACAGCCGAGCAGGCTCTCAGTGGGCCTTCCATTCCGTGACCGTTGACTGAGGTCCGGTGTCTTGCAAGGTCTTCTGAGAGCTAGTAAATCTTACTTCCTGGGACTAGTTCCTCCTCTGGCTGTCTCAGGGCCTTCATCTTTCCTCATCCCAGATTCATGGGGAAATTCCAGTTTTATATATATATACACACACATATATATGTGTGTGTATGTATATGCATATGTATATATATATATGTATATATATATTATTTTAAAATGTAAATTAGAAACAAGGTTGCTTCAAATGTCAATTCCAAGTCCCTCTCCATTTCTGTCCCCTCCTCTCATGCCCTCCCACCAAGCCCCCCAAATATTCCCTCATTTCCCCAGGGAGGGTGAGGCCCTCCATGGGGGTGTCCATAGTCTGTCATTTCATCCAGGGCAGGGCCTAGACCCTCCCCCAAGAGTTCAGGGTGAGAGTGCATCTCACATTGTTGGATGGGAGTCCGAAGTCCATTTGTATACCCGGGATAAATACTGATCTACTACCCAAGGCTCAATAGATTACCTAGGCCTCCTCACTGACACCCACATTCAGGGTGTCTTGATTAAGTCCCATTCTGGATTCCCAGGCATCAGTCTGGGATTCAAGAGCTAACCCTTGTCAGGTCAGCTGTTTCTGGGGGTTAAACCAGCCCAGTCTTAATGCCTTTGGTCATCAGTCCTCCCTCTCTGTCACTGGATTTCTTGAGTTCAGCTCCGTGCTTAGCCGTGGGAGTCTGCCTCTGCTTCCATCAGCCACTGAATGAAGGTTCTGTTTCCCAGACTCTCTGGCCATGGGATTGTAGAAATTCCAGTTTTTAAAGGTCCCATTGTTTCAAGAGCCTCATAAGCAAATGGAGGGTCTCTTTACAACATCCTCCTTCTTGCCAGGAATTAATGGCCAAATTTCCTTCATGTCTTTTTGTGATTTAGTGACTCATTTCTTTTTGAGGTTTGAATAATATTCCTTAGCAAGGGTTTGATAAATGAGAATGTCTGGAAAGAATTGGCCTGCATAGACTGACCACATAATGGAAACCTAAATTACTAAGCAGAATCTGGAAAGTTGCTCCTAACCTAATTACAATTTCTTAGGGTTCTCTCTCTCTCTCTCTCTCTCTCTCTCTCTCTCTCTCTCTCTCTCTCTCTCTCTCTCTGTCTCTCTCTCCCCTCCCTCCCTCTTTCTCTCTCTTTCTTTCTTTCTTTTGGTTTCTCCGTGGTTGTCTTGAACTCACTCTGCAGACCAGGAACTCAGAGATCTGACGGTCTTCGTCTCCTGATAGCTAAAATTAAAGCTTCGTGCCATCATTGCTTGGCCTGTTCTGGGCTGTTTTTATCCCCCTAAAGATCCATCACTTGCCCACCTCTGTATCAGACCTAACATCCTGAATATTTTAACTTCACACAACTCCATTCTCCACCAATGGAAGGGCTAAGGATGCTATCACATAACCTATGAGAACTGTAGTTGAGGTTCCTCTGCCTGCCCTCTTAATACTTCCAACAATGTATTTTTATCTTATTTATTTTTAAGGCTTGTTGTATTAAGGACTGATGCAACACTGAGGCCACTGTATGCAGATATGAGGGGACTTTATTTCTTGGGCTCTTCCTCCTTACACACAGTCTTGATGACCTCCTCCTTGGATTGGAGGTGCGCCTCACAGAGCTTGCAGGCTTCCTTGGCCTTAGACCCGTGGGCTTCAGCCTTGTCAACCAGGAGCTTCTTTCGGACCTTGTCTGACTTCAGCTTGTAGATGTGTTCCACGAGAATCAGCTTATTTTTGTGTGTTAGATTTCTAAGGCAGCGTAAAGAGACAGAAGGTGAGAGAGACCAGAGTCTGACCTTCAGCAGACGGGACTGTGTTTATTGGTGAACACAACTGGAGTGCAGTCTCTCTCCTGCAGGACACTGAGGGATCTACCGGGGAAGAAGATGGTTATGCTCATTTGTGCGGTGAGGGCCTTAGGAATGAGAGAACTGCTGCAGCACATAGCCCATGTTTCTTTCCTGGAGTCTCCTTCTGAAGTTGTTTGCCCAAATCTAGACAGGCTGTCCCAACAGACCTCTTTACTATGATGCCCCTGCAAGGTCATCGGTGATCTTGAGGAACCCTATTTTACAGGCGAGGCATCCTATCTTCTCTGGGTTTGACTGTGATACACGTGGCAGTCAGTGTCCCTAGATTCCTGGTTACCTTCTAGAAGGAAGTCCCCTTCTCGGCATCTGAGCACTGGCAGTACCCCTCTGCTTCCGTATGCCCATATGCCCCCCTTCCATCGAGCCCAGGTGTGTCTCAGCATCTAGCCCGAGAATGCCACAGGCTTCCAGATGACCAGCCTATCTTTTATCAGCTTCCAGATCTGCTGACAGGAGTTGGTGGCCATGTCATTGATCTCACTGGGATTCAACTAGTAACCAGGCCATTATTTTGCCACAGAGGAGGACACTAGAGGCAAACCCTCTTCTGTAGCCGGGGTATTCCCAGGTGGAGTTGCAGTAGTAAAAAGATCAGAGTGTTTTTTAAATGCTTTGACTTATAGCCTTCTTTGTTCTGTTACTATAAAAACTCTGTGAAACTGTTTCTACATTGGAACATGGGGTAACCTGGGGTTTCCTGGGCTATGACCACTCAAATTTGGCTCCGGAATAGGCAATCTCTTATTCCCTTTGAGGTGAGAGCTCTGTGGTTTTCATCAATAAGGTATTTGATGCAATACCTTTTTTTTTAAATACCAAATGCAGGCTAAGAAACTGTTCAATCACTGAATTATTTTCCCATACCCATTATTACATCTGATGTGTGGATAGGCAGGATCAATTCATGCCCTGTGACTCCTTGGCCTAAGATTTCAAGAAAAATTTAAATACTGTTCAGACCTCCTAAGTAGAATTTATGAAGGGGCTGTGTTCACTTCTGCCAGAGTGCATGGATACTCTGCCTGCATGCATGTCTGGGCACCAGGAGTGCACAGTACCCGCAGAAGAAGGTGCCAGATCCCATGTAGCTGGAGTTACAGAAGACTGTGAGCTGCCATGTGCGTGGGTCCTGGGAACCCAGTGCTCTTAACCACTGAGCCATCTCTCCAGTCCCACCAGTGGGTTATTCTGAGGCAATATTTAAATCACTTAAACATTAAATCTAAATATCTTGTATCAATTAAAACCACTGATCTAAGATATGACCTTTTTATCTAATTAGTTATGATTCACAGATGAGGGTCAGAGCAAGAGAAAAAGTGCCTATTTGAGAGAGGGACAGGGACAGATCCATCCAATAGTTGTGTAAGATCCAGTGATTAAAGGTATCTTATTAAAGAGGCTTCCAGAAATTTAAACAGCAAAGTCACTGAAAACTTTGTTCAATCTCCATCTGAATTTTTATTCCCAGCAAACGCAGTCCACTTACATAGGGAAGAGACTGCATTACAGTCATTGCTTCTGGAGGCTCTCCTCCTGCATTGTCTGCAGTTGCTTAAGTGGAACCTTGAGAGATTAACTCTGCTATCAGTCCTCTTCCTCCTGACTCACGTCTTGGAAGAACACCTAACTGCAAACACCAGAATGAAGAGAGCAAGCCTCTCACGAAGAAGGACAAGTCTCGAGTGGTGTGGGCCAAGAAGAGCAAAGGGAAGCTGGCATTTTATCTGATGTGAGATTGCTTACTGATGATCTACCAAATAGTTCCAGCGTCTGAGAGTGGAGGGCAAAGGGCTCTTTCTGACTTACATCTAAATACACCCTGATGGAACAGCACACAGATGCTGCTCACCCAAAGTCATCTGAGCCCACACAGCTAATGTCAATCATGTGAAAGCCTAGCACCTCGGCCTGTCTCCTTCACTTTGGGTCACTCTCCTCCTTGGATCCACATTTGGCACGATAATCACTAAAACCTCAACCCACAATCTGTCTAAAGCCCAGTGACACCTAGCTGAGCATATCCCCCTTCAAGGCTGATCTTCCTACAAGGCTGAAGGCACAAAGAGTCATCCTGCTAACCCTGCCATTACCTTGGACTCCAGGAGTACCAGTATCTTGCAGGCACGGTAGATCACAGCCAAGATGAGAGCAGCATTCTGTGATGGAGAGGCTACACTCAGGGAAAGAAGGCACCGTCTCATAGAGCTCAGATCCTTTCCCTACGGCTGACAGAGGACCCGCCTGCAGAAGAGTGTTGAGAACAGTCCTGATGAATTGTGCAGGATTCTTCTCGCCCCAGCACTTCCTTAGTTTAAACCTGAAGCTCCTATCAGTACCTTGAAAATAAAGCTGATGGACACCTTTCTTCCCAATGTGAGTTGATGAAATCACCTCTCTCTGCTTTGCATCTCTCTTTGATTGGTGTACTGGGACAAGAGACTGAACATTGCCTGTTGGCATTCCTGGAGCCTGGGCATTTTGCCCTAAAACTCTGGTTATACAGATACACTGGATTCATATCTAGGAGCAATTTGGGTGGCTAAAGTTCGATGTTCATGGTCAGACTTAAAGGAATAGTAGTTGGGAAGAAGCCCTGGGGAAGTTAGGGGTGAGGATAGAGAACATCCCCAGGGGAAGCACTTTGCACCTTACCAGTGAGTAGTGACTTCCTAAGATTCTTAAAAGGGAAGGAAAAGTCAGAGGTGCTTTCATTAGAGGCAAAAATTCAAGACAGGGCTGGTGCTTGACTTAACCATAGGCATCCTTTGCTGCCTGATTTACAGACTCTTCAAAATCTGGGGCCAATCCAGATGAGAATGAGCCTGTCAAGTGTATTAGGAAGATAACACTGCTCCCCAGACAGGCAAGAGTCCCAGTGACCAATGCTGTCACCAGTGCAGCTAAGTATCCTGTCCCCCTGAGCCTGCACCTTAGCGGCCAAGCGCCACATTCAACCCATGTATTCGAAACAACCATCAGGCAACATGGTGACTCATGGTCCTTCCAGAGGACTGCTCTCTGCCTTGCTGAGATGCAGGACAGAGTGGAGGAGGATGAAGACATTATTGGTGAGCAGTAGCTGTGTGCCAACCCTTTCTGTCCCCACAATCACATTAGGTAGATTTTTATGCCATTCTTAGACAGAGAAGCAGTGTAGGCAAGACCAGGTGACTAATTACAAGCAACATAGCTTCAAAGAGGCAGGAGGATGTGAATGGGGCTCAAAGTCCACTCTTCTCATCATGGTCTAGCACAGCAGAACGGGCTGAGCACCTGCCTCTCGGGACAAGAGAGCATCAAGCAGGTCCTGGATGAGTTGTCAGGCACAAATAGCGATTACAGTACAGACAACACCCATGCCATCTTTCTTGACTTTAGATGAATGCCTTAATTTTACAGAGTTAAGAGAATTATTTTGTATCTTCTGCCACCTATAAAAAGAGTTGGAGGGCCAGTGAGATGACTCAATGGATAAAAAAGTTTACCACACAGGCCTAACAACCTGTATTCAATCTGCAGTTCCCATGGTGAAAGGAGAGAACTAACTCCCAAAAGTTGTCCTCTGACTTCCACACAAACTCCATGAAGACACACACACTCTTTCCTTCTCTCTCTCTCTCTCTCTCTCTCTCTCTCTCTCTCTCTCTCTCTCTCTCTCTCTCTCTCACACACACACACACACACATGCACTGTAATAATAAATTAAATTTTTAAGAGAGTCGGGCATCACAAACATCCAATTGGGAGTTTTTCTCATGGGAGGTCTTTATTTATGTATCCATACCTCCTCCTTTCAAGTAATTCTCACACATCCCAGCTAAACAGAAGTCCACCATAAGGTTTTCTGTTATCACTTACATGGGGAGAAAGGGCTAAGGTGAGCATTTTATTACTCAGATAATCAGGGTGCTTGCTAGAGCCTGCTAGTCTCAGCATAAGTCTGTGTTCTTAACATCCCTGAGCACACTTGAGATATAGTCTGCTCATAATCATCAATCATATTTGAGCCAGGTTAATCATTCACTTGTCGGAAGGTTTCTCTGGAGTTTGTGTTTGTTATTCTCAAGTGGCCAAACTAACCCTTTTAGAAACAAACTCCTTTTAAAAATAGATCTTCATGTTTATGCATATACACAGATAGTATATATGTCATTGTTCACTAGCAATATACTTAACTATCAAAGAGTGTCTTACTTAGTGCTTGCCAGCTACAACCACACTTATGTTTTGAAGAGCTGTTTTTTTAGGAAGGTTCCATGATAGAACCCAGCCTTACACAGCAGAGTTCCTAGGTACATGGTTTCTCAAGGCAGACACAGCAACTGGAATAGGAAGGAGGCACTTTCAGACCACAGCAACTGGAATAGGAAGGAGGCACTTTCAGACCACCAGACATGCTTCGGCCCTATCTAGCATTAAGAACACATGCATCTTGAGCCTTGGGCAGCAGATCAGTACCCATCCCAAGTATACACACGGACTTTGGACTCCCATAGAACAATGTGAGGTGCACTCTCACCCTGAACTCTTGGGGAAGGGTCCAGGCCCTGCCCTATATGAAATGACAGACTATGCACACCCCCATGGAGGGCCTCACCCTCCCTGGGGAAATGAGGGGATAATGGGGGGGTTGGGGGAAGGGCACGGGAGGAGGGGAGGGAAAGGGAGAGGGACCTGGAACTGACTTGTGAAGCAACCTCGTTTCTTATCTAAATTTAAACTGGAAATTAAAATAAAAAAAAGAACACATGCATCTGTATGAGAGCTGACTTGACCGCGCTAGCTCTCCTCCAAGTCTGCTTCAGGGATTCTCAAAAACAAAGACGTGCATTATAAGAAAGGAAGTTTCAGACAGTACAAATATATACCCCCTGAACTAAATACATTATGAAATATTTCTATGACACAGTGCCATGCAGACATTAAATATAAACTGTTCTACTGAAGTAATATATTTAACAATTATTCATTTTGTGCTTATGTATATATTCATATTTGTGTGGAAGGGTATTAATGTACTGCAGCACATGTGGAGGCCAGAAGACAATCTGTTACCTGTCTTTATATGACTCTTTGGGAGCTGAGATCAGGTGGTCAGATCGCCCTGCAAGGACATTATCCTCGGAGCTCCCCACCTGGCCCCAAGTTATCATACTGATAGATGGAAAAATAGATTGCAGCATAGTACAAATAGATTTTTTAAACCCTTTCCTTTTAGAAAGGATGTGATTGTATTACACGGTGCTTTTAACATGGCTCTCAGAATAGAGAAAAGCAGTTTCATTACTTGGGTTAGCTGCTTTTACTTTTCTATATGTTCTGGCTTTTCTGAGAAAGGCCTGTATTGTTTGTGTGATGAAAAACAGAACAAAAGTATTGTGGAAATGATTCCATGAGCATGCAGGGGTGGGGCACAGCCACACAGCCCGTCTGGCTGAGAGGCAGGGAGCAGCATGCTTGTAAACTGCCACGGTAGTCTCATTTCCCTCTTTATTGCCCCTGTGCCCGCCTTAATGGCGGGCATCCTCTGGGAGCTCCAAAGAGAGGGTGTGAATGAGTCATTGATTCCAGCACACGATGCCCTTTCTCCTTGTACACTTTGGTCACTGATGCTGCTGATTTACTTGTTCATGGTCTCCTGAAGGTTGATTATCTCAAAACAGATTAAGAAATGTTTATTTTAGCCAACTGTAGTTGGCAGCATGATCTATGACAGGTGACTGAATTTATAAGATTCTCTGACAAGAAGAGTTTCAGAATTGGATTTTTCTGCTTATCTGGACCCCATCAAGCCTCCCAAAACGGTATTTTCTGAGAGAAGTAGAATTCTTATTTGATTCCATTCCATGAAGCTCTGTATTATAACAAGAATACCAGACCTATACTAATGAATTAGCATTTTACACAGCTTTGAATTTTGATAAGAATCCTACAAGGCAGTGCATTGCTGTGCATTCTAAATATGCTAAAACTGGAGTCCTGAGGTCATAAAATTAGCCAGAAAGAATTTACTGTGATTTTTCCAGATCTTATCTCTTAACCATTGTATTATAAAACACTGCAAAATTTAATTAGCACAACATATATAAGCAAGGAGAAAGTTAGAAGCAAGGTTTAATGGTGACAGTCTTACTTCAAAGTACAGGAGGAATAAAATTCACAGAGAAAACTAAACTAATAAAATAATTATATGAATATGGTAAAGGAAGGAAAAATACTCTTCAAAGAATGTCTTAATATAATTTTGTCAAGGACATTTAAATATTTTGTAGTTGTAGCAATAGATTAAACTTAAAGAAATGGGTAATAATTCTTCAGTCTTGACAAGTACCATGCCTGGGTCAGTATGAACATGGACCCAGCCAATGCTGTTGGTAAAGACAGGCCTTGTTACATGTGAAGAGCCTCTGTGTTTTCTCTTCAGTGGTCCCTGCCGACCTTAGGAAAGCAGTCCCTCTGCAATTGCAGATACTTTTCCTTAATTTGCAAAAACTCAAATCTGAGCTTGCAAGTTCTCTCAAATGATCTGAAAGGTTTTGGAGAAGATAAGAGTTTCGAGAAATACCTGGAGGTTAGTATACATATGCAGGCCTCTCATAGTCTTTGGTAAGTGAATTAAGAAAATGCCCAACAGTACTGGTTCTCACCCTTCCTAATGTTGTGACCCTTTAATACAGTTCCTCATGTTGTGGTGACTCCCAACCATAAAATTATTTCATTGCTAACTATAATTTTTCTACTGTTATGAATCATAATGTAAGTATCTGATATGTGACTCCCAAAGGGTCATGACCCATAGGTTGAGAACTACTGCCCTAGAGACATGCAGAGGAGCTAGTCTGATGGAAACATGTCCTCAGTTGAATCTCCTCAACTTCCCAGATAACTAGTGTCAAGTTGACAAAAACTAGCCACACATAACCCAAAGGACTGTTAAAAGTCATAACACTGAACATTAGATTTCAACAGAAATTTGGAAGAAGAAGCATATTAAGCCACAATAACTCCAGAGTACACACTGTCACACAGTTCTGAGTCACAGAGAATCCAGTTGTAAATAATTTGAGCAGTAGTGTGAGAACACAGACTCTAAGGTATTTGGCATCTGTAACACCAGCCATCCAGAAGGCAATTAATAACACTCTTGTGGTGGGTAGCGACAGAATACCAGTAGACGTAAGTAAAATTATGGGGATTGTATCCCAGTGTTTATGAGAGTAGATTAATTAGAACAAGAAATTCCCAAATCCACTGTTGCATGCTATCCATATATTGGAGGAAGACAACGAGATGCTGAAGGTGAGCAGTCATCAATACACAGTGAAGTATGAACATCAGCGGACCTGAGAAGCTCAAAGACAAAACAAACCTAAGGACTTGGGACGAAGACTTTTATAAAGACAGCATAGCCCCAGGGACACCAAATCCCCATAACAAGTTTATTATGCTATTGTCAGGGCCATGGTTGGAAAGGGGAGAGGCATCACAGGGCCTAGGTCTTGGGTTGAAGCTATCTGACCTATTCATAGCCAAACCTTGAAAATTATCAGGCTATCGTATTACTGTGGGTACTGCGTAGACCTAAGTGACAAGAAAGAGTGGGTGAGAGGGACACTTCTGTGGTTGAGCTACCCTGGTGATGATCATTTGAAGGTGAGGGCCCAGGAGATGCTGGGAGAGAGTCCATCTTCCTGGTGGAAATGGAAATAAGATGATGCTGAAGCAAGTAGAAGCCTGTTAGCAATGCTTAGCCATTAGAATGAACAGCAATGTGAAGTGGCAGATGGGAAGCCTAAATGTGGTCATGATAGATGGTCAATAAATATGATATTCCCAGAGGTAAGACAGGCAAACAATTGTGGTTCCCCTCTCTGAAGTGGGAGAACCACTTTTAGGGATCTTAACTATATGAAAGTGATGACCCCTACTGTATCCCCATCTAATTAATCAAAGAGGTAAAAAAAATTCTAGATTCAATGGGACTGATGCACATATGAACTTACAGACTGTGCCATGCATAAGACCTCATAGGTTCAAGTCACAGGGGTCCCAGCACTGAGAGGACCTGACATGAGGACCTATCCATAACTAAGAGGACAATTTATACCCACTGGCAAAGAAATCAGTTTTCCCCAATGGAGCCTTACTGCTTATATCAAACACACACCAAGGCAGACCCCATGACCAGGAGTAGTTGGCCAACACAAAATAAACTCCAAGGACTTTTGTTGTGGGGGGGATGGGTGTGTAATTTTTATTATTTGTTTTCACATTTTAAAAAACCATTTTTATTGGTCTTTTGCTTGTTTTGGTTTTTGATTCAAAGGTCCTGGAGAATGACAATCAACTAAAATAAAACATCTTCACCCCTCCAAAAAAAGTCAACAACAACAAAAAAGTATCAAAAATGATACATAGAATAGTATAATGTGGCATCCACACCACGAACAAGTCCAAGATATTGGGAAATGAAAGACAAGACATCCGACTGTGCTAAGAGAATGTGTCTGCTGCCTTTATTGCCAGGAGAATGCATGTGTGTGCGTGCAGCATCTGTACGTCTGTCTGCCTGTGTGTGTGCCGTAAGGAGTGAGCAGCCTTATATACAGACTTCCAGCACAGTGGAGAAGCCCAGGTGTAAGACCTCGTGTTTCCTTGTGACAGATATTGATGGCAGGTGGGAAAGGCCGGGGCTGTAAGCCAGGATGAGAGAGAAGGATGCACCTGTGGCTATCAGTTGACAAGCAATGCACAGAGGTCCGTGGGGGCTGGGGCCCAACAGTATAAGTTTATGGTCTTTCTTGAGAATTTTGTTAACTCATCCAAAGAACCTAGAAATGACATGCTTTAAACATTCTAATCAAGACCACATTGACTAACTGTATTGACAGAATAATGTTAATGGAGCAGACAAGCAAGAAGTGTGAAGTATGTTGACAGTTTGGATAGAACGTATAAGCTCCAGAGGACAGGAGTAAATTGAGGGGCGTATTGAGACATTGCTTCAAATGTAAGAAGAAAATGATTTCTTAACTCATACCTCCCACATTGAAGAAGGAACCCCAACACCAGTGGCTGAGGTTTAGAGTGGAAAAGAGCCGTACAACAGTTCTAGGCTGCAATGCAAGCAGCCTTGCTCTTTAGCCTACATGACTCAGTACGCCCTCTGGTGTTGCAGAAGTGTTCACACTGCCACTCTGCTGTGCCAATAAAGTTATACCTTGAATCAAAGGATGGAGTCAGTGACTGGTTTACCAGAATTAGCCAAAGATATGTTTGAAGACTGAGGAAGTCGAATAGAGGGGGCCAGAAGGTGATAATGTGTCCTCTACAAGCTGGGTTTGAGCCACACCTTGTGGCAATAGTTTGTACAACAGCCATTGTTTAAAAAATTCATACAGTTTCCTGAATCTATACTTTACCTTTATATGGATGATATCTTACTAGCTGATTCTGACTCGGATACCTTAGAAATAATGTTTAAAGAGATAAAGAAATTTTTGTCCTGTTGGTTATTATAAATTGCTCCTGAAAAGAGGAAATTCTATTAACTACCTAGCATATAAGATAATTTTACAAAATATACAACCACAGAAAGTACAAATCAGGAGAGACCAATTACTAACTCTTAATGATTTTCAAAAATTTCTGGTAAATACTGATTGGCCATGGCCCACAATTGGATTAACAACTCAAGAAATAAGTAATTTATTTCAAACTTTACAAGGTAATAAGGACTTAAATAATAATTATCAGCTGAGGTAGAGAGAGATTGGTTTTGGTAGAAAAGAAGTTACAGAATGCACATGTGGATCATCTGGGTCCAGAGCTTGATTGTATCCTGGTTATTTTACCTTCTATGCATTCTCTCACAAGTATTCTTAAGCAGAGAGATGATAATATGTTACAATGGAAATTTTTGTCACACAAACAGCAAAAAGCTAAAGACATATGTAGAAATGGATTCTAAATTGATTCTGAAAGAAAATTAAGTTTTTGCCAATTAGCAGGAATAGACCCAGCAGAAATTGTGATATCTTTTACTAATGCTGAAAGTGCCTCATTATGGACAGAAAATGAACATTGACAAAGAACTTGCAGTATTTTTTGAGTGATTAGTGACAAATATCCCCAACACAAGAAACTTCAGTTTATAAAAAGAACGAATTAGGTCTTATCTCACATTGCATGGGAAACATGAATTTCTGGAGGACCTATATTCTGCGGTGATGCAAATAAATCAGGAAAGGCAGGCTATAAGTTATAAAATTTAAATAAAGTGACTCAAGGCCTTTATGATTCTGTTCAAAATTCAAAATTATATGCTATTCTCGGTGGTATTATTAGATCTTCCCAAACCTCTGAATACAGTTACTGATTTCCATATACAGAAAGAGTTGTTTTACATATTGAAGCTGCTGAACTTATTCTAGATTATTCAGAATTAACTTTGTTATTTATTCAATTACAAGAAATAGTCATAAATAGAAACCACCTCTTGTATATCATATCCAATTGGGTGTAACAGGCTCTCTAGCACAAGGTAGTAATGATATTGATTGGTAATTGGTAGGAAATGGGCTAAAAGCATCAGAATTTCATAAGACACACCATGTTAATAACAAAAGTTTGAAGAAAGATTTTTCTATCACTTGGCAATAAGCCAAGTAAATAACAAGGAACTGTCCTACTGGTTCTTTATACTTCCAAACTCCATTACCTGCAGGAAGTATCCCAAAAGGTACTCAAAGAAATGAAATTTGACAAACTGATGTGTTTTACTTTGCAGAGTTTGGAAAATTAAAGTGGGTACACCATACCAGAGATACACATTCAGGATTTCGATGGACTGTTTCTATAATTACACATTTATTAGAACTTATGCCCACTATGAGAATACCTGTACAAATTAAGGATGACAATGCTCCAGCACATGTCTCTAGTAAAATGAAACAGTTTTTTTTGCATTTAATAGCATAAACCACATTACAGATATACCACACAAACGTATAGGACAGTTATAATTGAAAGATCTAATTGCATTTCAAAAGATATGCTTAATAATGAGAAAGGGGTCACAAAGACCCCCAGAGAGAGATTACACATGCTTTACTAACTTTAAATTTTTAAAGGAACAGCAGCTATGGAGAGATATCGAGTAGTGGAAAAAAGGCTGAATTAAATCAGCCTGTATACTTTAAGCATGGATTGACTTCAGAATAGTAACTAGGTATGTGTTATTTTGGGGAAGAGGTTTTGCCTTTGTTTCTACAGGAGAAGAAAAGCTATGGATAACATCAAATTTGATGAAGATTAGATCCAGACAGGAGAGATCTCTTGATTAGGAGAGATCATAGTTCATTAAACAGCATGGCCATTCAATCTAAGCTAACTTATAAGACTAGCAAATGCTTTTCATTTGATCAGACAACACTTGCCAAAAAGGGAGACTCCACAAAGTTAGGGTTGGGGAAGTGTTTTTATTTTATCTTTCCAGAAGAATAAAAGCATCCAACAAAGAAATTTTAAGACGATTGGATAAATGAGACGTCTGAAGAAGGATGACTCACGCAGAGAAAATGTCCCAAGAAAAACAGTAAATTGTCCTAATGATATATCACACTTTCAATAGGATAAAATTCCATAAATCTTCCCAAATGTTTGTTTCTGTTGTTCTTTACAGACATATAGGGCAAATGGTCTTTTTGTAGTCTCCATTCAATTAAACATTTAAGCTGTCTTTGGAGTTGGAGCATGGCTCTCTCCTTCCCTAAATCCAAACATACTTGTTAAAGGAGAATCCAAAATCTCTGTCTCATGTCAGAAAAGCCACCTGGTGTGGTACAGAAGAAAAAGCAAAATTAAGGGACTACTGCCACTAATCTTTGGTTTTATTTTGACTCTTTTAAATCATAAATATTATTTATGTACATTTAAGCTTTCTATCATAATACTAGTAGTCATATAGAGTACTAATTCTAGAAATAGGCTTCATCTAACTTCCTGTACATGATTTTGGGCTTGATTCTGAAGCAGGTAACTAGGAATTAAGCTTATGTTCCCCCTATCTATTTAATAGATTATAGTCCTTTAACTTATCCGAGATCTGCTGTATATGACATTTAAAATGTTTAAGTTTTCGGCTGTGAATGGTGAATATTCCTAACAGCAACCTTTGAAGTCACTGACACTAAGTTGATCAACACTTTGGACTACAAACTGCTTAAGACAATTTAGCTTCATAAACTATTCCAGCCAGGACCTGAAATAAGCCCTGAACATTCTGTCACACTGAGACTGGACAAAAGCCAGGTCTCCCAGGACCTTACCATTATCTCAATTTTCTCAGGGTCCCCTAAAGATGCCTGCACTTCAGATAACAGGAAGTAATTTTAAGAACACGATGCCCAGGAATGGAGCAATGACTCAGTGGTTAAGATTGCTGAAGGCTCTTCCAGAGGATCCAGGCTCAATTTCCAGAACTCATATGGCAGCTCACAACTGTCTGTACCTCCAGTTGCAGGGTATCTGACACTTTCACACCAATGTACATAAAATAAATTTAAAAAAAGACATGACACCCAATTTCTCAAAAGGTGGGGTGAGCAGCTTCTGGTTGTTTGGAGGGTTATGATGTTTATCATCTTTTAGGGGGATTGGTTACAAGTTGTTTATTGTCATGGTCATGTAGGAAACTAAACAAAGAAGATTAGATTCTAGAATCTTGTTCTGGAAAAAAGGGGGGAGGAATATTGTAATGGTAGGATAAAAGGGTAGATTATTGAATTTACTTTTAAACTAAAAAAGCAACTACCAGACTTAAATATTTAACACAGTATGGATTTTTGTATATTGATACAAATTTAAACTTATTTTGTTATTCTGTGTATAAATTAGATACAAAACTTTGGACTGACCAAAATAGAATAGATAATGTGGTATTTTCTCTGACTGTTGAACACTGTGAATGTATTTCTTACTTGGTAATAGTTCTTATTGTATATAGTTTTTTAAAACCTGTCCTTTTTATTTAGACAAAAAGGGCAAAATGTTGTGGTAGAATTGTTCCTACTGCCACTCCATTGTGCCAATAAAGTTATACCTTGAATCATTACATGAGGGGAAAGAGGACACTACAAACAATCCCATGTCTTTTAAAATGATGTTAATTCAATTTCTATGAACAGAGGCAGCCCACATAATTTAATTACACTCACAAAACTATACTTCTTAGTATTTTAACAATGGTGATTGAGATTCAATAGGCATTTTGGAAGCGACCCAACACATAGCACTCACTGTTGTTAAGTTCTTCAAGACAGCCTATTTTTGGGGTGTATGTAGAAGAGGAGAAGGAAAGAAAGAAGAGGAGAGAGAGAGAGAGAGAGAGAGAGAGAGAGAGAGAGAGAGAGAGAGACACAGAGAGAGAGAGACAGAGAGAGAGAGAGAGCTCAGAAGGGAAGGAAACAAGTCTATACTTGCTGAGTTAATTAATGTTCCAGTTACACCTGGGCTAGAATTCACTGTGGACCTCTTGATGATTACAAAAAACACACCTCAGTGTCATCCTATCTAAAGGCACTAGCTCATGCCCATTACATAATGAGGATTCCTTCTCGTGGCCCAAATTCCCTGCCATTTCCAACATGTCCCATCCCCAGAGGCTGAACAATGTTCTAAGGCCAAAGCATTGTTCATAAGTCAAGGATTGCAGACCCTGAGAAAAGACTCATATTAGAGCCTCTGACCACAGTGAGAGCTGAGGGGAGGGGATATGTGTGCTATTTTTTCTAAATTTAAGGTGGTCAAAAATTATACATTGTTAAGCTGGGCATCATGACACACACCTTTAATCTCAGCACTTGGAAGGTAGAGGCAGATATATTTAGTGAGTTTGAGGTCAGTCTTGTCTACACAGTTAGTTCCAGGACAGCCAGGATTATATAGAGAGATCCTGTCTCAAAAAATATATAAGTGCATACATATATATGAATATATATAACATATGGAATATAAAAACATATATACACACATATGATGCTTACTGTATTCTCAATACTAAATGTATGTAACGTAATTCTTTTATATAATGTTAAAATTTATTCAGTAAATGTATGTGTTTCCTGAATTACAGGTTCCCTGCATTACAACATGTTTGTTGGAAATTGATCCTAGAATACCTCATTTCATTCTCACTGTTCTACTCCGTGGCAGTTATTAGACCATGGTCTTCTTGGTATCAGTGCTGTTCTTTGAACAGGTTGACCTTCTGAACAAATTTTGAATGAATATGATCTTTTACAAAACAGCAGGGACTCATCTGAAACGAAGAAACACTCTTTAAACATGATACTTAAGAAAATAACATGGTATGAAATTTAATTCTATTCTGTTTTTGTATCTATTTTTATAGTGTATGAATCATGTTTACATAGTAAGATTTTGGTAACTAGGGCTCCAGAGTTTCTATGCCAAAGGCTAAGTCAACTTCTTAGACTATAATAAACTTACTACAAGGTTATATAGAGTAATCACTAGCCCTGGTAATGGTCTATGATGTTTTTCAGGGACATCTGTGGGAACTCTTTGACTAATGGCTTAACAATATTTAATTCATTCCTGGCACTAGAGGGTTTAGTTGGTGACATAAGATGTCTAGTTGAGGTATTGTCTTCCACATTATATAGTGATTCCATTTAAATTTATTTCATAAATAAATACGTAGCTTTTACAATAGTAGGTTTCTATATGGCTTTTTAAAAAGCCTGTATGGTGTTTTCCCTCCCCATATTCCCTCCTCTACCCTGCCTTCCCTTCTCCCTACTTAATCCTCCTATTCTAGTTTCCCCTTTATCCCTTGGTAATGCTATACTCTATTCCCCTTCCTTGGAAAACCCCCTCCCATGAGCCCTTACTAGCTTCCTAATCCTTGTGATTATTTAGATTGAAACACACATATCTAAAGTTTAAAGGCTAACATCAGTAAACAAGAGAAAACATATGTTATGTGTCTTTTGGGGTCTGGGTTACCTCACTTAGAAAGATTATTTCCAAACTCCATTTGCCTGAAAATTTCATAGTTTCAGCTTTCTTAATAGCTGAACAATATTCCATTTGTGTATATGTACCACGACCATGGTATCCTAGCAGAAACAGCTCTTTAAAATTCTCCATTGTGTAGATGCTGAATGAAAAATGAGGACATGATCACTCCAAGGTATGGCTGAGGAGAAGAAATCTATTGTAGATGTGTGGGAGAGAAAAGCCAGAGGCATCTGGAAGGGTCTGGACTGAGCTGAGTCACAGGGAGTGGGGGAGTGGATCCATGAACCAAGAGGCCAAGATGACCAAGAGAGTGCATGGGAACCGAGAGGCTGCAAGGCCATGGTGGCTGAGTTGTATAGGGAAGAGAAGCTGGTGAAAGCCAGGTCCTGGGAGGGGTAGGGGCAAGGTGAGAAGTGTTTGGAGGAGCCACAGTGATGCTGTGAGTAAGGCCAGAGTTGCTTTGAAATGTCAACAGGCACCTTAGCCACCTGTCCCTCGTTTCTTTGAGCCCTAACAGACGGCATATTACAGTTCATATAACCTAAACCAAGCCAACTTCATTCCAGACTGCATTGACCGTGCAGGGTCATTCAGCTTACCAACTGCAGACCCTACATACAGAACAATATAGTGCAGTTAGATTACATAGGGTCAGTTCTCCAATTTGTACCTGATTTGACACATAGACCAAAAGTACCTTAAATATATTTTGCAGAATTGTTCTTGATCATTCAAAATCATTAGAACCTATAACTTAAAAATTTCAGCTTTTTTTTTTTGGTTTTTCGAGACAGGGTTTCTCTGTATCATTTTGGAGGCTGTTCTGGAACTCTCTCTGTAGACCAGACTGGCCTGGAACTCACAGAGATCCACCTACCTCAACCCCCCGAGTGCTAGGATTAAAGGCGTGTGCCACCAACGCCCGGCTAAATTTTTCAGCTTTTAAAATGTTTTCATAACACTTTTCAAGACTATGTCAATAGCAAGGTAAAAGTTTAAGTTTAATCCTTAGCACTAGAAAAAAAATATTTTCAAACTCTTCTTTCCTAATTGTCAAAAAAAGCTCAGAGCTCATTAAGCTTCGTGTGCACACACTCACACACACAAACACACATACACACACACACACATACACTATTTGATACAATATTTAACTTACTTGTCTATTAACAACTTCACCTCCAAACAGCTGAAGGGGAATGGAATCACTATTTGCAAAGGAAACAGAATTCATTTCGCTAAACAAGCCAGGGCCATCAGTCTGCATTTAAAGGTGATTATTTATTTACACTGATAACCAAGCCACTGGAATCTCAGGATAAACTGACCCCGAACAACTCTCAAAGGTTAGCAGAGATGTTAAGGCAGAATTGGTGACAATGGTCAAAAAATATAAAATAACCCATTGTTACTGCTCTAGCTGGCAGTGAGAACCTGAGAGAGTGGGACCTAGATACGAGTCCAAAGAAATTCTCATTCAATAGCCAACTTTATTTAGAGCGCCAGACAACTTCATATTCTGAGGGTATTCTGAGAGTTAAGCAAGGTCAAATGAGCAAAGGTCACATGAGTTTTGGCTATATGCAGTCTGGAGGACATGGTCACATGGGTTTATACTGGATATAGTCATGAGGACAGCCTATGCTTGCAAACATCATACGAGTAATAATAGTAGATGACTAGCAACATTAAGTAAACCCATTCCTGTTTACTACACCTGGGAGGGACACGTAAGCACATTCCAAGAACAACCCATGTTATAGAGAAACAGAGGTCACAAGACTTTTGTCATGTTTACTTGGAGTTTTCTCACAAGCTCTCAGAATTCTCTTCACACAGCTCCATTCTTGGACCATGTTCAGACAACCCATCACTTTCTTTAGCTTTAAATACGAGTTTGTGTTCAGTGTTTACTACGTTAGGGTTCCAGTTCTAGCTAACTATTAGTCCTTATTTAATTATTAAAATAGACCAATCACTAGCATTTAAAGATTGACTATATTTATTCTCCTTAATACACAAGATGGATGGACAAGCTTGATTTAGACTGAACATTTTTTTTTCCTTTTTTTAACTTTATTTTTCAGTTTAAATTTAGATAAGAAACAAGGTTGCTTCACAAGTCGGTTCCAGGTCCCTTTCCCTTTCCCTCCCCTCCTCCCGTGCCCTCCCCCAAAACCCCCCATTATCCCCTCATTTCCCCAGGGAGGGTGAGGCCCTCCATAGGGGTGTCCATAGTCTGTCATTTCATATAGGTCAGGGCCTAGACCCTTCCCCAAGACCCTTCTCACATTGTTGGATGGGAGTCCAAAGTCCGTGTATATACTCGGGATGGGTACTGATCTGCTGCCCAAGGCCCAATAGATTACCTAGGCCTCCTCACTGACACCCACATTCAGGGGGTCTTGATCAGTCCCATGCTGGATTCCCAGGCTGATGCCTGGGATTCAAGAGTTAACCTTTGTCAGGTCAGCTGTTTCTGGGGTTAAACCAGCCCAGTCTTAATCCCTTTGGTCATCAGTCCTCCCCTCTCTGTTACTGGCTTTCTTGAGTTCAGCTCAGTACTTAACTGAGGGAGTCTGCCTCTTCTTCCATCAGCCACTGAATGAAGTTTCTGTTTCCCAGACTCTCTGGCCATAGGATTGTAGGCTGGCACTCCCCAGATCTATGTCTAAAATCCATATATGAGAGAGTACATGCCATGTTTCTCTTTTTGTGACTGTGTTACCTCATTCAGGACGGTTTCTTCTAGTGTCATCCATTTGCCTGCGAATCTCATGATTCCATTATTTTTTTCTGCTGAATAGTACTCCATTGTGTAGATGTACCACATTTTCTCTATCCACTCTTCGGTTGAGGGACATCTAGGTTGCTTACAAGTTCTGGCTATTACAAATAATGCTGCTATGAACGTAGTGGAACAGACATCTTTGTTGTATGAATGGGCATCTTTTGGATATATGCCTAAGAGTGGAGCTGCTGGGTCTTGTGGTAGATTTATTCCCATTTTTCTGAGGAATCTCTATACTGATTTCCAAAGTGGCTGAACCAGTTGGCACTCCCACCAGCAATGGAGGAGTGTCCCCCTTTCACCACATCCTCTCCAGCATAAATTGTCCTTGGTGTTTTTGATTTTAGCCATTCTTACAGGAGTGAAATGATATCTCAGAGTTGTTTTGATTTGCATTTCCCGGATGGCTAAGGATGTTGAGCACTTTCTCAAGTGCCTCTCAGCCATTTTAGACTCCTCTATTGAAAATTCTCTATTTAGTTCTGCAGCCCACTTTTTAATTGGGTCCTTTGGTGTTTTGGAGACTTGCTTCTTGAGTTCTTTGTAAATTTTGGAGATCAACCCTCTGTCAGATATGGGATTAGTTAATATTTTTCCCATTCTGTGGGCTGCCTTTTTGTCTTGCTGACTATGTCCTTTGCCTTACAGAAGCTTCTCAGTTTCAGGAGGTCCCATTTATTAATTGTTGATCTCACTGTCTGTGCTAGTGGTGTTATGTTCAGGAAGCTGTCTCCTGTACCGATTTGTTCAAGGGTACCACCCACTTTCTCTTCTAAGAGGTTCAGTGTAGCTAGATTTATGTTGAGGTCTTTGATCCATTTGGACTTCAGTTTTGTGCATGGCGATGAACATGGATCGATCCGCATTCTTCTACATGCCAGCCTCCAGTTATGCCAGCACCATTTGTTGAAGATGCTTTCTTTATTCCATTGTATATTTTTAGCTTCTTTGTCAAAGATCAGATGTTCATACGTGTGTGGGTTAATATCCGGGTTTTCAATTCAATTCCATTGGTCTACCTGTCTATTTTTGTGCCAATACCAAGCTGTTTTCAGGACTATAGCTCTATAATAGAGCTTGAGGTCAGGGATGGTGATGCCTCCGGACGTTGCCTTGTTGAACAGGGTTGTTTTGGCTATCCTGGTAGACTGAACATTTTTACTGAAAGCAAAAACTTCTTAGTGAAAGATAAAAAGGAAAATTAAACACTGGGGAGATAGCTCAGTGTGTAAAGAGCTTGCCTTGCGAACATGAGGAGACGAGTTCAAGTCTCTAGAACCCAAAGTCAAGCACAGTAACATGCATGTGTAATCCCATCACTCCTGCAGTAGAATGAAAGGTGGTGACAGGAGGACATGGGGACGCTCATGGGTCACCTAGCTTGACTCATACAGCTGCAGAACAAGAGACTCAAACAAGTTGGAAGGTAGGAATCATACCCAAGCTTGTCCTTTGACTTCAAAAGAGATGTTGTGGCACACTTGTGCTTACACTCACATGCATAAAAGTGCACAAACCCATGTGCACACAAAGTACACACATGTATACACACAATATAAGACGGAGTAAAGAAAACATTGGTTAGCATTCCAATTAAACTTCATAAATTTTGTTTGTCCAACTTATAATTATGCAATGGGTTAGTTAATTGGTAGATGAATAAACAGTGAGAGGACAATTTAAATAAATAAGGAAAGTTTTTCCTTATTAAATCTGTTCCCCTAGCAGAAAAATGTTTAAAGAGGCAAATTCTGACGGAAAGGGTAGAGACAGTGGGAGCAAATTTCAACCTCTGACCAACTGTTTTAAAGGCTGACCTCCCATGTAGATAATAAGCTAAGCCAAAGGGGTGGTTTACCTCCGATGTTGTAGGAGAGTCATAGTTTCCAGGCATAAGCAGCACCCCAGTTACCCAGGAGAGCAAGCTAGGGCTCTGCCCCCAGTGCTTATCCTTAGTCAGTCTCATTTCTATCATCGACTTTTGGTCTTCATTTTTCCAGTAAGGACATTTTCCCTGTCCCAAAAATTAAAGGGTGAAAAAGCTGATTGACCAAAGTCATTCATCGCCAACCTCTGTAAGCACATAGGCACTAATATGTACATATATCACTTATACGCAACAAATCATTCATGCATACACATATACAACAAATAAAAGAATTTCTAAAGATAAAACAATGTTGACATAGTGATTTTTGCTTGTTTTATTTTGTTTTGAGATAAGGTCTCACTGTGCCCTTGTTGGCCTGGATCTCAGTATGTAGCTCTGCCTCACTTCACAAGGAGCCAAAGTCCCATGTAGCATTGTGACATCTAGATAGTTTCTGAGTCATCTATCTTCAATTACATCTCCTGGGTGATCCCGCAGATAGGAATTCCTCAATAAAGCTGCAAAGCAGGTGAGAAGTCAGAACACTGTGCTGGGGAAACAGGACCTTGTCATATAGAAGATGGCAGTATATACTTTGTGATGAGGTAACACATTAGATGATCAAATATGGGCAGCCTGTCCTCTGAATGGAAATGGATACAATTCCGAACACACATGGGTGAAAGAATTAAAAGAGAAATAACAAGTAGCTTTAAAACTGAGAAGGCATAAAGTTAGGGGAGAATTGAACGATGGTTGGTTCCTCCTGCAGGCCATCTGCTGAGGACAAGGGTAAGGCTATAAGATGACTAAAGGCATGGACCTTGTTACAAATGCAGAAATCCACACAGAAGTCTTAGCAAGCAGGCACATGATGAGGGTGGAACTAGGAAATATAAATGTGCAATAGCACCCCGTCATCAGAAAAATGGCATGAAGGAGTGTTTGTCTTGTTTTTATTGGCAAGAGGATACTGACTAGGATAGAGATGCCGATAAATCAAGAAGAGGCTCTAACTTGAGGGACAACAGCTGACTGATTTTCTCTTTACAGGAAGGAACACATGAACAAATTAAAGAAAGTGTCAGGGCAATTCTGTTTGTAAAAATGGTGTGCCAGAGCCCAAACCTGGCGGGCCAGCACGCAGGGCCAAGGTGCCCGCCGTTTTTCTGATCTGGATGGTGACTCCATTTCATCCCTTTGGTGAGAGTTTGACTTCACGATGTGCTTCAATTGGTTACACAGGGGGAGAGGAAGATTCAGGAAATATGAGTCCTGGCTGGATTAATAACATTTGATAGAAAAAATATAATTATCTTTGATAGAGAAAATGGAAATACCATTAATAGAACACAAAAGATAATTTCTCTTGAAAGACCAAGAGCTGAGGCTGTGGGGAAAACAAAGGAACCGAGAGGATGAAAGCCATGGCTGCAGCGGTGTGCTCTGGACGGTGTGCCAGGATGATGACACATCACAGGACACAGCTTTGGGACTAAGTATGTGAAGCAATGAGATAAAGATGGATCGTGATTGCCCGGAGTTAAGGGAGGGTAAGACCAGAGAGATGTGGCTTATCCATATGGACTTTGAGGTCACTAGAGATGGTGGCACACCAGGGTTTTCAGTAATAGGAGGCAGATAAAAGTAGATAGGCGTAGATAGCTGATAACTCTGGATAGTGCTATGTGGTAGATAGACAAGATAGATGAGACAAGATGGCAGGTAGCAATGCTGACATAGGCTGGAAGATATTAGAGCAAAATTGAAGTGAACACAAAAGAAGAGGTTGTCATACACACACACACATAGACACACACACACACACACACACACGAACACACAACCATGGAGGACTCATACTTCCTCAGGCATAATCATTTAACTTGATGGACATGCCTGGAATTCCATGCCTTGGGACATGGAGGCAAGAGGATCTCAAAGAATACAAGGCCTGCTTGAGTTGCAAAGCAAAACCCTGTTTCAGAAAAACAGAAGAGGAGAAAGGAGAAAAAGGGTACTGACAGTTTTTGAATGACAAGTATGATGAATCCTTCAATACCACTCTTCTGTTATTAAAAATCAATAAAGTATACTTTCCATTATATTTAGACATCCTCTGCATGCTGCCAAACCTATAGTCTTTAAAAAGAAGCCAACCAATCATTTCAGACTCTGAAACATAATCAAGCAAGTCTTAACAGTTCATGAATACAGAATTCAGTAGTTTGCTGGAAAACTTTAGAATGCTCCCATTCTCCATTCTTTGCTAGGGATGCACAAAAATCTTAAAACTCTTATGTCAATCCAATACTTTTTCACATTCTGTTAGTCTTTGATATGTGAAAGCTGAACAGCTTGGAATAAAAAGCAGAGTTCATAAATTCTGAGGCAAACACCATGCCTTAAAATGCCCTCTTTCTTTTTTTATGATATATTCAAAAGAATAACCTAGGAAACAGGGATTTCTGTGAGATTCTGGAGGTCAGTCCTCTGAGATAAGCTCAGGGCATCCTCTTTCTGTTGTTACTGACATCTCTGGATATCATGATAATAATATTCAACCTTTATCATGAATCTACTCTTTGTCTTTTGGACTATACTATGACCTTTACACACAGACCAAGGAAGGGTATCATCAGACTCACTCTTATAGTTTAGAGCAGGCTCAGTAGAGCAGTAAGACCTTGAAGCACATGGCACACTTTGAAACACCTTGGAGCACAGGATGAGGAATAACAGTGCTGAAGAGTGTGCTGCTTTCCTTTGGAGACATGGGTGGGAATCAGCAGGGAGCTTTGCTAGTTGACACTTCTTCCAGATCACTCACTCAGGGATAAGGACTGCAGAGTCGAGTGGAGGACAGACGAATTCCACACTGCCCACGGCATCTGCAGTCACATTTCCACATTTCCCCAAATCCTAAAATGCTAAGTCTTAGGGTTCTATAAGAACAAGAAACAAATGGGTTAGATTCACACTAAGCTGACTCAAAATTACCAACAGGAAAAATCTTTAAGGTAAAGGTTGTGCTGCCTACAGGTCTTATATAATTTTCCTTTTCTAGATTGACTCTAATAAATGGTAAAAGTTGAGTAGCTTTATAGAGGGAAAACTAGAGAACTATAATGTTGTAAGATTGAGTGGGCATTTAAACATTTAGTGACGATACAATACAGCGAAAATGGGATTTCCAAGTTGATAAATGGAAGACCAAGTATAATATGTTCATCTGTTAGCAGCGTGTGTGAATCCAAGCAGTATGCTCTTACAACTGAGCCTTTTTCTCCTCTCAGTAGTTTAAAGTAACCGCAGACAAAGCAGGGAGTCCTAGTGTGGAAACACTGTTAGGTGAACAATGGTGAGAAACCACTCTAGTTTCTTCCTGGCAAATCCAAGGCACACACAACCCAAGGAGTCATCTGTATCAGCCACTAAATAAGAAAATAACTATCTAATCACCAAAAATATGGATTTTCTTCACAAAATAATAAAGTGGTTAAAGGCCTGAGGTGCTCCTACTACATTGGTATTGGTGTAAAACTTCCTTTCTCAGACAATGAGGACAGAAACTTAGGTTTATTAAGTACCTGATGTCTACCAGTTATTCTGATTGGTGCTTTTATACAGTGCTTTTAAAAATGTCCTATATATGAGACACTGTTGTCTTCATACGTGAGGAAACTGAGCCTCAGGCAGGTTGGATAATCTGAAGCTATGCATGATAGTGGGTGTTATGCTTGCAATACTAAAACTTGGTTCATTTCTAAAACACATGCTTCTTTTTTTTAACATATCATATTTCTAGTCCATTGGCCAAAGATTGGCCTTACATTTGTAATAAAGACTGAATCTTTATTTTAAAATATTTATTGTGTTTTTAATTATGTGTGTATATGTGTCTGTGTGAGGGTTTGTGTATGTATGAGCAAGGGGTTCACAGAATCCAAAAGAAGGCATCAGATGCCCAAGAACTGGTGTTACACACAGTTAAGAGTAAACCTATGTGGGTTCTAGGAATCAAAATGCATCCTCTGTAAGAATAGTATGTAAGAATAGATTTTTTTGTTTGTTGTTATTATTTGTTTCTCTGTGTGTTTGAGACACAGTCTCATTACACAGCACTGGCTGTCTGGGAACTCACTGTAGATCAGGCTGCCCTAAACTACATAGATCCATCTCTCTGCCTCCTGAGTGCTGAGACTAAAGGAGTGTGTGTGTGTGTGTGTGTGTGTGTGTGTGTGTGTGTGTGTGTGTGTGCCATCACCACCTAGTAACATCATGTGTTCATAACCTACTGAGCAATCTCTCCAACCTGTGGCTTCTTTAAAAACAGTTAAATTTATTCTTTGAAATTTTCATACGTTTATACAATTTAATCATAACATTCCGCCACCATCTCCTTCCAACTCCCTTAATGGCCCCTATCCCATCATCCTCCCAACTTCATGTCCTCCTTGGTTGTTATAATAACTGTTGCCCATATACTTGTGAATGTAGGTCTACCTATTGGAGCATTGATAACCTACTAGCCATGTCCTCAAAGGACAGTGACTCTCCATCAGCAGCCACCACCATCCATAGGTTTCAAAATTCATGACTTTCTGTAAGTTTGTTGCCTGAGAGGCTGCTTTGCAGGCTTTAGCACCTAGGTCTATAATGTGACATTTCAACAAGACTACGTGATGGCATTTATAAAGTTCATGATGGAGAACTGAGCAATCCACTTTTCAAGAGGAATAACAGAAGTAGATTCAAAGAAAGCATGCAAAGACAAGCTAAAAGGGCATGGCACGTAAAGTAATTAGGTAATCTCTTGAACTTTAAACTTCCACATCATACTATGAATTGGTTTGAAGATAAGAAGTAGAATAAGTTCTCTCTTGTGGATAGGACCATAGCTCTGCTTCCCCAGAGGCACTCACAACTGAGATCATGGCATTTGACGGGACTTGGAAAGTAGACCGGAATGAGAACTATGATACGTTCATGGAGAAAATGGGTAAGACTGTCCACCTGTGCAGCTCACTGTTTGCTTTCTCCTGTCTGTGCCTTAGGGAATGACTGGTGATGTGTAAGGCTCCACGTGTGACTGTATAGAGCCACTAAATCCATATCCACACTCTCTGCTTTAGGAAGAACATCTTGTCTCCCCAGGGCAAGTGTTAGAGCCCATGTGTTTTCCTCCCTTGTCTGTTAACTGTGCTCACTTAACTGAAAACTGATGGTGTGTGTGAGTTATGATAATTTCCAGAGTTTAAACTAACACTGGATTATAGGGGTAAAAAACAAGGATCTTTCAATAAGGTAAGAAAAGAATTTTATCAAAACTCACCTCGAATAAATTCTATGTAATTCTCTTCTCAGACTCATCTAACTTTAGGAATAAACACAGAAAACTGTGTATTCTTTCCAGAGGTTAATTTAACTATATTAAAATGTCTATTAATATTCTGGTAATCTACACTACAAATTGTGCAAAAAATATATGTCATTTCTCAAAATAAAACCTGCATCAATTATGTCTCAAATTTTAGGGATTCCAAATTTAAGTTAATGAAATTTGTACATTCATATTACAATGAGTTTCATTATAAAATCTCTAATTTTTCTGGCTTGAGGCAATCAGAAATACCACAAAAATTAAATATAACTATGAAGCAAGCAAAACATGGTGCCGTATTCCTGTGACCTTAACACTTTTGAGAGTGAAATGGATGGATTGTGAGGTAAAGGCTAGCCTAGGCTGTCTGGAAAGCTGGGAACCTGCCCGGGTTATATATCAAGACCCAGTTTCAAATGACAACAACAACAACATAAATAAATAAATAAATAAATAAATAAATAAATGCCATTTTGAAAGCAAAGTAGTGTTGAAAATTAATAAATATCCAGAACTGAACTCGTGTTTCTTTAGAATATGAATATACTTTTTAATACTCCATTCGACATTGCTGGAATTTGACTGATCATTGAAGCAAAAAGGCTGTCAGTCTTGTTAAAATGACCCAGGGCTAAGGTGCTGCAGTCTGTTGCTTCATTTCCATTTTCTTAGTTTGGAAGCTGCTTGAAGCAGTTCTCTGGGTCTGCCAGAGCCTCCCCTTTCTCTGAAAGCATCTCAGGCTTGCTGTGCACACAACGCTATTTGCTCTTTCTTCTCCACCCACAAAATAAACCTGAGCAAACCAAGACAGAGCTTAGAAAGGGAAACACTCTCCGTGGCATTTTCATTTCTTGTTCCCTCCAATCTCTCTGGTTTTGCAGGCGTTAACTTGGTGAAAAGGAAGCTTGGAGCTCATGACAATTTGAAACTGACCATCACACAAGACGGAAATAAATTCACAGTGAAAGAATCAAGCACCTTTCGCACACTTGAAATTGTGTTTGAACTTGGTGTCAACTTTGACTATACTCTAGCAGATGGAACGGAACTAAATGTAAGACTTTTTTAATAAACAATACATGCTTGATTTTTTTTTACCAATACACAGCGGTTTAATCTCATGGAATGGTTCAGCTAATTCAAATTCATTCCTTTACTGAAGAGGCCAACAAAGTGTGTTCATATTTTGTGTTACACAACTTGGTTAAATGTTTAGCTATAGTATTTTATTGTGATAGACATCTTTGTAAAAGATATACTGAACAATAAGATTTAGAATAATCAATCCCCTTAGATGGATTGAGTATAGTAAAAGTCACAAGGTGTCTTAGCTATGGTTTCTATTAATCTGAAGAGACAGTATGAGCACAGCAATTTTTATAATGTAAAACATTCATTTGTGTTGTTCACAGTTCAGAGGGTTAGTCCATTACCATCATGATGAGACATGGTGGCATGTAGATAGACATGGTGCTGGAGAAGGAGCTGAGAGTTAATGTGTCTTGATCTGCAGGCGACAGGACATGAACTGTCCCACTGGGCATAGTTTGAGCCTGGAGACCTCAAAGCCCACCCCAACAATGACACACTTCCTCCAACAAGGCCACACAGACTCCAAAAAAGTCATACCTCCTAATAGTGCCACTCTCTATGGGGGCCTTTTTCTTTCAAACCAACACACAAGGAAATGTAAAGTTCTCTATTTTCAATTCTTCCTGCTGGGAGACTGCAAGCTTTTAGTGTTCATAATATTCAAACACAGTAAGTGTTTATATATGTACTTGGACAATAAACTGAGAAGCCAGGAATGTAGCTAAATCTGGAGACTGTAGCAAGAACAAATCCCTGGGTTGTGCTGTAAAACACTGGGCATGGTCACACAAGCCTGTAATCCAGGGAACTGAAGTCAGGAGGATCATAAAGTCAAGTCTCTCTTCACACGCAGAGTAAGTTTGAGGTTAGACTGGGCTACATGATATCCAATTAAAAATTAATGAGTGCGTGAGTAGCCAAATGTGAAAGTCTAATGCATTATAGGTCATTAAGAATGTCCCTTTCAAAGGACATAAAACATTTAGGGACTCACCCTTTTCAATTAATTTTTCAAAAAGTATTTTTAGTCTCAGATATTTTCTAGTCAAGTATATTTGTAGTACGTGTGTGTGTGTGTGTGTGTGTGTGTGTGTGTGTGTGTGTGTGTGTGTGTGGTGGTTGGACATGCCCATAAGGCCAGAAGAGGACATCAAGTGCCTTGTTTCACTGCTGCAGGTCTTATTCCCTTGAAACAGGGTATCTCACTGAACCTGGAGGCAGGCTGGTGGCCCTGAAGCCCATGATCCTCCTGTCTCTGCTCTCGACAGCATGGGTGTCATAGGCATATGTGAGCACGGCTGGCTTTTTACATGGATTCTAGGGATTTGAGTTCAGTTCCTCATGCTTCTGTTGCAAGTTCTCTCACCAGCTGAGCCATCTTGTCAGCCCTGCAAAGACAGTCTAACTGTTACATATTTTATCACTAATGATAACCACTAGTCATCTGCACTAATATTCAGTATATAACAGTTGTCAGGTGATTACAGTTCCCAGTACAGCCTTGACTCTCACAGCTCATGTCCAATTCCCTTTCTGACATCTGAGGAATTGCTCTGTCACTCCAGTCCCCATAGATGCAAAATGGAGGTAATGTATTACTTCATAGAGTCCATAGGGTCACTGAGTGACAATGTGGGTCTGTAAACTGGAAATCATGTTAGAGACATATAGGACCATAATAAATGCTGCCTAATTATTGTGATGCAGGGGAGCTGGAGCCTTGAGGGAAATCAACTTATTGCAAAATTCAAACGTGTAGACAACGGAAAGGAGCTGATTGCTATTCGAGAAATTTCTGGTGGTGAACTAGTTCAGGTAAGTTGTAAGAAAGATTTATAACTACATTCCAAAGACAAAAATGATTATGAACAAGAACTTTATAGCTGCTGACTTGCACCTTTAATAATTAAACTGTTACTTCTTTCTTGTAAATATATATGGCACCTATTTATTGAGTAGAGTTTACATATATATATATAATCAATTCCTATTTTAACAAAAAATATAAATGTCTACAACCCAAAATGTAATTTCAATGGTTCTATTCTATACCTTCATGAAGTGCTTCTACCAAATATAAGAAAATATAGAATAGCCTCTAAAATTACTATTTTCCTTAATTTGGGATTTTCTCTTAATGACACTTTCTCTTATGTTTGTCAACATCTTTCAGACCTACAAATATGAAGGAGTCGAAGCCAAGAGGATCTTTAAGAAGGAATGAGCACGCTTCTTAGAGCCCAGGGCAACCCTGAAGAGTTAACCTGATGCCAGACCTCTCTCCATCTTGTTAATGCCAGGCAGGTTCATCCTTTCATGAGCACTGGAATATTCCCAGTCTTGTCAAAGCCCAAAATGTAAAAGTTAGTTAGAACTTCATTTGTTTTATGTTCCTTAAGATATATATGAACTGGTATTTAAAAGGAAAATAAATATTGTTCTCACATGCTTTGTAAGTAGTGTTTCCTTAAATTAAAAAAAGTGATGTGGCATATGTATTGATGACTGTTTTTCAAAATATTTTATTTGTGTGTGGGTACAGAATTGTACTTTTTCTCCATATCTTTTTGGTTTTCTCTGTGTATCTTTGGCTGTCCTGGAACTCACTCTGCAGACCAGGCTGGCCTAGAACTCACAGAGATCTACTTGTCTCTGCCTCCTGAATGCTGGGATTAAAGGCATGTGCCACCACTGCCTGGTTTTTCTCAATATTTTGAATTGACGAATTACATATAAAACACCATGAGTGCTCCTTAATATGTAGCTGGGACTCAAAAATGTATATAAGAGAATTGCTTATTCTTTTATAGTTAGCCTAAGACTGGACCAGAACTAAGAGTTCGCTCTCCCTAGGGCTGTGTGTGAGTCAGCCTCACCCTGGCCAATTAGAAAGCGACTTCATTTCTTTGGGATGCATTTCAGGCATCTTTCAAATGAGGTGATTGGACTGGATATCTAAACTCATATATATCCATGTACACATACATACATACATACACACATATTCCAAACAGTGAATGATCAGTAACTCTCCCTTTCTTAAGCAACCATTTGGGAATATGCCACTGCAGAGAGAGTGTTGGGGTGTTAGAGAGCATGGAGTGGAGAGAAATATGTCACCAATATTATTAAATATGGCTGCCTTCATGGGCTCACAACCCCTTTTGGCTCAAAAAGACCCTAAGTTTGTTTTAATGATTTATTATTAGTGTCTTAAGATTCTCAATAATAAAGAAGCCTTGTTTTTCTCTTCCTCCCTCTCTCCCTCTCCTCCCTCCCCCCCTCTCTCTCTCTCTGTGTACCTGTTTCTGCATGTGTTCATGTCTGGGAGTGCTTGTACACGTGTGTACCGGGGTGTATATGGAGGCCAGAAGTTGGCACTGACTACCTTTCTCTATTGCTCTTCATCATATCTTGGGAGCGGGATTTCTAACTGAACCTGGAGCTCATCCATCAGTGATGGGGACCCTCAGCACTTGGGTTACAGAGGTGCACCACTATGCCAAGGTTCCATGTAGCTACTAGGGGTCATAACTCAGGTCCCCACATTTGTGCAGCAAGCATTTTACCCCCTGAGCCATCTCGGTGTTAAATGAAAAATAAAAGACCCAGAGACTGAACAACAGAAAAATAAAGTAGCAGGCCACTTGCTCTACCACTACCTCAGGCTGAATGGGCTGATCCTGTTGCCTGTCCTCAATGTGGCTGGAGAATGAATGCCTGATACTGACTTCAATGTGACTTGACAATGAACTGCATCTCTGAGACCTTTCTCCTATCTTATATAACTCCCATGAGTTCTGGAATTAAAGGTGTGAGGTCTAATTCTTTTAGACTGAGTCACTTTAATGTATCCTTCGGTGGCCTTGAACTAAAAAGATTTGTTTGCCTTTATCTCCTGAATCCTGGGATTAAAGGTGTGTGACATTACCTATTGACCTCTATAGATTGTGGCTGACTTTTCTTTCTGAATCCTCAGGCAAGCTTTAATAAATCATAAATAGCATGTCGCTGCATCTCAGATCTCAGCTCTCTTTGTATTTATACAGACCCTGTAAGATACTTACATAGTCCTGTCCCTAGGAGCTGACTGGTCTTTAAGTTCAGGAGGCATGGAGCAAATCAGTAGTTATGGTAAAGAACCATTCCCGAGGGTGTCTCAGTTCACCTGTTGTCACTGAGGATTCCATTAGAATGCAGTTATTACAGTGCTACAGACAATCCATATTGCCAAGAATCAAAGGGAGAAGGTAAATTTCAGTCTGGCAGAAGAAAGGGATCTGAGTTCTCCTGAGTCTCAGCCCAGCTTCAAGGCTATAACCTCAAGTCTACTTTCTTTTCTTTTAATTTTTTATATATTTTTTAATTTTAAATAGCTTGTTTTACATGTCAATCCCAGTTCCCTCTCCCTCTACTTTCTAAATGTTCTAAAACACACACACACAAACACACACACACACACACAGAGTTCATTTTGTGTTGACCAACTACTCCTTGGTTTGTATTCGATAAAAGCAGTAAGACTCCACTGGAGAAAACTGATTTCCCTTTGCCAGTGGGTATAAATTGTCCTCTTGTTTATGGGTAGGACCCCATGTCAGGTCCTCTAAGTGCTGGGACCCTTGTGACTTGAACCTATGAGGTCTTATGCATGGCACAATCTGTAAGTTCATTTGTGCATCAGTCCATTTCATCTAGAATTTTTTCACCTCTTTGGTTTTGTTTATTTGTTGAAGTATGTCCTGAAATTTCTTTTTCTTTTATGACTTCTTTGAAATTTTTGTACAATTACTTTTGACCATATTCAACCACTACCCAATATATCTCAGATCCAACCTTCTTCCCTACCTACCCTACTTTGTTCTTAAAAAGAGAAACAAAAACAAAACACATATTCACTCTCCATGTATTCTTGGTGCGTGGTCTTCCACTGGAGTGTGGTTGACACACTAATGGTAACATTCTTAAAGAAAACTGACTTACCTCCTTCTGGGAGCTATCAATTGCCCACAGCTCCTTGGGTATGGATGGATCTTCACACTCACCTTCCTCTCCATATGGGGATTTGTTCTGACCCGCCACATAAGCTAAAATTGTGTATTTATTTATTTATTTACTCAGTTATTTTTCTCTCCTATATTACATATCAACAACAGTTTCCCCATGCCCTTCCTCCAGTCGCTCCCTTTACCACCTCCTCTCTACTGCAGACCCATGGGCTCTCCATCAACCAACCAGGGACATCAATCAAATACGGCACAACATGCTACAATAAGACCAGGCATCACATAAACGCTGAATGTGGCAATCCAGTAGGAGCAAAATTGTTCCACAAACAGAAAAAAGAGTCAGAGACAGGTCTCTCCCACTGGGAGAGGTGATGCCCCCCCAACACCACTGGACCGCCTAACCCCTAGGCCCTAATTGCCTGGGGCATATTATACTCCCTACTCCTGACCTCAGAAGACCCAGAGACCTGGTTGCAGCCTCCCCACACCCCAAACCATCCAGCACTGCACCCACCACCATTGGAGCCTTGGTCCTGTCCCCACCGGAAGAAGAACAGAGACCACCTAAGCCACAGGCCCCATGTACAATCACTGGAGGAAGAGATGAGCAGACCACTTATAAAAACACATTCAACAGCATAAAGAGTAGTGTGGCACCACCAGAGACTAGGGGTTGTACACCAGCAATCAATTGTTGATTGAACATCACAATGCAGATGAAGCAGAAGCAGAAGAAAACAGCCTTAAAAAGAACTTTATGAAGATTATAGAGGTTCTTAAAGAGGAAATGAGAAACTCCCTTAAAGAATGGAGGAAAAGACAAACCAAAAAAGAAAAAAAATCAAGAAATCAACACATCCCTTAAAGAAAGCAAGAAAAGCTAAGAAAAACAATCAAACAGATAAAGGAAACAATTCAAACAGTTCAAGACTTGAGTATTACTCAATGGATAAAAACAATGAAATCTTGAAATTTGCAGGCAAATGGGTGGGGCTCGAAGAAACCATCCTGAGTGAGGTAACCCAGTCAAGAAAGACAAGCATGGTATGTACCCACTCATATATGGATTTTTAGACATAGAGTAAAGGACTACCAACCTACAATCCACACCACCAGAGAAACTAGGAAACAAGGAGGACCTTAGGAGAGATAAGCATGGTCCACCAAAGAAGGGGAAAGGAACAAGAACTCCTGAGCAAAATGTGGAGCACAGAGAGGGGGTAGACGGGAGGGAGGTAGGAAAAAAGAGAAGGGGAGAAGAGGAGGGGGAAGAGAACAAGAGGGATCAGGAAGACTGAGACAGTGGAGGAATAGAGGAGAGCAAGAAAGGAGATACCTTAATAGAGGGAGCCAAAATATAGGTTTAAGGAGAAATCTGGCACTAGGGAAAGTTCAGAGATCCACAAAGATGACCCCAACTAAGAATCTAGGCAGTAGTGGAGAGGCTGTCTTTGATGCCCTTCCCCCATAATGAGACTGATGACTACCTTAAATGCCATCATAGAGCCTTCATCCAGTAGCTGATGGAAGCAGAATCAGAGATTCACAGCTAAACACTGAGCCAACCTCCTGAAATCCAGTTGTAGAGAGGGAGGACTGATGAGCAAAGGGATCAAGACCATGTTGGGGAAACCCATAGAAACAGCTCACCTGAGCAAGTGGGAGCTCACAGACTCTAGACTGCCAGCTGGGGGAACCTGCATAAGACTGAACTAGGTCCCTGTGAATGTGGGTGTCAGTTAGGGAGCTTGGACAGTCTATGGGCCTGCTGGCAGTGGAACCCTAGTGTCTATTCCCTATGGAGGGATACTCTCTCAGTCTAGAGTACAGCAGGGAGGGCCTCAGTTATACCCCAAATGATGAGACAGACTTTGGTGATCCCCCATGGGAGGCCTCACCCTCTCTGAGGGGTGGAATGGGGAGATGGTGGGGGGAAGTAGGAGGATGAAGGGAGAAGGAAATGGGATTAGTATGGAAAAATAAGATTGCTTTTAATTTAAATTAAAAAATGGATTTATTTTTTAAAAAAAGATTCAGAGGGCTGGAGAAATGGCTTAGCAGTTAAGAGCACTGGCTGCTCTTCCAGAGGACCCAGGTTCAAATCCCAGCACCCACATGGTGGCTCACAGCTATCTATGAGATCTGATGCCCTTGTCTGGCCTGTAGGCATGCATGCAGACAGAACACTGTATGCATAATAAATTTTTAAAAAGTTAAAATAAATTATTTTTAAAAAAGAGTCAGAGACAGCCCCCACTCCCACTGTTATCTAAAAGAACAGCAAGCTACTCAGCCATAACACATATGCAGAGGACCTAGAACCCTACAGACTCCCTGATCTCTGGAGTCCTCACGAGTCCCAGTCAGATGATTCTGTGGGACATGTTCTCATGGTGTCCCTGAACCCACTGGTTCCTTCCCTTCTTCCTCAGGACTGCTGCAGTTCTGCCTAATATTTGGCTGTGGGACTCTGTGTCTGTCCCCATCAGTTGCTGGATGAAGTCTTTCTGATCTCTTTGATGAGGATTCTGCTAGGTTCTGGTCCCAGAACTCTGTACAGGCAGGATACCCTGTAGGTCAAAGGTTGTATGGCTGGGTTGGCGTCCCAATCCCTCCACTTGAGGCTTTGCCTGGCTACAGAAGAGGGTTAGTTCCCGCTCGGTATCCTCCATTCCTGGGACTCCTTGCTAGCAGTACTGTCTTATATTCCATGCAGTTCCCATTGGACCAGGTTTCCACCTAACACCTGAAATGCCTCCCAATTCCAGATGTGTCTCACAGTATTTTCTCCCTCCCTTTCTGCCTACTTGATCCCTCCTATTCCCATATACACCCACCCCCAGTACACCTGAAATTCTATTCATTTCTCCTTCCCAGGGAGATCCTTGCATCCCACATAAGGCCTCTTGCTACTTAATCTCTCTGGGTCTGTGGACCCCAGCATGATTATCTTTTACTTTACAACTACTATACACTTATAAGTAGGTACTTACCATGTTTGTCTTTCTGGGGTGGGTTACTTCAGTCAGGATAATTTTTTAAGTTCTATCCACCTGTCAGCAAATTTTAAAATTTCATTCTTATTAACAGCTGTGCAATACTCCATTGTTAAATGCACCACATTTTCTTTATCATCCTTCAGTTGAGAGACATCTAGGTTATTTCCAGTTTCTGGCTTTTATGAGTTAATAGTTGGGTCTTAAGGTAGATCACTTCCCAATTTTCTGAGTTCCAAATTAGCTGTACAAATTTGCATTCTACCATCAACGGAGGAGTGTTCCCCTTGCTCCACATCCCCATCCTCATCAGGCATGAGCTGTCCCTTGTGTTTCCCTTAGTCATTCTGACAAGTATTAAGATGAAATCTCAGAGTAATTTTAAGTTGCATTTCTTTGATGGCTAAGGATGTTGAACATTCCTTTATGTGTTTCTCCGCAATTTTGGATTTTGCTGTTGAGAATTCTCTGTTTAAATCTGTAACCCATTTTTGAAGTTGGATTATTTAGTTTGTTGATGTCTAGTTTCTTGATATATTTTGGATAGTAGTCCTCTATCAGATGTGGAGTTGGTGAAAACCATTCCCCATTCTGTAGGCTGTTGCTTTGTTTTATCGATGGTGTCCTTTGCCTTAGCTTTTTAATTTCATGAGGTCCTGTTTATTAGTTGTTGACCTTAGTTGTAAGAGAAACTGCCAGACAGACTAACCAAGGCGCAGTTCCCCTTCCCAGGTAAGCCCACATGAGCATTTGTGGCAGGCACTTCTTCCCTGAGCCACGCCTGCCACTATGCCCAGAGACTGCTGCTGAAGAGACACCTGCCCAGAGACACCAAGGAGGAAAGGGCAATGCAGCAGCCTCCTGAGCCAATGGGACCTTGGGAGGGAGCATAAAGGCAGGCCTAACTTCCTTAATAAGCAAGTCTGCAGCATGCTCTGCTACTCACTGACTCCCAGAGCTTGTGTTGTTGGTGCTGTGTCTTCTCACCCCTTCCTTGTCCAAGCAGGATCACCTAGTAACAGCGCTATTGCTATCCTGTTCAGGAAGTTGTCTCCTGTGTCAATGTGTTCAAGGCTATTCCCCACTTTCTTTTCTATCAGGTTCAGTGTATCTGGTTTTATGTTGAGGTCTTTGATCCACTTGGACTTGTCTTTTACACAGGGTGGTAGATATGGATCTGTTCTTCTACATTCCAATGTCCAGTTAAGCCAGCACTATTTGTTGAAGATGCTTTCTGTTTTCCATTGTATATTTCTGGCTATTTTTTCGAAAGTCAGGTATCCATAGGTGTGCAGATTTATCTCTGACTCTTCGATTCAATTCAATCAATCAATCAATGTGTCTGTTTTTATGCCAATATCATACAGTTTTTGTTACTACAGTCCCGTAGTACAGTTTGGAATCAGGAATGGTGATATTTTCATAAGTTCTTTTCTTGTATAGAATTGTTTTAGCTATCCTGTTTTTGTTATTGTTGTTTTTTCCTATGACGTTGAGTACTACTCTTTCAAGGTCTATAAAGAATTGTTTCAGAATTTCAATGGGGATTGCAATGAATCTGTAGATTGCTTTTTGTAAAATAGTCATTTTTACTATATTAATCCTATCTTTCTGTAAACATAGGAGAGCTTTCCATCTTCTACTATCTCCCTAATTTCTTTCAAAGACCTGAAGTTTTTACCATACAGGTCTTTCACTTTCTTGGTTAGAATTACCCCCAAGATATCTAATATTATTTGTTGCTACTGTGAAGGGCATTGTTTCCCTGATTTCTTTCTCAGTGCATTTGTCATATGTATATATGAGGTGTAAGCATTACAGCTCAGATGGAAAGGTGTCCTGGCACTTGTGAGCCAAGGGATACCACAAAGTTATACGGTACAGCAAACCTCACACAAGAGATTTGTGTGGGAGGGAAAAGCCCAGAAGGGCAACTGCCTCTGGATTAGGCGAGAAACAGCAGAAAACTGATGAGAAGGCAGAGTTTATACAGTTTCTTGTGTGTGTTGGGGGAGGGGGGTTTTCAGGGTAAAGTCACCAGGGGCCAGCAATACTGTAATAGCAATTGATTAAATGTCTGGTTGGAAATCTTTTGAATGTGTTGTTGAAAAATCTATACAACAAGTTTATAAGGCAGAATGTGACTAGGAGGATTAAGAAAAGGAGGAGAAAGTCGGTTAAGAAAGGTGGTATCTAATTCCACAATGGACCGTGAATGATCCACTGACCAGAGGCACTGAGCTGTTTCTTACATTTTTGGAGATCCATCTGGAGTTGTTGGCTCTTGTCTGTTACTATACCTGACTGGATGACATAGAAGCAACATTCCTCCCTTAGGAAGAGACAAAGAACACCTCTCTTTGCTGTTAGTAAATATAATCCTTGCTGATGCTATAACACTAAAGCAGACAGTGAGTCTATTTTATCCTAGAGGGTAAGGATGGTCTGAGCCACCTCTTGGAGACCCTGGATGAACTTTGATAAAACCGATAGTCAATAGCTAGGGGAAGTCGTCAGTCCCACTGCTCCAGTGGTGATGTCAGCAGTCACACCCAGGACTGCTACAGAGGGTATGACCTGAACAGCTCATTTGCTATGCCCTGATGCTATAAGCCCTGGGGTGGGAATTGTCGGGGGGCCCTTCACCAGGTACCAGGAACACCAGGGTGCAAGTCCCAGTCCACCTGGTAGATAGACAGTAATGAACTTGGGTGCCACAGAGAATCTAAGCATAGGATCTGGGGTGGTCTTACTAAAGGTTAAGGTATTAGGCAGTGTGCCAGCAAAGTGTGTTCCTGAAGTATTGGCACAGTTTGTGATACCAAAAAGTGAGAAATGTGGGTGAGATGGGGGATTGAACTGATATTTGGTTTGGGGCAGTTAAAGAGTGGCAAGGTGAGAGAGTCTAATAAGACAATAGGTGATACAATAAATAGTGGTTGTGAGTGTGACCCAGGAAGGACGTATAACCAACATTCTTCAGAGTGGTCAGGCAAAGAGTTTTTCAGGTTACATATCCTGTGACAGGAATGCGGGATCAGTGCCACCTACAGGGGGTGATTTTAGGGATGTTAGGACCTTGGAGGAGCCCTGGACCACTTCTTCTACCATGTCTTCACGTAGGGTTTTAGAAAGTGGGATCTGTACCCTCTGTATTTTGATCATGCCTGATGGCATTTACGGTAATTACCATAGTAAAGTTCGCCAATGACCTCCATCTCCCATCTGGGGTGCCATGAATCATTTATTAGAATATAAACAATTTGTTATTTTGCATAAAAGGTAGAATGCCTTCCTGAATATGCACCATGTCTTCTACATAAGCAATAAGGGGAAGCCCCATAAGTTTCTGACTAACATTGATAGTAAACTCTTGTTTGATCATAGAAAAAGAAAACATAGGGTACAGGTGCTTTAGAATCCAATTAAGCTGTTATAGGGCAAGTATCATCTTTTAGCAACCTGCTGGTGAACAGTTTCCAGACCCCACTATGCAAATTGTCTGGTTGAACTACTGAGTGTAGGTCTCCTAAACCTTTGAAATCTTTTTCAATTAGCATAATTTCTGTATTGATTCCTTGGTTTAACCTTGGAAATCTTAACAAGAACATAGATTGAGAAATAAATCTGAAACATTTTTACATTACCTTAAATCACTTTTTTATACCTTTGGAACTTTCATTTACGTGCCTTAAAACTCTTTCCTATACCTTCAGAACTTTCTTAAGTTTTTGCATCCTCAGACCTTTATACGCTTTCTTAGACCCTCAGAACTTACTGAAGCTTTTACCAGTGGCCTCTTCTGGGCTCTCTTTAGGAACTTCAGGACTTCCACACAGTGCTAAGTCTCAGTTTCTCCCCGTGTTTTTTCTCCATGTCCTTCATGTCTTTTTAGAACTAAGACAACCTAGGTGACACTTATGTTACAAAGCTTAGATATCAGTGTGAGGTACACTCCTTTATAAGTACATGGAGGTGTAGTTTAATAATAGCTTACTAAAGAAACATTTTCTTTCATAAATACAGTTTTTATGATTTTTGTTTTCAAGACAAGAATTAACATACAAAACAGAAAACAGGCATGGAGGTAAGCCCTGGTGAAGAAGAGATAAATAAAGACGTGATAGGAGGCTGAATAGGCCTTTGACAGCCTGATATAGAGCAATTTGCTGACCCTATTAGGACAGGTTGTTGGTTACAGGTAGGAATCTCCATCCATAAGAGTTACCCTGGACAGGTGTAGTTAGGAAGAAATAGAGGAGGGAGCAAGTATAGCTGTAAAGGATTTTCAGTTCATTTGTTTGCATGGTGGCAGATGTTGCCACCATTGAAGAGTTAACATGCCGATGAAGGCCAATTGAAATGTACTGAGGCCAAGCTCTTTGTAGTAATAGAGTGAGGCTTTAATAAAACCCAAGTCCACGGAGGAGAGGAGGAGGGGGGAGTTTCTATAAACTCCAAGTGGGACCTGAGAGACAAGAGAGGAGCCCAGGAGGGCATAGAGAAGTTGTGAGACTTCCAGGATGGAGCTGACTGACATGGGGGACAAGGCTGCAGAGGTCTAGAGGTGCTTAAGGAAGCTGTGGGACTTGGCAGGCAGCTCCTAGATAGAGAAGGCCAGGAAACAGGGAGGGTCCCAATAGAGGAAGAGGATTAAATGATGTCTCAGTAACTAGAGAGTTGCCCACAGGGAGGGGCCCTGAATGGTGGTGCAGGCTCTAAGAGGCAGAAGGAGGACGCTTGCTTACTAATTAGGAGAGGAGGGATGAATGAATAGAACAGGTAGAGGGAACAAACAGCTAAAGAGGTGGATTCTAGAAACTGGAATCAAATATGGTGCGTGGCAGAAGCCAACAGAAACAAATGGTCCATACACATCTTGAGAGAGACAAATCAGCAACTTGAATCAGTTTGAAACGTTGAGATGTGGACATGATTGAAAGGAAAATGTAGCATCCTCTACCAGTGCTACCTGTAGAGAGAGGGAGTGCAGGAAGGGAGTAGTGTTTAGAAACCCTTGTATGTTAGGAGATGGGGTAGGTAGTGAAAAGGGAAAGGGAAAAGAAAGCGGGGGGGGGGGGTTGGGGGCAAAGGTGAAACTTTCTATATGTGTATAAGAAGTTTGTCTGTGGCCAGAGAACACAGACAAGGTGACCGTGCTTGGACAGTATATTCTAATTTTTTGATAAGTATGCACTGGGCATAAAGGAAGGTCCTACTTGGTCAGCCAGCTCCCAAATGGACATATCCCCCCTTTTATGTAACCTGGAGAGAGAAGGTGCTAGTTTAGTTAAGAAGATGTAGGGCTAGGACCTGGAGGAGGGTCTGTTGTAGCTTACAAAGTAGCTTGGTAATGGACGCAAGAAGGGGTGCATGTGAGGGGTCAAGGGCCACTTTATATAGGGGGCAGACAAGAAGAGATAAAGAAACCCTAGGAATCTGGCCATCTTTAGGAAAGATAGAATTTCATCCATGGTGGTGAGAACTTAAGTGACTGAATTAAGTGTTTTCCATCTAGGATAATGACTTTGTCAGTTGGAGAGATAGCTAAGCCCAGATGGGGATGGACAGCTGGACCATAGAGAGTGAGATCTTATATCCCTGTATAGACAGAAAGTCTAGTAAGGTGAAAGTTCTGGAATGGCTAATGGGTGGGCAACAAAGGAGAAGATCAGCTGTGTATTGTATAAGCATGGATCCAGGAAGAGACAGAGAGAATAAGTCAGAGGCTAGAGCCTGGCCAAATAGATGTGGGATGTCCCAGTAGAACAGTCCAGGATAGGTGGGTGGAAAGATACGTATCCAGTCAGTCCAAGTAAAGGAAAAGAGATACTCTGTCACGGGGAATTGAGAGGTATGGAAAAGAAGTCATCCTTGAGTCCCAGGACAAAGAAATGGGAGGACTCTGAGGGGATGGTGGAGAGGAGAGTATAGGAGCTGGGTACCATGGAGACAAAGGGAACCACTGATGAATTGATAAGCTGGAGATCCTGAACCAAGTGGTAGGTTCCATTTGGGTTTCTAACTGTGAGTAGGGATTATTAAAGGGGGAAGGAATGGGGGCAAAGAAGTTTTTTTCTTAAAGATCAGCGATAAGAAGCTTAAGTCCCCTGAGGCTGTGGAGAGAGTTGGTATTGAGCCTGGATGATATATTTGGTCAAGTTTGATACAGTTGGTAAAGCTGTATCACTCTACCCTGACAATAGAGGAACAAGATGTAGGTTCCTCAAACGCCATTAGGATTGCATAGGTAGCCCCAGTGTCCAGAAGGCAAAACAGATCACCCTGATACTGTGATGTCTATCCAGGCTCCCAGTCAGATATGGCAGTGGTCAGGCCAAGGGAGCCTGGGCACCCTTAGTCATCCACAGTCAGACCTAGTAGGTTGGCTGAAGAACCATCTGGACTTGATGTCCTCATAACACAAGGGACATGGGGGGCATTCAACACACCAATCCCTTCTTGATGACACCTTGGATATGGTCTGGTGGTCTATGTGAGTTCAGATGGGCCTGGACCCAGGAAACTTCCTAACTGCATTTGAAACAGGGGCAGTAGCTATGGTCAGTGGAAAGGCCTTCAATAGTATCAGGTATTTTTGTTTTCAGCTTTTTTATCTCTCCACTTGTATACCTTAAAGGCTGTTGATAACACTTGTGCCTGTGGAGTCAGGGGTCTTTTCTCTAGACATCTAAGTCTGACCAAATATCAAGGAACCTCTGGGAAAAGAAGTAGGTCATAAGGAGTTGTTTTCCATCTGGGGTCTCGGGATCCATATTTGTATATTGTAAGAGGGTCAGACACTCTAGGAATTGAGATGGGTCATCATGTTTGTCCTGGATGATCTCTTGGATTATTTTCATAGCTTACCACTCTAAGGGTGAACTTGTGAAGACCAGCCAGGAGGCAAGTTACAAATTGATCGATCCCTAGCATGGATGCCCCCTGGGCTACTGTAATTCCATTCAGGGTCCTGGTTGGGGTACTGCCTCAGCCCTGACTGAATGGGCAGCCTGTAGCTGAGGAGGGAGAAAGGGAAACTAGAGAGGCTGGAGAGGAAGAGAAGAGACTGGGTTGAGGCTGATAAGAAGGAGGCTTGTTAGTGTGACCAAAAATAGTGGAGGAATCACTGGTTTTGGCCTCAAAACGAGGAGCTGAGTTTTCCCTTGATTGGGTTATGCCATGTGATCATTTTTCATCAAGATGGGTGAGGCCCTGTAGCAAAGTTCATCCTTCCCGGCCCTAGCAAAGATGGCTGTCAGCCACATGGCTGCCATTACCCTAATCAGGGGACAGCAGATAAGGTGACAGTAAGCTATGGTTCCTTTAAGATTATCTATGTATAGACTTTGACTATCAACCCAGGTGTTAAGAGTTTTAAGTTAATCCTTTGTTACAGATTTTACATTGTTTTAATCATACCCCGTGTGCTTACAAACCTTGAGGTACAGAACATTTACACAATAGTTTTACAAACCTTGAAACAAGATTTATATCTTAGCAAAGGTTTTAGAGAGTTAATCCAAAATCAAAAGAGTGTGAATTAAATCCCTATTGGGGACTTTTGTTTTGTTTTGATCTGCTTTGTTTTGTTTTGCTCTCCTTTCTCTGTCACATAGTCAGGAGACTCTCCTGAACTGGGACAGAGATTTTGGAAGAAACCTTTAAATAAGCATGCTTGGGGTCTAGAGGAGGGGGAGCCATACCCTACAGAGTCAGCTTTTAATTGAAGTGGGACAGCATAAAACAACAGTCTGATGCCACTAGTATCTAAAAGACACCTAGATCCTTGTAAAACTGAATCCAGTAAGCTGAGGACAAAAACAAAAAAAGGACTTAGACATAGGATATTTATGAGCTCTAGCTATAGGCAGAGGGCAAAACAAAAGAGATCTGAGATACAAACCAGGCAATGAAGAGTGTGTGCGGTGAGTGTGCACATTGCAACTGGCCCTTGCCTTCCCTCCCTTCTGCTAGGTCTGGATCCCGGCTCCCGCTTTGCAGATCTATCATTTGTTAACTTAAGACACATGACATTAAGTCATGGCTTGAAGGGGAAAAAAGTAAACTTCTTTCCCTTTCCAGATTGCTGGCAGTGTTGGAAAGATCCCAAATAGTATTAGGATCTAGGGTTACATTACATAGTCCTTTGTGTTGCTTATCTAAGGAGTATTGAGCCCAATTTGCAAAAGAAAATAAATTTAGGGCCAATTGCAAAAGCAAATAAACTTAGGGTTTTTCAGGTCAGGTATCAGATGGAAGAGGATAGAGGTTTTCTAAGAGGCATCCCAAGGGGGAATAAGACAGTATGAAAGATTCCATTCCCATGGATGAGAGAGGGTGAGGAAAATGTCACTGCAGCCTGTAGTGGCCAGCATCTCTAGGACTCAGAGAGCACCAATTGAGGACCAAGAGATTCAATGGGTCATTAACACAGTCAACACAGGGGTCAGGGATTAGCCTGGCTAAGCCAGAGGAGAGACTCAGTTCTTGGTACCAGGGTTTTTGTAGCAGCCAGAAAAGTGAGACTTAGAACCCAGCTCTAAAGAGGGGTCTTGTTCACAAGAATGGGTTGAAGGATGGAGTTACAAAAGCCAAGAGGGCCTAAGAGGAGCTGTGGGATTACAGGCAGCTCCTAAATGAAGATAGGAGAAGAGGGCGGGGAAGGGGCACAGTAGCCAGGTTGGGCCTAAGGAAACTGCAGTATTGAATCTACAAGGCTTAGGGGATGAGGTCAGGTGAAGAGGGCCAACTGTATAATTGTTGTGGGTGGATGGGGTGCTGAGGGATCGGTGAGCTGGAAGGTGAGTTGTTACAGGTGGACTGGAGATGAGAGGGGGGGGGCTTGAGCATCTTAGACCCCTGAGAGGAAGCTCAGGCACTGGGAGAGCCTAATCTGGGTTTTGGTACCAAATGTGTTATAGCTCAGATAGAAAGGTGCCCTGGCAGTTGGGAGCCAAAGAATACTACAAAGTCACACCTCACAACAAACCTCACACAAGAGATTTATTGGGAGGGAAAAATCCAGGAGGGTGGATGCCACTGCTTGGACAAGAAACAGCAAGGAACTGAGCAGAAGGCAGAGTTTATAGAGTTTCTTCTGTGTTGGGTGTGTGTAAGGGTGAAGCTTTCTATATAGGGATTGGTGGGATTTCAACTCCCAAGTCTGGGCTTTTTACTGGCCATTAGGGCAGTTAGAGTGTTCTAGGATTGGAATCTGGCAGTTGGAGATCCTCAGAGGAGGGGCCTCAGGGCTTACAGGAGGGATACTGATATTTTTTTAAAATTTAATCTTGTATCCAGTCACTTTGATGGAGGGGTTTATCAACTGTAGGGGTTCCCTGGTAGACATTTTGGGGTAGATTATGTAATGGAAACTCTGAAACCATAAGCTATTTCCAATGAAATGTTTTCTTTATAAGAATTACCATGGTCAGCAATAAAGCCCTAAGACAAAAGTTGGTACCAAGAATGGGTATTGCTGTAATAGGCCTGCCCATCCTTTTGTTTGGAAGCATTTGCACTTCAGGAATCTGGGTTAGGAAAGCAGTGGAATGCTTTAAGTTCTGCTTAATGGGCTTAAAGTAAGAACAGGGAAGACAATGGTGCTGAGGATGATTTGAACTGTCGGAGCCTGAGCAGTGGTTTTGGAGGAGAAGAATTTTAGTATGTTGCCTAGAGATCATTCTTGTGATATTTTGTTGAAGAATGTGACTGCTTTTTGCCTTCTGTGAAAAGTCTGGCAGAAACTACAGGGAAGAAGTTTTGGATTAATTTCCTTGCCAAAGGAAATCACAAAACATCCTAGTATGGATTCTGTCTTGTGGTTATTGTGGTTAACTATAATGAAGATTTATAATGAAAGGGAGTGAGCTGAGCAAAATGTATATCCTGAGGAGAAAAGGAGCACCACGAAGAAAAATGGAGCTATGCCCTGTGTTCAAGTAAATAAATACATTAAGAAATGGAATAAAGGTAGTGGTGGCCTCAGGGCAACATCCCAACCAGATAAATTTACAACTTGTAACAAGGAATTAAAGAAAAGCTTAGATCCAGGTATAATGGTGCATGCCTTTTAGTCCCAGCCCCAGAAAGCAGCAGAACTTGGCAGCTTTGGCCACGTGGTTCTGGTTTTAGAGTTAAAGATAGAAGAAACAGGTTATGAAAATTTCCCCCATGACTACAGAAAGCTATAGAGGCCAGGTATTTATCAGAGGTGTACCTGAATGAAGGCCTAGAAGAAAGTCCATTGCAAGAAGCTGTGAAGTTGAAGCTTGGATTTCCTTGGAGACCCCAAGATATTAGAGATGCCAGACTCATGGGATGCCTGCCAAGAAGAGCTGCTAACAAGGAGTGGAACCAGCTCAAGAGAAGAAGTGTGCTATAGTCAACAAAGCTGAACAGAGATGGAGATCTGAAGAGCATTTTGACATCAAACATGGAGGAGATACAGAGTTTGGAGTTTTCTCAGCTAGATGTTGCTCTTGCTTTGGTCCAATATTTCCTCATTATGTGCCCTTTCCTATGTTTCCTAGGGTAAGGTTTATCTTGTACTATTATATGTTGGAAGTATGTGATCTGCTTTTATTTTTTAGGGGATTATAGTTAAGAGATTGCATGAATCTAAGAAGAGACTTTGAACTTTGTTGGAAACCAGACAACCTATTTGAACGTGCCTGAGAGGAGGAGTGAGGTTTGAGAAAAGAAAGAGACAAAAGACAGAAAATGGAGTTGGGAGGGCTCTCAGCAAATACTGTAGATGCTATGAATTTTATTTTATATAGTACTTTTATACCGGAAGCAAAAGGAGATGGCAAGAGATGATACAAGGAACAAACAAGTGTAATTGCTTCCTTAATTCTTAAAGCATCCAGTAACCATACCCTTACTAAACAATCTGCCATTTGGCATTGAGGAGTGAAACATCTAGTAACCATGCCTTAGATCAAACATCCTGTTATTTGACCTTGAAGATCAAAAATAGGTGTGAACTCTCTGACCCTAAGTCAAGATGGAATGGAATCAAATCTGTGGGCTCCCATAAAAATTTGGACTTTTAAACATGTTGAAACTGTTATAGATTATGGGACATTTTGGGTTGAACTAAAAGCATTTTTCATTATGATATTATTATAATCTTATGTGATCCAGTAGTAGAATGAAGTAGTTGGGACTTAGTTGGCCCCCACAATCTCATAGGGAGTGGCAATATTAGGAGGTGTGGTTTTGTTGGAGTGGGTCTGGCCTTGTTAGAGGAAGCGTGTCACTGTGGGGGTGGGCTTTGAGGTTTCCTGTGCTCAGGATACCACCCAGCATCTCAGTTGACTTCCTGTTGCCTGCAAGATGTAGCACACTCAGCTTCAGCATCATGTCTGCATGTCACCATGCTCACCATCATGATGTTGATGGATTGAACCTATGAATCTGTAAGTGAGACACTCCAAGTAGACGTTTTCTTTATAAGCGCTGCCATGTCATGATGTCTCTTCACAGCAACAGAAACCCTAAGACACTGCCCAAGTTTCTTTTGGTCAAGGTCGTCATCACAGCAATAAAAGCCTAAGTAGGACTCTGAGTCTTCTAAGGAGGACCTTTCATCCTGAGGTTAAGAGTCAGTCCATGAGAAGAAGCTGTTAGGTATGATTATCAAGTTTTAATTCAGTTGAATATCAGATGTAGATTCAAAGAAAGCATGGAAAGAGAAGCTAAAAGGGCATGGCACGTAAAGTAGCTAGGTAATCTCTTGAACTTTAAACTTCCATATAATACTATGAATTGGTTTGAAGATAAGAAGTAGAATAAGTTCTCTCTTGTGGATAGGACTATAGCTCTGCTTCCCCAGAGGCACTCACAACTGAGATCATGGCATTTGACGGGACTTGGAAAGTAGACCGGAATGAAAACTATGAAACGATCATGGAGAAAATGGGTAAGACTGTCCACCTGTGCGGCTCACTGTTTGCTTTCTCCTGTCTGTGCCTTAGGGAATGACTGGTGATGTGTAAGGCTCCACGTGTGACTGTACAGAGCCAGTAAATCCATATCCATGCTCTCATCTTGTCTCCCCACGGCAAGTGTTAGAGCCCATGTGTTTTCTTCCCTTGTCTGTTAACTGTGCTCACGGAACTGAAAACTGATGTGTGTGTGTTTGTGTGTGTGTTATGATAATTTCCAGAGTTTAAAATAACACTATGTTATAAGAGGGAAAAGAACAAGGATCTTTCAATAAGGTAAGAAAAGAATTTTATCAAAACTCACCTTGAATAAATTCTATGTAATTCTCTTCTCAGACTTACCTAACTTTAGGAATAAACACAGAAAACTGTGTATTCTTTCCAGAGGTTAATTTGACTATATTAAAAATGTCTATTAATATTCTGGTAACCTACACTACAAATTGTGCAAAAAATATGTGTCATTTCTCAAAATAAAACCTGCACCAATTATGTCTCAAACTTTAGGGATTCCAAATTTAAGTTAATGAAATTTGTACATTCATATTATAATGAATTTCATTATAAAATCTCTAATTTTTCTGGCTCTAGGCAATCAGAAATGCCACAAAAAATTAAATATAACTATGAAGCAAGCAAAACATGGTGCCGTATTCCTGTGACCTTAACCCTTTCGAAAGTGAAATGGATGGATTGTGAGGTAAAGGCTAGCCTAGGCTATCTGGAAAGCTGGGAACCTGCCCGGGTTATATATCAAGACCCAGTTTCAAATGACAACAACAACAACAAAATAAATAAATAAATAAATGCCATTTTCAAAGCAAAGTAGTGTTGAAAATTAATAAATATCCAGAACTGAACTCGTGTTTCTTTAGAATATGAATATACTTTTTAATACTCCATTTGACATTGCTGGAATTTGACTGATCATTGAAGCAAAAAGGTTGTCAGTCTTGTTAAAATGACCCAGGGCTAAGGTGCTACAGTCTGTTGCTTCATTTCCATTTTCTTAGTTTGGAAGCTGCTTGAAGCAGTTCTCTGGGTCTGCCAGAGCCTCCCCTTTCTCTGAAAGCATCTCAGGCTTGCTGTGCACACAACACTATTTGCTCTTTCTTCTCCACCCACAAAATAAACCTGAGCAAACCAAGACAGAGCTTAGAAAGGGAAACACTCTCCGTGGCATTTTCATTTCTTGTTCCCTCCAATCTCTCTGGTTTTGCAGGCATTCACTTTATGAAAAGGAAGGTTGCAACTCATGACAATTTGAAACTGACCATCAAACAAGAAGGAAATAAATTCATTATTAAAGAATCATGCAGGTTTCGAAACATTGACGTTGTATTTGAACTTGGTGTCAACTTTGACTATACTCTAGCAGATGGAACTGAACTCAATGTAAGACATTTTCTATAAGCAATGCATTCTTGATTTTTTTTTACCAATACAAAGTCGTTTATCTCATGGAATTGTTCAACTAATGCAACCCTTTACATTTATTGAAGAGGCCAAAGAAGTCTGTTCGTATTTTATTTTACACACATCATTGGCAAATGTTTAAATATAGTAGTTTACTGTGATATGTGTCTGTGAAAATGTGGTGATAAACAATAAGATTTATAAATAATCCTCTTAGATGGACAAATACAGTGACAGTCACAAGGAAATGTAAAATTCGGTATTTTCAACTTTTCATGCTGGGAGACTACATGCTTTTAGTGTTCATAATATTCAAACACAGGGTTTATAGATGTACTTGGACAGTAAACTGAGAAGCCACAAATGTGGCTTAATCAGGAGACTGTAGCAAGCACAAAAGCATGGGTTTCATTTCCAGCCCTGTATAAAAACTGCCTGTAATCCCAGGGAACTGGAGTCAGGAGGATCATAAAGTCAGACCCCTCCCGACATGCAGGGTAAGTTTGAGGTTAGCCTGGGCTACATGAGCTCTCATTTTAAAAAACTGATTAAAAAATTAATGAGTGGGTAAGTAGCCAAATGTGAAGGCCTAATCATGGTAGATCATAAAGAATGTCCCTTTCACCAAACATTAGGTGGAACTCAGGGAATTCTGTGGAAGAAGGTGGGGGGAAGGATTGTAGGAGCCAGAGGGGTCAAGGATACCACACAAAAAAAACAAAAACAAAAAAAACCCACAGAAACACCACAGAATCAGTTAACCTAGTCTCATAGGGCTCACAGAGACTGAATTGCCAACCAGAGAGCCTTCATGGGACTGACCTGGGCCTTTCAAATATATGTGACAGTGTGTAGCTTAGTCTTCTCATGGGACTCCTAACAGGGGGAGTAGGGTCTGTCTCTGACTCTTTGGCCTGCTCTTGTAACTCTTCTTGTGCTGGGTTTCCTTGTCCAAACTTCATAGGAGGGGAGGTCCCTAGTCTTGTTGCAACTTGATATGTCAACTTTGGTCTATATCAATGGGAGGAGTGGATGGGGTGGGGTAGACTGGGAGGAGAGGAGGGAGGGGAATCCTTGGTGAGGACAGGAAAAAAAAAAGGAATGTCACTTTCACTCATTATTGATAGCACACACCTTTAATCCCATCACTTGGGAGGCAAAGGCAGGTGGATCTCTGGGTTTGAGGTCAGCCTGGTTTACATAGTGAGTTCCAGGATGGCCAGGGTTACACAGAGAAAAACTGTTTTGAAAAACCAAAAGGAAAAATAGGGGGAGGGGTGTTGCCTCAAAGTTTTTTATGGTCAAATATGTTTGCAGTGACAAGTGTGTGTGTGTGTGTGTGTGTGTGTGTGTGTGTTTGTGTGTGGTGGTTGGACATGCCCATAAGGCCAGAAGAGGACATCAAGTGCCTTGCTTCACTGCTGCAGGTCTTATTCCCTTGAAACAGGGTATCTCACTGAACCTGGAGGCAGGCTGGTGGCCCTGAAGCCCATGATCCTCCTGTCTCTGCTCTCGACAGCATGGGTGTCATAGGCATATGTGAGCACGGCTGGCTTTTTACATGGATTCTAGGGATTTGAGTTCAGTTCCTCATGCTTCTGTTGCAAGTTCTCTCACCAGATGAGCCATCTTGTCAGCCCTGCAAAGACAGTCTAACTGTTGCATATTTTATCACTAATGATAACCACTAGTCATCTGCACTAATATTCAGTATATAACAGTTGTCAGCCGAGTGGTGATTACAGTTCCCAGCACAGCCTTGACTCTCACAGCTCATGTCCAATCCCTTTCTGACATCTGAGGAATTGCTCTGTCACTTCAGTCGCCATAGATGTAAAATGGAAGTAATGTATTACTTCATAGAGTCCATAGGGTCACTGAGTGACAATGTGGGTCTGTAAACTGGAAATCATGTTAGAGACATGTAAGACCATAATAAATGCTGACTAATTATTGTGATGCAGGGGACCTGGAGCCTTGAGGGAAATAAACTAATTGCAAAATTCAAACGTGTAGACAACGGAAAGGAGCTGATTGATATCTGGGAAATTTCTGGTAGTGAACTAATCCAGGTAAGTTGTAAGAAAGATTTCTACATTCCAAAGACAAAAATGATTATGAAGAAAATTTTGTCACTGTGAGTTACTCCTTGTGGTGGTTTAAAAGAAAATGGCCACCTCAGGAAGTGGCACTATTAGGAAGTGTGGCTTTGTTGAATTAGGTGTGGTCTTGTTGAAGGAACTGTGTCACATGAGGTTGGGTTTGAGGTCTCCTTTGCTCAAGCTATGCCCAGAATAACAGAGTCCACTTCTGTTGCCACTTTAAGATGTAGAACTCTCAGCTCCCTCCCCAGCAGCATGTCTACCTGCATGCCTTCATGTCCCACCATGATGATAATGGAAACTCTGAAACTGCAAACTAACCCCAATTAAATGTTTTCCTTTGTAAGATTTGCCATGGTCATGGTATCTCTTCACGGCAATAAAACCCTAAGACACAGCTTTAATAAGTAAACGTATTTCATATGTGTGAGTGACATCTATTTATTGAAGAATGTTTACATACATTCATCTGATGACAGTTTCTGTCCTGCTTGGTTCCACAGTCCTTTAGTCCCCAATAAACGCACAAAGGCTTACATTAATTATAAACTGTTTGGCTGATGGCTCTTAATTGTTAACCCATTTCTATTAATCTACATATTTCCACATAGTCTTGGCTTACTGGTGATGCATGAGACTCTTTCTTCCTCGTCAGACACTGGCATCTCTCTGGCAACTTCTTCTCTCTGCCTTCCTCTTCTTAGAATTCTCTTAGTCTGGTTGCTCCACCTATACTTCCTGCCTGGCTACATACTGCTTTATCATTGGCCAAAACAGCTTTATTCATCAAGAAATAAGAGAAACATACATTCACAACATACCAAAGAACATCCCCCATAATATGTCAATTTTCATTTTACCAAAAATCATGTCTACAACCCAAAATGTAACTTTAATGGTTTTATCCTATATCTTCATGAAGTGCTTCTATCAAATATAAGAAAATACAGGACAGCCTTTAACATTACTATTTTTTCTTATTTGGGATTTTTCTCTTAATGACATTTTCTCTTATGTTTGTCAACATCTTTCAGACCTACATATATGAAGGAGTTGAAGCCAAGCGATTCTTTAAGAAGGAATGAGAAGTTTCTTGGATCCCAGGGCAACCCTGAAGAGCTAAGCTGTTGTCAGACTTCTCTCTTCATCATGTTAATGCCAGGCAGGTTCATCCTTTCATGAGCACTGGCATATTCCCAGTCTTGTCAAAGCCAAAAATGTAAAAGCTAGTTAGAACTTCATTTGCTTTGCATTCCTTAAGATATATATGAACTGGTATTTAAAAGGAAAATAAATATTGTTCTCACATTGCTTTATAAGTAGTGTTTCCTTTTTTAAAGCTATTTGTTAGTATAAGGAGCATGGGGGGAGGGGAGAGGGAGTTAGAAGAAAGAGAAGGAGAGAAGAGGAGAGAAAAGGAGGATAGGAGAGAGCAGGAAGATCGAGTCAGGGAAAGAATAGAGGAGAGCAAGAAAAGAGGGAGCCACTGTAGGTTTAAAGAGAAATCCAGTACTAGAGAAATGACCAGAGATCTACAAGGTTGACTCCAAATAATCCAGAGGCTACCTTAAATGCCCTTCTCCGATAATAAGACTGATGACTACCTTATATGACATCCTAGAGCCTTCATCCAGTAGCTGATGGAAGCAGAAGCAAACAGCCACAGCTAAACACTGAGCTGTACTCTGGAATCCAGTTGCAGAAAGGGAGGAGTGATGAGCAAAGGAGTCAGGACAAGGTTGGAGAAACTCACAGAAACAGCTGACCTGAACAAGGGGGAGCTCATGGACCCCAAACTGATAGCTGGGAAACCAGCATAGAACTGTTCCAGACTCCCTGAATGAGGATGTCAGTTTGGAGGTCTGGTTAATCTCTGGGGCATCTGGTAGTGGATCAGTATTTATCCCTAGTACACGAATGGGCTATGGGAGCCCACTCCACATAGAGGGATACTCTCTCAGCCTAGACACACAGGGGAGAGTCTCGGCCCTGCTCCAAATGATATGACAGACTTTGAAGATCCCTCATTGAAGACCTCACCCTTCCTGGGGAGCAGAAAGGGGATGGGATAGGAGGTCACTGGGAGGTAGGGGAGGAAGGGGGGGGGAGAGGAAACTGGGATTGACATGTAAAAGAAACTTGTTTCTAATTTAAAGAAAAGATTAAAAAACTATTTGGCATATGTATTGTCCCCATCTGCCTCCACCCCCTCCAGACAGGGTTTCTCTGTGTAGTTTTGGATGCTGTCTTGGAACTAGCTCTTGTAGCTCTTGTGGTCTCAAACTCACAGAGACCTGTGTGTCTCTGCCCCCCAAGTGCTGGGATTTAAGACATGTGCCACCACTGCCCAGCTTGATAACTGTTTTTAAAACATTGTGTGTGTGTATTGAGTTATAATATTTTTGAATTGATGTATTACATATAAAACACCTTGAGTTGTCCCTCATATGCAGCTGGCCATCAAAAAATGTGTATAAGAGAATCATGTGTTCTTTTCTTGTACAGAAAATGGGCCAATATGCAGATGGGAAACTTTTCTTTGAGTAGATGGAAAATCTCTTCAGTTCTCTCCCTGGGGCTGTATATGAGTCAGCCTCACCCTGGCCAATAGGAACTCTTAGTTCTGGCCCCATTTTAGGCTAACTAGTGAGAACTTGAGAAAGCTACTTCATCTCTTTGGGGTGTACTTCGGGCATCTTTCAAATGAGGTGATTGGACTGATATCTATTCTGAACAACTCTCCCTTTCTTAAGCAACCATTTGGGAATATGCCACCTGGAAGAGAGTGTTGGGGTGTTAGAGAGTGTAGAGTAGAGAGAGAAATATCTCTAACATTGTTAAATATGGCTGCTTTCCATGGGCTCACAGCCCCTTTTGACTCAGAAAGACCTAAGTTTGTTGTAATGATTTATTCTTAGTGTCTTAAGAGTCTCAATAATAATAAGGAGGCTTTGTATTTTCTTTTTCTTTCTTTCTTACAGAAGTGCACCACTATGCCAAGGTTCTATGATGTGGGTGCTGAGATCATAACTCCGCCCTCCTCATTGAGCAAAAGGGCTTTACCTCCCAGCCATCTCAGACATCAGTTTCCTTTGTGTTAATACAGGCCCTGTAAACTACTTAACCAGTCCTATCCCTAGGAGCTGTGTGTTCTCAAGTATAAAAAGTGTTCTCAAATGAACAACTAGACAATACCAGCAAGACATTCACGGGCACTTGAAGACCTAAATGTGTAGGTAAGGTAGCTTCATGATATAGGATGGAAGCTAGAGGAGGTTTTGTGGGGATGGGAGACAGGGTGCATACTCTAGTATGTGAAGGGTCTTTATCTTATGTTGATACTTGCTTTCATTAGAGTATAAGAGTGCCATCTACTGGGCAAGGGTATGGATTCTTTCCATTTGTGTTCTGGTGTATGCAGCAAAGACGTCTGACATACCATGTTCTAAAGTTTCAAATGATAATTGAATGCTTATGTGGTTCCAAATTCCATACAAACAAAGCGAAAACAAAGATTCATTTTTATTTCTGTAGAATTAAATGCCTAAAGTCGCTTTTATCTACTAAACAGAAACACCATTAACCATTTGTTCAGGGTTATCTTTGTTTTGAATCAGAGTACCTAAAATGGCATTGCCATCTTGAAAAGTGGATAATTACACCATGTTTGCTAACACACAGGGTAATTTACATCTCCTTTGCTCAAGCCCCATAGCCAACACTCAGGATACTTATACAATTGGCTTTATAGAAGGACTGAAAGGAAGGGAAGAGTAAACATGATAATGGCAGCTGAGAAATATTAGGTGGAGCAAATCAGTAGTCATGGTAAGGAACTATTCCAGAGGGTGTCTCAGTTCATCGGTCCTCACTGAGGATTCCATTAGAACACAGGGTTACAGAAGTCCTACAGTATATATACAGACTACCAAGAATAAAGAGAGAATTTAAAATTTCAGTCTAGCAGTCGGTGTTCAGGACTGTGAGAAGATGAAAGATTAGTAGAAATCAGAAGGGAAATGTTTGGAATATTATTTTAATTATGTAAATATGTGTTACATTTGTTTATGCTGTGGAATATTACTTTATGTGAAAGTGTGTTGCATTCATTTATGCTACATTTGTTTAATGATGTAGGGATGCATTTCATTTGTTTATGCTGCATTTGAAGATACGATGCATTTATATCACCTTGCCTGCCTCTGGCACCTGATTGATCTAATAAAAAGCTGAATGGTCAATTCCGAGACAGGAGAGGAATAAGAGGGGCTGGTGGGCAGAAAGAATATGTAGGAGGAGAAATCTAGGCTGGAGGAAAGGGAGAGAAACACAAAGAAAATGAAAGGGAAAGAGAGGGACATGGCAGAAGCCTGGCAGCAGCCAGCAATTCAGAAATGGGGACAAAAGAAGAGAAAGGTAAAGATCCCCAAGGCAAAATGTAGATAAAGATAAACACATTTTAAAAAGAGCTAAGATACAGCCAAGCATTCATAACTAGTAAGAGGTCTTGGTGTCTTGATTTGGGAGCTGGTTGGTACCCCCAAATTGAGCCTGTTACAGGGAGAGGCCTCAGTTCTCCTGAGTCTAAACCCCATTTCAAAGACATATCCTCCAGTCTCCTTTCCTTTGCGTCCTCTTAAAAACAAAACAAGAAGAACACACAGACTCCAACTGGTGTTATCCATACATTCTTGGATATGTGGCCTTCCACTGGAGTGTGGGTGACCTATACCAGTGGTAACGCTCTGAAAGAAGGGTGACTTGTCTTCTTCCAGTAGCTATTAGTTCCCCTTAGCTCCTGGGCTGCAGATGGGACTTAATGCTCACCTCCCTCTCCAGGGTGGGACTTGTTCTGACCCATCACATAAAATAAAATTCATAAAGGAAAATAAATGAAACTGAGTTGATTGTTTTATAAACTTGTTCTATTACATACATCTACATCCTTGGGCCTGCATAAACAGTATTAGTTGAGATATTCATATTTTATAGAACCTAGAACTTCACTCAATGTAACACTAGGATAGTTTCAAAACTGTCAATCACCAGTGACTCCTCTTACTAACATAACCCACTAACTGACGTCATACAGAGCAGACTGAGAATAACTCATTCCTTTACTTCTTTTAGATTATTGTTCAAATGTCATCTACTTGGTACCATTTCACCTCTCTAACCTTTGTCTCAAAAAACAAACAGCTCTACTGCCCACATGGCAGGAGACATAGATTAATGCAGCTCTCGCCTCTCTTCAGAAAAATTTACAGTAGACAGAGACAAACAGACTGGTCAAGGTGCAGAGAACAGAGGCCTGTGGAATGCTCAGCCCTAAATGGAACATCTATGCTGCACCCTCTCTTCCCAAGATGCATTGCTGAAGAGGGGGAGGGAAGTCTGGGAGAGTCAGAGGTAGTGAATGAATACAAGGGGACTATGTTCTCCCGACACAACAGGGCAACTGTCGTGGTTGTGACGATACGCACAGGCCCAGTGTATGTCTATGGAGACATTTTCTTGACTGATGATTGATGTGGGAAGGCCCAGCTCACTGTAGGTGACAACCTCCTTAAGCAGGTGGTACTGGGTGATCCAAGAAAACAGGATGAACAAGCCAAGGGGAGTCAGCCATCCGAAGCCTCTTCTTCAGTTCCTGTCTCTAGGCTCCTGTCTTGGTTTCTCTCATGGACTGTATGGCCCAGGATATGAAACACAAATTTTTCCCTGTCCAAGTTGCTTTTGGTCATGGTCTTCATCACAGCAATTGAACCTAATTAGGACTCCAAGTCTTCTAGGGAGGACCCTTTATCCTGAGGGAAGAGTCACTTCTGAAAAGAAAGTTATTAGGACAACCACTGTTAACATGGTAATGGTAAGGCACAGAAAAGCTAAAGGCTGCAATTTATGGCTCTGCTCATTCATAAACAGAAACCTATAACCAGGTCTGTAATAAACAGAAACCTATACCCAGGTCTATAATTCATCTCGAGTCCATTTTCTGTATCATTGTCTGTCTGTTTTCTAAGGCCAAGAAACATCTTTCCAACCTTAAAAACAGAGACGCAGTGCTCTAATTTAGGTGAACACAGTCCTGTCTGTCCACCCATCCACACTGTGTATAAGAAGGAAGTGCGTTGTTTTTCTTCTGAATTCTAACACTACTCTAAATTTGCAGATTGTTAAAGGCATTGGAGACAAGATCTCACTTTGTGACTTACAATAGCCTAGAACTCACTAGCCAGGCTTGCCTCACCCCTTGGCAACCCTGCTGCTTTAGCTTCCTCTGTTGTGGGATTGCAGGCATGAGTCACCACACTCTAATATGAGTACTTTTTTTTTCCACATGAAATCCTCCTGGAAACTTAGCCGTCTATACACTCTTAACTCCATTCTGTGTACTTGAGCCAAGGTTTACTAGCTCCTTCTTTTTTTTTTTTTTTTTTTTTTTTTTTTTGGTTTTCCGAGACAGGGTTTCTCTGTATTGTTTTGGAGGCTGTCCTGGAACTCGATCTGTAGACCAGGCTGGCCTCGAACTCACAGAGATCCGCCTGCCTCTGCCTCCCGAGTGCTGTGATTAAAGGCATGTGCCACCAACACCGGGCTTACTAGCTCCTTCTTAATCCAGGCCAAGAGTACTTAAACTCTTCTGGTCCACTAAGTCTTTCAGACAGTAAAAGAGAGGCATTTTTCTGAACCCACACAGATGTTAACTGCAGCAGCATCTGAGCTTCTTCAATCAGATCCCCAAACATGGAGATGCTCTCCTGAGGTCCAGCCATGGCGCCTCAGCCTCCTGCTCTCATGTTTACAACTATGTTGGGAGAACTAAATTTGAGCATGGGGGTGGGTTGGAGAAGGTCTTACAGTCCTCCACCTCCCAAGGCCCCACGACTTCCAAGCTTTCCCATTCTCTTTAATTGTCTCAGTATCTTCACCTTTTAAGACTTTAAAGAATTCCATTAAGACATAAAGATCAACACTAATGGACTCCTGAACAGGAAAGGGTGGTGAAGGCTATGTAAGTCTTGATAAGCCTTCAGGACTTTGGGACTGCAGGGTGGCTCTGAGGAGCCTGAGAGACACAGATGGAGATGAGGGAGCAGATGATGAGTCTGCAGAGCACTCAGTATCTCTAGAAGATAAAAAGGGAGGGGCAGGTCTTTCGGACAAAAGATGGCAGAGTGGAGTCAGAAGGGAAACCAGAGATGTGACAGAGAAGGGTGTGGGATCAGTATGCGAGTGCAGCTCTGAGGACTAGGCGCATGTCTTTGCTAAGTAGAGCAGATCCTGGGTCTGCCAGGAGGCTCCTGTATCATGGAGCCAGGGCTCCTGCAGCTTGTGCTGTTTCCCTGCTTGGGCAGTGGAGATGTCCAAGATGGTCATACAAGTTAGCTGGTGGGGTGGCTGGTGTGTGGGCAGAGCGGTGTGTAACGGCCTGGAGCTCTCAAGGACCCTGCCCCAGGTCACCCCACTCAATCACAGGATCACCACAAGATCTCACTGACTCTGGGCAACAGCAGGATATCCTAGAAAAGTCTCAGCAACAGCCCACTGTTTCTGGTGCTGCAGGTATCAGAAACCTTGAACCAGGGGTAGCAGGTCTTTCTTTGGACGAGCACCTCCTGAATAATGACTTGGAGACTTCCTATCAATTATGAAAACTTAAGCTTAGCTTAGACTTGTTCTCAACTAGCTCTTAAAACCTAAATTAACCCATTTATATAGTAATCAAAATTCTGCCATGTGGTTGATTACCTCTTATCAATATTGTATATTCCATTTCCTGAGTCTCATTGGTGAATCCCATGTGCCTCAGTTTCTTCCCAGAGTTCCTCTCTCTGCCCGGAGGTTCCACCTATCCTCTACTGCCTAGCTATTGACCATTCAGTTCTTTATTAAACCAACCAGAAGATGCCTTAGGCAGGTGTGGTAAAGTAGAGACATCCTCACACAGTGTGATCAAATTCCCTGCAACAACCAAATGGCTCCTTGCAGTAAGGATTTACGTGCAGAGTTGTTTGTTTGGGCAAGAAAAGTATATACTGTGTGACATATAGCAATTTTCAATGTCAGTTTGATGCAAAAATGTGCAATGGCGAGGTGAGGACAATGGCAGAATGTGCCCTCGGGGAGACAGGCGGAAGTAGAGGTGAAGACGCAGTGTCAAAGGAATGGGAGCCAGGCTTTGGTGAATGGAGGAGCATGACATTGCTAAATAGGGCAGACAGGGTAGTGTGCAGTAGTCTGGAGCTCATGTAGGCTCTGTCCCCTAAATGCCCAGGCACCTGATTGCCCCAGCTCTGAGCAAGGGCAGGATGTCTCAAATGGAGAATGTTCTGGATTGGGCCTCCTTGAAAGGCTTCCCAGGTCTATGCTGTCACCGGCTGGAGACCATGTGGATCTCCGTGTGATCCCTGCTGCCTCCAGGGGCCACGCAGGTATCCATGGTATATGCTGCAGCTAGGAGCTATGTTTGTGTCTGTGGCCTGGACTGCCACCAGAGACCATGTTAATATCTGTGGGCCCTGTTGATGCTGGAAACCACATTGATGTTTGTGACCAGGGCCATTGAGGATGTCCATGGCCTGTGCTGCAGCTGGAAACCATGGAGAAGTTCATGATCCATGCTACCGCTGGCTGTTACGGGCAAAGCTTCTTTTGCAATGATATTGATGACTGCAGACTCATAATTGAGAATTAAAGACACTGAAGGCTTCTGTGATACCACCCTCACAAAGAAATAACCACTCTGTTTTCTATTCAATAGGAAGCTACTGAAGAGAGTTTTTAAAAACTTGCATAAAGCCAGGGGTAGGGACAGATTTGTAATTGCAGCTCTCAGGAGGTAGGGGCAGGAAGATTAGAAATTCAAGAGTCATCCTTGGCTACAGAGAAAGTCAGAGGCTAGCCTGGGAAATGTGAGCAGGTTTATGCCTCCTAGTTTGGCAAGTGTCAGAAAGTTACCTTAGGTGCCATTTCCAAATGGTGGAGTAGCATCACAAGGCCCCCAGAAACATTGGACCATAAGCGGAAAATCTTAGGTAACTTTCTCGGAATTCTGAAAAACAGAACTTTACGCAGCAAATGCTAAAACAAAGTGTGTATTAAACAACAGAACTGAAGAGAGAAGGAACTTAGCAAAAACCTCCTAGAACTCTGATATATAACTTTTACTGGGTAGAAATTTAGTCAGGAAAGCAAGAGGGGGAAAAATGCATCTGGACCGATGCTGCAGGAAAGGGGCCAACAGAACCGTGGGAAAGTCTTCACATAACAACAGCTGAGAGCACATTGTTTCTCAAGTCTACACAGACTGTTCTGTAATATGCATTATGCATTACTGCACAAGGCTGTCTCATTAAGGAGATTGAAATCAGATACAATGTGTTCAATTACTACCAAATGAAAACAGAAGTCAGCAGCTGACCTGGAGTCATTAGTCTGCTGTGAACAGCACACAGTTAAAGACATGATGTAAGAAGCTAAGCTTTCCCAGCAGAGGCTTTACCCCTTTCCTACATGTACCTCTGCCATGTTCACCCTTGAGCAATCTCTAGTCTCTAGTGCCAGTAAATCTGATATGAGAAACACTTAAGTGATTTGATTTTAAATAACTTTTGTTTGCTTTCTAATTTTTTTTAAAAAATAAAACTAACTTCTAGTCAATAAATTTTCATTGGGAAAATTGAGAATATATGGATACGTTCAAAGAATCAAATCATTAGTGATCCTATTTTCCAGATATGACTGCTATAAGTACATTGACATTTCTCATATTTACTAGAAGTGCAGTTTTGGTCAATATTTTATAGACATGGCAATTATCATCTTGGCATCCATTTTCTTTCTCTAGGTCAGGCCAAAGCTTTGCCTGTTATTAGAAGACTTGTAGACAGTTTCTGTCCTGCCCTGTCCTGCAGCTGTTCAGTGACAAATAAACACACAGAGGCTTATATTAACTATAAACTGATTGGCCTGTTGCTCAGGCTTATTACTAACAAACTCATTCAACTTAAATTAACCCATAATTCTTATCTATGTTTAGCCACGTGGCTTGGTACCTTTTCTCTGAACGGCACTCTCATCTTGTTTCCTCTGCATCTGACTGGCAACTGTGTCTCTGCCTTTCCTCTTCCCAGAATTTACCTAGTCTGGTAGCGCTGCCTACACTTCCAGCCTGGCCACTAGCCAATCAACATTTTATTAAACCAATATGAGTGATAAATCTTTACAGTGAACAAGAACATTATCCCACATCATTTTTGTAAAAGGATTTCTTAATTGTTCTAAGTAATACAAATCCAGAGTCAGATATAGAGTAAAAATGCTGACAGATCAGAGAGAAGAAAGAGTAAGCCAAAGCCACCTTTTACCTTCTTGGTGTCTCAACAGACAAGAGAGCAAGTTCCTGCTTTTTCCCCACTTATATCCTCTCTCCTCCTAGTCATCTCACTTCCTGTTTGTGCCCAGCCATTTCCTTCTTGTTTCTGTCTATCCTTCTTACTTCCTGTCTGTCTATACAGACCTCCAAACCTGTAAGGTTAGCTAATGGCAAGCTCTATCCTCTGATCTTCAGACAGGCCTTATTTGTACAAGCAAGATGTCGCCACAAAGACTACTGTATAATCTCATGAGACAGGATGTGTCACATATTGAACAATCTTCCAATATCTGTCCATAGTGATTATATCTCTAAAATTCCTCATAAAACAATTAGCTGAGTTTTTAGCTGATTAGCTGATTAGAATTCACCTTGTGAATTTTAAATATCTTTTTCATTTGTGCCTATCAGTTAAATTTTTCTCTATTGTAATTATTTTTATACTTTAAAAATTAGGAAGACATCTTTATTTTGAAATATAATCTTGTGTGAATCTCTAAATATAGACAAAATTTAGGGTTCCCCCCCCTTTTTTTTTTGTTTTTTCGAGACAGGGTTTCTCTGTATTCTTTTGGAGGCTGTCCTGGAACTCACTCTGTAGATTAGGCTGGTCTCGAACTCATAGAGATCTGCCTGCCTCTGCCTCCCAAGTGCTGGGATTAAAGGTGTGTGCCACCAACGCCGGCTCAAAATTTAGTTCTTATGGTAGAATTATTTCTGGTGTATATCTTATGGTAGAAGTATATCTGGTGGAAGCAGAGAGAGAAAAGAAATCATATAACTCCTTCAAGGCCCATTCTTTTCAGTAGTCCAAAATACACAAGCTATTATTCAGAACCTCATAGCTTTGTAACAGTCTAAAGCTCCATTGTTCTTTTTGATGTGCTCAATCAGCTTTTCTGACTAGCTGCATGACTATTGCCTCTCTGTGTTATGGTTTTGTAGACATTTCTTGACATACTATAAGTAGAAAGTATTTACAAAAATCAAAGAAGGGAAATAATTAAGGGTTAGGGATGTAAATCAGTGGTAAACACTTGCTGAGAAATCTGGCCACTAGTTTTGAATCTCAGAATTATCCAAAAAGGTCCCTTAAGGGAGAACTGAATTAGTATATATTAATTGATAGTACTTGGGTAAACCTCAGAAAGTATCCCCACTAAGAATGATGAATCAGTTGCATCAGATCCTGTGGTATTATTATACTATAATGTTTTAAAAGAGATTGTAAAAAGTATGTTTGGGCAGGATTATTTTAGGCATAGCAGGATATAACAAAATAAAATTGAGTAAAAATTAAATTAAACATTAAATACCTCCCATTTTTCAAGGCACTGTTTGAGGAACTGTAGATGGTGCCAAGATGGTAAATCCACCATCTTCCCACTGAAGAGCAGTCCGTATCTAAAAGGGAAGACAATTGACATGAACCGGATGTAAACCAGGCACGCCTGCATTCCCAGGAGGTTAAGGCAAGAATGTTACTAGAAAAGGTCTTGAGCATGCTCTGTGACATGATATCTGAAAGAGATCCCCACACAGTGGGGGCTTCCTTCTGGATCCCAGGTTAGGCACAAACCACACCCAAACACCTATTTTCGCAGAGAGACCCTTTATTAAGCAGGGAAGAAAAGTTAAATTGGCTGCTATCCTACTCAGACAGAAAACAGCAGCAAATGACATTACAGGTGTCATTCTTAAGAAGGGAAAAGGAATGTCTGTGTTTAGAATGGGCTAGGGTGCTGCCATAAAGAGGACAGGACATAGGGGAGAAGGGGAAGGGGACAAGGTAAAAGGGGGAGGGGCATTTGTCCTGGAGGAACAAAGGACTGTCTCTGGATAGAGGGAAGACAGACATTGCGGTTTATAAAGGTAAAGGGGGAAGCCCTGTGTTAGGATGAGGTACTTAATTTTAATTGGAGATGTTAATTAGGTGAACCATTAGGTGAAAATTATGGCTTTTGATTATTGGATTTCAATACTTCAATAGTTATCCTCAGGTGGAAGTGACCAAATAAAGGAATAAATCTTGGTGGCTAGCTTTAGGAATGTAACCTGACAGGGTTTTAGCAAGGCAGAGGAAATGGGAGAGAAGGGTAAGGGCCAGGTCCACATGTTTGAGTGGGCTAGTGTTCCTTCAATATCCAGGTTCTGTGGCTTGTGAACAAAGTATACAACAAGACATAAAGTAGGGCCAGTGAGGCAGTTTAGCCAGGAAAGGTGCCTGCCTTGCAAGCATGACAATCCAAGTTAGAGCTCTAGAATCTGCATAAAGTGGAAGAAATGACTCCAAAAAATTGTGTTACCTCCACATACATGGTGGGGCATGTACCCCTGCTACACATGAATGAATGAATGAATATTCTTTTGCAGTAGCAGTAGTAATAGTGGAAAAAGTAGATCTTTATAAAAAGCATAGTATCCCCACTCTACAGGATAGGAGTAGACTCCAGGAAGCATGTATCTTTTTTTAAATTTTTTTTTTTAAATTTATTTTTCAGTTTAAATTTAGATAAGAAACAAAGTTGCTTCACAAGTCAGTTCCAGGTCCCTCTCCCTTTCCCTCCCCTCCTCCCATGCCCTCCCCCCCAGCCCCCCATTATCCCCTCATTTCCCCAGGGAGGGTGAGGCCCTCCATGGGGCTGTCCATAGTCTGTCATTTCATACAGGGCAGGGCCTAGACCCTCCCCCAAGAGTTCAGGGTGAGAGTGCACCTTACATTGTTGGATGGGAGTCCAAAGTCCGTGTGTATACTCGGGATGAGTACTGATCTGCTGCCCAAGGCTCAATAGATTACCTAGGCCTCCTCACTGACACCCACATTCAGGGGGTCTTGATCAGTCCCATGCTGGATTCCCAGGCTGATGCCTGGGATTCAAGAGCTAACCTTTGTCAGGTCAGCTGTTTCTGGGGGTTAAACCAGCCCAGTCTTAATCCCTTTGGTCAGCAGTCCTCCCTCTCTGTTACTGGCTTTCTTGAGTTCAGCTCAGTACTTAACCGAGGGAGTCTGCCTCTTCTTCCATCAGCCACTGAATGAAGTTTCTGTTTCCCAGACTCTCTGGCCATGAGATTGTAGGCTGGCACTCCCCAGATCTATGTCTAAAATCCATATATGAGAGAGTACATGCCATGTTTCTCTTTTTGTGACTGGGTTACCTCACTCAGGATGGTTTCTTCTAGTGTCATTCATTTGCCTGCAAATCTCAGGATTCATTTGTTTTTTTTCTGCTGAATAGTATTCCATTGTGTAAATGTACCACATTTTCTCTATCCACTCTTCGGTTGAGGGACATCTAGGTTGCTTCCAGGTTCTGGCTATTACAAATGCTGCTATGAACATAGTGGAGCAGATGCCCATGTTGTATGAATTTGCCTCTTTTGGATATATGCCTAAGAGTGGAGTTGCTGGGTCTTGTGGTAGGTTTATTCCCATTTTTCTGAGGAATCTCCATACTGATTTCCAAAGTGGCTGAACAAGTTGGCACTCCCACCAGCAGTGGAGGAGTGTTCCCCTTTCACCACATCCTCTCCAGCATAAATTGTCGTTGGTGTTTTTATTTTAGCCATTCTGACAGGAGTGAGATGGTATCTCAGAGTTGTTTTGATTTGCATTCAGGAAGCACATATCTTAAGGGCCATCTTGCACCTCCCAGTCCCAGGGCTCTTTACAAAAGGGAAGGGAAGTTTTCCCAGAGAGGCATGGACCTTTCTTTGGCTGTTGTAGGTGGTTGGTTTTTCTGTTTGTTGGCTGGGTTTTATACCTTCAGGCAGGGCAGTGCAATGGAGGACGTTTCTCCATTGTTGGCTCCCAGGTTTAACACACACAGTCAAGAGAGTCTGAACCCGTGTTCCTGTCTAAAAAGGATAAGGAAATTTGAGGCCAGCAAGACTATTAAAAAACATACACAAACAAGCAATCAAACAGCAACAAAATAAAAAAGAAGAAAAAAAAATAAACTGACAAAACTCAAACCAATGGGTCAGACAAAATATTAAGAAATTTTCAGTTTGAGTTGGATATAGAGAAATCTGCAAAAATATTAATCCAATATATTTTTACAACAAGTGGTTATCATAGAATTCAAAAGGAGATTTTAGAAGGGTAAAGGGAGGAAAGCCATCTGTTCAAATCCTTCACTTCAATACCTTCTTTCCAAGAAGAGGGCATGGCATTTGAAGCATGCACAGATGAGTTAGTGTGAAGACTTTGCAAATGGCCTGTCAGGTAGACCAGTGTCAATTGCAGGGAGGGAAACTATGCCACACTTAAACTGGGTCCCAAAGGACGGGTAGTGGGAACCCTTGCAATTTAACTGAATTGAAGAGGCCCTGGGGAAAAGGCAGCTGACTCGGTTGGATGAGTAGGGCAGTGCCGGACTGATGATTGGGTAAAGGGATGAGAGCTGCTTCAGGGTAAGAAGTTCCAGTAATTATGATGATTAAAATGCTTGTTCTCAGACCAAGATAACTATCTCCAATATGTGAGCTAATAATGATGAAATAATGGAAAGACATGCCAGAACATGGATAAATAGTTGTGTCAATCAATGAGATTACTGTTGGGACATGAACTGTGGTGCTCTGAATAAGAATGGTCTCCATGGGTAATAGATTTGAGTACTTTATTACTAGGGAATGGTACTATTTGAATAGGATTAGGATATTGTAATAACCTGGTGACCTTTGCTATCTGCAGGGCCAGGCCCCACCCAAATCCCCCAGAATGCTTATCCCAATTCTCCCTCCATGGACCTTTAGCTTTCTTTCTTAGTCAATAGAGCTCATCCTTAGGTAGATGCCTGCTGACCCCTAGGCTATCTCAGTTAGAGACTACACCAGATCCTAGACCCTTATGCTATAGAATCCATCTTCATGGTAGTGATCACAAGTACTATGCAAAAGAGTGTTGTTGCTGTTTTTTGTTTGTTTCCTATTGTTAGTGTTTGTGTGTGCTTGCACACACGCGCTGGTCAGGGACATGTAGGAGTCTGTTCTCTCTTTCCACATGTGAGTCTTGAGGATTGAAAGCAAGTCATCAAACTTGGCACTGAATGCCTTTACTATTTAAGCCATGTTGCCATTCCTACTGTTTTTGGTTTTTAAATTAAACTTTTAACCAATAGGCATAGCAAATTCCTTCCTCAACATACTCTATGTTCATTTCTATCATGAGGAGTAACCAAGAATCCACACAGTTAATTCCGAAGAAGGGAAGGATCCTGCAACTGAATTTAATATAAATGTCCCTCTATTTGCATTAATTACTATCTCCAGAGAAACAGCACCTCCATAAGGATGTAACTCAACTCAGTGGCAAGGAGGCTTGGAGACATTTTAGAGTATTTTCATCTTTTGTCAGGCTATTTCCATCTAAATAAATTCAAGTTTTATCAGTCCTACTGCAGTAACTGGGAACTTGCCTTGCCAGTATAATCTACCTCTGGATGAATCAGCAGCTTACTTATTTTTCTTAATTTCTGTAAATACTCAATATCATTTAAACCCAGGGATTTGTAACTCACTAACAGAAGATAGTCTATCTATAGGGCAATCTGATTAATCCTCAGGTAATGGCTCTCATTTTCACAATCTATAAGGCAAAGGATACAGTACTTTTCTTTACAGTTTTGTTCTATCTTTGTCTGACCTAGTGGTGAACTGAAGTCCAATTAGCAGAGCATTAGGATACTGAATTTAGAGTTCACTTTATGGTTACGTTAGTAACATTAATGATTTACTCTTTTTGCCCAATCTTCTATATCTATAAAATGATTCCAGCTTTGGGTTGTAAGAGTTAACGATACTGCATGTGAGTGTGGGAACACCAGACCTTGAGCAGAGACCCACTTCCCCTTCTGCCTGGGAGTAGGCAGCTGTAAGACAATGTTTAGTAAAAACATGTTTACTAAAAACGATACAATAAGTTCCTGGCCACTTCCCCTTCTGCCTGGGAGTAGGCAGCTGTAAGACAATGTTTAGTAAAAACATGTTTACTAAAAACGATACAATAAGTTCCTGGGAAAGGCCTTCCCACGGAAACCGCCCTGACCTCGACCTTGTCCAAAGACTAACCGCACCTTCAAAAACCCACACACATCCACCTCTGGTGTCAGAGCAGAACCAGCCAGGGGAGAGGAGAGAGCAGAAGCTTCTCTGGTAGGAGCTTTTCTTAGGAAGTTTTTCTTGAACCTTTTTGGAGCCTGTTTAAAGTTTTCTTTATATCATTGAACGAGTCTCTGTGTTGTCAATACCCGACACCCTCCGCACGTTCTCGGACACAGGCCGCGCAGCAGACGTGACATGTGAGAACACTAAATGGCTACATATCCAGTAACAGAACCTACTTATATGTCTAGATTAAAATAACAAAAACAGAAACAGTAGTTGTAGTACAGCAACGGATTTGAAATTTAATAGCCTGGTGGTACGAGTCAGTCATTTTCCATTAGCCTTCTTTCTAGGGCCACACCTAACCCTTCTGTTGTCCATGCAAAAGCACAGCTGTCCTCTTAAAGGAAAACTGTTTATTCTTGAGTCACTTAGAGTAGCCATAGCCTGGCAACACAAGATGTAGGTTGCCTCCAATTCCATTTTCCAGTGTGGAAGCAGTTTCATGAAGTCATGTTTTACAGAACAAAGAAAGTCATAAACTTAAGGCAAGTTTAAAACACATTGGGGGGTACCCCGGAGGGGCAGAAGCAATTTGGCGGGAGGTTTTCTATAGGCCCAAGATGTTACCTGAGCTTTTGGTTGGTAGAGTCTAGTGGGCTGCTAAGTGCATGGACTCCAACGGGTTTTTATCTGTTAGTCACAGGCTTATTCAATATACTCCCATGAAATAATATGTAAGTCTCTCGCTTTACCTTCTCTGATCCTTTTGAAAATCCATGGTTGTAATTATGATGGACATCCATTGTTTCAAAGATTAAGAGTAAAGAGCCCAAAACTGTACAAAACCATCCACGCAACCCTTCCTAATTCATAACAAGAAGACTTACAGGTATTGGAGAGATAACCCTACCGGGGCTGTCTACCTTTTGACATTGTCACACAATATTGTCATCTACAAGGTTCACACGGGAAAATCTCACGACCCAATAAAAAAAATTATCCCCACGCACGCTCTTGCTTATTATAAACTACAAATTTTGTGTGTGGGCAAAGCTGGAACCATCTGATGCAGTTCCTGAAATTCAGAGAAAAAAGAGTCGTGACAATTCACTTTCTAGAAACCGGGAAAACTGGTTCTCCACTATGTATGGCAGGGCTTGCAAGCTACGTGTGACCTTCACCTCAGCGGGGCGCAGCGCGCCTGCGCGAGGATCCCGAGGCGGAACAGGGCGCCTGCGCAAGGTTTTGCAGGGGGCCTCGGGAGTTCCCGGGGAAGCGGAACGAGGCGGCGCGCGCGCGTTCCTAGAAGGTTGGGGCGCCTGCGCGTGTTGGGCGAAGCGGGGACAGGGCGCCTGCGCGCGGCCCGGGAGGCAGGGCGGAGCACCTGCGGGGTAGGCGTGGCCGGCCGGAGTTGGTTGCTAGGCTGAGGGGCGCAGCCCTTCGGGTTTAGTGTTCCCCTAAGTCGTCACAGCGCAAGTGCGGAGCCCGGCGGCTCTCAGGTGCTCCGAGCTGCAGCGCGAGGGCCATGGAGATGAACCAAGCAGCGAGCAGGAACGACGGTGTCCGCGAGCGGGGCGGCCCGACCGGAGCTGGAAGGAGGGAGCAGAACCGAGATGAGAGGCCTCAGAGCGGGACGAACGGGCTCCCGAAACACTCCTACTGGATGGATCTCTGGCTCTTCCTCCTTTTCGACCTGGTGGTGTTCGTCCTCGTGTACCTCTTGCCCTGGTGAGCATCTCGAGTGCGGAGTTGAAGTGCTCAGAAACTGGGGGTGGCTCCAGTCTCCCCAGGGAGGAGGCACAGCTGGAGTTGGCCCAGTGGGGCGGTGGGGCTGGGAGGAAGCCACAGTGGTCCTCCTTCGCACCCGCGCTGTCTTGAGTTGCAGAACCACTACGAAGGAACTGAGGTTAACTTCTAGAAACTTTTATCTGTTATTGCAATCTATAGCAAATTAGTAGGGCGTGACAGATTAGGTGTGACTAAAAGTGATTCGGACGTTGTGTACGTGCTTAAAGCACGTTTAGCCGAAAGCAGGCCATGTAAAACATAACCTGACCCAACCTTTCATAAATTTTCTGCAGATATGTTTATTATCTTCCAAAGTACCCTATTCCTATATCTGTCAAAGGATGGAGTATCAAACTTCTTTGCGTCTCCCCCACGCCCCATTTTGTGGCAGGTTAGAAGGCAGGAAGGGTTGGTGGGGAGGACAGGATTTTTTTTTTTTGATAACTTATTCAGCTATTTTGGTAGAGATTGACATTTCATGAACAGCAATTTATTTATTTACATTTATTTACTTTGTTCTGATTGTCACCTCTGGGTAGAAAAATCCTAGACTTCATGATCTAGGCCTTTTTGTTTTTCCTTATCCATGTAAATTATGTAGGGATGGGCATATTGTTAGCCATCAGTTTGGCATTACATGTCTAACTAAGCAGATGAAAAAGTGTTAACCAGTGTTTGCTTTTTACAGACTGCTTTGCTAAGACATCAAGAATGTGTTTTCTGGAGCGAAACCTGTATACTACAGACTTCTTGAATAAAGATGATTTCCCGAAGCTGAATTTCAGACCTCTAACCTTGCCTTAAGCTCTGACCTCCCTAAAATTGTTCCAAGCCTGTTTTTAATGCTTGAATTAATGATTGTAGCTAAATGATATATATATAATATATTTTTAATAATGCCTGTAACTTAAGTACTTAAGGGAAATTCATATGGAATTTACTCATCCAACGCCTACTGGACCCCTCACTGTTAACCAGTCATCATTTTGGACACAGTGGTCAGCAACAGCAAAACAACATTCCTTTGTGAAGCTTACTTTCTTGAATATTGTTGTTTTAAAAATATGCTATTTTAAAATCCTTATTGTCTATGGTTGGGTAGGTAGCATTTATTCAGAAATGCCACAGTCCCAAAGTAGCCACTATAAGTACTTTGGAAGCTGTTCCTTTTTGTCCTAAGATTTGGGTAATTAGAAATTGGTTACTGTTGGTCTTAGTGCTATTCAGTATATGAAAACTGGCTAAGATATTGGAGGTGGGGGCGCTTCTCCCTTTTAATTTAATCATAATATTTGGTAAACTGTTAACTGTTAGTCTTCAGGATATTGTTGCATTTGCCTGGATAATTTTTTGTAACTGAAGCATCTCTATTGGAACACAGGATGGCACTTTTTACCAGACTGTGCGTTCGATTTGTACCACGTACTTTCTCTAATAAATGTTTAGTCCTATCACTGGATTTAGTTTCACTGTCTCAGATTCTCTCGTGATAAGGAAGGTTAATAGTCCTGGCATAGCTCGCTGTTAGGTCACAGGTGCACTCTGTTCTCTTGAGCCCAAGCCAGCCTACTACAGCTATCAGATACTCTGAAAATTGATAGTATGGAGATCTTAGTTTGGTTAATTTTGGGGTCACTTTGGGCTAAGGGATCCACAACAGATGATGGTAAAACATTATTCCTGGGTATGTCTCTATTTCTGAAAGATAAACTAATATGCTGGGAAAATAGTAAAGATACTCTCCCTGATATGAGATCATCCAGTCCTTTTAGTACCTGAATGAAAAGAGAAGGCAAGTCCTCTTTGCTGTGGCATTTGTGAGGATGCCATCTTGGGATGAATGAAGGCTGTGCCAACCTTCAAACAAGACACTAGGATCTTCAGGACAAGCTGCACTCAGCACAGCTGTTGTCTCCAAGCAGGACTGTTCTTACCTCAGAGTTAACCATCATAGGCCCCAGCTGTGACTGCTCTGAGTGTTGAGTACGGTGACATTGAACCATTGCCTTAATGCCTCCCCTTAAAATAGCGTTTGAAAAGCTTTCTCTTGAGTGTCATGCCCACTGTAGCTGGGCAGCTGTATTTAAATTGTACTCTCGACTTTCTCATGTTTTTTCCCCCGTCTCCCAGCTTCTCTGTCCCTAAGGTTTGAACTAGCACTCAAGCTTTCCTAGGCTTCAAGCCTACAGTGGATCGATAAGACATCTGAGTCTCAATTAGGTGAGCCAATTCCTCATGCTAAATTAATTTCTATCATCTATATCTAATCTATATCATCTATCATACTTTCAAGAACTCTGCCACAGTAATATAACTAATTGGCACATAAGAACAGCATGAAGGCTGAATCTCTTATAGACAAATTTTTTAGTAAACACTTTGGAAATTACTAGAAATTTGCAAATGGAATTTAAAGGCAAGCTGCCAAGTTTGTTCCCATCAAAAAACAGCAAAAGAGTAATCTGGTAAGTTCCTTTATAAATCATACTTGGTTTCTAAACAAGAAATAGCTTCTGACAGTTCCACTTGAATTAGCTTAAGACTTGGAAGAAGTTTTTAGGGAGATGTTAACCTCAAGTTACACGATGTGAAGACCTCTAAGTACCAGGCCGCAAACACAAGAATACATTGGAAGTCAGTGTTGATGGGTGACTGTTCTGTGACAATGCAGATCCTGGGCATCAGGCCAAACATTTTCTATATGGCTTCTTAGCCAAGAATGGATTTTGCTTTTGCTTTTACATTTTGTTTTCTGAGACAAGCTCTCACCATGCAGCCCTATATACAGGGCTGGCCTGGAACTAGCTTTGCAGGCAAGGCTTGCCTTGAACTCAGAATGATCCACCTGCCTCTCTCCTCAGTGCTACATTTAAAAGTGTGAGTCACTTTGTCCGGTTCATTTTTTTTTCTTTATACAATTTGAAGTGACTGGAAAACAAAATTTCATGACACATGAAAATCACGATGCAATCTAGATTTTGATGTTTTATTGAAAAATAGCTACACTCATTCATCACAAATTGTTGACTGTTTTCAATCCAAAAATCTGAGTAGTTGTTAGAGATTTACTGTCCTCAGTCTAGATAATTTACATCATGCCCTCTACAGAACGGCTGCCAATTTGTCTAGGAGCTGTGGTTCAGACTTTGCTGGGATTTAAATCTTAAGAACTCCTGGGCTAATATTTTATGATCTTTATTTTCTTTTTTATGTTTCCCATAAAATGTGTAATGTGTGGAAGGCGACACAGTTCATAAATGCAAAAAAAAAAAAGACTAGCTATATTAGCTTAACATTGAGTCTCTTAATTTGTTTTGAGCCATAAGAAATTAATTTCACATGAAAATACAATATTCTGAAGATAACTATTTGAAACATGATTGCATTATTTAAGAAGTTACAAGCTTATAACATGGAAACATTGATAAAAATAAGCATCAGAGAAGAAGAAATGTGTACAAATGTGTACTGAATCTATTCTGTGTTGAATCAACAAATGACTAGTTTCTACTTAAGTCAGTATTATATAATGCAGAGGGTTTTAACTGAGTAAAGTGAGAAAAACATTTCTGTTTGCAAACTCAACTGAGTTGAAAATGTACATCTATGAAACTGCTGTAAAATACAGAAATTAGTTTAATGTTTCAAATAATACATTACCAACAGGGAATATGGACCAAATAGAAAACTTTAAACTTAAAAATCTTTTATAAGCTATTAAAAATAACTGAAGCTCTTTTCTAGTATTTTACAATGTTATAAAAGCAAGAATTATAAACATTGACATTTCAAATTCAATTTTACAAACTTTACATTATTTACAAACTCTCCATACTAAAAGCTGTTAAAAAATAAGCTTTAGGGGTCAATTTTAATTTGATATTCAAGTGTTTCTTAAGAAATACAAAGCAATGACCACCAACTAGCACGGCTGGAATAAAAAAAAACATATTTGGCCAAGAATTGGTAACAGTGTGAATTCAGACTTTTATAAGCAATTTTCAGTTTATCTAAAAGAACTTTTCTAAAACACACTTTGGATTTTAACAATCTCTGGGATTCAGCAAGCTACTGAGTTTATCAGTTTACTGACTTAAAATAATGATTACAAAACTTAACCGTTTAGAGACAAAGACAACTAATTTTGTAGTTCTCAATTCTCTGGAGTAGGTATTATGAAACTATTCTAAAGCCCAATTGATTTATTCATCTGTTACAAAATAAAATCATAACTAATAATGCAATTCAATTAACTTTCAACATAATAATGAACATTCCTTTCGATATAAACTTCACTACATGGTGGTAGTGCACATAAAATTACTTATTTGTTTAAGAGAAAAATGAATAACATTTCATCAAGATTAAGCCTTTATATAAAGGCAAAAACCTAAGCATTGACAATCTTTAGCAATCTTTAAGTAATAAAAGCAGCAGTTCAATTACAATAAGAAAGCCCAATGTTAATTTGTAACACTGGTCATTAGCAGCCCAAAGTAAATCAAAGGGAAGACCTTTCACATTTCACACAGGGCTAGAAAACAATTTAACAAGATAAAGAATATACTACAATACTTTTACTTTTAACTTACAAGATTGAAATATTTTAATACAAATTATAAAGGCTAATTTATGTTAAATAGATATTCTGAAAAGTTCTAGCAATAAAGTTTTATATGACCTTGAGATTTTAATTTAAAAATGGTGATCATTAAGGCAAATGCTTTCCAGATGATAACATAACAAATCCATGGTTACTTTAAGACACTTGAAGGATCACACATACTAGACTATCACAGAAGTCAAAGGCATGTGGGTATAGCCATCTTTTGGTTACCCACTACAAAGTGCTCTGCAAAAAGCAAATACTGCTTTCCCTAGACAAACTGCATTTCTTAATTAGCAAAATGCACCAATCTACATATTAATACATGTTAGTATAATACTCTTACATCTACCTGCCACGTAACAGGAGACATGGTATTTGCTCAACTGTTACATATAGTAAATGAATTGTACACACCCTTTCTTACTTTTCAAGGTATACCAAGGCCACTCACACGAGAATTTCTAAAATATTTAGTGAACTGATCATCACAAAATGTGTAAGTTTAACCTGGTTAATTTCAAAATACCAGTCTTTGTTTTATATATCATTAGGTTTTGGTTAGTTTGTATATTTAAAAGGCCAGCACATTTATCTTAAAATGGATACCAGAGTTTGTATCTTTGTTTAGAAGGACAGTGTGAACAAAGATGACCACTATGTAATGGATCCTTCTACATGCTCTGTCTGAGATAGTGAATTATTACAATAGCTGCTGCTCTCTGGAAAACAAAGCTTGGGTCTTTGATGATATTTCAATCTGTATGTATCAGTCATGCAACTATCAACTGAAAAATAGGTAGTTAATGAAATTGCTTCATTTGGGCACACAGAACTAGAGTACTGATCTGGTTGGCAAGGTGCATCAACTACTGCTTTCGAGTTTGCCTGACGATCATTAGTTGCATAACTGGATGGGCAGTTGTTGGCGGCATGCTGCTTCACTTGAATAGTTTCTTTATCTTTTTCATGGATCATGTATAAACTCCCTTCTAAGCTTGGTCCTGATGTGGTACTCAAACTGTGTTTTGGAAGATTAGAGGAATTACCTGTAAGTCTGACTTCAGGTATAAATTCCGCTCTCTCTAACTGTGGCACACTGGTCACAGAATATTTCTTTGGTGGCAAAGGGGGTGGTGAACTGTGGCAATGAAGTTTTGGCATCTGACAGCTATCGGTGTTGCAGGATGACTGAAGAGTATGTTCTCTGGATAGAGAGTTCTCAGAGTAACACTGTCCCGTGATGTTCTGCTGTGGCCAAAATATGAGGGGTCCAGTTTCTGTCTTCAGTTCAGCAGTTCTCACATGTGAGAACAACGAGGATGGTGAGACTGTTTCATTACTGCTGACTCTCTTTCCAGACACAGAACAGTCATCAGTGTGGAATCGCAAGCCTGTTCCTTCAGAAATTTCTGTATTACGCCACTCAGAAAACTTGGTCCCATCAGATTTTTCCAATTTCTGTTCATTTGTCTGGTAGACATGCTCTCTTGTAATATGGTCCTTAAGTGTTTGTAGGCTAGCTGAAGGAAACGACCTGTCACTGGTTTCACCGATATGTGATCTGAAATTTGAAAAAAAAATAAAGCCAAATAACCACATAGGGAAACTATATTTGTATTGTAGTTTGATTTTCCCAATTTGGTTTATAGTTTTAAACACAGTAGTAGAAATGGGGACTATTTTCAGTTTCTCTGATCCTGGATCTAGATGCCAGAGTTGTACATATGTGACTACCAGAAACTTCCGTCACTTTAAGAACCACTATCATCACTTTGTATGATGGGGTGTAGTGGAGACCGAACCCAGGGTCTGTATGTGCTAACATGCACTCTGTCATAGCATGAGTTTTTAAGGTCACAATTAGAAATGTGACCTTAAAAACTCATTTCAAATGGAAAAAACTGAAATTACATTGAGTTATGATAAAATGTAACACAATACAAGGAAAATATTACAGGCAAACAATTCAATACTTTGAAACATTTCCTACCAACATTACAATGTTCATGGGCAGCAGAGGTAGAGATACTTAAATTCTGATATATAATGTAGGAACAGTGTACTAATCTCAACTTAATCAAGACTGTCTTGAGGTAATCAGTGTTTTTAAGGTAAAGATAAAATTATTTTCTCCTATTTTTCTTCTATAGATTATTTGGGATTGAAACAACATAATGGCATCATGGCTCAGTAGATACAACTATGATGAAGTCTCAGTTCCACTGCTTTGCATAAGTCATTTATTTAAATTGCAAATTTTGTGGGGTTTTCTTGTTTGTTTTTTGATAAATAGAGTATGTTAGGAACCTTGAGTGGTGACCTTGGCGGATTCCATGGCAGGCAAGCTTGACTGAGGCAGAGGGACAAACATGTCATCAGGCAGACAGAGCTTAGTGAGAAGTCTTATTAGAAAGGGGGGGGGTAAGAGAAAAGAGGTAAAGAGACACAGAGAGGACAGAAGAGAAGAGGGGACAGGAAAAGCCCTGTCTACTCAGGGACACAGCAGGAAAGAGAGCATGAGTGGGCAGCGGTCTTTCTTTTAAAGGGGTCCTTTGCAGCTGCATGCAGACTATGTAGGGAGTGGCAGCATAATGCCTAAACCCTTACATAGTAGACCCTCCTTATTCACGGTTTTAGTTACCCAAGGTGAATCATTAAATGAAAAATTCCTGCAGTTATCAATTGTTTTAAGTTGTACAGAAGTCTGAGTAGCGTGCCATTTAGGCTATGCGCCATCCTTTGTGCAGGCCACCCATGCTGTTTCTGAGTCCTGCCCACTCCTAGAGCTATCAGACTGATGACTGCTGTGTCCTGTGCAGTGTGTGCGCTCACCTAATTCTGGTCTGTAAGGGCACGTGATAGCAGCTCTGAGACGCCAAAGGAGGCACTTCCTTAAGTCCTAGGCTTAGGGAACTGAAGAATAGGCTCATGTACTAATACCCGCAATAAGAACCCGAGACCATGAGAAAGGAAAATGAAAGTCATGCTGGTTTTGTTTATATCTCAAACTGCAAAAAGTCAGTGTCACAGGGTAAATAACTGCTTAGTGGAGATAAGGCAAAGCTAAGGACACTGGTACTACATAGGAATATTGCATCCAACAGTTTGTAGGCATTCTACCTTAGGTCTACACGCTATTCAATAATACCGATAAAATAAGTATCGTAATGCCTTCAGATTAGAAATATACCTGTATGTCCTTCTGCCAGCATTCCAATTACATATGAATTTAGGAACTGAAAATTTCCTATTTCTAAATATCTAGGATTACCTTTTTATGAAATGGCTTTTTATTTGCAGATGTGATTCTGGGTGGAGCTCATGACATCTATCACCTGCTTCCAAGTCCTGGGTTTTTTTCCTAAAACCTGGGGTAGGAGTGAAGGGGAACATAAAATTATTTAAATGATCTTATAGACTCTATCCCATTCATGTTTACATTTATGTAAGCCAATTCTTTTGCAAGTAAAGAAAAAAAGTGCATTCTTCAAGACAACTGAAAATAAGACACTGCCGCCCCGCTTCTGCACACACCCAATCTTTCCATTTGTTTAATGAATCCTTTTATGCAGGACTACTTGTTGTCAGCATGCAACAATCCCAGAGCAGTGCTATTCTGGGTCATGTGTCCTTCCCCAGTGCAGTTCTTTACTGAAAAGATGTACAGGGGAAATAACCCTGCATCCGAAGACACAGTAGCTTTAGGCAGGCCTATTTCCATTTACAGCTGCCTTCTTTATGCCATGAGATAAGAAGCCATTTTACTCACCTCATAGGAATGTTTAGGGATGTCAATTCAGTCAATATAGTGGGATGGTATTAAAACAGTACAGAAGACAAACTCCTATTTGTCAATCTACTAAATTATTACCGTCTTCGTTTGAAACACACTTTACAAGGATACATAACTTGTTCAAGATTCTATAGGTAGCAAATGCAAAACCAGACCTGTACAATTCAAGTCTGTGCTTTTCCATCCCTGGGGATGGAATTGGGGGCTCTCTACACAACAGGCAAACACTCCACCACACTCTTAAACCATGGTTCAGTTTGTCCTGTGTGACTTAACTTACCCTCAATGCTAACAATGACTCAGGTTTTCTCAAGTGTTATTAAAGGCATAGGAAAAATAACTTACAATCTGATTTGTTATTTTTAGGTAACACTGTAAATTCCAAATTCATACTTTTCTTGTTTAAAAAACATTTAGTACCTGGAAGCCAATATTGTAGCATGTAAAGACAGCATCCCTAGCTCCCTCTAGTTCTTTCTAAACATCGGTTCTTGGAAGACTGTCCACGAGACAGGTTTTAGCATATTAATGTTCAGGGTAAAGCATCTGGGTACCCTTCTACACAGAATCACTTTAGAAAGCTCTTAAGAGTTAAAAATTAGAAGGTGTGCGATGAAAAGAGCTAAGACATCTACACTTTCACAGCAGTTTCCCTAAGAACATCCTGGTCTCTTATACAAATGTTTGATGAACTTGAGAATCTGAACATCAAGTGACTTTTCTCTTGCTAAGTACAGCAGATCTGAGGCAGATAGGAAAATATCAATAAAACCACAAGGACAAAATTGTAACCAAAGCATAGAAGTAACTTTGGAATTTAGTCAACTACTTTGTGAATTCCCTATCATCAATGGTTGGAACTTGTGCTGCTGGTAACTGTGTTGGTCACTGCCACACACTTGTGATTTTTAACAAAAATTCAATGAAGCTCTGGAAGCTGGCTCAGAAGGTGACTTCTTGACTCCATGTCTGAGGAAATGACTTTGATCCCAGGGACCCATGTGACAGGAGAGAACTACCTCCCTCCTGAAAGCTGCTCTGTGATCTTCACATGTGCCGGGATGTGCGTGCAGACACTGACACACACACACACACACACACACACACACACACACACACACACACCACATATTGTTGGTGATATTGTCAATGGCAACACATAAGCTTTTAGATAAGATTTTGGAAAACTTGTATATCTACTATGATCTTTTTTGTAATTTTGTAATACTCATGTTCATGGTGATATTAATAGTTATAGAATATAAGGTATCAATATCTTAAAGATTTGAGTAACTTAGCAAAGCACATTCCCTACCCTAGCAATTGTAGATGTTACAATAAAATACCCCCTTTGAGTGCTGGGCATTTCTAGAACAAACAACAAACTCTGACATTTTCCAACATCATCTCTGTGTGAACCTGGATTTTCTTTATACAGGAAGAGACCTTAATGTAAAGTCCAAATGCAAACTCTATAAGAACGCAGCCAGGCATTATTACAACCACATATTCCTTTCACTATTCTCTGTTTTCAGAAGCACTCTTTTTAAACATTCTCCCACTCCATTATCTATGTTTGCCTTTATTCATCTTTCTGAAGCTTGATCTTCTGCTCAAAAGAAATTTTGTTTATATTAGCATGTACTAGATTTTTCTCTAAGTGAAGAAATATTTTTAAATTTTCTTTTCCATCATCAGCATAGGAAATGCTGATATAACCCTCAGAAACAAAATCCTGTTGCAAATCAATCCTCTTTTAAGGTTATAAAGATGTTTTGAAACACAAAATGTGCCACATTTCCTTTCCTGGTTGATTAAAAGCCAGTCATAACTATTGTACCAACAGTCCCCTTTCACAATGAAGAGATGGCTGTGAGAAGTTAGGGAACTTAACCAGTTCTATTAGCTCGCAGGAGAATTACTGTTAGCAGAAAGCCACTGCTCTTCGCACTCACTGTGAGCTCCCACTTGCATATACCATTAGTATCAACCCCCAATCACCTCTCATGCTCATGAAACTAAGGCATTGTTTTAAACACCACAGAACATGACCATTCCTGTTTGTTTATTTATAAGGTACAGCTAAGGCAGGCCTAGAACTCATGATCTTCCTGCCCCTGCCTCCTCAACATATCCCACCAGTATATACCACAAAACAATATTCTTAAACAAGGTAATGCCATAGAAAATACCCAAATACCTGGCGCTACAAGTTCACTGTACAATTGGAAATTCTTGCTTTTTTTGTACTTTAGTTGACATTTTACCACCCATTTATCTGTTCCCCTTTATTCCCTAGTTCTAATTTCTTTGTACATCAGAGATCTATGAACTGGAGGCCACAAAGAAAGCAAAAGAAAACTGAAACTTAAGTTTACAAACACTGAGTTGCTTTAACTTAGGTCACCTTTTAGTCCCTAAATAGAACTTTTTGGTATATTATAAAACAAGTCAACCTGATCATTCTAAAATCAACTGCAAAATACAGTTGATGAAGATGTTACTCTAAAAAAGATCAATATTTATGATCAGAAGGTTAAATTTTGAAAGTGACTTAAAGCTGCAGATCAGCATCATTCAATCAATTCACACTGATTAAAATTCATTTCACTTTGTACCCAATAAACACAAATATAATTTGTAAATATATATAATTCTATCCTTGTTCTAATTATTCACACACTAAACAGCAGGAGGCAGCAGAGGGCTTATAAACATCTGAAAATTTAATACCTTCTGTGGCAGGCATTCAACCCAGTGGTTTGAGTTCAGAATTCCAACTAACTTAAAAATAGATGTGTTATTTCTCTCTGCTGCTGACACAGACATCCTCATGTCTTTACAGGGAGTTCTGGCTCCAAGTTCTCTGTAAATCTGACAGTCCAATTTTAACACCTGGCATAGAAGAAACCTCAGTACTAAGGCAACAGGCTCCAACTAATGTTAACTAATTCTGTAAGAACTCCACAACACAATATTCCAGAAGTTGAAATGTATGCTTTGTCTGAAAAGATGGTTTATGTTTAGAACAGGTTCACTGAGAAATACACTAAAATAAGCCAAGAAGTATACTTTTCACTTAATGTGAGATTTAAAAACACAATAGTTCTCAACTTGCATACTTATTTCAACTTATAATTACAAATACTAAGCATATAAGAACAGGAATTTAGACACTGACTTATTTACAAATAAAATATAATTAAATATTTCAGAAGGATCTAGAAACTTTTAACTTTCTAAAAATATTTCTAGCGCCTACTAAAAAGACATTAAGATAATATAGTGTATAGAAATCTGTGCCATATGACACCTAACTTTTTGTGATGTTATAAGCTAAAATGGTAGAAGTCAGTAACTTTCTTTTTCACTGAGATTATATTTTAGAGAAAAAGCAAATACTGCTATTTTGTTATAAATGAATTTCAATACTACAAGTTTAGTTTTTAAAAATGAATAGATTATATTTTTAAAAGTTCAGAAAAGATTAAAAACTAAAAGTGACACAAAGGATTACAAATATGCTAGCCTGAAGATCAGAGTGGAGAACTAGCCACTAGCTAACCATGGAGGTCTGGAGGTCTGTACAGAGACAGGAAGTGAGGTGGCTGGGCAGAGAGAGTAATACAGATGGGATAAGACAGGAACTCTTGTCTCTTTTCAGTCTGAGGTTTTCTTAGAGGTAAGAACTCTAGTGGCTGACTGATTTGCTTCTCTGATCTTTCAGCTTTCACCCCGTAATATCAGGCTCAGAGCTTTTGTTATTAAGATCTATCAGAACTTGTGTAACGCAAGTGCCCCTCAAATAGTCTAGTATTAACATTCAGCACCCTTGTAAACACTGAAAACCAGCAATCTATATTATGGTCATTTGCCTCAATGCTACCCCCACCGCACCACCATTTCTATTACTTCTTTATCGCCTAACTAATGACTCCTTGCAAAACCACGCTGGGATTTGAAGTTCTGTTTGTGTGGTCTCCAAGCCTCCCTCTCTCTGCATCCTCTGTGCAGTGCCCTCGCCTCTTTTCTTTTATACTTTCTCAGCTATGGAGACTTGGACCTTCCTGAGGCTTTGACTCCCTCCATTTCTCTTACCCAGCTTCTTTGCTTTTTTTTTTTGTCTACTCTTGTTTTGCCGTTTCTAATTTTTCTGAATGATCTGTCCAAACATAAGGTACTCAATTCCATAAATGATGATTGCAAACCACAAATTTTTTGTGATTTCTACACTTGGTTCTTCACTGAATAAGAAAACCTATTTACCAAGGTGATGAGCTCAACAAATTATAAACTAACATCATATCCATTCCCTCACTTCCCCTCTTATTTTCCCATTTTAGTAAATGGTGTATCTAGTTATGTTGACATGGCTTTCTTCCTTTTTTCATTATACATGTTTACCCACTTAAATCATCTTTCTGGACACGGGTAATACCTTAGTTCATGACCTTATATTTGTCTTTTAGGTTAAGGCAAGATGCAAATAATTTTATCAGTGCTCGAAATTCACCCTCTACACTGCTACCAAAGAGCACAAAGCTGCAACCTGATTTCAGGTCTATTAGTTCCTCTTGCAATCATCTCATGACTCCCCAACTATACCACTCCAGTCCTGCATATGTCAAGTTTCTTACATTCTTCACGCATGATCATTTCTTCTGACAGCATATTCTTTGAATGCATTTCTTTTTACTGTATTGGAAAGAATTTGAAATCCCACTAGGAATTTATAAGAGAAGCTAAAAATTTCAAATATCACTATGGCAACTTGAAGAACCCATCATTTGAAGCTACGGCTACATAGAATCTCTACTAATAAAAAGCTGATGTCCTCTACTTGTCTTGATAGGAACCCATACATATGTGGCACATACAGACACACACAGGAACACATAAAAATAAATTAGAAAGAAAAGGAAAAGAAAAACGAGTGAACTGCTGCAGAATTTGGCAATTGTTCCCTGGACATGCACTAAAAAAAGGACCCGAGGATGTTCACAGTAACAGAGTTTACAATAGGTAAAAGAAAGCAACAACTCAAATGTTCATCAACAGATAAGCTTAAAGAAAGTGAAGTTCTTGGACAGCAATACCAGACATGCCATCATGCATGGGGAAGGCCCAGAAGGCCTCAACACTACACCAAGAATTGCAGGCAACTATGGAGTGCGGACAGCAGGACAAAGAGTCTTACCCATGGAAGAGCACACCAACTGATTATCCAATACCAACTGGTCAGCTCTGAAAACATGCAAATAACATTCTAGACTCAGCAGTTTGTATTTAAGTACTTAGGAAAATATACATGTGTAGACACATGTTTGTAATAACAATTAATGAAAAAACAGTCCATGAATTTGAAAAAGAGCAAAGAGGGACACATGTGAGGACTTGGAGGGAAGAAAGGGAAATGGGAAATGATGCAATTATATTGTTATCTCAAGAAATAAAGAAAATGAAGTTCTCATATGTGTTACAACACGGATAATCCTTGGGGTCATTATGAATGAAATAACCCAGATACAAAAGGATAAATATAAGCCTACCTACATGAGGCACCAAGAACAGCCAAACTTGATGACAAAACAAGCAAACCCAGAATGATGATAACCAGTTTAGTTTCTTGAGGGGAGAAGAGAAGAGCTGTTTAGTGTGTAGAAAGCTTGGGTTTTGATTAAAGGGGGTTGGGAGATGGAGCTGGTGTAGTTAATGACACAAAAATAAATTAGAATGATAAGTTTTGTTAAGTACTCTCTACTGAAATAAAAGAAAAAAGTAATGTAACACATACACACTATTAAATTTGTAAACTCATTGAAAACAATGAAGTCTTCATCATCAAAATCTATGACCTTGTGTTTGTGTAGCCATCAGGAAGCAAGGACATTTACTGAACTTGCAGTTATTGTTCATTTCACTGACTTCTGCTGTGATTTCTGGCCAACCTTTCACTGTTTCCTGTAATACTTGGTTACTTAGCCTTTTATCGCATTTTTAAAACAAGCCAGGCATTTTACTATGGGAAAGGAAAGTTACTTCCTCAATATAAAGTGTTTCCTCCTGATAGCATACATTTGATGAAAATAAAATAAATTAACAAATAATCATATCCAAGGCCTGTAATCTGGAAAATAATCTCTACAAAAAACCTTTAGGAGGCTAAGGACTAAAATGTTTTATAGTTGGTTCTTCATGGTTGTTAAATGTGAAAAGTTAAACCCCTTTCTCTGAATTCTAAAACTTGAAGACATTTTCTTGTATCTCAAGAACACAACTCCTTTTCTCCCCCCACAAACCCTGAGGTTTGTTTGGCTTATAACCTACTATATATTTTTAGCAAATCACCTGTAATAATGCCACACCATTATATATTATTGGAACCTTTTCTGATGACTGCTTGTCAATATTACTTAACTCCTATGGTATGATTTCAGCTGTTACACCCACGTAATCCAACACTAGGTATTTGTAAAACTGCACTCTCCCCTTCTCCCTGGTTATCATTGCAGGCATTATACATACTTAATTCAGCTCCAGGCATCGGTAAAACTCACATTCCCATTCTTAAATTCTTATAAGAGTTACCTTAGACAGCGGGTGTGAGTAGAAATACCTGTGCCACTTCTAGTGTAACACTTGAAAAGCCCAAAGAAGATTCTCCAGCTGTATGTTCCTTTCATTCCTACAATTACAATACTGCTTGTATGAGGCCTTGACAGACACCTAGGAAAACAGCCCATATTGACCTTCACTGCACAGGTGAGAACAAGGTATAAACTTGTGACGAGACACTGGAATCTTGAAGATATTACCACTGTGAAAGTGTGACAGCCAACACTGGTAAACTGACATGGAGTCACTCAGGAGCTACATCTCTGGACGTGGCTGTGGAGACTGGTGAACTGAGGGGGGAAGACACACCTTTCCATGAACTGAAGCCCTAGGCTTACTACGAGCATCCATCGCTCCTGTGGTCATAGACACCCTTGCCAGTACGATAGTTTAAGAGCTGTCACACTCTCAAACTGTAAGCCAAGATAACTCACGTTGCTTTGTCAGGTACATCACAGCAACACGACTATTAACTAACACAGTAAGCTAGTCTGTATATTGATGTTTCCCCTTTCTCACTGCCTGAAGTAGCTAATCCCATCCTTTAAGAGCCTTTGAGCATGAACTTCCCTTAGGGCAGGCAGCCCAGCTCTGGTATGCCATTTGGTGAGGTTATCTGGTATCTTGGTCTCAGTTCTGGTTCACAATTTAAAGCAGGGGGCCTGTCTACATTCTGGCTTCAGTTCTGAAGTTAGGGAGTGCAGAGACTTCAGCCCCCACCCTAGGGCTTCCAACAAGGTCAGGTAATCAGCAGAGAATCCAGTCTCCACCAGTACTTATTACCCTCTACAGCTCTTCCTTATTTATACACTACAGTCACTGTGGCAGGCCACTCTGGTTCCTACTGTTCATTTCCTCCATATCCTATGCACACTGTCTCCTCCAAAAATTACAAAGCCCAGTGAAATGACCTAGATAAAATTCCTGACACACAATTCAAATGAACAATTTAAAATACGCTCCCATAACTCAAAGAGAATATGAATATATTCAAGAACACAAACAGCTGAATAAAATGAGGACGTCAATTCAGAATATAATAAAAGTCAATAAGGAGATAGAAATATTGAAGAAAAAACAAACCGAAATAATAGAAATAAAACACACAGTAAGTCAAATAAAAGTTCAGTGGAAAGCCCAGCCAACAGAACGGATCCTGTAGGACACAGAACATCAGGACTGGAAGGCAAAAGACAGGAAGAGCACTCAATCAAGGTCAATGCTAAATTTTAAGAAATATATGTATGTTATTTATACATATATAATCATGTATACATGTATATATTAGATAAACAGAAAATTTGATGAATTATGGGCATGGAAAGAGAATAGGAAATAATTTCAACAAAATCACAGAAGAACATTTCTCAGATCTTGGGAAAGAGATGCCTATTCAGATACAATAACATCATATAGACAGGACAATAAAAGAAACCCCCATGTCATATAGTTAAAAACCTAAATATATAGAACAAATAAAGTATACTGAAAGCTGCAAGGGATAAGGGTCAAGCTGCATACCAATGCAAGCCCATCAGAATAATTGCCAACTTATCAATGGACTCTTAAAAGCTAGAGGACCTGGAAATACTTAACTCAAATTCTGAAAGAGTCACCACTGCTAACCCAACTTAATATACCCAGCAAAACTATCTACCCTAAATGAAGGAGAAAGGTAACTTTACCATTACAAAGGCAAGTTAAAAGAATTTATCACCCAAGAGCTAGCCCTACAGAGGATACCAGAAGGATTTATTTCAGACAGAAAGGACAGGTAAAAGGCCCACAGAGAAAAGCAAGAAGACAGTGGTTATATAAGACAAACAAACAAAAACCAAAAAATCCCAAATGAACAAAATCAGAATGAAAGGAGTCAATCCACATTTTTCAATAATAAGTCAATATTAATGGTCTCAATGTTCTACACAAAGGCAGAATGTAGTAGATTGGATTAGAAAACAGAACTTTTCCTTTTGCTGCTTTCAAGAAATGTACTTTGCCATCAAAGACTGTCTTACGATAAAAGGGCAGCAGTTTTCCCAAGCAATTAGGACTGAAAAACAAGCAGGTATTTCTAATACAACAACTGCAAAAAATAGACTTCAAAATCAAATCTAGTCACAAGAGATAAACAGACACTTAAAAATCTGTAAAGAAAAGCCCACCAAGGATATTATGATTTTAAATACACGCACTAAACATGGGCATACCCAATTTCATAAAACTATTTATGAAGACACAAATTTATTCCAATGTGGTAATAGTTGCTGGCTTCAAAATTCACCTCTCAGCCTTACAGAGATCACACAAAAATGGATCCTACACAGGAAGAAATGAAAGCAGGAGGGGGCCTGTTGGAAAGAAGGCTGTACTGGAAGAGAGGGGTATAAGAGGGGATGGGGAGTGCACCTGCCTGAATTCAGACAGTCAAGGGCACACACCAATGTGTTCAAAGGTTCATCAAATCAAAACCTAACACTCAAGCGGCTCTTAGGGTTGGAGGGCCAGGACTCAAAGATTTCATCATCTAAAATGAAAAATTAAATGCTCTAATGCTATTAATACTACCAAACTGAAGACATGGAGGCTTATCCAGGGCTAGTGAGGTGGCTTGCTCAGTGGGCAGAGGTGATCACATGAAGACCTGATTTTGACCCCAAGAACCCACATGGTGGAAGTAGAGACCTGGCTCTGAAGTTGACCTCTAACCTGCACATGCGTGGTGGCATGTGTGCATGTGTGTGAATGCACATACAAAGTCAATAAAGTCAAAAATTTAAAGCATGTTTTAAAAGGCTACAAACTTCAAAAGCATATTCAGCTAATCAAAGTGATAAAAAACTAAAATCAGTATTGTGAATCAAATGTGAAAAGCATACATAAAAGTTAATTTTTCTTATACATTACTATGATACATGCATAAAAGAAAATGCACTTATTGATATTATAAAGCTACTGTTTTTCTCCTTGTATCCGGATGGCCACAAACTTACAATCCTTATGCCTTACATAACTTCCTGAGTGCTGGGATTACAGGCATAAACCACCCCACTCAAGTCAAAATAATTATTTTGGCCATGTAGGGTTTTCTAAGGATGCTGGACAATCTTATGTCAACTTGACACAACTAAAGTCATCTGGAAGGAGGACACCCTGACTGAGAAAACGCCTCCACAGGGTCAGGCTGTAGGCAACCCTGTACATTTTCCTAATTAGTGACTGATGGGGTAGAGCACAGCCCATCGTGAGTGGAGCCATCCCTGAGATGGTGTCCTGGGTCCCACAAGGAAGCAGGCTGAGCAAGCCATGGGGAGCAAGCAGGTAAGCAGCAACCCCCACCCCGCACGACCTCTGCATCACCTCCTGCCTCCAGGTCCCTGCCTGTTTTGAGTTCCTATCCTGAGTCCAGACTTCTTTAGATGATGAACGTGCTGTGGAAGTGTAAGCAAAGAAACCCTTCCCTCCCCAAGTTGCTTTGGTTGTACTGTTTCATCACAGCAAGAGAAACACTGACCAAGACATAAGGTGTATCAGAACAGCAAACAACACATCACTGCAATTCACTCTTTACTGAAACCATTAAAGCACATTTAAGTGCAATTTTTACCTTCTAAGTGGTCTTTGCTCTGATGAGATATATACTCCATACTGTTTATATTTAGATTGTTCATCTTAATCTGCTCACTGGAAAATAAAACAATACACATGCCAAACACATCAGTTATTGTGGATTATCTTAGTTTATTACTTTAAGAAAAGTTCATCCTGAACACAAACCTGTAAAATTACTTCAAACAATTACCAAGGAGGATGGTGAGTGCCAAGGAGGCCGCTCAGAGGAAGAATGCTTATCTAGCATGAGCAAATCAACACAATTAGACAAAATCATACATCTCACTTGCCTAAGTTCAATCCAAAATCTACGTAAGTTTCAAAGCAGGAAAACATCTCTAGAAAAAGGTAGAGTCTAGAGAGATGGCTCAGCAGTTAAAAGCACTTCTTGTTCTTCCAGAGGAGCAGAGTTGGGTTCCCAGCACCCTGTGAGGCTCAGTCTGTAATCCCAGCTCCAGGGAAACCATCTTTGGCCTCCATGTGCATACACATACATGGTAATCATTCCCACAAAAACACACACATATATACACACAAATAGAAAAATAAGATTTAAAAATACAACAAAATCCAAGGGATACCGAGGGAGAAATTGTTGATCTGTGTATTACCTGAAGGCTTTGACACCAGTGGTCTCCATTACTGTCCCACTTCCATCAGTAACAGGGGAGTCCAAATTAGCAGATCCATTGCTGACATGATCACTGCTTTCATAGCCAGACTCTGTCCTTTGCATCTGCCAGCTGCTACTGGGGCCTCTGCTCTCTGCGGTGCTTGTATTTCTTTCTACTCCTTTCCCATTAGTTTCAAGGGAACCTCTGCCTCCTGCCTCCTGCTTCATTTCATCTTCATAGATGGTCATTAGCCCTTTCTGCTTTGGGTTTGCTTTTGGCCAGTTATTAAAACTCTGATCCTTGCTATACTTAGGTCTGTTACTGATGTCTGACTTATGCCTAGGACTATGCTGCCGTTTTTCACTTTCACTAAATACACTATCAACATTTAATGTTTCTCTCATGGGTTTCCAGCCACGGTGGCGGCTTTTAGTCCTGTTATTGTAGCTGCCTCCTTTGTCCCTTGAATCTTGACTACTGTCTGTGTCATATCCAGTGCCACTGTCACTCCTAGCTTTGCCTGTTGTTTTCTCTCCAGGAACAAGAAGACTCTGGGATTTGCTTGAGCTTAACAGTTTCCCAGCAGTGTGGCTCTCATGCGCAGCTCGGTCGTGTTTACAGGGTCCTTTGCCTTGGCTATGGTAGAGATGGGGGTTCCCCTGTTGTCTAAAGCCATCCGGGGCAGGAGGTGATCCAGACTTGAAAGATGAAACGTCCTCATCAACCGAATCTTAAAAATAATAGTAGATACGATACATATCAACCACCTCTCACAGCAGTTCAGTGATCACGGGCTAAATAACTTGTTGGAAATGTTAAAGCAACCACATCTAAATAATAAAATTAACATATATTACATACTGATTTAGGATTAAAAAGGGCATTATCTGCACCCAGGTATGGCGGTGCATACCTAGTAAACTCAGCATCTGCGAGGCTCAAACCAATAAAGTAAGAAGATCACAAGCTTAAGGCCAGCCTTGTATGTAGAGTGAGAACCTCTATCAAAAACCCAACCAACTCAACAACAACAACAAACTAATGATTTACCATTTATTTACAAATAAGAAATATGTATAAAATTAACTGGACTCTAAAACATCCTATAAAGTTGATCATAAAAGTTTCAGTCATAAAATAATTAAGCATTTTGTCTAATTTATAATTAACAAAAATCATAAATATATTTCTCATGTCTGATGTTGATAAAGATTTTCAAAGTGAGTTCAAGAGTAAGACACACTGTCTCTTGGCTTGAGAGATACTGTCTTAATCTTTCAAAAGGACAACAGAGGGAGGGCATCTGTCCAAACTAGAAACCAACACATTCTGACGCAGCATCCACCTTAGGAATGTAATGCCACACCTACAAACCAAAATACATATGAAGGTGTTATGTGACAGGATGTCACTGTAGCAAACCCTTGAACTCAGCATTTAAAATACATGGGTCAAGTTATGTTATATCCATAAAAACTCCATAAAAGCAAAAAAAAAGGTTAAGTTTATAATGCACTGAAAGCTATTGCATTAATAACAAACAGAAGTATGACACTGAGAAGCCCTTTCTTTCTAGCTTTCCTTTTTGTTTTCTGGGCTGAGGATCAATTACAAGGCCTTGAACACGTTAGTTGGCAGGGATTCTACCAATAAGCTACTTCCCATATGGCCTTCCTTCTTAGTTTATTGTACTGTGAATTGCATTTGTAAGTGAAAGTAAATAGAACTAAAAAAATATCAAAACATAAACAGTAGTATATTGTGGTGGTTTGAGTGAGAATGGTCTCCATAGGATCGTATGTTTGAATGTTTGGTCTCCAGTTACTGGAACTGTATGGGAAGGATTAGCAGGTGTGGTCATGCTGGAATAGGTGTGGTGGTCTTGATGGAACAGGTGTGTCACTGCGAGTGGGCTTTGAGATTTCGAAAGCCCATGCTGGGCCCAGTTTCAATCTCTCCTTCTCCTCTCCTCTCCTCTCCTCTCCTCTCCTCTCCTCTCCTCTCCTCTCCTCTCCTCTCTCCTCTCCTCAGTTATTGCTCCAGCTCCATGACTGCCTGCTTCCTATCAAGATAATCATGGACTCACCGTCTAAAAGTATATGCAAGCCCCCAATTAAATGCTTTTATTTTATAAGAGTTGTCCTGGTCATGGTGTCTCTTCATGACAATAAAGCAGTAGTTAAGATTGCAATAAAATAATAACTGGAATTTTTCATCTTTTACATTTAGTGTAGAGGCATTCAAGAAATCAAACTGAGAAACATGTAAACATATAAAACTGTAATATGTAAATATACACAGTATACTGTAAAACTACATTTTAAATAACATTTTTGCTGGTTCTTTTGAAAGTGAATTCTCTAAGAACTTAACTTACCCCTGTGTCGGCCTGTATCTTTCCTTTGTCCCTTTTCTAAATCTTTCCGTTGAGAAGAAAGTGCATTTTTCTGTTCAATGGCTTTCAGAGCACATTCTCTGGAAATATCTTTCATCTTTTCTCTTTGATCATTGCTAAACTTAACTGTAAAAGAAAATATTCCTATAATGATATGCATCATTTTTTCAAGTTGTTCAACAATCTCTACTTAACAAAAGTCATGGACCAGTGAGAAGGATCCATGGACTGGGGCATTTGTTGCCAAGCCTGACAGCATGAATTCAATCCCTGGGACTCACATAATGGAAAGAGAAGCAATTCCACAAATTTGTCCTCTGCCCTTCACACACACACTGTGTCATACACATGCATATTTATGCACATAATGCCTGCATACACACATGTAATTTAAAAAAGCAAAGTACATAAACTCATTTTCATACTTAACTAAATGTTCAGCATTTTTCTTGACATTGAAGAATCACATTTTTCTTTAAAATATATTTTATATAGTCCCTAAAGCATATGTAAAGAAAAAAGATGAAAACTGCTATTGATTGAAGAGGCAGTAAGTATTTTCTATGTTCTAAGTATTCTTATTTATGTAAATATCTGAGGTAGGTACCATAACTATCTCCAATTCATGTAGGAGATACAAAGCCTCATGTAATTAGAAGCTGGTCAGTTTACAAAGCTTATGTGAATTCATGCTGTCTTATGCCATAGCACAGACTATCTTGAATTAGTCAGTAGGATTATGACTCCCAGAGATATGCACTTACTCTTTAGTTGAGGGGCATCTAGGTTGCTTCCAGATTCTGGCTATTACAAATAATGCTGCTATGAATACAGTGGAACAGACGTCCTTGTTGTATGAATGTGCATCCTTTGGGTATATGTCTAAGAGAGATATTGCTGGGTCTTGTGGTAGACTGATTCCCATTTTCCTGAGGAATCTCCATACTGATTTCCAAAGTGGCTGTACAGGTTTGCACTCCCATTAGCACATCCTCTCCAGCATAAACTGTCATTGGTGTTTTTGAGTTTAGCCATATTCTTTCTCTCTCACTCACTCACTCTCTCTCTCTCTCTCTCTCTCTCTCTCTCTCTCTCTCTCTCTCTCTCTGTTTTTTTGAGACAAGGTTTCTCTGTATTGTTTTGGAGACTGCCCTAGAACTTGCTCTGTAGACCAGGCTGACCTCGAACTCACAGAGATCCGCCTGCCTCTGCCTCCTGAGTGCTCCTGGCTGATTTTAGCCATTCTGACAGGAGTGAGATGGTATCTCAGAGTTGTTTTGATTTGCATTTCCCAGATGGCTAGGGATGTTGAGCACTTTCTTAAGTGTCTCTGAGCCATTTTAGACTCCTATAGTGAGAATTCTCTATTTAGTTCTGTACCCCACTTTTTAATTGGATCCTTTGGTATTTTGGAGACCTGCTTTTTGAGTTCTTTGTAAATTTTGGAGATCAACCCTCTGTCAGATGTGGGGTTAGTGAATATCTTTTCCCATTCTGTGGGCTGCCTTTTTTGTCTTGTTGACTGTGTCCTTTGCCTTAGAGAAGCTTCTTAGTTTCAGGAGGTCTCATGTATTAATTATTGACTTCAGTGTCTGTGCTACTGGTGTTATAAACAGGAAGCTGTCTCCTGTACCAACTCATTCAAGGGTACCTCCCACTTTCTCTTCTAAGAGGTTCAGTGTGGGAGGATTTATGTTGAGGTCTTTGATCCATTTGGACTTAAGTTTTGTGCATGGTGACAGACATGGATCTATTCACATTCTTCTACATGCCAGCATCCAGTTATGCCAGCACCATTTGTTGAAGATGCTTTCCTTTTTTCCATTGTATAATTTTAGCTTCTTTGTCGAAGATGAGGTATTCATACGTGTATGGGTTAATATCAGGGTGTTCGATTCCATTGGTCTACCTGTCTATTTTTGTGCTAATACCAAGCTGTCTTCAGGACTACAGCTCAGACAGAGATCAACAATTAATAAATGGGACCTCCTGAAACTGAAACAGCTAACCTGAACAAGGGGGAGCTCTTGGACCCCAGACTAATGACTGGGAGGCCAGCATGGGACTGATCCAGACCCCCTGAATTTGGGTGTCAGTGAGGAGGCCTATGCAGTCTATGGGGCCTTGGGTAGTAGTATTTATCCCTGACACACAAATGAACTTTGGGTGCCCATCCCACAATGAGGAATGCTCTCTCAGCCTGGACTCTTGGGGGAGAGCCTAGGCCCTGCCCTGAATGAAATGACAGACTCTGGAAATCCCCCATGGAGGGCTTTACCCTCCCTAGGGAATAGAATTGGGGATTGGGTGGGGTCTGGGGGGATGATGGGGGGACGTGGAAGGAGAGGAGGGAGAGGGATCTGGGATTGATATGAGCTTACTGTATTGTTCGTAGACTTCTAGTATTTGAATGAATAAAAGAAATATAAATTCATGCTGTAGGAGGTATGGATTTTTATACAGTTTTGAGTAAGCACAATGTAATATATTCAAGTAAAGTACTTCAGCCTGCTCCTTCATACATTAGAAGGAATTGGCGGGAGCACAAAATACTCATTTCTGTTTTCATATCCTGTGACTTTTGTGCTTGATAATATTAGAAACTTTTAAAGTGTCTCTTAAAACTTATTTGAACCTAGGAAAATAAAACCAACCACTAAAAAAAAAAAAAAAAGAAATGTACTCACAAAGGACACACATGGACCTATTATTTTGTCTTCATGGGTAAGGCAAGGCAAGGCAGTTTAGCCTTTCTGTTCAGTTCTCACCAGGAAACACAGGCTCACTACCCGAGTAAGAAAAGGCTACTCCATTGATTATGAACAGCGAACACTGGGCAATGCAGTCGAGTAAGAAAACGCTACTCCACTGTTTATGAACAGTCAACACTGGGCAATGCAGTCGTACCTGGCCCTCTCCTTCCACTTGTCTGCATTTGGCTCCGATTAAATGATGAGACAGTATCAGCTTGAAGTTTGGGATTTTCCCTTTGTTTCGCCTGACCACTAAATCCATTTTCCTTCGAATTATCTGGCTTGTAACTGATAGGCTTTCCACATCCTTAAAAAGACAGTTAAAATGCATCATTCCTTTCCTTCTCATTAAACAGATGTTTAAATCACCTTTTCAGACAATTTTAATACTCTAGATAAAATAATTAACACTTAAGGAGTTGATTCAGTCACTAAGGGATTGCATGCTTTGCTGCTTTGGACTTTCTGGTCACTAAGTCATTTACAATCTCAGAGTCACTCCCCCCGACTAACTTCTTCTGTGTTATGGGTGCATCACACTGGGTGATTCCTAAAGGTGCTTCTGAGGCTACAGGCAGGGAAAGGTTTCTTTGAAAAGATCAACAAAATGTAGTAGAATTATCCTGAATTTAACTTGGCTGAAATCTAATTTTAAAATATTCTCAGCATTACATTTAGCATTAAATATTACTTTAACAGTAGAGAAACACCAAAAAATACTTTTAAAAGGAATTACCCATATTTTCTGCAACCGATTTGTAATGTGACCAGTGGACAACCTGCCTGAGCGCATCCTCAGTCGAGACTGCTGTACCATCTGGGTTTGCATAAAACAGCAGAAGTGGCTGTAGGTGGCATCGAATGCACTTGGAGACCACATCTTTCCATCTGGCTCCAACCTTTAAAGAAAAATCACAAGGAATAAACACAAACCAATTCCTGAAGTGTACAGCACAAATAGGCAGAAACTGAATTAATTCACATTTAAAAAGACTTTCAGGAGCTAGCAGCCCAAGTATCATGAGTAATTTTAATAGCTAGCCCAAATAAAATCTTTACAGATTTTCATTTTCAAAAACATTGACAGGCAAGGGTCAATGAGATGGCTCAGTGGTAAAAGACTATTGCTGCTAAACCTGATGACTTGGGTTTGACCCCCAGGACCCAATGGTGGAGAGGGAGAGCTGACTTCCTCTGACCTCACACACATGAATGCATGTTCCCCATCCCCACATGTACACACAAGAAATCAATATAAAGAAACACCAACAGGCAAAACTACACTTTCTTACTAAAATTCAATCATTAGATTTTATCTATATATATATCTCAACCTGTACCTGCTTGAACTCACAGCATTCCTATTTTAGTTTGCCAAGTGCTGGAATTACAGGTGTGGGATACCATGTCTAATCACTTAATCACTAATTTTAAGCAGCTTTTCATATACATCATTGACTGACTTTTAACAAAGCATCCAAGGCAATTTAATATAGAGAAATATAAAGGTATTTATTCAACAAATGGTGCTGGAAGGCTGGGTAGCCCAAAGAAAAAGTAACTTCCACCCAAGGATCATAAAAATAAACACCAGCTCCACCAAACAAACTCAGAAGAAAAAAAATTGTAAAATGGTCTTTATCAACTTAAGTAATAATATCTGTCTTGGAAAGATTTATCATTAGGAAATTGAAAACAGTCAGGTGTCGTGGCACATGTCTGTAACTGTAATCCTAGTACTCAGTAGGCCAAGGTAGGGAATCTCTTGGCGTTCAAAACCAGCAGGTTTACATAAATTCGAGGCCAGTCAGTGCTACTTAATGAGACTCTGTTTCACTAAGAAATTGAAGTAAACATAAATAATAAAGGACTTGTACACAGAACAAAAAATTCATAGAACTCAATAAGAAAATACTCTGGCAGAACATTTGAATAGACAACACACACACACACACACACACACACACACACACACACACACACCATAAGCCAATAAGTTCATGGAAAGAATGCTCAAATTACTTTTAACCACAAGTGAGATATTTTATACACAGCATTCCAAGAGCTAGAATTACTAACACTACCTATTTGGAATATAGGGGAGGGTGTGGAAGAGGGATTCTCACACACTGCTGGTAGGAACAAAATCAGTACAACTGTGATGAAAATCAACTGGCAATTCCTTGGAACACTTAACACACATTTGTCATGCAACCCAAAAATTTTACTCTGAGTATTATCTAAGAGCAATGGAAAAATAGTCACACTATGATGACGATGATGATTATTTTTTGGTTTTTCAAGACTGGGTTTCTCTGTGTAGCACTGACTGTCCTGGCACTCACTTTGCAGACCAGGCTGACATCACACAGAGATCTGCCTGCCTCTGCCTCCGAGCGCAGGGATTAAAGACCACCGCCCAGCCACATAATATTTATTTAAACTACTACAGGTAAATGGAAAAACTGTACAACAGCTATTAAATGAAACACCATAAAAATAAAGAGCTGATATGAACAAAATGGATGGATTTTAATGACACTTGGCTGAGGGAAAGAAGTGAGACAGAATTGTGAATGCTGTAAGGACACTTTATATAAATTACAGGAAGGGCAAAACTAATCTAGAGAAAGGTCAGTGATGTCATGTCATGGGCCTAAGATGGTGTTCGAAGACTGACAGCAAGAATCATGACAGAATTTTCCAGGGTGATGAAAATGTTCTCTATACAGTCAGAGAATGGACAGCTTAATGGCAGAGCACTTGCCTAAAACATGAGGCCCCTTGGTTCAAGCCTAGCAATGCTAAGAAAAACATTTATAGCTGATTATATATAGTCTGATTATAGTCAATTTAAAGCATGCATATTTCTCAAAAGTCAAGGTGCATACTTCAGTATATCTTAATGTTAATAAATTTAACAAACAACCCCCCAGGCTTTCTAGTAAATGGAACCCTGAGAGTTTCCATGACTTGTTTGCCTTCTTACTTGGCAATATGATAAGCATGAACCAATCTGAAAGGAAAACCTTAGATGATTAATACCTGATATTCCTCCAAATTTTGACAAATTGAGTTATATAGGTAGCCACTATGAACTCCAAAATGTCAAGATGAAATTTCTTCATAATTTTCTATTTAAAAAGACACTAGGTATGCAAACTTACAAATACCAAATATTTTGCATCAACTTTATGGGAGCAGATTAACATGCAAAACAATTACCCATTCTCTTGTGAGTCAGTGTCTTTGCCATGCACAGCACCATGTAATCCTTGCTCTAAATCCTTCCCTCCTTGTACCTGGAAACCACACATCTACAAGTTTTTCTTGTTTGTTTTCCTCAGTTTCATGTAAACAGTTATAGTATGTAGTCACTATGTACAGATTCATCAATTTAGCATAACGCCCTTTGGGATTCATCTAAATTATTGCATTAACTGATAGCTTATTCCTTTCATTAATAGGCCTTATACATTCCATTGTTCTATGGCTGTATCATATGTGCTTAGCCATTCCCTTGTTACTGAATATTTGATTTTATTATTGGTTTTGTCTATTAGGAAAAAAGCTATCATGAACTGTCAAAGGCTTATGCAGACATTTTTCACTGGAGCAGAAATGCTGGGTTACATGAAACATATATACTCAACTAAAAAACAACACTAGCAGGCTGTTTTCTCAAGTTGACTGCTCGATTCTTCAGTTTTCTTATCCTCAGACTATCTGTTCCAAATCCTCGCTAATGCATGATATGGTCTTAGTAACTCCTTCTGAGTTTAGTCACTATAATGGGTAAATAGGGACCTTCTGGGAATTGTACTTGTATGTGCCAATGATGTAAGGAATATCATAGGGAACATTCATACCGTTGTTTGTCTTTTGCTCACTTCTTAAAAGGAGATTTGGTTGTCTTGTTGAGTTTTAAGATTTTCTTTTTTAATATTTTGAATATAGGGCTGGGGCTAAAGCTCAGGGGCAGACCATTTGCCTAGGATGCATAAGCTGTATAGGACTCAATCCCCTATACTAAAAACATATCAAATCATAAAAATACATTCTGATACAGATTATATTACATATGTCAGACTGATGCTTCCTTTCTAGTCTATAGTTCATCATTTCAATCTCCTAAGAATGTCTGATTAAAGGGAAGAAGTTTTAAGTCTTGATGAAGCCCAATTTTTCAGTGATTTTTGTTTTATGACTTAAAAAATGTTCAGCAAATGCTAAGAAATGTCTATGAAAATAATCAGTGACAACAAATGCCCCACCATTTGCTTAGAACAATCTAAGAACTTCTAATTCTAAAATCAGCCTGCTGACTAATAGAATTTTCAAAGCTAGTGAACTTTGAGAACAGTGTTGACAAGATCAACATTTTCAACTGTGTCTAGTCTAAATCTCTTGTAGAACATTTTAAGTTTTCAGATACCTGGTCCTCTACTAATTAGTGAAGAATTCTAGAGTCCAGCTGAGTATTTATTCAAAAGCCAGCACTGAGTCAGCAGACAGACCAGTGAGTAAAAGCACCTGTGCCAAGCTGAAAACCCGAGTTTCCATCAGGGAACCCTTGTGGTAGGAGGAGAGCACCAGCTCATGTAAACTGTCCTCATCCCCCCCCCACCGTGGCATCTGCACACACAAGCATATATGCAGCTATACACATACATACATACAAGCACACATGCACACTTTGGCACATACAGATACAAGCACACATGCACACTGCAGCACACACACATGCATATACACACAACAACAATGTAACTTCTAAAATGCCAGATATGATGTGTTACACTTATAATCCCATCACTTAGGCTAAGACAGGAGGACTACTGTGAGTTTAAGGCTAGCTTAGGCTACACAGTAAGTTATAGATTACACTGGGCTGTAGAGTGAGACACTGTCTCAAAAAAGCAACTAATTTATCAAAAGATACAACATATATGTAACTCCTTTGTCATATACACAAAATTTGAAAAACAGTGCCTCAATCTGTCCCTACCCCAAAACTTATTATTCTAGGAATAGACTAGATTAAAACTTAAGTTGCAAAATAAATTAAAATTTAAAAAACTGTAACAGTAGCTTATCTTTACATTCATTATTCTAATAATTATACTCATATCTTATAATTGTTATTATGTATTTCTATAATGCAAAAAGCTACAATGATTATTGCAGTTAGTGAAGGTCTCACCTCCTTCACGTGTGCATCATCAAAAAACACCCACTTGGAGCTCTTGGTGTGAAAAGCAAAAGCACAATAGTGTCGGCTGGTGTAACAGATCATACCAACAAGGTGAAGTTCACTGTCTGTGGCATTTTCATCAGTAACCCTATAAAAAAGCTATTTAAAAATATTAATGTATATTTACTACTGTCTCCTTAGAAAGAGAAATAATGCATCACATATTTGAATTACTATGAAAATATTTCCCATGCAGATTGGCCTTAATCCACTATTATTACTGAAGGCACCACTGAAACTGAACTGTGAATAGAGCACTTTTAGTTAGTTCACAGAACCTTTAAGTCCCATAAGTTGAATTCAGCGTGCATTAGTGCAGTAACAGTTTCTCTAGCAACAGACAAATGACATTTATCTATACCCATGTGAGATGAATTACACATTCTTGATTAGATTACATATTTGAAGAAATATTAAAGTATTACCTAAAGTATAATTACTTAAAATTTTACTTGAAGCAATAACAAATTCAAGGTAAATTGGAAAGTAGCAATCAATTTTAAAAGCAAGCATGCATCAGGGAGATCAATAAATAGATTAATTTTAAACCTTAAGCCCTTCCTAGATTAGTATTTATCACACTTATGTTCAGTGGCATCATTCACCATTCCAGGGAGAAAGGGCACGAGATGGCTTAGTTTGTAATTCAAAGTTATTTCCAGTCTATGGAAAAAGGGATTGCACTTAATCTGACTTAAAATTATCTTCATCAGAGCACACCTGGATATCAATATTTCCTTTAAAAGATTTAGATTCTGATGAACAAAACTAAGTATAACATGGCACAGGAAACATTTGACAGAAATGTATAAGCAACAGCGAAAGGAATGAAAACAGTTGTGGTACCCCAGGAAGGTAGAGATGTGTGGCTAGACTTCGGACAACATCTTCAGTTAAGTCAGAGTGCTCAGAATCCCAGACTAATCCAATTGTAACAATCTCTGGGCAATTCATTAAAACACGGCGAATTTTTATTTTTTGGCCACAGTTACTCTAGAGAAAAACAAATACAAAGGGCAAAATTTTAAATTACCAATTACTCTATATACTTTATATTATATAATGAAAATCAAAGTTTATCTGAAACTTGTTTCTTCAGCTTACTAGAAATTGACTTCTAATCAGCTATTTGTCTTTACTGAGTAAGCAAGAACTCAGCTGCAACACATTAGGTATTTTTAGATGTGCTACAACAAATATTCATTTTGAAACAACAAAAGCAGGAAGAAAAGCCTCAAAGTTGTTAGCAGCTACACGTGGTGTTTGGAAGGCTGAGCCAGTCTGGACTATGGTGTTACACTCTGTCTAAGAACACTGAGGTCATTTACAATATCATTCAAGAAAAAAAAAATCACTTGTCACGTTTAGTCAAAGTAACAACAACGGCTCCTCTGCAGTCATGTGGTAAGTTTCAGAACTTTGGAAGAATTCAATCAACACATACTACTTTAAATTTTTTAACAAAGAGAGGTGGGCAGATCTCTGTGAGTTTGAGCCAGCCTGGTCTACTTAGTCTCAAAACCAGAACCAAAACCAACAACAACAAAAAACTGGGGTGTGGGAGAGGGGGCCTGGAGCGTTGGCTCAGTGGTTAAAAACACTTGTACTTACAGAGGACCTAGGTTCAATCCTCCACGCCCACATGGCGCTTCACAGCCATCTGTAACTGAAATCCCCAAGGATCAAATGTCCTCTTTTGACCTCATTGGGAACCAGGTACACATGTCATACACAGACATCCATGCCGACAAGATATGCATACTAAAATAATTGTTAAAAATTAACAAAGCTAAGAAGTTTTTGCTTTGTCTTTATGGTGGTTCTCCTACATCGCCCAGGATGATCACAGACCTGTGACCTCAAGTGATCTTGCCTCATCTCCCAAGCGGCTGGGACAACAGATGTGGACATGGTTAAAGGAGTTTTTAAAGTAACAGTGTTAGGATAAAGCCTGAGATGTAAAGTTATCTCCAATATCATTGAATAAGGAAAAAAATGTATACACGTACAATTAGCATTAAATTACATGATAATTTCTGAATGGCTATTTTCAAGTTCAAACATAGAACTACACTAATGTTCTCCAACTATACTCACAGGACACTTCCGATAGTCATCTGCTGTATTTGCTGCTTGCAGCAATTCTGCAAACATCTCTGGCTTAAATCGTTCATGTCTTTCCATCATTCTTTCAACTTCATTGCTGAAAAAAAAGGGTAGGAGTCTTAATCTAGCTTAGCCTATGAACTTACAATAGATCTACATATTGCACTTGAAAAAATTGAGTTTTGATATATACTGATAGGTATGCATTGCTTTTCTATCTGAAAACCTAACCATACAGTGAAAGAAAATCACTATTTGGATGGTATGTGAAATATTAAGACAAATATAGAATCCTATGAAATTATTCCTTTTAATTACTTATTTATCTACTTTTTGTGATGTCATCCTATCTAGCCCTGGCTGGCCTAAACCTAAACTCATTGAAATTCTCCCACCTGAGCCTCCCAAACACTTGGATTACAGCAAGTGTCAACATGTCCAGCAAAGCTTTTGTTTAGGACTTCCTGGATGACGATAAAAGTTCTATGTGGAAGTAATTCTGATGTAAATATTTTGTTTGTTCTAATTAATAAGTAGGAGTTTGAATTTAAATTCCACTCTAACAAGCACAAAACTGAAGTAAAGTTTCTTTCTTTGGCCCTAAGTTCCCAGAGGTAAAGCTAACCATTTCAGCTAGGAGATGCTGACTCCACCAGCAAAGTTACTTAAGTGCTACACTTGTGCCTTTCACTCCTGTGAATACGAATGGCTTTGTTAGAGCTGGGACAAACGTTCCCTACATTACTGGGTAGCTACCCCTCACCTTTGAAAACATCAAGGCATGTGATACTTCCAAACAACTTTTTAAGATTTTCAAAAGAAACTGTTAAAAGCTCAAACACCATCACCATGTTCCATTCTAGATGTTCTAGTTCTACCTGATGGTAATATAACTAGCTACCTTGTATATGCTTCTTAGTTCCATGGTTTAAAAAATCCAGTCTTCAGCAACCAAAAGTACTCCCCTAACACACTGCACAAGTATACTAAAACACACTCAGAGTCTGATGAGCATTCAAACTGCACATGGCTGTTTTACAGAACTGATAGTATTGAGTAATTGCTCATTCTGCAATCAGACAGATGTGGGTTTCGATCTTAATCCATCCTCCCACCAAATAAATTTACCAAATTAAGCTCATTAAACTGGTAAAGGACTTCCGAGTAACTTTGATTGACTGGTGTTACGTGGAGTCTAGGATAGGTTTTACATCTTACCTAGCTGTTTCATGGAGAAGGAGAAGGAAGGAGATGGCAGACAGGCAGGCAGTAAGCATGGCAGAATTTTAAGGTGACTGTTGAGGTCTCAAATACAAGAACCTACATAAGGATTATGTTCACATTTTCCTTTCTTTCTCCTTTAGCCTAGCTTTTACCACCATAATGGAGACAATGAACGTGGTGGGAAACAAGGCCTACACAAAGGGAACATCTTAGCAAAGATGAAGAGAGTCATGTGCATCCATTTACCAATAAGTGTCTCATTTCAAGCTCATTTTCACAGTTTCAAAAATCTGCCATAAGTACAAAAGATATAAACTCTGTGCATTTTATTTAACAATGCATTTAGTCAGAAATGCTCCAAAATCTGAAATGTTTTAAATGCTGAAATCCTGTTACGAATGGTAAATTCTAAACCTAAGTTTATGTAACGGGTCACACTTAAGATTCAGGTTCTCTACAGATACTCATAAATTACCATCAGATTATGGATATAAGATACATATTAAACAAATGAATTCCATCTTTAGCCTTGGGTTGCACCGGCAAGATACTATATTAAATATATGCAAATAGTCCAAACCAATATTTGAAATTTTAGTCAAGCACTTCAGGTAACTGACCTTAAGCTAAACCCTAAGCCTCCAGCTGAGAAAGCTAGCTCTTAGGCTCTCATGTGAAAGCCCATTTGATAGCGTCACAAGGAGAAATCCACACTGTGTTATAGCTTCACAGAGTAAATTTCACTGTGCTTACACATGCTCTTAGACTTTGTTAAAGACACTGAGAGGGCTTACCACAGGGCTGTTGTAGAAATGTACCTCACGAATTCTGTAAAGGGCAGAGGGTCTGAAGATGCTCCACAGCTACGGCACACACACTACGGGCAAAAGCATATGCTTACTCTGTCAATCCCGAGACAGAAGTCTAGTACTTAACTAGACAGTCAACACATGTTACCTGTTCATACAGAGTCATAGCAAACTTCTGATGAGTGACACATGATTTAGACGTGCACATGTCTGCATCCCTGCTTGGCACCAAGTGAAAATGAATCCTCGCCAATATATTTTCCTAATTAAAAAATACAAATGAAATAAGTTACTGACCTTGCAGAGAACACTTTAATATATAACTATTTTTTTTTTTTTTTTGGTTTTTACGAGACAGGGTTTCTCTGTATTGTTTCGGAGGCTATCGGTCTAGCCCGGCCTCGAACTCACAGAGATCCGCCTGCCTCTGCCTCCCAAGTGCTGGGATTAAAGGCGTGCGCCACCACCGCCCGGCAATATATAACTATTTTTAACTGAACATTTTCCACGTGTAAATGCAAGGAATGTCATAAATGCTAGATTTTCAATTTTCCGCTATAATCACTTCAGACGTTCAAGTATTCACCTTGTTTAAAAAGTTAACGAAAAAATACATTTAAAGCCTTATTTTAAATACCAACCAAAGTGGTTGATATCTAGAATTCAGTATCAGAAACATTTCCTACATTCCAAGCATTCTCCTATTAAGTAAAATCAGGTTAACTTAAAAAAAAAGTGTGTGTATTCGAATGTGTGTGAGCGTGTGTGTGTGTGTGTGTGTGTGTGTGTGTGTGTGTGTGTGTGTGTGTGTAGGCGTATGCTCGAGGTCACGAGACAATTTCAAGTGTCAGTCATCCTCAGGAACATTCACAATATACTTTGAAACAATGTCTCCCACTGGCCTGGAGCTTACCCATGAAGCTAAGGACATAGCCAATGAGCCTTAGAGATTCTCCTGCATGCCTCCTTACTTAGCTCTGGGATTACAAGTGTATATGAGCAAGGTCAGCAATTTTACATAGAACTGAAAATCAAACTCAGGTCCTTAACCCTGTTAGGTAAACCAGCTTACCCTGATTACCTTTTTATATTCCTACTTTACTTATAATTCAAGCATTGTCCTTTGAAACAAATCTATGAAGTTTCAAATGTATGCCATGGATCAGTAAATGGCAATCTTTTTGTTGCTGCTGTTTAAAAATAAGTCTTTTTACTTGCTGCATCCCTTGCTACACACCTCCTCTTCAGACAGGGAGTCCCAACTTGCACTATTCTTACCTACCCACTCTGAGGAACCCTGACCCATGCCTATAGTAAGATAGATTCTATTCTCCATTATAACTCAACTCCACTCACTTGGGCCAGCTTTACCCATCTCCACTGCAAACACCTGGTCCCTTCTCTAGGAAGACACCAGGCTCCTGCACCAACTCCACACATCCCTACTACACAAGGACCATCCTTTCTCCAGAGAAGGGTACTAAACTCAAACCAGCAATGCCACCCATACCTGAAGCTAGCCTGAGGACCATGTAGCCAGCACCTGCCTTCCAGACCTCCACTCATGGCCTGCCTTTTCAAATAGGGATCCTAGACAACTATCACCAAGTCCACCAGCACCCACTACCTGAAGAAAAGCCCTGAGCACCTTTCCTAGACTCCTGAAGATTGACTGTGAGCACGCTACAACTGTACAGAGGTCTGCTGCTGGGTAGAAAAGACCCTTGAATTCACTAGCACAGTAAAAGACTTCGTAAACAGATCATCAATGACATGGGCATTAAGACAATTAGCAAATGGGATCTCAGGGAACTAAAACTTTTCTGTAAAGGAAAGGCACCATCATCAGCCTACAGTCTGGGGAAAATCTTTACTAGTTATACACCTGACAGGGAGTTAGTATCTAGAATATATAAAGAATTCAAAAATTAAACAAGAAAGCAAACAACCCAATTTAAAAACTGGGCACTGCAGGGGGCCATCAACATATAAAGCAGATGGCAAGTGGTAATTTAGGTGACAAGCCACTAGACAAGTAATTGTGATGGAGATAATCCTGTCAAGCAAGGCTTATAGGACCACTGACTCTGAAAACCGGATGCCTGTAATTTCTCTCATGTGCAACTGCATTTCTTCCCTAACAACTGCTATGGTGTTTCCCGCTGCTTATGTGTTTATCTCATGTAAATATCCCATCTATTGGGCGCACATATAACCATGGCTGGTCAGGAAGATGATTTCCGTTTAAGCTGTATAATTCTGATGAATAGAAATAATACTAGGATATCTTTCATTATTCAGACTGACATAGGAAAGCACTAGTTTTCTCAGCTACAAAGACAACAAATTCCAAGCAGGCTGGTTGCCCCTGAGGTGAGTATCTGGTTGTCCCTAGAGACAAATACATGAGATGTTTTGCTGATTCAAGGTCAGTGCCTGAAGTAACTTCAGAAGACATAACTCCCTGCAGCAATGAACTTTCTGCATGTACTCCCTACCACTCATAGTCCAGCTAATTGTTGAGTCTTGAATTCCAGTGTCATTTTCTTTCTGAGAACTGTAACTATTTAGGTGTGTGCATGGCCAAGCATTACTCACTGGCTAGTCAATGTGACATCCCTAGTCTAAGAGAAACGATGTGACTCATCATGTGTTATGAGAATGGGTTGGGTCCTGAAAATGTAACATATTATTGTCAAGAATTTGGCTGTTAGAGAGAGAGGGAAGGAAGGGTGTAGAGAGAGGGGGGGGCTGGTGAGAGCTAATTAGAGAAGCTTATGTGTAGAGCAATGAGGAGACTGTGCAGAGCTAATTAGGAGCAAAAGAAATTTCAGAGAGGATTTTTTTCAAGATGAAGTAAAAGAGAAAATTACCATCAGAAAGCATCTGTGTTTCCTTATTTTTCCCATCAGATAGAAAAAGTCTAGCCCTCAGATAGGATTTTTTCCTAAGTTCTCAGAAGACAAAAAAACCCCAAAAGACTAAGAAACATTTTTTAAAAATGTTCAACATGCCTAAGCCACCAGATAAATACAAATTAAAAACTACTTTGTGATTTCATCTCTTCCCAGTCAGAAAGGCAAAAATAAATAAATGGATAAATGCTACCCTGTATGTTGTTATAGAAGAGCACTTATTCACTGTTGAAAGAACAAATTGGTGCACTCACTATACAAATCAGGGTGAGGATTGCTCTCAAAGCCAAAAACCGATCTACAGTCCAGCAATACCATCCATGGGTATAAATACCCAAAGGTCGTCATGTCCTACTCTAGGGATATCTGCCCAGCTGTGTTCACTGCTGCTCTACTCACGATAGGTAGAAAATGGAAACAGCCTAGCTGTAAATCAACTGATGAATGATGTTAAAAAGGTGATCATTTAACAATGGAATATTATTCAGCTATCAAGAAAAATCAAAGTAGGAGGTAAATGAATGAACTGGAAACATTATTCTAAGTGAGGTAATCATTCAGAGACAGAAAGACAAACATCACATTTTTCTCATATCATATTCTTGAGTAATAGAGTATGACAAAATCAAAAAGGTATAAACCTGGAAGCTTCATCCCTACTGGCTAGCTTTCAGTGCTGATAGGTGCTATGCAAGTTAACTAAGGAGAAAAGTAAAACCACTCATAGTCAGCTGCCAGTCCTGTAAGTTACATTAATAACTGACCCAGCAAGACATGCCCATTGGTACAACAGTGGTATGAATTAAGGGAGTAACCAACCCCTTTTTGATTGAATTTAAGGTCTGATACATGGGATAAAACCATACCTGGCACCATTATCAGGCCAAGAACCAATGGCATGAGAGGTCACAGGCTTTAGGAGAGAACTTAATACTACTTATTATGCTATTAAATGACTCTGTGGTGTGAATGACAATGGTTCCCATAGGTCACAGTTTCAAAATCTGGTACCCTGTTGGTGGACTGTTTGGAAAGAATTAGGAGGTGTGACCTTGTTGGAGGAGGTGTGTCACTAGGAGTAGGCTATCAGTGGTCTTCAAAAGCCCATGCCATTACAGGTTGGATCTCTGCCTTCTGTTTGTGAATCAATATTGGTAATCTTTCAACTACTACTCCTGTGCCATGCCTGCCCAACTGCTGCCATGTTCCCCACCATCAGAAGTCATGGACTCACCCTCTGAACTATAGGTCCCAATGAACACTGCCTTGCTCATGGTGTTTCTTCCCAGCAATAGAAAAGTAACTAACCAAGACAGATTCTTAATGACTTATCATTATATCTACAGATCAATATTTTCTCAACTGTCATTTGAGAGGGTCCTATTTGCAATAGGTAGTGATTGACACAGAAACACACAACTGGTCCAAGTACAGAGAACAACAGACTGCAGAAAGCTCAGTCCTAAGAGAGGGAGGGCGCGTGTGTGCGTGTGTGTGTGTGTGTGTGTGTGTGTGTGTGTATCACACACTCACTACTAAGGCTCATGGATCATTGATATGGTGTTAAGACTTTAAGAGCCACAAACTGGTCAACTACTAGGGAACATTGTCTTTTGAACACAGCAGAACAGTTGCACATATGAACTCAGAGATTTTAATAGAATACACAAAACCTGCACAAACTGAAGCCAGATCAAACCTCAGGATTCGGAAGGGGAGATGTGCACAGAACTGTACCCTTAGCCAGGTAGTTTTGGCAACTGTCAGCTGCTAGGAGAGGGAGACAGTTTCCTCCAGGAGTGTAGTACAACTACACACACAAATTGGTCTGGAGGATTAAAAGCAAAATAGGGCACAAACGGGTGGTTGATATGTTATATAAATATAAAATATTCTACATTTTTATAAACTAACACACAGTAAAAATCAGTAGTCAAAACTCAAAATACAACATCAAACTCAGAATGACTTAAATTCAGTCTTGAAGGATGAACAACATATACATAGGCACTGACCAGTTCTGATACCTTTTACTTTATAATTTGTTGTCTTCAACTTCGCATCCTATCAGGAATTAAACCCCATTCTAAGCTCCTAACGTTCGTCAGAGATACTTACAAAGCACTCAGCAGCGTCATCCATGAGGCCGAGCTGAAACCTCTGCTCATCTTTAAAGCTTTCCGCAAGAGCATGCCGGATGTTATCTGAGGGCAGTGCTTTTTCTCGACTGTGCTGAAACTGGGCAAATATTGTCTAAAAATCAAAAGGACGTCAGTTGTCCAATGCCAACAACTTTATAAACACTTTCATAATTTCACAACATAGACAAATTCAAAACAGTATACCCATGAAAGAATACAGAACAGTTAGTCCTGAAATTCCATACAAAGTTAGTTACTCAGGAAGTGAGGAGATGGCTCAGTAAGCAAAACACCAGATTGGGGACTGGAGTCTGAAAGTCTGAACCCCCAGAAACCATGCATAACTCTGGGTGGCCATAGAGGGCCTGCAAGCTATTCCAGTATGCAGGAGGCAGAGACAGGGAGTCCCTGAAGCAAGCTGGCTAGCCTGACTCCCCAAAACAGAGCTCCATGGTCAACTAGAGACCCTGCCTCAAAACAACATGGCGAGTGACAGTGGAAAACACCAACACCCAAATCACCCTCTCCAGTTCCAACTCCCAGCTGGGGGGGGCTACAGGGAAATCCAAATTCAAGTCCTCATGCTTGCACAACTAACTGAGCCATCCTCCCCTCTGCGACAGACCTATTGGGAAGCCACCAAAACTCCTCTTCCTCTGAGGCCCATCTCTCCCTGCTCTCTCTCTCTTGCTCTCAATGCTTCTGGTGCCCAGACTTCTTTGTTGCACACTGAACATCTTGAAGTTGCTTCTATGTCTACATGGAAGGTTCTTCTTCCACAAGACCCTTTACTGAACTCCGTCACTTCTTCTAAGTCAAATGTCAACCTCTTGGTGAGGTTTTTCAGGCTCCTTAATACTTGCAGGTCTTTCTCTGGTTAATATTTCCTCTTTGGCCATTCACGTCCTTTTTACCACCTAACATACTCTCCATCTGGCATACACATTGTCTCCTACTCCACAAAGGCTATAAAGGCTCCCTGAGAATGAGGTTTTATTTTTGTTTATGGTAACAGAATCGCACTACGTAGCTCAGGGTGGCCTTGAACTTGAAATTTACCTGCTTCCACATCCCAAGGGTGGGAAGAACAGGGATTGTTACAAATTTTGCTCACTGAATTAACCCAGGTTATGCTTACTGCATTAACCAGTAATGAGAGCAGCACTTAGAACTCAGTAATAGTTGAAAACACATTCATTAAAATGAATAAGCAATGATTACAACACAAAAATATTCAAGTTTCATTACTTAAAATATTAATTTTAATTATCCAACACAAAACTAGGAGATAAAATCTTGTCATATTTTAAGCATTCATCTTCAAAACTGTAAGTCATTTGACAATGAACTTCAGTCACAACCATATTAAGCAGCCAACAAAATTAAAATTTTGGAGTAACAACAGTAATTGCTAAATAGTTACCTTCAATGCACAAAATATACAGGCATCTCCCTGACAAATATGTCCAGTCAGAACTCTCAAGCTTCTTCGGAATATATCTAATTGCCATAAAACCTAAAAAACAGATCTGAATGAAAAACAGACTGAGATTGTTCTCACTATGAAAAAAAAACATATTTTGACATTTTAAAAGCAGTAAATTACTTCTTTAATTCCTACACATAAATGGAACTTGCATAATCACTGGAAACAATGGGAAACAACACTACATAGAAGAAATTCCTATTGATTCACATGAAAAGCCACAGTGTGGCACAGAGCATGAAAAAGTTCTCAGTTAAGGATCTGGGCAGACAGGAAACATGCGACACTACGTGAAGAACTTGGCAGAGACATGAAAGAGGAAGAGGTTATGATACTCAGAACAACCGGAAATCTGGGAAGGAAGTGTAATTAGACTTTAAAGCTAGGATGTACTAAATAGTAGTCAGTGCATCCTGCTAAAAGTGTGTGGCCATGCTATTTAGACACTTGCTACCAAGAGAAAGGCGGAGAGCCAAGTGTAAGAGTTGAAATTATCAATCCACTATCTAAAAGCCATTTTGTAAAACCCGAATTCTACATAGTGAAATAAATATTATTATTATTTATCTCACACAATTCTTGTGATGACTAAATCTACAAAATGTAAAGGGCATATAACAACACCTGACACACATAACTGGTATACAAGCCATTACAGCAAAAAAAGTTCATCAAGATTCCCTGTATCTTTTAGTAATTTCTTCAAGTAATAGAACATAAAACCTACTTAAAACATCTAAAATCTCTCGAATAAAAACAAGATATTAGCAAAAGGTTAATAAAAACTAAATGAGTATTTTGTACAATACTTGGTAGCATTTTAATATCTCTTAGCATATCATAAAATAAAAAACTGATATTCATTTTCAAAGGACTCAATAAAGACAATGAAGATTAGTGACAGCAAAATGTCTAATAACACAAGCTCTGAAGGCAGATAGCCTGGATTCCAGCTCTCACTCTACTGTTGAGCAGCTCTTGAACTGACAGATAAAATGTTTATTGTAGCTTCTATCTCCGAGGGTTGCAAAGGTTAAATGGTAATATGTAATAGTTAGACAAGGACCTAATACATAGTAAGTTCACAGCAAATGCTAGCTATTACATATAACTTTGCTTCTAACTCAAAGAATTTACCAATACACCAACATGCCAACCATGTTTTAACTGTATGCTTTCTTGTCACATGAAAATTTTAGATTATTCAGTTAATGGGACACCCTCTAGACTCTGTTAAAAAAAACCAATAAAGTCTTTCAAGTTTTTTTTTTTTTAGGAGTTTGAACAGAAATACCCTCCATGGGTGGGCCTCTAATACTGTTCCCAGAAGAGATTAGTTAATGCCAATCTCAGTGCCAGACATAGATATCTCCCTACCACTGATTGGTCAGGGAGCCTCTAGAGGTACCCCAAAACACACAGGCATAATATTATCATTGCCTACCATAACTAGATGATAAGGCATTAACTGCTGAAGACACCACTCACTTCCATTGCAGGACACAGAGAAATCAACCCGACAGACTAGAAACCCTCTCCCTACTGGCTACCTTTCAAAGTGCTGGAAGGTACTATGCAGGCTAATGAGAGAAGAAAAGACATCAGTTCTCTTACTGGGCCTTTCAAATCACAATACTGATCTGCCTGCCACATTGAGTGCATTTGTGCAATAATGACATGACAGCTATGAGAGTAACCGTTTTCTGATTAGATACAAGGTCTGTTCTATTTCATGTCGAAAGGCCATGACTAGGGATATCAGGCCCCAGAGGAGAGAAAACTCATATTACATGGTTATGTTGTCAAATTAACTTCTAACATCTAAGTTTGCACCCACAGATTAGTGTTGCTCTCAGAGAAGTTTCTTTTTGCAGTGGGTAACACTTAAAGCAGAGATTCACTATCTAACATCTAAGTTTGCACCCACAGATTAGTGTTGCTCTCAGAGAAGTTTCTTTTTGCAGTGGGTAACACTTAAAGCAGAGATTCACTATCTAACATCTAAGTTTGCACCCACAGATTAGTGTTGCTCTCAGAGAAGTTTCTTTTTGCAGTGGGTAACACTTAAAGCAGAGATTCACTATCTAACATCTAAGTTTGCACCCACAGATTAGTGTTGCTCTCAGAGAAGTTTCTTTTTGCAGTGGGTAACACTTAAAGCAGAGATTCACTATCTAACATCTAAGTTTGCATCCACAGATTAGTGTTGCTCTCAGAGAAGTTTCTTTTTGCAGTGGGTAACACTTAAAGCAGAGATTCACTATCGAACATCTAAGTTTGCACCCACAGATTAGTGTTGCTCTCAGAGAAGTTTCTTTTTGCAGTGGGTAACACTTAAAGCAGAGATTCACTATCTAACATCTAAGTTTGCACCCACAGATTAGTGTTGCTCTCAGAGAAGTTTCTTTTTGCAGTGGGTAACACTTAAAGCAGAGATTCACTATCTAACATCTAAGTTTGCATCCACAGATTAGTGTTGCTCTCAGAGAAGTTTCTTTTTGCAGTGGGTAACACTTAAAGCAGAGATTCACTATCTAACATCTAAGTTTGCACCCACAGATTAGTGTTGCTCTCAGAGAAGTTTCTTTTTGCAGTGGGTAACAATCAATGCAGAGATTCACTATCTGGCTAATGTCCCAAGTGTAAACAACAGCCAATACTAAGCTGCCGATGAAGAGGAGAACTGTGAAACGCAGATTTCTATACATGACACGATTTTTGCAAATGTCATCTCATAGCACCTGTGGTTCTCTGCAAAGAACATCTACAAGGTCAAGCCAATAAAAATTGTAACATGAGCAGAGAAAGAGCTTCTGGAGCCCCCCACACCCCCGACAAAGGCGCTATGGACAACTTATGGCTGCTGAGGAAGAGTCACTTTTTGGAGGGAAGTGGCCTGTAGCAGGTTCCTCATGTCACAGTGAATGGCCTGAATTCATGTGCATAAGGAGGAGAGGAAGGGGATGATAATGGTGACCTCCACCCCACCATGACATGAAACCGAGAGGGTGACGAGCTGCAGAGTCCCAGAGAAACTGGAGGGACAGGTTTGATAAGAACACATTGTATACACACATTAAAATTTCAAAGAATATTAATTTTTCTGTATTCAACACAGTAGAAAGCCTTTAAAATCTTTATCATAAAATTATTTTAAGTATAATTCACCCTTATCCTCTTTCATAAAATTATATTCTATCACCTGTTACAAAATCAGTCTCAGCTAACTGTTGAACTAGTTTTTAGCGATAGATATATACTCCTTTTTAATTTCTTGAATGTAGTCATTTAACATGAATCCTAAAAAAAATTCATGCAGTTTTTTACATTTATACAAACAGCTTAAGTAACCCCCAAAACCTGTGTATATAATCATATAAGTTTAACAAGGAATAAAAACTTTAACCATATTCCTCACTTTAAAGCACTATAAAAATACACTGAAAACTGAGAAATAGTGTATAAACTCATTCTCTGCCTTACACTGGACCCATTATCTTTTCATAGCTGCGTTTGAAACTGGTATGGCCTCACAAGATGTATTCCTCAATTTATTTCTGAGTAAGATTTAAAAATACTCATGAAACTAATTATTAACAAGACACTTTCTGACAGAAAGACTACTTGAGTAGCAGCTTTGCCAATGAGAACTGGCTTTGCAAATTAGCCTGTAGCAACATGTGACACACTGGAGGCTGCTAGGAGCAAGTGGGGCAGAGTGATGCAGAGTCCTCACCAGGGACAATGTGGAAGTCACCTTGGGCCAGAAAACAAAACTCCCAAACTAGAAGAAACCATGCTCAGAGCTCATGGAGGACCAGGATGAGACCTAACCACCAACACCTATCCACCTATCCACCAACAGTCAAAGGAGAAAACGTAAATTCACAGAGCACTGGCTGAAGAAAAGAAGTATCTGAAAACAAATTAATGTTAGGAATAAACAAAACTCTCCCAGTCCAAGAAACCTGAACACTAAAATGATTAGACTGTTTTCAACTAAATTAATCTAGCTCCAGAACAAAGTTCAAAATTATCATTAGGAATCTTAAAATATTTATTAACTCCACAAGGTGAAACTTCTGTGACATCCAATAAAAACTAAAAAAACTAATAAAAAAAGGAGGAGGGGGAACCCTCCCACCAACAAAAACCAAAAACAGACTTCAAAATTAGTACACAAGCACAGGAAAACAATTTGCAGGCTAGAGGTTAAGACTGAACGCATGATGCTGAGACATGAAGACACATATCAAATTACTTAGCAATGGAAATCAATGTCCGAGATAAAAAATACAGTACAACAAATAGCAGATTAGACACCACAAAGACAAACAACTTGGAGATACAGAAAGAGAAACCACACAGAATGGCACAGAGAAAGAAAGACCAAGAGGAGCACATGTGTGAACTATGTGTCACTTCAAACAACCATGGATGTAACTGGAGTTCTCCAAAGGAGGGACAGACAGGACAACTGCCTGAGCCAATATCAGTAAATGAGTTCCATATTAGACCAAAATTACAAAATTGATAGCTTCAAGAGACTCAACAAACTCAACGACAAATGACACTAAGGAAACTGTAGAGACACAAGGTTTTAAACCAGGGATAAGAAAAAAATCTTAAGAGCAGCCATAGGAAAAGACACATGCCATACAGAAAAACGAAGATCAGAACAACTGGCTTTCAATAAAGCAATGACCATACAGAAAGAAACCCATCAGGAGGCACTGGGGGGTCCATTTCATCTCCCCCATTTGTGACACACCTAAGGCTAGTCTTGGAAGTCCTGATCGTCCTGTCTCCACTTCGAAAGAACTGAGATTAAAGACATGCACCACCACACCTATCTTTTTTTTTTTTTTTTTTTTTTTTTTTTTACGAGACAGGGTTTCTCTGTATTGTTTCGGAGGCTATCGGTCCAGCCCGGCCTCAAACTCACAGAGATCCACCTGCCTCTGCCTCTCGAGTGCTGGGATTAAAGGCGTGCGCCACCACTGCCCGGCCACCACACCCATCTTTAATCTGTTAATCTTTCAAACAAGGATGAAGTAGATTTTTTTTCAAACATGCAAAAACTAGAATAATACTTTACTAAAAACAATTAAAGTCCTTAAAGCAGAAAAAAAAGGTAGTTCCATATAACTAGCAGGAAGTACCATAATCAAACACTATATAGAAAAATAGTCTTTATGGCAAAGCTCCATGGAATGTCTATTTAAAAAGAAAATGTTACCAAGAGAATATTTCTACTTTCTTGACTATGAACATTTCCATACTTGGAATTTGTTGTTGGAACATGTTTTTGTCTCTCTAAACCACACATACACACACACACACACACACACACACACACACACACACACACACAAACTGTGGGAACTAAAGAAAAGGAAAAATGTAAAGTAGCAAACAGGAAAGATCTGAATTGACAGATGGACCCAGTGAAAGCATCTGGTGCTTGGGTTTCCTCACGTCCACTGCCATCCAGTTAAGTATTTTCTTTTCTCTTAACAACACCAGCAGAATCTCTGAGCTAAGTGGAACACTGCTGTTTAAGGACCAAAGGGAACTAGAGTCAATGCTTTCCTAGTGACTGTGGTTCCCTTTCCTGGGTGAGCTAAAGAACTTTCAGGGAGACATCTGCTCCAGGTGGAGAGCAGCTGAGGACAAGGTGATTCAGAGGCTGGAGCACGCGGTGTATCACAGATGTGTATAGTCATTAAACAAACTGGATATGGCTCAATCTACCATTAGTGTTCAGAAGAAAACGTCTGGAACTGACAAAAAGGCAAAACGTTATACAGAAGAAAGACTATTTAAAATCGCAAATTTTACACATTTATTGAAATAATTTAAAAGGAATGAAATAGATGAAATTACCTTTAGTTAATCTAAAACATGACACTCAAGTTTTAATCCTAGAGGCAATTTAAGGGTCACCGTGAGGCCAAGAGAGCTGAACTACTGAAATAAAACAAATCTGCATTATTTCAACCTAAGCGTTTGTCTCTATTTATCCCATCTACTGGGACTACACTAGACTTATTTTTAAAATAAGGAGACTGTTAGCTAATTAAAACAAATGCTCATTTAAAAATAGTCTTAATTTATTAAGCATTATGAATAAAATGTTCTTTATATCAGAACAAAATTATCATTCTTTGGAGAAATACCATTTCCAATTATTATAAAAACCAAAATCTTCAGCGAGACTATTTTGTGTCATATTAAAAGTGACATGAAGATATTCCAAGGCTGAGCAGAAGGCTCAGCTGGTAAGGTGCTTGTCACGCATGTCTGAGGACCAGAGTTCTGATCCCCTGGACCCATGCAGAAACCAGCTATGGTAGCATGTATGTAAGCCCAGTGCTGGGGAAGGGGCAGAGACAGGCAGTCCCCTGCAGCTCAATCCATCCAGCCTAGCTTCAGTTCAGTCAGCAACCATGCTTCAAAGACTGGAGTGGAAAGCAGCTGAGGAATGCCCCCAGATGCTAACTTCTGACCCCTATGCATGTGCGCACATTGCGTACCCACATGCTCATGGATATATCAACAGGTATATACACCCCCAACACACAGAGGTCATTCCCATCATGAGGAGTTAAAAGAATCATTAAGCAACAGAGTCCCTTAAATGTGCTTTAAAGGCTGAATAAGTAATTAGTGGTCTTACCTGTACGGCACTATTAAGAAAGCAGCTGTTTTGTCCTGGTTCATTTAATAAGCCTACAGTAGGGGCTAGGGACAGCAAACTTCCAGCCTGATAGGCTTTCCCAAGATTACCACCAGGCTTCCGTAAGAATTTTACCCAGGCCATTTTCAAGCAACTTCTTTTGCATTAAAGCTAAATAAGCTTATGTGGTATTTTGGACAACAAAACGGGTGATGTCTTGAGTTGTTCACTTAAACCCCACTGCAATCCACAATAAAACTGTATGCTTCCAAGTCCATATCTTCCCTGATGTTCTACATTTCTGAGAACTTTCAGAAGTAAAAACAAAGTAAATATTGAAGTTCTGAGTGCTAAAAAGCAAGTTATTTTAAACAAGGCCTTACAGGTTTTATAACTCTTAAATTTTATAAATTGTATACATTGATGAAAAAACTGCTAAAAATAGTATGATGAATAGACCATTTTCTTTAATGTGTAAGTCATTAATTCTGATGGGCTAAAAATATATAGAGAAGACACAAGGTGCAGGGCTGGCATCTGCAGGTTCCTCTGGGCATTTGTTTCCTTTATGTTTCTCTAATAAAGCAGCTTTCCTCTGATCCAGGTGAAGTTATCAAAGGTGATTCCATATTTCATCAGCGTGACCTCAAAGCAAGTCTACAAAAAAAAGAGAGAAGAAACGTTTAAATAAAAGTTGATCAAAACTTTCTCACTTATTTCACATAATCACCGAATAAAGAATTACAACTCATCATTGGAAGAATTAGGATGGCATTCTGAGATACAAAAATGAAAACATGTCATTTAGATTTTTTTAAGTTGGTAAGACACTAATCACTACCTATTCCAAGACTGTAATGCTCACATGAAGATTTCACAAGACAAATATTCTCTTAAAAATAAATTAGATCTGAGCTGCTATTCTGTATTTGCCAGCAATAAATTATTTTATCAAATAAACATGTAGTCTATAAACAGACTATTTTTCTAAGAAAGCTAATTTATGTAAGTTGATATCATAACTTATAACTAGATAAATAAAAATTTCTAGTGATGTATTCCTTTTTTTTTCACAAATGAGTGCTCCTGTTTTAATGGACTTTAAAGGTTCAACTCCTGAATTAAAAACAAGTCCTCGCTATCAACATTTTGTTTAATTAACTGAATTTCCTCTTACACTTTTTCATTTAACAAATACTTACCAAGCCACATACTGTACTGAGCCCTGAACTAGCACAATGAAGTTCAGAAATGCTTCATGCAATGACAACACAGTAATTACAGAGCACACTAGAAGAGCTCTGTGTTAAGCATTAACTGGGGAGGGGTAAGGAAGCTTAAGATGTGTACCTTACATTTTAAGCATGACGGTGAGAAATGACTCACTAAGAAGCTTATATCTACATCAAGATTTGAAGGAGAGAGAGTCACTTGAGGGGAAAACCCATTTAGTGTGGACAGCAGCTTCAGGTACTGAGCCTGGATCATATCTTGTCTGGTAGAAGAACACAGAGCAGCCAGAGTGGAAGGAGAAACGCTAGACAGGAAAGTGTATGCAAAGGGACGACAGGAAGGTGATGGCGTAGGGTCTTAACAAACGCCGTGTTAAAGTCTAGGTGAAAGTCACCGGATTCTTCACAGCACATAAAGATGAGAGATTAGGTCTGTCTACCATCACTCCCGGTAACAAAGCAGTAGAGACTAAAGAAGAACGGCATCAGTCTCTATCAGACCTTGTTTCCAGGCCAGCATATCAGCTGCCTGGTCTCAAACAGTCTTCCCATCCCAGAGTCCAGGCTTGCTCACCTAACAAGTGGGGTAACAGTAACTGCCCTGCTTAATGAGATTAAATATTTTTAAAATTATAAAGGATGTTAGCTGTTTCCTCTATTTAACTCTACAGTTTGTGACCTCCTCTTAAAGAGATCTAAATCACCCTGAAACACATCATACATACTGTTTTTAATAAACTCAGCCATGGTTTTACATTAAGGGAGCTCTTCATTGGTAGCTGTGGGGACTGAATGAGAATGGCCCCATAGACTCCCATGTTTGAATACTTGGTTCTCAGTTGGTCAAACTTCTTCCAGTTGGGAAGAAGTAGGAGGTGTGGACTTGATCAAAGAGATGTGTCACTGGGGGTGGGCTTTGAGGTTTCAAATGCCCATGTTATCCCCAGTTAGCTCTCTCTGTCTCCTGCTAGTGGATCAAGATGTGACCTCTCCCAGCAGCCATGCCTGCCTGTTTACTGCCCTGTCCCCAGCATGAAAGTGATGAACTCCTACCCTCTGGAACGTAAGGCCCAAATAAACCCCTCCTTCAATAAGTTGCACTGGTCATGGTGTTTTATCACAGCAATAGAAAGTAACTAATAAAGCAGCAAATTCCTATTTTTACTTTAAATTGTGTGTGTATGTGTGTGTGTGTGTGTGTGTGTGTCTGTGTGTGTGTTCATTCACACCCCATGATATAGGCAGAGGTCAGAGGACAACCACTTGTCTTGGTCCATGCTTTCTACCTTGCTCAAGACAGGCTCATCATTGTTTTTCTGCTATATGGGTCAGACTAGCTGGCCTGTAAGTGTCTGGGAATTCCTGTCTCTGCATCTCAGCCCCCTGTAGGAGTGTGAGGATTAGACACTTGTGCTACATGTTCAACTTTTATGTGGGTTCTGGAGATTCAAACTTAGGTCCACACACTTGTACTGAAAGCATTTTTTCACTAAGCCATCTCCCCAGCCCATAACTATTTTAATGGAAAATTCTTTGAAAAATGTATTTTTTAACAAAGCTTTACTGCCACCAATTATATACCATGAAGTAAGATATGTAAAATGATTATTCCTTTTTAAGAACTCAGGTTTGTGAGGGGCACAACAAATTCTTTAAAATACTCTGTTTTTCCATTGCTATATAAGATAACAAACATTATGTCCAGTTCTTGCCTCTGACTCAGTGGTTCTCAACCTGTGGGTCCTGACCCCATTGGCAGTCAAATGACTCTTTCATAGGTATCCCCTAAGACCACTGGAATACACAGATATTTATATTATGATTCACAACAGTAGCCTAATTACAGTTATGCAGTAGCAATGAAATAATTTTATGGTTGGGGGTATTAAAGGGTTGCAGCATTAGGAAAGTTGAGAACCACTGGTCTAACCTATCCCTAAAGAGTAGACAAAAATCAGTCAGTCTAGTGAAAAACAGGGAGACAGTTTGGGAAAACCAAGAGTCACTGGCTCCTATAGGAGGAAGGAGACAGCAGCTAAGAGATGGAGAGCACCAAATACTACTGACCAACAAAGACATTCCTAGTTGTTAGCTTCCTATTCCGGAGAACTCTGAGCCCACACAATACAAAGAAAGGAAAGTACAGCTATCCAGTGCCATCTGGGGGTAAGGAAGATTTTACATCAAGACTGTATTGCAGCAAAACCTGTTTGTGAAGAGGCAGTAAGAACATGCACTGTCCTCTGTGTTGTCCTGCCCCCATTCCATAGAATATTCTAGAGCACAATTCCAGTGAGCAAACAACAAGCTCCTTACAAGAGATTCTCAGACTTGATCACTGAAGTCCCTCATATCCTCTCTGCTCCCTGAAATCAGGTCACACACAGGTTAGAGCCTTGTCACCTTGCTTCGCCACAGACAAACAAGGTTGGCTTATGACTTGGTACTCCTTAGGTAAACACTGCTCAGAAAACAAAAACACAGAGCAAATGCAAGCCAATGAGACCACTCAGTGGTCGAAGGGACTTGAAAACAAGTCTAACCACCTGACTTTGATCTCTGGAACACACATGGTGGAAAGAACAAACTATACATGTGTACTGAGACATTCATATATATGAACTCTCTCTCTCCCTCCTGAGACATTCATATATATGAACTCTCCTTCCCTCCCTCCCTCCTGAGACATTCATATATACGAACTCTCTCACTCTCTCAATAAATAAATATGTAAAAAAGCAAATAACAAAACCCAAAAAGAGGTAGGGAATTGGACCTTCCATAACAATGTGATAGTTGGAATGGCCTCCACAAGCTCATAGAGAATGGCACTATTAGGAGGTATCACCTTGTTGGAGTAGGTTTGTCACTGTGGGGGCTGGCTTTGAGGCCTCCTTTGCTCAAGCTTTGCTAGTAAAGAGTCAATCCACTTCCTGTCACCTGCAGATTGAGATGTAGGACTCTCAGCTCCTTTTGCACCACCATGTCTGCCTGCACACTGCCATGTCCCACCATGATGACAATGGACTAATAAACCTCTCAATTATAAGCCACCTGAATTAAATGTTCTCCTTTATAACAGTTGCTGTGGTCATAGTGTCTCTCCATAGCAATAGAAAGAAACCCTAACTAAGACAACAGAGAGTGAAAAAACAGAGTTAAGACAATCAACATGGTATCAGCTGGTTGACAATCATGTGTATATTAAAAACAAAAATAAAAAATTGAAAGGATGAGTCACCACAAAATTAAATGGAAAAGAAGAAAATACTTTGTGAGCAATGAGTTCAGGCTATGCCCACAGATTGACGCATCTCTATATCAAAGAAGCTCCTGTTTGTAGTAGATGGGATTAATACAGAGTCCCACAACTGGCCAAAGTACAGAGAATAAAAGACCTGGATGCTCAGCCCTAAATGGAATGGATATATTGCACCCCACCCTCCAAAGGCTCAGGGATCACTGTGGAAGAGGTGGGAGAAAGCGTAAGAACCAGATGTGGTCTATGACTTAAGGCAAACAGTGTCTTCTGGACAGTGCAGGGAAGCTACACATATGAATGCACAGTAATTGAGAGTCCACACAAGACCTCTATAAGCTCAGGCCATATCAAATCCACAATGGAGAGGGAGTTGGGCAGGAAGTTCCATCCTTGGCTGAGGAGCTATTGACAACTGACAGTTTCTAGGAGAGGGAGAGTCAGTTTTTTTCTAAGAATGTAGTCCCTGATAAATAGATCACACTCTAAAGGAAGGCAACACATCCAAGAATATTTGGGCAACACACAAATTGGTCTTGGTGGGTTTAAAAACCACAACACAAAGTTGGATGGGTGGGGAAGGGGGTAGATCTAGGAAGAGTTGGGAGAGTATAGTATAAAACTCCCAAAGAACTACTAAAAATATTTTAAGTTCTCATACAAAGCACTAAAAAGCAATGTAAACACAACATGTGTACACACAAAAGCATGATTTAAAAGTCAAGAGGCATGAATGTACTTAAATTCTATCAATGATTTCTAGAAAGAAAAAGTAAATATTTCTAGAAAGAGCTAAGAATTTTAGAGTTCAATTTGAGAGGTGAGAACAAGCAAAATGGGTGATTTAAAGTCTAAATATAACATGGAGAAAAAGAAAAGTAGAATAAAAAATTGTCAGAAAGAGAATGAATTAAACTAAGTTTCTGCAAAAACTGCTACATTAGACGAACCTTCATGAGGCTGATTAAAGGAAAGGGAAATATAAAACCAATGGAATTGATAAAGGAAAAAAGAAAATAGATATGTCAGCAATAAAAACATTATAAAAGAACTTCTAAACACAGCTCTAAAAATTCAAAGGTACAGATAACTGCATAGGAAAATATAAATTCCTAAAATTAATCCATGCAAAAGTATAAAACAAAAAGACTAAATAGAGGACAAACTATAAAAAAAGACAGGCATTCTCTCACTGAGAGTGGTGCCAGAATTGGACTCAAAGTCAAACGTCAACCTAATTTTCAAAGAACCATTACTTCCCAATACTAAATTATCACAGGCCACAAGGAAAATAAACTGCATTTTGAAATAGTCTTTCATATCCAAACATAGGCCCATATCATGAAGGAAACATAACCTTCATATCCAAACATGGGACCATATCACAAAGGAAACATAACCTTCATACTAAACATGGTAAGCCTTAGAACAATGTGACAGAAAACTGTAGCTGCTGGAAATTTATAAACAAAAATGTCAAAAGAGTGAAAGGTAGAGTTGATTCCAAACGGGAGTCTATATCTATGCCTAAGTAAGTACCGGGGAGGCTATGCAGAAGAGGAGTAACTCTCTTCATAATAGCCAAAAAGTGCCAATAGTCCACATTTCATCGAATGGCCATACAATGGAATATTTATTAATCACCACAAAAAGGAATGAAATACTGGTAACACGCTACATGGATGAAAACTGAAAACAAGTTGAGTGAAAGACGCCAGACACAAAAGCCCACATTTTGTGATTCCATTCACATAGTACAAGGTGGCTGCTTAGGACTGAAGAAGTAAGTGGAGGCTGCTGTGTTTGAGAAGGGACAGTTAAGGAGTACAGGTTGTTTCTTTTTTCTTGGAGGTGATAAAATGTTCTAAAATCATAGTGATGGGTATAACTTGTGTGAATAACTAAGGGCTACTGGCATGTACTTTAAACATAGAATTATGCTGTACATGAATTATATTTTAAAATGGAAAACCCAAGACGGCAGGTCTGCTTGGAAGGCTGGCCTGACAACTTTGAGAGGCTTACCACCCTAACTTACAAGAGAGAAGCTGCACTAGACTACAGACAACATGACTGGTCTCAAACATTTATTTTCCTTCTGGTATATTCTCAGTAGAGAATGCCTATGTAACCCCCAGTCTCCAGTGGGCTTCCTGGGAGACATTTTGCACATCGCTATAATCACTGCGGGAGGAAAGAGTGTACTGCATAAGCTCACAAACAGGAGGCCCCGAAAACTTATCTTCCATGTGCTTACTTTGCTTCTTATCCATTCACTCCAACAAGACCTACAATGAGTAAGACTGCACACTAGCTCTAAGTCCTGCTCTAGAATAGCAGCTGAGAAGGGGCTCTACAGTTTCTCCAACTCGAGGCAAAATAATGCAGTAATTAAGAGCTACTAAGCTGGCAAAAAAAATTTAAAAGAAACATTATTGGTGGAATAAAAGGAAAATGGTACTTTTGTTGTTGATTAAAAATACACACACACACACACACACACACACACACACGACACACTTGCATGTTCACGAATGCCCTCTGGCAATATATGTACCTGCCAAGAAGCATTAAAATTTAAAATATAAAAATAAAATATACTTTAGGGATGGAGAGATGGCTTAGCAGTTAAGACACTAGCTACTTTTTCAGGAGCAGAGTTCTGTTCCCAGTACTCCAGTCAAGCAGTTCATAACTGCCGATAACAGAAGCTCCAGCGTGCCTAACTCCCTGTTCTGGTCTCCACAGACACCAGCACACACATATGACTCATACATGCAACACACAAACACACCCCACAACAACAAAAACTTAACCTCCCCCCTCCCCAACCCAGAGCTGTGTACTGGGTAGCAGCAGTAAATCATGAAGGAAACAAAAGCATGCACCATCAGCAGAAAGACACTATCTACTGAGGTATGGGCAGAGGCTCTGCATGGGTTCCCAACAGGAAAGGCCTTTCTCCTATGAGAGGCGGGGCTTCTTCACCCTCCAAGGCTCTAGTGCTCTGACTTCCTCCCACCTGATCAGTGTGGTAGAATACAGGTCCTTATCTGTCCTATACACTTGCCTCAGTCTGCCTTACAGCTGTGTAACTTTATGTGGCAGGCTGCTCCAAAAACACTCGACAATCTCTGTAGTATACACCACTAGGTAGCATCCTGAACTCCACTCAAGGTTTGAATCCACAGGTCCTCCCTTCTTGTTCCTCATCCACAAGTGGGGGGGTGCAAACTTAGGGGTACCTCTCCTTCCTGCTCGCCCTGCCCTCTCTGCTCCAAGTCTGAAAATAATACACTGTGTTGTTCCATGAGTTACAGTGAGATGCCTCCTCTGTCTAAACATACTCAAGTCTGACTGCCTTCCCTTAGAGCTCTATGGGAGAATGGCTATCCTAAACTAGACACAAGAGTCACAAGGGTATCTGCCATAAGTAATTCCAAGTGAGAGGAACACCTGGTTACACACAGGTCCTGGATTTTGAGGCACTGGGTTATACTCCAGAACAAAATGTCATGAAAACTATGAAAGTACCCACAACCCAAATCACCCAAAGCCCTTTTCAGGGCAGGCCTTGTTACAGCCACTCTTCAGAGAGACCTTGGGACCAAATTACAGAAAAACAAGAAGCAACAGTGTTTTTATGTAGCAATGATTCCATTTGGGAAAGCAATAAAGTACGAAATGTGTATGTTTTATGTGAATGAACATCCAAGCAATTTCATTCATATTTGAAATGGGGCTGCTCAACCAACCTGGGGAAAAAGGACGGAAAATCCTGTGCCAAAAATAATTATGATGTGTCAGCTAGGCACATTTATATAATTCATAAAGTTCTCTATGTGTATATATGTTAACAAATGCAAAAAGATAAAACTAAATCTAAAGAAATTTAATGCAACAATGTTAGAATCATGCAAAATTAAAGGGAATCTCAATAAATTCAGTATCAAATTATCTTGGAGAATTTCATAGGAATTAGAAGTAAACAACAAACCAACACTTTACATAACAAAATATGAGTTTAATATATAGAAAACACAAAGAAGTGCTGAAGGCTAAAAGCAAGTGGAAAACAGGCTAACTACAAATCAACAAATGGAGAAGACTAAATGCCTAGCAAACACACACTTTAACCTTGGAATATCACCAACTAGAAATTATATCTATACCCATCAAACTGGCAAACTTCACACCAAGATTGCAGGCTACTTGAGGTAAATGGCTATTTATAAAAAATGGATATTTTGTTGATAGACTAATGATAAGTAGGTAAAGGAGCAAGCGTATAAGAGCAGTAAATCAGAAGACTGGCCCAGGAATGTGTAAGAAATGCCATGGTCCCGGGCCAGAGCAGCAGACTGCTAAGGGAAAGAATATGAGGTACCCTTCAGAAGGAAAACCCACAAAGCATATGAAGCGGAAGGATGACGGTGCTCACACTGTCTGCCTTTACCATCTCCAGGTCCAACAGCTGAGCAGCAAAAACCAAGCAAACTACAGGGACTCCAACCCTAAAACAGGTCTAAGGCTGGGCTGGCCATTAACTCTTGCCTCATATTAATCCCAATCTTCTTACACGCACTGCTATAGTTTTCTTAGCCTTTTATTTTTCTCTTCTGCTTACACCATGATTGGTTTCAGTATTCGATAAGATAAATAAAAAGTTTGGAAGATACTAGTACCAATTTGTTTTCACTATTAGTATTTTTAAATCCAGGATTTAAAAACTAGCCTACTTTTCTGAGTCATGGTTATTAAATAAAATTCATTCCTCTAATGTACAGCTGAGTGAGTTTTGACTTGTAATCACTACTACAGCCAACTGTTTGCAAACCCCTGAAAACTCTCTCAAGCCTCTTCATAGTCATAACCTCTGCCAGTGCGAAGGGCAGAAGTAAAATAATGTGCACACATACACATACATGCACAAACACAGGTACACATATTCCCACACTTTACCCCCTACTCTCCAAAACATGAAGATAGGCAGGATGCAATCCATTGATGGTGTCTGTTTTAGGTCACAAACGATTTTGGGGGGGCAATCTAATAATAGGAGCCCTGAAAAGCAAAGAGGACTTTCTTTAGCCTGTGTGTGTGTGTGTGTGTGTGTGTGTGTGTGTGTGTGTGTGTGTGTAGATTCCATTCCTGCAGGGTATCCAGGATGTGGAGCCCACATGAGTGTGGGGAGTCTTCAGGACCAAAGAACGGAGTTTTAGTCCTACAAGGAAAAGAATCTGTCTGTTAGCAGATTCTTCCCTGAGGACTCTGCCAGCCAGAAGCCTACCCATTTGACACTCTGACTTTAGCCTTGGGAAACAGAGGACAGACTCAATCTGGACTTGTAGAATTAATCTGGACTGGTTTCCTAAAAACTGTAAAAGAATTAACAGGAATTATTTTAAGTTGCTAAATTTGTGGTAATTTGTTACACCATAATAGAGAACTATGACACCCAACTAAAGCAAGCATCCATCTGCTTTTTGTTCCCATAGTTTTAATTTTCTAGAATTCCACACAAATGAAATTGTATAATGATTATTTCTTTTGAGTTATTAGTATTAACTAAGTATTTCTTAATGCTTACTGCTTTTGCATTTCATCAATTTACTGCATAATTCAGCAAACTTTCACTCCTTATGATTAAGCAGTGCTATAGATGTATTTAGTATAGCAAAATGTATATTTTTGGATTGTTTTCAACTTATGGTTATTGTAAATAAGCATGAACATTTGAGTACAAGTCGTTTATAGTCTGTTTTCTCATTTGTTTTTCTCCCTATTTCTCTTGGGAATATATTGAGTGGGATTACTAGGCTGTATGCTTGCTTATGTTTCACTTCATTTTTAAAAAAAAAAATCGCCAAGCTGCATTGCAAACTTTCAAATACCAGTTTTAAATTCCCAACACTGGCATTGGAGAGCTGCAGCTACACCAGGTCTTCACCAACAGTAGTTACCTCAATGCCTCTTATTAAGAGATACTGGGGTTTGTATTGTTACAATGTGGCTGGAACACGCATTTCTAGGACTGAGCTGGTTTTCACATGTTTAGGTGCCTTCATACCTCTCTTGGGAAGAAGATTACATTCACTCTTCTAGTCATTATCTCACTGGATTGTATGCCTTATTGGCCTTTAAGAATTCTTTAATTTTAAAGTTTAAATTGAAGTCTAACTTATCAAGGTTTTAGATTTTACACCAATTTTTTGGCCGCTATAACACAATAACTTTGTTTAGATATTATAAACAATAACAACTTATCTTTCAGTTTTGAAGATAACAGCGGCTGGTGAGGGTTTACTTTCTTCTTCATCCACACATGGAAGAAGAGTTGAGCAAGGCTACTCTTCATGAAGGTTTTGCTTGCCTGACCTCCCCCAAACTTTACCTGTGAACACTACTGCACTGGGCTTAGGTACCAACTCAGGGGTTTTAAGGGCTCACAAACATTCACACTACAGCAACTCTATTAATATACCTACATCCTACCCTGTAGTCTCACTTCTAGCTATGTGACCTTCGGCTTTTTCTCCTTCTAGCAGACTGGCTCCTTGTCATTCTCAAACATGTATCAAGCAAATTCCCACTCTCTGGAGCCTTGGCAGTGGTGTCGCTCTGCCTGGAATTACTAGTGTCTCCCTGATCCTTGTGGCTTTGCCTTCCCTTCTCTCTAAAGCCTCACCTTCTAAACGTAGACTACAATTATGTAAAGTTGCAAATCACCATGACTTCCCTCGTACCTTCCTAACGCCCTGACTATTTTTACCTTGGCACTTTTTAACCTTCTAAAACACGATATAATTGACCTACTGTGTGTCCTATTTACTATCTCCTCCTCTCAATTCTCTGAAAATGTAAAGCAAATTCCAAGCATCTTCAGTTTGAATGAATCTGAGGGGGAAAGGAGAAATCCTAAATAACAAGCCTTCACAAAAGTGTTCCTAACAAAGATTATCAGCATCCAACCTTTTGACACTGAAATATGAGGCTATCATCTCTAAACACATCCGGGTGCACTCATAGCTAGGCTGGGATCAAGCAGCCCCTGGGCTGCAGGACAGACAAGCCTGACACAGACTATGCAGATACAAGACAATTTCCTAATCTCTGGCAGCTAGGTGTCAGTACTACACTCCCAAGGACATAGTATATTACACCATGCCTATATGCCCGACTATACAGGAGGGGAACTTTTACTGAGTTCAAACAGTTATTGAGCTTTGGGGAAGTTATTAGAAAAGAAGGGCTTCAATGTACAGAACCTATACAGAAAAAGCCCAAGCATGAAGTACTGATAGGCAAAGAATCCCTAGACTGACTCTTGACAAGGATGGAATCTGTGTTCTGATACTTACCTCATAAAATAACATGAGGATGTACCTAGCCACAGAAAGTAATAGAAGAGGCGCCTTGCCACGACCTAAATGCTTCCCAGTTTGCCCTGGCATCTCATCTGCTCAGTGGTCTTCTTAATCCTAAAATGACGGCTCACACACAGCTTCAGATTCCCTTAGATACTCTTGTCTGTGTTCTACAGAAACACAGTGCGGCTCTCCAAATGTAACTCAAGGATGAAGCAGCCTACCATCCTCTGTCAAATGAGACTCTGCTTCAGCAGTGTGGTGTGGCTGGAAGTTGAAAGAACAGGAAGAGAAGCAGAAGCCTATAAAAGAAGAGAAAAAACTAGCCTACCACCCTTCCAACTTTAGAAACTCAATGAGAAGAGGAGGCAGCTAGAAGTAAGGCTTAGAGGAGGACAAATTCAGGGCCTGGTGTGGTTGCTCATGCCTACTAGCTGGCATAGCACTTAGTGTTGTGATTTTTTTAAAGTGGCACATGAGAGAAAGTTGCCATGGGACAGAGCTCAAGTGCAAGTTTTTTTGTTTTGTTTTTTACTAGGGAAAGGGATCATAGAAGGGAAAAGGGGAATGAGGAGATTGGCCTCCCAGGACAGGAGCATGGGGAGAGAGCAAGGAGAGTGGGGGGAGGGGGACAGAGAGGCAGAGAGATGGAGGGGACAGGAAGTAAGTAGGGCCCTTTTAAAAGGGAACATAATGAATGTGCACAGATGGTGCTTTAGTGACTGAGCTGAGGATGTATCCTGTCAGAACCCCAAGGGCAGGCCTAGTACAGATGCTGAATACTAATACTCAGGAGTTGATGCCTCCTGGGTTTGAGGCAGTTTTAGGCTACATGGTGAATTCTAGAACACATTGAACTATACAACAAAAACTTGTCTCAAGAAGCACCCCATCAAAAAATATAAGGAAAATTCTGATTTATGATTACTTAACAGTTTAATATTTGAATCTCTATGACCTAACACATAGTATAACAAGAAAAGGTTTACTGAGAAAAACCTGCTAGCCCAGAAAAACTGAAAAGCTAAGTTAGAAACAATATATCTTGGGGCTAGAGAGTTTACAGTGGCTGCTTTCCCAGAGGATCTACATTCGGATTCCAAGCACCCATACGGCAGCTCAGAACTGTCTGTAACTCCAGTCCCAGGTGACTCAACACCAGCTTCTGGCCTCTGTGAGTACCAGGCACACAGAGGATCCACAGACACTAATACAGGCAAATATGTGTACACAAGAAAAAACCAACATAATCCAATGTTTTAAAAGCTTCTTACACCTTTATTTATTTTTTTACTGTTCAATTTGATAAAACTTCATACTATCTGAAAGGTTCAGGCATTACTCTGGCCTGCCCTGTTACCTGGCAGGATACACTCAGGCAATACTCTGGCCAGCCCAGAGTTCCGTGAGAACCATGCAGGTGCAAAGGACCCCTTTAAAGGACTGATTCCTGCCCGTTTATGCTCTCTTGCTCTTGCTCTTACTCTCTTTCCCTCTTACACTCTTACTCTCATCTTACTCTGTCTCTCTCTGCGTCTCTCTCATATCTTATCTCTCTCTCTCTGCTCTGCACGGGTTGGTTACCTCTCACCCCCCTTTCCCCTCCCTGTCCACCAATAAACTCCACGTGGGATCGTTGAGTCGCGGTTTGTGTCTCCTTACTGGATAAACCTAAACATTTTAACAACACTATCCAAACTTCATTTTATTTACTAGAATGGTTAAGATGGCACTGAAGTTGTAGTAGCTCTTTGGTCACAGCACTGGCCTACCATGGGGATTTGGTTCAATCCCCAGCATCAAAGCCAACCACACGCAGCCGGGCGGTGGTGGTGGCACACACCTTTAATTCCAGCACTCGGGAGGAGACGCAGGTGGATCTCTGTAAATTGGACACCAGCCTGGTCTACAAGAGCTAGTTCCAGGACAGCCTCCAAAGCCACAGAGAAACCCTATTTTGAAACCCTCCCCCAAAAATACCAAAACCAACCACACACACATACATGCACATGTACATAAAGCTAGGATAGTGAAGGTTTACTAAAATTTTATTTCCCAGATTACAAATATGAACACATGAGACAATTTGAGTCCTGGGGAACTTCTACTGGCCTAATGTAGCCTCCTCTGATAACATTTTTTAAGAGTACATTAAAAAAAATCGTCACACAGAAACCAATTATATTAAAGCCTTATATAGTGATGCATACCTATCATCTCAGCACTTGGAAGGCTGAAGGAGGACTATAAATTTGAGGTTAGCCTAGGCTACAAAGGAAGACAAATAAATAAATAATAAAATTATAGGAGTATACTACATTTGTGATCATGGACCAACAAAGAATTGGTAAAGAGCTGGGCATTGGTGGTGCATGCCTTTAATCCCAGCACTCGGGAGGCAGAGGCAGGCAGATCTCTGTGATTTCAAGGCCAGCCTGGTCTACAGAGTAAGTTCCAGGACAGCCTCCAAAACAATAGAGAAACCCTGTCTCAAAAAACAAACAAACAAACAAAAGAATTGGTAAAGAATATTAATTAACTTGGAAAAGAATAGTACAAACGTGTTTGCCTTTCCTATCTATATAGTATATATAGTATATAGTATATATAGTATTCCTACTATTAGAAAAGAACAGTAACTTTCGAAGGTTAGGGTGTTATATAAAGTTACTTAAAATTTCAATAGCTTGTAAGGAATTTTTACTTATGACAGAGCAGCTACACCTATGTCTTGTTTCTATTATATATGCATATTGTAAACAAACACCTTAAAAATTATTTCTATACAAAGTTAATAATCTACCATACCAATACTACATTTGTATTCTCACTAATCTCTGCTTATCCAAGATGACACGTCTTTCCTTAAGGCAAGATCTCATGAAGAGCTTCATATCTTAGCACACTGTGTTCAAAATGTTTGCACATGCAATATATAAGCTACTAAGCTTTCTGCAGATTGTCATTAGGGTCTATAATTAGGATATACCTTATAGTTAAAGCTGTGAAATAACAAGTCTGCTAAGCATTTTAGTAACTCAACACCTTTGCCAGTTAACATAAACGACTAGTGTATGGAGATAAAATGTATTTTCAGAAAGCTGGAGAGTCAAGCAACAATCATTCCTTCTACAACTAGAGTTCCAACAAGTCTTGGAATGGAAGCAACTGACTTTAGCTTCTAAAAGTGCACTATCACCTCTTAAACCAGGTTAAGTTTCTTTTCAACCTCTAGCTTTGTCCTGTTAAAACAAACTTCCAAGCCCTTGGACACCAAAACTGCATTTCTTGACCCTACAAAGTGAAGATAAACTTTGGATAGTAAACAATATAAAACGTATCTTGAATAAGACAGTACATTCTGAAACTGGAGGGGCATTGTGGGCTTTCTTTTTTAGAAAATGTGTCCAACCACTAAAACGACAAACTCTTATTTAAAAAACTTGCGACGTCTTCGTCTTTCAGAGAAAACAGTAACGAACTGCTGGTGTCAATTGCCACGAGGTGGATAGGTCCTACAACTTTATGAATTAAAAAAAAATCGTAGGGAAAAGGCTTGCTGTGAGGAGGGGCATCTCCTGCTTTTTTACACTTTGAGAAAAATACATAATTATCGTTGGCTTGATTTACAAACTAAATAAATCGCTTTCACAAGTGTATAGACAATAATCGTGACCCTAAACAAATTGTCCAAAGGAGCTCATTTTATAAAAGCCTCTAAAAGACAAGGCAAAAACCTTAGTTTCCATACTACAGCTCCCACCCATAAGTCTATTTGGAATTCTGACAAAAGCAGATAAATCATACAGTACATTTGAGGAATGTTCTCTTCATTTTTTCCTATCAATTTTTCTTTAAGAAGCTGAAGTATCGTCATCACAGACCAGAAAACACAACTGACAAGTTACCAATTTAACCAATTTTTTCCACCATAACTTTGTATCAACAGTTTGCCACACCTTTTAAATGTGAAAATTAGCATGCTTCAGTGCTAACTACAAAGGACTTTATTTCAAAAGTAGCCTAGAAAATATCGCGTTGGGGGGGGCCGGGGGAGATTTCCAGACCTGGAAAACTGCGAACAGATAAGGACCTGCGGTTACATTTTGCAAGCATTTATCAGGTCCTGCATGGATAAAGCAAACCTCTTGATAATAACAAAACCTCCAAACAGGCTCAGATTGCAGGCTTTCAGATCCTCCCAGTTACACCTGTGCAGGCACTTCCTGTTCTCCCGCGCCACCGACCAGTAGTTTGGGTAATTGTACCGTAAAGCGCCGTTTAGAAGCTAAACATTAACTTTGTCCATCTCTGTACAGCTACTGAGAAACCCCCACCCCAAGATTCTATCACATCCAATCCAGTCTGCTCCCCCGAGGAGGGACGCCAATCATGCTGGAGCCCCGGAGCAGGCAGAGTGCCCTGCGACAGCAGGGCTGGACCGTGAGGGACAGGAGCCGGGACAGCACATCCCGACCCAGCCGGATCCCGCCCTCAGCCCGCGGCCACCCGGGTCAGCACGCCCGATCGGGCGAGCCGGTTGCAGGCCGAGGGGGCGCGGGTCCTCCGCCCTCCGCCCAGCGTGGGCTCCCGACACTCACCCCAAGCTCTACCTCCCGAGCGCCGCAGCCTTCCAGTCCCGCTGGCCCGCCTCCGCCTCACGCCGACACCCACAACGTCGTGACAGCCGAAACGACACGCAGAGAGGCAGACGGCCACGGCCGCTCTCCGCCGCCCGCCCGCGTGGAGCATGCGCGCACACGGGACCCAGGGGCCGGTCTGGCCAGTGACACCTGCGATCAACAGGTCTCTGGACCCCGCCCTCCCTCGCCGCGTCGGGATGCCCCGCCCCTCGCGCCGGCCCCCGCCTTCCCGTCGCGCCCCGCCCCCGCCCGTGAATTCCCAGCCTTCCTGCGGGTGATGCTCCGTGTCCGCGGGCCTCCGTGTGGCGCGAGATCCCGCGAGAGCAGGACTTGGGCTTTTTTTCCATCCCCGTCGCGGGGGTGGCGCTCGCTGTGAGGACGGACGTGGAGGTTCCTCGAGCGGCCGTGTGGGTCTGGGCCTGGGAAGGTTCCCGCGGCAGACGTGGTGGATGTGCTGTTCTGCGCCTTGGTTTGCGGTTTTGTAATCCGAGTGCGGGTCCTGCCGGAACTGAGCCGTGGCGGGGTCGGCGCCCCGGGGTTCTCAGGGCTCCTGGGAGTCGGTACGGCTTGTTTGCAGTTGAATGGTTTCCACCGGCGTGAATGTTATTTTCCCTAGCCGGTGGTTTCGTGACCATTAATAAAATGAAAGGCTTAACCAGCGCCTTGACCCGGTTAATCTTTGTCAGAAAATTTGGCAGTTTCGTTTCCGTGTTTTGGAACAGGTTTTAAGTTGCAAGCTGCTATTGAGAACCGGGCTAGCCTTTGTTTGAAAAATTTGTCTTAGGGATAATAGCGAAAAGGAAAAACAAAAACAGAAAGCCTATCTGGCCACCAAGATCTCTCAAAAGTAGATGTAGTTTTGAAAGATGTTTCCAGAGCCGGCGTATGTAGAACATAGTGATAAAAATAGACGTAGGTAAACTCATAGGTGACTCCTAAGTTCATCTAAAGAAACAGGATGAGGCAACCTTGGAAGTTGATAGGTGACATGCGGTGAGTTTATTGTGCTTGAAACTGGATCACTGAGAATTTATTGAACGTTTACCACATAAGAGAAGTGAAATAAAATGAAGCTACAGACGCCGTCCTCCACGTTAAAAATTGGAGTGGAGGGAAACCAGCCGCACCTACCTCTCTGATACACGTTAATCATTCTTCTCTGTGACCCATAGTTTTCTGCACTACATCTTAGGTCGCCTCTTTCCCCATCACGGACATTATATCCAAAGCACTCTCGGGTGTGCATTTTCATGTTGGATCCCCCAACTGTCGATTTGGATTTTACTTTAGTGCCTTAAATATGTCCTAAAATAGACTCGGACATCTTTATCTTACCCTGGTATCAGGTTTATCCCCCACCATCTGTACTTCAAATAATGGCACCCCACTGTCCTCCTTTATTCTATCTACACTATTGCCAAGTCATATGAACTCTTACCTCCCTTAAGTATCTCTCAAACCTGTTGTAACTCACTCATCCTTCCGGTGATCGGTTTATCTTCTGACCCATTTCCCACTCCAACCTCCATTCCACCAGTAGCTTTTCTAACATGAAAATGACCATGATACCCTCATTAAGAGCTTTTCCAGATGTCTTCCTTCCATTACCATCTGCATTGTCTTTCATGATCTTACCCCAATACTGGTCCTCTCACCTGACATTCCCCCATTTTCTTTATGCTAGTTATTCTAAAATCCCCACTGTTCTGTTATCCTATGAGGCCTTCATGATCTCCTCAGTCCCAATTGAATGCTTCCTCTCTTCCTTACATCTTTTCATAGCTTCCTGAGACAAACTTACCCCCCATTTACCCTTTTATGGACATAATTCTTTTTTTCTTTCTTTTTTGGTGTTTCCAGACAGGGTTTCTCTGTGTAGCCCTCACTGTCCTGGAACTCACTCTGTAGAGCAGCTGGCCTCAAACTCACAGAGATCTGTCTGCCTCTGCCTTCTGAGTGCTGGGATTAAAGGTGTGAGCCACCACTGCCCAGCTAACATTTCTATTAAAGCAGTGATTTTTCTGATTCTCTTAAGAATTAACTGGCAGAACAACTGTGACATTCATTCTTGAGAAATATAATATGAGTTGTGGGAAACAAGTAGTCTACCTCTGCTTTTAATTTAGAGATTACAGAATGCCCTTCAGTTTGTACAGCTTAAGGATTTGACTAAATCCTGACTATACACTTTATGTCAATCTCAAAAATGGTACAAATTCTAGGATACCTAAACACTGACCTTTAAATGATAGTATTGAAGCAGCTCCTTATTTAAGCATTAAGGGGAAAGAGCCTGAAGCAACACAGAACAGGACATGGACATAACAAGATCTTGATGGTTTTCTACCAGAAAAAAATGTATAGTTAGGCAGGTCACAATGTGTACTGTAGATGTACTGACTCTCAGAATGACTATTCCTAGTTGAGATGTGTGTACGGTGGGGGTTACATTCCAATAGTCCCTGACTGAGCAGACCTAAATTATGAAGAACAATCCTTGCCTCATTGGTTAAGGGCTCATAGAAGGGATAGCTTTGGTATGTCAGAAAAGCCTAGATCATTCAAGTGAAGTCCAAGTGGACTGCATATTTCCAGTGTAACTATTATTGTGGATTGATAACTCAGACTGAGGAACGCACTACCCTGTGGCTAGCTTCCTGCCATGTTGACTGGTAGGAGTAGCAACATTCTGTCCTGAGGAGCTGGGATCCAGAAGTTCCTGGAAGTCATTCATAGTTAGAGGTGTGGTAAGTCATGACACAACTGGGTGGAGTAGCCTGAAATGTGGCATCAAGAAATAACAGCTAAAAGGATGACTCAAAATTAGACAGAATCCTTTTTTCCTCTAAATGCATTCATGAGAAGGTCTGACAAATAATTGTAGAGCAACTAAACCCTAGAGAGTAGGAACTGTAGTTTTTCACTGTAGCTTTAGGGCATAACTGAGTACCTGGCAGCAGTATATGTTTAGTGAATGGAACGAAAAGTTTAGCTGACTTCGTTTCTCAGGCTAGACAGCTGTTTGTACAAAAATTAGAGCTAATGGGTATACTTGAAGGAAGAGATGTGCCTGCTCAGAAAGCCAAGCTTTAGAAAAAACTAAGGCTAGTGTAGGGTTGATGTAATGGGAAGCCCTTGTAAGTTCTTGGATGGTATGATTAGTTTGGAGTATGACCAAGAATTATTGAGGAAACTAAATCTAAGTAAAAAGAAAAATTCCAGACCATGACATAGGGATATGAGCCTCCTAGAGAAATCTAGGCAAATACAACATAATCCTTTCCTGGCTTTCCTCCTACTTCATCAGCTTTTCCTTCTCACTTTACAGTTTATTGTTTATTTCCCACTTATTTTATTTAGTATGCGTGTGCACATTCTATATCATGTGTGTGGAAGTCAGAGGACAACTTCTGGAAATCTGTTTTCTCCTCCACCATGTGAATCCCAGGAATCGAACTTGGGTCATCTGGCTTGATAGCAAGTGCCTTTACCTGAGCTCTTTTGCTACCCTTTCTCAATCTACTCAAATAATGGCACCCCGCTGTCCTTTTCTTTATTCAATAGAAATACACTATTGCCAAGTCGTATGAACTCTTACCTCCCTTAAGTATCCATTTTTCTCATAACCCATCCAAGTAGTCTACTTAAAGTGTGTTCATGTAAGTTCCTAACTCAAAATGGCTCAATGGTTTACCATTTATATGAAATAAAGTACGAACTTCTTACCAATGCCTACAAACTCCTGATCTCTTTATTTCCCTAACAATATCTTGGTGTCTCCTGCCAAAAAATACTTTCCATCCTTTATTTCCTATGTACATCTCAACTGGGATATTTGGCTTTATTCCCTATGTACTTCTCTCCTATGGACATTTGGCAATGGCTAGAGCAGTTTAGGTTGTGATGGTTGGAGGCAAGAATGCTATTAAACAACATAGGGCAAGATAGCCTCCCACAACCAATAATTATCCAGTCCTAAGTAAAATTTTCCTGCTTTTAGTAATCCTAGGTGGGATATTTTTACCCCTTTATGTTAGATAGTTAGCGGGGTGATTCTGTCTCCTTCCCAGCAGTTTGCACAGAGTTTGCAAGAGGAGGCCTTTTCTTCTTTGATTGCAAAGTAGTATAGGCATGCACTGGAAGCTACTGAAGCAATGGCCCTTGGTATTTGGTGTCGCTAGCCTAAAAGAATAAGGACAAGACCCTGAAAGTTATCTTTCCCCTTTCAAAGAAGTCAAGGGTTGAATATTCCTTGGATGCCCGATCTCTGAGGCATGATTTTTGATAATACAAGAAGGTCAAACTCAACATCCCTAGCATCTTACACAGGCTTCTTTTGGTAACACCATTGGCTCTACACCCAGTTCCTCCTAAGATCTGCTTTTCCGAGAAAATTCACTGATAATACATCAAGTAATTTAAATTGGTCTCCTTAAGTTTTTCTGATTAGTTATCTTAGCCATTTCTTTTCTTTTAATTTCTTTTTCTTTTCTTGTTTTTCAAGACAGTGTACCTTTGGAGCCTGTCCTGAAACTGGATCTGTAGACCAGGCTGGCCTCGAACTCCTGCCTCTGCTTCCCTAGTTCTGGAATTAAAGGTATCTGCCACCAATGGCCAACTAGTTTAGCCAATCTCATACTCTGTTATTTTACTTTACTTGGAAACATTCTGATTTTCTTATCTATAAGAACTGGATGAGAAATAATATATATGATGTCATTTGATAATGCTCTAGATGAAAGTGACTATTCAGCACTATGCTGTATTATTACTGCCATTAGTGTTGTTTTGATTACCAATACTGACTCACCTGATCACATACTACTACAAGAAGCTATGTGCTGTTTCCCAGGAATATGCCCTTGGTCCAGACTGTCATTCAAGTAAGGATCAGTTCCCTTCTAACCAAGGGAAGGAACCCATTGTCTCCTTGTTATGACTTTCTAACTCTTAAGATGTGTCTATCACAATGAATTGAAATACACCTCTCGGTAAGTTGCACCTACTGTCCTTACTTGTGGCCTTTACAGCAATGGAATTTTATCATCAATTTCTCCTAAGGCTCTACTTAATGTTGGAAATACCTCTTGTGCTCTCAAGCTAAAAGTACTTTCTTGCAGTTTTTGAAGGCCTACTGAATAGTAAACTAATTCATTTTTTATTTGTTATACTTCACCTTATTCTCCAGAATACTTGAAGTAAATTCTAGAAGAGCATATAAAATAGTGGTCAAATAGAAATAGAAATAGAAATAAGTAGAGTAGAATATAAAGAGTAGAGTAGAATGTAAAGTCTGAGAACAAACAAAACAATAACATAGAAGTATGCATCTTTTGTTACCTTAAACTTTAGCTTGGCTTTGAAAACCACAAGTGATTAAGGTATATAAATGATAAATAATGGGGAAAAATCTTTCTGTCTTTATCTAAAATGTACCCCCCACGGAGGGGATCTTCTTCTAAGGAGGTTTGTGCATCAGGAGGCGCTTATCTGTATTCGCTGATAGTCACCTTATCAACATGTTCCTGGCAAGTGTTGTACAGCTTCATGTGCCCCCCATGTGACTGAATTCATAATGTACTTTTGTTGTCAACTTCTGAGAAAAATGTGCTACCCAAAAATAAAACTAGATTTTGCGGGATGTCTGATTGCAGTTTGGAGAAATTACTTCTTTCATTGTTTCACACAACTGAATTTTAATCAGAACAGCTCAACTAGGGTTCTTTTTGGTTTTTTTTTTTTTTTTTGGTTTTTTGAGACAGGGTTTCTCTGTATTGCTTTGGAGGTTGTCCTGGAACTCACTCTGTAGACCAGGCTGGACGAGATCCGCCTGCCTCTACCTCCTGAGTGCTGGGATTAAAGGCGTGACCCACTGATACCCGGCTATCTAGGGTTCTTTTAAAATATTTTTTAACTATGCTTTGCTCTCCAATGTGAGTTTATATTCAAAATAATCCATTTTTTGATGTCTGAAATGAATTTAACTAAGTTTCTCAGATCATAATACCCCAGGTTCTTTATCAAGTGTTATGTGGACTCAGGGAACAACATCTTATTAGATTTTCAAGTTTTATTCCATAAGTTATAAAAAAGATTCCCTGTTCTGTCTAGATTCATTTTAAGGTGTTTGTTTGGAGACATGGTTGTATGTAGATTACTGTCCTCTAAGCTACGTAGTTGAGCACAGGCTTGAACTCTTGATCCTGCTGCCTCCACCTTCCAGATGGGGCTACAGGTATACATACCCATAGCCAGCTTCTTCCTAGATTTTTGTATTGCCAAAATTAGTAGTAACTTCTTTATCTTCGGCAGTGTCAAGGAGAAGAATACTGCTGAAGGTCGAAGGACTCCAAGGATTCTAGCTGGATCCGACCTGAAATCCTTCCTTCCTAAGCACTAACTTTCATAATACCTGAAGATGCTATGCAAGCTGCCAAGAGAGGAAGCAATCAGCAGTCTATCTAGCTGACTCCCATGAACCACAACACTGCCGGCCACACTGGTTCCTAATGGTGCACTGAGGCACTACTATCTTGGCAATAACTAACATGGTCTAATGAAACTTAAGATCCATTCAACAAGAGGGAACTGATGCCTGGTAATGGAAACATAGCCAACTACATTGAGTCAGTGATGTCATGAATCAGTGAGGAGAACCTACTGTTGTCAGTTCATTAGATCGGTGTAAGTCCTAACTGCATTCTGAAGACTTATTCTTTTACCTATAGAAGAGTGCAGCTATCACCCCATGCCCAGCAAAGAAGCTTCCCTATGGAGCAGATAGAGACCATTACAGAAACACACAGTTGGTCAAAATGCAGATATCAACTAATTACGGGTGCTCAGCCCTAACTGATACAGCTACATCACAACTCTTGTGCCTAGCAGGGCTCAGAGAACATCAAGGAAGAGGGGGCAGGATGTTGCATTTATTTAACTCTGTGTAGCTGTGTTACTGTACCTGTCTAAAATACCTGGTGGTCCTGATAAAGAGCTGAACGGCCAATAGCAAGGCATCAGCAAGGATAGGTGGAGCATGGCAGGCAGAGAGTATAAATAGAAGGCAAACAGAGAGTATAAATAGAAGAGCAACGAGAGAATAAGAGACGGGAAGGAGGAAGACTTCAGGGGCCAGATCCAGCCACACAGCCAGCCACAGAGTAAGAAGGAAAGTAAGGTGTGCAGAGTAGGAAAGAAAGATAAAAGCTGAGAGGGAAAAGACAGATGGGGTAATTTAGATTGAGAAAGGCTGTTAAACAGCAGCCAAGCTAAGGCTGAGCATTCATAACTAAGAGTAAACCTCCATGTGTGAGTTATTTGGGAGCTGGGTGATGGCCCCCCAAAATACCTAAAGAACAAAAAAGTCAAAAGAGTAAAACATCTCACTGCAGGGTTTTCCTGGGATGAGCTCCCTAATTGGTTATTCTATGCAAAGTGGTCAGAACTAAAATCATATATGCATAAGCTATACTAAACAGACTTGCCAGGCTATGTGTATATAACAATGATAAAGGAAAAGAGGTCTGCTGTGTGAAGATGTGTCACTGTGATTGGTGTGATAAAAAACAAAATGGTCAATAGTTAGGCAGAAGGTATAGGCAGGACTTCCAGAAGAGAGAAAGACAGAAGAAATGAATCTAGGAAGAGATGCCAGAGGATACAGAAAGGAAACAGGGGTTGCAAGATGGAAGAGAGGTAAATAACTATGAGGCAAAAAATAGATTAATTTAAATGGGTTAATTTAAGTTATAAGAGCTCGTGGGATAAGCTTAAACTATACACTGAGCTTTCATAATAAGTCTCTGTGTCATGATTTGGGGGCTGATAGTCCAAAAAAAAACTGCTAAAGAGGTCACCTATATAACAGGGAGTGAGGGGATATGGGTAGGTTTGGAGAATGGTAAGAGAAGGGGGTAAATGATGCAATTATATTTTAATTTATAAAGATAAACTTAAAATTTTTAAATCTAAACACCATGATATTTGGAGATTTGCCAAACATTTTCCCACCTCTTGGTAACCTATTAAAGCCACATAGAAGCCTCAGTGCCAAACACAGATATAGGTCCATGCAAAACAATGTCTTTAAAAAATACAATAGAGAAGAGGCAAGCAGATCTCTGAGTTTGAGGCCAGCCTGGTCTACAGAGTGAGTTCCAGGACAGCCTCCAAAACAATACAGAGAAACCCTGTCTCAAAAAAACAAAGAAACAAAAAATACAATAGAAAAGTAGCACAGAATCCTTTGCTTGGGGCACATTGGCTGGAATACAAAGGAAGTTGCCCTGGAGAGTGTATTCTTTGTATAAATGACAAAAAATATTCAGGACACCACTGTTTCCAAGTTGAACTTCCTTGTTGAAATTCACTTCACAAGATCAAAGAAAAAGGGGGGAGGGAGGAGGCTGAATCCTTAATTTTTAGTAAAGTACAAAAATTGTTGGAAAATATTCAGTAATAGATATTTTCAGAGGTTCATAAACATTTCTAATGACAGAAATTTACTAGAGGACTGAATTTGCCATGGGTTACTTATTTATTTTGAACTCACTTTGTAGAATAGAGTGGCCTCAAAAGAAAAGAGATAGTATTGGGATTAAAGGTGTGTACCACCACACTCAGCCATCTTTACATCTTAACTGCTTGTGTTCTTGAATCTCTCGTCTCCCTGTGAAACCAGTGCTAACCCTGAATTATAGTGAGGAAAAGCACCAGCCAGGTCTTCACAAGTAATATCCCTGGATATGTTATACATTTCAAAATCAAAGTTTTCTGCTTAAATAGCTTTCTGTAGATTTTTCTTCTGCTAATATTTCAAATTACTTTTTAGCAGTTCCGGGTCAAATTCCTTTATGTTATTAATTATCAAATTAAATAATTTTAATGAAATAGATACTATTTAAGTTAATAAAAACAAAATTGTTTTCCAAAATTTAAAGAGCTATGTCTTAGTTAGGGTTTCTATTACTGTAATGCAATGCTGTGGCCATGGCAACTATTATAAAGGAAAGCATTTAACTGTGTTACATTTCAGAGGTTTAATCCATTATCATCATGAAGGGAAGGATGGCAGCACACATCCAGACCTGTTGCTAGAAAAGGAGTGAAGATGTAATTGAGGATCATCGGCAAGCAGGAAGAGAGAGTGATACTGGGTCTGGCTTGAGAGTCTGAAACCTCACCTAGTGACACACTTCCCTCAAAAAGCTACACCTGCTCCAACAAAGGCCACACCTCCTAATAGTGCCACTCTCTATAGCCCTGTGGAGCCATTTTCATTCAAACAACCACAAGCTACTAGCAGATTTTAGACATTTTACACTACAATGTAGAGTATGTATAATGCTTTATTTATGACTCTTTACACCCAAACATGCTTAAAAATGAGTTCAGAATTTCATTGACTAATATTTTAACTATTAGAGATTTATTCTGATAGTCTATTCTATTTCATTTTAAAAGTTGTGGTCATAGCCAACCAAATTAAGATCCACACTCCTTTACAATAGTTTGAAAGACATGGATCAACAGTTTTTTTAAATTAATCAAAGCAACATTAACTCTTTTTTATAATACAGAATAGAAAATTTACCATACAGAATAGAAATTTATTCCTATTCAGTTAGAAAAATATTCATTATGGTTCATGCATCAATCCATGTTCTATTTGTGTAACAAAATATTTGAGGTTAGTCACATTATAGGGGGAGAAATGCTTGTTTATCTTTCAGTCTAGGGAGCCAAAGATAAGAATCAGGCAGTCCCCTCCATTCATCTTCAGGGTTGGTGGCATAATAATTGTGGAGCAGGTTTAGAAGAGATCACATGACCAGAAGCCATAGAGATCCAGCACCCAGGCTTGCTCCTTTTGTACAGTGGGCTTTCTCTGGAGCTGGCATCTTATGAAAAGTACATTAATCCCTTTTCAAGGAGGAATTCTTGAAGTTCTTATCACCCTCTACTTGGCAGTATCTCCTAAAGTTCTACTGCCTGGACACTGACACAGTAGGGTCAAAATCCCAGCATTTGAGCCTATCTTCCTATTTGGATTTGAGCTATGAACTCATTTGTCTGTTTACTGAAAGAGGGTCTCCTGTAGCTCAGACTGGCCTCAAATTCACTGTAACCAAAGGTAATTTCTGATCCTTTTGCTTCAACATCTACAGTGTTTAGATTACAGGTGTGAGCCACCTTTCTGGTTGTATAAACTCTTAACAAGTTTTCTCATTGCCCTTTGTCCCCATGTACTACAGTTTCCTTTTAAAATTATATTGCATCGAAAAGTCAGGATAAATTTGGATCTCACTTAACATATGAGTCCAAACAGAAATATATGCCTTTAAAATCTAGGAGTGTTTCATTTTAGCCATGGAAAACTTTACACAGTTTCAGTTTTTAATTTTGTTGCTTAGGTTTTAAAGAATTCTTTTGAATACTTACAAAGTGTGGTTGGTCACTTAGCTTGGAATGGATTCCAAGCTTGCGGAATTGCCAGAAGCCTACATTCCATCTCTCAAAGACAGCAAGCTGCCTTTCTGTCCTGCAGAAGGATAAATACCAACAAAAGCATTTTTCCTAAGAAAAGACTTACTCAAAGCCATACTTTCCTAAGTTTAAGAAAGAGGAGTCACCGCTGAAGAACTGCAGTGATGTCGTATAATTTTGATCTCACAGAAGTGGCAGAATGAGGAAATTCTGGAATGAGTAAGTCTGCTGGTAGAGCTGTGTGACCTGGGCTGAAAAGTTCAAGATGTTCTCTGCATATTCAAGACTGGGCATTGTACTCACATTGGACTTCTAGTTGGCTCCCTCTGTTTCCTGGGCAACCAAAATATTTATAAATCGATCTAGATGGAAAGTGTAAAATCTTAACTGGGTGCAATAAATGGTTATTTTGACTAGCACACTTGATTGCTAAGTCTTTTGTTGATTTCTGAGATGTCAAGTACTCTAACATTGTGAGTGCTGATGGGAATTCAAACTGGAGCAACCCTATGGAAATCAGTGTGGAGGTTTCTCAAAGAGCTGGAAATAGATCTGCAAGAGCCAGCTATGTCACTCTTGAGTATATGCCCAAAGGACCTTGCTACAGAGATACTTGCTCATTCATACCCAGAGCTAATCTAGTCATAAGAGCCAGGAAATGGAAACAGCCTAGATGTCCATCAACTGATGAGTGGATAGTGAAAATGTGATACTTTCATGCAATACATTATCATTCAGCTGTTAAGAAATGTGAAATTTGTAGGTAAATGATGTAATTGTAAACAGTCATACTGAGTATGGTAACCCTGACCTAGAAAGACAAGTATCAAATGTTTTCTCTCATATGTGGATATTAGCCTTTAAACTTTAGATAAGTAGTTTTCAGAAATTAGGAAACTAGTAAGGGGTCATGCGGGAAGATGGACTATTTCAAGGAAGGGGATATAGAATATAGGAATATAATCAGGAAAGGGAATGATATAAAATGGGGTAGGTGATAGGAGGGCGGGTAGATGAGGGAATATGAGGAGGGCTATTTTAGATATATAGAGTTTAAATGTAGCTTACCTATAATGGGGGGACAGTAGCACAGCTGTACTTGATACGACCCTCCTCTCAAGGCTAAGGGATCATTGTGGATGAAGTAGTGAAGGGATTTTAACAGCCACAGGTTCAAGGAAGCACACATGAACTCAGAAGTTGGAACAGTGTGTACAAGACCTATGTGTAAGGCTCACTGAGAAGTCACATTAGCTACCCAAGGATGTTTCTTTCATAAAGTTGAAATCATTTATAATTGCTGCCACACAAGATAATTACTAAAACACATAACTGCCTTTATGAAGCAACATATGCAGTCTGACATCCAGTATTTCATCAACAAATGTGGTTTTTATCCTTTTGATTTTTCTTTAATATTTTTTTCTGTTTTTCATGTTTACATATTCTGTGGAAAAATACTACAATTTTTTTCTCTCTTCTAAAGAGACCATTATATTTTTCTCTGGACGCTGAAAGGTTCAGCTGTTTTTCAGGTCAATGAAAAAACCCATTCAAAATTTCTTTTGAATTTTAAACTGCCTAGCAACCAGAGTGAAATTTTGGCATTTCTTATGTTGTCAGCTGAGCATGAATTCATAGACATTTCCAGGAATGGAAGAAATATACTAGTGAACAGAGGGTTATTTCTTCATTCTCTACATAACCTTAAAAAATCATCTTGGATTCTCCAGTTTGAAATACTTTATGATATTAGGGAATAGTGTTTTATAACTGACATATTTAATTGCTATACTTTCAGGGATGAACAGAAAAATTTATATGATCATATAAATTAGAAATTTGGACATAACAATTGTAATGTAACAATTTTTCTATACTTGGGCTTAAGCTGAGCACCTCATGCATGTCCATAATTGTTCTATATATCCCCATCATTCATAGACATCTTAAATAAATTAAAATGAGAAGAAACTGGTGTAAACAAATTCCACATTGCATATTTTTCATGCATATTTTAACTTATACAATTTTAAAAATTATTGTATTCAAACTCTTGTGGTGGATGTGCTTTGAGAACCATCTGTACTCTTTAACTTTATTTTATTTTGCTGTATGTAATTCACTGGTACTTGATTTCAATTTGACTAGGAATTAAATATTTGGCTAGTTCAAAAGAAAGTTGCCAATTCAAATTTTATACAATTGCTCATATATTTATTGTATGTTATTGCTCTTCTAAAATTTATATGTAAATATACTCCTAATAAATACATTGTGTTGTGTGATAATCTTTTTGTACACTGTGAAGATGTGTCTTTGCCAAGGCACCTTCTAATTGGTTTAATAACGAGCTGAATGGCTAGTAGCTAGGCAGGAGAGGATAGGCAGGACTTTCGGGAAGAGATAGGAACTCTGGGAAGAAGAGAGGAAGAATTCATCAGCCACACAAGGAGGAAGTGGGGTGCACAGTACTGCGCAGAGGTAACTAGACGTGTGGCAGGACATAGATCAATATAAACAGGTTGGGAACAAGCCTAACCTAAGGCCAAACTTTCATAATTAATAAGAAGTCTTCATGACATTATTTGGGAGCTGGCAGTCCAAAGAAAGTCAAACAATAGTATTGAGATTTAGAGAACTTGAATTCTAAGGTCACATCAGTCGTTGACATGGCAGTAGTATTCGATTCTACTCCCTGGATCACCAGATACTAATCTTAACAATACTAGACAATTTACTTATCCATTCTAACTCAAGAATAATTTAAAGTACGTTAAAATACATAGGCATTTAAATTCTACTGACAGCTAAAGAGAAGACATATCCAGATGTGCTGTACTGCCATGGTACCAGACAGGAAGTGCCTACCCCCTCATGTGCAGCAACAAATAACATCTGTAGACCATCTCATATAACTCAAACCCTGCACATAAAATATGGAATGACCCCACATATCTTACTGTGTATTTTGATTCTAGAGTCAGTGTAAGTTTTCTGGAATAATTTCATTGAAACAATGAAAACTTTTTTTGTTGTTTTTTTCAAGACAGGGTTTCTCTGTATTGTTTTGGAGGCTGCCCTAGAACTCGCTCGGTAGACAGGCTGGCCTCAAACTCACAGAGATCTGCCTGCCTCTGCCTCCCGAGTGCTGGGATTAAAGGCGTGCGCCAACAATGCCCGGCGAAACAATGAAAACTTTTGTCAACTACTTTTCCATCTGAACCTTCACCATGAAAAGACTAGATTATTTAAAACAAAGCTAGATATGAAAATAAAGTTATGAATGAATACAAGTGACTTAAAAGCTTTTTAAATAAGAATTTAATTGTCCAGTTAAAATTTAATGCCATGAGATCAAGTTTACTTAACTGCTATGAAATGATTATAGCAATGAAGAACTTAAGTGGCTTTGACATCAAGTAGGCTAACAGCAGCTTTTATTTGCAGAGCTTTCTGTGGCATGCCCAGCTTCCTTGTCACAGGTCATCTGATTCTGGCACCATGGTGTCTTCTGTAGGTTCAGTTGTTATCACCACAGGAATATTTTCAGATATCCATCCCTTTGGGGTCCTGTTAAAGGACCGTCTGCCTGAAAGAGGGTTGGCAAAGGCCATGAACCTGGGATCTGTTAGCAGTAGTAGTTCAAAATCTGGAACTTTGAATTTAACCATTTTCGATGCCTTTTCAAAACCTCCAAATGGAGTGGCAACTCTGTGGGAATGAAAAGAAAAGCAAATAATAATTAATATTCATTTGTATTTGTCATAAAATGCATAAAAGAATCTCTTAATTTTACGGACCTGTTATTATGGACTCTAACTGATATATTTTAGCTTGAGACCTCAGAATCAAGCATTTTCATTGAAGGTCCATGCATTGGTAGTAAAACTGATAAATGACAAATTACTGTGACTCCCCTTTGTAGGTACTCTTAGTTTTGGATAAATCTGCTCCCTGAATCATTACAAGCAATTCTTGCTTGCGCCTGTGCTTTTGCTGTCTGTTGTATTTAATGCCGATGGCATTTCAGTTCTATCTTCCCTCCAACTACCCCAGCCCACACTTCCTTCATTAGATTCCTGTGGTAGGAGTTGTTTCTATTTAACCATGTTGTACTTGGGGTATTTGTTTTGTTCATGTATGTTTTAGAGACTATCATTTGTTTAGGGTCATCTATAGATTCCAAACTCTTTGAAGGTAAGAAATGTGTCTTGTGTATGTTTCTTTCTTCATCTTAGAAATTTCAAAATTTGCAAAAAGAGGTCATGAGTTTGAAGGAGAGCAGGGAGTGGTATATGGGAGGATTTGGAGGGAGGAGAGGGAAGCAGGAAACGTCATAATTAAAACATAATCCCAAAACAAACAAACAAAAGATTTCAAAATTCCCCCATTTATAATAAAAGTCTAACCTCTATCGTTGCATACAGTATCTCACATAAATTTCTGACTTATTTTATGTTAGGCATTATTTGCTCATTCACTGCCAGGCACAGTTCTAAATGAACGACGATGTGAATAATACAGTTTCAGATCTCACATGCAGGAGACATAACACGAAAATAAGCACAGCAAACATCTAACCGTGGTGAACTGTGTAGCAGAGTTAAATAGGACGATGTGTGAATAACTGAGCATTTAGTTTCTTTAGACTGAATGATCAATGAATATTTCTCTGGGGGAAAATGACATTTCAAATACCTTCTGAAGACAGAGTTTACCCATTAGAATTTGGCCAATGCCCAGCAACATGTCCACTATAGAGAATAGCCAAAGGCAGATAAAATATTGGAAGTTCAGGGAAAGGAAGATTAGCAGATGGAGGCAGGGGAGGCACACAGGCTGATTGTGTGGGAGTCTGTCTAAGGAGGAAATTCAGGGACAGAAGAGATGGCTCAGTGGTTAAGAGCACTTCCTCTTCCTTCAGACCAGAGTTTGGTTCCCAGCACTAGTATCCTGTAGGACACAACCACTTGTAACAATATGACCTAGTTAAACTTTGTAGTGGGAAATCTAGTTGCCGTGTGAACAGATTATAAGAAGTCAAGAGAGGCAACCCGTTTGTATTATCTGTGAAGATGATAGACCAAGTGGTTCAAGGTCTGTTTTGGAGCCAGATGGGCAGCATTTCCTTATAAATCAGATAAAATATAGGAGCAATGGGAACATCAAGGGCAACACATGGATTGAGAGTTTTAGCAACTAGCAGGTTCAAAGTTGGGAACTTTTTGACTGGCGTGGGTGGGAACATGACTTGGACATGCAAGTGAGGGGACAGTCACACTGTTTGCCAGGTTCACTTTCCTGTACACTTTGCTTTTGCCAATTAGGAAAGTGATTGCCCTTGCTACTTGTGCTCATGGTCATGTTTCCTCTCCCCCCCATCCACTCCCCCCTCCCCTTCTCCCTCTCCCTCCTTCCCTTCCTACCTCCCCTCCTCCTTCTCTCTGTTTGGAGTTCTCTTGTTCTCAACACTCCTTAAGTTTAAACTTCTTGGAGAGATCCTTGTTTGCACAGACTCTGCCTTCTATCTTTTTTTTTTGATATTTGCTTATCTGTCTTTTATTATCTTACTGAATTCCAGAAGGGTTGGAATTCTCTTTGTGTGTGTTGTAACTTATTACAATATTCTTGTATAGTGTATTCTACCGGAAGATCCCCACAGACATCAGACAATAGGAGTGGGCAAAACTGTTATGTTTTCCAGTGTAATGGGGAACACTTTTGAAAGACATGGACAAGATCTAATTTTCTTTACATCTCTATCTCTCTGCTCTCTTTCTTGAACATCTTAAGTACAGTCTGTGTGCCTTCTATTAAAGAAATAATAGAGCTTTAGTAGAGACAGTGGTCACTACCAACTTGAATGATCAAATTTGAATTGTTTAACTAATTGTTTTAGTCTGCTAGAAGGGGCATTCTATTCAGTGTCCTTCCCATCTTCTCAGTCATGCATTGTAGTATCCACAAAGCTTCTCTGTCAGGAGCTGCTGCTGGCCATTTTTTGCTCTTCTAACTTCACAGGACCTCTTTTTCCATTTAGCCATTTTGGCCATTTAGATTTGCACCCAATTCATTAGAAAAACTCAACTGCAGGAAGTGGCATGCAACCAGTAGCGTGTCAAGCCTCAGTCATTACATCTCTAACTAATTTCGTGGTTAGTGTTAATACAGTCTCAGGAATCAGGAGGTACAAGAGTTTAATGGTCACATTTTGGTTCAAAATATCTTTAGTGGTATGGGAAATTTTTATTTTGTTTATGATTTTGGAGGGTGGTTTGGGTTTGAATCCAAGGTCACACACATACTTCACAAATACACAGCCACTTAGACATAATCCCAGATCTAGAAATATTTTATGTTGCTTATAACTTCCCATTTAATTTGTCATAGTCTTTTAAATATTATTGCATACAGTAGAGAAAATAATTCTAAAAATATTATAAAATTATATTAGTTCAGAAACACTTGAAATTTTATATATTGACTTGAAAATTTTATCAAACTTCTAAAACAAAATCTTGTTTTAAAAAATTCACCGGACACCCTTTTTAAAACTCTGCAATATTTGCTGTTTTGTACTAATATAATAATTGTAAGTTCCTAAAATTGAGCTTGTATCAATTTAAGTTGAGCCCTGATTTATTAATCTATTAACTTTATTCACATATGTGACATGAGTTTCTTCTTGTGTTGGAGAGGGCTTTCTGTTTATTTTGTTGTGCTCAAGGTCAAACTCAGGACTTTGTGCAATCTGGCAAAGCACCTTATCCCTGCTCTACATTTCCATGTCTGGGTTCTTGTTTGCCAAGTTCTTAATTTGTGCACTTTCCTAGAAATAGCTGCAGTATTCCACCTTTTTAGTACGTGCTATTTTTTCTAGTAAGATTATATGCCTCCATTATCACATAATAGCTTAATCCACCCAAGAACACCAAATAACAATTATGAAAATCCATTGTTTCTCAGAATATGCTAGAAGAATGTAAGTAGAAACCAAAGACATTGTCATTACTATCAAAGAAACTGTAATGCCTTTAGAAGTTAGTCAACTCGTTTTCCTGTAGTAAAGACATACTGTACTGAATTGTGTTGGGCAAGTATCCCAGAATGTACAGGAAGCAGACAATACAACAGATAAAAAAAGTGAGAGTTGATATTTAGGATATTCAAGCCTCTAGCTGAATAAAAGGGAATGCTGAAATCATGATCAGAGCCAATCATTGATAGAATGTAACTTCCCTGAAAGAAGGGAGAAGAGGCTATAAGCCAAAAAGAGTCACCCCACTGAAGAGGGTTGTGATTGAGTCTACTTGCCTAGGGGAAGAAGAAGGAGGGGGCGTTGTGACCTACATGTTGAGAACCAATATTCTAAGATAAATTACTCAATATTCAGGACTTCCCAAACATTATATAAGATCATTATTCAACACTGATGCTTAATGAATGGCTACTGGGTTCCAGGGACCGTTATAAATGCTAAAGTCATGGTGGAAAACAAACAACTTTCCACTGGTGCCTGTGTTGCAGAGAGGGAGACTCATGGAAAGAGAATGGGTTGACCATACAGGAGGTAATGAGAAGTGCCAAGAAGAAAAACACAATTAGTCAAGGAGGAAAAGCATCATTTAAATTCACTCAGAGATAACACAGAGCCCTCCGTACCAGTTTATTAATTATTTTAGACTGGACAGAGAGCTCAGTAATAGAGTCCATGCCTAGCATGTGCAAGGACCTGGGATCAGTTTCTCATAGTGAGAACACAGAGAGAGGAAAGGGGAGATGGGGAAGGAGGAAGGAGAGGGAGAGAGTGAGTTTCTGCACTAGAATAATACAACCACTGAACCAAGTAAGTCTGTTTCTCATGGGTCCCTGAACAAAACACTCATTCCTGGGGTTTTAAGAATGGTTACATACATTGGAAAAAAGAGGCTGGAGCTGAACATTCCTGGAGTAAGCCAAATAAAATTTTCTCATTTAAAAATAAATTTTCTAAATTAAATCTTAAAAGGAGCGCTCCCCAGTGCTCGACTCACTGCTTAGGTTTGGTATTTGTACTGTCTTCTTTCTTGTTAACCAACTGCAGTTTACTTTTTTTCCCCAGGAAACCGTGAATTGTTTTCTTGCCTTACAAAGGACAATATCCCTTCCTTTCCATCCACCCATCTCTTAGCTCCCGCCACAGGTCCAGTGGAAGTTGCTGTTTGGAAAACAGTTCTCTTTTCTTTTCTTTGGCACCTCTGAGATGACAGCCTGTTGATTTGGGCTCCCTTACCCTCTCCACAGACATGAAGGATAGTGCATTAGTATCCAGAGTGGCAGACTGCCTGTAGGTGTTTTAGGTTCACAGAAATACTTTCAAGCTTCATTCCAAGTCAGTGGAGCAAAAATTTCCAGTGGAAAGACTTCAAGTCTTCTTTTAAAATGGAATTGTATCTCTGTAATTTCCATAATACTAACTTCAGAAATAGTTCTGAGTCAAAAGTTTTCATACCATCTGTGTAGTGAATAATAAGCCTGTTTCTTTCAGATTTGTGGATTCATGCTTACGTGTTTACTCTGATAAAATTTGTAAAATCAAATAGCACTGAATGTATAGTATACTCATAATGGTTAATTTTTATATAAGATAAATTGTTTGCATAGAAATTAAAAAATAAATTGTTCTACAAAATGGCAAGTAAGTGTGATATATTTAAAGGCACTTTAATCATAAAATATGTTCTACAGATGAGAAAATTAAGTTAAATATTTCACCTAAAACTATACAGCAATTTGAAGCAAAGCCAGGACTTTCTTCTCTCTCTGTTTATTTCTCATTTGTTTCATGGGCTTTAATGTAGCATGAAGTTTGAATACATACAAAGGGAATATAGGAACAAAAAGATGTATTCAGATCTTGGTCAATTTGGGATTATAAATAATTTCAATTATCCTTGGGAACCACTTTTCTTTCAGTCATTATCACCACTGAGTGTTACCAGCCTGCCTTTTACCCTTTGTTAATTTGCAAATGACTATGCCTAAGAACACTGGCGGAGGGGGAGCACTAAACTGTAGAACTGTAGGAGTTCACTTTTTGCAAGGACTTTAGGATATGTGGAACCCCCCTTGTGTCTTGCCATTGTTTTACAAAAATGAAAAAGTTATATCAGAATAAAGTCTTAGTGTAGTAACATGTTGAATAATTTAGTAAATATAGGATAAAAACAATACTTCATTCTACTTTTGAAGTTGGGGAAAATAAAATTGTGCTGACCTACAATGTGAGAAGAACCCATTTTATGCCTGGAAATTATTTGAACTTTTTAAATGACTGGACTATATTTTGACTAATTCAATAAAGGGCCTTTGTCACATTGAATTTATACAGGTAGAGATAATTACTGGAGTTACTTTGTCTATATGAGAATTTTAAAATAAAAAGTTTATTGGAGTACAAGATAGACAAAGAAACATTCACAAGTGATAGATTAACAGGTCATGAATATTATTAAACTATTTATTTTCTAGTTATTGTTCCTGGTGTATTTTATGCTGACTTTGCAGTCTGTACTCCTGCCACATTTACCTTCTAATTCTGCTCATTGCCTGTAGCTCCTTTTGGATGTTTGTGGATGCAATCATTCCATCTGTGAACAATGGCAACCTTGTTTATTATTCTTGCCTTATTGTCTAATAGGGTCAACAAATGTCTGTGTCTGAAACTCTTAAATTCAACTTTGACCTTTAAAAATATTTTTAGTGGATGTCTAATTATAAATTGGTAGTGTTATCATGATTTTAGGTGCAATTTCATGAGTTCCCTTATTTTAGTTAGGAAAGCATCTTGCTTGTAATTCTTTGAAGAGATACTTTAATCCTGGGTCTTAGGACTTCCTTCCTGCCTCGCTTACACTCCTCAGCTTGAGTGGTGTTTCCTAAGGCTTCGTGTCTTTCTCAAGTTTAAAGAGGTCTTGGCCATTAGTCCTTCCCATGTGGCTCTCGGGTCTCCACAGGGTCCTGTTCCTACAGACTGGGGTGGCTGCTGCGCATGCGCCCTCTGCTCCCTTCGCTCTGTGAATTCTTTTCTTTTCTCCCCAAGTTTCAGCTGGAACATTGACCTGTGTTGTATCACAGTCCTCTCCTCAGCTGTGTCTAGTGTCACTAAATCCATTTATCAAGCTAAAAGTATCTCTGTCTCTCAAATCGATACATGTACAAACATGCTAAAATCTCCACAATATAGACATCCAGACATCTAGGAATAGCCATACGTATTAGGAACTACTGTAGAGCATTATATGTATCCCTGTTCAATCATAACCCCTCTTGCCCCTAGAATTAGTCAATAACTTGAATTTTATAGAAATATAAACACCAAATAAAATTTAAACTAGAGAAGATTAAACTAAGACAACCTAAAAAATCCAGTACTATATGATTTCACTTATAAGAAATTATTTAGAGTAGTAAGTCTCATAAGGATAAAAAGAATGGTGACGTAAGAGATGGGTGAAAAAGGGCATAACAATCATTGTCTAATGGATATGGGAGTTTTGGTCTTTGATAAAGTAAGTCTTGGGGATGGTGGTGGTAGTTACATACATTGTGAGTGTGGTGAACACTCCTGGAAGTACATTAAGTCAGGGGTTAGAAAAATGGCTCAGCAGTTAAAGAGCATGCCCTGTTCCCAGCACTCGAATGGTGGCCCATGACCACCTGTAACTCCAGTTCCAGGAGACCTCATGCCTTTTCCTGACCTCCATGGGTACCGTGAACCCACCTACTGCACATACATTCAGGCAAAGCACTCATCCTCATAATATAAAAGAAACACAATTTATACTGCATGTTTTACCATAATAAAAAATTTGACAGAAACTTGACAATCATAAAAATGACTGGAGTTCAAAATTGTACCATCAAAAGGACTGACTTGTCAGCCAGTGTGCGACTGAAAGGAGGTGGCATTTGCCCAGCTTGGCACTGCTGATTGAAGCCACATTGAGAGTGTTCAAGGCTGGTCTACTCTTTGCCTTTACTCCAAAGAAAATGCGCCAACGATTTCTCTCTGAAAGCCCGGAGTGGACAGCAGGGCTTCTCTGTGGAAGATCCTAACTTCCTTGCTAGTCCCATGCTCCAAACTGCTCAGTATACCTCCCCCAGGAAAGTGGCATCAAATATTGGATTTAGATTCTACATTTTCTTTTATCCCTGCCTCCCCTTTAGATTTTGGTCTCCAAGATAATTGACTATCTACATAGCTTCTCAATCACTTAAAAAAAATTGTTGTGCCAGGGGAGGGGAGGAGGAAAAAAATTGTGCCTGCAAGACAGCTTGTAGGGTAAAGGCCCTTGCAGTTCTGCCTGACATTGAAGCCCTGGAACTTACTTGGTAGGAGACAAGACCAGACCCCTGCAGGTTCCCCTCGACCTCTGCATGTGCACTGCGGTACGTGTGCTGCCCTCCCACCACACAAACAAAACGGAGAAATATAAATAAATAAATAATAAGTAATAAGTGGTAAAATTTTCATTATTAAATTCTTCATGCAGACCCCAGTGAGTTAACCAGTTAAAACCTTCAGAGTATTAGTCATATGCAAAAATGAGTTTCCGCTCAGACTTAGAGCCGTGAGTTTCCACTTAGATTATTTCCTTAAGACCAAAGCTGGTTTTCTACAGAAACTTCGACTCCCTGGACAGCGGCAGTGAGCGTGTCTGGGTTTCTCATCTCCAACGAGTCGCGCTTGGTAACTGAGTTAGTTACCTGTTAAAGCTTCGGTAATCAGGCAGTTCTGCCTTCCCTTCAGGCTTGAAAAGTTTCGGGTACAAGGCCTCGAGGAGCTCAGGGTCGCTGCCAATAGCCTGCTCCCAAGGCGATTGATAGTACTTGGGAACAGCCGTCGTGTTAAATCTTTCTGGAGGGATTTCCTTCAGGGGTCCAGAATACCCTTTGGAGACAGAGAAAAAGTGAATAAACAGAGTGAATAAGCCTCATTTACTGAGAGCCACCTAATATCGTCCTGCAGTTAGTGTTCCTTGCTGGGGTAAGTTTATGATGAACCGTTTCTATGAGTCACCTGAAAGCTGCACACTTAAGTGGAGACATCTATAAACTCTTAAGTTTAAGGACCTCAGAAATGAAGATACTTATCATCATCATCATTTTTTAACACTTACTATTTTAATGATTTGCTTTTCCAAACCATGCTGTTTTTCCCTAGATTATAATTTACATTTAAGTAAAACTATTATTTTTAAATGTGCTTTTTATTTTACATTAGACTCTAAATAAGTTTTTTAAAAGAAGAGATAACTACCCACCATAATCTTATTGTTATGAAGTTCTTCATACACCTTCATACACGCACTAATTACCTAGTTAAAAATTTTGGCCAGGCAATGATGACGCATGCATTTAATCCCAACACTCGGGAGATAGAGACAGGTGGATTTCTGAGTTTGAGGTCAGCCTGGTCTACAGAGCAAGTGCCAGCACAGCCAGAATTACACAGAGAAACCCTGTCTCCAAAAGAAAGAAACAGAGAAAGAGAGAAAGAAAAACATTAAAGTATTATCAGTAGCACAAAAATGAGTGTATGGTGTATGGCTACTAACGACCACTGAGAGACAGAGAATTAGCCTCTCCTAAGAATGAGTGTCCCCTATTAGTTTATCCAATACAAAGTAGTCAGCCCTGAAACCATATACACACAAACAACAAAAATAGACTCAATGGATTGTATTTGTGTGTATGTATTCATATACATGTAATGATACTGTATATATACATACATACACATAACATATATATAATAATAAAGAGGCTATCAGTTTGAGAGTGGAGAGGAACATGGAAGGGGTTGGAGGGATGAAAGGAAAGGAGGGAGTGATATAATTATATTTTAATTGAAAATATATAATTAAATAAATAAAATTATAAGAAATTAACCAAGTACTCATTATATCTTAAAGACTGTACTCATCACACTTAGTTCCCACCCTAACTTGTTTTCCTTATTTTAAAGATTTAAAAAAGTCAACTCAAAATAAATTATTTTTTTAAACAGTGCAATAGTACAATAAAGAGGAGCAGACAGACAGAATCACAGTGTTGAATTCAGCCCATTGTGATCTGAAAGCTTGCTTCTGCTGCAGCTTCTGTTTGGAACTACTGAAGAACTTTGTTACCATATTAATTTTAGGATACTGTGCAGTTTAACTGTGCTTACTCGTTCTCCTGCAATGTCATTTTAGTGTGTCTATTCATGAATTTTCTCAATGTGATCAATCAGAATGCTTCTACACTAAGTTCAACAATGACTAATGTTCAACTTATTTTTCTTTAAAGATTAAATGTTAGTGATTTGGCTCATCTATATTCTAAAATAGTTCACTACCACTCTTTGAGGAAAACTCTTCAAGTGATTTTCCTATATTGTTTATTCATTTTCTAGAAGCCAACATATATTACTCATTTCATAGTTCAGTTCCATAAATTTAAAAAAATCTACTTTGCATATTACTCTTAAGATTGAATTTTCAAAGACAAAAAGCTTGCTGTAGGTTATTTTTAAAAGTTTCCAGTTAATTAATACAATTTTTCCTAAAGATCTCTCTCAGCAGGTAATAATATTTCTAAATGATACATATTAACTTAATAGGATTTGTTGTTAAAAACAAACTAAAAAAACTATGGTTTTTTTTTTTGCTTTTGGGTTTTGTTTTAGCTTGTTGATATTATTTGTTTCTTGTGAGTCAGGGTCTAAGTAGTCGAGGCTGATCTGGAAGTCATAAACCTCCTGCCTTAGCTTCCAGAGTGCTGGGATGAAAGTATAAGTCACCTACACCTGGCCAAATACATGTTTTATAGACTTATAGACAGCATGTAAATCCTTTTTTTTTTCCGAGACAGGGTTTCTCTGTATTGTTTGGAGGCTGTCCTGGAACTTGCTCTGTAGAACAGGCTGACCTCGAACTCACAGAGATCTGCCTGCCTCTGTCTCCCCAGTGCTGGGATTAAAGGCGTGCACCACCACCGCCAGGCACATGTAAATTCTTTAAGAGAACAGAAACCAATGAAAAAAGCTAATTACTGAGAGCTGCCTCCTGACCTCCACATGCACTCAGCAGAAGTCAGAGTCTCACACACACACACACACACACACACATACACACACACACGCACCCTTACACACATGTGCGCGTGGACACATTCATACACATACACATGTACACATATACACACACATACATGCATGCCCACACACAGACACACACACACACACACGTATGTATGCACCCATTCACACATGTGCGCGTGGACACATACACATACACACGTACACATATACACACACACTCTCTCTCTCACATACACACATTCATACATACACCAAATTAACTAATTAAATAAAAAGGAATACCATGGACTGTCTGACAGAATAGATAACTATTATAAATATTTTACATGGTTCTCTTAAACTTAAATTTTACTTTTGTCTTAAACTTATGAACAAAATATATTTAATGAGAAAAGCTATACCACTTAAATGCCATTTAATGAAATGTCAAGGAGTAGTATTTTTAAATATGTAGAAATTTTACTTTTCCATTGGAAGGCAGTTAGTTACCTGGTGCAATGTTCTCTGGATTTGGGGGGCTTCGTGGATCTGGGGTGTTGGGAGGAGTCGAGGGAGCTTGCTGTGAACCACCTTCCAGATTGCTTCCATCAATTTTCCCATTCTGCATAGCAATATTGTGCTGTATTTGTTTAAAAGTAGAGTGAAACTGTTAGGTACAGTAAGAGCATATATAAACTCCCATTTGTATGCCAAGAAATAAAACATAATGCCACCATATTGTTTCTTAGAACCTCAGTAATTTACATACTATTTTTAAATTATTTAAATAATTATAAATTATCACTAATTTATAACAAAGTTGTGTAGTTCAATGAAAACTTTTGTGTATGTCAGGCTACGATCTACTGGACAAAAAGTAAAACCAAAATGAGTTGAGCATTACTGTGTGTAGGACGTAGAGTTTCCCCTCAGTTTATTTGATTTCTGTTCATAACACCACTATGAGAAATCTGCTTGATTTTTAAATCTTTACCAATCTAATAAAACAAAGCATATTGGTCAAACATTTGACCTAGAGATTCTTTTATAAAATAATACTTTAGCAACTCTGAGAATTCTACACAATGTATTTGCTCATATTCATCTCCCTCCCCAAACTCCTCCAAGATCCTCCCCCACTTCCTTAAACTTCATGTCTTCCCTTCCCCACTGAGTCCAGTATGTATTGGCCAGCTACTCCTAGGTGTGGGGCTTGTCCCAGAATGTGGTCCACCAGATGTCACACTATTAAAGAAAACTGACTTTTTCTCTGTCAGCAGCAAGCACTCCTTAGCGAGGGTTGGGACCTCGTGCCCACCTCCCCTCTCCTGTGCTGGGGTTCTGTCTGGTCTGAGCTTGCTTAGGTATTGTACACACTGTCGCAATTGCTGTGAGTTTATACGTGTATCATCCTGCTTTGTCTGACAAATGCCATCCACTACTCCTGGAGGTTACAATCAATCTTCACACCCTCTTGTCCACAATGATTCCTGGGCCTGAGAAGAGGACTGTGATACAGATGTACCATTTAGGACTGAGCATTCTGAAGTCTGTTATTTTCTGCATGTTGACCAATTGGAGTCTCTTTGTTAATTGTTATCTACTGCAAGAAACTTCTTTGATGAAAGTTGAACAGTGCACTGTCCGGTGGCTATAGCAATATGTCATTAGGAATCATTTTAATGCTATGTCTTTTTTAGCAGAATAAACTAGTAGATTTCCCCCCTAGGGCCCATGACCTTTGTAGCCACAAGTTCTTGACTCTACTGATAGTGTGATACTTAAACCCAATGAAAAAGTGGTTGATCAGTCCCATAAAATTTTTGCCCGCATAGCACCAGTGGGCATGTCTGGGTAGGCCAGTCATTAATTTAATTTGCAAGACTCACAGCTGGCTGTGATTGGCTTGATTATCTCCTTTGGTAGCTTGCATAGCACCTTCCAACACTATGAAAGCTAGCCAGTAGGGATGAAGCTTCCAGTTGACTGCCAGCTAGATTTCCCCGTGTTCTCTGTGACTCAAGTAGGTGGTGACTTCAGCAATAAGATCTCACTGTCAAGTCCTAGAGGGTAACTAATAGCCTATAATGTTTTAATGAGGGTTACATGACTCTCTTTGACTGATAGTTTATTATCTTTAGATTCTTTAGAATGTAGAAAGACTTTTAAAATTCTCTAACACTTGAACAGCCATCATACATACCATGCTGGCAAACAGAAAAACATGTATTCAACTACATGGACTTAAAAGAAAGAATATGATTTTTTTAAGAAAATAAAATTTTAAATTAGTGAATTTGTTGTAGTCATAATTCAGGATTTACTCTATGGCAGCAAAATAGTACCTTTAAAAACTTTCCTTTTGATTTTATTTTCCCAGCTGTTGTGAATTAATCAGAAATGAACATACGTCAGAAAATATCTGTTGAGTCCTTTGGGCATATTGCCAAGGAGGGGTACAGCTGGGTCTTACGGCAGAACTATTTCATCTTGGTGGGAATTCTGCATAGTGATGTCCACAGTGGCTGCACTAGTTTTCAGTTCTACCAACAGTGAGTAAGGGTTTTTCCTCTACTCACACCTTCATCGATATTTGTCATCAGTTGTTTTCTTGATATTATTAGTTATACTGACCAGGTTAAGATGAAATATCAAGGTATTTTAAATTTGCGTTTCTGTGATTTCTAATGATGTTAAACATTTTTTAAAGATATTTCTTAGCAATTTTGATTTGTTCTTTGGAGAACTCTCTGTTTAGATCCATTAGCCATTTTTAACTGGGCCATTGGTTTTCTTAACTGTTTTGAGTTCTTTATATATTCTTGGATCTTACTCCTATTTCAGATATATAGCTGACAAAGATTCTCTCCTGTTCTGTGGGTTTCCTTCCTACTCAACTGATTAATGTCTTATAACTGATGAATGGATGTTGAAAATGTGGCACACATACACAATGAAAATCATGAAATTTGCAGGTAAATAATGACACTATAAAATTTTATAATAAATGAGGTAACCCTCAGTTTGTCAGAAAGACAAACACCCCGTTGGTGGATTTGTGGATCCTAGCTATGAATGTTTAGATGTGAGTGTATAACTTGGAGTAACCTCAGAAACCAGGAAAGTAAAAAGGGTCCATAAAGGAAAGGGGGGCTCTAGAGAATGAAATAGTAGTATAGAGGAGTACATTGGAAAAACAGGGAAGGACTTTAGCTGGGAAGGAGAAAGGTCAATAAAGAGGGAGACAGGAGAAATAAATTAACACCAAAAATGTTTGGAAAGATACAGAAAATAATATTATTTTATGTTTATCTAAAATGGTATATAATACAAATTTTACACATATATAGTGAAAATGAAATTATGCCACCTGGGATGATAATGCTTCTCCCCAAAGTCACAGATTATTTATCAAAACTTCCAGTGCCGGGTATGTGAAATGTCATTTTTCATTGTCAGGAGAGTCCAAGAGAACCCCAAAATGATGACGGTGATGGATTTGCCCTTGGTTGTCTCTCTGAAATTGAAGGGAAAGCACTAGTCATGGTGAAGACACCACACACTTCAGACACAAGACTTGGAGGTTAAGAGCTGGATCTGACCTGGAAGTCTCCTCTCTGAAGTCTGGTTCTCAATGTTCCAGAAGGTGCTTCAGCCACAAACAGAACTCTAGGTCCCTTACACAAGGCTATCCTCATGCATATACTTGTCTGCTTTGAATCTAACTGAATGCTTGGCCTTTTTTTTTTACAAAGCCATATATCATGTAAGTCTTCTATGAGTAGTTCCTGAATTTTTAGAGAGTAGATCATCAAATCAAACTAATTTCCTTTTGCCATACCTTCTTAAACATTGTGTTTGTTTTCTACTTTACTCTGCAGATGTGGAGAGTAACTCTTTCAAAGGTTATTTTATATTTAATTACATGCATGTGTGTCTGTGTATGGGTACTGCATGTGGGTGTAGTTGCCTACAGAGGCCATAGGGGGGTTGAATCTTCTAGAGCTGGGGTTACAGGCAGTTTTGAGCTGCCATGTGGGTGTTGGGAACTAAATTTAGGTCCTCTGCAAGAACAGTGAGTGCACTTGACTGCTGAGTCCACCCACCTTCCTCATTCTTTATCATATAGATGCTACCTTCTGTTAATTTCCCATCATGCAGTTGGAACACTAATGCTTCAATGCATGGCATGACTCCAGTCATTAGAAATTCTTTCTTATTTCATGTTGAAGACCATTCGGACTTTTGCCCAGCCATCAAGATCTCGGGCTTACCTCTTACATGTACCAGTACATTTCCAAGATCTAATCTCCCATATTCCATGCTCTTTCCTGCTCATCAATTTACTATTGCTGCTTCATCTCTTGGAATGACCATCCTCCGCTCACTGTCAAGCCCAATTCTAAATTCTCTGTCTGTCTTCAGTTTCTCTCATCTTTCCAATGTGATTGACCAGAAATGCCCCACGTCTATATTATCTCAACACTTCAACTGCATCTGTACCATTCTTTTATGACTGCTCTTATTTGATCTTGTCAAAAAGATTTTTGTTACCACATTCATGGCATTGTGAGTTCCCCCTAGTTTATAAACTTCTAAAATCTAGTTAGGCAACATTATTTTTTTTCTGTAGTTATACATAAGACTGCTTTTATCCAGGCATAGTAGCACACGCCTTTAATCTCAGCACTCATGAAGCAGATGCAGATGGATCTCTGTGAGTTTGAAGCCAGGACTGCACAGTGAAACTCAAAAAAGTTTTGAAGGAGACTTTTTAATAGTTATTAAATATAAAGCATTTACATACATATATAATTTGATGTTTTACAGTTTGAATTTAACATCTACCTCAGGTGTTTTACTTAATTTTCTATATTAATATTTTACCAACTTCAGTTGTAAATTAAAAGGTTGTTGAGATAAATGTGGTAAGGCACAAAACATAATGGATTAAGAATTGCCTTTTGTTAAATTTCTAGAAGGTGTCTATGAAATGAAGTTCACCTATGGGAACAGGTAATGCTACTCACATTCATTTAGGGATCGTGATTCCAGCCTGCTGGAAGCTTCTCCTGAGGCTTACAATGAACAGGAACATCAGCTCTGATTAGTCATTAGCAGGAAGGGCCCGGGACTTCTATTATCATAGGCTAGTGTATAAACAAAGCCCTGTGATGCTCAGCTGATGACTGATTGTGGCATAAGCCTTAAATTACAGTGTTCATCATCTGTACTTCCCGTTGGAAAGGTTGAAAAGACTAACAAAAATGTGGGTTTTACTATAACAAGGTTAGCCCTAAAGAAAACAAAATCAGAATAGAGCCATATAGGCTAAAAGCACACAAGTTAAAAGCAAATATGCAATACACATTACATGATTTCTGCAGAAATGATAAGAAAGACAGGGTTCTTTGTATACTTTACATCAAATATAAAGAAATTGTTTTTAAACAATAATAAGTATGTATTAACACTCCCAATATAGTTTGGTTTGTCTTATTAAAGAATTGGTTTTTTCAATTGTAAGTTTTTGTTTTTATATATTAGTGAACATATTTTTTGAGAAAAATGGAATGGCACAGTCTAAAATCATAACAAACAGAACTATTTTGTGAGGGAATAAAATGCCTCAGTAATTTGCAAATGTGTACTTTCTGTTTTTCCTTTTAGCTTTAAATTGTTTCTTCTATTTTTTGAGAATATAATTACATCATTTCCCCTTTCCTTTCCTCCCTCCAAACTCTCCCATATATTCCTCCCTGCTCTCTTTCAAATTCATGGCTTCTTACATCATATATATGCATATATCTCTATGTATTCTTTTTTTTATGAGACAGGGTTTCTCTGTATTGTTTTTGAGGCTGTCGGCCCAGCCCGGACTCGAACTCACAGAGATCCGTCTCTACATATTCTTAAATACGTAAATACAGCCTGCTCCGTCTGTGTAATATTACTTGAATATATGTTTTCCAGGCCGACCATTTGTGATTAGGTCGCCAATTTACATGCCCCCCCCATGGCAGAATTGCCTTTTATAGTACACTTTCCTTTGGAAATTTTAGAGAGTGTAAAGAGTTCAATATGCATTTTCAGTGACTTTTAAAAGACAAATGTGATTGTCATTAATTCTGCTTGCATTTTTATCTTGAATGCTTTTTTACTCCACAAATTCATTCCTTTCTTCTTTCTTTCCTTTCTTCCCTTCCTTCCTTCCTTCCTTCCTTCCTTCCTTCCTTCCTTCCTTCCTTCCTTCCTTCCTTCCTTTCTTTCTTTCTTTCTTTCTTTCTTTCTTTCTTTCTTTCTTTCTTTCTTTCTTTCTTTCTTTCTTGGCCTTTCATCTAAGAAGTAAATGTTTTCATGAACCAGGACTCTGAAACTGGTTCATATAGCAGCAATGCTTCTTTTGAAGAACTCATCCGTCTGTTGTTGTTAGTGTTTATTTCACACAAAGTATGTGAGACTTGAATTTGCCAGTGCCCTTAAGGAGTAGATTAAGCTCAAAACTGCATTTATATTTTCATTTTGGTGGTGCATGCCTGTAATCCTGGTACTTGGGGATGGAGGGAGAAGAATCAGGAATTCAAGGCCAGTCTTGATTGCATGGCTGGCTGAGGGCCAGTCTGGTATACAGGAGACTGTCTCAGAACAAAACAAAATGACAGACAAACAAACAAAATAAATAAAGATCCTGAATAGTAGAGATGGTGGCATTGGTTGTTGGGAATTTGATTCATGTTATCTATATGAGATTCTAAACATTAGCATAAAAAGGAACTAGACAGATAAGTATTTTTAGGGTGTCTAAAGCCCAATGGATGGGGAAAAGTAAAAGCTTTCTCCAGAAAATGTAATCAATAATTAGGTTAATGGCTCATGATGCATTAAAAGGAGACTCTGGTCTGGGAATCAGTCACTGAGGTCTTGTCTCTCCTATCAACAATGTAATTAGTTAATTTACAAGTTTCTTTGTCTTTCTTAATTTCTTTTCTTATATACAAAATATGGGATTCAAATCCTCTCTAAGATGCCGTATGACTGTACAATCTCTTTGTGACATGATTTTAATTCTAAAATATGCCTGAGGAGTATGGGCACCATATATAGTGCCATGCTCACTTTGTCACGGGAGATGACATAGTCACTGCAGTGTGGAACGTCGTTAACATGACAGGAATTTTTAAAAGAACACTTATTCCTGTCAATTAATTCATACCTTTGGCAAGTATTTATTGAGTGCCTATGATGTTGTAGATACTATGTTGGAAATTCAAAGGCAAATCAATGCATCCTTTGTCTAGAGACAATAAAAGCACACAATGTTACAAAATAGAGTAATTACTGCCTTTACAATCATTACTAGTACTTACTGCTCTGAATTATTTATCATCATTAAATTGCTTTAGCATGATTAATCATTTAGTGTCCAATTTTCTTGGAATAGTAAAATTCTTAAGTCATATCTTCATAAATTTATTATAACTGAAAACATATATAAGATTATTGTCAACACCTTAAGATAGCCCTGATGAGAAACTATACTACATTCATAAGGACATTTTTAATCCCATGTATCACTTGTTCTCAATCTGTATGTTGAAACCTTTTCACAGGGGTCACCTAAGACAATTGCAAAACAAATATTTGCATTACAATTCATAATGCTAGCAAAATTACAGTTTGAATTAGCAACAAAAATAATTTTATTGGTGGGGGTCAGCACATGAGGAACTGTATTAAAGGGTCTCAGCATTAAGAAGGTTGAAAACCACTGTCATATGCCTTCTTCAAAGCAGTAGTTACACTGTTAGTGCTTGCAGCATAAGTGGGAGTCATGAAAACAGACATTATTCATTTACTGAGATGTCTAAACTTGAAGGTGATTTTGCAAGGCTTTTCTTAATCCACCTATTTCATATTACTTCATAAAAGGTCTTCTTTGTTGTTATTCCTTGATGAATGCAGTTACATAATAAATCATCAGGTAAGTGCAGATTATTTTCAGCTCATAGTGTATTAGCCACATATTTCCTAAGAAGAGGGTATTGTGTATAATAATAGGCTAAAATAACATATTTACTCATGATTTCAAACAAAAAAACTACCCTTCGCAAATGCAAATACTATAGTTGAGTATGATTTTATGTCTAATTGAATTAACAATTAAAACTAGAATTAAGCTATAGTTATTGATTGACTATAGTTCTGGGGATTGAAAATGGGGCCTTGAATAAGCCCAGCAAGGATTAAACATTGAATTAATTCTCAGATCTCAAAAATCTTAATTAAAGCCTGGCATGATGGCACGAGCCTTTAATCCCAGTTCTTGGGTAGAAGAGGTAGGCAGATCTCTGTGAGTTCAAGATTGATAAACTTGGTCTACACAGAAAGTTTCAGGTGGCATAGTGAGGCTTTATTTGAATTTTTCTTTCACTCAGTTGTTAGTAAATATAACAAGGAAATAAGTAATAAATAAGTAAAATCATTTTACCTTAACAGTTATCTGTATTTTATGAACCATCTTTTCTACAATTTCTCTCAAAGATTGTTTAAATGATTATGATGTCAACACATGTAAAATCTAATTTCTGTCATCTTGAGAGAAGTTCTCACTACATAGTCTAGGCTGGTTTGGAGCTCGCTATATAGCCCAGGTTAGTCTCGATCTTGTAAATAATCCTTCTATTCTGCCTTCATGATGATAGGATTATAGGTGTGCAACACCACACCTAGCTGTAAAATATAATTTAAAATGTTAAGGTTTTGATGTTTACTGCCCAAAGAGTTAGGTCCACGCTGGCTTTGTCATGACCATGTAGAATAAATACTTTGAGGCGAGACTGATGGAGTTTGCAGTTCTCAGCATTGGCAGGGCCGGGATGTACTCAGCAAAAACAACTCTTATCCTTTCTTTGTGGTCCTCTGTGTACCTTGGGAGTGTTCCCATCACAAACATTGAACAGTAGGTGATAAGACTTGGAAACATCTAGTACCAATTCTCTCCACTCATTCTCCATCCTCCTAGCAGAACAGGACAGCTCCTCAGTGCCAAATCTACAGCTCACAATGTCCCTATTGAACAAAAAGCATTCTCATATCATACATAATGCCTCATTTATTTAACCACCTAAGCTATTCACCATCCTGAATAAAAAGGCCTAATAGAAACACCCAAAAGAAGATATGTAGAGCAACTTGTTTGGGAGCCTGGTAACACGTACCAACTTAGGTATGCTGTTGTTCATTTAGATACTCACAGTCTGGTTGTACCTACGTTTATTTGTGCTTTAGTTTCATACTGGAAATTTTCAAAGGTATATTTGTCAGATCTTCTTTGACGCATCTTAAACAGTCTGGCACCACGATTACTGATATGAGACAATTCTTCTATCATGATGTCTCTGGGGATACTGACTTTTTTGCCCAGGTTCATGCCATCTACATCTGAAAGATATTTACATTCATGAAAATCCAAAAGAAAGCATTTCAAAATACTTTGCTAAGTTCTATAATTTGTTTCCTGCCCTACATTATAGTAAGGGATTGAGATATGTTTCAGTGGGCTGGCACTGAGGTACATCCTGGATGCAATGAGGTACAGTTTGGTAGTGCAGGGTCACATGTGTTGCTTATTTTGTCTAAACCTCCATGTCCGCATCTCTAATGCTCAGATAATAATAATGAGAATACTAATTATTGCAAAGGGTTGGTATCAAACATAAATTATATTGAATTAAGTAAAATATTTCATATAAACTATTTAGCATGTTAACAGGCACATAGAAAGAATGAATAAAAGTTAGCTGTCATAAATCTTGGCACAATTTAGGCTTTCCATTTAGTGACTTTTCAAACAGAACTGCTTCATACTCATATTAATACGCTTTGGTCTTCTCCCCACATTTCTGTTCATCAGTTTGAGCTTTGCATGCTCCTTCCAACCCACCGTCTGGTCTCGAATAAATAGCATTGATTCTTTATATGGCACCAACCTTCATAAAGGGGGCAGGTAAGAAAAATGGAGTGGACATCTTTCCCAACAAACTCAAATGCCGCTTCTGTCAACCACTGCACTAAAGTCTATATATGATTAAAATTACTAATGCTTTTGTTGTGTTCAAAGAACTGAATCATAATTCTTTTATGGTTTGGATTTTCACCTGGTTTTAATTTCTTATGTACCTTTTATTGTAAATAATGAATGTTATTTTTAGCTGTGAGTATGGGTGCATGTCTGTAATCCCAGAAGCCAGAAGTGGATGCAAGACAATTTTGAGTTCATAATCAGCTTGAGTTATATAGCAAGTTTGATGTCAATTATGTTATATAGTGATATTCTATCTCAAAACAACAAACAAACAAGACAAAAGATTGTTATTTTCTATTTCTAATACTAAAGAGCTTTCCCATAATTCAAGAGAGATGAAATTCTTCTACTTTCTTCTTTTGTTTTGAGTTTATTTGGAGACAGAATTGCAGCCCAGGCTAGCCTCCAACTCATGCCGCTCCCATGGCAGCCTTCTCAAGCTCTGAGCTTGTAAGTGTATTTCACCATGCCCAGCACCTCCAAGTGCTTTTAGAATCCAGAATATATTTCTGTATAATGTACAAAATCTCTTTGCCACTGAAAAGTTTGGTTACATACATAGGAAGAAAAACTATACTGTTAGGCAAATAAATATTTACTTTGACTGACCAGACAGAAGCTATAGATGACATGATAAATTAACTGTGAAAATGAACTTTGAGGACTCAGCAGGATGACAGATAGAATGGAACAAACCAAGGGAGTTGATGCAGGGATTATGCCCTGGATATATGCAGAAGCCGAAGGATGAGACCTCACAGGCCATCTCTGATCTTTTCATATATGTAAACCACTGAAATTCCTTTATTGTTTACCTAGCTGCCTTCTGCTGTATTCAACCAAACATGAGCTAACTCCTACTGCTGTTTTCCCTACACGCTCTTGCTAATATAAGAAGAAACTTTGTGTTAAACATAGAATCACAGCCAAGAATGAGAGGAGCTGGAAGCTGATCTAGGAGGCCCATGGCAAGGTCCTTGATAAACAAGGCGAAGGGGAGTTATTAGGAAAAAGAAAGATTTTTCCCCTAGCTTTAGGCTCATTGGGTTCACGAGAAGTAGTTAACTCCTTTTTAGCAACTTACTACAAGCTGCCACGAGGAATAAATGTGCAATCGGAACTTACCAGCCCTCAATGGCAGAGCACAGAAAGGAATTATCAGCAAAAACAATCCAGTGTTGCCTTTAAATTTATACCACAAGAACACAGAAACAAACAAAACAACAGAAAATACTTTACAAATCTCAAGTTCTTCATTACCTTCTAGTCTTAGTGTCTCAATGTTAATTCCCCCTTCCCACTCCACAGTGGCTTTGAATAACTGAACATCTTCCAGATGTTTGAGCTCAGAGGCATTGCTCAAAAATCAAAGTGATGTTCTGGGACACATACTGTTTCACAAACCAGACTAATAAATTTTCAGAAATTCTACAAGCCAGCAATTACATAGTGGATACACCATTGTTAGAAGCAAGTGATTAGTTCGGTGTGGTGATACAGGCCTGTAATCTCAGCACTCTGGGAGTGGAGGTAAAGGATCAGGTATTCAAGGTCAACTTAAGTGCAAGATCAGTTTGAACTAGTGTGCATATGCACGCATATACACACATACACACACAATATATATACATATACATATGCACATGTATATGTGTGCATATATATATGCATATGATGTTATGGATGTATCTCAGTGGTAGAGCACTTGCATATTCCTGTTGTCTTGCATTCAGCAGTCAGAGGCAGGAGGATCACAAATAGAAAGCCAGTCTGAGCTATAACAGTGAGACCATGGACAAAACCCCAAAAGTTCCTTAAGTTTCCATAAATGTAAAACTTAGACAAATCACAGCAATAACTATCTAAAAGGTATCACTGTATAAGTTGCTAGATACTTTTGCTATTATCTATATGGTCTTGAGGTTATTCATATCCATTGTAGGTACATGAGGAAAATCTGAAAATACTACAGTGCTTGCCATAGCATTGCTTTGTAAGTACATAGGTGGCATTGCACTGTTGCACATGTCTTCCCACACTTTATTTAGAGCATCTATGACAGGAGCTTGATGTTGGCCATGGTGAGAATATTCATAACACAAAGCGTGGCGAACTACCAACCAAAGCATCACATCCTCCAGTGTCAGGGATATGTTAGACAACACTCATCCCATAGACAAACAGCAAAAGATAAGCTGGATTCTCAAGGCTTAATTCCCCTCCCCTTTAAAGTGAAGGTGATGATGTCACAGGAGTCCAGAGCCATCTGTGACCAGCAAATCTAGTGATCACTCTCATTACTCAAAACTTGCGGGTGCGGAGTGCTATCTACTACTGTGCACACAGATTCCAAGCTCAGGAGTCCCTGCCTTTTAGTGTAAACCCAGCACGAGATTTAATAGTGTTTTTAATCTCAGTGCCCTAGAAATGATTCGTATCGTCACCCTCATGACTTAGAAGGTTGTCTTTGAGGCATTAGATCATCCATTGAAAATAAAATTACTAGGCATACTTTCCTACTGCCGTCATTTATAGTAATATGGAACTGTAGTCAGATCCAGGCATCAAATCCACTTACCAGCAATTGTAGTAAGACCAAAGTCAGAGCTTTAAAAATCGCTTCCTCATGCCTGTCAGGCAAATGCAATCTTCATAGAATGTATAAACCATGGGAGGAGAGCTGGCAGAAGCTAATGTTACTTAGGTGGTCTTACTGATACAGAGACAAAGTTTTCTGCACTTGCAAAGGACTCCATCTACAAGTGATAGTTCATAAAAATCTGTCTTCTTATATAGTGTAAGCCATATATCACATAACATAGACATCATAGTCCAGCCTGTGATCTTGAATAATGTTTGAAAATTTTTCCAGCTAATAAAATTTTACTCATAATTTTTTCAATGAATTTGAAATCTATATGAGAATCTTTGTGTTCCTATTTCAGATATCTTCGTGTTACTTAGGGGGCATTTTGTTGTTGTATGGCTTTTTGTTTGTTTGCTTTTGAGATGGGGGTCCCACTATATAGATCTGGCTAGCCTAGAACTTACTAGGTAGACCAGGCTACCCTTGAACTCACAGAGATTCACCTGCCACTTCCTCCCTAGTGCTGGGATTAAAGGTGTGCACCCCCAGCGATGGCTTTCGATGTAAGTTTTAACACTACTTGTAGCCGGGCGTTGGTGGCGCACGCCTTTAATCCCAGCACTCGGGAGGCGGAGGCAGGCGGATCTCTGTGAGTTCGAGGCCAGCCTGGTCTACAGAGCGAGTTCCAGGACAACCTCCAAAGCCACAGAGAAACCCTGTCTCGAAAAAAAAAAAAAACACACTACTTGTAAAGATTTCCATTAAGGTGTGATTAGCTGTGCAGTTCTGTAACTATTTAGGAAATCATATTACCAGTGTTCTGAGTTGCATAACAGATCATCCAGTTTTGCCTGTAGGTTGCAGAACAGCCTGTCGCAGTGAACGGCATTGTAGAAGTTCAGGGGTGTGATCAGTGTGAAATCAGAATCAGCCTCACTCTCTGAAGGACCTTGGTAAGGTCAAGTACTTAGAAACTGAATCCTCAATGGGTAGCTACACACCATTTTTCAAAATAAAATATGCTCTATTTCCCCTTGAGATTATAATGGTGCTAGTGGGAAAAGTTCAAGAAATATCACAAACCCCAAAACTGAATTTTTCCCTCACCCCAAGTTTTGAGATATATTAGGTTTTTCCAGCGTTACCATTTTGATATTGACAATATAAAGAGAAAGACAACAATCCCCAAAGCATATGACACCAAAGCCCTCCCATAGCGGAACAGGAAAACCTTCTGATGGCCCCATCGCTTGCTTTCTCAATTATCCCTATACCCCTTTGTTTAGTCTTCAGGTTTGCAATGAGTTGCAGAGTGAGCAAAGATTACTGTTCATGCTGGAAACCTGTACAGATTCAAGGTAAACTGCACAGGGCTCGTGGGTAGGGGACTGTTATGAACTGTCTTTTCTTGTCCTCACAACTAATCCATGTGTAGATGCAGACAAATGACTTCTCCAGTCTTGCATCATAGCTTGCAAACGTGGCTGACATGCTGCTGTGTGAAGCATGGAGGCTGTTGTTACAACAGTAACATAGGACCCACTCGGTCCTCCTGCCAGTAGGATGACAGGGCTCTACCGTGGTGAGGCCGATCTGGGTGGAGATACCAGGTAATAGGAAACGCTTTGTTTATTCTCTCTGTCTTTGTCTGTGTGTCTGTGTGTGTGTGTGTCTGTGTGTGTGTGTGTGTGTGTGTGTGTGTGTGTGTGTGTGACATGCTTCTGTGAGTTTGTTTTTGCCTTCTACCATGTGGATTCTAGAGATTGAATTCAGGTTCCAACCTTGTCACCTGCCTGCTGAGCCATTTGGCAGGCCCTAGATACTTTTATCAGCTCTTTGCCGGGCATGTGATATACGCTCTTCTGGTGCATAACGGGACACCAAATTACAATGGGCCCACAATGAGCAACAACATGGGCGTAGTAAATGGGAACTAGGGATTTAAAAAACTCTTCTATCCCGTTAACTCCATAGTCTATATGGGTAGAATTTCTCACCAATTCTTTCAGGCAGTTTGTCCTTCTAATAGTAAGAGCGATGGAATGTGAAACGCTCCCTCTTATGTTTCCCTACTCATCTCAAAGTGTCCCCAGCTGTGGTCTCAGCCCCACAAGAACTGCAGCTGGCTGAACGTCATTCATTATTATTGTTTCTGGAGTGTGATAATAATAACACATGGGTTATAATGCTTAATTTTGTTCTCATGTGCAAGGAGACCACTGAGTCTTAAAATTAAGATCAGAACTCTAGCTATATCAGCTTACACTATCCAGATGTTTTACAGCTATAATATGCTTTAAAATATAAAGACTCATCCCCACAATAAATGTTTCTCTGAAGTCCATATCTCATTTCTACGTCCTTAAAAAGGTGACATTCCTCAGCTATAGTGCTCTCTATTCTCTGCAGCATACAGATAGTTAAGTTCCATGCAAGACTCCAGAAATTAAGTATTTTTCCTGCTTCATAATATATGGGGTTTTTTTATATTGGATGAGTCTGATTATCCAGCTTATCTAGAATATTCAACATCATAAAGCCAAAGCCTAGGGCTCCTTCTCCTACAAGATGAGCTCATCCAGTATTGGAGGGAAGGCCTTCTTCATATGACAAGACTTCCTGGTGGAGAGGCTGTAGTGTTCCCCGTTGATATATGTGTATTTTCTTTATATTTTCTAAATATGAAGCTTTCAATTGTTATATTTATAAAAATTATAAAGATATAATTTTACAAAAAGATATAATTTTACTCCCATAGATATAGGCAAGCAAATGTAGAGTAGAATCTGACATAATTTAGAATGAGATTATAGTAAATGGATTTACTTACGATTATGATGTAATTGGATGGGGTCAGTTGTGTTCAGACGATTATGATGATGATGTAATGGAAATGATTTATTCAAAGCCTAGTCTTACAACAAACCATTTAGTCTCAAACTTAAGTTATCATCTGATTTTTTTTGCCATATTGACTAGGAAAGACACACACACAATTTCAAGTAAATTATCCAAAGCAGGACACCCAAAGATACATGCAAATTTAAACTTAATTGATATAGTCTGGTAGCTAGACCAGAAATATTCTCATCTTATTATAAATGAATTTAGCACGAAAGTAAAGCTGGGAACCAATCAGAAGCCAGCACAGTGATTTAATAGCAAAGAGATTAAAGGCGAGCCGTACCCTTTCAACATGGCTGTGGTATGTGGCCGGTATGTAAAACACTTTGATTGGTAGTTCAGCTTGCCTTACGGAAGGGATGATGTGAAACCCTACACTCATCATGGTTTCCAGATGTCTCACCAGGTTTCATGCATCTAGATGTAAATATTGTCATGGTGCAGGGCTACATTTGTTGTAAGCTGAACGAAAATAAAAGGACACCCTGCAAATTCCACAAGCATGTCTGGAATGGCTCAGATCAGCCCTAAAACGGACCTGCATATTAAACTCAAATTATTCATGAACAAAATGAATTTGTTTTTTTAACAAGTAAAGCATAAGGCCTCCCAGAATTACTTGCTAGGATTTTAAAACAGTGACAATATTATTTATTATTGGAATAATATCTTACATCTATCATATATTAAAAATTAAGTTTGTTTTGATGTTAGAAGACCTATTTTTTTAGAAAGCATAAGTAAAAGTAGATTTTGCATGCAACATAGGTTAGCAAATCAATTATTAAATATGAATACTGGTATCAAGTTTAAACAGTGAATATGAACCCCTATGCAATCAGTTGCTTTGTTTTGTTCTGAAATTTTTAAAGGCTGATAAAACATATTTTGAATTTTTGATGTAACACAAAGTAAAAGAAACCAAGATAGAGCAAAAAATACAGGGCTGTGTGAACGTTCTCTATAAACAAAAAGACACACAAGCATCATGCTCACTGATAGCGTGAGGGGCAAGCAGGTGGAGGGAATGCGCATCAGCTGTCGGCTGGCTGCATGGCTTCTGCAGCAGTTGTTCATCTGAAAATAGCTTTCAGATGAGAAAGGGTGACTACAAAGGATCCATTACCATAGGCTGTTCTGCGGTACCCCGAGAGCGGCACTTTGTAATGGTGGGTAGGAAGTATTTAAGGGAGTGGACGATAGACTATTAGCATCAGAAGGGACCTATATTTCATGCTGTGTTACATTAAGACCATGAAGAGCTTTCAGTGATACCGTTTCCATGGATCTCCTTTGTGATGGCTGATGCTTGCTGTTTCCTTTGCTTCACCATGACACTATGTGAAAGCATGGCTTTTTTATTCCCTGTTGAAAATAAAGGGACACTGTTGAGGCATATGTGACAAATCTGTTATGATCATCCTTTCTGCAAGAGAACATCTTTCTTCTTTAATAAGAATTTATTTTTGCTTTTTACTGAATGGCCAACGTACGCTGCTTGTCTACAGTACACATTTTTCAGCAGCAGCCCATGTCCCCGTGAACAGAGGGTGGCACAGTCTCAGACCCAGTCCTTCAGTATGTTGACCACTACGCATCGAGAAACATTCAAAGTGCCAGGCTCCTTGCTGTCCCCTCTCTTCCCTATACTTTTTTTTCATCTGCCAGTGCTTCTGTCCTGGCTGCAATCCCACCAGCATCAGAGGACATCACTTCCAGCAAACACTAAGAGTGAGGAAGAGGCCAGACTCAGCCAGAACTATTTGGTGGTAACATTTCAAGTCAGCATCAACAGCTTCCCTTTACAGCAAAGAATGGCCATTTATGAGTCACAACTCTGGATCTCTGGGGACAACTGACAAATAAGACATTTTAGGAAACAATACACTCACCTTGCTGCTGGACTGCACTTTTCAGCAGGGCTGAATCCCAATTGTGGAGGAGCACGCTGAAGGTGGAATATGATGGCACTTGGGCCTGATGGGTTTTATCCTTGAACCTGGAACGGCATGGTCCCTAGCTCTGACTCTAACAGGGGACTGAGCCTCTCTGAAGAGACTGGCATCCAGCTGACATCAACTGACTATATATAGCACCAAATACTTTAGCTACTCATATCTTCCTGGCGAAAGGGAGGGACAGGGAGAGATTAGGTTCTCTCTATTGTGTTTCTGGCCTCTGAGATAGCTGAATGAAATACTCATTCATTGGGTATGAAGAACATTTTTATTGAACACCTTCTGTTGGATGGATTTTAAAACATTTTTGATTCTTGAGAGCACGCAGACCCTAGTCATAAAGCAGGGGAACCAGCATTGGATCGAACCAGGCCCTCTGGATGTGGATGCCAGCTAGGAGGTCACGGCAGTCTATGGAAACTCTAACAGTGGAGTCACTCTTTATTCCAAGGTCACAAATGGACTCTGGAAGCCCATTCCCTATGGAGGGATACTATTGCAGCCCAGATACAGAAAAGAGGGGCTGGGCCCTCCCCCAAATGATATGATGGACTTTGATGATCCCCGGTGGAGGGTCTCACTGTCCCTGGGGAGTGGGTGGGGGTGGGTTGGGGGTCTGTGAGAAGCATGGGAGGATGGAAGAGCAAGGGAATGGAGTGATGGATATGTAAATAAGAGTGTCTCTAAAATAAAAAATGCAAAAAAATGGGATTCTTGTTCTATACCTTAATTGAGGTGACAAGAGACATATATTAATTAGAGAAAAATGATGGATTATCCAAAATCAAAATGAACTGTAGGGGTCCTGGAGAGATGACTCTGTGGTTAAGAACACTTGTTGTTCTTGCAGAAGACTGGGGAAGAATCCCAATCACTCACATGGTGGCTCACAGCTCCCTCAACTCCAGCTTCAGAGGACCTGACACATCTTTTTGGTCTCTGTAGGTACCTTCATGCACCTGCACACATGTGTACTCTCTCTCTCTCTCTCTCTCTCTCTCTCTCTCTCTCTCTCTCTCTCTCTCTCACACACACACACACACAGAGAGAGAGAGACAGAGACAGAGACAGAGAGAGAGAGGGAGGGAGGGAAGTAGGGAGGGAGGGAAGAGGAGAGAGAAGAATAAAATAAACGTTTTTTAAAATGAACATTGTGGACAATATCCATGGGGCCTTGTCAAGACCAAAAGCTGTGATGAGTTGGTCAATAGAGCCAGCCATAATCAAAAAATGACAATTGTTTTTAACAACAGGCAATATCTGAATGGTTACATGAAGAGAGTTTAAAGTTGGCCATTATGGGTTGAGTCATAGAGCTGAAGGCTTCTAACTGGTTCACATTTTGGAAGGCATCCATAGAGGTTATCCCGACAAAGTTGCATGCCCAGCATTTTCCAAGCTTGAAGGGAAGGATTTATACTTTAAAGAATGCTAGCAGGAAAAGTCCTCAGAGTCAATCACCTTGGCTTCCTTGTTGGACATTGATCACAAAATCACGTTCCCTTCTCCTGCGTGATATTTTCCTCTTACTCTTCCCTACTCACCTGGCTAACTTCTTCACATGTTCAGGGCTCAACTTTAGAATTAAGTCCCCAGCCATCCTGCCTGCATCACACGGTACCACAGTTTCCTCAGTGTCTTGAAATTAGTCAAGACTAATATCACATGGGAGTGAGTGATAGAATCACCCCCCACTGAAACAAATGACCAAATATGAGGTAGAGTTTTGTTTGTTCCCCAAGGAAACTTAACTCAGAGTGAGGAACCTAGGCAGGTCTAACTGACCTAACTGAACTTGTCTACCTTCTTTTTGCTGCATTATTCCTAAGATGCAGACTTCTGAGGTCTAGGTGATTGTTAGCAGCTAGCAGGCTTCTATGTTAGCCATCAGGGGTAAAAAAAGGAACATTCCCTCTGCCTTTGAAGATGTCTGAGTATTGTTCACCCCTCTCCTGTTTACACCCATGGGGGCAAAGGTTAGTCATACAAACACACACAAAATAAAAGAGTCATTTACTTTTTAAAAAAGGAGGTAACAGTTTCAGGGTATCAGTTCCCAGTATCTGCCCCAAGAACATTAAATTAAAAGAGCAGAAATGAGATTTAACACACACACACACACACACACACACACACACACACACACTGATATAGACTGTGAACTTAACACTGCAGATTAGTGTTTCTCTCTTACAGTTGCTTTTAAGCAAACATTTGCCCAGAAACAATGAACCAATAAGAGATCATTTAGTTAAAGCCAACAAATTTGCATTCATCTCAAGATCCTTTAGTTAGCTGGTTGAATGGGGTTGCACGATTGCAATCAGCCCCATTGCCAGAAGTACGTCAGCCTGGGTCCCCAAAATGATAATCAAAACCAAAACCAAAATCTTTCCATTTTCCTTTATTCCTGACTCTAGCATTAACTGTTATATCTCTTAAACTCGTTTTCTTATCTGTAAAATGAAGATTACAGTATCTGTTATATAGTCATGAACAATTTGTATAAAAATTTTTAGAAATTCCTTAAAGGTAGTGAAAACTTTAAAAGTGTTTGTTTTACTATTGTTGTCCTTATAATATGAAAGAACTTAGGATAATCAATTGGACTATTTAATAAAAATAAAGTTAGATTAAGAAAGTCCCAATTTTCCTACATACTCATCTTGTTTCCAGTTTTACATTGGATATAGTTATAAGGTTGAAACCAATACTTTTGGAAATTTATGAAGTATTTTAGAATATTAATAGTTTAAATGTTTCTATTTAGTTTTCAAACATAATTCAAACTACTTTGTTTCATTTGTGATGGTTCAACTGGCCTTTTGGTTTCTGTTACTTTTGTTGGAAAGACAAAAGTAAATCCCTGGAAAACACAAAGCAAATCCCTGGTGTTGTAGATTTTAAGGCAGTAAATGTTGTGCACACATTTCATGACACAGTGGAGAGCTTCACATAGCATTTGGGTGCTAAGATGAAGTATTGCCAGGTGTTTGTTCCATTCTTAAAGGCTTCTGATTTCAAACAAAGTCATGGTTAATCTATTTCTATTTTATCTGTACACACATCTGACACTAGACCAAACTGTGCCCTGCCCTATGTCATATTGTCATTACTCTTTCGTCCGTAGCCCCCACCATTCCATCCCTATGGCCCAGGACTGGCCATGCCCCTGCCCCACCCCAACACACTAAAAAGTAGAAAAGGATCTCCTCATAATCAAGACTCCCTTTTGTCCCACTAAATACTGTCTTCCTTGGAGAGTCTTCCAAGGTTTGTTCCAACAAAGCTGGGCCTTCTTTTCCCCCAAGTTCTAAACTCTTAAGTAGTCTCCAACTGATTCAAAAGACAGAAAAGGAGACTGTTTTCCTTAATCAGCATAGTGATGGCATTCTAGTGGCTAAACCCAGTGTCCTGGGAAGACAGGGAGTGGAGCCCCTGTGTAGTCTTTGTGATACAGCTACAACTCCTGTGTAGTCCAACCCTTTCCATTGTATGGACTAGCCACATCGGTATTTCCAATCTTACCATTTGCTGAAAGAGCAGAAAAGGTTAAATAAGGTGATTTTTCTTACTACCCAACAAAAATCCACACCTTGAGACCCATGAAAGGCAAACTTATTCAACAGTGGGCAAACATGAGCGCCTCAGCCAACTGGTAAACAAGGACTGCCATGGCCGACTTTAACTAAGAGCTTGTTTTGAAATTCTGTATTTCTCCTTGTCCTCTTTGCAGACTATATTGGGCAACAGCGGGAAATTACACATTCAGGCAGGATTTGAAGGGTGCAGGATGTGGGAATAGCCTGGTAGATGGGCAAATATCACATTACTGTCACTGAGGCTTGGGTTCAGATTGACACACAAAAGTCCCAAACAGGGCAGTAGCCACAGCTGTGCTAAGGGGTGACTCAGACAACAAGTTGTCAAGTTACTTGTAAGGGAAGAAAAAATCAAGCCTTAGAATAAGGGAAAGATGGGGAGGACGCAAAATCCAATGATCAGTTTGTCAAAGACGGAGCTAAAGGAATAGATCTTGGAAACCAACTTCACAGCTGTGCAAACAAGTGAAGGGTCTATTCATGAAACCTGGATTTTGGTTTGCCTGAAGTGCCCTATTTTTCTTTTTGTGGTGCCTCACTGGCCTGCTGATTCGCCCATGGTTGCCATTTCCCTACCCAACCTCTCTCCTGGCCATGAAGAAAGCTGAGTACTCACCGCCCACCCCACAGGCCAATGTGGGGGTAATTCAAGAGACACAGGTGAATTTGAAAGAGATATCATTCTGGGCAGTGGTACCAAACGCCTTTAATCTTGGCACTCAGGAGGCAGAGGCAGGTGAATCTCTGTGAGTTCGAGGTCAGGCTGGTCTACAGAATAAGTTTTAGGACAGCCAGAGAAACCCTGTCTCCAAAACCCAAACAAAAAAAAAAGAGAGAAAAGGAAGGAAGGAAGGAAGGAAGGAAGGAAGAAAGGAAAAGAAAGATCTCACTACAGAAAAAGCCTAAAAGCAATGGGAATGACGTGAGGCACAATTACAGGCACCACTGAGGTTCTATTTGCTATTCCTAGAGTGTTTCAAAGAAATGGAACTGGGGACTGGGACAATCCCTACCAGGTCATGTAAGTTTTATGAATTGGTTTTGTCCGATCCAAAGGCTTTTCATTTTTATATGATTTATATATTTTTTTATTTCTTTGCAGTGTTTTAAATTTATTTTTTACATTCCATTCCCAGGTCCCCCTCCTTCCTCTCCTCCAGCTCCCCCGACTCTCCCCTCCTCCTATCTGCTCCATGGATAGGGTAAGGTCTCTCTTAAGAAGTCTACTAAGTCTGTCCCATCATCCTTTTGAGGCAGGACCAAGGCACCTATCCACCCCTACGTCTGTGTCTAGATGGGCTCCACTAAGTCAGTGTGTGCATTAGTGTTAGATCTTGGACCCACTGTCAATGGCCTCATATAATGTCCCAGTTGCACCACTGTCACCTATATTAAGGGAATCAGTTTAGTTCAGTCTTATGCAGGTTCCCCTTTGTCAGACCTGAGTCAGTAATCTCTCACTAGCTCAGCTCAGCTGATTCTGAGTTCCCTGTCATGGTCTTGACTCCTTTGTTCATGTTATTGCTCCTCCCTCACTTCAGTTGTACTCCAGGAGCTTGGCCCATTGGTTAATTGTGAATTTCTAAGGCTTTGCATTTTTATGCTATCATGGAGAGATCTCTATTTTCTTAGTCTTTTCTGAACATCTCTATAAATAAAGAGAACAGAGAATGCTCAGAAAAATTATAGCAATGTGTTCCTTATAGGTTTCCTTGGGAATCCTGAAACCCCAAGACTAGGTTTGTCTTGTTGAGGTGATTTTTATTTATAATCTATGCAACTGTTTCCTTACTTATGTTTTTCTGGTTTGCCAACTCCTGAAGACTTCATGGTATCTATTCTCAATGAGCTTTCCTTTTTTTCAGCTGTGCAAATATTGAAGTTATTAAAACAGGGAGTGTAAACAAATGAAGGTGAGATCATTTTGTTTTTCAGCCCCTTCCTTCTTCTCCTGGCCTGGGTACCACAGTCCCACAAACACCTTACGTTGAGAACAAGCATCGAGTCCTGTTCCACCAAAATAACCCATTAAGGGAACATGCATGCCTCTTCTGTCTTCCTTTGCAAGCTATTTTTGTTTTGATTTTTCCTTTCTTGCTTAATCCCAACATTTCAGAGCTTTGTCATGCTTTCTTCTGCAATCCTAGCCAGGCCATATTCTGTACAGATTAAAACTATTGAAGGGCTTTTTAAAAATATACTTATTTCACCTATACAAGGAAAAACAATTCATGTCTTACATACAGATCTCAACTGACCTAATTAAATATAAATTCATTGGAGGAGTCAGACATTGTGATACATACCTAGAATCTCAGCAACCTGGAAGCCTGGGCAGACTCATGAATTCAAGGCCAGTCTGGGCTGTCTAAGTTAGGCTGTCTACAAAAAATAAAAAATAAAAAATAAAATCCAAAAAAATAAACGAAAACAAAAAACTAAGCTATGAAACTTGGGAAATAGGTCAGAGGACCAAATTCTTGCTGTGAAAGTGTGAGGCCCTAAGTTTGATTTCCCAGAACAACATAAAGGTGGCTTTGGTTGCATCTGTCTTTAATTGAAGCTCTCCTCCACCAAGATGGGAAGCAGAAACAGAAGAACCCCCCAGAAGCTTTGAGGCCAACCAACCTGGCACATGCAGCAGAGAAACAGTAGAACCCTTCCTTGAAGTGGAGGGCAATGATCTCTGACTTCTACACACATGCCCCACCCCCTACAAACCTTTCTTATTTTTGTAACCCTCACAGACAGGTGACACATGTCTGAGTGTCTGTAGCATGGCTGTAAAATGGGGCTGTAAGATTCTTAGCCATTTTATTACCATCAAAATGTTAGTATCCGGCGGGGAGGGGATGTGTGTGTGGGGGTGCTGGTAGGATGGGAGGGAGGAAAAACCATGGTTAAAAAAAAAAGTTAGTGCCGGGCAGTGGTGGCACACGCCTTTAATCCCAGCAGTCTGAGGCAGAGGCAGAGGCAGATGGATCTCTGTGAGTTTGAGGCCAGCCTGGTCTACAAGAGCTAGTTCCAGGACAGCCTCCAAAGCCAGAGAGAATCCCTGTCTTGAAAAACAAAACATCAAACTGCGAAAAGATGTGTCATCTTAAATAATAGCTGAACCTTTTAGCAGAAGAGGCACGGAGATATTCTTTTCTGGTGTTAAAGACTGCACAGAGAGAAAACAGTACAATGTGTCTTTTAACTGAGCAAAAATAAATACAACTTGAGTTGTGGTATTAATACATGTGGGGTTGCAGAGAAATTAAGCATCCAAAATGAATGGTGGAAGGCTGGCATATTTGGTAAACATTTAATCGTTTAGTTAATATTAGATCAGAATGGGCTGGGTATAAAATGGAAGTAAATGGAAACTATGCTGAGGACTCAGATATAGTAGGGTTTGAATTATCAATTTTTTAATTTAGGATGGTACACAAGGAATACACATCTGACAAGAATATATCATGCTTTGGATTTTCATCTTTTGTTTGTCTAGAAATAGGATGCATGATGCTGTTCTGAGGTGCAGGTTGGTGGCAGTAACCTTTACAGCTCCAGGTAGACATTTGATTGTGAGTGGAACTAACATGGCTATGCAGTGTACTATGGTGCTAAGCTTAGGGTAATAAATTCATCTTGCTTTATTTTCCCTGTATGGTAGGTTTATCAGGATACAACTCAAGGGGTGTTTGTATTTAAAAGGACCATTTTTGACTTGAAGGAGAGAGCAAGTTTCATTCCTAGAAAAGAAAGCAAGTTGCACCTGTGTGTGATTATCAAGGCACGTTTTTTGGAGCTGAAACAGGAAGAAGTGATATGAAAAACAAAACGCCTAGTAGTCTGATATTTCAGGTAGTTCGTGTCTGAGGCTTGAACCGTGGAGAAAACAGACACTGTGATGTCTTATTCCCAAGTACATCATTATACTTATGTAAAAATTTACAGAACTGTAGCCTCAGCTTTGGAATCATGAAAGGAAACAAGAGGGGAGAGGCTTGAAGAAGATTTGACATAAGGGTTTTTCTCCTTTTATTGAAAATAGATTTTTCTTCTCCTGTAGTATATCCTGATCATGATTTCCCCCCCTCTACTTCTTCCATCCCTTCCTATCCAGATTCAATCCCCAGAAGAGGTGGTGTTTTTCTTTTTCTTTTTATTCATTAAAAAATATACCCCTTAAAGGATGATTCAGCCAGTCTTGTAATGAGGTAGTCTGGGCCAGTATGGAAGGAGTGACCTCGGTAGGGGCACAGACTCATTCCGGGGCAGGTTTCCAGGGGCTTAGATGACTCTCAGGACTAGATTGGTGTCTACTACCAGAGGGAGCTAGCATGGAAGATGGCTCTAAAAGATCAGTTAGGACTAAGCTGTGAGCATTCTTGAGTGATAAGGAATTGTCTTTTACCTCATAGGCAATAAAAGTCACCGAAGACTATATGACAGGGATGTTTTATCTTGCAACCATGGCAACAATATGGAGACTAAATCGAGTACAGGCATTGAGGCCACTCGGAAGTTGATTGCAGTAGCTCAGAAGAATAATTTTAGGGAATAGCTGAAAGAATTTGGGGGAGGGGACTGGGTAGGGTTTGGAGATAAATCATTTTATTCTAAAATATTTGCTCTACTATTTTGCAGTACTAACTGTTATGGACTCCGTGTGAAGATAGATGTGTCCCCCACCCCCCAAAATAAAGAGAATAAATTATCCTTAAGACTTACTGATTATAAACCAGGTGTTGGTGGCACATGCCTTTAATCCAAGCACTTGGGAGGCAGAGGCAGGTGGATCTCTGTGAGTTCGAGGCCAGCCTGGCCTACAGAGTGAGTGGCAAGACAGGCTCCAAAGCAATACAGAGAAACCATGTCTCAAAAAAAAAAAAAGAAGACTTACTGATTATAACATCAGTGGGAACTTAGTTTAACCTCTAAGAAGCTCTTGTTTCTCATCTTTAACCCACAGGGTTGTTGTGAAGATTAGAAGATATAGTTTTCTCTGGCATTAAAAGTAACCTGGAGCATGGTGTTAATATTGCCTGGATTACTAGGACAAAGGGAAAGCTTTGGGCCTTAAATGATGAGAAATGTTGCTCTGTGCAATTTTCTTTTTATTGGCAAAGCTTTGTTTCTTAGTTATAACAGAGAATGCAGCCTTTCTGTTTATATTTTGGTTCTTGCATTAAAAGGCTAAGCAAGACAGAGTCTTCCATAGCAAATGTAACTGATACCCCGGTCAGGTCTTTGAAACTGAATTGATAGTTGATCAGAAACACATGTGAAGATGAAGAGTGATGCTATGATAGTGTCTCAAGACCACGATTCCACCGTATTCATCTCTCCCCTGAGGCAGTCCTGTTTCCTGCCAGGCTCCATCAATTGACTTGGCGCTCCTGAATTGGGGGGGGGATGAAGACACTTTCCCCATTTAATGCCTTTAATCTTCGCTTCCTGTTTCCTTAAGATCAAGATCCAAAGTCAGCCACCAAAAGGAAGTGGAAGCCTGGCCTATGACATCTTTGGCTGCTTTCTCAATTGCTGGTGAGTCATACTGCTAGAGTCTTTTCTTAACAATTCCGCCAGCAACAGACTGGCTTTCAAAGACCTCCTTCGATACAGTGTTATGTGGGTGAGTGGATTTGAGGACACAGTTGGGTAAGCCCACCCTGACCTAACTGGGCCATGTCTATCTCTTCTTACAGTAAAGGTGCTACCTAACTCAGCAGCCCTTCGGATTCTTACTCTTCTTAGAACTCATATTTTGTCTATTTTGTAGCACTTGCTATTCTGCACCTTGAATATTTTTGTGTTTTTAAAATATATAACACTCCTATGAGGTAGGTCCTATTTTACACTCCACTTTATGTATTAAGAAACTGAGAAATAGATGAAGTGATTTTCCCTAAAAAACATTAGTGTGACTAAAAAAAATCCCATGAGTTCTAGAGTCTGTTGGTTACTTTGAAAGAATGATTGGTGTGCTTGCCTGTGAGTCCCAGCAACGTGGGAGGCTAAGGCTAAAGGACCATTGCAAACTCAGGGCTGGTCTGAACTATGTAAAGAGGCATGGGCTACAGAGTAAGACACTGTTTCCAAAAAGTCATCACCATGGGGCTTGGGAAATAGTTCAGTAAGAGCACTTGTTGTGCAAGCATGGAAACCTCATTTTAAAACCCTAGCAATGGGCAGTCCTGAAAATGTACATACAAGTAATATTAAACAGACTAAGCATTAATATATTTAGTAATGCATGTATGTATATAGGTATGCAATGACAATTAATGACAAAAGAGGCCATGAATTTGAAAGAGATCAAGGAGGGATAATATCGGAGGGTTTAGATGGAGTAAAACTGGAGAGAGAAGTGATGTACTGTGGCAGTTTAAATGTAATTGGCCCCTATAATCTCATAGGGAGTGGCCCTATTAGGAGGTGTGGCTTTGTTGGAGTGGGCATGGCCTTGTCAGAGGAAGTGTGTCACTGTAGGGGTTTTGAGGTTTGCTGTGCTCGGGATACCACTCAGTGTCAGTCTGCTTTCTGTTGCCTGCAAGATGCAGAGCTCTCAGCCACCAACATCACATCAGAAAAGAGAGAAATAATTTAAAAATCCTAGAACCCATGTGGAAAATGTAGGCATGGTCAGGCATGCCTGTATACAACCCAAGTACAAGGAGGTAAGGGTGGGGGTTGGGAGACAGGTGGATCCTAGGAGCTCACTAGCCAGCCAGCCAGCCCAGCTTTAGGTTCAGTGAGAGACCTTGTCTCAAGAGAATAGAGCAGACAATGATGGAGCAGGACACTTTACATCCTTCTCTGGACTCCTCAGGCACAGACACGCATACATACACACACACTCCAAACTGTAATAAAATTCGTTATAATAATTAGGCCTATAGCTATATTTAAAATAGTTTTTAAAATAATGAAAATAAATAATAGTAGATGCTTAATTCCATATCTTTAGTAAGACGTGCACAATTGCAGTCTGGAGAGGGGAGTAAAGCAGAATATAGTGGAGCCTTAGGCTGGCCTCAAGCTCCATATCGTAGCTGAGGCTGGCTTTGATTTGTAATCCTTCTGCCTCCACTTTCATAATGCTGGGGTTCTTGGCACTCACCATCATGCTTGGTTCAATGGTTACAGTTTAAAAACTCATTTGATACTGATGACAACATATGAGGAAAACAAGAGAAATTCATTTGTCTTCATTTTCTTCCCACTCCCTCTTTCTCTTCTCCCATCTCCCTCATTCTCTCCTTCCTTCCTCCCACAATCCCTTCCTTCCTGTCTTGTTTTTTGAGAAACCATCCCACAGGCTGGCCTGGAGACCACTGTGTATGTAGCATAGGCTGGCCTCGACCTCTCAGTCATCATTTTGCCTCAGCCTCCCAAATACTGGGATGACAGGCATGAGCAGCCATTCTTGCTTTGCCCCATTTTAACCAAGGAAAAGAGCATCAGCAAGATGAAATCACTTACTCAAGGTTGTGTGGCCAGGCTGGGGCAGAATCTCTGCCCAGTTTTTCTTCACTAAGCATCTCCCCACTTTCCCAGACACCAACACCCCTGCAGGTTTGCAGGAGAGAGGCAAGGATAATCTAAGACAATCTCTTAAATAAATGTTACTGACCCACAGAGAAGGGTCTTTTATGGTGAACACTTTTATTATGATACTCAATACCACGCCTGAATCCCTAGTGAAGAGTTGTTACATCATTTTATTTTATTTTTTATGGAAACTAAGAGATCCGGTGTTGCCATCTTTTTTAGAAACTGCACTCTTTAAAAATGAAAGCGGTAATTACAGCACACTACCCTTTCCATGGCCTGTACCTTGTTGAAGACAAGGTCTCATTATGTGGCCTAGGCTGGCTTCACACTTGCAGTCTTCCAGCCCCAGCCTCCTGAGTGCTAGGACTTTAGTATTGAGCTGCCGTATCCAGCCCTGCTTGTTAGTCAAAGAGAGAAAACCTTCCTGAATCTCTAAATGTGTTTCTAAGAATACAAAATTGTGTTTGATTTCATTTGAATGAGTTTCCTACCATGAAAGTAGCACTATATATACGAACGGGAAAACTCATCTTAATATAGGCTTTATTCTTAATAAATTGCTAAGACTTTGCATACAAATAAGACCATTTAATTAAATTATTTTAAGACTCAGAGTTCTGATTATATGAAGATTTTATGGTTGATATTTATATTCAACCATAAGAAATGTGCTAAGAAGGCAAACATAATGCACTCTACAGTCAGGAAGTAACATATTTACTGGATATTTAACTTATAATAAGAAAATCTATTTAAACAAAACACGAGAGCAGTGATAAGAACAAATCCCACTTGATATAAATAGTCAATGAAGACTAGCAAAGACTAAATGAACCTGTGTTCACAGATGTGCTTTAAGGGCCGGTTGAGGTTACAATGAGAATGTCAGCATAGTCAAATCAGATAGTTTTCCTGGTCAAGTCACCTACTTTCTCAAGTCAGGATTTAGGAAACGTGAACTCGAGGGGGCAAGTTAGTACCTCACAGGGAATGGCCTTTATTACCAGTGACATTGGTTCCGTTTCTGTTCGGTGGTGCAGAAAGTGCCACACGCTTACAGTACTCCCCTATTATTACTCAGCCAGAGAGGTATACCAGCCTTTTTCTTTTGGGCCACCAATTAGCTCCAAATCATGACATGGGGACTTATTATCAGTTATGAATGCTCGGCCTGTGCTTAGGCGCATTTCTGGCTAGCTCTTTTCACTTAGCCTGTTTCTTTCCACCCACATTTTACCTCTGGGTGTGTGGTTTTCTTTCCTTCTGTATACCTTACTTTTCCTGCGTCTCATGTCTGGCTGGTGGCTGCCTGGCTTCTAGCCCAAGTGCATCCATCTCTTTCTCTTCATTCTCTTCTCCCTTCTCTTGTTCTTCTCAAGCCTAGATTTCTCCTCCTATTTATTCTCTCTCCCTGCCAGCCCTGCCTATCCTTTCTCCTGCCTACCTATTGGCCTTTCAGCTTTTTTTTAAAGAACAATCAGGCCAGGAAAGGTGAAACAAATGAAACACATCTTTACAGAGTTAATCACACATCCTTGCATCGTTAAAAATGCAGCATAAACAAATGTGACACACCTTTACACAGTTAAAGTAATATTCCACAACATAAACAAATGCAACACATCTTTGTCCAGTTCAAATAATATTCCACAACAGAGAAGGCTGGGCCTTCTTGTTTTCTTTAATTCATATTTTCTCCATAGCATTTCTGCCTGGCTAAATATTTAGATTTCAAGCTATGGTTTGCCACAAGGACCTGCATTTTGATGCCTGCTTTACTCTCTTTCTGCTTGTTTTATTCTACTTCTCTCTTTAGATTTGGTCTGGTGGATTCTAAAACCTGTTTAACAATGTCTTAATATAACCAAAAAATAAGTACTATTTTCTGTGTCTGAAATTATATACAAGTAAAATATTTGGAATGAAAGTCCCACTTTCTCTGAAGAGAAGCAGAGTGCTGGTATGTTTTTAATTTTCATGAGATGAGTGACCTCAGGACTGCAAGGGTCATCTTCCTAGGGAAATCTTTGCTGAAAAATTAAATGAATAAAATTTTTTCTAAGGTATTGCCAAACTTACCCTCACTAATAAAAACCAGCTAATTATAGACTATAATAGCTACTCCAAATGGTTTTTTTAAATTATTCTGACTTTTCTTGCTGCTGTTTTGGCACTGGGTCTCACTCTGTAGTCCAGACTGGCCTCAAACTCATGGAAATCCTCTAATCTTGCTCCCCAAGTGACGATATTACAGGCATGGGCCACCATGTACAGCTGACTACTTACATATCCCTTTGTTGATTAATCACTTATTTACTTTTAACATAGGGTCTTATGAAGCTCAGGCTCCCCTTTTTGAGTTGTTGGTTGGATTTGTCCAAAAGACTCAAAAAACAGAAGTTATTGCTGGTGCCCTTGACTGTCTCTCAGAGGTTGAAGGTAGATCCTTATTGTGAAGACACTGTGTATGTAGCGTGACAAATAAGAGACCCAGAGACAGATACTGAGTTTCAAGCTTCAAGCTGAAGATAAGAAAAGCAAAGGAGCTGGCCAGTAACTCTTACCTCTACCTCAGCTCAGACCAAAGAGGTGACCCTCAGACTGCTCCCGACTACACTGCTCCTCGGATTCACTCAGACTGCTATGCTGTCCTCAGCGTGGCTAGAGACTAATTCTGACTGAATGCCTCTATTTTTTTCATAACTCTCAAATCCTAGGATTAAAGGCATGAGCTCTGATTTTTTCTCTCTGGGAGCTCAGGGTGGTCTTGAACTCCTGAGTCCTGGGACTAAAGGTGTGTGCAACCACCATCTAGTTTCTATAGTGAACTAGTAGTGTGCCTGGCTTTGCAAACTCATCTCCAGTGGCTTATTAGATCATAAGCAATCTATCACCACAGTGTACTTTGGACTTAGAAGCCAGAGGACTCAAGTTGGTTCTGACCAGAAAGCATCCTCCCTGAGGACTAGCTTTCATGGTACGAGAAGTCACCAGCAAGCTTCTGAGGGAAAGAAGCAACTAAGAGTCTTACCCAGCTATGACGTCTGTGAACTAAAGCAATGACCAGCATGACTTGGTATTCCTAAGGCTTCAATGCCTTGGAAGTAACCAAAACTCTCTAATTGTACTTAAGGCCTATTCGACAAAGGGGAAATCATGCCTGGTACTGGAAATCTAGCTAGATACCTGGGGCTAGTGCAGCCATGGGATCTGGGAGGAAAGCCTACAACTGACACTTTACTAAACCAGCTTAGTTCCTGACTACATTCTAAATATTTTCCTTACAGCCACAGGTAAGGTATAGTCTCAACATTTTTAAGGCTCTCAAAAGGAACAAATATGTATATGTGAATTTATGAGATTGACTTATAGTCTCTGGTCTGAGTAGTCAAACAATGGATATCTCCCAAAAGAAAGGCCAAGGACCCAATAGTTGTTCAGTCCATGAGACTGGAGGTCTCAGTAATCCCAATATTGTGCTAGAGTCCTAGGCAAGTATTAGAGAGCTTCCAGTCTTTATTCTGCATTGGAATCCCAAAGAAGTGGGTTCAAATGCCAGTGAGGGAATGCTTCAGCAACAAGATAGATGAACTTGTCAGCAAGAGTGAGAGGTCAGTAGGCAAAAAGCAAAAGCTTCCTTCTTCCATGTCCATTTACATCAACTGCCAGAAGAAGGTGTGGCCAGATTTAGAGAGGGTCTTCCCACTTCAAATGATCCAGTCAAGGAAATCCTTTACAGCTGTGTCCAGCTACAAGGGTTTTAGTACATTCTAGATGTTGTCAATGCACAGCCTACCATCATATCGATTATCAAAGAAACATCTCCTTGCAACAGAAGGAGACCATTACAGAAAACCACAAGTGAAAAAATGCAGAGAATGAGTAACCCCAGGCCCCAACCGATGTATCTGAGACATTATTTCCATTACTCAGGAAGCCAGTCTTAGTAATTTAGTGAAACTCTTTTTGAAGAAAAAAATGGTGATGCATCTCAGTGATAAAGCATTTGTCTAGCATGTTCGAGGGTCTGGGTTCCAACAGTAATATGAGGAAAACATTTAAATAACCTTTAGTAGTTTCCACTTATGTCCCCTGAAGCCTTCATTCTTTTTTCATAATATTTTTGTAATTAATTCTTAGTGGATTTTATACAATTCTGATCATATTCACCCTTGTCTTAGGATTTTATTACTGTGAAGAGACACCATAATCTCAGCCACTCTAATAAAGGAAAACATTTAACTGGGACTGACTTACAGTTTCAGAGGTTTAATCCATTATTGTCATGGCAGGAAGTATGGCAGCATACAGGCAGACATGATACTGGAGAGGAACCAAGATCTCTACATCTGGATTGGCAGGCAGCAGGAAGAGTAAGTGAGCCACTGAGCCTGTTTAAACTTCTGAAACCTCAACTCCCCCATCCCCTGACTCCCATATACTTCCTCCAACAAGGCCACACCTTGTCCAAAAGCCCCCCCCAAACACTGCAAATTCTTCTGATCCTTTTAAATAGTGCCATTCACTGATGACTAAGCATTCAAATATATGAACCTATGGGGGCTATTCTTATTCAAACAACCACAATGATGAATGTCTTTAACCCCAGCACTTGAGAGGCAAAAACAGGTAGATCTCTGTGAGTTTAGAGGCTAGCCTGAGAGCTCCAGGCCTTGGGGATACATAGTGAGGCCCCCATCTGAATGAATTAAAAATCAAATGGCATTGCCACATCTTCTTTGAAGGAAGTTGAATGCCTAGACTTTAAATGGCTATCTCAAGATTATAATAGTAAACCTTTCGCCTAGTCAAAAATGTGGAGTAAGGAAGTTACTAGCTTTAAATGTTCAGAGGCAGGTGGATCTCTGTGAGTTCGAGGCCGGGCTGGACCGACAGCCTCCAAAACAGTACAGAGAAACCCTGTCTTATAAAACCAAAAAAAAAAAAAAACCAAAAAAAAAAAACAAAATAAATGTTATATATATTGGGAACTTAATTCACCTTTCTCTAGGCTTCCACTTCAAAACTGTGTTTTTGTTAAGGAGTGCATTCTTATTTTTAAATGTGACCACCATTGTTCTTTGGTAGTTTATTTCTGTGATTGGCATAAACATCACAGTTTTATGGAGATGTTAAAAGTGATTAAATGCCAGTGTCAAATTTTTATGAACAAACTTTGCCCTTTGGTGTTAATTGCTCTAAAGAACAAAGACTTTGACCTTCAGACAAATTTGAGTCAACCAGTAGATATGAAGAATACAGACAGTGTGGCCTACTGCCCTCTTGTTTTGAAAGAGTTTACACTCAATAGGTATCTACCTAGCATGATGTAATATTTCAGGGGAGACACAGTAAATACTGTCCCTAAAATGTGTCACTGTTGCCTGCATATGAGTATGTCCAGAATTCATATCCCATAAGTGAATGTTTACTTTGTACTGTTTAGAGTTTTGAAATTCATTGTATACATGTGTTGATCATCCTTAATTATCAAGTTTATTTTTTCTGTTTCTCATTTCTGTCTAAATCTTATTTCCTGGATAGCAGTTGTCTTTGTCACATTTCCACACCCCCCCACCATGAAGTGATTATGTACAATCAGCCTTGTTGGCTTATGTTCTGATACCTTTATGAGACAAGCCAAACAGTATCTCAGTGAGACAGGAGCAAGAGACCTCTTTGTCAATATTTATTAGCATAACAGACATTATAGACTGTTTCATCTTTTTCTTTCCCTCCATAGACCCTTCCACAGCTCCCATGGATTGATAGGATTGGTAATTAAATAACATTTACGTTTTTTAATATCTTTTTTATGTTCCTCTGACGACATCCCACCTTCCATTCATAGTCACCATACAACTCCTTCCAGTACTGTGATCTAGGTTGCCCTGTATATCCAAGTCACGTGATTTCCCTGAAAGCCGTTATACCACCTAGTTGCTATTCTTGGAATGTACTTCCCCTTTTCCTAAGCTACATATCTTACCTCCTTTAAAATTGCTAAGGAATTTATTTCTGCGCTGTTCTTATCTGCCTATACTACTTACTGAGTTTATTGTTTTCAGACAATAAAGAACAGAAATTAGAGGGCAAGCTTGGCTGAAGTTCTGATCCTCACTTTCCACTGATGATCAGATAGAACAGTCACAAACTTAGGGCAATTGCAACAACTTGTTCATCATTGTAACTTTATGTTTATTATAAGATGATTGCCCGTGGTCTTATTTAGAGTTAAGGCCTACTCTTGTGAATTAGGTCTCATTTGCTCATCTCTATTCAAAATTAAGCCATAAGTCCTACAACTACCACTGTTTTCCCTCTATTCCTGTCATTTTTTTCTTTCCACTAGAGTTTTTCCATCAGTGTTGAAACACGCTGCTCTATATCTTACATTAAAAACAAACACAAAAGGCTAGGATATAGCTCAGCAGTGAGTGCTTGCCTAGCATGTTTTAGCCTGTATGTTCAGTCCTCAGCACCGCAAAAGTAGTCATTTAATTTCTCATGGACCTGATGTGATGGTGTATGACTCTAATCCCAACACTCAGGAGGCAGAAGTACGTGAATTGCTGAAAGTTCAAGCCAGCCTGGAATATACACAAGTATGAGGCCAGAAAAGCCTATATAACAAGATCCTAACTCAAGAGGAGGTTAAGAGTGTGGGCTGGGGGATGTGTTGGAAGTTCTCTCATATACTTTCTTGAAAACGGTCTTACGTGAGTAGTGAGTCATGGTAATATATTAAAATAAATGAATGGATAAATAAATGAATACTTTTTAAAAAATTAAACAGTTTAAAAGAGAGACCCTTTCCCAAAGTAAAACAAAACAAAATAGAAATGACATAAAACCAAAGCATAAATACATGCCCAGAAGCTTACAGACAGAAACAAAGCATAGGAAACACTTCCTTTGATCTATTATGCCTCTAGAACCATTGCTCAACTCTGTACTCCAGCCGTATCTACATTGCTGCTTTAGTCTTTATCTGCTGTCCCAATACAGACTGGTTCCTGTCATGTCACTATAGTGCTTAACACAAAATATTAACCATCCCCCATGATTTTGTTCTGTTTTTTACATTCCATACTGAAACACCCAGTAGAAAGCTTGTCTTCAAAATGGAACCAATTCTTTGGCTCTCTCTTTTTAAAATGTATGTATTTATTTATTTACTTACTTATTTTGGTAGTGGTAGTGGGGGTAAAGACAGGGTCTTGTATAGCTTCTACATTATAACAGCAGGGTTGGACATCATAACATGTTTGGCCCACAAAGCCTAAACTACTTACTGTCTGGCCTTTTATGGCAAAAGTTGACCTGTTCCTACACTGGAATACAGACACACAGAGGAAAATACTTAGTTCTGTTTCCTTACATGAAATCAGTAACTACAAGAATGTCTTAATCTAGCAGAGGTTTTCTTGCCATGTATTAAAGGAAATACAAAGAAAGAATGCGTGGACATTGTTAGGCCTTTGTTTTCTCTCCCTCTCTGACTTCACAAGCCACCCACTGTGGGGGCTGAGATTCTTTCAGAATCTTGGAAATTGTTTTATTGAAATAGGAGATTAATGCTGTAAAGTGTCCCCCCAAAATATTGTTATTGTTCTTATAAAGAAAAAGTAATAGTTGTAAATGTCCAATAAAAATGCGTGTTGCTGAATATATAATTATTTTTATGTCATGAGTAGAAGCACCATCAAATCTGATCCATTAGCAGTGACCTGACACAGTCATTGCTGTGATCAGACTACTATAGCAAAGGGCCCTTGTGGCTCCCTAAGCAATGTGATCAGTTTCAGCTTTGTCCTGGGTAATGATGAGGACATGTGACTGTTTCCTCTGCAGCTAGTTCTGACATTATTTCATGGAGTTCTGAAGTTACTCCTTCTGGTCTCCAGTTAACATTCTTCCTCTTATATAACATCTGTGTGTGTGTGTGTGTGTGTGTGTGTGTGTGTGTGTGTGTTTTATGATGATCACAGCAAAGAAAATACCCTGATAAAGATATTAATGTCTAAATATTAAAATATTTTAAAATGGAAAACATCTAAATAATAAAATTTTCTGTTTGATATTCATGTAAGGCTTAAGTAACTTTGGTGTACACTAGTTTTCATTTTTTTAAAAAAATAAACAGGATCTTATGCTTCTAAGGATGGCCTAGAACTCAGTATATAGCCAGCTGACCTGCAAATCATGAACCTCCTTTTACAAAATTAACCTAGTATTATATAATGAAAGCCTTTAACTTCTCTCTGTGTACAATAGATTCTTTCTACTTATTTTTCACAAAATTGCCATTAGACACCCTCACATAAGCTACCATCATAAAATACACCATTTTTCAAACACATTCACCATTTTCTATTGTATGTTACTCAATAACATAACATGGTTGAAAGGAATTGTTTCCCAAGAATCAGGAGATCGTTTCTAGTAATGGTTCTATTGTGTGATGTTAAACAGGTCATGTAGTTCTCATGGGATTAGGTTCCAGTTCTCATGGAATTGGGTTCCTTGCTGGTTACAGTAGGGGGCTGGATCAGCTGATCCTCTAACACTGTTAATAGCCTTGTACTCTGAGAGTTTCTGGATCTGTTATGGAAACAATGTACAAGCAGCTATATGCATTCCTGTTTCTATATTTTGTTGTTGTTTAATTTTGATAGTCTACAGAAGACAGATAAAATTAAATTTATTTGGCTTATTTATCTTTTGCCATTCCAAAGGCACACCCAGCCTTGGGGTCAGTGAGCAAATGTTTAAACATGTGTAAACAATCTGCTTTCCTACTGTGAAATCAACTTGGCAGAATCATCAGCAGGGTAAGGCAAAGAAAATAGGCTAAGCCCTACTTGGAATTTGTAAGAGGTCCCAAATGAAGATTCTACCTTAACTTTGCCTTCTTAAACCCTCTTTCTTCTATAGCAACACTTTATTGCCTAAAGGCAGCAAGGTAAGAAGACTAATGCTGCAGCTGACTCATTTATATATGAGTCTCAAGATAATGAGTTAAGTACTATAACTTTGTATTAGGCTGATCATCTATCAAGATGATCAGGTAACTTAGTCCACTATTAGACTGAACAAACTGTGAAGGGTGTCTAAAAGGCATTCAGGTTTAGAAAAATATTATACCCACCAACTGAAATACTGCTGCAATGAAGTAAAGCAAGAGAGGCTTCAGAGATGTGAGCAGAATGCCAGAATGCACTTTTATGTTTGTTTCTGGGCAAATCTGTGCTGTGTAGCATAAGATGACCTGGAACTTGTCATTCTCCTGCTTCCAGCTCTCAAGTGCTAAGATTACAGGTGCAGTCCCCTGCAGCCTGCCTCAGAACACCACAATTGAAGGTATTTCCTGACCTGTATGAACCTGATTATTAATTTGTTTATCTTTTATGAGGATGAACAATAAAGTCAGGGATTTGCCAAGCATGAGAAGCTTAGTTAAAGACACACTCTGTAAAGTCAGAATATAAAAGGGTTGGGCTTGTAGCACAAAAGACAGCCAGAAATAAACTTGCTTGTACTATGTACAGTGCCCCTCCCTAGAGATATTACCTGTATTTAACCTGGGCAATAAAGCCAGGTGTGGTTCACATTTGTAAGCCCAGCTACTCAGGAGATGAGGCTGTCATGCATTCAAGGCTTGCCTGGGATCCGTAACAACTAAGAGTCAGTCTGGGTAATTTAGTAAGACTCCACATCAAGAAAATAAAAAGAGAGATGAGTTTGGTGGTGGCACTCCTGTCCACTATGCAAAGGCCTGGATTTGGCAATAAGCAAGGTATATAAAACATTGCTTTAGAAGTTCTAACTATAAACTAGTTTCCATATGTGTTTGATGGCTAAATTCCCACATTGATCAACACTGCAAAGGCACTTAAAAGAAACGCTTTGTATAGGAGCCTACTTTTCCTCAGGTCTTATATATGAGAAAGGCTCAAGGAAGATGAGTAGTTCATTGCAATCATATGTGTATTTTCGAATTCTGGCTTCTTTTTTGCAGTAGATGGAGACCATTATAGAAAGCCACAACTTGTGAAAATGCAGAGAAATGACACAACCACCATCTACAGGACACAACCACCATCTACATAAAGCAAAACCAAGCCAGTATTTAATTAAAGCTTGTTTCAAATTTGACTTCAAACTGTGGTGATAGTCCTATTCTCTATCTATAGAATTAACATTTTTTGAGGCCCCAGCAAGATTCACATTATCCATCCAAGTTTTAAACCTGGACCTCACTCTGGAACTCCAGGACTGAGGGGCCACTTCAGGAAACATGAGCCTTGAGATGTTATGAGCATGATGCCTTTAGGTCACAGACTATTATTGGAGTGAACTTCATGCTGAGAAATGCAGCAAGCATCTATGGAGACTTCTTGATGAGTTATAGTCTGGTTCTTTTTTGTGGGATCCCTATCTGGGATGGTGGAAGAGGTCCAGTGCTGCTCTGGTACCTCTGCCCCCAATGCCATGGAGACCACAGGAGCCTGGGATGACCATCTAGGTAATGGACTAGTCTCTGTCATTTTAACTGATACATAGGCCATTTGGGTTATATTTCCTGCTCTAATTTATCCTTCTCAGATCTCTGATGGTATTGGTGGCTAGGATAACTATAACTTTGTCAGCTTAGCAGCAGCAGGCAACCAAATTCTTCCCCAAGGCTACAGTCGCCTTGTTAGCTCATTTCAGATGCAAAAATTAAAAGCCTTGCTTTCTCTAGCGCTACTAACTATCCTGTTGAGAGAAGGTAGACAGGCTAGCCCTGCTAACAGGTTTCATTTTAAAAGATAAACAGATTTCAGATGTAACTTTCCACTAAAGGAATATGATTGCAATGACTGTTCTCAGTAATCACTACTTACATCTCTGGAAAATGATTAAATGGGAAAAAAGAGTTAAAGTTTATGCAAGTTTTGAGGGCCTGCGAAAATGTTTTAAGATATATAAAGATCTTACAGGATGTAAAAGCTTAAGTTCTGAGGGTCTCAGAAAAGGACTTGAGATGTAAATGCAAATTGTAAAGGTATAAATAAGTGATTTAAGGTATATGAAAATGGGAAATGTTTCAGATTTCTATTGTTACACTAAGATTTCTAAAGTTCAGAGTTTTCACATTGATCAATGTAGTTCTGATATGCTGGTAGAGCAGTGACTACTTACTGCTTAATTACAAGCTCAAGATTTTAAATTTCCTTTGGGTGTCTTCTAATATAGACTTAAAGGTGCTTCTCATCAGGCCAAAGACATCTCTGTCCAATCTACATCTGGCTTTCTGAACAGAGGAAAAACTGTTCATGCTTTTTAAACCAAGTCTATAGCTTTTGATAGGACTCAAAGGTATGAGTCTACTCAAGCTGTTTTATAGACATGTTACCTGCTTTTTCTAAAATACGAATTTCAGTACATAAGTAATACTAATGTATCTAAAACTTTCAAGTCTTTTGTAAACTAAAGAGTCATCTAACACACACACACACACACAAATAAATGACCCAGACACTGATATTGAGGTTCAAACTTCAAGCTGAATAACAGAAAAGCAAAGCAGCTGGTCACTAGCTTCTTAACTCTGCCTCAAGCTGGATGGGTTGATCCTATCTCCACAAACTCTCACCAAGCCTCAGACTGTAACCTCTCCTCAGCATGGCTGGAGAATGAATGATTTAATGAATACTGAAGATCCTGCTTCCACCTTTTATACCCGTCTAGCACTGGAATTGAAGGCATGTGGTCTGTTACTCTTTTAGACTGATTCAATCTTGTGTCCCCCTGAGTGGCCTTGAATTTATAGAGATCTGCCTAACTCTTAATCCTGAGTCTTATGATTAAAGGTGTATGCCACCACCTCCTAGCTTCTGGCTATTGGGATTAAAGGTTCGTGCCTGGCTTCTATGGCTTGTGGCCATCTTTGCTTTCTGAATTCTGAGGCAAACTTTAATAAATAATAAATAATATATCACTACAAAGTCATGTGAGCTTCAGAGAATTGAGGGAGTCCTAAGACGTGGATCCACTTCTCACATGTCAAAAGGACTCCAGATGAATACAGCCTCAGATTCCCCACCATTCTATTCCTGAGGATGAGATTTCTCTCTTTTTGTCTCTTCTGGTCTTGGGGCTCCTCCTCTCCCCAACCGCTAGGACTATGGGTCTGAAAGTTCCAAATGTAATTTATTCCTTTTAAGTTTTTTGGACTTCTGCCCCTAGTCTATATCTGTCTCAGCAAATTTCCACTTGGCTGGCAGATACATCCGAGCATCAGCTGTTGATTACAACGTGCTCCAAATGACTGCATGCCCTGGACTTGCTGAAAGCTCATGTAGATCAGAACAGCCAATGTGATTGTTTTGTCTCTTCAGCTTGGTCAGCAAACCAGATGCTTCTGATGAATGCCCTATTGCTTACATTTGGTCCTTGCCTTTGACTAGTATCCCAGCCCTCCTGGGCCCTGACAACAACATCCTAGTTTCAGCAGGAAGTAGTTACAGAAGGCTGGAATGTTCGATCAAAAGGAAACTCCCTGTCATAGGGGCAAAGTAGCTACCTATAGTGCCCATTCACATACCAGGAAGGCTACCTGTTAAAATCATAATAGACTCAGATCTATCAACAGGTAGATTCATTTAACTGAAACAGTTCTATAATATGATAGGGCATTCAATCTGTTCTATGAAAAGCAGAGAGGCTGTTGTATAGCTTTAAAATTGTTGTTTCTATACAAACCACTCAGGAATTATTAGAGATAATCTAGCTATACTAAAAAAAGATCGTTATAAAAAGTGGGATCTGAGATGCAATAAATGATTGGTTCCCATTCTCATTTCCAGATTCTGTCTAGGTCGTACCTCCGCCAGACATCACAAGGCCTTTGGCCCTTCTGCTTCTGTTGTTGGCTCTTGCATCACTGATTGCTTTAATCATATGATAATTCCTGTCTGGGCACCATTTAGCTGATTGTTATTAGACCCCAATATAAGCAGGTGCCCATCACAGAGTCAAGGATTTGAATCAGGATACAACACAAGGAGGAGTTACATTTTAAGTTTTAATTACCATGCCTAAGATAGCCATGAAACAAAAATGCCTCTGATCTTCAAGTCTCTTACCCAAACCAACAGATAGTTGCTGAAATGCTGGAGGCTACTGCTTATGAAACATGTTTCACTCCCCTAAACAAGTTTGCTTGACATCTGCACCAGATGTGCTTGATCACATATGCTGGAGGTTCACATGCAGAAAATACATCAGGATGTACACTTGCCCCTGATTGGATGTACACTTGCTCCTGATTAGATGTAGGCTGGAGGTACATCACGATGTATGCTTGCTCTTGATTGGACCTGATGGAAAATACTTAAGCTGATGCAAATCGTGACTTGGGGCCACTTTTCTGAGAAACCAAAATGGACCTGACCAGAGAGGTGGTCAACCTGGATAGTATTTAGTTAAAGCTTGCTTCAGAATTGACTTTAAACTGTGATAGTGGTGGGATTATCAAAAGCTGCCAAATTCAGCTGCTTACTGGGGTTGGAACATGGTTCTCTCATTCATTACATTTTCCCCAGCTTTCTGTTTTCCGTGGTTATCTCTACTACCTAAGCTTGTCTGTTCTGGAATTTACTCTGTAGACCAGGTTGGCCTCAGACTCAGAGATTCACCAACCTTTGCCTCTGGAGTGCTGGAATTAAAGACTTGCACCACTACACCTAGTTCTGAGTTTTTCTTTAATTACTTTTCACAAAATTGGAGACTTATCTGGGTGAGATCTTGCCCTGAGGTCACCAGTCCCTGTATTCCATTTCTTAATTTGTTTATCTCCTTGAATACAGGACTTAGCCTCATTCTACTTCCTGGTGATCATTTTCACATCAAATTTTACATTTTGTTTTTTTCTTACTCTGCTTGCTCTTATTCATTATACGTCTTCATTAGAGTTACCACTAATAACCACACAACAGAGTGTATACACTGTTTGAGATTTCCTCTGCCAATGGAATTAATTCAAAACTCTTCACTTTAGCCTAGGCAGACTCTTCAGACAGGTGTGAAAGACAGCCACTTTTTTCACCAAAATATCACAAGAATAATCTCTAGGCCACATACTAATATTTTTTCCTCTTAAACCCTTTGAGCCAGCCTCCCAGAGTTCAAATCATTCTCAGCACCATTGTCTTCCATTCTCCTACTAATATGGCCCATTAAGCAGTGCTTAAAGCATTCCACTGCTTTCCTAGTCCCAAGTACCAAATTCCAAATTCCTCCAAACAAAAACATGGTCAGGCCTAACAAGTAATACCCCAGTCCTTGGTTCCAACTTCTGTCTTAGTTAGTTTCCATTGCTGTGAGGAGATACCATGACCACTGAAAATCTTATAATGGAAAAGCATTTAATTGGGTGGTTGACAGTTCAGAGATTCAATCCATCATCATAATGGTGGGACATGGTGGCATGCGTGTAGGCATGGTGCTGAAGGAGCTAAGAGTTCTATATCTTAGATCCAGAAGCAACAGGAAGTAAACTGTCTCACTGAGTGCCGGGGAGACCTCAAAGGCCACCCAACACACACACACACACACACACACACACACACACACACACACACACACGTACATGTGCTATCCCCATAGAAATACATTTTTGTGAAAATGTCTCTTGCAGCCAAGTCAATACTATGCCTTTAGATAATTTAAGACTTTGTACAAAACCTGCCGTCCAACTGCGTGCTCAGCCTGCTTAAGTTTAACCCACCTTCAAGAGAACAATATAACCAATCTTACTATTCCTTGAATTTCCCATGTAACCAGCTTTCACAACCTAAGCTAATGCATTAGCTTTAATCTTAAATTATATACTCTTCTGTATCCCTGACCCAGAATAATGAATGTTTTGCGGTAATCATTTGCTTAAAGCAGCCAACAGGTTGGAAGCAACCTTAAAGCATAAAGCCACTAGACAGTTCTAGGATGGTGGATGAGTGGGTGCCACTACTATTAACAGGTGTGTGGTGGGGCAATGGGACAGAAATGGAGTGGCCCCTGCAGTGTGGAGAGAAGGAGAACTGAACTGGGGTGCCCACCAAGCTAATATGGTTGGCCTACACTATCTCCTGGGCCATGTGATGCCCCGAACCATTTTGCCACCAAAGGCCATGTCTGGGTCTGTGGCCCTACCGCAGCTAGGGTCTATGTTAATGTCTATGGCCCATGTTACCACTGAAGTCTGTGTGAATGCCCGTGGTCTTGATTGACACCTGAGGTCATGGTGTCTGAGTTACGTCAGAGGGCCATCTCTGGGTCCATGGCCAAACACAGCTGGGGCTGTGTTGATGTCCATGGCCTGTGTTACTACTGGAGACCCTGTGGATGTCCAGGTATGGGTCACCATTTGAGATCACATTGGGATCTGAGTGCCATGCTGTGGTGACATCAGGGCCTGAGCTGCAGCAGAGGGCCATCTCTGGGTCTGTGGTCCTATCACAGCTGTGGTCCATGGCCCATGTTTCCACCAGGAGCCATGGGAAAGCTGGCCCTGGTGGCTTGGGCACTGGAGAGCTGGTCCTGCTCCTTACCAGCCTTCTCAACAGGAGAGTTTGCCCCCAACTCCTGGGAGAACTATCCGCAGAGGCATGGGTGCAGAAGAGTTGGCTCACCTTCGTTGGCCCTGGGATAACTGCTCCCTAAAATGAAAGCCATCATGGGGAGAGCTAGTCCCACGCCTCACCATGGCCACAGGAGAGCTGACCCACTCACACCTGACAGGGGTAGTCCTGGCAGAGGCCCTGGCTGACCAACTCAGGTACCACCTAGGCCCACATCCAGGGCTTTGAGTTGGCCTACCCCAACATCTATCCCATCTATTACCTATTGGAGTTCATAAAGGGACTGGCCCTGTGGAACCCTAGCTACAGTATCTCCATGACTTGGGATGACAGCAGGATATCAGAGAGAAGTTTCAGGAAGGATCCAGTATGGATGATGTACCAGAAGCCAGAGTCCTCGAACCAGACCAACAACTCATTGCAATGAACTTTTTCAAGTAAAGCTGTGTGGGCAAGTGGGTAGACGATGAGACGAACTGCAGCCACCAAGGCCACTATGACAAAAGAATATGTGATGGAAAGTGAGGGAGCAAAATGTTTTGTTTTGTTTTACTTTTATTTATTTATTTTTATTTTATTTTTGAGGGAGGCTGCAAGGGTGGGGGACATACATGGGAGGACTGGGGAATGAGTGGGATTGGGGTGCATGATGTGAAATTCCTCAAGAATCCATTTAAAAGAAAAATCTTAAAAACAAAACATAAAGTCACCATGAATGTTGTAAGCACTCTACTCTGAGTCACGTGGGGCAATAACTGCTTCCCTTGTAAACTCTGTTGAAGATTCTGTTTTAAAAAAAAAAAATCCTCATCCCTTTCCCAAGTCATGTTTTCTGAACTGTTCAATAAACACAGAAGAAAGCGTTTGTAAGGACCAGACAACGAATCAGACACAGGAACAGGCTTGGAGATTAGACACAGGAATAACTCACAATTAACGGGGCACAGATTTAGACCCTCTCAACAGATACATCACAGACAGGCCAGGAACCACAACTCCAGACAGACAGAAGGCATGGGGAAAGAAGTAGAGAATTCAAATCTGGGCTTACTCTTGGTCAAATTGACCCAAGAGGGAGTAGCTCTCCTTTTGTTCTTCAGGCGACAAGGACTTACATTAGTGAATACAGATCCTCAGTACTGCATAAACCCGATGTGGCGGTACACACCTGTAACCCCACAACTCAGGAGGTGGAAACAGGAGGATCAGTTCAGCGTTGACCTTGGCTACAAAGCAAGCTCAGGGTCACCCTGGGTTACAAGAGAGATTCTCAGAAAAACAAGAAAGGGGGTGGGACAGAGACAGAGGAGGGAAAAAGGAAGGGTGAAATTCTAAGAAAGTCTTAAGTCAGCTGTAGAGAGGAAATGTCTGCAACTAGGAAAGGCGCAAAAAAGTGATGAGTGTATTCAACTTCTAGGATATGGTCCAGTTACAGCAAAGGTGAAAGGAAAGATTTGATAGGATTCATGTACCATATGCACCAACTAATTCTTGGACAATACTATTATGGTAGGTGTCATCATTTTATTTTAAGGAAAATAAAGTGGAATGTAATTTATTCTTCCCATCGTGTGTGTGTGTGTGTGTGTGTGTGTGTGTGTGTGTGTGTGTGTGACTATATACCTTCAATCTGTCTTTGAACTCCTGGTTCTCCTGCCTTTTCTTCCCAAGTTCTGAGATTACAGGCATGTGCCACCAATGCACAGCTAAAACAAGTATTTTTTAAAGATCATGCCTCCAGATATTATGTTTGCTTTGCTTTGGCTAGAAAGAACAAGAGAATAAAACAAGCAAATGGAATAAAGAATTCATGATGTTATCTCCTGTGAGACTCTAGCTTGGGAAGAAAACAATGGTGAGGTCAAGCTGAAAATACAGTGGATCTTTCATATTCTAATCTGCTGGTATTTTCGACTTTCCACAAAAACCATAGCACATATTACCTCATGATGAAAATGACCTGTGGAAAAGTCTACATTATCCATCCATCTATCCATCCATCCATCCATTCCTTAACTCAACAAATACACATGAAACTTACAGGGGTCAAACACTGTACTGGGTGCTGAGCTACAAAAGTCTCCATGCCTGCGTTCATAGAACTCATAATCTACTAGGGGACATTAGAAAAGGAAATTGTTACCTATAGGGTTCTGTGGGGGCTGTTACAGAAAATGTGCAGAAAGAATAAAATTTTCCAGGGGCTAAAATGTGGGAAGACAAGGCCAAGAAAGGCTGGAAAGCCAAAGGACAGTAACAAAAAGTGACAAAAGCATTTAGCAATTGTGTGTGTGTGTGTGTGTGTGTGTGTGTGTGTGTGTGTGTGGTAAGGCTTGCTTGTTGGCAGTTACTAATAACCTGTGACACAACTTCTGCTTCTCAGCAGGGACAGAACTGGATGTCCACATTCCATCGGGTTGCATCTGGTGGAAGGGGCCTGCCTCCCTGCAGGACAGGCTAGAGATGGCAAATAAGATTAAGACTGAAGAAAGAGGCAAACCATGGACAAATTGCCCAGAGGTGAAGGACTGGGGAGCTTTCTGAATGATTTTGGCATCTGTTGCTGCTGCAGGGAGGGACTGAAGCTGCTCCTGATAACATTGGGGCAGGGAAGCTAGGAAAAGCAGTGCCGGCTGTCTAAGAGGGATTTTAAGTGGTCAGCTGCAGAGTATGTGGTTTCATGTACTAGTTGTTGCCATAAAATCTTGACTAAACCCTACATTTCTCAGTAGTATCCTCATTGCTAGGGGGAGGCAGATATTGGGACGATCAAGGGTCAGAAGAAACTGGAGTTATGTTCACTCTTAATTTCTCATTAGAGCCCCCAAGGCCATAGGATGGTAAGTGTTTTCACTACATCTCTGTATGACATCAATTTACCCTCTGGACTCCAAATTCCAAAGCAAGAGACCAATTGGAGAGAGATTGTGACCTGACTCTTCTACTGAGGTGTGGAGGAAACTCTCCTGGGCCTATGTACTCACCCTCTTGACTCTTCAATGGAGGTATCCATTAAGGAAGACACACCTTGGGCATGTGGATATCCTATCCCTAGCTGATTTTAAAGAGAAGTACTCAGAGGTGTGATAACAACACAGCTCAACGTCATAAAACCAGGAAGTCACAACTGGAATGTGAGCGCAGGCTACTTCACCACAGAGTCAGGTAATTTGTCACAGGATCAGACAGCTGGCTTAATCCCATAATCCAACCATTAAGTTCCAACTACAACCTACAAGGGAAGGAGTGTTTCTTTTGTTCATCACTATACACTCAAACGGCCAGAAGGCAGTAGGTGTTCAGTAAGCATTTATGGAATGAATAAAATCGGATGCATCAGTACATTCCTGGATTGTCCTCTGTAATCCGGACAGGCATCTTTTCTCTTTTTAAGTCAGTAGGGTATAGAGCCTCGGCAGAAGTATTTTAATCTATTTTTTTTTCAGCAGAGGAAAGAAAATGGTCATTAATAGACCCATGGGGTTAAAAGGATATTACACACCAACTTAATAAATGAGCGAAACAGGGTGGGAAGGGGCCCTCCCACAGTCACACCATCAATAAAGACTGGCGTGGAGCAATGTAGACAGAACTTTCTGTCCCACCTGGTCCCGCAGCTGTTTAGTCCCAAATAAACACAGAGAGGCTTATACTAATTATAAACTGTTTGGCTGATGGCTCAGGCTTCTTATTGACTAGCTGTCTGATAATTATTAACCCATTTCTATTAATCTGTGTATTTCCAGCTTACCCATGATGCCAGGATCTCTTGCTTCTTCAGCAGCTACATGATGTCTCCTTAACTCCACCTACTCCCTTTCTTGATCCCTGTTTGGATTTCCCACCTGGCTATATCCTGCCTGTCCATTGTCCAAAACAGCTTTATTCATCAACCAATAAGGGAAACATATATTCACAGCATACAGAAGGACATCCCCCATCAGGGCAGAATAAGCAAACTGGAGGAGGGAGAGGATGATCAGATCAAGCTAGTTTGCCCAAAATGTACAAATCCCAAAATTTAGAACAAAAAAGCAGCTTAATTTTAGCATCCATGTAAACTATGTGTCACTAAAATATATTTAAGTGTGGTTTGCATTAAATAATGGAAGTAGTGGTGGTTCCAATTTTTTTTCTATATGTGGGCTGTTGAAAGAACTTAATTCTGTCCCAAGTGTAACCTGGTCCCCTGAGTACTAGTGTCCGTCACAGAGAAGTGCTGTCCTGCCTTGAAGGAAGGCAATGTCAAAGGTGGGACAGGAAACCTGATTCCTTTTTCACGTCTGGGAGGCCACATGTAGCCTCGCTTTTGATTTTGCTTCTAACTTCCCTTTCCTCCTATGTCTGTCATGTAGTGTTGTGTTTCCCCTTGGAATTAAATAGCATACGTCACCATCATGAACCTGCTTGAGCCAGTGTAACACATTTTCTGTTAGTGTAGAACCACGGCTTTACTGACCCTTTCTGTTCTAATTCACCCTCTGTTAGGGGCTGTGGGCAGTGGGGGAGCTGGAGAAAATAGCCTTTGGTGTTTCCATCTAGGTTCTTCAGGAGGGAGTGGGTGCTGGACACCTCCACTCAACGCTCAGCTTCCCCACCCAGGAGGTGCCACCTCTCGGCAACCCACCCAGAGCCACCGTTGACTTTTCCTTCAGCTCTGTTTACAGTCTGTGGCCACAGATAAATGACCGCAAGCCTGGAGCCAGGGTGGTTACAGGTTTTTGTTGGACCTGAAAAGTACCTAACTTTAGGACTGCTCTTTAAGAGAAGATGGTATGTAGAGGTGTAATATTCTATTTAAAAATATAAAACGAGCACAGGACTTTCAAAGGGAAGTTTCTAGGCTAGGTTTGATGTTTGCTTCAGGGAAACCCGCTGTAGTGCCTGTGATATAAAAAGCATGGGAGGGATTGTGACTTTGTGACCAAAACATTCTACTTTGTGACTACAGAAACATAGAGGACAGGATTTAGTCTTTCTGCTTTTCCACCATTTGGCTGTAGCACCTACTTATGACAAATGATGAATACTTGTCGTATCTATTCAGGAATGTGATAGGCAAGGGCTGGGGATGTGGCTCCTTGGTAAATACTCGCCTTTAATACCCATGAGGTCCAAAGAACAGGATTGAAGAAGGGATCTGATAGGCTGGCACTGGGTTGCACCAGACTACTCTAACAACAGTGCTATGGAAAGGCTTCACACTAGAAGCACCAGGGACATCAATCAACAAGGGCAAAGGTCAGTTCCGTTTGAAGCAGAAGATGAGTGAGCAGAGAAATGCTTCAGAGAGAAGCTGATGCAGGTTGAGGCTTGAAAGGTGAGATGAGGTTTGGAGGATAGTGCTGAAAGGCATTTCAGGCTGATAACAGAGCTGCAGGGCTGGGGATCTCTATCCATGGAAGGAGTTAGTGGAGTTCAAGCAGTTTGTGGAGGATGCAGGTAGAGCCGGGGTGGGTGAGCATAATGGCTCATGCCTGTAATCACAGCACTGTGGAGGTGTGGGACAGGAGGATCAGGATGATTCAAAGCCAGAGTGGCCTACAGAATGAGACCTACCTCAAAGTGTGTACATGTGCACACAAACACACACACACACACATAAACACACAGCATACAAAGACAATGAAGTTTGTATGGACACTACGCATACACAGGCACACACACACTGCACACAAAAGCAATGACATTTGCATGAATGCTACACACACACACACACACACACACTGCACACAGAGGCACTGAAGTTTGCATGAACAACACACATATACACTCACACTCACACACACTGCACACAGAGGCACTGAAGTCTGCATGAACAACACACACATATACACTCACTCACATACACACTCACACACACACTCACACACACTGCATACAGAGGCGCTGAAATCTGCATGAACAACACACACACATATACACTCACACACACTGCACACAGAAGCACTCAAGTCTGCATGAACACTTCTCTGCCTTTTTCAAGGTGATCTGGAGGTTTCTGTTCTGCTGCAGGCATTCCATGTTGGGTAGCTTCCAGGTTAAGCTCTAGCTCTCTTCACTGAAATATAACTTCCTCCATAGAGGGCTGTCAAGTGGCCAGTGGAGACAGTCTGCTGTTGTGCCCAACAGGGCTGTTGTCCCACACTTCCCCAGGAATGAAGTGGACAGACAGCAAAGAATACAAGCAGGAGGTGCTTGTCATCAATTCAGAATTAACAACTTTAAAGAGATTGCCACATGGGACTGAAAAGAAACCGGTTTGAACTCTCAGTAGCAGCAGGATATTAACACAGTGCCGAGAAGTACTGTGGATCAAAGCTCTACAAGGCTTGGAGCAAGCCTGCACCTCTGAGGAGAGTTCCAGTTCCTGCAGACCTGGGGAGCAGCAGGTCTCTGACATAGTGGGTGGGCTGGAAGGCTGGAGGCTGAAGCTGTCACAAAAATGAATGCTTGTCCCCAGCTGAAGTGTCACTGCAGTGTACATTATAGTCAGCAGATACCCCCCCACCTACCCTAACATACTAAAACAGCAGATACCACACCACCTACCTAACATCTGGACATCACTGTGGTGTCTCCTACAGACAGTATATATACCTCCTGCCACAGACATGCCTGCTCTGACATCTGGGATGTCAATGTAGTATGTATGATTCTTGGCAGATATCACCCCCACCTATCTTATCAGTGAATGTCACTTTAGTGTGTACTGAAATGAGAAGCTCTCACCCTACCTGCCATAACTTCCAGCTGTCATGGTTGTGTGTTCTATAGTCAATGGATGTCACTCCCTACTCCTGAAACATCATGACCTCACTGTGGTGTGTCATCTTGACCTTACTGTGGTGTGCCTTGTCAGCTGTCACAGATTATGTTATTCTATGGTTTTGTAATTTTGTCTCTATCACTACTTGTAGGGCCCAAGATTGGAGGTAGTCTAGTTCCTATGGGCTCAGCTCATTATGACAGCCCACAGCCTCTGACGTGGCACCTGTGGGCAAGTGACTATCTGCAGGTAAATGTGTCCAGGCCAGAAGGCTGAGGAGTGATCTGGTTAATTCTTTTGGGAGGACTCACTGCTCAGCACTGCACAAATAGGCAAAAACATTATTGAAGTATTTGCTCTTAGTGCTTGTAACAATACTGTAGTTGTATAATGGTATGTGTTACAAGAAATGTCATCTTAAGCCAAGTAGTGCCATGCGTCTACATCTCAATTCTCAAGAGACAGTGGCAGGATGATTGCCAAAAGTGTGAGAACACCCTGATCTACCTAGAAAGTTCTAAATCTTATACAGCTATACAGTGGGATCCTGACTCAAAAACTAACCAACTAACCACCAATAAAAACAGAAAGAAAAAAGTAAAAAGAAAAAGTTGCATTACTTCAGCAACAAAATTGCGGAAATGTATTGAAATCAGTGTTTAGTAGGTCCTGTCATGGTGTGGTGGAGTGTTGTGTCTGCCTCCTGCTGTCGTAATTTGAAATGAGTAGTATTTAATCCCTTCTCTGGCATGAACACTCTGATTTTATAGTGCAGAGGTTGAAAGACCAGGCTGTGCTCGGAAGTAAACAACTTGGCCCTGAGTCCCAAGCCTGCCAGTTACATAGCTCTTGGGAAGCTGATTGATCAGACTGTTCTATACCTTATTTTCCTCATCTGTAAAATGGAAGCTACAATAGCAACTACTTTGTAGGGTGAATGTGAGGATTAAATAGATGAGCATGTAAACAGTCTGACACAGAGAAAGCAAGCCCCACCATTCATAGCTCTCATTTTTACACTCTGGTGGTTTTTTTAAACTTTAACAACAGTTTTCCACAAAGCTTAAAAAACATCTATGCTCAGTGTCAGCTAAAGATATCCAACATAAGACTTTCAAATTTTCAATTCAAAATTTATCTCTCACTGTAGAGTTTCCTATTCCAGTAAGAAAACAAACAAAAATACCATCTACTCAGTGGGTCAAGCTATAAAAATCTAAAAACCAACACCTGCCTTCTATTTACCTCACTCATTTGATACTTTCTAAGACTTAAAAAAAAAATCAGTCTTCCGATGGTGACAGAAGACTTTCCATGCCTCTGTCTCTGATTATTCCACTTTTAGCATTGTTTTCAAGGATTTTTTGACAGGAATTTCCTAATTGGCCTTTCTATTTTTACCCTCACCTTTTCCAATCTTTTTTTTGTTCGTTTGTTTCTACTCAGGAATCGCACTGGCTTAGAAAAGTAGAGGTGGTGGGTTTTCCTCCAAGACCATGACCTCTCTACCCTTGTGCAGTTGGCTAGGTTTCCATGACTAGTCATGATTTCCCTCCTGCTGAGAGGGTCTTACGTTCAACCAGACAGCTGTTGATTACCTCTAAGATGTGAGCACCACTATTGCATCTTTGGAACTGTCTCCCCATGCTTGTCATTGTTGTGGCTCACAGGCATCACAGACTGGGTAGGACTATGGTTGATTCCTTCCATTGGCAACTTGCATAGTACCTTCTGGCACTGTGAAAGTTGTTCCCAGGGAGGAAGCTCAAATCCAGCTATCTTCCCAACTTCCCAACAGATCAGACTGGCTTACTTTCCACTTTTTAAACAGGAAATTTCAGTTCCTTAATTATTCTTCTAGTAACCAAAGCCATTTGAAAAGCATTTTGTCAACCTCTCCACTATGTGATGCTGACCACACACGCCTCTTCCAGGTTTTGGATCATAGTGCTCACAAGCCTTTTTCAATTGCATAGAAATCTGCAACTCCTCACAAAGATGGACATCTTCCTGTGTTCTTAATTAAAAGTACTTAGAAAACATTATCCTTGCACCTTCTTCTGGGGTGGTTCTCCGTCATTCTGTCCTCTTCACCCACTGCTTGTGGCTTCACTAGCACTTGCTTTGGTCGCCTGCCTTTTGTGGCAGAAGAGCTTTGTGAGGACGGAGCCTCCTCTGTCTTCTGTCTTCACTGCCTTTCACCTAGCAAAGCACCCTGTAGAAAGTAGAAATATGACGAGTACATGGACAAACTAGAAGACTAAATAGGATCTTTTGTACCAAAAATTGATTTAGTAGCTGAGAAACCACACCATTTGTAGTTTGCTCCTAAACCCAACAAGGTGGTTTTGCCTCTAATACTCAGATATCACAAAAGTGCAGGGGAGAAGATGACTGCTAGTTTGGATACTACAGTGATTAATGAGTGGTCCATGAGCCATGTCTTAAACCAGTTGGCGAGGTAGGAACTGAAGTCGATGTGGCAGATCGAGGCAAGAGGCGCAGGCAGAGGACAAGGGAGCTGGGGATAGGGACTGGTGACCATCTGGAGGAGTTGACTGGTGCCGATGAGGAAAGGGGCCTTTGGGAAGGCTACAAGACAAGTGCTGGAAAGAGCTGAAGTAATTCAGAAGTACCTGGCCTGAGTTTGGGATGAAACTATAAAGACCTAGAGAGGGAGAGGCGTGGCCTGAGGCTACTTTGATAACCCACATAGAGTAAAAGGAACATGGAGTTGGGTAGCAGCATGAAGAATGAAGTGTTTCTGTACTCCATTGAGCTATCTGTGGCTAGATGCGCTTTGTTCATGCTACAAAATAGCCAGCAAAAACAACCTACGGAAGGAAGAAGGGTTTGTATTGGCTCAGATTTGAGGTGGGGTGCAGTCTATCACATTGGGAAGGGAAGGAGCTGAGAGCAGTCCATCTGGAGTGGTGGCAGCCTGTAGCAGCTGGGCACTTCCAACCTCAGCCAGGAGGAAAGGAGAGGAAAGTCAATGCTGGGGCTCATTTTTCCACCTTTATTTTGAAATTAGTCTAAAACCCCGCATGAACTGTACATTTTTTTCTGTTGTTGTGAAATTACCTGTCTCATTTCTAAATATGGGGAGACCATGTCATCTACATCTTACTCTCATTTGTATGTAGACTAGAACATCGAACAGGTTCATACTCAACCCCTGATCACCAAAGTCTCCCAGTATGATGATTTCATTTGTAAAATGGAGATAATAGTACCAAGCTCCTGATTTAAAGGCATTAACTGAGGTAGAAGTAAATTGCGATATAGAGTTTAGTGTGTTGTAACTGTAGACAATGAGTGGTTACCATGGTAACCATAACCACCATTGTCATTACCTAGTAATGCACTAAACACCTAGGAAATCCCTCACATATCCAGGTGTTGTGGCTTACTCATATTCTCAGCATTCTGAGAGGTTAAGGCTAAAGAATTACCATGAGTTCAAGGTCTGATTTGGCTACATGAGTTTGAGGCTAGTCTGGAATATGTAAAATGCATCCTATCCCCAAAATATGAACTAACTAACTAACAACTAAATCAATAAAAAAGAAAATTTTCCACATTTTCCTGATGAGTGATTTGATGATTCAGGCAAATTATGCCAAACTAAGCTCTACTTCAGTTTGGTTCTTTTGTTTGGGGTTTGTTTGTTTTTTGTTTGATGATTTGAAAAAGATACTGATTATATGAATACATAATTTCTGGTGCACGTATGTACAGCACGAGTCTCCATCTTGCTTATCTAAAAACTGAATGAGGATGGTGTAGGCGATAAGATTAGAACAACCCAGAAGAGTTTGTGAAGCCCTCTCCATTTCCATTTGTTTAAAATATCATAACTTCCTGTCTGTCATCACCCTTTTGACAGACTTTCCGATCTCTGGAGCATGATCTGTCTGCGTGGGTACCACAGACTAGCAACTTCCCAATTGCAAAGTTGCTCTTTTTAGACCCAGTTACTATGCTGTTGGCTGGTACTGTTTGTTTTACTCTTTCAGAAGCACACATCTCAGTACATTTCCTATTGTGGTGCTCACCTTCGTTCTGTGTGTCTATTTGGGGGAGAATTATAGAATGGGAGTAATGATATACTGCCATATAAAACCAGCCTTCAATAGCCCATGACATCATCTTTGTCTGTAAAACAGGAAGGGAGGAAAGAAGCTATGTCTGGAGCAACACCGGCTCCATTCTTTCTACACATCAAACTCCTCAGGATTAGAAAGGGGTCTACGACACAGTGACATTAACATTTGAAGATGGCATTGTTCCAAGGTGTAAACCTAGCAGCCATTGGCCACAAAATCTCTATGTTCATGTCTCTGTGAAAACACAGCATAGAAAGAAAGAACCAGATTCCATTCTGGAGGCTTAGACCCCTCCCCGAGTCACCGATCAGCCATAGGTTCCCTCCTAATTTTAATTGTTCAAGTTTTGAAAACCTAGCCACAGTATTATTATCTTAATCTTGTAAAAATAATCTTGGTATCATGGCATTTTGTGGCATATATAATTTGAAATACTTTGAAATCAAGGATTCAAGATTATTCAACAAAGGATAAATTCTTAAACTATATTTCAGGAAGGGAATCTATTCAGTTTTTCTGAGAGCTCTGTATTTCATCTGACAAATAGAATTTTTTAAGTATTACTATTCTGGACATTAATAAAATAAAGTCTGCTAAAACTATAATTGCATGTTCTATTCCTTGGCAGTCAGGAGGAAGGGTGGCTTTTTGGGCTCACTCAGTCTCTCTGCTTTCCTAGAAATCAGCAAGGGGGCTGATAGGAGTCACTAAGCACAGCTCTTGGTTTTGTTGACAGAGATTTAAAGGGGTAGCAGCTGCTAAGGACAGTGTGCTGGAGGTGGGAGCTAGGTTTTTATAGGAGTACAGACGAAGCCTTTGGGGATGGGATTTGGACCTAAGATTATACCACTGCCTGGGTATAAACTGTTCTAATTTATTTGGCAATCAAGAGGAAACCTCACAGTTTCTCATGTCATCATGGCATGATGTTGCTACTGAACAAAGCCTTTTCAGAACTTGGAAAACTGAAAGTACAAAGTGCTGTGCAGTTAAGTCAAGCCTTATCAAGTCAAGGGGGTGACAGGAAAGCCAAGGAGAAGGCTACAAGAAAGCCAGTCTTCAAGAAAGTTACAGAGAGAGAAAAATATTCTGGACATGGTGAGATTGTTTCATCTTTAAGCACCCTTAATGAAATTACTTGGCTTTTGCGAAGGAGTAAGGATACTGTGAGATGGTTCCAGAAAGATGAACAGTCATGTTTATTAAGGCTGTCTGTAGTGAAACGTCACTTCATGAAAAGCACTGCTCTCGTACACTGAAAACAACAATCATCAATGTTGAGATTTTTCCCAAGGCTGCTGAGAGAGGAGTGCATTGTGTTGAGATTACACAACTGTTACTATATGCACTGGGGAGACTGGCTTAGCTGTCTTCTTGGGAGATGACACACGGGGCTTCAGTTTCCCTTGCCTTGGACTTCCTCTTGGGTCCATATGGAAATGACACGACCTACATCTTGGTGTGGAAGCTCGTAGTTTACTAAGTATAGGGATTCTCAGGGAACAGGGCTTTCAGTGCAATGGCTGTATTAAAGCCAGGTCAGTTCTCTACCTCCCTGTCTCCCTCTGTTTCTCTCTTCCCAAGGCTGAGGATCAAAACCAGTTCTCTAGTATGCTAGGTCAGCAGTGTGGCAGTGAGCTACATCCTCAGTCCTACTATTAAGTCACATAGAACCTTTAAATCATTTTTCATCATTTAAGTATGCTTTCAAACAATGACCCTTTATTAGAAAGAAAAAAAACCCTTTACTTAGTGTTTACCCCCTCCCCCAAAAGGTAGAAAATTGTGCTGTGTGATACTGATCGACTGGGAAACTCATGTTCTAGTTGTTCAGTTTAATATTCCGTAGGAAAAGTTCAAGCCATTGCTAAGGAAGTTGTATATAAAACAACAGCTTCAGTTTCACATAGGTGAAACTTGGCCATCCCAAAGTGGGCAAAGCATTAGAAACCCTGGTGATGTCGATGCATGCCTTTAATCCCAGCACTCAGGAGGCAGAGGCAGGCAAATCTCTGTGAGTTCGAGACCAGCTTAGTCTACAAGAGTTAATTCCAGGACAAGTCTCCAAAGCCACAGAGAAACACTGTCTCAAAAAACCAAAAAAGAAAAAAAAAGGAAAGAAAGAAAAGAAAAGAAACCCTGGCATGCCACACTGAGCAGGTCAGAGAAATAGCCCAGTAGTTTTACAATTTACCAGTGTGGCTGTCCACTCATGTATTAGCTGTGTTTACTCTTAGTATTGATTTTCAATAAATTAATAGAAATAAAATCTAAAAAGTTGCTTGGATTCTTTATTAGTCCCTTTTCATCTGCTGATAAAATACACCCAAAACAAGCAACTTGAGGGAAAAGGGTTTGTTCTGGCTCACAGTATGAGGATTCTATCCATCAGAGAGGAAGTCATCAAGACAAGAGTACAAGGTGGCTGGTCACAGTGCTTCAGCAGTCAAGGCATAGGGTGACAAGGCCAGTTGCTTTCTCCTTTTTCTGCTGTTCAGGACCCTAACTCATGGGAGAGTCTTGCCTGATTTTAGGGTGTCTCAATTGACCTAGAAAGTGCCTCCCTCACAGATGTGGCCAGAGGCCAACTACAATGTAGGTAATCTCTCACAGGAGCACCAAGAGGCTTGTTTCCTAGGGGACTCCAGATCCTGTCAAGAGAACAACAGTACGAATCTCAGACCCCACACTTCTTTTTGTTTTACCATGTCGTGCTTTAGTTTATGAGACAGGGTCTTGTTATGTAAGCCAGACTGGCCTTGAGCTTCTGATCCTCTTGCTTCTGCCCCCAATGTGATATTACAGGCATATGCCACCACTCCTGGCTGGATCTCAACTTTCTAATGTGTGGAACTGACTGTATTTTCCGGGGAGTCTGGCAGGAAGTTTTTGAATGTTACATGATAGTCTTTGCTTGACCAAAGTTCAATCAGTAGATTGTACGTTGTATTAAGCGTATCAGTATGCTTCCTCAGAAAAATCCAGTTTCAGCAAAGAACATGACAAAGTCAGTGTAATGTAAGTCCCACTTTGGATATCTAATCGGGCCCCTTATCTTCCAGCACTCCCCAGAAAACTTTTGAATATCTTGGCCTGTCAGCAGTAAACACCCTGTTGGTTGGCTTATCCAGACTTTTCAGTGTCCCCAAAGTGTCCTTAGTTACTCTCCACCCATCCCATCCCACTTGTCCCTTCACCATAAGTGTCTCCACCGTGCCGAATGTGGACTTGAATGGCATGTCTTTCCCCACTGCAAGGCTCCAGTGCAGAGTGCTTCTCACATTATGGCCCGATACTGAGGCAAGCCTCTGCCACGCTTTAGTCAAAGTCACAAAAAGATTAAAAACATAGTCAAAACATCACCATGCAAGACGAAATCCTTACCATGTTTCTGGGAACTTTAATGGAAAATTTATGAAACTTACAGACCAGGTACTGGACAGGAAGAAATCTCTTCTGCAAAGAAAATAATAATCAAAATGATCGTTTCATGCAAAGAAATGAAAAGGCTCCTGACTTGATTTTCATGTTATGTTTATTACTAATATCGTTTGGATTTGCAGTCCAAGTCTTTCACGTACAGCCTTTGGGGACAGAGAGAAATAGCAATGACAATCTAATTAGCCAGAGAACAGACTTCTTTCTGGTAGCAAAGTATGAACTGTGCAGCAATTACTTCTGCTTTGAATAGAAACCAAGAATGAAAATCTTTTTAAGAAACAAACATTCTTGCAATTCCTCTCCATGATAACTGTCCCTAATTGATACATTTATTTAACCCAAGTTTTAAGTCATTAATACACATACATATCTATGATTAAACCCTAATAAGTGTATGCTCTCCAAGCTGCATGATGCTGTCAACCATGAGACAACCTCAAAAATCAAGCAGACTAGGATCTGTACCACTGTCACACTCAGAGTTCAAGTTTAAATCATCTGCTAACAAATACTCCACACCCATGCAATGATACAGTGTTCAAACTTGATGGGAGGAAATGCCATATTATGTCTCTATCATTGGGATGCCTCACCCTTTAGATCAGGTTTAGTAAAACACTATGTAGCTTCTAGTGACTGAAATATGTCTTGCAACAAATGTGGCATACCTTTCAGGAAAATGAGACCCTCTCCTTTGAGTCTTGCTAGACCAGTAGTTATTGACATCTTCCCAACCGTAAGAGCCTGGATCTCAGGGTGGCTGAATGTCAGTGGTGGAACTGTATCCCTTTCTAGCCAACTAGAGGGAAATCCCACGGTGGACCCAGTACTGATTTGCAGTGGCATTCTTGCTTTGCAAAGTTATCTACACAGTTTGACTTGTTGAAGCATCACTGACTAATGAAGATACTTGTGTCCTCATGAACAGAATGTGCAGCCTGTCTATTATGTAGGATAAGTTCAGATAACGCAGTACAAATGCCAGTTTTGGTGTAGTGCAAGCAGAGGGTGAATGCTTTTTATAATAATATCTACAACATCTGCTTCTTTTGAGTCTAATGAGTTTTAGCAAAGAGTGTAATGTGAATCAAATGGTGGAAATAAAGCCTAGGACTTACAAAAGAATGTAGCAGGATAGGATGTGGACCCAACAAATAACATCTTTTCTGGTAAATCCCAAGTTCTTGAAACAGCCTAATCCAGAATGACTCAAACACTATGGTTAATTTGAACCTGATAAGGATCATATGCACAGGATTCTCTTTTTTGTGGTTCTTTTTTGTTTGCTTGTTTGTTGGTTGGTTCTTTGAGACAGGGTTTCTCTGTATTGTTTTGGAGGCTGTCCTGGAACTCCCTCTGTAGACCAGGCTGGCCTCAAACTCACAGAGATTCGCCTGCCTCAGCCTCCCAAGTGCTGGGATTAAAGGCATGTGACACCAACGCCCGGCTCATATGCACAGGATTCTTAAGACTCTACTAGCCTGACATTATTTTAAGATTCAAAAATAAAACTCATAGGTGATAAAAATGGTATTTTATTCTTTAAGGGAATAAGCATTATATCAATTTTATATAAATTAACAGTGAAACTTTTGATGTTGGGTTTTTTTGTGTATGCTTGTTGCTGTTGTTTTTTGATTTGGTTTTTTGTTTGTTTGTTTGAGACATGGCCTGGAATTTTTACCAGTCCCTTTTCTTCATCCCTGGACTCTGGGGTTGCAGGCATATGATGGAACCATACCTGACTAGCAATCAAATTTTGGAAAGCAGTCATCTATTCTCTTGCTGCCTAATTGAACAAATAAGTATCTGGCCACTCATGCCACCTGTACTTACTGTTATTTCTTCAAAATTTTTAAAAACTTCTAAGGTAAGAGACCATCTGCATCCTCGAGGTTCATTTTTATTCTGTGAAAGACACCATCATAATGATAAGATGAAGGATTGGTCAGAAAGGAAAATCAAGCACAAATTCCCCCCCCCTTTTTTTTAGAGACAAGGAGATATTAAATACTCAAGAATTTTTAAATTAGAAAATATTCTGGGTAAACTTGATGATGGCATGAAGTACTCTGAACCCCCTTGTATTTAACCCTTTGTGGATATGGCAGTGAGGAGTAGCTGTTCAACCTGTCTCCCAGTCATGCTTCCAAGGCACGGGTTACAGGAGAGGTGAGTCAGCCGTCTAACTTCCTCCGAACAGCCTAGAAGCGGCCCTTGCGTATGCCTCTCCAGCATGTTTTCTGTAACCAAGTAAGTGGTCATGATCAACAGTTGTGTAATGACAGGCATCTTCATCCACCACTTCCTCAAATCCACTAATATTTTATCTTTACATCAACCCTCACTCCACATAACACAAAACCTGCCACTTAGAAATTCCTTTTGGGACCTTTGGTGACGCATTTCATGGCACTGATGGCCTCATCCGCTCCTGAAGGTAATCTGATATTTATGTGATGAGCAAGAATAAACAATGCGTCAAAGGTCAGTCTGCTGAGAGAATCTCACACTATCAGAAGTGTTAGGAACCTAAGCAATCATACAACCCAGCCGTCTCATTTGACAAATGAGAACAATTGAATTCAAGCATTCCTGTCTCAGGCTGCTGGCTTTAGATAGACTGAAATCAATCCAATGCCTAGATTTGTGCTGCCCACGTATTACACTGTTTCCTCCAAAGCCCATTTGAGTTGGGCAGTTCCCTGACTCTGACACATCCCTGTCTAAGAACATTCCTGTTTCAGCCAGGCACAATGCTGCCCACCGGAAAGCCCAGCACTTGGTAAGCTGAGACAAGATAGGGGTTTGAGGATAGCCTGGGGTACAAAAGGAGCACCAAGGCAGAGGAAAGGCTGGGGGCACGGGGAAGGGCAATGGGCTGACAGGTGGATGAGAGCAAAACATGATGGTCCATGCATATAAAGATGACAAAAGGAAACCCCTTCCTTTGTATGCTAACTTTACACTAATAAAAGATCACTTTATATCCCTTGCTATTAGAACTACTGGTAACTAATACACCATATCCTAATAATTCCTTATTGAACTAAAGCACAGAGAAGAAAATGTTAGATTCAGTGTAATTTTGTGAACTTGAGCTGCATGGGACTCCTTGTAAATGGAATTAAGATTTTTGAACTATATATGTGCTAGAACGTCAATGCAAGAACTTTTCTTTGTTTTTGTTTGTTTGTTTGTTTTCAGACAGGGTCTTATCTAACCTAGGCTGGCTTCAAACTATGTGCCTGGGGATTCTCTTGAATTCCTCAAGTTCTGCCTCGCCTCATTATTGGGTGTGTTCCACCACACCCTGCTCACAGCGACTCTGGGCTTCCGAGAAGTTCCTTAGGCATCAGGAGACAAGGAAGTGCTCCACACTTGTGTTTACACACGTATGCACTCAGGTAAATGACCCGTGAGAGCCACACAGGACTAAACGTGGATTTAAGTCTATTTAAGAAGTAAAGAACCCTACAAAGGATTGCTAACATAAGCAAGGAAACCCACAGAGTTGTCGCACTGGCTCTCATGGCTGGTGTCTCCACCCCCGCGGCTGTGGGTTATAGTTGCAACCACCTAATGGAAGACCATATTCAGACCTGGTCTCCATGAACATCATTTTTGGGTCGCATCTGGACTCCTGCCTGTAGCACATATATGGCGACTGGGAACTGTGTACGGAGTGGGCAGACACGTGGCTGTTGACTGGGGATGGAGCGTTACACTCTTGTCTTTCAGAGAAGCTCATTCTGGTCTTCTGAGTTTGGGGGACAAAGGACAGTCTCTGTTTCCAGTCCTCTTGGGACGCCGTAAACACCTTCCTCTGAGCTGCGGAGACTACGTTTGCCACAATAGATTCCTGGATGCTCCGGGGTCTGAAGGCGTCATCCACTAGACCAAGGGGAGACCTGGCTGCTGCTTCCCAAGGTGTTGGTCTCTTGTTTGCTTTCTCCAGCCTGAGGGTCGACTTGCCAGAGGAACTGTGAGCCGGCTGGTACTGCCAAGGAGATGCAGAAATGATGGGTGGGGCTGATTTTCCAGGAAGAGAAAGGGAGCGCCCACTCTCCTAGGAACAGAGAAAATGTTACTATATTTCATTCACTTCTGTTTGGGCTTATTATGGCAAAGCACTTCAGACCCGAAGCCTGGACAGGTTGTCTTACTTCACTTACTCTAGTTCTGGTCTGCTCAAGCCTCACACTCTTCTTTGTTGTCATTGCTCTTTGCTCTCAGAGTTCACACTGCTGACGTCTTTCCCAGGAGTAAGCTCATGGCAGAAACCCTAACGCCACTGGGACCTACCCTTCTCTCTGCCCTCCATACACCCACAGCCCACCTGCTTCATTCCAGTCCTGTTTTTCCAGGCACAAAAGAAACAAAACAGAAAGAGCTCCAGAAATGGCCCACAAATTCCTACAACTTTTACTTTTTCCAAGTAACTTTTTGTTTGGTTGGAGCCTCCAGCTCACCCCTGCACAGTCTGGAGAGCTCATTCCTGTCTCATTCTCCAAACTGCCTGCTCAGAGAGTTTCTGAGCAAAGGAAAGGTGCCAGAAAGCCCAGCTCGGCATTCTTGGTGGCTACTGTAGCTTCCTCCCCTGAAGCTGCCAGTCGCTCAAGTCCCCACCTAAAGTGCCCAGCTTCGACCATACTTGGGCACAAACCCAGCTTGTGGTAGATACATACCCCCCCACCACCACCTACAGCCTATAAAGTCTCTCTGCTTTCATTTGTGGGCATAGCTTCTCTGGCCTGGATCTCTGGGACTGGAGAACTCACCCTGGAGCTGTCTTGCTCAAATAAACCTGTTGTTATACCTTTTCTTTTTGGCTTGATCTGGCTTACTGCATTGGTATAAAAAACCTATTTGTGGTGGGGTGGCAGAAAACCCATTACTTTTAATTGCTTGACTCATGGTTCACGGAATTCACTAACAGCCACTTAGAAGTGGTTACTAGTGTGAAGAAGTGATAGCCATCTTTCCTCTCAGAAACTATTTATGTAATGAGGATCATATGACATGGGTCTTTATTCTCTGGCTCCGTCTCTGTCTCCTCTCTTTTCTTTCATTGCTTTACAGACATAGTCTCACTCTGATCTCTGGGAAATCTTATTGATTCAGCCTCTCAAGGGCTAGGATTGTAGCCCCCAGTCACCAAGCTCTTGTGTCTTTAGTTCTCAAGGGAGAGACATGGTCCCTGTCTCTGAGGGAGCCACTCTGCTGGTCTCATTTGCATTTTGGCTCCATTTTTATTTGTATTGCATTCCAGAGTCTTTCAGAGTTTGGCTCTCTGCTTAGCTAATCTGTAGCAGTCTGGCTTATTGAAAACTTGACCCTTCGCCCTCCTGTCACCTAGAAACTCTAGCCACCAACTGTCCTCTGTACTTTCTCCTGTGTGCATTCCTCTTTACACGGGACTCACTTAGTCAAACTGCTAGGGAAAGATGCAAGGGAAAATGAGTCAACTCTGGAAGTATCAAAGCATTGTTTCTTAGCCAGGCATGGTGGAACTACCAACAATTCTAGCACTTATGAGATAAAGGAAGGAGAATCGGAAGTCCAAGGTCAGCCTCAGCCTCACAATGTGTTAGACACAAGCCTGGGCAACCACGTGCGACTTGCCTCAAGAAACCACCTCCACACCCACACACACCCACCCCCCACAAAATGGGAGAGGGAGGAAGAGGAGATATGTTGAACAAAAGGCCATACTTGAAGATGGATTCAAATTTCCCAGTTTCTAAACATTTCTCACTTAACCAACTAAGTGAATAGCAACACTGAATTTGAGCAAAAATGTCTCAGACTCAGCTGGGATTTTCTTTTCAACGTGCCCCTCACCCCACCCCTACACACAGGCATACCACAGGAGATGACTGGTTCCTCATCTGTGGATGAAGAGTAGAGGTGCCAATACAGTAGATGTTAGTTCTCTTCTTTTAGTCACTAAAATTTGCCTATGATACTTGAATCCCAGCAAAAAGTTGTTCCTATTAATGTCCTTATCTTAATTCAGAGCTATAGGCAAACCTTCCTCACTATAGAGTGAGCAGAGTATATGGTTTTTTTTTTTTGGTCACCTTTGACCTACACTACATTTTAAATTTTTTTTTTTTTTTTTGGTTTTTCGAGACAGGGTTTCTCTGCATTGTTTTGGAGGCTGTCCTGGAATCGGCTCTGTAGACCAGGCTGGCCTCGAACTCACAGAGATCCACCTGCCTCTGCCTCCCGAGTGCTGGGATTAAAGGCGTGTGCCACCAACGCCCGGCACATTTTAAAATTTGACAACAAAATTTCACACGTTCTGTGTTACTCATGTGTCGTTCCATAAACTTATTTATCATCTTTTATGGAATATCTAATACTTCCAAACACTGTTCTATGAGCTAAAGGCACAGAGACAATAAGGACCGTGTCCTGGAGCACAGGATCCAATACCATTTAGGCTCCCAGGGCATGTCCAATAATTACATAGTGAAGAGCCACTACCTACCTTTATAGGAAAAATGGTTTGGTTTTGTTTTTCCTAACTTTGAAGAAAGATTGTCTGTGAAAGAGAGAGATAGCTGCCCCCACAGCATATGTCTGTGCTTTGTCAGTAGCTGTGGAAGGGCTGACTACCTTTGGCCTCCAGAGCGTCTGGGAAAATTTTTAGATTCTAGTGATACCTGCAGAGGACTCATCTGGTTAGGTGCAGTTCTTTCAGTACATGCCAGTGCTTATAACAGCACAGCTGAGGGGACAGTAACAGACGGAGGAACCCAGGACTCCATCGAAACACAGGATAGACTCGGAAGTGATGAGATGCCTAAAACACTGGCTGAAGGAAATGCATTTTATGCCTTTCTTCCCAACTCACTTATTTTGAAACTCTTAATAGAAATGGAAAGTTCCAAGCATTTTCAGTGATACCCTGGTATGAAAGATAAGGCTTTTATCAGCTAAAAGAAATATTTTAGTCAAATATGTACAGAGAAAAGTAAAGCTTTTGAGGTATGCTGATGAAAGAGAAAGTCAGGGCTTTCTGAGGGGGAACAGTCAAAACCATATGAAGAGCAAATGAAATTCCACGTGGAATGCACACTTGCCCAGTCAGTTGTGAGGAAGGAAGAGTCATTATTTCAATGAACAAACAGATGGTCCTGCCACATAGGCCTTCATGATCTTTAACTGCTAGTCATAGGGGATAAACTTGTAAATTATCTTAGGTTGGAGATGTGATTACAATAAAAATGACTCCTCTCTAGGTACACAGTTGTGTGTGTGAGTATGTGTGTGTGCCCCAAATACAAAATGTTTCTACTCTGGCTTTCACCTAAATCCCTGATTTTAAATCTCCATGTCTTGTTCACTGGTGTTATGTCTGTCTCTGTCTCAAGGCTCTTGGTGCTCTCTCCTTAGCTGGTAACTGAAATCATGTGACAAACTTTGATGCAGAAACAACTCAGGGACCTGAAAATACCAGAAACATTTCTTCTGTTTTGAAGTTTTCCTTTGGTGTGGTAGAACTCCAGCTTGACCCCACTGACTATGCCTCCATCGTGTGTTTTATTATTATCAAAGGAATAAAAAAAGTCACTTGTTTTATTTATTATCGTGTGTGTCAGTGTAGAATATGCAACTTCCTGAGTATGGAGGTCAGGGGACAGTTTTCAGGAGTGGCTTTTCTCCTGCTGAGGGATCCAGGACTAAATTCAAGGCAGACTTGCATGGCGAGTGTTTTTACCCACTGAGCTGTCCTGCCTGGCCTGAATGAAAGTTCTTTTGATTAGAGAGTATTTATCATTTATTAGTAGTTAACATGTCAAGTTGGCTTTCGTGGTGACCTCATCAAATTGTTTCTCTTTTCTCCATCACCTTTGAAGTTTTGTCTAACAAAAGGAAAGACATTTTTTTCCCTGCCCAAACCCAGCAGGTCCCCACATCCTGTTTATTGTTAGGGGTAGTTCTGTAGCTACTCAAATTACCCAAACCAGGCTTATTTTGAATTAGAAGGCTCCACCCCTGTCCAAGCTCTAATTTTAACTCAAAGTGAAAGCTCCTGCCCATTCCCCATGGAGGCTAGAGCTTCACCTGCTGTAAGGAAGGGGTAATGTAGGGCCCTCTCTTTTTTCTCCCTGCTTGCTAACTCTGACTCCAAGGGATGAAGGGCAAGGATGAAGAAAAGCAGAGAAAAGGAAGTTTTTCAGTAACACTAACTTCTGACTCTTAGCTCTTGGGACAGGCGTGAGAGGGAGAGAGACTTTCATAGGATAAATGCAAAGATTACTCCCTGAGGACATAGCCCATGGTTCTTGATGTGTGTGTGTGTGTGTGTTTGACACAGACTAGAGTTATCTGGGAAGAGAAACTTCAGCTGAGAAGACAACTCCACCGATTTTTGTAGGCAACTTTGAAAGGCATTTTCTTGATGAATGACTGATATGGAAGGAGCCAGTCCACTGTGGGTGGTGCCATCTGTGGGCTGTGGTCCTCTCGTATATAAGAAAGCAGGCAAAGCAAACCAAAGGGAGCAAGTCAGTAAGCAGCATTCCTCCACAGCCTCTGTTTCTGTTCCTGGCTCCAGGTTTCTGCTCTGACTTGCTTAGTGATGGAATTGAACCTAAGAGCTCTAAGATGAAATGAGCCTTTTGTCCCCAGCTGCTTTTGCCCTTTGTACTTCATCTCAACAACTAAGACATTGCGACTTCTCTCCATTCTAGGAGGTAATTTGTAAGTCGTTCCACATTCACTTAGGAATCTGTCTATCTTAGCTTGTGGCTATTAGTTTCCATTTGCCTTCCTGGGAGGCCGGCTGAGTATGCAGTTTGGTTTTCCCTTGCTCCTGCCCTGTCCTGTTCCGTGAGGAAACACATACCGTTTGTGGGCAAGAGGCAGAACATTTCCTGGCTCTTTGCCAGCACAGTTTGCCAGCTTGTCTCTCCCCCTCCAGATTTCCTGAGCATGTCAGGTCACAGCCCTCTCTGACCCCTCAGCTGTCCTCTAACTACCTGTCATGTCAGCTTTTCTCAGACAGGTCTGGGGTGACAGGATAGGGTCCCTGAGCATCACCTCCATTGTCCTTGTCCTGCTCTGGCCCGTTTAGTTACATGGATCTGGCTGAGGAGTCCAAGCACTGAAACAGTAATGTGCTATTCTTATCTTTGTAAAGCCCATTATTCTGTTGTAAACTCTCATGTCAGAGTGCACAGCTCCTATCTGGGATTTCTTTGCTAAAACACCAGATTTTCTATCCATCTGTACACACACTCACTTTCAGCCAAGTATGAATCTTTTTAAAATATGGGCTAGAAATGGAATAGAATTTTATTCTACACATTAATTTCAAAAAAAAAAAAAACGACTAGGAACTTCCTATGGTCTTAGAAGGGGAGACTTCATGACTCCCTCAGGCCCTGCCTGGAGAAGAAGGCTTGTTGGCTTCCAGGGCATCACGCTTTGACCTGGGAACGTCTTCCTTATGTTATCCAAATCTCTCCTTCCATGGATTTACCTAGTGACTGACCCTGATGACTCAGAATCACCTTCTAACAACTCTCTCCTTCTCCTCCCCTTTCCCTTCTCCTCAGTGGTTGGTTGGTTAGGTCTTACCCTGTAGCTCAGGCTGGCACTCTGTGTGAGCCTTCTGCCTCAGCCCTCTGAGTGCTGGGATTACAGCCATGATCTTGCAAACCCAGATCACTTCTACTTCTTTATAAACATTCTTACACACATTCCAGGTTTTAACACCCCCAAGGCATATTTGACCAGTTTCACCGTCCTGTTTCCGTCTTTCATTTTCTACATTGTTCTTCCAGTTTGTCAAGTAAGATTAATGTTGAAACACGCACACACACACACATACACACACGCACATACACGGGGGTGGGAGAGAGAGAGACAGAGAGAGAGACAGAGAGAGAGACAGAGAGAGAGAGAGAGAGAGAACCAACCTATGGACTAAGTAAAAACTTCATTCAGACTGACTGTGGGTGGGACAGTGTCATCTGGGAGATGGCCATTAATCACGTACATGGAGCAGTCAATTGTATATTTAGAACATTCCGTTCTTTAACCTATGAGAGTACATGCCAATTCTTTTTTACATGCCAATCTTAAAATAGCTCAATATTTTTATTACAGTAAAGACTACAAGATTCTCACTGAACTCATGAATCAGCTGGAGTTGCATATTCCCACGGGAGGACTGAATGCTAAATACTGTTTTTCTACTTTTACCTTTAATTATAGCTGACATGAACATATTGCTTATTATTGTCTATAAGGCAGTGGGTGTTTATTGCTTATGTGGATGATTTCATACAATCCTCACAACAGACCCATGAGGTAGACACTATCATTATCTTGATTTTCTATCTGTGTGCCTCTTACACTTGAACAAGGTGAGTAGACTCCCCAAGAGTAGGAAATTAAAGACTATTGGTGTGGGGAGTTGAGCACAATAATTCTTATAGTACAGGTTTTTTTTGTTGTTGTTGTTTTTCCTTTCTCTTTGTGCTGGGAATTGAACTTGGGGCTTTGCATATCCTAGGCAAGTATTCTACCACTAAGCTATGCTTGGATCAGTTTTTAATCTGATAGATTTATGCTCACTTTTAATCCCAGATGTCAGGGGACAAAAGCAGACGGATCACTGTAAATTGAGGGTAAGCCTGGTCTACATAGTGGTTTCCATGCCAGCTAGGGCTACACAAAGAGAGATAACCTGTCCCAAGAGAAAACAAACTCAAATGTTGCTCGTTCTTAATATAATGTTAGACTTTACCTGAAACAAAATGATAAAATTGCTTTGGGAGACATTTGTAAATCAAACAAACAAAACATTGGGTGCTGGTACTGTAGCTTAGTTCGTAGAGCCCTTGCCTGACATACACAAAGCCTCCGTTTTAATCATGATGACATAGGCCTATAATCCCAGCACTTGGGAGGTAGAGTTGAAAGATAGAAGCTCAAAGTCATTCCCAGATGCAGAGCAAGTCTAAGGTTAGCCCTCTGTCATACAGTGGCCATTTGGATCCAGAAAAACTAAGTGGAATGCAATCTTGGTGATTTTGGAAAGGTCTGATTAAGTCTGTGGTAATCAATACCAATGGGTATTAATGATGAGCATACAGGGACTGTGCACAGATCATATCTAGATGCTCTTCTGATACTTGATGGGCTCTGCACTCAGGAGAAGCACAGAGGCACTAAATGGCGTCCTCAGCTTTTTACCAACCATCTTTTCAGGTCAACTAAATGTTATTTATTCACATAGCTTGTTAACCAAGCAGCTCAGCTGGCTTCTTACTGAACTGTCTGGTAATGGCCTTAGCATGGAAATGCCATCTGAAGTTTCCTTCAGACAACAAAGGCAATTCTAAAGCAACGTGAATTATCCTTGCAGCCAAAGGCATTGAATGTGATACAGGTTTTCAGACTCAAAGTATTTTATCTCAGAAACTCTGAAAGCTAAAACGGCTTTCTTGGCTGAAATCTTGCTTACACACGCAGCTTAGAGAAAGCACTTCCACTTGACAAATATTATTTCAACTCCTCTGGTACCTCTCTCTTAAACACATAATCAGAAAACACGTTTTTGCAAACACACACTTTATCTCAAGCAGCACTCAAGAAGTCTAAAACAAGGAAATCGGAGCCGACTGTATTGCCTTTGCCTTTTAAACCATTGGTTAGGATTTCTGAAAAGCAGAGGTCCTAGGAGAGGTAAACAAATGGAAACAAGCATGCGAGAAGCATAAAGAACATTCCAGTTTTCCTTGTGCTAAGGCGCAGTCCCTGCAGTCAGCACCTATCCCTCCCCATTATATACACATATCTGCTGATTGGTCGGGAGTCTACAGCACTTGTCTCACGCATGCTCAGTATCTTGTGGTTTGTCCTTAACTTCCACTTGCTGCCATGTTGGTCTCAGCCACCAAGAGCCCTGGTTGGATGGGCCCTACACACTCCCAGTCCGGTCCTTGCTTCTGTTAGTTCGTTTTCAGTGTTCCAGCCTTACTGGCTGGTTCAAACTGATGATAGATTATGACGCTCTGATTAAAACTCCCCTATGGCGGCACATATCACAAAAGCCAAAGTTTTTTTTTTTTTTGTTTGCCTCTACATAGCCCACACAAGCTGCTGAGTCCCCACTGCAAACTCCGTTTGCAATTCCTGAGACACTCGGCATTCTCATGGCCTAGACGTGAGATTTGCTGATCCTTCTGTGTGGAACACAATGCCCCAGACACCAGCGTGACTCCTCTCCTTCGTCAGACCTTACTCAAATGTCACACGGTCTGTGAGTAGTCCCTCTCTCTCAAAGCTCCCATCTCCTTTTAAGCCCCTCCCCTTACATGCATATTCAATCTAACAATCTAGCGTGAGAAATGTCTTATTTAATCGTCATTTTGTTTTTCTCCTGAAGAGAGAAATGAAGGTCTGAAGTCTGTCTAAGGGCGATGGTTGTTTGTTTTATTAAGACACTCCTAGAGGCTGGGCGGGAGGCTTATGTCAATAGTTCCAGCATTCAGAAATATGGGCCAGGGGATCAAGAAATGTAGGCTACAGAGTGAGACCTTGTTTCAAAAATGCCAAAAAAAAAAAAAGTGCCCAAAAAGAAAAGAACCAGACAGGAGAAAGAGAGGAAGAGAGAGAGAGAATTCTTAAAACAGTACCTGGCATCAAAATAAAAGTTGCTTAGCAAATATTAAATGAATGTTGATTTCTATATCATACTAATGATGTAAGTGGGACATTTTCCTATCATCACAGAAACATTTGGTCAATTTACAAAATGTAGCCCATTTCACATATCAGGTAAATGTGGCAATAGAAACAGTCACCCTCCCTTGAGTTCTAATGCAGGCAGAGCAGTGTGCACTCTAATCCATGCTTATTTTACGTGGTTGTTCTGTGGTGCTGGAGATGGGACCCTGATCCTTACTCATTAGGCACAAGTGTTCTACCGCTGAGCTAAACTGTGACCCTCACCTCATGTATTAACTAACCTTTTCTAAATAAGTGGAACATGCAAATGAACAATTGGCATTCAAGGTATAGAAATTTGGGAGTTTCAAACTACTCTTTGCTTATTTCTTTGAAGCAGGGTCTCTGGTAGGGTAGTCTTTAATTCCTCTTCCTGAGCATCACTGTAGGTTCTCAAACTGCTTTGATCTTACAAATGAGAGATCATAGAAAATTATACCCAGATCGTAAAGGGAGCCTGAAATACATTTATTAAAAATAAGAACAAAGAAAAAATAATAGCTAAGCGTTAGTGGTTATCCTAGTTAGGCTTCTATCCTGTGATAAAGACCGTGACCAAAAGCAACTTCGAAAGGAAAAGCCTCATATATCTCAGGTCACAGCTCCTGGAGGGAAGCCAGGCAGGACCCTGGAAGCAAGAACTAAAGCACAGGCTTGCTCCCCATAGCTTTCTCAGATGGCTTTCTTACAGGACCCAGAACCATCTTCCCAGGTGTGGCAGTGACCACACCAGTCATCAATCAAGGAAATGTCCCCACAGATTTGCCTACAGGCAATCTGATGCAGGCATTTTCTCAATTGAGGGTCTTCCCAAATAATTCTAACCTGTGTCAAGTTGACAAAAACCTAACGAGGACAGGGCTGGAAGAAGAGAAAGCTAAGCTGATTTTTCATTTATTATGTGTCTGGAAACAATATTTCTCCTCACCAGATTTGTAAGGTCACCTCCAACTTCAACTAGAATTTGCTCAGAGGAGAAGCACTTTAACAATTGGGGGGGAATCTTCCTTAAGAAACAGATTCACTTCACCTTATCTTACTCTATTTACTTTTGAGGGAGGATTTCATATAGCTCATAATTGCCTCAAAACAGCCAAACATGGTTTCGAACTTCTGATCCTTCCGCCTGTACTTCCTTTTCTGGAATTACAGGTATTCACCACGACACCTAGTTTAAGCAGTGCTGCAGACTGACCCAGGACCTTGTGCAGGCTAGGCAAGCCCTCACCTGCATCCCCACCCCTAACTAGAAGTCTTTAAATACAGGACAGATATTTCCTAGAGGTGATTTAAATGTAATCAAACTTGACATCGGAGGATGAGGAGACAACTCATATGCTTTTCTTCTAGTGTCTTTGTCACAGTCTCTTCAAAAATACTCCCATGTAAAATTTTTGGAAATCCAATTGTTGAATTCTTTTATCAAGGAGAGAGTCTTCACAAGTTTTCATTATTATTCTGCTTGCTAGAATAGACATAAGACCTAACTGACAGACCATACATGTCTATCTAGCTCTATCTTTTGAGCTGTGTCTATGTATCCATGTTTCTGTCTATCTGTTTTATCAAAAAAGCAGCCAAGGAACCAAACATTTTAAGACAGTTTGATGAGCGCAACAGATATACATCAAAATGGTTCCTGCTTCCAGGTTCGTGCCTGAGTTTCTGCCTTGACTTCTCCTGATGATGGACTGTATGCCCTAAGATGAAACAAACTATAAACCCTTTTTCCCCCAAGTTGCTCCAGAACATGGTGTTTTATCACAGCAACAGAAAGCAAACGGAAACAACAGACTTTCAGGCTTTATCTCACATCTAAAGATACCCTTGGGAGAAAGAGTAAGGGCGGTGAGTGGCAGCATGCTGTGATGAAAGAAGGAAACTTGACATTGCATAGATGGCACAGGCTGCCTCTTGTTTCCCAGTAGGATCCAATTTTCTTGTGATTGTAAAATATGAACAATTTTGACGACCATTTCAAGATTCTGGGTATAAGAGCACTGAGTTCATAAACTGAATGCGATGTAGTACAACAAACATGACTATTTTTATTATTGTGTGAAGAGACTCTGTGGCTCTAAAGGTGTCGGAGACCTGGCAGAACCTTTTGTTCAAGAGGCAACTGCATGGGCGAGCTGCCGACCCTAGATAAAAATAGAAGCAAGCCTTGACTTTGAAGTGGGGTTAGCAATGCTGGCCTCAGATAGTGCCAAGCCAGCCCTGCCTCCTCGTGCTACCAGAACACAGACAGCTGTGCTGGCCAGCGGCACCATCACCCCTGACCTCATCTCCCTGCTAGATCAGAGTGGACCAGAATACAGAGCAGTGGCTTGTTTCTAATGTTCTATTTGAAAAAGATAAAAGATAAAAACTGCAGCACTCAACTTAAAGATCCACACTGTGGAGGAATCTGTGCATATTCTTTTGTCATCTCTTCATTTTAGAGACAGTGAAAATATAGCTAAGATAGCCAGACTGACCATGCCCTCATTTAACAGCTCAATGTCTGTTACCTTCTGTCATCCAAAGCCTCCAAATCCCTACCCTGCAAATAAGGAACACAACTATAAAAGGTATTTTACCCATGCCACAGAGAATGTATTACATGCATTTGCATAAACAACTGGAGAATTGAAGACATAGGCAATAAAGTTGAATTTGAATAATCTATTTTAAGGCCAGAAAGCAGTTACTACAGCAGTTTTTTTTTACCAACTCTAGAAAAGAAGTCAGAGCAGGAATTATAGCTTATTAAAATGCTTCTATTACTATAAGTCACATTCTATTGAAATAGTTGAAAATACCATCTTAAAATTGTGTAATGTGTAGTATTATTTAATTACATTTTGATAAGAGTTTGAATTGGGTTTCTCCAGCACAGTCTTGGCTCATTTACTCATCCCTACTCCTTCTCTACAACGGGAGCTCGGCTCAGTGCTTAGCTGTGGGTGTCTGCTTCTGCTTTCATCAGCTACTGGATGAAGGCTCTAGGATGGCAATTAAGGTAGTCATCAATCTCATTTTAGGGGAAGGACATCAAAGACAGCCTTCTCACTACTGCCTAGATTCATAGTTGGGGTCATTCTGGTGGATCTCTGAACATTTCTCTAGTGCCAGATTTCTCTTTAAACCTATTCTGGCTCCCTCTGTTAAGGTATCTCTTTTGTTGCTCTCCTCTATTCCTTCCCTGTCTCAGTCTTCCTGATCCCTCTTGTTCTCCTCCCCCTTCCTCTTCTCCCCTTCTCTTTTTCCTTCCTCTCTCTCTCCCCCCATGGTCCCAATTTTTTCAGGGGTTCTTTTCCCTTTTGGGGGGCACCGTGCTGGAGAAACCCACAGAAACATTTGACTAGTGAGAGCACAGGAACCCCAGTTGTAAAGCTGGGGAACCAGCAATGAACCCAACCAAACCCTGTGAATGTGGGTGCCAGCTAGGAGGCCTGGGCAGTCTATGTGACCTCTTACAGTGGAGCCAGTATTTATCCCTAGTGCACAACCGGGCTTTGGGAGCCCATTCCCTATGGAGGGATACTATTGCAGCCCAGATACATGGAAGAGGGCCTAGGCCCTCCCCCAAATGATGTGACAGATTTGATGATCCCCAGTGGAAGTCCTCACTATCCTCGGGAAGTGGGTAGAAGGTGGGTTGGGGGGGTCGGTGGGGGACATGGGAGGATGGGAGGATGAAGGAATGGGGGAATTGATATGTAAAATAAGACTGTTTCTAAAGTGAAAAAGGAGTCTGGATTGGATAAAGCTACCCAGGGAAGAGCAGTGGAAGTGTAGAGGAAGCTTGCTTGTGCCTTGTTCTACCCGTGCACCGGGGCTGCAGAACCAGAAGAGGCCACAGTGAATGTCCGGGGTCTAATGAGAGCTACCAGGAAAGTCTCAACCTCCACTACCTCAGGTGCCAGATTATCAGGGAATCAAATGCTGCAGGGAGCAATCCTCCCACTCATCCCTCCTGCACAGGACACCAAATGAAGCCTGTAGGAGCCAGAGGGGTCTGGGAGCACTGCCTTCCAACTCCGTATAGCTTCCAATGAAGCCTGTAGGAGCCAGAGGGGTCTGGGAGCACTGCCTTCCAACTCCGTATAGCTTACAATGAAGCCTGTAGGAGCCAGAGGGGTCTGGGAGCATTGCCTTCCAACTCCGTATAGCTGTACTAGCAGTTAACTCCATAAGTGTTTTTTTACTTTCTGCTACTTCTACTCTTGCGTCTATCAGTTTTGCTTTTGTTTGTATAGTGTTCGGTTAGGCTTTAGGACTGTTACTTATGCTCCCACACAGTGTACTGTAAAGCCTTTTTTGCTGTAGTCTATGGCCACGTTTTGTACAATCTCCTTTATTTCCCTCAGCTTCCAGCTTTTCTCCCCACCTCATTTTGTTTTACTGTGTTAATACTTCTTCTTCTCCTTACCTAACTCTGATTCCCTCCTAATCCAAATTTATTTTCTAGTGGGTGTATTTTAGGTAACATGATGATTCCTTATATATTTTTCTTGAAAATAATTGTTTCCTACAGTGTAATCTGATCATAGCTTCCCTTCCCTCAACTCCTCCCAGATTCTCCCCACCTCCCCACCCACCAAACTCCACACTTTATTTTCTCTCTCTCTCTTCAGAAAATAAACATGTTGACTAAAATCCAAGTACACTTCATACTATCCTTGGCTGTTTAGCCTCCAAAAGCTGTTGGAGTCAAAGGAGTCACTGTTGCTAATTGGCTAGTAAAATATTTGAATAGTGGCAGTATTCAGCAGCTGTGGTTGCTCTTACAGTTAATATTTTATTCAGGGAATGATATGGAGTTTATACCAGGCATCCTGAGCTCCGGGACTGAGGAATTAATTACTTTCTGAACTACAGCACATGCAACTCTGACAATTCAAGTTTAACACATTCAAGTTCTGTGTGAAGGCTGAAAACTTCAACTGAAAGAAAATAGCTGACCAAAAACTAAATCAACTAACAGCAGATGCATAAATCCCAACCTAACAATAAAAAAGAACACCACCACCAACAAAAACAAGATGCCAAAACTCTTTAAAAAATTCTAGCCTCCATGGCATCTAGTGAGAGTGAGTTAGATGAAACCCCACACAGAGCTCAAAATATGACTGTAAGTATGCCAAAGTCACAAAGAGCTGAGTGAAATTTCCTTCCTTGGTGATACATAATATAAACAAGGAAGTCAACAAAGATAAAAGTGTTGGGGAAACACCAGTCCAGAGCACTGGAAATTGAAGAAAGAAAAAGCAATATAGTAGATCACGCAGAGGACAGACAGGGTGAGCTTGAAGACAGGGTGCAGGGGTGGAACAACCCAACCAGGATGAAGATGCATGGTCTGGTTTGAATGAGAATGGCCTCCATAGGCTCATATATCTAGATGTTTGGTTCCCAGCTGGTGAACTGTTTAGGAAGGATAAGGCGTGGCCTTGTTGGAGGAGCTGTGTCACTGAGGATGGTCTTCGAGGTTTCAAAAGCCTATGCCATGCCCAGTTAGTTCTCTCACTCTCTGTCTCCTGTTTGTGGATCAGATGTGAGCTCTCAACACTGGTCTTGTGCCGTGCCTGCCTGCTGCCATGCTTCCTTCCAAGAAGGTCATGGACTCACCCTGTGAAAGTATAAGCAAGCCCCCTTGTTAAGAGCCTTCTTTTATAAGTTGCCTTAGTCATGGTGTTTCAGAAAAGTAACTAAGACAACAAAGTAATAATAAAGATACCAGTGAGAATTCCAAGACCATGTGACACTCTGAAAAGACTGGGATAGTCAAGTTATACAATAGAAAGAGAAGAGTTTTGTTCTAAAGGCATAGAAAACATTTTCAAAAGAATCATAACATAAAATTTCCCAGAGTTAGGAAAAGGTATCCAAACACAGGAGGTATTAAGGGCACAAGACAGAGAAGACCAGAAAAGAACCTCACTTGTCATATTAAAATTAAAGCATTAAATACACAGAACAATGAAACTATACTGAAAACAATAAGACAGAAACAAAAAATAGAATGCAAAGGCAGGCTCCTAAGAAAACAGCAATTGTTCAACTGAAACTTTAAAAGCCACAAGGGATTGGAATGATGTATTTCAAGTTCTGAAAGGCATCTGCCAATCCAGACTAACTAGTAAATCTTCTTGTCATTATGAAGGAAAACAAAACCTTTCCATAATAAAAATAGCTAAAAGAATTTATGATCACTAAGCCAGTTCTACAGAAAATGTTTAAAGGAATTCTTCAGATTGAAGGGGGGACATACCCATTTATAAGGTCACTAGAAAGAATAAGTCACACTAGAATAACAGTTAAGCAAGTGGGGAAGAGGGGGAAAATCCAATATTAACCAAATGACAGGAATCAATACATACTTTTAAATAATAATTCAGAATTTTGATTGTCTTAATTCCCCAATCAAAAGGCACAGACTAGTAAATGGAATCAAAAAGTTGTAGCAATCTACTTGTTGTCTCCAAGAATGTGGCCCACTATAAAATGCAGACGCTACTTTAGAGTGAAAGGATGGAGAAATGTATTCCAAGCAAATAAATATAGGAAACAAGCAGGTGTTACCATTCCAATATTTGACAAAATAAACTTCAAACCCCAGTGACAAAGATGGTCACTTCGTGCTAAGGGAAAAAATCAATCAAGAAGACATTACAATTTTAAACATAACACCCTGAACACAGCTACACCACATTACATAAAACAAATTACTAAATGGGAAGTCACAAATTAAACTCAGTACAATAGAAGTGGGAGACATAAATATCCTATTCTCTCCATCAAAATAACAGCTAAACAGAGAAATCTCTAACTAAAGTGACATATACCAAATAAACTTAATAGACACCTACAGAACACCCATACAAACAATAAAGAGTACACGTTTTTCTTGGTAGTTCACAGAGATTTCTCTAAAAGGTAATATATACTAGGACTCAGAGCAGTTCTTAAATACAGGAAAACTGAAATGACTTCTTATATTCTATTTGATCATAATTGGCCAAGGTTACAAGTCAATAGCAAGAGAAACCCCAGAACATAGACAAACTCATGGAGATTAAGCAATGAACTATTGAACAATAAATGGGTCCTTAAAACAAATCAAGAAGGAAAAAATTTAAAATCCTAGATTCAAATGAAAATTACAACACACCATACTAAAACCAATGAGATACAATGAAAGCTGTCTTAAGAGGAAAATTCTAAGCTCTAAGAGCCTATATTTAAAAATCAGAGAGATCTGAAATAAGTAACTTAAGGAAAACCTTAAAGATCTGGAAAATAGGAACAAGTCAAACCTCAGTTCTCTAGGCAGAAAGAAATAATTAGCAAAAGAATAAAAATTAATGGAGTGGAAATAATAGCAAAACAGCCTGAACAATCAAGGAAACCATTATTTATCTTTGAAAAATAAGTAAGAGTGACATAAGTAATAACCCAAAGTAACTAACAGAAATAGGGAAATGGCACAAATAAATAAATTAGAAGTGGATGGGTAGCCATTACAACAGACACCAAGAAAATTTTAAAACTTATTAAGTTTTATTTAAAATACATATCTTCCACTAAATTGGAAAAATCTAAAGGAAATGGGTGAATTTTAAGAGAACCCAGATACAAGGTCACACAACTACAGCTACCTGACCTTTGACAAAGATACCAAAAATACTCATCTACGTCTGAGAAAAGGCAAATAGTACTTGGGAAACTGGATGTCTACATACAGAAGGTTGAAACTATCTTTATCTTGCCTCTGCAGAAACCTCAGCTCCCAAAGGATTAAAGATTTGTACAAGACCTGAAAGTTAAAGCCTTTAGAAAGTCTGGAGTACACTTCCAGCAAGAGGCGTAGTGAAGGGCTTTCTGAATGAGACTCTGATCATTCAAGAAATAAGTCCAATAACTGACAAACAGAACCCTTTGAAAACTTCTGTACAGCACAATGAAAACTGTCAGTTGGCAGAAGAGGCAGCCTACCGAATAGAAGTGAGAATGTTTGCAAGCTATACATTAGTATCTAGAATAGTCAAAGAACTCAAATACCTAAACATCAAGAAAACAAGTCAATAAAAACTAGGCTGTAGAACTGAACAGAGAGTTCTTGAAATACAAATGGCCCATAAACATCCTAAAATGTTTTCAACATCTTTAGCTATCAGAGATGAAGTTAAAACTACTTGGAGTTTTATCAACCTTTTACAAACTAGAGTCATCTAGTTTGTTTCTCAACTGAGAAAATGCCTCCATAGGATCAGCCTATAGGCAAGCCTGTGGGGGCATTTTCTTGATTAATAATTGATGTGAGAGAGCCCAGCCCATTGTGAGTTATACCATCCCCAGGTAGGTGGTCTGGGGGCATTTAGGAAAGCAGGTTGAGCAAGCCGTGAAGAGCAAACCAGTAAGGAGTGCTCCTCTGTTTCCGTTCCTAATTCCAGATTCGTGCCTCGAGTTCCTACCCTGAGTTCTCCCGGTGATGGAGTTTGAAATGAGAATTATGAGATGAAATAAACCCTTTCCTCTCAAGATGCTTTTGATCACCATATATCATCCCAACAATAGAAACTCTAAGACACAGTATTACCCCAGTCTATCATTAAAAAAATCAAATGAAAACAAACATTGGTGAGGATATAGTGAAAGGGGAACACTTATCTACTGTTTTTGGGAGTGTAAATTTGTGAAGCCACCATGGAAACCTATAAAAAGGTTTCTCCAAAAGCTAAAAATACAACTACTGTATAGTCATTCCTAGAAATACACCAAAGGACTCTATTTCCTACTACAGAGACACTCGCTCAACCACGGTCATTGATGCTCTATTCAGAACAGATACAAAATGGAATCAGCTTAGATGTCCATCAGCTGGCAAATGGGTAATGAAAATGTGGAACACCTACTCTATGCACTTTTTTCAACTGTAAAGAAAAAAGCGAAATTAAATTTGCAGAAAAATTGATGGAACTGGAAAATATTACACTAAGCGATCTGATTTGAGCTCAGAAAGAGAAATACCACATGTTCTCTCTCATATGTGATGTCTAGTTTTGAAATTTTTGATTTGTGTGCTTAATTTGGAGTTACTAAGGTCACAAAGTCAGAAAGGTTCCATGAGAGGAGCAAGAAAAGAGGCTATAATGGATGTATGTGTTAGTAGAACATATGTGATATTAAAGTAGAGAGGAAAATACTTGGGGTTAGAGGATTAATCGGGAATGGGGGGCATTATGGACTAAAGAGAAGAGGTAGAAGTGGATTAACCAGAACAAAACATACATAAAAAAGTCTTTACCAAAACCAACTACTTTATAAACCAATTAAAAATATGTAACTCTTTTTAAAATGGTGCTTGAGTAGAAATAAACTGCATGGGTAAATAATGCTCATGCTAGAAGACAGGTTATTATTAATCAGAAATCTCAATACCAGGCATACAATACTTCCCTCTGAATTATGGGTCACGGATGTCCCAGAGGCTTCCAAAATAATGCTGCGGAGACATCGGTGGTCTTACCCTGTGCTGAACCCCACATGCTACAGTCCTGATACGCCAGTCAAAGCATTCCCAGTGGCTCAACAATGACACAACTGTTATGGCGGTAACCAACTGCTTTCTGCTTGGATTTGGGCACTGCTCCCAGGAGGGATTCATGCCCGATACTGTAAACCTGGTGAGTAATCCAGGGTTAAGGAGTTCATATGGTCTAGGGAGGAACCTATTACTGCTGTTTTGCTAAATGCTCATGCTGTCAAACGACCTGCTAGATTTTAAGTTTATACATATAGGTAAGTGTTGCTTTCAGCCTTAGTCCAAGAAACTTCTTTTTGTAGTAGGCAGTGGTTAGTGCAAAGGCTCATAGCTGGTCAAAGTGCTGAGAATAAGTGACTGTTGGGTGCTCATCCCAAACATCTGTATCAGTCTCTCCTCTTCTAAGGGAATATCATGGAAGTCCAGGAGAAAGAATGTAAGAGCCACAGGACCAGAAGGAGAACCGGGGAATTTGGTTTTCTGGACATGACTCTGCCATTGCATGCATGAACAAGATTGTGACTAAATTTAGTTTGCATGTCTGTCTTGTCCAAATGGTAAGTTTTTTATTTTCATGTTTTTAAGATTAATTTATTTATTATGTATGCATGTATGCTAGAAGAGGGCATCAGATCTCACTACTGATGGCTGTGAGCCTCCATGTAGTTGCTGGTAATTGAACTCAGGAACTCTGGAAGAGCAAGCAGTGCTCTTAACCACTGAGCCATCTCTCCAGTCCTGGTAAGTTTTATTTACTGATATCTTCCTGTGGTGGTTTGAATGAGAAAGGCCTCCATATATCCATGCACTCACATTTGAGTGCTGGTTCCAGAGTTGATAGAACTTTTTGGGAAGGATTAAGAGGTGTGGCCTTGTTGGAAGAAGTATGTCACTGGGGTGGGGTGGGCTTTAAAGTTTCAAAAGTTTTGGAATCATGAACCCCAAACTAAATGCTTTCTTTTATGAGTTTCTTGACTATGGTGTTTCATCACAGCCCCAGAAAAGTAACTAAGACACTTTCTTACTTAAGAACATTTGCAGTCAGGCATGGTTGTGCATGCATTTGATCCCAACACTCAGGAGGATCTCTAAGTTCCAGGCTAGCCTGGTCTACTGAGTGAGTGCCAGGACAGCCAAGGCTACACAGAGAAACCCTGTATTGAAAAACAAAACAAACAAGAAAAAGAAAATTTGCAAAATAATTTCATTTTAGAGAAAAAGGAATTCTATAATGCAGATGGGGATTTTCAAATGAATGACCAATTTTCTGAAATAGATAAAGGGCCACCAAGGAGGAAAACGATTAAGCAGAATGTGCAACGGCAGTCTTGACCCTGCACTTTCCAAACATTAATATGATATTTGGACATTGTGTGTTTGCTGAGAAAGGAGTTCACTGTGTAGCACCGGCTGGCCTTGATCCTGAAATTCTTTTGCTTCTTCTGGGATTATAGGTGTGTGCACTGCTCAGGGCTGGAAGCAGCTGTCTCAGAAAATGAGAAGTATTCACTTTACTTCTAGAAGTCTGAATCCACTATGTTGTCTGTCTTAGTCTTACTAATGTCTTGGGAGGTTTTAGAATGTCAGTGTACTTACTGAACTATTAAAGGTTCATTCGTTGTTTTACTTTATGTGTGTGAGTCTTTTGCCTGCCTGTATGTATACACACCATGCACATGCCTACTGCATGGACGTCAGAAGTAGGCATTGGATCTCCTGGAACTGGGGTTACAGTCGGTTGTGAACCACCCTGGAGGTGCTGGGAATTGAACCTGGATCTTCTGCAAGGGCAACCAGTACCTTAACTGCTGAGCCAATACCCCGGTTCCCCTTACCTAGGTTTTAAAATTGGAGAGCACTATTTAATTTTATGTTTGGCACTAGCTGTTATTACATAGATTTTTAATGAACACACAAAACTGTAGACTGTGATATTAGAGTGTGATATTATGTGCCGATATCACAGCAAAAACCTATCAGAGTAAATTACTAACAGCCACACCTGCCTGCAAGGTTATACACCTGGCAAGCTTTACGGTAAGTGGGATATAAAAATGTAAAGATGAATTCACTTTTTTTTTTTTTTGCCTGAAAAGGACAGGCAGAGGGAAAGTTAAGACCTAGATGATGTGGAAGGTTGTGCCCTCCTGTGTCCTCAAAGAGGAAGGGTTTAAAATTGTTCCCTCCACTCAAAGAGCATGTCAGTCATTCTGGGCTGATGGCTGCTAAGTCATAAAAAACTGCCCCGCTCCCTTTACTCTGAGTTTCCAGTGCTCTTACTAGGAAGTGAAGTTTTTGTTTCTCACACTCATTTTTGATTATTTCTTTGGCTTCTGTCTTCAAGTTTATGTTGGTTTGGGTATGGCATAAATATTTATCGAGAACCATGTTTTCTACTTTCAGCATTATTTTTTTAAACTTATGAGTGAATTTACAAAACTGTCTCAAATAATCTACAAGCATTACATCAGTATTCCAAGCCAGTTTGGATGGATACTTTTAGACTTAGATGGCAACTTCAAAAGGTAACAAAACGTCTAAGGTTTTAGAAGCACAGAGGGAGAAAGTAGAGAGAAGAAACAGAAATTCCCATATATGCATTCTGAAATACTTAAGCACCTATCAATTTTTTTTTAAAGGAGAGATACAAAGAGAAAAATCCTGAAGAACTCAGGATTGTCCTTCTAAGTGATAAAACTATGTTCTATTTCTGAAAATATTTATACTCATCCTTGACGAGCAGCAAAAGGATCTGATAAAATCAGATCTCGAGGCTTCTCCTATCCTTCAATAAAACAAGGACAACACTGGAAGTCAGTAGCTGAGCCACAACTTTGGAATGGCCCCCTGGAAGCTCTGGGGGTGGGGCAGAGTCTGCTGCCACCTGGTGGACATTAGACATCGCGTTTGCTTTAGCGCCTCTCTTCAGCTTCAGAGAGAAGGATGGCCGAGGGGTCAGTCCCAGTGGCCTGGCTGTCCCCGAGGAAGGGAGCTGGCAAAGTTGACAGATGTCGGAAATGGGTTTTATAAAATGTGGTTCGGGGGGCGGGGGGAGGAGGGGAGGGAGAGGGAGCTGGGATTGGCATGTGAAGCAAGCTTGTTTCTAACTTAAAAAAAGGAAAAGAAAAACAAATAAAATAAAATGGGGTGCACAATGTGGTGTGTTAGACAAATCCAGTAAATGCGCAGCTGAGGTGGGGCCGGCACCGATCTATTCCTCTGGGAATGGAAGTTGGAAACCATGAAAGCGAGCTAGACATGGTGGCCCATTCTGTCATCTCGCACTTAAAATACAGAACCCACAGGATTCCTTGGCCTTCCCAGCACGCTGGGCCACAGAATGAGATGCTGTCTCCAAAACATAAAACAATCCCCATCAAAACCCTAAATAACAGAAACACCAAAAGGGAATACTTCACTCAAACAAATGTGTTGTGTGCAAAGGAATTCATCTCGCTGCGTTGGTGAAGTGCCAAATTAAAATGAAAATCAAATGTTTGGAGGGATGTATTTATTTCGTTTCAGTGTCACCCACAAAATTGTGCTACTTTCAGCCGGTAGTTCCTGGCTTGGTTTTGCTTGAGACGGGGTCTCAAGAAGCCCAGGCTAGCCTCCAAACTCCCCTGTAGCTGACCTTGAACTCTGGTACTACCTCCACCTACCACAGGCTGGACTACCAGTTTGCGCCACTAAGCTGGCTTCCGCAGGCATTTCCTAACAGATTCCAGCATCTATGGTGCTCATATTAGACTACTGTGAAGACTAGGGTTAGTCAATTAGGACAAACAACAACAAGCAGGCCAGGTGGCCAGGTCACCGTCCACTGATGCTGAGTATGACAGAAGGGGAGGGAGGAAGAAGGAGGAAGAAGAGGAGGAGGAGGAGGAACAACAATATCGAAGGAAGGAAGAAAGAGAAGGTAGGAAGGAGGGAAGGGAGGGAGGGAGGGAGGAAGGAAGGAAGGAAGGAAGGAAGGAAGGAAGGAAGGAAGGAAGGAAGGAAACCAGAACCCTGATCCTGAAGGACTGATTCACAGCTTCGATGGCCTCTGCTTTACCCTGGGCTGGCTTGCTCTATAGTGACTCTTAAGGTGGAGCAGATGGCTGTTGAAGGCATTTATACTTTTTTTTTGTATTTGAGACAGGGTTTCTCTGTGGCTTTGGAGCCTGTCCTGGAACTAGCTCTTGTAGACCAGGCTGATCTCGAACTCACAGAGACCTGCCTGCCTCTGCCTCCCGAGTGCTGGAATTAAAGGTGTGTGCCACCACCTTTAATGTGTGCTGAGGGCATTTACACATTTAAAATACACCAGAAGAAAAATGACTAAAGGGAAGCCAATTCAAGTCCTAGTTATGACTTTCTGGTTTTTGTTGTTGCTGTTCGGGCCCAGTTGTGTTTTGCTTTTAACTGTAACTAGATACCACACAAGGGAAACTAAGCAATGTCAGTTTAATTACATTTGAAACAAAAAGGACTCTGGATCCAAATAAAACTCCACATCGAAGCCTGTTTTGATTTTGTCATTCTTTTAAAGATCAAGTCTTCTGAGCCCCGACTTCTGCTTCTGACTCAGAAACATTCTAGAAGTTCCAGGAAATCCACAAAAATTCCCTGGGCTGTTAGGTCCCTCCCTGTTTCACTTCTGAGACCAGTTCCCTGCCTTCCCTGGAGCTGGGTGCTTGCTCTGAGGAGGCCTGGGTTTTACTGTGGTTTTGGAAAGCAACCATGCCTCTGAAGCAAGGAACACAAGTTCTACAATACGGGTCTGGCTGTTGACCCTTTGTCCTTGGAGGGAGCTGCAGCAGGCCTAAGGCAGTGAGCTGCAGGGAAACTGTCAGTGCGTGCCCTCAGCACCGAAGGCGTGGGATAGCATTGGGATAGCAGTGCCGAAGCGTTCCACTTTCCAGATGAGGGGCTTCAGTGATCCTAGGGAACCTTATTCAGAGTACCACTTATTCTACTTGGAGAATACATTGGACTTTCAAATATCTCTCCCTGAAGAGCATTCTCCGTATTGCTAAGTACACCGCATTTGCTCTATTGATAGCATTATTTTGAATTAAACATTATTTCAAACTATTACAAAATATGATCCCCCAAAATTCATCATGGTCTCATCTTTGTACTCCCTGAAACTATGTCAGCATGCCTGAGGACTACAAAGCAGGACAATGAAAAGCATGCTGAGCGGAGAGCAAACATAGAGGCGGGGGTTGGGGTGGGTGGGGTGGGTGGGGGTTTGGGGGCCACAAACTTTGGTAGCTGAAGCACTGGATGAGGTCAGAGCACCGTGGGTTTCAAGGATAGCAATATAGCAAGGAAAAATGTAAAGCAAACAACTACATAAATCAATGATGACCTCTCAGATATTTGGGGCTTAGATTTCTGATGTCAACATGAGATTAGCACAGATACTGGGCAGGGTTAGCCTCCAATTCCCTATGTAGCTGAGGACGACCTTGAACTCTTGCTCTTCCAACCTCAGCCTCTCAAGAGCAGGCATTGCAAGCATGGAACTACCACACCCAGTTTCATACAGTGCTGGGATTGACCTCAGGGCCTTGGGCGTGCAGGCAAGCATTCCACTGACTGAACCACATACATTCCCATCTGCCTTTCCCCTCTAGCTATGATAGTTGGCTTAAAAATGAGATCCATACTAACAGTCTTGTCTGGTAACATTTCCCTGGGAAGTTCTTGAAACAGCAGCTCTTGTTTGCAGTGGAGTGTTGTTAACAGAAATCACAATGTCTAACATTCACTAAGGGATTTCCATATGCTAGGGGGTTGCTCTATGCAGATACTGCACTCGTCTGTGTAATCTTCATTTCATAGCTGAGATACTGAGATATGGAGAGGCAGAATCATTTGTTTAAAGCCTTGACACTAACAACAAATAGGACTGGATTATGAGAAGGCACTTTGGCTCCAAGGACACACTATTTCTTTTTTTAAGAATTACTTATTTTTATGTATATGCCTGCCAGTATCAGTGTCTATGTACTGCATGTATGCAGTACCACCAGAGGCCAGAGGAGGGCACTATATCCCCCAGAATTGGAGTTACAGTTGTTAGCCATGCCATGTAGGTGCTGTGATTCAAACTCTGGCCTCCTGGAAAAATCAAGCAGTGTTCTCAACCTCTAAACCATCTCTCAAACCATGAAGGACACACTCTTAACCACTATAAAATGGGCCTCTGGTCTGGGAATGGTGGCCTACACTTGACATCTTAGCACTCAGGAGGCTGAAGCAGGAGGATCACTGAAAGATTGCAGGCTAGCCTGGGCTCTGCAGTGAGTTCCAAGCCAGACAGGGATACACAGTGGGATTCTATCTCAAAAATAAAAAGAAAGGGAGGGAAAGTGCCTCTGTGTGTTCAGGCTGTGCATGCATTATCTTATGTAATCCTGCGTGGAATTTACTTCAGACAGCAGTTCTCAGCCTACAGGTTGTGATCCCTTTAGGGGGTCCCATATCAGATATCCTGCATAGCAGATTTGCATTATGACTCCTAACAGTAGCAAAATTGCAGTTATGAATTAGCAGTGAGTTGGGGGTCACCACAACATGAGGAACTGTAGTTAAGAAGTCCCAGCATTAGGGGAGTTGAGAGCCTCTGTTTAAGAAGTGATTATCTTTTCATTATCCCAAGTCAAACCCTATTTCCTCTCCAGTACTAGGGATGGAGCTAGTACTGTGCTATTGACCTATACCCCACTGCCAAATCACGGCTTCTTTTTTAATTCACAAATTTGGAGGAATTTTTGTTCTTTGGTGTCATTCTCACTAAAATTTGAGGGTTTCCTTTCTTTGCTGTTTTCTCTTGGTCCTTTATTGTCCTGGCTGCAATGCACAGCTCCAGGAATGAGTCTGGAGGTAGTGGGAGTTTGAAGGGTTTGGTCTGGCCCATTCCCCTGAAATGTAAGGTGTAGGGAAGTATTTGATGGGGTCTGTGCTGGCTAAGTTTACATGAACGTGACCCAGGCTAGAGTCATCGGAGACAAATGACCCTCAACTGAGACAATGCCTCCATAAGATCAGACTGCAGGCAAGCCTCTAGAACATCTTCCTAATTAGTGATTGATGGGGGAGGGCCCAGTCCATTGTGGGTGGTACCACCCAGGGTTGCTGGCCCTGGGTTCTACTTGAAAGCAGGTTGAGCAGTTCTTGGGAAGCAAGCCAGTAAGCAGCATTCCTGACCTCTCATGGCCACTGCCTTAGCTCCTGCCTCTAGGTTCCTGCCCTGTGTGGTTCCTGTCCTGACTCCCTTCAGTAATGAGCTGCAGTGTGGAAGTGTAAGCCAAATAAACCCTTCCCTCCCCAACTTGTTTTTGGTCATGGTCTTTCATTACAGCAGTAATAACCCTTACTAGGACAGAGATAGTTGTGTGTGTGTGTGTGTGTGTGTGTGTGTGTGTGTGTGTGTGTGTGTGTGGGGGCGTGTCTTCCAATGGGGTCTGCATAGCAGGAAGGGGTGGATCCCTCCATGTGCATCCAGGGTGGCTGCTGGCTCAACCGGAAGTGTTACTCTCCCAGATCCCAGTAACAAAGTACTTATCTTCTTTAGAACACTGAAAACTGGTGAGTTCCTCATCATTATTCTGCTCAGAAGTTTTTGTTGAAATGCCCAGAGTTATGGGTTTCAAAACAACCCAAGTTTGGTGACCACCTAGCAGGAAATTTTGGTGAGCTACATGTAGTCTGGATGGCATAAAGCCCCGGATGGCTCCTTTGTTTAGTCTACTCATCTGCTTGTGTGTGCTCCCCTCCCCCATCAAGCCCCTTCTCAGACTTGTAACATTTTGTTTTTATTTTACTTTACTTTTTTCACTCCAGGGATTGAACCTAGGGCAGCACACATGCTAGGCAAGGGATCTACAGCTGAACTACCTCTCCATCCCCCTCTACTTTCTAAATTGCATCTCTTGCCTAGCCAGAAATGTAACCTCATCACACAAACTCAGTGTCAGCGCCATCTTTTTCTTTTAGCTTATAAATAGATATTTCTCAGAGACTTATTCCATCTCCAACAAGCTGCTGTAGTATATAAACGTATCAACTATCTTGTGATGAGAATAGGATCCTTCCTGAGGTCACTCATTGTGTCCAAAGCCATTTTATACGGCGCAGGCAACTGCATGGTGAATTAGCTTGCCCAGTAGACAACTAGCAGGCCTTAATAGCCCAGGGTGGAAAGCCTACTGTCTGGTAGTGTACAGTTAAGCCTCATCCACTACCCGAAGCTCAGAACTGACACAAAAGCTTCGTTAACTCTTCTGAACCCAAGAAAGAACTGAAACATCTTAGCGCTTGGTGCGAAGATCTAAATGGTAGAGGCCGGGAAAACTTTCCGTTTTCATTGTCCTTGTTTCACCTGCCATCTGACTGGTAGATGTGTTGTTGGCCTCTCTGAGTTTCAGGTTCTGCATAAAGTAGGGAAACACCTTTGTCCTTGGGGTAATTCCAAGGAGTAAATGTAGTGTGGCAGGCTAGTTACCCAGGGCAGCCTAGGGCAAGGTCTCTAGCCTTTGTGCCTTGGAATCCCATCTATAGTCCATGAAATGGGCACAAAAAGTGCTACGGCCCTTACCTGGACCACTGCTCAAAAGGATGATGTATGAAGGCTACTCAGCAGATCTAGGGATAAAGGCTTTAAAATTGAAAGTATCATCATCACAGTTTACATAAATATTTCACACACTGTCTGATATAGTAAGTGATTAATATGTAATTCTACCTTCTACCTTCTTCCTAGTCCTCAAAAACTGTGAAGCTGTGTGACTGGCTGCCCCAGCTCCCTAGCTGCCATCCTGCTGTGAACCCATAGTCTTCATTCAGGGTTGCCTGGTGTGTGAAACTGTGGTTCCCTCACCAACTGCAACAAAACATAACACCGTACTTTTTGATGTCAACTTCCAAGAGGAACATCTTTCTGTTTATTCCTACATTTCTTTCTCATGCAGGGTCAACTACAGTCCTTTGCCTTTTATCTGTTTCTCTGTTTCTCAAGCACATACCAGGAACGGTTTTTTTTTTTTTTTTAATGGAGCAGAGGAGGCAGGAACTGAAGGCTCTGATCTTTGCAGTGTGCTTTGAACATCTCTGAGTGTTCCCATTAGCAGAGGGAGGTTGAAGGTTAGGTCTTGGGAGAACTTGCTGAGGGCCTCTGACTAACATTTCAGTAACAAGCATAAGACAACAAAGACCACCACAAGGATCTTCACATGTTAAAAAAAACAGTGAAAAATAAGAGCAAACACAGATGTGTGTATCCGTAATGAAAAAAATCACTTACAGTGTCCAGGGGAAGCCACTCTCTTCTTTCTCCTGATTGTACTCTGTTAGCTCCCAAACTTCTGACAAAACCAGTCATCTAGTAAGTGTCTGACAGGATTTGACTTTTTTTCCTCACAGTGATCTGGGGGACTGAACCTGGGAACCTCCATACCTGAGTGACACCCCAGCCCTGGATTTGACAATAATCAAATTAAAGTTCTCTTCATTCAATTGCCTCTGGGTAGCTCTTTGATTTCCGGGTGCCAAGCGGTAGACTGGGTATGGACACACACTTTAACAAGTTTGGAAATAGGCTTCACCTGATCTCGTCAAGGCAGACAGTTGTGTTCCTGTGGGGAATGGAAGCTCACAGAGGGATAAGAGGTGTCTGGGCATCCAGCACTTTGCCTGGTGTCTGGGTCCTATGGGAATTTACTGGTCTGCTTTGTGGCTGGAGGCCAACCCTGGTAGGAAGTCAAGAGAAAAATTACATCTCGGCATTTTCCCAGAATACTTGTTGACTCCGCCAGCAGCTTTGAAGTGTTCACAAAAGTCTTTGTGTTCCCCCAGAGTCCAGTGATAAGGGACACAAGACCAGACCAGAGAGGGTCAGTATTTCTGGGAATATTGGTTGTTGGAATTTACATACTTCTCTCTCTCTCTATATATATATATATACATCTATATATATATATATACACACACACACACACACAACAAGTGTGCTTTCAGGAGAGTTGGCTGTGTTCTCCACATTTCATTTTGAAAGCACGTCAAAGGAGTAAGCATTTTGGAAAAGAGTCGCTTCTTGATGACCTTGGCTTCAAACACACTTCCTGCTGGTGAGGACTTGTTAGAGAGTGCTGCTGACACTGAGGAGCTCGCCTTAAGATGTAGGTGCTTGTGGGGGTTCTGTACTAAGTGACACTCAGTAGGTACCAACCCCCCAAGTCTGATGCTCTGAATAGCATTCCTGGAAGGGCCCCAGAGAGCTCTGTGCTTTTAGTGGTAACATCCTCTTAGCATCCTCTATCCCAGTGACTGCAAACAGCCTCATATGTTAGTGCGTTCCTTTAAAAGAGGATCGTTTGTTTTTGACATCACAGATGCTAGAATATAGGCTGTGGGATAATTCATATCTGTTCTACATTGAGAGAACTCAGCATTAACTAAAACAGCATTCTTAATCTGTGAGTTGCCACCCCTTTGGGGGTTGAATGACCCATTCACAGGGGTTGCATGTCAGATATTATGTATATAAGACATTTATATTATGATTCGTAACTGTAGCAAAATTACAGTGATGAAGTAGCAACAAAACAACTTTATGGTTGGGGGTCACCACAATACTGTGGACCTATATTAAAGGGTTGCAGCACTAGAAAGGTTGTGAACCACTGATCTAGAATAAAAGACTTCAGCTTATGTTAAGTAACTATTTGTAACACGTTTTCTTGTGCTTAAAAAAATCTGTTGCTTCTTGTGAATACTAAAAGGGATGTTGATGGGTGTTATTGTCAGCAATCATTGTAGATAGTGCCATTTTACACGTTCTAGGATGATCAACCAAATGTGCTTTACAAAACCTAGTTCTAAAAACATGACAGTGAATAGTCTAAATACACGCACTGTGTCTTGTCCATTCTCAGAACATGATTATTATGGAGGTATTGAAGATAGGCTAGTGAGTGCTCTTAGGGTAAGGTGTCAATGCACTTCCTCCATAAGAGGGGAAATGCTGGTCTTGTATTTGCATAATACCTGCTTTCCTCCTAGAATCTTCCGTTTCAAACACGCACGAATGCACTTTCCACAGCACCATGTTCCTCCTGGGAAGAGGGACTCTCAGAAGAGGAATTTAGCAATAATCTTCCAGACAGTCAGTAGCTGTGATTAACTCCATGAATAGAGCCTGCAGTGAATCCCTCTGACCACTGTTCTTCAGACACCCAATACAAGGCACACCCAAGGATCCATTATCGATGTTGTTGATGACAAAAACTGACTTCGTGAAAAGACGAGGAGCAAGCAAACACAAACAAACAAACAACAAAAAAAAAACCACCAACAACAAAAAACAAAAAGGAAAGAAACTGGGGAACTGCTTTTCCAGATTTCCCACCCAGCCAACCAGCTAATCCCAACAACCTCCACCTAAGCAAAGCCAGGACTCAGGTTTGAAAGTGGGTGCAGCAGTGGTTAGACGTTCTAACCTCCTACCTGCCACACTGACAGCCCTGTCACAGCAGAGCACACATGGCTCCTGGAGGAGGGAGGAAAGTGGGAAGCCCATCTGCCTCAGCGAGTTGGCTTGGTCTTCTCCTTCCCAGACTGGTCTTTGGAGAGTGCAACCTAAGTTCCCCCCATGGACCCTGTGGTACTGAATGAGGTCTCTGCTACAGTCCAGAAAAACTGAAAAACTGAAGATACTGAGTCTGTATGCTTGGCATGTCTCTTAGAGGGGTCTCTGAACCTGCGAGCAATCTCCAGATAAGGAAATGTAGTCGTGTTACCTGTGCTTTAGTTATGAACTGAAATAGTGGTCCTGCTAAGACCACTGGTCAACAGGAAAGAGCAAGGCCCCTTCCCAAGGACACTGCACACCACAAACCACTGTATAACTGTGGATACTTTTGGGTTACAACTAGCTAGCGCACTTTGGGACCAATGATTTCAAATTAAGTTCCTGTCGTTGGTGGGACATCCCTATGTCTTTCTTCTAACTCATGCTATGTTAAGAATGCAAAGTTAAGCCACAAAGGGCAGCAAACACTTCTAATCCTAGCAGTCAGGAGGCAGAGGTTGATGTAAGTTGAAGGCCAGTGTGGTCTACAGAGTGAGTTCCAGGACAGCCAGGTCTACATAGAGAAACTCTGTCTCAAAAGAAGCAAAAACAAAATAAAAAGCTAAGTTGTTAAAATGACATTTCCCTATTTCATATGAAGAAAGAATTTTTGATTGTTCTACAGTAAAAAACAAAAAACAAACAAACAAAAAACATGGCATTTAACAAACAGCCTATGCAGGCAATGAGTGACACAAATACACTGTTGTCTAAGGGGCTGGTTTGACCACTGTACTCTGCAAGAATCTCCCTAATTAATTTCCATAAAATCAAACAGAGAGCAAATCACTCCTTATAGTTGCATCACCACCAAATGCAAGAGGAGGTTGTTTAGAGAGAGCAGGATGGTGAGCCCACCACTCTGTACCCGACCCACTATTCCCTATGTTTTGGAAATACCTAAGACTGACAGTTTTACAATAGATTCTTTCCAAAAGAAAGGAAGCTCTCCAACGGGAGGGAGATTTGGATGCTCAAAGAGAAACATTAGAGAAATGGTTAAGATTAGAGCAAAGTTGTACGCGAGGCCTTGAAGGAACACATACAGTGAACAGATAAAGAAGGTAGTATTTTAATAGGATAGTGGAGTACAGCAGAATGACAGTGACAGCGGAAGACAGGATACAGTGTCTTGAGACTGAAGTCTTACTGTGTCCTCTCAAACTAGGAAAGCCTTTACATGAAATCTCTAGGCACATCCAGCCCCTCCACGAAGCAGAGGGTTTCCCCTGGAGCTGTCGTAACTGCTTTGCACTCCTCTGCCTTAACCCACATTGAATATTTTCCATGGTTGGTTGCACTCAGACTTAAAATAGATATGAGAAAGGTCTTCAGGTTTGCGATCAGTGCCATTATTAACCTCATAGCCAGCTGGATGACAACATGGTGTGTAACCAATCCAAATTTACAAGGTAACCTTGTTCAAACTATGCTGGCTCATCAAATATAAATAAGAAAATACAGGTGCAAGAATAGAATTGCCAGGGACAGTGGAGGAAGCACATGCCAAAGAGCAAATTGAACACGAGAAGGGACTCTGCGAGGTCACCCAGCAGGCTCCCACCGGTTCCTGCTTTGTCCCCATGCACCAGCTCCTGTGGTCAGTAACCCTTCCAGTCCCAGCTATGAGGCTTCTCAAAGTAAATCAATAGCCCAGTGGGACTTTGCGCCCATCCTTCTTTGGATGTGACTTTATTCTACTGTGCTACCCTTTGCCTCAGCTCAGGAAAACAAGCACGTGCTTTCACCGGCAATGGGAGATACACTCAATAGTTCCTTAAGGAACCGGGGCGGGACCATGGAAATCCATTTCTAAGGATAACGGGATTTCTCTCCCTATCCTAATTACTTCATATACATCTTCTGAAATGAGTCAATGTGTGTGAGAACATCTAGACAAGGGACTGATACAGGGTAAGCGCTCTGCCTCTAAGATCCTCATTACAACCCATTGCTAAGTTATGCAAATCCCAACAAGTAGGAGTCCCTATGACAGCAAAGAGGCATCTGAGGTGACTGGGCAGAGCTGATGCTGCCCTCCAGAGATTTCCTATTCCTTAATAGCAGAAATAGAACTAAAGAGTGACTTGAAGGGAATCTCGGTCATCTTGTTATATTTTCACCCTTTCACTATACGAACACAGCTATGCTACGAAAGGGCTGTGCCTCCAAGCTTGGTTACCCTGATCACTGTCTTGTGGCTAAACCCTAAACCCTAAGTATCCTGCTTACTTGATGTAATGACACATGCCTATGTGGGGATATCATGGATAGTTTTAAGTGTGCAAAGAAAATAAATATATTTTAAGTCAAACTGAGTTGGGGTTTTGACCCAAAAACATAATAGTATGCTTCTTGGACCCAAACTGGGAGGTAACATATCTGAAATTAATTGAGGATGGGCTAAGCATTCTTAGGGACTCAACACTGCAAACAATTCATTTCAAGCAAAGTGGACACTCAGCTTCGGCTACGAGATCACTCTTCCATGACAGACGGTTTCCACACCTGTACTGTGACACCGCTCTTCTTGGCTGAGAATTTCGGCCTCGGTGCCACAAAATACGACGTGGAGGCTGACTCTTGCTTTGGAGAGGTGGGAACACTCACAGGCACTGGGGATGCACTGACCGGTGAGGTGGCCTCGGCGAAGTAGGAGGGCTGAGAGGTGTAGGCGGGTACCGAGTACACAGACGAAGCCTGCGCATTGGTGGGAGAGCCAACATTGACCTGTCGCGGAGGAAGGGCTTGCTTCATGGCCAGAGTTGAACTGACCTTGACCGTTGACCTCTGGGGGAGGCCATCCTTTGAATCAGGAGGTTGAAAGGTAAACAACGATGAGTTGAGCTGATACGGCTGGTGCTTCATGACATCCAAAGTGTTAAGAGGCTTCTTGCCCTTTTTCTTGCTCGTTTTGGAGGCCTGCGCGGCCGGTGGCTGAGACTTGATGGCAGCCAGTGGGTATGAAGGGGAATGGATGGGATTGTAGGCCACGGGAGGGGGTGCTCGAACATTGGAGGAGTACTTCCAGCTGGCGGGTAGGGATGGAGTGGGAGACTGGGCCCGAGCTGTGTGGGCCTGCACTGTGTCGGAATCCACGACGTACTTCTCCATCCTCGACTGCCTTTTCGCAAAGAGCTGGGCTCCTTTCCCACTCATTCCAGGAAGCTCATTGGATGGTCCTCCTGCACCAGCGTGAGCAGCATTCACTTGTGTGGGTGCCGATAGCTTGGGTGTGTAGTTATGACTGACTACTGCTGCTTGGGGCCCTTTGAAGGGACCAGCCAGGTTCAGTGCGCTTGCAGGCCGGCCAGGAGGGCACGAAGGCTGGGCTATTTTGATGGACGACACGGCTGTGACCTGCGGTGGGTTCGGTAGACTGGATGTAGAGAAGGCAGGACCCTGGGCTGGGGCCACTCCTGGAGACCAGACTGGAGAAACCGGGGTTATTGGTTGGGAGGAGGAGGACTTGACTGCAGGCTTTGGAGCAACGGGAGGTGGGGTCTTCTGTTTGGCAGAACTCTGCATGAAGTTACAAGCCTCTGCGCCTAAGCTGAGGTAGTCTTCTTCAGGCCCAGAATCCCCTCCAGCTCCAGCGCCTCGCTTACCTTCTGCATTTTGAAGCAGTGACAGGAGCTCAGGGTTGGGGCTCACTTTGGTTTCTTTAAACGTAAACATGGGTTTTGTTGTGCCTCGTCTCTTGGCTTCCTGCAGTATTCCCGTTCTCTTGGCCGGCACTGCGATCCTCTCATCTCGGGAAGCTATTGGCTCAGATGAATCATAGAAGGCTGGTTGTGACCATGGAGCAGGCTGGGGCCATGGAGGGGGCTGTGCGGGGCCAGTGACTGGACTTGAGACCCCTCTGGAGAAGGCTTCAGGTGGAGGTGAGACGGCGGAGTAAGGTGGCGGAGCAGGGAAGTCGGAGATGGGACTTGTCACACTTCGCGTTGGGGAGAAGGGGGCTGCTGCCTGGTTCATGGTTCCCAGGAAGGGCTTGGCGGTTCTATTCATAGGGATCACCCTCTGGGCCCCTGCTGTCTCAGACACTCCACTGAAGCCATTCTGTTGTGGCATGTTGCCAAGACTGCGACCCATCTGGATGGAGCTTTCCCTCACAGAGCTCTGCATTCTCACTGACTCCTCTTCCTGCCTCTGATAAGAAGTCACGGTTCTCAGACTGTCCGTCTGCAGCGCCTCTGGTCCTCGGCCTGGCATCGCACCCGTTTTCTCCTCTTCATTTTGGGCGGTGAACTGTTCCATCCTCTCTCTCTGCTTCGCAAACATGAGCGCTCCCTTGCCTGTGGTGTCTGGCAGCATCTCCATCTTGTCGCCTCGGTTCAGTTTCTTTTCAATGTCCACCAGTCCAGAATCCCAATCAAAGTTCACAACTTGTGTGTTGTCGTCAGCGTCAGACAGTAACTCCTCATCCACTTCTGACTCGCTCGTTCCAAGAAATGCAACTTCACTTATCTCGTCCTTGTCACCTTCTTCCTGGTCCTCCTCTTCCTCCTCCTCTCGCTCAAGCTCGCCAGTACCGTAACTGACTAGGGTGTACTTCCGGGCCCTCCGCCTCCGCTTCTTAAACATCAACACCCCCTTGGAGTTGGGGTTGGGAGCATCCGTTAGAAGGAGAGCGATGCTTTTGCATTTAGACTTAGCTTCTTTCACTTGCTTTTCAGACAAACTTTCACTCCGCCTGAGTCCTAGGGAAAGAACACAGATTGTATTGAATTGATGAATGCAAGGAACAATGCACAGCGATTGACTCTCAATGGGGAAAATGAATGCATGTAACAATTCTTATAATTGGGTGCTGATGTTTGAAGGAATCTGACTCGTGTATTTTTCATTCATTCTGCGCCCACCCTTTGTGCTCTGGGAGTGTACAGAACTACACCACTTTTCATTTCTTTTCAAGTAGTAATGTATCATCGGGTTCAACGTCTTGTTCCATTTACTCACCTAAAGACAGCTTTATGTATGCTGCTTACCACACGGTTCATGCTCCCCTCCCCCATGGATTCTTAAACTTTAATTTAAAAAATAGGTTGAGAAGTGCCAGTTAATAGGCTATGCTTGTATTAAAAAGAATATACTTTAGGAATGTAATATGTTTTGAAAACAAGATGTACTTTGTACTGCCATATCTAAAGGTAAAATGTTAAAATGGAATGCTTCAGTGTAATGCATTTAAATACTTTTCATTTTCACTCTGACAACCACCTCAGATCTTTCCATTGAGCTATTGAATTAATGTGAATTCACAAGTGAATTAATAATTGACAGTATTGAGTTAATAATTGTTTTTCAGAGTATTAGAACATTATGAAGGTTTATTATAAACTCTAGGTTCAGCACTATCTAAACAATTTTGCAAGTGTAACAGTCTCTCATAAATACAGCATTGCTTTAGTTGCAGAAAGAATAAGTGTAAACCTTGGAAAATTTAAAGATTGTCTGACTTGAATTTAAAACTGATGCAGCAATCATGCTATTAAAAAAAGAATGTGAAATTTTAAAACGATAAACTTTATATTTTTATTTTATTGTTATAAAGAGATAATGGCAAATTAATTTATAGCATCAATTAATTATAACCACCTTTAATGAGTATGGTCTACAAATAAATTTTATAAAATCTTGAGTTAAATGAAGATATCAGAAAAATAAAATATTTCATGATTGAAATAATTTTTGTTATTAAAAGTCAGACTAGGTTAATCAAACAAATAGAATAAGAGAAAATAATTTTAGAGTAACCTTACAGATATTTTTCTGGTGATCAAATTTTGTGCAGACAAAATAGTTCAAAATCTGGCCATTATTAAATATGATTCTTTTTTGACTAGTGATATTACAGCTTGTTATTAAACAGACAGTAACAACTGCACAGTTGTCTGTTCACTGTCAACATGTGAACTATGCGCATGCTGTCATAGCACTCGGGGTTAATATGCTATATATGTGAGGGTGCCTAAGGGATGAGGCGCGGCTACCGGTGCTTGCCAACAGAGCTACAAATGGCTGTGCTAAAAATATGCACCCAAAGGAACAACAAGGCTACAAAGCTGATGTATGACTTTGGGTAACCGAGTTCATTGCCATTGTGTACAGTCAGCCTTTGCATCCTCGAGGTAAACCCAAAGCTTGTAAACTTTAGAAGAGGGACTATGTATATGAAAGAAAATATACTAACACTTAACTGCAATTCTTGACCTCGTCCTATTTGTGACCTTGGTAACCCAGATAAGACAAAATGCCAGCAGAGGCCTTGCATTAAGCCCCATTTTCGGTGGGAGAACACAGAGTTGCCTGTGCATGGCCCTGGAGACCACGAAGGTGAAGCACCGCCCCCTAGTGAGGCTCACACCCCGGCGAGGATCATGTAACCGCTGGGCATCACACATGCGCTTGTCCATCAAACACTTCTGCAAGCATCATCAAGCCGCAGAATGCCTTTGCTTTTTTTTTTTTTTCAAAATGAAGCTCCACTTTTAATATCAGTGTGGAGCCTGCATTAAAGGCACTTTGGAAAAAGGCAGAACTGTTTTTGTCATTTAAAGTGAGCTGACTTAACTTCCAGAACCCTTCAGAGTATTTTAACATGAAATGTCATAACATTCTTCAACAAATAAAAGAGGCGTATTTCATATCTCTTTAACAGTTCCTGCATCTTTTGGGGGGATAAAATGAAGTTTATGAAAGATATTCCAGTCTAATATGAAGTTCAAATTTACTGCTTCCAATTCCGAAACTGGTATTCTCCACACTGTTTATATTTGTTATTTTGTGCATTAATTAAAGCATTAAAGATGGTAGGAAGGTATGAGAAAAATCTTTTTAAAAAATTCATGCAGTCCAACTAGCAAGATACTGAAAAACGCCAGTTTCCCCGGCCAGCGTCCCCCACCCACCCCAGGCAGGACTTACGAGCATGTCGTGCCCTGTGCTTGTGTGGTCTGCTGTGATCCTTCTCTGAGCGCTGGTCTTCCCCCTGCTCAGTGCCTTCTGGTGAGACCGCAAAGGAGACCAGAGAAGGAGGTGCTTCTGACCGCCCTCCTTCTACCACAGAAGCCACACACCCCTCTGCTGCCTGCAGCCTGTCCTCTTCTGCCTTCTGCCTGTCAGAGCACTCTAGAATCACTTCCACCTGGGGCAGCCCTACGCCTCCTGCTCCTCTTCCTTGGATCACTCTCAACTCCCGGCCACTGGAGGTCTGGATTGTTGTGCCGGACGACAGAGAAGTGCCTGCTTCCTCAGGAGCTGCGATCGAATTTATGTGGACGGTCCTCTCGTGTTGTGAACTCCAGTCTGGGTCAGGAGACTCGGATTTTTCATTTCCCTGGAGAGCTACTATAGGGCCACTAGTGCATTGATGTCTGTCCTTTGAGAGGGACAGTTGTAGCTCAACCACACGGCCTGGCTGGCCCGCTTCTGCCTTTTCCCTTAAGATGACCTCTTCTACCAAGTGCTCTTCTTGGGAGCCAAGCATCTGGGGAACTTTCTCTCCTGTTGTACATTCCGCATATCCCCAATCATTTCGTTGGTCCTCGGTTAGGGGAACTCTACTTTGGACTGGAGCAAGAAGGAGGTCCTTGCTCTGGGCCTTCGTGGCTGGAAGAATCTGCAGGGTGGTACTTTCCATAGGCCCCTCATGTGGGAGATCCTGATGGTTTACATTTTCTGTTTCAGAGTCCAAAATCTCGCTTGTGCCACTACATGGTCTGCATACAAAAAAGAATTCCAGACAGTTAAGTCAGCTTGTGTCCCACCCGCCAAAGGATTTCCCAACATTTATGATGTCTCATGCACGATTCAGTAAAAATCCCCCCAAGAACTCCACCATGTTAGAAAATAGAACTTGACAGCATGTCTATATGACTACTGAAGATCATTAAGATAAAACTGCCTTTCAAGAACAAGAAAAATACTTACAAAAAAATTGAAATCCAAACCCATCTTTGATTCAGCCTTTATTTGTAAAAAGCACAGAGTATAACTATGTGTATGCCCCTTGTGGAGTATTGCTATGTGTGTGCCCTCATTTGAAATTGCTTGCGTTTTCTCAACAAACTATTTTTGCTGTAGGTGACCAGGAACTTCAGTGTCCTGTGGAGTAAGCTTTGGCCTAGACATCATCAAGTCAAACAGACACATCCAGAGCTTCAGATCAACCTTAAACCATGAACTATTTTTATCCGTGGTATGTGCTTGAAAGGATGGAATGGAAGTCCATTCCTAAGCTCTAGTGAGCACAGTAGACCCCAGCCCAGATCTCCTATGCAAAAGCAATCCTTTCTGCAACACATTTCTAGGTCAAGTGCTATTTATAACCCAAAATGCTGTCTCTTCTTCTAAGTGCACTTGTCACTTACAGAATTTCCCTTGTACAGTCTCTGTCTTCACACTGATTCTTTTTCTCTGCTAAGGAGACCAGAGCTATTCCACAGTCTCCTCTGATGCAAACCTATCCATTCACAGTCATGTTTGTGAGAAGCAATGCCAGTTCTTTCTAAATCTCCGAGCTCTAGGCCTGTTTATAAGAGAAATGTTGTTCACAGAACAGCTGTGGCAGATGCCTTCGTTTCTCATACTTGCAGAGTCTTCAAGGAGCAGTAGCTCCTTCTTGCATCCTGGGGATGGATCCTGACTAGTACAGGATCATCCATACAAAGGGTGGATATTTCTCTTCTACTCAAAGAAATTTACTCTGGAATTATATGGAAGTGGAATTTCAGGCCAATGCACAAAATGTTTACCTCTAACTGTGATTTTGACTGCATTTAGAAAAACCCAACAAAAATCAAACCAATTGTTGCTTTCTCTATGCAAGCCATCTGAAAAGCTTCATAATGATATACTATTTAAAAATTATAAAACCAAAAGAAAAGAACATAAATATAAGTCAGTTGGTGGAAGTGGCACAGGCCTTTAATTCCAGCTCTTGGGAGGCAGAGGCAGGTGGATCTACAAAGTGAATTCCAGGACAGCCAGGGCTACACAGAGAAACGCTGCCTCAAAAAACAAAACAAAACAAAAAAAACACCACCAAACAAACCAAACAAAAGCCAACAAAAACTATACTTTTTGAAACATGTTATCAGTAGATTATTCACTTTTTGAGACAGGGATTTTACAGTGTAGACCGCACTGGCCTGGAATTCACTCCATAGCCCAGGCTTCAAGTCATAAAGATCCTCTTGTCTCAGCCTCCCAAGAGTTGAGAATATAAGCTTGAGCTAGCAGTACAGGCAGCTCGCTTTCATGTAGGAAATGGTGAACATCTCTATGCAACCTTTCTGAGATGCCACAATCAGGGTGGTTTAATCTGGCAGAATTGGATAAAGGCAGCTGAAATCACTTTGAACTATTTGTTCATCAGTTATGTATCTGAGAAGAGAGAACTTTCAGCTCATTTATAGATTGGGATACAGGGTAACAGGCCAGTGCTAATATTTCTTGGGAGCTTAAGTGAAATGTATACATATGAATAAAAAATCATAAATAATCATAAGAAGAGGAGATGTATACGCACAGGTACTCAGTCTCACCATGAGTATAATTAGAAGATTATTTGCTTCTGATTTTTTATGATTTTAAAAACATCTAAGATAATAAAGATTCCGTATTAAAAGGCTGGTTTTTGCTTGGTTCTTAAATAGTGTTAGCCATCCATCTCTGGGTAATAAAGCCAGACTCTAACAGTGACTGAGAACTGCTTGGCTTCAGGAACATGTTCAGATGTCCACACTGCTAACAGTGACATGACTGAGGACTGCTTGGCTTCAGGAACATGTTCAGATGTCCACACTGCTGCTGCTTTGGGCCTCATAAACTGGACATTTCATTTGATTTCCATCAATTGACTCTTTCTTAAAATGTTGACTGATTTATTATTTTATGTGCACAAGTGTTTTGCTTGCATATATGTATATATATACATATGTGTGTGTGTGTGTGTGTGTGTGTGTGTAGCACATTTCTGCCCTTGAAGGCCAGAAGGGGGCATCTGATCCCCTGGGACTGGAGTTACAGATAGTTTTGAGCCACCATGTGGGTGCTGGGAATCAATCCATGTCCTATGCAAGAGCTTCCAACTCTCCAGCCCAAAGAACTGTCCCTTAGAAATTCAAAATACTTAAGATAAAAACAAAACCAAGCATGAGCCTAGCTATTTGGTACAGCAGAGAACAAGTTTATTTCTAAAACGAGGTAGGTGCCTAAGGTTAACCCTCGAACCAAATGTTTTCTTATGCTTTCATAATGGAAACAGGAACCAGTAGAGCATGTCCCAGACTAAAGTCACAAAGTCAGAATTAAGTAGAAAAGATTGACTCCTGTTTATAAGTAGGCTCTGCCAAAGGGGAAGCTGGAAGTCCTCAAACATTTAGTAGACTTACTCAGAACGGGGTAAATGCAGGAACAATGCTCCCTGAGCACTTGGTACATTGTTTTGTTTCTGCTAATTTTTGTTTGGTTCTTAAATAGTTATGTTTTCGCTGGTTACTTTGAAAAGCAAAAGACTACATTATAAGTAAGTGGGATCCAAAGAGCTTGATGAATAAAAATTAAATACAATATGCATGTATTCATATATGCACTGCACACACACATGACGGTGTGTAGGGGGTGCTTCTTCAACACTGTAAATAGTACTTTGACGGCACCAAATCTTTATCTAGCCTGCTCTTCCATACCCAAATATGGTTTTATTGTAAGAAATGAAAATCTACTTTTAATCTTTTTTGTTCTCCACTCCTAAGGCATCATCTTAGTATAAAAAGTTATTGTATTGGTCAATGGTTCAATGCACAATCATTTTCAATTCATCTTCAAATCTAAGAATTACAATCCTTACCTTATAGAAACTCTTCACCCTGGAAATGGTATTATTATGATTAGTACACTGATCTTTCTAAAAAAAGGTGGTCTAAAATACTTAAGATTTTCCACAAAGTGCTTGACATAAATATTTTCAAGCCCCTTTAAATACAATTGCTTGTTCTCAAACACTGTGGTGATCTGTTTAGCTGTTCTGACTTTCTGTACAGCACCATGAACTCCATCACAACTCACAGCATCTATATTCATAGACTCTATAGTCATTCCACTTGGCTTCAAGAGAAAGATACCTCACAACAAATTTGCTTTACCTTTTAATAAGCAAGTGGAGAGAGTCCGTTATGCTCTCCATGAGCTTGATGACTTCTGGGTAGGTAAGGTCTGCACAAGGGTTGCCATTGATAGACACCACTTCATCCCCCTCACACAGGCCAGCGTCAGACGCTTTGCTCTGGCTTCGAATCTGAGTGAAGAAAACAAAATGAGGCGATACTTAGAATCTCGTAACTGGTAGAAACTATGCCATCTTCCCCAAAGGACACATAAATAGGCCTGGAAATTAGGAATCTGACTCTGACTTTTACTTCATCTACTAACCTGTAAGCCAAACTTAAACACATCTCGCCTCCTCCCAAACACACACACACACACACACACACACACACACACACACACACACCTTATGACTTGCCATAACAACATCATTTAACTGATAACATTGTAAGTAGCAAACAGGCGAGCCAAAGCCATCATGAAGGAACCAGAATGAAAGAAATAGAGAATGAGGAAGAACGGGGAAAGACCCCAGAGATTTCTCTTGATGCAGAAAATGACTACAGAAGCTTGGAGCACAGGCTTCAGGAAGCAGATGGTGGGGCTGGCAATTCAGACAGATCAAATGCTGAAAACCACCCCAACCCACTACTCAAGGAGAGCATGTGATTGGGATAGTAAAGCGTAAGTCCAAGGAAGTAACCCTTGATGAAAATGAACTATTCAGCCAGGCACGGTCAATTTGGTTCTAAATAGATCTGGGTTAGCTAAGATTACCTAGGCAGACCCTGTCTCAAACCGAAAAGCCCATCTACCAAACAAACAGACAAACAAAACAACTAGTCAGGACATGGAATTCAGGACGAATTTTAGCAAAAAGACAAAATGATGACAATTAGAAATAATAATAAAAAAAGAATAACAGCCATGCTCTATAAGGTCCATACCACATTGTACCACCAAATGTAGTTGAAAAACAATGGAATACAAACCTAGAAAGGACTCTCAAATATTAACATAATGGCAGAGGAGTCCCATCAGTGAGCAGATGCTGGGGCTAGCATCCTATGGTTCCACTGAATGCTTCTTAACCTCAGGCTACCCTTCCAGGCCCATTTTCTAGCTCCCTTGTTCAGTGGCCTCTGGAGACCCAGAGGCTGGACTCCCTTGCATTCTGACTTGTGGTGGTTGGAGTTGGTCAATAGAAAGCACTAGAATGAGTTCAAAGAGCATGGGGACAAGACATAAGGGCTTACGGTCTCCCTCTGGGTCTGCTGTGCTTTGGTTTGGCAATGCCTCTGCTCTTTGGTCTAGATAGTTCTAATTCTTGTCAGTCTGTCCCATGGCCTTAACTTTTGTTATGTTCTAACAACATGAACTGTCAACTTGTGTCTCTGGGTCTAAGGGTATCCAGATTAGAGTGCCAGGGTGGATTTTGAATTGTGTACCCTTCACGGCCCAGCTTAGTCAGAGGTAAAACGTCAGAGTTTTAAGCAGCTTTATGAGCTTGCAGAGCAAGATGAAAAACTGATTCTTGGAAGATAAGTAAGTCCCTAACACAGCAGAGTTGTCTGTCATCCAAGCATGTGTTGCTCAGGAAGCATGCACTCCATCACTGCGCTTATGCCTGTCAAGTGGGGCTTTTAACGGTGTCTGAGTAAGCCAACACACCAGCATGGGAGTCATCTGCATTCCTTCAGTGCCTACGTGCTGCATTCCCAACCAGCTACGGTGACTGTGCTTCGTGGCCTCCATGCTTGTCTGCAGAACACAACTGTTACGCCCTCAAGAACCACAGAAAGTCTGGGCCTGGCAGTGCAAACCTGTGATTCCAGAACTCTGGAGTCTGAGGCAGAAGGATTCCTGTGAGTGAGGCACTTCTCAAAGCAAACAAACAACAAACAGACAGTTAAGAATGGTGAAAATTTCCTTGCCACGATGATTTTCTGAAAGATTAATCTCTATTTCTCATTCTCTTTAAGTTGGTTTTGATTTTACCTTTTTGTTTTAGTTTTGGTGTTGTTTTCCTTCCTTCCTTCCTTCCTTCCTTCCTCTCTCTCTCTCTCTCTCTCTCTCTCTCTCTCTCTCTCTCTCTCTTTAGTAAGAAAGATGACATGGAGTTGGATCTGGGAGGAGTTGGGGGAGGGGAAAGAATATGATCAAAATATATTGTATGAGAAGAAAAGGACGCCCAAGAGCAGAATAGAGCAGAGTGAAAGATAAAGCAAATAAAAACTTCAGTGTCATAAGCAAAACATTTCCTGGACAGCATAGAAACTCAAACTAGTAAGATGGAGAAGGTACTGAAGAAAATGCCTGGAATGCATGATAAAGAAAAAAGATCAACTCTCAGTGCAGAAGCCTGGCAAGGGTGTTGATGAGACCCCGTTCCTGTCCCTGCCTTCTGGTGTACTGTGTGTGTCACAGAGGAAAAAGTCAGTTTGCCCAGGCATGACTCACCAGAGAGCGCCGCATAGCAGGTACACCAGTAAGAAAAATTGTTTGTTTGTTTGTATGTATGTATGTATGTATGTATGTATGTATGCACGCATGCATCTATCAATCAATCTATCTATCTATCTATCTAATCTATCTATGAATTTATTTATTTATTATGAAACAGGGTTTCTTGTAGCTCAGGCTGGCCTCGAACTCCTGATCATCCTGCCTCCACACTGGTCTGAAACTTGTATTTGGAACTGAGTTAAGCAGAGAGGCCCCGTTTGGTTGGTACTGATCTGTCAGATGACATTTCTCTGCTTCCTTGGTTCTGTGGTTGTATATTGAACCCTGGACCCAGCTGAATCCCAGGAGCATCCCAGCTCCTCGCTTTCCTTTTTAAGCCAAGTGTTGCCAAGCCCTTGGGCAGCCAGTTCCTCCACACCCTTGAGGTCACTTCTGGAGGCCCTTCCTAAAGTCCACCCTTCCAGACCTGTCAAGGATTCAACGTGATATTTATCGGATAAAAAAACGTTTCCTTTTGGATGATTGGTTGGTTGCTCTTACCCTTAAGAACAAGTCACCATAAAAGTAAAACACATTCCTGGTAGCAATTTTGGACATATTCCTAGAACAATAACTGTGACAAGATTGAGGGCCTTAATCCAGGGGGCTGTGTGCTTATAAATCTGCATACCGATGGAGTTCCCCGGGCAGAAATCATGCAGCAATGCAGCAGTTATGCAGGGTGACGAAGCCACCATCGCGCTGTTAGAAAACCCACAGCTACAAACATGGAATGGTATTCTTCACCTCTCCTTCTCCCCTGAGAATGTAAATGCCTTCGCTCTTCAGAACACACAGATAGACCAGAGCCTGTACCCAATGTGTCCCTGGGTATGTTTTTTTATTGCATTAAATCATGAAAGCTTGCCTGCAAAGAGATTTTAATCTATAAAGGCAGATTCTTTTGTATACAAAATGTGAAAAACATGTTTTTAAAGAGCTCATTTATAAAGCATATATTAAGGGGAAATTGCTCATAGGCCCCAAGGATGTGGCTGAGGGATACAGTACTTGCCTAGCATGCTTGTGGTCATGGGTTCTACCCATAGACAAGGTGGGAGAGCATGACACAAATTTATAAAAGATTAACTTAATAAATAGCCTGTCTAACTGGAACTGGTCAGGAAAATGCAGAAGCAGAACTCATTATCTGGATCTTCAAAACCTCAGCTCATGATTGTCAACTGGACACACAACCCATTGCCAAATAATTCTTTGTATTCCGTGTTTTTATTCCTTTTATTGAAAATAGGTTTTCCCACAAAATATATTCAGATTACAGTTTTCCCACCTACCTAAATCCATACCTTTTCTTTCTTTCTCTCATTAGAAAACAAACAGTCATCTAATAAAATAGATGAAAACGAACAAGAATAGGACCAATGGGGGGAGGAGCCAAAGAAAAAGCACCAGAAACACAGACAGATGCAGAGACACACATTTGTACCCACAGAAGTGCCATAACAAGACAAAATCGGAAACTACATCATGTAAGCAAAAGACCTGTAAGTTTAAGAAAGAAGCCAAACAAAATATTATGAGACAGAAAACACCCCAAAATACCATTGAGTTTGTTTTGTGTTAACCACACACTGTGGCCCTTAGGTGTGGTTTGTGTACTCGGTGAGACTCCAGTGGAGAAAGTTTTTCCTTTGTGGGCAGTTATCAACTGGAGATAGCTGGATCAGGTGTCCACTTCCTTCTCAGCCTTGGGACCCTATTGGGCTCAGATCTGCACAGGCCCTGTGTATGCTGCCTGAGTCTCAGCTATGTGGGCAACCATGTTGTTGCTAACGTGTCAGTGGGGATGGGGATCTCACAAGGCCCCGTTGGTAGCTGAGAAGCTGCAGGCAATCAACGACTGGAGAACCAATCTTCTCCAGGGAAGAGCCCATAAGTGGTTATCTAATACCCAGTTACATGCGCAACGTGAAATAGACTCGTGTGTGTGTGTGTGTGTGTGTGTCTGTGTGTGTGTAATAAAGAAAAAGAGCCCATGAATTTGGGTGAAGGCAGGAGTTGGAGGGAAGAAAAATGATGTAAATATAATACTCACACATGAAATTCTCAAAAAGATAAATTAAAAACAGTTTGATGAAGAAACTATAGGTTTACTATAGGTAAGTCCCCAAATGTCTTTTATTCACATGTATGTGTATATGGTGTGTGTGGGTATATGATTGTTCATGTGTATGAATGCATGTGTATGTGTACACGATTGCTTGTATATGTGGATGCATGTGTATGGTATATGCACGTGTGCAAGACTGTTCACATGTATAGATACATGTGTATGCATGTACAGTGTGTATGTGTGTGTATGGTGCTTCACATGTGTGGATGCATGTGTGTGTTTGCCCAAATGTTTTTTGAGTGGTCAAAATACAAGAAAAAAGTTTCACTGAAACTTTTGCAGATTAGTAAAAGGGTCTCAGTCTTTTTCTTGGTTTTCTTAATTTTACACAATTCTAATAACCATTGTTTATTTTATAGAAAGTTGGAAGTGGTAGCCAAGCATGCACCCTTATTAACTATACATAGTTGATACTAATGGCAAAGCCACAGGATAAAGGTCAAAATCTAAAAGCACATGAAACACTGGAAAGGCTCAGAACACTATACTGTTTCACTGACGAGTAAAAATGCCGATTCACTCGATAGGACTGAACGTCTCTACAGTACTCAAGTAAAATAAATAGTGGTTCTAAGTCATTCGCAATGTTCATCTCGTTTTTTTTGTTTGTTTGTTTGTTTTTTAGTGTATCAACGAGATACAGGAATGCTCATGCTCCTTCATTCCAGAGAACTAAAGGGTAGCTGGGCAACATGAAGCGTGACTAGACCAAAAGTGCGTGACCCACACACGACACACGACACACTTTAAAAACCAAGGCTTAGCTGACCTGAGCTAATGGGAGCTCATAGACCCCAGTCTGACATTTGGGGAACCAGCATAGGACTGAAGCAGGCCCCCTGAACATGGGAGGCCTGGGCAGACTGTAAGGACTCTGGCAATGGAACTAGTATTTATCCCTAGTGCACAAATGGACTTTGGGAATCCACTCCCTATGGAAGGCTACTCTCTCAGACTAGACCCTCCCCCAAATGATGTGACAGACTTCGATGATCCCCCATGAGAGGCCTCACTCTCCCTGGGGAGTGGAGAGGGGGTGGGATGGGGGATTGATGGGGGTAGCGGGAAGACGGGAAGGGGAGGGAACTGGGATTGGTATGTAAAATGAGATCGTTTTTAATTTAAATAAAAATTAATAAAAAAGAGAAAATGAGGTTTTAGTTCAGGAAATTATAGAACATTTCCTGAAGTGGAGAACTGGAACAAAAAGAGCAGTCACTTCCTCACAAAGCTGAGGAGACGCCTCAGTCCCCAGCCACCAGACACACTGAGAGCACTGAGAAGCAACACGGCCAGATGGTGAGCCCTGGGCGAGCAGATTCAGTTGTATTACAAAGACCGAGCTCTTCAGTGGGAGGGCTGGTGACACATTCATATCCAACACATTTGTGAATTAGAATTTAATTGAGGCCGTCATCTGAATTTATATAACCTAGGGTGCCAATGCTCAAATGTAACCCGTAGGTGCCATCAGCACTCCTGGAGATGATAGAGAGCTTCAAAGACATTCTGGTTTGTAGGCTCCAGCCCCTGGCATTTGTAATATTAGAAACAAAAATGAGAAATTTAACTTTTATTAATGTGCTTAAAAATAACAGTAACATTTAGCATGGAAGGCATTTATGCACACCCACGGGCATGTTTCCTAAAACAGAGATTACTTAGTAGGAACAGTGGCATTACTTTTCATTTCTGTGAGTTTCTTCCATCTCTGAGCTGATACTCTTGCATGCATTTGCTATGTGCATTGTTTGTGATGGTTAAAGCATATGAAGAAAATCAAGCCTCAGGCAGGCATATGGTTGGAAATGGTATACATTTAAAAAATTCTTTTTATGTGAACACTGAATTTTATTGGTCTGGTTTTTGTTTTGTTATTGGCAATTAACATGCTAAAAAACAAGAAAAGTTTTAGCAATGTCATCTGGGGACAAGGGTAATGTTTTTCCACGGTTACTTTTCTGCCTAGATGCCACATACACACACATGGCTCATGCTTGAAACATGTACTTCTGTGGATGAACTATAACACACTCTCCAGATTCACATACTGAATTCCTAATTTTTTTCTGTTTTTGAAAACAGATTTTTTTCCTCATGTAATGTATCCCGAGTACAGTTCTCACGCCCCCCCCCCATTTCCTTTCCACCTCCCCTCCCATCCAGATCCACTCCCTTTCTGTGTCTCATTAGAAAATGGAACAGGCTTCTCAGGGATAATATAAAATAAAATAAATCAAAAGAAAGCAACCTATTGGAACAGGTCAAAACAAACAAGCTGCAGGAAGTGAGCCCAAGAAAAGGCACAAAACCAGATATAGATGCAGAGACCTGCTTGTTTGCTCACTCAGGAATCCCATAGAAATAGTAAACAGGAAACTATAACATACACACAAAGGTCCCTCAAGGACTCCTCTCTAAACAGGATGTCGCCACCAGATCCCTCCCCACAGGACTCAGGGAACCCATCAGATCATTTGCGGTAGCATTCTTTGATACCAAATTAAATTCAATAAATCATAGTTTCTTAACCTCTGAGCCATCTCTCCATTCGTCCAATAAATCATAGTTTCTAAAGCGACAATGTGGAATCTGACACTGCTGCCTTGAGCTCTTTACATCCTGTTGAGATAAAAGCCACTGACCCCTCTGGACACAGAGGTTCACGTCTGGAATCCCAGAACTTGAGAGGTGGAGACTAGAGAGCTTCCGTGAGATCCAGGGAAGCTGGGCCTCACAGTAAGTACCTGGCCAGTCCGGGCTACATTGTGAGCCTCTGTCTCACAATAAAAAATGGAAAAAGAAGAGAAGGACATTAGTATGTTCCCATCTCAGATGGGTATTTTTTTCATGTGTGATTTGGGAATCCTAGTCATTTGGGAATACTCATTTATTACATGTTTTATTTATAGTATAAATATTGATACATTTTCTTGTATAAGAACAAAACAATGACCCTTGCTAATGTCACCAAGGATAAGTAGTTCCTGTGGGGAAGTAGCCAATATATGATGGCTTATGAGACTGTGTCTCAGAATCCTATTTTTCACTTGAAAGATCAAATATTTTCAGTTGTTTTTCTTGAGTGACGGGCTTGATTTTCTTATTTTCTAGAAAATACTTACAAAATATGAGAATAGAGATAACCATGATTTGTAGATTATTCTTAAAAAATAGCATCCTCAAACAAAATGCATAGTTGTTTTTAATTCAAGCAAACATGCAAATTTTTTAGGAAAATATTCTGTGGCTCAGTGTTCATGCCACGAGTGCTTTGCCTACACTTTTCATTTTGCTCTACAGAATACTAAAAAGATGCACTCTCATAATGAAATGCAAACAGTCAAATGCATAGCCCTGAGGAGGAGAATGACGCCTGGTAAAGTTGGTCTCCATTGCTTTGAATGATAAAAGTGCAAGAGGCTTTTATCTGTACTTGCCTTTACAGCATCACAATACAAATTCCAATACGATTAGAAAAGACAAAAAGCAAATAATGTCTTAGCACTATCAAAATCATTTTGGTCTGAAGCATCTCAGATCCTTCCAGATGTTTGCAGATCATGCTTTGCCAGGTATAAAGATCTTGGCCTCTCAGGCAGCTGATTTAGACAGGGGGATAAGCTGGGATTCTGAGCATTCTTGGCCTCTTGGGCAGCTGAGTTGGACAGGGGCATGAGCTGGGATTCTGAGCATCCTTGGCCTCAGGGGCAGCTGAGTTGGACAGGGGCATGAGCTGGGATTCTGAGCATCCTTGGCCTCTTGGGCAGCTGAGTTGGACAGGGGATGCTCTGTCAAAGGCAGTCCAAGGACAAGCAGGGCCCAGGAAGACCTGGGGAAGCAAGACTCACAAACCAGCAAAGGATGGGTTCCTTGAAGAACCGTGTGCTGGGGCTGGAAGCATGGAGGGTACGCTTGCTCAGAATGTGTGCTAAGACAGCATGCCTAAAACCAACCATACATTTAGTCTAGAGGTCACTCTGGCCCTCTAGGGGACCAGAGTCTTTTGTAAAGAGCGAAAAGGGGGAGATCTCCACTGTCCTAAAATGTCAAGTTTGCTTTGGCAAATGTTCTCATCCAGTTTCTAAAGATAGCTGGCAACAGTTCCGTGAGAATTGATATTGCAACCCCAAGACCATTGCGTCTTCTTCAGTCTGAAGATCTTGGACCTAATAGGTCTGCAACAGATATGCCCTGAATAAATGACAAAAGGGACAATGGAATTGTATCCAAAGACTGATCTTCTGTCCCCAGTCCTTGGCTAACAGGCATTCTCAAACCTCATACTTTCTATTTATTCTTTATTGTCTACTTTGGGTATGGGCGACATTATAACTAAAGTATTATGAGATCATAGGAAACTCACGGAAATGGTTCTACTGAACACCAGACAGCAAGCGTAAGTGGATGTTCCCTGTCAAGGCATCAATCATACCATGACTTAATAGGAAACTACAGCTGTGCCTGGCGGTGGCTCCATTTACATCACCGTTTGTCTGGCTCAATGAGTAGAAAAGTCACAAGGCAGCCAGTAAAACCTAAAAACAGGAGCTCTGTATAGATGTGGCTGCAATTTGTGGAAATGAACACATACACAGAAACAGATTGCAGCGTTGGATCAAAGACACCACCACAGTTGCCAGTGAGTTTAGCGTGCCTGTTTGTCTTGGCAGGTCCAAGTGAGCACGGCTGGGCAGTGAGGGAGTCTTCCAAATCAGGCACATCAAGAAGAGAATCCAAGATCCTGCCAGCCAGCTGACCTCTGTGCTCATGAGATTGCACTGGCGATGAAGGGTGAGACCGGCCATGCTCCTTGTTGTGACTGGCTACAAGTTCTCCTATTTATTCCTGATCAAGGAAAGCCTGTGTGAATGCCATCACCCTGCCCAAAGGATCCTGGGCCATAGCCAGTCACACAGAGTGCTGCAAAAGCAGACAAGAACCCTTGGCTACTCTTATCAGCCAGTCACAAATCTGTGAGGAATTTATGAGGGAAATGAAGTTGGAGTAGGAGCAGTTGCGTACATTTCTTCATTTGATTAATTAGTGAATCATACCATTCGCTGGATAAACTGTCTGTTCACAGCATAATGACACTTCTGATCAATACTACAGCATCTAGAAGAATGCGCAAAACAGTTGCTGTGTAGGGGAGCTCCCAGAGCCATTTTACAAATGACTAGGGAAAAACTCACACTGGCTGTTCAAAGCGAGGGCTGCACCCGAGCATTCTGGAGGCAGCTTGTTAATGAGCTCCCCAGGCAATTACTACACACATGAGGGGTTAAATCTGTACTGTACTCAAGACTCACAAACCAGGGATGGCCTTCTAGGACAGGGGCCAAATGGATACCACACACTCCTGGGCTGAGGTTTCTCAACATGAGGAAGAGCAGGCCTATTCCACTATCTTCCACAGAAACTGTATCCCAGTATCCCAGAAGCAGGAGTTTGCGTACCTGCACTTTTAGTGAGAGTTCTTATGTGGTTTGTGATAAGCTATTGCTTTCCATAAAACACTCCAAGGAAATTCTGGGAGCCAACTCTTGTGCATGTGATTTTTAATAAGTGACTCTTCCCCCCCCAAAATCTATATTATTAACTTCAATTGAGTCTACTTTTTGAAGAACTAGAAGATGAATATATAATCATTATCATATGGGGTTTTTTGGCATGGCTTTTTAGCTATATGGCTTCTATTGTTCTAAAAACAAAGATTCTCCAAAGCCAAGACTGTGGGTGAGAACTGGCAAACTATGTAAGCTGGCATACCGCTCAGGTCCAGCCTCCAACTGGAAACACTACAGCCTTGATGTTGAGCATAGCAGATTGTGTATACAAAGAGTGAGCCCTTAAAGCTGCTATGTACAGCCTCCATTCACTCAAAGAGCCCACATACCATTTGGTTATACTTGTGCCAGAAGCATAATGGAAAACAGCAACACATCCAAATTCATATTTACCTTAACAAAACCAAAACAAATTATGTTTAGTTGTGTGAGTGACTGGGAATGCACACATGTATATGGCGTACCTACAGAGACAAGAAGGCAGTGTTATGTCCCTTGATCGGGAATTCTAGGAATTTGTGAGTTAACATATATGGGAACTAGAATAGAGGCTCTGGTCCTTTGATAGAGAAGCAGGTTTTCCTAACTTCTGAGCCATCTGTCCAGCCCACAATTAAAGCTTTCTTTCACAAAATGTGTCCCACTGAAAACAAAAGATTTCCATTGTTAAAACAACACTTTATTAACAGAGGTGTGGACAGGACTTCAAGGACCAAACAAAAGATGTGGAAACATCTAGATCTGGGAGTATGGAAGCTGCCATCATCCTAGCCCCCGGGATGTGGTGCTGTGGCAGGTTCATGCATGGGCAGTGTTGCTGACAGGTGTGGAGCTAGGCAGCCTTGGTGTTGCATGCCCCAGTGAGCACAGTAGGCAGGCGCTTGTCCTCTGAGGTCATGAGCTGCAGTCTCCAGGCTGTCCTGGGCAGTGTAGAGAAGGCTAGAGCCTAGATCAAGGTAGAGGAGCAATGAAAAGAAACCCGCCTGTTTCATAAGGTAGTTTGAACTTCACAGGCTGATGGTATGATTTAAATATTGTTTTCACTAACTACCTTCTGTCACAGTCTGAAGATCTTGGGCAGAGCCCATGCCCCTCTCCTTAACCACTTCAGAGCCTAATTAGCCTCATTTCCAGGTATTAAAAGGTCCAATTCAATCCGACACAAGACATCCATTTCTCAGGCAGCTTAAACATTCTCCCCAAGTCAACCTTCCTTACTGTCTGGTGCTGGGAGGTGCTCCCCCACAGGCAGTTTCTTGTTGGGCTCTACCCTCTGGCCCACAGCTGGCTTTACAGGGTGCTGAGGGGCTGTGTATGGGAGGAAGCTGAGCCTAAGGCCTTTGGTATACCTGGGCTTTGTTTCTATTTCTCCCTTGGCTACTGACTTTCATCTGTGAGTTGCAAGGCCATAGGCCGCCTCTCCTGTAGGACACACCATTCGATTCTGAGACAACCCGTATTTCCTGCTGCAGATGACTCATCCTCCTCAGTCTTTATGGCTCTTTCCCAGCTCCATCCTTCGTGGTACACCCCTCTCGGCCTCCTCTCTGCAACAGGGGGTGATCTGAACAGTCTTTCTAACCTACCTGTGCCTGGGGAAACAGTGTACTCTGAGTCCCAAACACATGGGAGCAGGTCTTTCTGCGGCATCCGTTCTAACCTTCCTTTCATAGGCTTCCCCCGACAAGTGAGCAGAAGGTCCTGCCCACCATCTACATCATCAACTGGGAAAATCCTTTCCTGCCCTGAAGAAATTCCCTGTGAATTTCTGGCTTCCTCCCACGGGCTGCTGAAGGTCACTAGCTGACTGGCATAAGCCATCTTTAGAACATAGAGGCAGGGCCAGGATTCCAAGAAACATGTGAACCTTTGGCTTTGGAAGTCCCCAAACTCAGGAGTGAACAGAAGAAGATTTTAGTGCAACAAAATGAAATTAGTGCACAACCATCTCAATGAGCAAGATCATGGAGCAGGGCTTTCCACTTAGCCCCAGTGCTAACCTGATTCAGGAAGGCACAATTCCTGACTCTGATTTTCTTTTTAGTCTTAATATTTTGTGTACCATATTTTGGTATTCATTTTACTTTTCAAATATTGAATTAAATGCTATTTTTGTTAATTCCTTGAAGTCCTGTCCACTGTAGAGGGCATGGGGTTCATGCATGGGCTTATAGATAGAAAGAGAGAAGCCAGAACTGTTAAACACCCAGGATTTTCTCTTGAACGGAAGGGGTGTAAATTCCTGTTTTCCATCCAGGTGGTTGAGAATACATCTTTGCTATTCTGTAATGTCAGTCTTCCCATGCATCCCCCTTATTGTTTCTTAATCAATAGACCTCTGGTGGTTTGAGAGAAAATGGCCCCCAAAGGGAGAGGCATTATTAGGAGGTGTGACCTCTAGCTGTAAGCAAACCACCACAATGAAATGTTTCCTTTACAAGAGTTGCCATGGTCATGGTGTCTCTTCACAGCAGTAGTAACCCTAATGAAGAGGGAACCCAGCCTATGGAAGGGGTCTCGTGAACTTGGCAAAAGGATTTGCGATTGTGCTTATTAGAAATCCTTCCTCCCTTGACTCTTCTCCTGAGCACCGTTTCTCAGTCAGTAGAACCCATTCTTTTAAAAGAGGTCAAGATTCTTTGCAAGGGAGTTTCAGTGTAGCCATGCCTTAAGTTTGTTGTGATAACTGCGACAAAGAAACCTTTTTCCAATGTTTTACAGTGTTTAAATATATACAAAAATAAAGTGCTCAGGGTCACACTCGAGAAGTTTGAACCAGTTTGATGGACTGGGTTCCCTTCTTGCCTCTCAAGGTTCTTTTCTCTGCCAGTCATAGCAGTTGCAGGAACCCCTAGAGACCACCCTCTGTTATTAGACCTTTTATTAAGAGGAAGTAGAGGTAGACAGATCTCTGGAAATTTATAGGTCTATATGAGTTTCAGGAAAGCCAGAGCTACATAGTGAGACCCTGTCTCAAAACAAAGAAACGAACAAAACCAAAACAACAGCAACAAAAGTTTTCTGAATGAGTATTTTTTTCTGAATTCTATTCCTTGTGTAGATCCTGAGTAATACATGCATGATGAGGGATATTTCTTTGACTTAGACAGAAAAGGCAAGAATGAGTAGAGACCCAGGGACACTGGAAGAAGGGATGAGGTGGTTAAGAAAGAGGAAATGTCACTCCAGTTGGCTTGGAACTTTTTTAGGGAAAAAGGTACAAGAGGTTCAGAGGTTAAAGCAGAATGTAGATAGTGAAACTTTAAATCCACCAGTGAGACTGGAACCCGTATCAATGAGGTTTTTTAAAAATTCACAATAAAATAAAAATGTCATAAAAATTTAAAGACGGGAAGGCATGAAAAGGCACCACTATGAACCTTTGCATGATTCTCCTCCTCTGTGTGGAGTCTGAGTCAGGTTCGGTGCATCTCCAGGGCATGGCTCTGCCCACTTAAGAATCATCAGGAAGAAGAACGGTAGAGATAGCTGCTCAGGCATCGTGAGCTTGTGAGCTGAATAAGACACATTGTGCTTGTAACAAAAGGATTAATTGAACTAGGTTTGCAGTGATGACCAAATGAACAAGGGCCAAAGGGACCTTAACTTCTTATCTTATCTTGGAACACTTGTGGCCAGAAGTGCCAGATGGGAGATGCTGACTCAAAATTAATGAAAAGGTGAGAAACTGACGTGTGTAATCCACACACCTGCAAGCTCCCATTATATCACTTTGTGGTGGGGTAGAAAGTCAGCCTAATGACATATGGCTACACCCATAGATCGGTGAATCACTCAATGGAGACACTTGCAGTAGGCGGCTATTAACACAAAAATCTACTCCTGGACAATGTGCAGAGAATGGAAGACTTTGGAGCACTCAGCCCTAAATGAGACATCTTTATCAGATCCTCCCCTTAATGGTAGGGAAGCTACTTGGAAGTGGAGCCTAAGAGCCAGAGGTGATGGATGACTCCAAGGGAACTGTACTCTTCAGACACTACAGGATTGATACACATATGAACTCACAGAGGCTGTGGCAACACACACAAGACATGCACAGGTCCAAAGCAGACAAAGTCCCAGCACGGAGAAGGGAAATGAAATCCTTTGCAATTGATAGTTTCAATGGAGTAGCATTGGGTATATCAGCTACATCCCAGGGCAGGCTGCAAGCTCAGGAGCGGCTGGCCGAGATGAAACAGATCCATGTTTTTGTTTGGTTTGTGTGTGTTTTTTGCTTGTTTGTTTTGGTTTTAAGGGACAGAAAGAATATGAAGTGAGGTAGTTAAGACAGGAATCCAGGATGAGTTGGGGGAGAGAAAATAATATGAACAATGTATTTCATATGAAAAGTTTTAAAAATAACTTTTAAAGACTCAAAACTTCTTAATATTTTATTGTATTTTGGTACTGACACGCCTTTTGGGATATGTTTAAAATTTCAAGCTGTTTTGTTGTAATAGTGTATAGTTGTTATATTTATGTAGAAGTCACTTTGATACAGGCACATCTTAAGTATTTCATATGCATGTGTTTTCATACTTGTGTTATCTAATTCAATTTTTACAACCTTGTGAGTCAGAGGTCATTGTTAGCTCCATCAGTGAAAAAAGAAAGGAAAAAAGCAAAACAAGTAAGCTGCTTATGAATCAAACCAGGTATACTTTATATATCTTGTACTTGTGGTGTATATATGTGTGTGTGTTTGTGCAGTTGCATACACAGTGTGTACAGATGGAGGATACAAGTAAAAAACCTTGAGCGTTGTTCCTTGGGGATTATTCATCTGATTATTTTATTATTATTTGGGAATGTTGTACATGCACCCCCAATTCCTCTCCTGTGCCCAGGCTACCACTTTCCACCTCCCAACAGTATGTGCTCTTTTCTTAAACTCTTTTCTAGTCCACTTAATGCTGTCACTGTGTGTGTGGGTTCAGGGTCACCCACTGGAGCATGGGTAGCCCTATCAGGGCCACGTTCCCTAGCAGCCACCAATTGTCTTCATTCCTTTTAAAGACAGGGTCTTTAAAGCTCATGTGGCCTTAATCTCTCCCTGCATAAGAGGCTGGACTTGAATTTCTTATTCTTCTGACTCTACCTCCAAAGTGCTGGGACTGTAGGTATGTGACACCACACCCAACTTCTACTTGTTCTTAATTCTCATTTGCAGGAAATGTAATTTCCTCATTATTGGATGAATTCAAAGTAAATGGAACCAGTGCATGCTTGTTATATAGGAAAAATGATCTTCACGTTAACCAGTTGCATATTACATGGCATACTGTGATAGTTGAATGTGATGGCAACATAAATATATTCAAATATTTTCATAGCATTAAAATCAGAATAAAATCATTAGATGAATTCAAGCAACCTATGTAGTTTATGACGATTATATTTTTAGTGGGAAAACCATACTATAATCTCTTTAGACAAAAGTCTTAATTTTAAAAAATGTTCATAAAAACAAAATTTATGGGACAGAAAAAAGCCTAAGAGATATGCATGGTACCCCAGAGAAGAGGAATGAGGCAAGATCTTCTGAACAGATGGGGAACACGACGAGGGGTGGGGGGAGTGGGAGCTGGGAAACAGAGAGGGGGAGAAGAGGAAGAGACAGTAGGTCAGGAAGGTTGAATGGGGGGGTAGAATAGGGGAAAGAGGGAATCATAGGTTAGAAGACAGATCAGGCACCAGTGTGACCTCTAGTGATCTAAAGGGATGACACCAATTGGCAAGCTAAGCAATAGTGAAGAGACCACCTCGAATGCCCATTCCTGATAATGAACTTGATGTCTATAACCATCCTGGAGCCTTCATCCAGTGACTGATGGAAGCAGAGGCAAACACCCACAGTTAAACACTGAACTGAGCCCATGGAACCCAGTGACAGAGAGGAGCGATGAGCAAATTGGCAAAGAATGGGCTGGCAAAACCAGCAGAGACAGCTGATCTGAACAGGGGAGAGCTCTTGGACCCCAGACCGACATCTAGGAGGCCAGCATGGGATTGATCCAGACCCCCTGAATGTGAGAGTCAGTGAGGAGGCCTGGGCAACCTATGGGGCCCTGGGCAGTGGATCAGTGTTTATCCCTGGCATACAAACAGACATTGTGTGTCCATAACACAAAGAGGGATGCTCTCTCAGCCTGGACTCTTAGGGGAGTGCCTGAACCATGCCCTAAGTGAAATGACAACTCTGGATATCCCCTATGTGGAAGGAAATGGCGATAGGGTGGGAGGCTGGGGGGGGGAAGGTGGGGGAATGCGGGAGGAGGGGAGGGAGAGGGAACTGGGATTGACATGTAAAACAAGCTATTTAAACTTAAAATAATAAAAATAATAAGCAAACAAACAAAACTTAGTAATTTTGAGACACTTCTCTTGCTATAAGACAACTTGGATTTGAATGAATCATGCCTACTCCATTTTGAAATGGATGTTTTTGCAATGATCTTTCACAATAATGTAATCTCTGTAACTAATTAATCTCATTTATACTTGCTAAGACATTTTAAAGCTTTCATGGGAGGCAAATAAAGAATCAAGGCTAGTTTCCACATAGGAGAGGGAACATGCAGCACTTGTCTTTCTGGGCCTTGATTACTTCACTCAGATTATCACTCCCAGATCCATCCATTTAACTTCAAATTTCATTGTTCTTAATAACTGAATCATATTCTGTTAAAAATGTACCACACTTTGATGAAGGATTCGTTCACTGATAGACGTGCAGGCTGTTTAGTTTCCTGACCATTGGAACTGCAACAACAGGGAAACGGATGGATAATAACCTTATAGTAGGGTATGGAGTCCCTTGGGAATATGCCCAGGTGTGGAATAACTGGATAATATGGTAAACCTATTTCTAGATTGCTGAGAAACCTCCGTAGTGATTTCCACGGTGTCTACACCAGTTTGTACTCTTCCCTACATCTACATCAGCACATGTGTTCCTTTTATTATTTATTTATCTTAGCCACTCCAACCTGGGTAAGATGAAATTTTAAATTAGCTTCAATTTGCATTTCCTAAGGATGCTAAACGTCTTTTAAAATATCTCTGTTTAGTTCCATGCCCTAAATTTTAATTGGGTTGCTTGCTTTCTTGGTATTTAGTTCTTTGGATATTCCAGACTTTGGTCATGTGTCAGATCTACCGCTTGTAAGGACTTTCCCCTGTTCACTAGGCTGCCTCTTCATTCAAATGATTGCATTTTGTGCTGCACAGAAGGCTATGAGTTTCATCAGGTTCCATCTGTCAAGGGTAGGTCTTAATGCCTGTGCTACCAGGACCCTAATCAGAAATTCCTTCCCTGAGTCTATAAACTAAAATATATCCTCTACTTTCTTTCTGACATATTCAGGGTAGCAAATCTTATGTTTAGGTCCCTAATCCGCTTACGGTTGAATTTTGTACAGGGTGAGTGATGGGGGATGTCCTTCTGTATGCTGTGAATATATGTTTATCTCATTGGTTGATGAATAAATGCTGATTGTCCAGTAGCCAAGTAGGAAGTTTAGGATGGGCTACCAGACTAGGAGAACTCTGGGAAGAGAAACGACAAGGAAGCAGTCTCTAGAGGGAGACACCATGTAGAGCATTATGGGTAAGCCACAGCCTAGTGACAATACATAGTTTAACAGAAATGGGTTAATAATTAAGAGAGAGCTAGTCAGTAGGAAGCCTGAGCCACTGGCCAAACAGCTCATAATTAATCTAAGCTTCTGTGTATTTATTTTGGACTAACGGCTGTGGGACCAGGAGAGAGAGACTCCATCTACAGGTGAGAGATGAGGGCCGAGTTCCATTCTTCTACACTTAGCTACCTACTTTCACCAGCACTATTTGTTGAAGATTCTGTTTTTTTCTCTGATGTACCTTTTTAGCATCTTTATCAAAAACGAAGCGGCTGTAGGTGTAGGGACTTCACAGCCGGCTTCTGGATTCTAACTGGTTGTCTGTTTTTATACCAGTGCAAAGCTATTTTGGTTACGGCAGCTCAGTAGTATTACTTGAAAACAGGGCTGGTGACACCTCTGGCAGTGTTTTTATTGTTCAGGGTGCTCTACTATCCTGGGTCTTTTGTACTTCTGTGCGAGTTTAGAAATTTTTTTTTCAGTTTTTGTGAAGAGTTACATTTGAATTGTGATGGGAAGTTCATTGAATCTATAGCTTGCTTTTAGTAGGAGAGATACTTTCACAATAAGCCTACCAACTCATAAGCATTAGAGATCCCACAACCATGTACATACAATTAACACTTAATTGACTTAGATATTATATATGCTTTGTATTTCTCCACATAAGAACTATTTATCTTATGGCTCTTTTCAAAAACAATATAAACTTATTTTCAAGCTGCTACATTAAAACCTAAATTGAGACTGGGGAGATAAGGACCTAGGTTTAAGTCCCGAGTACCTACATAAAAGCTGGCAGGGTAGCAGCACTTGTACTCCAGTACTGATTCAGGACAGAGGATGCCTGGGGTGCATTGACCAGCCAACTTTGTCAAATCAGTTAGCTCCAGGTTCATTTAGCTCCAGGTTCAGTTTCTCCCTGAACCTGGAGCTAACTGGGCAGAGAGTGATTGGAGTAGAGAGGTGACTTCTGATCTCCACACATAAACAAGTGCACTTTCATCCATTCATGCACACACCACATGAGCAGGTGCCCACACCACCACACACAATTGTACATACTTACTTAGTTTCATGTGGTATTGTAACCCAGGTATATACTGTGTCTCTAATGTATTGATTGTGTTAAACATAGTTCCTGAACTTTTATTGTTTCTTTATATTGAAGCATTTAAAGCCCTTTTCTGTCTTTCTGAAATACAGGCACCTCGATGTTGTCTATAATCACCTTCTGTATACACAGACCAGGATAGAACTTCTTGCTTGCATCTGTCTATAGATAACACCAACTCATCAACATTCTTGTCTGTTCTGGAATCTCCTACTGTCCTCAGTCTCCAGTAGCAACTGTTCTACTCTCTGCTTCATGAGAACAACTTTTTACATTCATTTTATGGGTGAGATCATATGATGCTTGTATTCCTGTACCTGGCTTATAACTTAACACAGTGCTCTCCAGTTCTATCCATATTGTCACAAATAACGGAATTTTATTTGTTTGGTGAATAGTATCCCACATGTATACCACAGCTTCTTTATCCACTCCCTAGTCAATGGTCACTTACATTGTTTCCATGTCTTGGCTATTTTAGTATTACAAGAAATGTGGTACTGCAGATAGATGTATCTTTTGACATCTGATTTCATTTCCTTAGGGGGATCTCCATACTGCTTTCTTTATGGAATGGACTAATTTATATTCCTATTAGCAGTGTACAAGAGTCCCAACTCTGGACATCCTTGTCAGTACTTGTTATCACCGTTATTTATTTATTTTCGTGTGTGTGTGTGTGTGTGTGTGTGTGTGTGTTGGGAGTAAATATTTATCGATTTCACGACGGTAAAGTCCACATGTCTCTCCATCTGGCACAAAGAGCCAACTACAATTACCTACTGTGAACCTCATTACCTCCTATTTCACAACAGTGAAATAACAAAGCAACAAGGCAGAAGGTAAGTGAATCTGGAGAAATATGAGGTGATTCAAGACGGTGGCAGAAATCTTTGCACACACTAAAGACTAGACACACACTAAAGAATAGTCATTACACTATAGAATAAGTATAGCTTGAATGACAAGTGGTAGTTGGGGGAGAGTGTCTACATGTGGAAATGCCCTGGTTATGACAGGCAACTCCTGCTCTTCAAGCTTAAAGGGAAAGCTGTAGACATAAGCCAGCACGCTGTTTCTTGTATCTGTAGCTAACAAATTTATCCACGACAAACATAAAATATTACAACTATTATAACAAATAAAGAAAAAGCAGCCAGCACGTCCCTCTAGGGACCACCCGAAGTTCACTTATGTCAAATGCAGAAATAATTCCCTCTTCGGGCTGACGTTTCTTTTGGACAGATAAGTGTCACAAACTGTGAGGCTGTGAGGCAGTGATGTTTCCATTCCCAAAGTGCATTCCTGTGTTTTCTCCTTAAGGCAGCTGTAGTTTATAAATCCTGAGAACTTGAGAGTCATATGATTTTCTTAGGAAATCCCCAGGCATTCCCAGGCTTGCTGCCAAGCAAGTGACTACTGGGACTTCATGTCTTAAATCTTCACCATGTCCAGAAGATACTTCGGGTCTTAGGTTATTGAACACAAATTCCTTGGATAATCTGTGTTCTATGGAAGATGGATGTAGTTCTCCTTTGGTCCTAGGAATGACATTTGTGTGTTTTCTTCATTTAATACTCTGACCCCACCTTCATAACAAAACAGGAAAAAAGAAGAAAAAAAACAGTAAAGTAGGAAACAAAAAGAAACTATTCTTGGAAAACATCAAGAAACACCATCACTCTCTCTAGAGTGATATCAACTGTGAGACACAGAAAGAGGGTGAAATATTAAAAAGCTTAAAAAATACTCTGGCAATTAAAACCATCTCAGAAGAAATGAAGAACTTATAGAAAATTGGAAGACAATGCTGAGAAGTTTTTCAGATTCTTCTTTAATCCAACACATTCCAAAAACAAGACAGACAAATAAAACAGAAGTTAGGGAATGCACACAAATAGTTTAATGGCCAAGTAACAGAAACAGAGACTAAGGAAGCAAATGCTATCCAGTTAATTATCAATTAATTGTGAGGGTAGAAGGTAAAAGATGCTCCTTTTTGAAGCAGGTGGCGAAGTAGTACCATAAAAGTGAGAAAGAAAAAAATGTGAGATGTAAGAAACAGGCAACCTGACTCTCAAGAAAGGAAAGAGGAAGTACAGGAGGACTATGAAGGAAAATCCCAGCAAAAGGCAAAGGGGGTGGCAGATCCAAAGTAGAGAAGGCTGAAGACTAGAGGAAAACAGCTCTAAAACAGGTGATATTGACCAGGAGGCGCCTGATATATTTTAAACATCAGGAGGATATTTTAACAGAGGGAAGAGGGTTTCAGATATAAACGTAACGACAAGAACCTGAACTGAGAAGAAGAGACAGTTGGTAATTGTTTTTTGTTTTTGGTTATTTTTTACGCAGGGTTTGCCCTGGCTGCTGTGGAACTTGATGCAATTCTTCGCCTCAGCATCCCAAGTCCTGGCATTGCAGGTGTGTAATAACAGGAAAGAGAAAAAAGAATGTGCAGAAGGGTGAGTAGTCACAGTTTACGGCTTAGTCTAAACATCCAAATGCATCAGAGAGGTGCTTTGCTCAGTGAAATAAAAGTGTGCTGGTAGAAAGAGTGGTGTCCTGCTTTTTATCCCCCACCATGCTTCTTTAAACCTTAGATATGACAGTCTTGAGTCCTGGACCATCCATTAGCTGCTCAGAGATTTTTTTCTAGATGTTTGTCTCAGGTGTGTGTGTGTGTGTGTGTGTGTGTGTAAAACAGGAAGGGGAGAAGGCTGAAGGGAGGGGAGGAGTAAGTAACAAGACAATAATCCTCTGCAAATGGCACAACTGAGTTCCAAACAGATACATAAACACTAATTCTTTGAGCTTGCTTTCTTTGCTCGTTCTCGCCTGTCCACCTCTCTCCCCCCCCCTTTCTCCTGGTATCCAGCCCTGGCAACACTGATAGTGATGAGGTCATGGGCTCTTTATGGGCATGGTATGAAGGTGGCGGCAGAAACCTTCATACAGCTCTTCAGCAGCACCCCTCATTGCCGAGAAGGGACAGTCACACATCCTGAGCAATGCTGTCACTACTCCAGGGCCATTGCTCTCTGTCTCTTTCTGTCTCTCTCTGTCTCTCTGTCTCTCTCTCTCTCTGTCTCTCTCTCTCTCTCTCTCTCTCTCTCTCTCTCTCTCTGTGTGTCTGTTTATGTATGTGCATTTCTATGTGTCTCTGTGTATGTGTTGCTGTGTGTCTCTCTGTGTGTATCTGTGTGTGTTCACTCTGTGGTTTCCTATTTTCCCGGGCAGCCATCAAGAAGTCTTCCTCAGTTGAACATACTAGGCTAATGAAAAGACTGGTGTGAACCCTGCTCTGGGTTTTCATTTGTTACCAAGGTCTTTGCCATTGAAAGAAAAGTTGACCTTAAGAGTACATCCCTCTGACCCAGCAGACATCAGCTCAGTGGGTTACAGGTAGCCCACTTCCTTAGGACATTGTCCCCCAACCCCACTTAGCATCCTCTCTTTATTGTCTAAGAAATCCATCTTGCTCCTAACAGGAGTGACTGGCGAGGTGTGAGGTACCCCGACTCGCTCCTGCTTGCTTCCTATGCACCCTGCTTCCCAGACCTGGGAGCTCTCTTCTCTTTCCAGGGTCTCTCCAAAAATCTCACTTACTTCTCCTTGGTCAGCTTCATCAGAGGAAAAATAAACGCTGCTTAGGCCAAAACATCACCATGGTGGTATTTAGCAACTCTGTCTCAAGGGCTTTAAAAGGTGCCGGTGGCAGTCTGAGCAGTGATACGAGGCTCTGAAGCACCGAGGGAGGCGAAGGCACTGTTCTCCACTTGTGCACAGAACCTTTCTTATGTTCCCCAAGCATCCCTCACCCCACCTTCTGACCTGCTCTGTCCTCTGCCCCAGCTGTCTGCAGAGGCTCTCCAGACAGAGGTGTGGTAGTCTATGAACCCAGCACCAGTAACTCAGAACATCTCTTCAGGTTCTGCTTATATTAATCTTTCAAGTGTTAGTTCCACTCCAAACTGTATCCCACAAGGGCAGAACTTTGTTCTGGTCTCCGCATGGAGATGATAGGCTCGATGCTTTACTGACCATGGTCTGACCCAATAATAGGCAAGATGCTTTCCCCACTGTTTTCCAGCTCTCTCAGCAGTCTGAGTAAGGATGGCTAAGCCCATGTTGGGGAACGCAAGACTGAGTCTCTGAAATCTATGGGTTGCCTATAAGTGGCCAGGGCAATTAGCATTCCAGCAAAAGCCTGTGTCTATATCCTTAATGGCTTTGCTATAAGCTGGAAAGAAACAGAGAGAGGGGGGGGGGGAGGGGGAGGCAGGGAAGCGAAGGGAGGAAAAGAGGAAGGAAGGAAAATAAACTCTAAAAATCCAGACTTTGATCCGTTTATTAGACTGGCATAATAATTCATGGTCTTGGAGTTGTGAGGCTGTGAGAAGTTGACACACAAACTCCCTCTTTTTTTTGGGAAGACCGAGACTCAAGGAAGTTAAGATCCTTGTCCAAGGTTGCACAGCCAGCAATACAGCAGAAATCAGTACAGACACCAAGGATCTTAACCCTACTCCAAAGCACCCTTCACAACAGGAAGTAACATTTGGGCCAGGTTCTGAAACATCAATCAATGAACCTTTAAAAGAGGATCAATATTAAGACATACCAACCAGTGTGTTCAAATTTTGTTTAAAGTTTGTGGCTCCTAAGGAGTAAATAACATACATCCTAACACTCTCTCTGGTTACTTTTCCATCACTGCACACACAGAACAGTCTTAAGCACAGCAGGTTAACAGAGTTCTATTCCCTTTGCCTGTAGAAAGAGACACCCTGCCCAGACGTCATCAGAGCAGCAGTGGACTCTGCTAGGCACACGCTATAGAACTGATCAACAGCACTAAGTCAGCTAGGGAATTTAGTGAACAGGGGCATCAGTTTGTAAACTAGAGATCTCCCTTAATTACACGATATGCTTACACAAAAGTATGATTACCAACCAAGCATGTAAGCAAGTCCTAAGTGACCCAAATCCAAAGAGCCCTGCTACAACTCTACACAATGACCTCTCCTCCCACCTGTCAGGAGACAGGGAGTTTGTGGGGGCCAGGGCCAGGGGTTCCTGACACTACCTCATCCAGGAAGCCTGCCTTCTCCTCCTCAGCTTCCTGGGGTAAGCACACAGTGGCAGGGATCAGGCATGGCCAAGACCTTGGCAGTGATGGGAAGGGCTTGCCTTCTGCGGTTCGCCTCGGATACCAAGTAACATGAGAGGTGCAATATTCAGGGTTACCTCATAGAAATGGACTGAGCTGAGCCGAGGGCAGCCCAAATGAAGGTATTAACGTATCTAAGGAAAGAATGCATCTTTCTGAATGGACTGGCCAGAAATAGAAAAGAGCCCAGAGACAAACAGTGCCCATAAAAGCACTGGCCAGGGAGAAAACTTCCCCAGGGCCAGGACAGGTGGGAGACACCTGAGGTCTGCAATCATCAGTGGACCAACCTCTGACCCTCTCTCTGGTGTGACGCCAAGGGAAGGTGCAGGAACCCCAGTAATGCAAGTGTTCAGTCTTGTCCATATGCTTTTTCCTTCCCCATGAAGACGGAAATCAGACTTCTGGCTTAGCTTGCCTTCTCTCCCCTCAGGCAGCAGCTAGTATTAATAATGCTAAAATGGTGTCAGGATTGCTTCAGAATATGCTAGAGGGTCAGGCCCCAACTTTGTTACGATTACAAAGGCAGGATCCCCTTGGCAAACCTTCCACAGCCAGGAAATTACCCTTTCTTTATGTTGGTACAATCACACACACACACACACACACACACACACACACACACACACACACACACACACACTGTCTTATCTCCTAGCATACCATATGCCACGTGGTTTGTTTAGTTTTATTTTATAAAGTCACGTCTCTCTCATTAAGCTGGTATTGTTTTCATTTCCTTATCCAATCCCGGGTGGTTGAGTCTTAATCCTGAGATGAGTAAGATACATTCATGCTCTCTGTCCCTGGCCTAAGGGACATGTGGTGAGGCAATCCTCAAAGTAAACAGAATAACACAGCTATTGCAAAACAGAGATCACCTTGTTGGGAAGCCTCTGCGGAGGGACCGGAGTCTGAGCTTGATTTTGGCAGAGAAATAAAACGTCATCAAGATGAGCAGAAAGGGGAAGGGTGTTCAAATCAAAGGGAACGACATGTACAAATTCTATAATGTGAAGTTACCGGGGACCCAGGACACCGCTCAGAGGTCCTAAAATGTGAAGTAGGAGACAGACAGCCACCGGGACAAGGCTGGAGAGGGAGGGGAGAGCGAAGTGTGTTTACAGAGATGGTACAGTGAGAAATTTCCATTGTAGGTAATAGGAGATAGCAAGGGCTCGTAAGTACAAAAGAGGCTGTGTCGTGTTTGTTTGTGCTCTGGTCAGCACGTCTAATGCCAGTGTGGACCAAGGAATTGACACAAAACAGAAAGAAGCAAGGTTAGCTGGACTGATAAGATAAATTGAAATAAGACATCCGGAAAAGTCCGGGCCAGGACTATCCAGCAGAAGCATCATGTGAGCCACAAGCCACACACATAGCTCTAGACATTTCAGACGCCATATTAAGAGGAGAAACCAGTAAAATTAATTTTCATACTTATATTGATCCTGTCCTGGTGGCCCAGACATGTAACCCAAAACATGAAAATCACAAGTATCAGGGTTTGCCTGGGCTACAGTAGAACTGAGTTCAAGACCAGCCTAGGAAAATTAGCAGGATTCTGTATCAAGATAAAAAGCACAAAAACAGTGCTCAGTGGTAGAGCATTTAGCTAGCACATTTCAAGGACCCCAGTGTTGTCCCCAGTATCACAAGAAAAGTATTAATACATATTTAACCCTATGTATCTATATCCTTTCAACATATTAGGTAAAAATGTTAATGAAATAGTTCACACTATTTTGTCATAGGTCTTTGAAGTAGATGTATCTAACACTCCGTTTGTAGTAGTTGCAATATAAGCACTCAGTGGCATGTATGGCTATGGTTCCTGATTTAGACACTATCATTCATTCATGTTGATGAGGCCAGGGCCAAAAGGCAGGCAGATGTTTACAATATCCTTTCCAGATGAAGCTGACAGAATTTAGGGACTGACATTGATGATGAAATACTAGGTGGATATGAAAATGTTTAGCTTAGAAGACTTTCTAGATGACAAGTCTACCAACCAAGCCGTGAAAGCAAGTTTAGAGAAGAGTTTGCTTAGAATGCATTGAATTTGGTTGTGACTTAGTCTCTTTGTGTATGTGTATGTGTGTCTATGTGTCTGAGTGTACAAGTCTCTGTGTGTCTGTGTGCAGCTGCATGTATATGTGTATGTCTGTCTCTGTGTGTATTGGTATATCCGGAGACACACAGAGAGAGAGAGAGAGAGAGAGAGAGAGAGAGAGAGAGAGAGAGAGAGAGAGGGAGGGAGGGAGGGAGGGAGGGAGGGAGGGAGGGAGGGAGGGAGGGAGGGAGGAAGAGAGAGGACCTAATGAGTTTATTAATACCGAAGCATACTCTTTATGATGGCTTATGTGTCTCTTTCAGTACATAAATGCATTTACTTTTCAAAATAATGATATAAGATAGATTCCATAACTATCCTTCACATTATGAATGATAAAAACCGAGGCAGAGACAAGTCTTTTGCCCAAATGTCATGGTTATCAAGATTAAAAGCTAAGATCACATCTCTAGCCAAGGGCTGGCAGTATGGCTCAGTGGCAAGCACATGTGCAAGACTATGGGGTTTAACCAGCAGTACCCCATAAATGAAAAAAATGAGTCTTGCATGTGTGGCTCCAAATGCAGAGTTTACCATTGGATTCAGGGCCTTACAAAGCACATCACACACACTCAAAACGCAGGGCCAATGGAATCAGTCAAGCTAAGGTTCAGAGACCCCTTCACTACTCTTTGTGTCTTTTGGCAAGTTATTTAACTACAAATTCTCTTTTCTTGCTGTAAAATTAGAAGTGTTATGCCTATCTTATGGGTTTTAGGAGGAATAAATGACAGGATAGATAAACAAGCAGTACATGGTAGCTGCTTTCTTTCTATACACACAGTAAGTGTACATAGAATTTACATTTTCCTTCAAGTACTTAACAGCATCTTGTTTTGGCTGCTTTGAAGAAATGACTTTAGTTCAAAGAGCTGGTTCTTTGAAAAGATAAATTATGCAAACCCCTAGTCAAACTAACCAATACAGAGAGAGACGACTCATATTAACAAAGTTAGAAATAAGGGAGACATTACAACAAATACCAATGAAATTCAGCAACCTCTTAGGACACAATCTAAAAGAAAGGGACGATGTTCTCAATGTTTATGTCTTTTTCAAAGTTAAACCAAGATGGATAAAAAGCTTAAATAGATCTATTATGACCAATGATACTGAAATGACACCTGAAAAATCTCCCAACCCCTTCAAAAAAAGAAAAAAAACCAGTCAAATCCCAGATGGAGTCACAGAAGAATTCTCCCAGACCTTTAGATCTAACAATAACCTATCTCAGATTATTCCATAACATAATGTTGTGGGTTGGATAAGAATGGCCCCATAGGCTTATAGTTTTGGATATTTAGTCATCAGGGAATGGAACTATTTGAAAAGATTATAAGGATTAGGAGATGTGGACTTATTGGAAGAAGTGTGTCACTGGAGGTAGGCATTGAGCTTTCAAAAAGTCATGGCAGGCACAGTAGCTCTCTCTCTCTCTCCTCTCTCTCTCTCTCTCTCTCTCTCTCTCTCTCTCTCTCTCTCTCTCTCTCTCTCTCTCTCTCTCTCTCTGTCTTTCTGCCTATGGATCAGAATGTAGGTCTCAGCTACTGCTCCAGTGCTGCTTGGATTCACTGCCCTGATGATAAGGGACTAACCCTCTGAAACCGTAAACAAGTCCCCAACTAAATGCTTTCTTCCAAAAAAGTTGCCTTGGTCATGGTGGCTCTTCACAGCAGTAGAACACTGACCAAGACACAGAGAAGGCTGTGGCTTTCTGTAATGATCTCCATCTGTTGCAAAGAGAAGTTTCCTAGATAAGGAATGAGGACTATGCTTATCTGAAGGCATAAGGTATAAGGACAAACATTTAGAAAGGAGTTAAGGATTGTGCTGGTTTTGTGGTGGCTTTAGGTTCTCTTCCAAGATCCATGAGTCACTAGCCCTGGATGGTTGACGAGGTTTCAAGTACCAGGCATGATTTCTTTCTCATTGGGCAGATCTTAAGCCCAATTAAAGATTTGATATTGAACACATAAAATGTGTCTGTATGTGTGATATAAAAGTAGAAATGTCTTGGGAACAAAGGGGTATTATGGAGAGGACTGTGAAAAGGAGAATCGGGGATATGGGAGGCAATTTCCTTATGTAAATTGGTACCATGTATAATTAACATATACCAGTATATTTCTTTTAAAGAACTGACGTTCTTTACATTACAGTCTCTTTATAACTCATTATGAAAGCCTTTGCTTAAAGGGCTTCAGTAACGACTTGTACATGCTTATCTTCTCATTGGTTTGAGATTTAACATCAGTAAAACAATGACTCATCAGTCTGAGAGCCCAGGGTAATTTTCCTAAAGTCCAAGAAAACTGAATGATGGGCTCTAGGCATAACACATCTTCCGTAAGGTCATCCCGTTCTTACATAGGCATGCAAAGGCTTTGATCTCAAAAGCCAAAAGTTTAAAAACTGGAACAGCCAAATCCTTAAGGGAAGGACACACTGCTCTGGGGCTTTTAACTTCAGGTTGCCCAGAGTTCATGTTAATTATGTATCATTTCTGGCCAAGTACCATGATCTGTTCCCACTGTCATTGAGGCTGTATTTTACCAAACTCCCCCACCCTAGGTGATGAGCTGCTGGGTGCAGACACTTTTAAGCAACCAGTTAGCTCTCCCAGCTCGGCTGTGATTCAACAGTACCCCTATGAATCCACCACAGCAGCTGCCCTTCCAACCACACGGCCCAACATTTCTCTTCTGAGTGAGGCGTCCTCATTCTACCAGGATGACCTAAACAACACACTTGCTCTGACTGTGCAGCTCGCTGATTCTTCACAACTGACGTTCTGGCAGGAGACCCACCTAGGAAGCTGCTCCTCTGCAGGATGTTCCAGTGGTCACACACCTGTCCTGTCCACGGGCCCAGGGCATGAGTAAGATGTGTGTTTATGGAGCTTGTGTTGCTCCAGCTGTCATGGATGTCAAGTGTATTTCTGGCGCTCTGTCCTGTCCTCTAGGCAGCTAAGACATAACAGAGAAGGAAACTAGCTTTTCTATGAAACTACTTGTCGAAGAGAAGCCTGATATGGGCTCAAAGCTGGCTTCGAGGCCTCCCAGGAAAACCAAATGTTTGACAAGAATGAAGGGGAACACGCGTTGGTTCTTAAGGTTGTGCACAGGATTGATGATGAATGAGGCTCTGAATCACGCCACATTTCTAGTGCTGTGAGCCCAGGAATTACGTTTATTAATTAGGTATATTCTCACCATCAGAACATAACTGGACGGTCATCTGGTGTGCCTTTAAAATTAAAAAAGTAGTCCAAATGAAAAACAAACAAAAACTCCTAAAACCCCACGAGAAAAAAGAGGGGAAGGAGAAAAGCTCATAAGTCAGTGAAGCAGATTTTCAGACCTCGGGACTCTTGCTGAGTTGGGGGTTGTGGGGTAGGGAATGGGGAGACAAGTTTGAAGAGAAGTGTATTTAAAAAGCAAAATGAGGCAGGAGGGAGGGAGGCTGCTAGCACACATAGTAGTGTCATCAGTGAGTGCACAGATCCCAGACAAGTGTCCTCAACTGCCAGATGTCAGAAAGCCACACAGACATGCCACCACATTGCCCTGGACAACAGATCCAACAGAATATGATTTTACCATTGAATTTGAAACCAAATAAAATGAAGAAGCCCCAAATAATGAGACAGACATGTTTTAATAAATTTTAGTCCATTCAAATTACAGCATGTACTATTGCATTTCTACCTTGTAAAGGACTTTTTTCCCCTTTGGGGGAGGTTTTGTTTTTGTTGTTGCTGTTGGCAGTTTTGGAGACCAAACCCTAGAATCTTATGCACACCAGACAAAGTCCTACCATTGTGTTACATCCCAGTCCCTTTTTATTTTCTTTTGGAGATATAGTGACATCAAGTTGCTAAGCCAGCTCTTAAAATAGTAGTGACTACAGGTACAACTGCACCCAGGTTGACTTGTTCTCTTTAAAGAGGATACACACACAGACATATACACGCGCACACACACAATATCAATACACATACCTATATATACATATACATGTATAAATGCACATGTACATACATGCACACAAACACAGTATCAATACACATATACAGTGTCTATCAGTCTCTCCTTGATTTAATTATGCAAATCAGTGTTGAAATACATTAACAATCAATCTTAGGAGATTGTACTGCCTACTATTGTCCCACAGTTCCACTGTCCTTTTGTAAAATGAATCTAGATTCACTTAACCACTCACTTCGGGTCTAGACTAGAGAAGGCTTTCCCCATATCCAGAGCCTGGTAGATCTGCCTGCACCAGATAGAAGATGCCTCAGTTCTAAGTAGCAAGAGGAACTGATCCAGTAGATAATATTCAAGGCCCCTAACCTAGTAGGCAATAAGAAAGCAATGCCATGGGGGAAAACTTAGACATGCCCTCAAAAGGTTAGGGGAGGGTTGGTAGGCCAGGTCAGGAGCCTCAAATCAACCAGGCAGTCAATACTCCAAGGGTAAGCAATTCCAGATCAAGTGCATTTGTGACTTAGTGTTGGTGAATGCAGAGGTGGGGAGAAGAGCATGAAGCCCCCTTTAGACCGAAGATCTCAGTGCATGTTTCAAGAAGCTATGTCCTGGGACCCTTCAGAGGATCCTGAGGTTGTAATTGATTGACAGCAACTGTAAGGTGTTATTTGCCCTTCTCAGTCTCCTGAGAATACAGGACAGTTTTCCAGATCCCACCCTGATAGCTATTTGAGTGTGTGTCTTCCAAATGACGAGAGAGTCCTTTGTATATCCACTCTGGACTTTGATCCTACATCATTGTGGCCTCCTGATTCTGGCTCTTCTCCAAGCTGAGCAGCCTTACGTGTGTGATCTCTTCCTCCACAATCTCTTCGTCTCCATTCACCATTCTTTGACATAAGATGCCATCTTCTACCTTCTTCTGTCACACAGCATGGTCTGTGACAGCCTCAGCGCCATCTGACTTGGACATCTTCTACCACTGTGGCATTTTTTCCAGACAGGGTACAGCCACGTGCTTTCTTTCTCCTCATTCATACAACCTTCCAGATTCTCTCTCAATACTTCATTTCATACGATGTTATCTCATGAATGAATTCCTCTGAATTCTTCCTTGCTGGCCTCCATTAAATGTGGTTCGGTCCCCTTTTCACTCATTATATTCTCTCATTTTCTCAGCCAAGCCCTCCTGATGTCAGGATAACTGTTCATGCTATTCTGCCTATAGCTTCCTTTCAATTTGTATCCTGATGGCTCCTTGCCCTCATTAGTTCCTGTCTGATGTCAGCAAGACACCTCTTTCCCTATAGTCATGTTTGCCAGACTTACAGGAGCCTCATATTTGGATCCATCTAGGCAACATTCAGTCATCTCTGCAAAAAAAGTCAATTGTCAGTCAGATCAGCAAAGATGGTTCAGTCAACCAATGCACTAGCTGCCAAGACATATGAACTGAGTTTGACCCCTGTGTCACACAGTGGAAGGAGAAACATTCCAACAATTTGTCCTCTGGTTTTGCTTTGTTTGTTTTTGTTTGTTTTTTTTTTGAGACAGGGTTTTCCTGTGTAACAGCCCTGGTTGTCCTGAAACTCACTCTATAGACCAGGCTGGCCTTGAACTCAGAGATCTGCCTGCCTCAGCCTCCCACGTGCTGAGATTAAAGGTGTGAGCTGCAAACCCCACCCAACAACAATTTGTCCTCTGAATAAATGAGCACTGTGGCACATGCTTCCCCATACAAATAAATAAGCAGGTACATAGATAAATAGATGATAGATAGATAGATAAATGATAGTTAAGAAGGAAGGAAAGAAAGGAAGGAAGCAAGGAAGGAAGGAGAAAGAAATGTAATTGAGCATTGGTACCTTTTACACCATATTTAACACCTAAATTAGATACATGAATAAATAGTGAATGAGTTAATGGATAAATGAATTGCTGCATGTCTCCTAAAGTACAGGGAACTTTGCAGCCCCAAAGTTCATTGGCAGGGACTGTTGGTAATGAGCAGGTACTCCTTGGGAAATGTCTGCTTATGTCCTTACCTGAATACACTTTGGAGCCCCTCCACAAAGTCTCTGACATTTCGCCCATCAGATCTCTTGTCTCCACTACAAGATCCCCCAATATTGGGAGGGTATGACTTGTATCTGTCTCATAGGATATTCTCTCTTGGGCCATCAGGGCAATGGCAGGATACATGTCACTATGGCATTCTCCTTCATGACCTGGAGCATCAGTTCTTCCCCTATGTCTGCAGCTGAGGTCCCTGCTAGCAGTAGCTGTCAATCAACAAGGTGAGCCCACAATTCTGACAGATTCTCTGGGTAAATCAAAACTGGCATGCATTATGTTTTCAGAAATTCTCAGTTTGCTATGGAGATATGGTCACACATAACAACGTTTTTAAAAGTATTGCAAACAAGGTTAGAATCATAAGCCAATTTTGTTATTGGTTTTTGAGACAGGGTCCTTATACATAGTCCTGGCTGTCCTGGAGCTCTCTGTGTAGACCAAGGAGGCCTCAGACTCACAGAGAACCACCTGCCTCTGCCTCCCAAGTGCTGGGTTAAAAGGTGTCCACCACCATGCCTGGTTTCATATGCCAATTTGAGTCACAGTTTGATTCCCTGGTTCCCAACTTGCCAGAAGTTCAGCTAGACTTAGCTGCTCTCCAGAAATCTCTGCAGATGCTGTTCACTCCCACAGAGACTCACCTTGAACTATGAGCACACAATCTCAGACACAATCATGACTCAGCGCCCTTCACCTTCTGATGCAATCAATCCTCCGATTTCCATCAGAACCATCAAGCTGAAGTACCCTGAGCTGCTGATCTCTTGAATTTAAACATTGAACAATACAGATAAAAGCATTAGTTCTGGGACTTTCAATTCAGTTTCCAAAGATCAGTGTAGTGGTCACTTCACTGACCCCTTTTGTATGACCCTGTTCATTCATTCATTTTTCTCAGTTGAGGAAGCCAAATGGTTGATCCTCCTGTCAAAGGTGGAGCAAAGACCTTCGGGACTCGTGACTTTGATGGGAGGAAGAAACTGTGTATGATGACCCTCTTGGGAATGGGAATCCTGCAGGGGTACTGGGGGTGCTCGGACAGGACCAGTGGGAGGCTCTGATGGTTCTAAACACTGTACTCTAGGGGAGAGGGCGCCAAGGAAGCCTGCACCATATAAACTGAACTACTGTCTTCTCCCAAGATGAAAGAATAGCCATTTACTCGTTTGCAAATAAAAGTTTGAATTCTTCCAGGTGTATTTATTCACTTATTTATAACATAAGTGACTGGTAAGGAAAACGTCCTGGAGTGTCTCTAAAGAGAATGTTAAATGCATGTTCCCAAACTTCAGGCAAAAAGAAATCAGAATCCAAATGTGCAGTCCAAAGCAAGTCCCATTTTTAGACTGAGGTTTTACTCCTACTGTATAAGGCTATGTTGGGAGCCTCTGCTTTTAGGGAAGTTTTCTGTTCTTCCTGAGGGCAGGGCTGGGCCATTAACACCATCTCAAACACAGAGCAAACAAAGTGAACTTTTAGTCTAGAGATTTTCTTAAAAACATGACAGTGTACAATGAGAAAACCTAAAATTAAAAAAGCCAAAACAAAAAACAAAACAAAACAGAAGAAACAAAATGATGTCATATATATATATGTTACTTTTAGTAATATTAGCGAATATAGATTATAAAATGTTTGCTGTGACTTCTCAAATAAACATGATTAAAATGAGTCTCAAGCATTAAACCTGAGGCAGTCTGATAAATATTCAAACCATTCTGTTGTGTTTGATTTTGAACTCCACTTCTCTCATTTCATTATAACTGTGTTGCCCCTAAGAAAACAAATGTTTATCTTAGTGAGTATTTATTGAAAAATTGTTCTTAGGCACCAAGCTAAATACTTCATATGTTATATAATTTTCCCAAATTTTATCCTTTTTCTAGGGTTATGATAATAGCATGCAACTTTTATGTTATGGAAAATACAGAATCATATAAAAGACATGACACATAGAGTAGGCGGTTATAAAAGTGTCCTTGACCTCAGTGGCACATATATGGTACCAGAGGTTTTCATGAGAAATATCGCCAGCTCATTTCTAGTTTGAGAGATGATAGTGAACCCATATGACCATCTCCCCTCACACTACCTGGGTCTGGCTAGATGGGAATCCATCAGAATAGTCATAAAGATCCTGTTCTCTTCCCAGTGAGCCACTGCCAAATAAAGAACTGGATCTAGGGCTGGGAAGATGGCTCAGGTGATAAAAGCCCTTGCCATGCAAGCCTAGGGACCTGGATTTAGTCTCCAGTTCTCACATTGAAAAGCCAGATGCAGTGACACGCTCATGCAGTCCCAGAATTCCTAGTGTGGAATAGGAGGTAGAGACAGGAGAATTGACCAGAAGCAGTTCACAGGGTAGCAAGCCTAGAGGGAAAATGCAACAACAGAAATGAGACAACTGATTTCTGAAAGCTGTGCGCACACACACACACACACACACACACACACACACTAAATAAATAAATAAATAAATAAATAAATAAATAAATAATTTTAAGTGGATCTGGAAGAATCTATTCTGGTCCATTTTAACAAGTGAAGGAAGTACAATTAAATCAGCATGCATAACTGTCTCACACCAAAGCAAATTTCTAAAGAACAAAAAGCAAATTCTACCTGATGTTATTTGGACATTTTATTCTATGCCATGGAAGAAAATAAACTGTCCCTCACACAGGAGAGAATCACTAGATCTGAACTCATTATTTATTCTACGTTTATTAACTTGTTCCCTGAAACATGAAAGTTAATGAACTTTCTTCCCATGCTCGGATACACATCCAAATTAACTACTTGGGGATTACAGTTGTTTGCAGTCTTACCTAGAGGAGTGACAAGAGCATTGAGAAAACAAAATGATTTTGCCTTGGCAGAGCTCAGCAAAGTTGTGCTAGCTTTAAGGGTGAAACCTAGGACCCATTTGCAATACCCAGAAATGTGCAGCAGCAACCCAAGCTTCCAGGCCCTTTCAGAAGTGTTGGAAGATGGAGGATCAACACCATTATCACAGGAAAAAGCACTCTCCTTGTTCCTGCCATCTAGACAGTGTATTTGTGTAATAGTGAGGTAGAGAGGAAAGCAAAGAGCACACACACACGCACACACATAGACACACACTCACACACACACAGGCACACACACACAAACACACACACACAGACACAGGCACACACACACTCACACACAGACACACAGACACACAGACACACAGACACACACACACAAACACGTGGCCATAAATGGACTCTGGAGCAAAAAGCAAGGAAAACTGGGAACCAGGACTCCTCAGAGAAGCCCAGTGCTCTGCACCATAAACAGTGGCACAAATTAACACTAAATGTACCCCAGAAATCTATCACGGATGGAACCATCGACCACTACTGTTAACAGAAGTAACTACATATGACTGTGATCGTATTTCAAACTTTGGAGGGGCCAGTGACACTTCCCATAGATATTTCTGGGATCATCAATGTGCAGTTGACAGTGGTGTCAAGTTTGGAGACTGTTTTTAAGGTTCGTGAGCTCTAAGAAAGAAAGGAACACTAAAATGCTTGGGCCTTATCTGGTTTGTTCAGGTGCCTACTCCCTATTAGAAATCTGCAAGGGTTTAGAGTCTGGGGCACCTAGAAGGATGTGTACTACCCTACGTGACATTCTTGGCACACAGATTCTAATTTGAGTTGACATTTGAAGAGGCAATTGTCATTTTACAGGCCTTGGCTCATAAAAAAATAAACTGGACAGAACTCTTACATGGCTTTCTAAGTTCATGCTTGTGATTACACGTCACTATGTGATTGCTGGAGACTGAAAGGAAAGACCCATGTTAGGTGTATTTTGTGTGCAGGCATCGTGTAGCTGACTGGTTAGAGAAATGCATTGTGGGCAGTGGGGGGGCAGGTTCAGAGGGATCTAACCTTTTGACTTTGTGGTCTACAAATATGTTGGGCCACATCCATAGCTATCCTAGGATGTATGCTGCCCAAAAGACTTCAGGTTGCACATTTAAATAACAACCTTAATCTGTAGAGGGACCCCAAAATCTAAGAACGAAATGTCTTTGTTATAAAGATTGGGGCTTCCGGTGTACACGGATCAGAAGGGAGGAAGAAGGCTTCTATCATAAAGCTACATGCTTATATGTAGAATTTCTAATTTTTACAAAGTTCACTATTTGATGTATATAAGTGCTCTGTTTGTATGTTTGTGCACCGTGTATGTGCCTAGGGCCTGTGGAGGCTGGGAGATGGCATCAGATCCCCTGGAACTGACACTACGGACAGTTGTGAGCAGCCAGGTGGGTGCTGGGAACCGAACCCGGGTCCTCTGTAAGAGCAGCAAGTGCCCTTATGTACTGAGCCATCTCTCTTGCCACTAGCCTTTCTAATTTTAATTTAGTGACCAGTCCAGGGGACTCCTGTAGGGCCAGCGGTGGCTGGGTGGCCAGGCACTTGGGAGGGTTAAAGAGCTGACCCATGCCTTCTCTTCACATTATTAAGGGGTACGGAATGATGCAGTAAACAATGATGATCGTGTAAAATATAGCTCAGCCACCTGGGATGTCCATGAAGGCAGCCAGCTGTGGAGGACATGATACAGAATTAGATCCTAGATCAGGGATAATATAAGGACAACTGAACCCAGCCCCGCACAGGGCTCAGCGCACCTAGCAGACGATAAACAAGACACTTCTGGATGTCTAACTGGCCTTAGAAGATTCTTGATGATTAATTGATTGACTTACTGATTGACATAATAGTCCCTGGGAGTGCCAAGTTGGATGGCAGGGCTTTTGAAATGAACTCTATTAATATGTCAGTGGCTTATGCAAGTCCCAAGATTTTCCTGCGACAGGATCCCCACATCTGCAGCACAGGGGATAATCACCTGCCTGCAGCAGTTACCAGGAAGACTGGGAGACTAAAAGATGAGGTTACCATTGAGGTCTGAGGCACCCTCTGTGGTAGAGGGGGTGGGTAGTGCCAGTCTCTGCAGGGAGTCAGAGTTTGACAACTCAGCTGCCAGTGTCCTGAAAGGGGAGACAGGACAAACTGTGTGCCAAGAGCATGAGGCATGCCAGGCACAGGCACAGGGACAAAGCTTAGCACTAGGGCCGAAGGACAAGCAAAAGCCAAAGAACACTGAGCAGACACCAGGCTGAGGAGATTCTCTGCCTCTCTCCAACCCCCATGCTTGACAGAACCTATCCCAACAGGGGCGAGCAAAACCCAATGAACGCTATGATTACTTTGGGATATTTACTTCAGTCACACAGGGTTTGAGCCTTCCCTGGAGACCCTGAATCAGTAGAACTCAGCTTCAGCCCCGGGATATGCATCATGGCAAGCCATCTGCATGGTCCTGTACAAGCTGGTGGTCCACAGCGGTCGTATAGAGATTCCATCAAGCCTTGTGGTTCTCAATAACTATGATGAATGCCAATGATGACACACAAGTGTCACCGGGCTCACATCCACGCAGTTCTACGCTTGCATTTCTTGGTATCTCAAAGATTCATGACACTCCAAAACCGCCTATCAAGATTTCAAGATCTCGTGTGAAAAACTTTGACTTAACTGGTGTGAGAGGGAACCTCGCTGAAAGGACTGTTTCCATCAAATTGACCTTGATTACTAATTGATGTAAGGGCCCGGCCCATGGGGCTTGGTAGCACTCCCAGGCAGATAAGCCTGGGATGTCCAAGAAAGGTAGCTGACTTAAGCCCTTGGAACAAACAAATAAGCATCACTCTTCCATGGCTTCTGCCGCAAGCTCCTGCATTGAGTATATTCCTTAGTTTCCCTCAACGATGAATAACCAATCAACCAAAAGGCTCCCTTCCCCCTACGTTAACCATGGTATTTACTACAGAAACAGAGAACAAACTAGGGCAGGGCATAAAGCAGATCTGGGAAAGAATAGCTATATTCATGAGGCTAAGATGGATAGCATCACCAGGTGCCAAGGTCAGGAAACAAAAACGGGAAGGTACGAGGCTCAGATTGGGGCCTAGGGAAATGCTCTGGACCAGGAAGAAGGAACAGTTTAAAATGGGGTGTGAGGTCTGGAGAGATGGCTCAGCAGTTAAAAGCATTGGCTGTGCCCCCAGAGGACCCAAGTTTAATTCCCAGCACCCATATGATAGTTCACACCTGTCTGTAACTCCAGTTTCAGGGGATCTGATACCTTCACACCAACATTTAAAGTAAAGTTAAATAGATTACAAAAAAATAAAATGGGGTGTGAGTGTCCAAGAATCCACAGTAAGGCAGGAGAAGGACCCACACAGTACATGAGGATGACGTGAGGGGAGACTAGAAGGGTGCACTGTGGCCATTTCCTAGGGGCTTTGAGTGACAGGAAGATGCTCTGCTTGGTTCTGAAGGCAATGCGTGTAGAACTTCCAACAGAAGAGTAACTTAAGAGGTGTTTGCTTTTGTCATTTACCTGTTTCTGGTGTGTGGTCATTGGACATAACCAGGTTTCATAAAAAAGTTTTAGTCAAGTGTCTTGGTTATATTTATACTGCTGTCATAAACACCATGACCAAAACCAACTCTGGGGAGAAAGGGTTTATTTCATCTTATAGTATATAATCCATTATGAAGAGAGATCTGGTCGGGAATTAGAGACATGAACTGAATAACCAGCAGTCAAGTATATCGTGTACTTTTTTTGGGGGGGTGGGTTGGTTTTTTGAGACAGGGTTCCTCTGTATAGCCCTGGCTGTCTGGCTGTCCTGGAACTCTCTCTGTAGACCAGGCTGGCCTTGAAGTCACAGAGATTTGCCTGCCTCTGCCTAGTGAGTACTGACACTAAAGGGATATATCACTACCACCTGGCATGCACTTTGATCATAACTCTCTCCCCTCCACTAGACTCTCCCTTTTCCATGGTCCTGCTTCTACTTTCACTTTATATATCTGAATAAAAATCCTCTGTGAGTTCAAGGCCAGCCTGGTCTACAGAGCTAGTTCCAGCACAGCTAGTGCTGTTATGCAGAGAAATCTGTCTTGGAAAAAAAAGATATTTATGCATATCTTAATATTTACATATATAAATGATATGTATATATAGGTCATACACACACACATATATATATATGTATATGTATATATATATATATATATAAATCTAGAATCCGCTTATGAGAGAAAATGGGCAATGCTTGTCTTTCTCCTAACTCCTGAACCATGTATCCAACCTCATATACCATATTTTCTTTATCGACTTATCTGCTGATATCTAGGCTGATTCTATGTTAGATTTTGTGAATAGTTTAATAGATAATCCTTAATGTTCAGCTGAATCATCATTCTTAGGGTAGTAATTTCCAAAGGACTAGCTGGTACCTAACTTAAATTTTACCTTCCCTCTCTTCTTATTCCCAACCATTTATTTTGGAAGTAACTAATGTTCCCAGTTTTGTTTATAATGTGGGTGGGGCAACTTGAAAAAGAGAGCTAATGGACAAATGTTAGTTGAGCTGAAATAAGGAAGAGAGAAATTGATGGTAAAGACCGAAGTTTGAAAGTCATTTCAAAAGTCCCAATGACGGCAGCTTGAAATCGAGTGTTGTCAGAATGTCTCCAAGGGTAAGTCTATAATGCAAGTCCAATCTGCTCCTACAGGTGATGTCAGAATGTCTCCAAGGGTAAGTCTATAATGCAAGTCCAATCTGCTCCTACAGGTGATGTCTAAGCCATAGATGGTGGAAATTCTGATGTGAGACTTGAGGAATGGTAGGGATAGGGATTTACATTGGGAGACAGACAGGGGGAAACTGTTGGGGAAAGATGAGTTTTACGTTGGTCATTTTTGCTTGTGATGTAGTGTACAGGGGCATAAATGATAACCATAGCTTGGAAAAGAGGTTAGAGTTAGAAATGTGGGAGCCGAGGGCAGGGAAGTTGTCAAAATGCAAGAGAGCTTCATAAAGACAAGTACAAAGAAAACCAAGGAGCCTGTAGCTGAAGATGCCCTCATTTAAGGAGGGATGGGCTGACAGAAACTGAGGCAAGATGGCAGACAGTGAGTGTTGGCTCTGTGGAACCTTGGTGGAGGAATTACACCAACAGAGGGCTTGTGGGATGACTCGGTCAGTAGACACTTGGCCCTGCAAGCAGGTGGACCTGAGTTTTGTCCATGGAACCTACTTCAAAAGGCCTGGCTTGGTGTCACATGTTTATAATTCTCAAACTGGCAAAGTAAGGAAAAGTGGGCCCTGGCCAGACTGGCCTACTTGACTAGCTCCAGGGCAATGGGAGACCCTGTCTCAGAAACAGAGGATGGTTCCTGAGAAACAACACACACTCAAGGCCGCACCCACACACACACACCGTGTGTGTTTACTTGCTTTGCACATGTAGGAAGATATAGAGAAAGCTGCTCTGTCCTTGAAAACCCACCAGCAGAGGACTCCATCCCAGGAAGTTTCCTGACTCCAGTTGTGACCCTCTCTGTGGAAACAGGGTCATTGCAAACACCTTTTGGAGCTTTCACAGGCTAATAAGCAAACCAGACTGAGCATCCCAGTGTGACAATGGCATTTAAACTCTTTTCCAAATGTTAGCAAGGGACAGGAGGTTTCAGATCAGCACATTGATCATAGTTATGAGGGTGTGATTTGGCAAGAAAGAGATTGCTGAGGGAAAAGCAGTGGACCCCTGGGGATGAAGCTTCACTGAAGAGGTTGCTGTGTAAGTAATGGGGATAAAATATCCTGAGGGTAGCGTGAAGGGAGGAAAAGGTGAGGAGACTCTGTTTCCTAAAGAAATCTGGTATGAACAAAAGCAGAGATAACAGGAGAGACAGGGGGAAAAAGGCCTTGCTACACATGCAAAGAAATACTTGAAAAGTGAACACCTTGGGAGATGTCTGGTAGAAGACGACCCTGGATGGGATTGAAAAAGATGAGTAAAATTTTAGATGGTGGAGATTTTGAGGCATTCACTCCTCATCACCTTGGCTATCAGCAAAGTAGGGGTACTAGTCTGTGTTCAGGGGAATGAGGTAACACCCAAGGGTTTGCAAGGAAACAGGGAGAAGTCTTACAGAAGATCAACCTGGGATGGAAAAGTACTTTTCTGAACACACTGAGGATCTAAGCTTGACTAAAAAGTTACTCATGTCAGCATCTGGTTGCTCCCCAATATTCTGCTTCTGTCACATCCCAGTCTCTGAAGAACTTTGCCTAAATGTAAACCTTTAACCTCTTTGGAAAAATCTAGAATTGTTTGTGTTCTTAAAGGTCCCTGAAGAGAAATGGAGGAAGGAATATCATATAATGCCTTCCAGGCGAGCTTCTGTCATTCGGGTAATGTAAGCAGTGACATTTGGAAAGGGAATTTAAGATATCCTGCCACTGGAGGCTATTCAATTCTGTGTCCCAAGAAAGCGGTGCAAGACTCTGAAGTGGGCAGGGCCTGACCTGTAGTGGAGCCCTCTGCTGGTGGCTTTTCAAGCATAGTGACCTGTATCATGTCTCCTACCCTCCCACCCACCTTACCTATATTAAATTTACACCAAAATATGGAGGAGGAGGAGGAGGAGGAGGAGGAGGAGGAGGAGGAGGAGGAGGAGGAGGAGGAGGAGGAGGAGGAGGAGGAGGAGGAAGAGGAGGAGGAGGAGGAGGAGGAGGAGGAAGAGGAGAAAGTCAGTGGGATTTGGTCACTGTAAAGACTTGTGGGATCAATTTTAATTTGATGCCTTTATTTCTTTTGTACTAGACTGTTTTTTTTTAAAAACTGACTTTCAATCACTTACAATTTCGTCCCAGAATTACAGTAGTGTAAAGGCTACCCTGGATACTTCCTACTTTGGTCAAATCATGTGTTTGTAAGACTATGCTGCCCTCAGGTGGTCACAGGGAAGAACAGCCCACATTTTGTTTGGACTCAAACCAGGTTTTCAACTTGCTTTTTTTGTGGGGGGTGTCCTAAACTAGGAGATTATTTTGTGCCAAGTCAAGGTCCAAGAAGGTCCCAATATGGATCCAAGAAGTAAAACTGCCACCAACCGTGACCACAGCTTGTTTATCATTCTGCAATCTGCTGCCTGTTATGTGGTTGCAAGATCCAGGATTTAAGATCTAACTGACCTGGCTCCCTTATGCCATTAGGGACAATCCTCCTCAGGGGTCCTCACAAGACTCATGACATAGTGCTCTGAAATTACTAATTCGGGCAGCACAACTGTTTCTCCCAATTGGCCAAAAACTCTCTGAAACTCTAGCCAGTAAGCCACATGGTTGCTCTTGGAGGAGGGTCTCCAGGGTCTTGCCCTATAATGGAGCTCTGTGAGACTCCTTTGTAACCGACCACAGTCAAGACCTTCTAATGGCTGTCATTAGCTTCCCTGATGGCCCCCTTTCTGCTTGTTGAGCAAGGAGACCATACAATCAGCGGAACAGCAGGCAGAAGGAGCCTGCTGAGTTCTGCTCATAGAAGAGGCGGGTCATCTGAACAGCCAGAAAGCCTGTCCTGGCACAGAGGACTCAGATAAAAATGAACAAAGCTTATTTCATGCTACCCAGTGAGTACTGAAGACTGTGGCGAGAGAGTTAGTCATTGGCAAATGTATCATTGATCCCAATCACAGACAGCCAAGCTTCCAGGCTCTTGACTGCAGGGCAGCACAAACCTTATAAAGCACATCTTCTCCTGGTTTGGGGTGTGGCAAAGTGACAGAGAACTTAACCTCCATATACAAGGCCTTGGGTTTGATCCTCAGCACCACAAAACCAAGATGCTGGTGCTAACTTGGGAGGACACCGTGACGGAGATGAGGTTCACTCACCAGTGTTTCTATGCCTGGTGCATGGAAAGCATGAGGTATGTAACTGCTAAAGGAATGAATCTATCGATAATGTTTAATTCTGGAGCAAGAAGCATTTCAAGTAAAGTCTTTGCTGGACGGAGGTATACAGACCTCAAGTGAACTACCTGTAAGGCTGTTAAATCTTATTATAGTTATTAAACCAAACTTCTAGAGAACACAATGGTTCCTAATGCTATTGATGACCATTAGAGAAACACAACAGGTCACGGAGGCACTCAGCCTTTTCCTTACAGTGAACATAGGGAAAAACAATGCAACCTCCCTAACAAGGCAATCTATTTAATTTGTGTTATTTATTTTTTAAAGTATTACATTTCATTTATTTATTTCATGGTCATGGAAGTCAAAGGACATCTCTGAGTTAGCTCTCTCCTTCCAATATGGGGCCTCGGGGATTAAATTTAGGTAATCAGGTTTGGCAGCAGGTGTCTTTACTCACACACACACACACACGAGGCTGATCTAACTTCTAAGGAAGCAGAGTTCTTATCTAAGGTAATTTTTATTGACATTTCTACTTTTTTATGTTTCAAAAATGGGTGACTTTTAAAAATCGTTATAGTTGGCTATTAAGTCATCAGCCATGCTCACATACCAAGGACCTTGTAAAACGAACATCCAACATGCAAACTCCCAGATTTAAGAAAATCTAAATTCACGCCGGACGTTGGTGGAGCACGCCTTTAATCCCAACACTCGGGAGGCAGAGGCAAGTGGATCTCCGTGAGTTCAAGGCCAGCTTGGTCTACAAAGTGAGTTCCAACAATTCAGAGAAACCCTGTCTCGAAAAACAAAACAAAACGAAAAAAGAAAGAAAATCTAAATTGACAAGCCCATGGTATTTATTTGTCCCCAGACCCTGGATACTTCCTTGTGGGGATTTTCACCATCAGACAGTATAATCTTTGCGACTCTATTACTAACAGCTGTGTCCATAAAGAAAGAGATGGCCCTCCCTAATTAGTGCAAAAGACTCGGCTTTTCAAACTCAGTGTTCTGTTCTGACCAGCAGGGGGCAGTGAAGGCACTGTTAATTGACAATGTAAAGTGTTCGTTACAGTTTGGAGAGAAATGTATTCTCTTGCAAACTATGTTTTCCATTTTAAACCAACACCATACATGTCAGAGGAGAAATATACTTCCTTTCTTTTTAGTCTAAGATGTACTTGGGAAGGACTGAAGACCTTTCATAAAGTGCAGTGAACTATGTAGCATTTCAGAGGCTTATAGTTCAATGTAGTATGTAAAAAAAATACTTAAGAGAAAAACTCTGCACTGGGAGCTTGGTAAAAAAAATGTTCCTATATAGTGTAAGGAATGTTAGAACAGTACTAATTTACTAGGGACACATGTTACACATATTACATTCCTGTTAGTAAAGAATTTAAGCCAGCAAGTCCATGTCCCTCTTTAATGGACCTGGAAAGGCCACTGGGGTCTGTAACCTGCAGAGAGGCCAGGACTTCCCAGATCCCTAACAGCTTCACTCTTCTCATCCTACATGATTTAGGCATGTATATAGGCATGCATGTATTTCACCACAGCATAGTTCAAATAACTATCCGTTTGATTTATGATTCTCTAATGTTTTGTCAGGGTTAGGTAGTTAAGGAATTTTCCCTCTCTTAGAAGATCCAGAAGGTTCAAAATTGTCTGACCTTGCCTCTGCAAAAGTTCATATTCAACTTTAAAAGGGAGGCCTGAAGGTCACGTGTGCACAGACATCCCTCCGCACACATGTGGAGGTCACGTGTGTGCACAGACATCCCTTGGCACACATGTGAAGGTCAGAGGACAGCTTTTGGGAGCTTGGTTCCCCTCCCACCTTTACAAACTGGAGATTGAACTCCAGCTGTCAACATAGCAAGGTAAGTGTTCTTAGCTACTGGGCCCGACCTACATTTCAATTTTTTAAAATTTCTATTCATATCAGGTCACTATAAGCCAGGCTCTTTTTTTATTTTCATTTTCCAAGACAGGGTTTGAGCACCAGCCCTGGCTGTCCTGAAACTCTTTGTAGACCAGGCTGGCCTTGAACTCACAGAGATCTGCCTGCCTCCCCTCCCCAGTGCTGGGATTAAAGGTGTGTGCCACCATCACTGGGCTAAGCCCAGGTTCTTCAAAAGTAAGGCCCCAAGAGTCAAGTGTGATAATATTTTCCCATAACCCCAGCACTCCCTTGGCTGAAGGAAAGAGGACCTGAAGCTTGAGGCCAGCCTGGGCTACATAGTGTGTTCATATGTCAGCATGAACTGTACAGTAAGGCCAAGAAAACCGTCAACAAAAGCAAACACCACCACAGGATGAGTCTGCCATTCCACTTTCTCTCCCACTCTGAACCCCAAACAAGGTAGGGGACTCTGCTCCCCACAGTGTTGGCAAAGCCACACAAATTCAGTTCCTCTCCTTCTTAGGATGCCCCAAGGCAGTATCTTAGTCAGAAATTTTACTAAATGGGGCTAGAAATAGATTCAAAACTTTGCATAGCCTGAAGAGTATGTCCCTCTTTTCCCTACAGAGTTGCAAGTGTCCATGGAACCTTGTAGACAGGAAACCCATCAGTGGCTTCCGGTTTGACAGCGACCTCTACGAGAAGAGAGGAGTCTGGGACACCAGTGCTGCTGGAGCAGCAATGCTGAGACCTTGCTCTGGACTTGCTCATCTGTCTGGTGATCAGCATTAGTAAGTTCAAGGGCTTCCACCGCAGTCCCCTGACCCCAGAGCAAATTCTTTCTTCTTTAAAGAACACACATTAGGCCCCCAGTGGGACCTCTTGCTTTCATTTTTCTGTAGCTGGCCTGCTTTGTTCTGGCTTCTCTTTGCAAGTCCATGGCCAGGCTGAAATCCCAGAGAGAATTAATTCCTCCAAGCCCAAACGAGGGAATGCTCGAAGATCTGAAACCAATACCAGGAACGTGGTGCTATCTTATTTACAAGTTAATTCATTGGCTGTTACTCTTCCCGAGAGAGAGAGAGAGAGAGAGAGAGAGAGAGAGAGAGAGAGAGAGAGAGAGATTATTGATTAGTACTTGTCTTCTTTATACCATGCATTGTACTCTCTAAGAGACTAGGATGCACAGCTGCACAAGGTTTTAAGCTGACTGCACCTTTTAACATTGCAATTTAAGAGTTGTTTAAACTCAATCAAAGAGGATAACAGCTGTACAGGCTGTGGTATTATAAACTTTAAATAAAATGTTACGTGTTTTATGGTGTCTTGAGGACATGATTAATAGCTAAGGAAATTATCCCGGGACGTACTAAAGCCATGAAGAAAACCATAGACCCTCTCTGGACAGCAATAATCAGATGCTGCTTCAAGCCCTTTTCCGAAGAAGCAAAGGATGCTTTACAAAGAGCCATAGATGGATGGGAAGGCCAGAGAAACCACCAAACCTCAGCCAAGGGCTTGTGAAGGAAATCCAGCAGGAATTAGGCTCCGAGTACAATCTGTCATCTGAGGACCGTGAAGCCAGGATGTTCAGACTCCAGGCCCTGAAAATCCAGGCTCAGGGACTGAAGATCTAGAAGTCAACTGTAATGGTTTAGGGAAACAGTGAGTATCACTCCTAGGGCTGCCCCTCCTAGAGCAGGAGGCAAACAGCAGAGAGAGCTGCAAAGAGCAGAGTAAGTATAAATGAGTCATACAGGATGGGAAGTAAGTGGTCTCTACAGTTGAGTTTGACCGACTACATCATTGCCTTCTGAAATAGCAAATATGATAGTATCAACTTTGCCTGGGTGTTATAAGTCACTAGGTGAATCTCTGCACACTATTTATTGTGACTAAGTATCCTTGGTAAATGTGTGTATTACTATGATTGCGGTAGTAATTGGCTAAGGGATGAGATGTGCCTACTGTGAAGAACTTTCTCAGCGAATAGTTCCAAGCCTTATACAGAAGGATCTGCTCTGCAACTGGGTTCAAGACTGGACAGAATCCCATCAGTCTATTCAGCTTACATTTTTACAGTGTGCACAACAGAGGCAAACCAGGCTGGCACTTGTCCAATTTGCACTCTTCATAAAGGGGAATCACACAGAGAGAACTTCACTCAGAAATCTCTCATCTAGCTTTAGGTCGTATGTTTATATAACATCATTATATAATGCTAATGTTATATAAGTATATAATGCTTACATAATATACATTGCTTAAGTACATGTATACAACTTAAATATAAAGGAAACCCCTCACCCCCAAACCAAGGTCATAAACAGGCCCACAGTTTCAGGAACCCTGCAAACCATGAACTCTGTAAAGCAGCCAGCCCTCTTCTGGAGTGCCAGGAGGTCAGGAGGTCAGGGAAACTGATAATCTGACTTCTCTCTCACCCTTCAGACCAAAGGTTACAAAAACAGGCAAGCTGTCTTATCTTCCACCCTGCAGTTTAATCTAAAAATAAAAAAAATAAAAAAAACAGTTTCTGGGGCCTGACTTCACCTCCCCTACTCTCCACAATAAAAACCACAACTGTCTTTTATGGGGAATGGAAAGTGGGGTCTGGAGATATGAAAGGCATCTTTGCTAAGCACCAGGATAGATTAAGGTGAAAACAAAACGCATCTGAGCTTGAATTTGGAGGATTCGTGATAAGGAATACACTACCAAGCAAGACTAGCACAGAGTTGGAGGCTGGTAGAACACGTAGAAGGTCACGCAGGAACTAAGGCCTGAGTTGACAGGGAGGGACAGGAGAGACGACCAGCAGAGGCTCACGCACCCTGTGGATGAAGCAAACGGTGGTGAGAGCAAAAGGCCCATAGCCTGAGTGTGCACTGTGCCATATCAAGTTTATTGCTGTGCTCTCCCATGACCCAAAAGCTTTCAGTTCAAGTATTTGCAGGACGTTATCAGCCTTGTTTCCATGATCGCTTTGTGTGGGAGGAGAAGGAGCAGATAGAGTGTGGGAGAGACTGGAAAAGAAGTTGTGTCCCAAGCTTGAGTTTATGCCAGACCAGAGATAAAAGACAGCTCCATGATGTAGAGTATATCAGAAAGCCGAAAACCAAAGCTAGAGCTGATGGCAAATACGGCAGAATCGTGGGTGCAATCTTGGCCTTCTAAAGGATAGCCAGAACTCAGGAGGCAAGGAGGTTCCCAGCTAGACTTGGGAAATAGAGCTTCTGTGCAAATGTGATTTTCTTTTGTGAGACAGTTGAACTACAAATCTCCTTGAAAGCATGTGTTTTTCTTTTCTTTTCTTTTCTTTTTTTTTTTTTTTTTTTTTGGTTTTACGAGACAGGGTTTCTCTGTATTGTTTTGGAGGCTATCGGTCCAGCCCAGCCTCGAACTCACAGAGATCCGCCTACCTCTGCCTCCCGAGTGCTGGGATTAAAGGCATGCGCCACCACTGCCCAGCACATGTGTTTTTCTTGCTTGTAAGAATTTCTATATCACTGCAATGTATGTAACTATAGCTAGATTTTGTGAATGAATGTATGAGTGACTTTATTATAGACCCTTCTGTTGTAATTTTTAAAAGTGATGTGCAAGAAAAAATACCATACAGAAGAACTTGGGATGGAAGGGTTTTTTTGTTTTTTGTTTGTTTTTTTAATTTTGGAAAGTGAATGGGAAAGGGGGAGAGGAGAGAGGGGAGACTGGCCTCTGGGGACAGGTATGGCAGAAGAGAAAAGAGAGAGAGAGAGAGACAGAGACAGAGAGACAGGCAGAGAAGGAGGGGGGAGGTGGGTAGGGACCTTTTAAAAAGGGAATGTAGTGAATGTGCACAGGTGGTGTTCTTAGTGGCTGCAGCTGAGGGCGTGCCCTGTCAGAACCCCAAGGGCAGGCCAGTACAGATGCCTGAATACTAACAACTTTTCCTTTAGAATTTCCTTAAATGAGTGAGGAAGAATCATGTAGAGAGTCTAAGGGGAGAAAAAGAAAAGAAAGAGGCTAAGCAAGAAAGGAAGAGGAGGAGGAGGAGGAGGAGGAGGAGGAGGAGGAGGAGGAGGAGGAGGAGGAGGAGGAAAGCAGAAAGAAAGCAGGGGAATAGGAGAGAATTTTCCCTTGGCACCTGCACATCTGGTAGCCTTAGGCCGAGTGTCCTCGGACGCCTGGCAGACAAGCCGATGAGAGAGTCTTCTCTCCTGAAGCTGCCACGTGCATCCTCATGGGCTCCTTCTCTTCTCAGTGAGAGCCAGTCACCACTTGACCAGCCTTGGGGTAAAAGCACTCATATTTCAAGGACAGAGCCATTCTGGCATCCATACTACTTGATTTTACCTAGAGGCAGGGGCTGGATGAGGAGAGAGATTTCCTAGGAATCCTTGCAAAAAAGCTTAATTCAAGTTGCTAGGTAGAGGATCTGCAGACTGTATCCCAGCAATGAAAGTTTTACAGAGCAGGAACGCCAGTCATAACATTTAAAATACTAATAAAAATGTCAGTTAAGGCTGGGCAGGACAGTACATGTCCATGATACCAGCACTTGGGAGGCTGAGACAAAGAGGGCTTCCAAGAGTTAGAGGCTGGACTACATTAAAGCCAACGATTTTCCTTTCTCTGTGCCTAATCAATGGGTAGGCGGAAAAAAGTAAGGTCTGATATTTAAAAATATTAAAGGTGGAAACACAAAATAGTGGACCAAGTCTAAATGCATAAATATCCCATGAGTAAGTATTATTGCTGCCACAGCTTAGTCAGCATGTTGGGATAAAGGGTTACTCACTCTTGTGGCTAGGATAAATATGCCCTTTGTTAAACTCACGCCCCCTTTTTCCTTTTCCTTCTTTTTGTTTGTTTGGTTTTTTTCCTACAGGGTAAAACAAAAACAAGAACAAACAAACAAACAAAAAACCCATGAGCCTCTTGCTTCAGAATCCAAAGCACTGACCTTTAGATAGGATTGAAACCACTGGTCTGTGTATTTCCTGTGATGACCTAAGAGAATAGAAGCCTGCCCAGCATGCCACTGGAAGGTACCTGGCTTTGAATACGTTACTTTCCCACAGAAGGGATTAGGGAAAGGCCTTCTTAGAAACAAGGGTAACGACCAAACTCTGTCCTGGATGTGTTTAACTTTCACTTTCTCTTCTCCTTTCAAAAATGACCCCGCCTGCCTCATCCCTGCTTCTCACAGGACAAAACAGAGCCCCCACAATCAAGCTCACCAGCCTGTGGGTTTTCTGTAGTTCCTTCACAACTGTTTCCCCTCAACACACCAAACTCTCAACTTCCTAGCCCTCCAATTCTAGACATTGCAGCATGCTTCCAGACTCCAGGGCCAGAATCGTGACTGAAGTGTAGTGAGGAGAAGAGGGCGTGTCACTCTCCAGAGATGTGACTGCCAACACATTGTGGATCTGCTCAAGAAACCCAAACATGGGCATAGCGCTGGGGCAGCTTGCGACAGATTGAACCGTTTGCCAGTTCTTAGTGTTGTCATTCTCCAGTCCAGATTTCCCAGCCACTCAACAAACGGTGAAATGACACGAAAGGGGTTTCTGTTCCTAACACTCTGAAGCACAAAACTTTCCTAGGAAGCCAATGAGATATTTGAGGACGTACGAACATTTCATAGCAGGGTTCACCACTTCAGAAAGCAAGACAGGGATATTTTCACCATATTATTCCAGTTGTTCCTCTTAACCTTGTTTAGTGTCTTCTTGTTCAATTTATAGCTAAAATGATTTATTGATTTACCAGAAATTTTCAGTCACTCCCCAGTGAGTGATAGGAACATTGACCATACCTGTCATTGACGATTCAACCCACTAGGGGGAAGTGTATCAAGTCAAGGCAAAAGAGTCAACAACAGTGCCCCCAGACTCTAACAGAGAGAAAGTGGGCGCAGGGACAGGGCTGGGAAAGCATAGCTGGGCAGTGAAAGGCTCAAAAGTGACCAGAGAATGGTCGTGACATTCATGTGTCTTTTGAATCTGTTGAATTTCTTTTATACTAGAGTTGCCTGAGTGTAACAAATATTCCCTCCTCCCTTTTAGTCCATACATCTTTACTTGTAAGTGTCCATTGCAATGAGTCCATTGGTCTGGTTTGAAGCCTCTGGCTTCTGCTACCCTATCGATGCTGGGCCCTCACTGGGACTCCTCTTGGATTTCCTGTTGTTGTGCTGTGTCATGGAGACCTTACAGCTCTGGATCTGTAGGACCCACCCCTTCACATACCCCAGCAGTTCACAGATGGGGTACATGGGGTAGGCTAACTCACAGCCCTGACTCTGGGCCTAGGTGTTGGCTGGGTTCGTTCATCCACCGACTTTTCCTCACCGTGGCCACCCAGGCAAGCTCTCCGGCACTGCCACAGCTAGCTCACCCAATGCAGCCTGAAGCAAGGTGTCCTCACACCCCTGGGTCCATGCACTCACCCCGCCAGGCCCAGTTCTACTATTCTGCCCAGGTGATGCTCAGTACCAGCACTATCTCATGCTGCAGCCAACGAGGGCCAGGGCCAGCTCTTCTGTCCCCATGCCTCTGAGGTCGGCTCTCTCACTTGCCACAGGCGGCAAGCGGTGGAGGAGCATGTTTCCCTCACCCATGCCACTACAAGGCATATGAGGGAGGGGGTGGGGTCAGCTCTCCTGCCCTCGTGCCCTCAGGACCAGCTCAACTGCAACTCCCCCCCCACACACACAGAGTTAGCTCTACTGTGTTGCCCAGGTGAGGTGCAGGGCCTGCTCTTTGGAATGCTGCTGTGGTGAGAGGCAGTGCCAATTCTCCCATGACCTCAGGGCCATCTCTCCAGCCCGATCCAGATGGCAAGGAGCATGGGGCATGGGAGGTCTTCTCTCCCTTCCTCTCTCCACCTTAAGAGGGGTGGGGGCGGATCTTCCACACACACTCACAGAGGCAGATTACCTGCCGCATCCACAGGGGCAGCTCTACCGTGCTGCCCAGATGTGGTGCAGGGCCAACTCTTCCAAGTGCTACAGCCAGTGAGGGCAGGGTCAGCTGTAACAAACATTCTTTAAACTGGTGTTTCTGATGATCTTGAGAGGCCTGTTGTCCCATCCTGTACCTGCCTGGGGGTTAGTGGAACATTTTGGTCTAATCACTCACACATTTTTTTTCACTCTAGGTGAACACATGGAAAGAGCAAGGGGAAAAATAGCTTGTTTTATTTTGTGCCAAGTTTTTTTAAAATATAATAGCAGCCATCATTCTTCCCCCTTTTCAGTCTTGAGTCTACAAAGGGGCTCACATTTGAAACCTATTTAGCACTTTTACTGGAACTCACAGAAAGCTTCCAAAGCTATATTTGAGTTTCAGGCTTTGTCAGTGAAGCGAAAGGGAAGAAGGCAGCCACTCTCCCTGATGGTCTGATAGAGAAGCAGGAATTTATCTTGATGCAGGTAACCCATCATGCCTGGGGAAAAGAAACTGAAGGTCTTACTTAGGGTTTCTATTGCTGCAATGAAACATTATGACCAAAGCAACTTGGGGAGGAAAGGGTTTACTTGGCTTATACTTCCATATCACTGTTCATCATAATAGGAAGTCAAGACAGGAACTCAAACAGTGTAGGAACCTGGAGGCAGGAGCTGATGCAGAGGTCAGGGAGGAGCGCTGCCTACTGGCTTGTTCATCAAGGCTTGCTCAGCCTGCCTTCCTAAAGCACTCAGGACCACCAGCTCAGGGATGGCACTACCCACAATGCTTAGGGATGGCACCACCCACAATGCTCACGGATGGCACCACCCACAATGGGCTGTGCCCTCCTCCATCAACCACTAATTAAGAAAATGTCCCTATATAGGCTGATTTTATGGGTGCTTCGCATTTTGTTAATTGAGGTTCCCTTCTCTCAGATGACTCTAGCTTGTGTCAAATTAACATAAAACTATCCATCACACCTATAGTCAACACATTAGGACTCACTTAATGATAAACTGATAAACGTATCTGAAAAACTTGAAACAGAAATATGTCGAGTAAAGTAAAAATGTCCCTTGACAGTGTAAAACCTAGTACATACTTTAAATTCATGTAAACCTGAACGTATGAGTTCAGAATGCAGCAACACCCTGCACTCCTGACAAATCAGATGGCCTTAATGGTGAGCATGGTAGGACTTGCCCTCAAAAATATCTAGGAGACAGGTGGATTCCTAGAGCTAGGTGGTCAGCCAGTCTAGGCAAATTGGTGAGCTCCAGGTTCAGTGGGACCCTGTCTTGGAAAAGAAAGTGGAGAACAATTAAGGAAAATCAGCAGTATTGACTGACTTCTGTCTTCTGTGTGTGCTTGCGCGTGCGCATGTGCACACACGCACATACACACACACAGACAGACAGACAGACAGACAGACAGAGAGAGAGAGAGAGAGAGAGAGAGAAACAGACATACAGAGAGAATTCTAGGAAACTCATTTGAAGTATGTGGCTGTTTGAATAAGAACGGCCCCCATAGGCTGACATAAGTTTGCCCTTGTTGGAGTAGGTGAGGAAGAAATGTGTCACTGGCCATGGGCTTTGAGGTTTCGAAAGTCCATGCCAGTCACACCCCCACTCATCAGGATGCTCCATGCCACGCATGCCGCCATGCTCTCTGATGTGATTTTGTAAAAATGGCTTTGGTCACGGTGTCTCTTCATAGAAATAGAACAGTGACTGAGACAAGGGGAATTTTTAAGTTTTCTTCTAGTAAGTCAGTCATCTGACTTAGAGATGGAAAAGGACGACTGCCCCAGGGTGTTTCTGAGATGGCTGGAGGCTGCATGTAGAGCTCAGAGAGTTTTCTCCATTTCTCTTTGTGTAAGAGAAATGTGGGTGAGTCACAGGCAGAGAAATGCAGGATCTGCATCACATTCCCTGGGAATGGATTCGGGAACTGCAGGGGTTGTACTTTTGTCCCTCCTTCCTCTCTCTCCCTCTCTCACACCTACCAACCTGCCTCCCTCCCTCCCTCCCCCTCCCTCCCTCCCTCCCCCTCCCTCTCTCACATCTACCAACCTGCTACAAAGTCACAAAGTCCGAAGGGGCAGAGACAACTATTGTGACTAACTCAGTCCTTAAGCCTCCCAAGCAGGTGGTGGTGGGCCGGGCGTTGGTGGCACACGCCTTTAATCCCAGCACTCGGGAGGCAGAGGCAGGCGGATCTCTGTGAGTTCGAGGCCAGCCTGGTCTACAGAGTGAGTTCCCAGACAGCCTCCAAAACAATACAGAGAAACCCTGTCTCGAAAAAAAAACCAAAAAAAAAAAAAGCCTCCCAAGCAAATATGAAATTTATTAAGTAATGAAATTTTCAACTAGTTAACCTTGTGCCTAGAGGAAAGTATATTTTATACCTTAAATCAGATGATTTGAACTAATACAACTTATCTCCAAATATATGTTTTCAGACAATTTTTAAGGTACTGATGATCAAACCAATGCCCTGCACATACGAAGGAAGCTCTCTACCACCAAGATCTAACCCTAGCCTTATGATACCTGATATTAGATTTCACTTGTACTTTTCCCAAGCCAGCCTCCTGCCACTGGTCTGCACAGAATATAGGTGTCACACCAAAGCAATATTGTGGTCCAGACAAACAGACACATGGACTGATGGAAATGCGACATACTTTTAAAGATGTGAAAGGATGGGAACAACGCCCACCATTCAAGAAGGCTAAGAGCACAGAGCCTTGAAAGAGGATGAAGCAGAAGCATCAGAGATTGCTCAGGCCAAGAAATGATACACAGCTTGCCAACTGCCACCCACCCAACAAGCAGCTCCTTTATGTGAGGCCAGGGTTAGCTCATTGCTGCTTCCTGTTCTCTGCAGAAGTGCAGGGATTTTTGGCAAGAAACATGGTAGCATGCTCTTGGTTTTTCCCATTGGGCTTTCACAGGACAGAGAGAGTAGCCATGGTTTCCAGTTCAGCCACTGTGACCTCCTCACTTTGCGATGGGAACAAGTCTTTGTCCCTTCCAAAGCCCTCTCCATTTAGCTGCAAATAAGAAATAACCACACATGTTCAGTCACCTACAGGTTTGTGGGAGGATGTGGCAGCCGATGCAGAAGGGTCCTGAAAGAGCCTGAAGGTGCGAAGCATTTTATAAAATGGAAAAAGGAATCAGGGCTGAAACTTGGCATGAGCTAGAGCTTCACGATCAACAAGGATAATTGGCATCCATTCAACTCCTTAGATAACTGAGCAGCTAGTGTGTTTATATGCCATACTGGCAGTGTTTAACTGCAATCTTTGATGTGGAAGCATAACTTTGTTCTTTACAGGTTAAGAGAATAAAGCTACAATTCTGATAAATGGATCAGAGACTCAAATCCAGGTCTGAGACCCAAGGCTCACACATAAGCTCACACTGAAGACCAGAGTGATGGGAAACCTGGCCACTGGAGGGTATGATGATGGAATCTAACCAGCTTTCTCTGCACTGATTCTCAAGAGTCTTTTGCTCTCAGAAGCATCCTGCCCCAGAGTTCTGCTTTGGAAGGTCACATGACTTTCCCCAGGGAGGAATCGCCTGAGTTTGTGGGGATCTTTTATATGGAAGAACAGTTATGTGGAAGAGGTTCTCCAGGACACCCTGGGAACCTATGATGTAAGTCACCATGTTCCTTCTTACATCTACTCTCCACATGCTAAAGAAAGGGAAGTGAGAGCTGGTCTTTATTGTCTGTATACATATTCTTTGTTGTTAAAACTATCATTGCATTTTAAAACTCTCTCTCTCTCTCTCTCTCTCTCTCTGTGTGTGTGTGTGTGTGTGTGTGTGTGTAGACATGGGGCAACTTTTAAGTGTTTCCTCATCGTCTACCTTTTTGAGGAGGCAGTCTCTTATTTTCTGCTGCTGCACCGTGTACTCCAAGCTAACTGACCTCTGACATGTGCCTCTCATCCCTCCACAGAGGTGCTGGGATTACAGATGTCTGCTGCTGTATCAGCTCTTCCATGTAAGCTCAGGAGACTGGACGTAGATCTTTGGGCTTGCACGGTTAGTGCTTCTACCCAGTGAGCCAACTGCCTACCCCCTTAATGAATTAATTAACTGTTTAATGAAACAGACTCTCTTTTTGTTGTTTAGGGTGTCTTTTATTTATTTCCTGACAATTCTGGCCATGTAAGCAATGCATTTCGATTGTATGAAGTCCTCCCTCCCTCTCCCCTAGGAAGCCTGTAGTTCCTCTCTCCCAGTCTTCCCAAGTACCCCCAACACACCCCTCCACAACTGATGTCCTCTCTCTTTTTGTTGTTGCAATAGTCCATTGAGTCCAATCCATACTTCCTGTTAGAATGCTATCTGATACTGTTGACCTGATTTTGCTCGGGTAACCATAGCTATAGTAACTAAGGGTTTCTTGTAGCCCAGGCTAACTTGAACTCATTATGTAATGGAGGCTGACCTTCAATTTGATTTGTAGTTCAGGCAAACTCGTGGTAATCCTCCTGCCTTAGCTTCTTAAATTCTGGGGATTACAGGGGAGTACCATTATGCTTGGCTTTATTTTCTGTGTTCTTATTTCTTTGTACCTGAGACCTTGCTGCCTGTGAGGAGATTGCCTTCCCAAAATTACCTAATCCGTGGCAAGAGTGCAGGGTCTGCCTAAGAGCACGCCTCTCCTAAGTTACAGCAGACTCAGGCCTCCCAATTGGTGCTGCTCTCTTAGGAGGTGGAGGCTTTCGGGTGTGGGCGGAGTCTAGCTGAAGTACATAGGTGGATGGCGGAGCACCTCTGGAGGTTATACCTGCCCCCTATCCGGTTTCACTTTGGTTTTCATTTGCCAGGAAGTGGTCAGACTCCTCTGAGCCTGTGTCCCCACTGCCAGAGAGCTCAGGTCAACAGCACGAGGACAAGCAACCACATCAGAGATGGCAACAAAATAAGTCTTGCCTTTCCTTAATTGTCACTGTCAGGTATTTGGTCACTGTGACAAGAAAAGTGAAAAATACAAGAGTCAACCTGAGTTAGAAGCTTCACTGTCCCCCTCTAGCTGGCTCTCAATCTCCAAGGGGCAATATGCCTTTGGGTCACATTCCTGTGCCTATTGAACAGGGGGACCTACTGGATACCCCAGGCTGCCAGAAACACTCAGATGAGCCAGTTGGAAACTAACTCCATGGCTCACCTGCTCTGCCCACTGCTTCCTACCCAGCGACAAAGCCCCCCACCCCCTCACCCCCCCACCCCCCCCACCCCAGTGCATTCCTTCCCTGGTGACAGGCCAGGGCTTCCTCATGGGTCCAGTGTAGCAGCCCATGACCCTCCTTGTAGAAACCTGAGAAATGGCAGCTGTCCCCTAATCTGCTGACCTCCTCATACCATAGCAAAACAAAATCCCAGATGGATTTTAAAGAAAACCTACCCTTTTGCAAGTATTTGACATTTTGGTATACTTGCCTTTTTTGGGTGTTGTGCTCTAAAACTGTGTTCTGTTTGGTTTGGTTTGGTTTCTGTTTTTTTTTATGGTGAAGGCTATAAAACTGGGTGAGTTTTCACAGGCCAGGCAAGGCAAGTGCTTTAGCATTGAGCTACATCTCAAGCCTTCTTAAATTATTCTATTACAAATCAGTGAGATTAGCCGAGCATTAGTGGCACACACCCTTAACCCTAGCACTTGGGAGGCAGAGACAGGCGGATCTCTATGAGTTCGAGTCCAACCTGATCTACAGAGAGAATTCCAGGACAGGCTCCAAAACAATACAGAGAAACCCTGTCTCGAAAAAAACAAAAAACAAAAAACAAAAACAAAACAAAACAAAACCATAAACAACAACAACAACAAAAAACCAAATTAGTGAGATATAATTTGCTGAAATTCCTTACAAAGGTAGTATGGTTGAGAACAGAATTCTTTCAAAGCCAATTAAATGTGCCTGGTAAGTGTTTGGATTGAAAGAAGCTGCAAGTTGTTTGGTGACTTTTACAGCTCCAGACGAACATTTTGTTAGCCTCTCCGAAACAGGAATTTTCATTAAATTGAGATGGATGAATCTGAGGCTGGAGCCAAGTAAAAACATAACTGTGATGAACCCTGAGAGTCGGGGCAGAATGACAAGGGACACCCGAAGAGAAGGGCACTCACAGGCGGACACCTACTGCAGCCAAACTCAAGAGCACTGCTTTTACACCTGCAAGAGCATTCACCAGACTGCCAGCGGATCTGGGAATTAACAAGACTCACGGGCTCCCGGCAGCGTGTCTACCCCTCACCCATTATTATTTTCTAGAAAAACAGTATGATAAAAGAAATTATAAATACGGATAAAAGAAACTAAGATAAATGAAATTATTGAGATATGTTTCTAATACCCCCCACACACAATGAGATGCTACTGCTACAGATATAGTGTACAAATTTGGAAACTCGCAAACTTTTGTAATCACTAGTTTTTCACCACCAAGAATCAGTTTTCTGGGACTGTGGGGGAGAACAACACCCTCATTGCCGATATATGTGAAGGTTTACCAAAAGTCCTAGCCCTTGATGCACATCGGAGCTGGGAGACTTCAAAAGTTTTATGCAGTTTATCTGAGGTGAAACTCTGGTTTGCTCACTTAAAACTCTTTGATGTGTCGCGTGCATAAAGTTCCTCCAGTCCCAAGTAGGCAGGAACAATCCAAGTGTATCTTTAGTGCCCCTAGCCTCTCACAAGTAGCTTAGGAACTTGAAGTGACATGTGTCAGTTCTGTGACACTGGTGCATGTTTACGGGGATTTCTACTACACACAGGAGGTAGGTGTGGTAAAGAAAGTATTTCTGGCATAAAAAGAGAAAGCAGGCAAAGACTGTGATCCTAGGAACATAGTATTTGAAGGAGAAAGCATTTAGGGGCTAGAGGTTCAGGAGAGGGACATGACCCCCATTTAAGCCTCTGTCGGGGGGCCGCTCTCTCTGTGCTCTGCTGGATGGAGGGCCAGCTATGGTTACTGCAGTGGCTCTCAGGATGTAGTCCCTGGGCTGCACAATCGGTACTGTGTCAGAACTTGTTGGGAGGGTGAAGATCCTCCTCCTGGGCTTGAGTTAGAAACGAAGGGGCAGAGGCAGCAGCTTGCAGCTCAGCCAGCCCACCTTGGGTGATTCTGTCACATTCTACAGCTGAGGATCAGTGGGAATACAGGCCTGGCAGCATCTGTCCCGATCACTTCTCTTCCTTAAGAAAGTTGACTGCAGATTTTCCACATACACTGGCTAATTGGTTCCTCCTTCTGTTCTTGTGAGCCAAGATATTAACAACTTGGATCTTGTTAGTGTCATCAACAAGCTTTAAAATCCCCATCTTATTAACTGCCATCAGAATTTTCAGTTGACACCATCAACACCATAGATACCAAAGCCCTTCTTACATAAATTCTACAGGAAGAGACTTCCTCCTTTTGTTTACAGAGTTAATGAACTAAAACTTCCGGCAGAATCATAATCTACTAAAATTATACATGCTTTCCTTGAAATCTCAAGCATTAATCAAAACCCTTAGATTGTCATGACATTGAATCAGAAGCGTCATTTGGACGACAGTGATGATGAGAGTCCACTTGCTAATGCAATTCCTGAGTTACACTGTACACACACACACACACACACACACACACACACACACACACACTCTTCCTCTCAAGACTTAAAACACATCCCACACTTCAGAATTAAACTAATCAACTGCCTTAGGTTGTTTCCATCATCCCTTTAATGTTCCACATAGTTCAGAATTGCCTTTAGCAAGGGGAAAAAATTACCCACTGTGATGATTACTCTGAATGGGGTTTTATTAATGTAATTTAGGTCCTCCTCTTATAGGAGAGGAGGGAATGAAGACAACAGGATAAAGATCAGAGTTTGGGGGCAATAAACTGCCATCAGGTGTCTTTAATCAGAAGTCGGAGGACTGGAGCTGAAGTCCATCCATTCTGCTGCTCTTCAAGAGAAAATACTACTTTCAACAAGGCCCAGGCTGCTCACACAAGCATGTTTAGAAAATGATTCCGCACTGGAAACCAGACATTAAAAACAAGGCTCCGTGTCCCATCACCCATGTGGCCGGAAGAGGGAAGCGGTGCCACACTACACATCTCACTGCCCATACAAGGCAACACGACTCTGCCTTGACCCGAGTTCAAATATACATTGCCCCTGAAGTAAACCATTCCCCCATCTGGCTATCAAAGCAATACAGAGATGACAGAGGTTTATCACCAGATGCTCTCCGTGTGCGTGAAGAGGAATTCCATGTATCAGATGACAAGTAGCCATATAACTGAAAAACTCTGAACACCAGCAAAAACACTCTTTTTGACAAAACAGAGAGAAGAAGGAGAGTACTTGATCCAAAAAGTGTTAGCTGGGACTTCACAAAAACAACCCACCCGATCAGTTCAAAGACACACTCCATCAATCCAAGTGCTTGATGTCAACACCTGACTGAATTTTACAGCCACATGGAAGACATTTTAAATATTCACTAATTTATGTGTGTGTGTGTATATGTGTGTGTGTGTATGTGTGTGTGTATGTGTGTATGTGTGTGTGTATGTGTGTGTATGTGTGTGTGTGTATGTGTGTGTATGTGTGTGTATGTGTGTGTATGTGTGTGTGTATGTGTGTGTATGTGTGTGTATGTGTGTGTATGTGTGTGTATGTGTGTGTGTATGTGTGTGTGTGTATGTGTGTGTATGTGTGTGTGTATGTGTGTATGTGTGTGTATGTGTGTGTGTATGTGTGTGTGTGTGTGTGTGTGTGTGTGTGTGTGTGTATGTGTGTGTGTATGTGTGTGTGTATGTGTGTGTGTATGTGTGTGTATGTGTGTGTGTGTATGTGTGTGTGTATGTGTGTGTGTGTATGTGTGTATGTGTATGTGCATGTGTGTGTATGTGTGTATGTGTGTGTGTGTGTGTGTATGTGTGTGTGTGTATGTGTGTGTGTATGTGTGTGTATGTGTGTGTATGTGTGTGTATGTGTGTGTGTGTGTATGTGTGTGTATGTGTATGTGTGTATGTGTGTGTGTATGTGTGTGTGTATGTGTGTGTGTATGTGTGTGTATGTGTGTGTGTGTATGTGTGTGTGTATGTGTGTGTGTATGTGTGTGTGTATGTGTGTGTGTGTATGTGTGTGTGTATGTGTGTGTGTATGTGTGTGTGTATGTGTGTGTGTATGTGTGTGTATGTGTGTGTGTATGTGTGTGTGTATGTGTGTGTGTATGTGTGTGTGTATGTGTGTGTGTGTATGTGTGTGTATGTGTGTGTGTGTGTGTATGTGTGTGTGTATGTGTGTGTGTATGTGTGTGTGTATGTGTGTGTGTGTATGTGTGTGTGTGTGTGTGTGTGTGTGTGTGTGTGTGTGTGTGTGTGTGTGTGTGTGTGTGTGTGCGTGCAGCTTTTGTGATTGATTCTCTCTGTCCACTATCTGGGAATTAAATTTGGGTCATCAGCCTATGGCATAGCCTCCGTCCTCTGAGCTATCTCAATGGCCCTTGGAGAACTTTTTCTCAATTTCACTCTTAAAACACTCAAACACATTTTATATGAGACATGAGGAAAGAGAAAAGAGGAGCACATGGCGCGTTCTCTCTTATGTCATGGATTTGAAATGCAAGACAAAAGTCATTAGGGAGACTAACAGGCCTTGGTGTGAGTTCCCAGGATTTTTTAGTCTCCTGCAAATTGGTGAAGAAGCAATGTAAACCAGTTATCTAGTGAAGAGTATAGAGCGTGAGAGGCGTGGCTTTAACGCTGTGGGAGGGAACAACAGGAAGCAGAGGCCACCATAGCAACATCCTTGCCACACTGGATCTCCCTCCCTCCCTCTCTCCCTTCTCTCCCCTCTCCCTCTCTCCCACTTCCCTCTCTCCCTTCTTCTCTCTTCCTCCCTGTCCCTCTCTTCCTCTCTCTCTCTCTCTCACTCTCCCCCTCCCCCTCCTTCACCATCTCCTCCCCTCTCTCCCTTCCTCCCTCTCTCTTCTTCTGTCCCCCTCTCTCCCTCATCTCTCCCCCTCCCCCATCTCACCTCCCCCCCACCTCTCCCTCTCTCATTCTATAACTGGGCCACAGACTCAGAAAGTCATTGGCTGCTTCCCCTCATCTGCCAGTTGTATTAAAAATAACATCTGTGCTCACAAGGCAGCACATACCGAGCCCTTATTCTGGCAGGAAAGTGCTGGTTTTGTTTGATGTCTTACCTTTCTTCTTAAACCTTCAAAGTCAATCTCAAACACATAAAACCATAATCACTGTGGTGGAGTACATATTTTTATTTTAAGACATCTGGACCTACTTAGAGGTTTTTATGTGGGAAACTTTCTAGATGGAGGCCTCTTTCTCCTTCCTTCTTTACCTTCAATCTGTCAATCTCTGGCATGATGCTGACACACATTTATCCCTAGTGCCTGGGAATGGGCAGATTGCCTTTTCTGAGTATTTTCCTAATTGAATTCAAGGAAGTGTTGATATGAGAGAATCAGCCACATTACTCCCTCTTTCCTGTCCAGTCATTCACAATAATTAACGATGCATTATGGTGAGTTTAGCAGAAACTTAAGATCATAATATATCAGTGTTTTCAGAGATTGTATATCACTGTCAAATATACCACATAAAGTCATTAACAAAGTAAGTGGCCCTTGTTTTCTTGCATACGTGCATTAGTTGTTAGAATCAAAAGAAATATAAGTACAATAGATTAAACTTAAAATTAAAACTATATCCATGCTATTCGTATGTATTTCTGTGATTTTTGGTTGGAATATGGCCTGAACCGTCATGAGGAAAGGGTGTGACTCTAGTTTGAATCAGCACCAGCACAAACTGGCAAGTTGTTCAGTATAGTTCTGGCCACTGAGATGCTCCGCCACTCTCACTGTGGTGGGTGTGTTTGTTTCTTTGCCATGAAAAATTGTTTTCAGCATGGATGATCCCCAAATACTAGAGGGTGAGTTAAAGATGTGTCTTCTTTGCCCAGAACTAAAGAGTTTCCCAGGATGCAGGAAACAATGTTTAAGTCAGGACAGTTCAGGGCAGACTACAGTGAATTTGGTAGATTTCTGAGAACAGACTGTGGTCTGGTTCTCATTAGTTCATCTCTTACAACACCAACTTGTGGCAACTATAGTTACTGAGAACTTGATTTGACACACAAAAACTGTCCAAATTTAGGACCATGTGGCTGAAATCAAGCTGGCACCTGGTCACACCACCTAAAGAGTAACATAGCTCCTTGTCTAATCTAGGAATGATCAGGTTTTGAAGTGTGACATCATGACTTAAAAATTAAACTGTAACTTTTTTTTCTCTTCCAGCAATGGTCTTAGAGGCACTCAGTTTGATGTACTGTTGTAAGCTGTCCAGCCTAAAACTAGGTTGGACCTGTTCTGCAGCCTGGAGAATGAAATTGTTTACCTTTACACCAATAAAAGTCAGGAAGACACCAAAACTGTATGTGGTGTGTCCCCAGACAGATGTGAAATGTTTGCGCTGAGACATCTAAAGTCCTCAGGAGATTGCCTAAAACAAAGCAAAGTATTTCAGTGGGGCTTCGGTGGCTCCATGTGGACTAGGATGGGTCTGAGATGGGGCCAGATGTCCTTCCTTCTCTGTTGGGGAGTTGGAACTGTGAGAGTGCTGAAGGCACAAGCCTAATGTCAGGAGTCTAAATAAGCTAAGCAACAAAAAAATCAGGTCTTGTTTTATGTAAAAAGGAAAAAAATTAATCACAAACGCCAGCGGCATGGCTCAGTGAGACTGTCGACCTGAGTTCAATCCCTGGAACCCCCTCACAAAGTTATCATCTGCTGCACACACATACATCTCTCCCATCACGTACACAGTAGTAAATAAATGATAAACTTCTAAACGCAAGTGCTAAAAAAGAAAGGGCACAATAAGATCTATCTTAAATATTCTCTCTGCAACAACAGTTTGGTTTTATACAAACTCCGGATTCTTTCCAGATGCACTCACAACACTGAAAGCCATGTGCTATCAAGCAATGTTTGCAAACACACCTCAGTGTTTCCTTTCTCCTGAAAACAGTCACTTTCCAGACCACACACTTGGTCCCTGATGGCAAGCAGTTCGAAACTCTTTGAGTTGCCTTTAGGGCACTATCAGCTTATGGTCCCTTCTCAGTCTTAATGAAGTGTGTAAGAAAGCAGGTCGCTTCCTGCACTCACCTAATGTAAGTCCATACCACTTAATTTTTCCTCCCTAAAACAAAATTCCTGCCTTGGAGGACAGCATCTACCAGCACTGACAGGGTAAGAGCACAAGCGCTAAAGTCAGTCCCGAGTGGTGAAAAGCACGGCTTTGAGGAATGGTGGCTGTATACACAAGAAAACTTGGGGCTGGGGAGAAAACTCAGTGGCTAAGGGTGTGTGCTAAAACTTGGGGGTTAGAGAGACGACTCAGTGGCTAAGGGTGTGTGCTGAAACTTGGGGGTTAGAGAGACAACTCAGGGGTTAAGGGTGTGTGCCGCTCTATCAGAGGACCTGGATTCAAATCCCAGCACCTGCTGTTAGCAGCTCACACTTGCCTGTAACTCCATCTCCAAGAGATCTGATACCCTCTTCTGGGTTCCACCGACACCTTTACCCATGAACACGGACATAGACACAGGTACACGGGTGTGCGCACACATACACACAGAGGCACACACAAATAAAATAAATCTTAGAGAGAAAAATTTAGTTGGCCATAGCAACTTAGTAGTTTATGAATTCTTATGTAATTACTGCTATCTCCCATGTCACCTCCATTAAACTAAACACACTTTCTTTCTTTCTTTCTTTCTTTTTCTTTTTTGAGACTGAATTTCCCTGTGTAACAGTACTATCTATCCTGGAACTCACTTTATAGACCAGGATGGCACTGAACTCACTGAGATCCTCCTGCCTCTACCTCCCAAGTGTTGGGATTAAAGGCATGTGCCACCATTGCCTGGCAAACTAAACAAACTTTTTAGACGTCAGTTAACAAGTTTATCATTTCATTTTTTATTCTAAAACCATATCTCAGCATCGCCAAACTGGGTCCTAGAGCACTTAGATTTCCTTTCATGGCATTTGCTCAAGCAATGAGCTCATTTACAGCTTACATGTTGTGTTTTCCTCTGACTTCACTCTTGGGGCTTCTGTCTTTACTTCTAAGATGCCGGCTAGTTAGCACATAATTGCTTCATGGAAGAGCCTGAAGATACAGTTATGTGAGGTCTTTTAATTAAGCCTGACAAATGTATCATCCTCTAACAAAAGGTTTTCCAACATTAGCTCAGTTGATATTTTAGACTGGATAAGTCCTGGTTGGAGGGTGGCCCTGACGTATTAGAAGATAATTCAACAGCATCCCCAGGCTGACCCAGTAGATGCCAGCTGGGACAACTGGAAACATCTCCAGACAGCATCAAATCTTTGCTGTAGGGACAAAACACCCAAGAAAAGAACCTTGGGTTGGCACAAAGGGTAGAGATATGTATTCTTCTCTTCATGGCCTTTGAAGTAATAGATATTATGCGGAATCAACATAAAGGCAACAAGGAATGGCTTCTGTGTCGCCCAGTGTGAAAGAGAAAAAAAGGCCTCACACTTGAAGCAAAGGAAAATATGGCTTAATTATCTTGTTCATGTAGCAAATCTATATTTAAAAACTGTTATGCTTACCATTTCCAGGTGGAATACTAGGCATATATACTAGGGAGAAAGGCATCTATTCTCCAACACCACTAATGTTTACTAATGTATTAAGTTGGGAATATTATGGGGTATCTCTGGAGCTACATGGTGAACAAGACAGACAAGATGTCTGTTCTTAGACCTTTAATTGGAGAGTTTGGTACATGTAAATACAAGGAGATATGGACTCCACCATGAAACTGTAACAATCATGTCTTTCAGGCTGGGGAGAGGACATCCCTCCTGCCAAAACAGCTCCATTCATTTATTTAATTATCAGAAACCAGGCTAATACCTTCCCTTCCCTAAATCAACTCAAGGAAAGTAGGCAGGCACTCTGTTCTAGGACAGTGGTTCTCAATCTTCTTATCGCTGTGACCGTTCCCCATGTTATGGTAACCTCCAACCATAAAATTATCTTCATTGCTGCTTCATAACATACTTTTGTTGTGGTTATGAATTGTAATGTAAACATCTACTATGCAGGATATTTACCAGAAATCCCAAAGCAGTCATGATCCACAAGTTGAGAACCACTGCTCTAGAATGATTCAAATTAACCAACCGGAAGCTGTTTCTTCTACTTTGCCTTTTCTATGAAAAGCACAATAAAGGTATCGCCTTTCCTTGCCCCTTGCTCATTCCTGCCTTCCTCTGTGGGACATGTCCACAGGGAACACCAGTAATAAAAGCCACTGTAAATCAAAATCCGGTCACTCTAATCATATGACAGAGAACGCATGGGAAAGAGACCAGAAAGCTTTCCTGAGAAAGGTTCGAGTCAATAAAATACATACACAGGAAACAAATCTCATCTACAGAGAAAAGACGGCAGAAGTGACCAGGCACAACCAACTTGGAGTGGGAGAGCAGAGGCTCCGATTCCTTCTGTGCTTATCCTGAAGGCAATTAGTAGCCACAGAGTGTTTGAACTGGTGTTTTATTGGAGGGATCCTTCTGGTTGCTGTGTGGGGGCTATGTTAATGGAGAGAGGACTACACAGAGGCCAGGAAGTGGGCTGTTGGAGTGATGCAAGAAAAGGTTGGGTTGGAATGGGTTGGTACAGGGAAATAGACAGATGTTAATAGATTGGAAAGATTTTCAAAAGGAACTGAGCATTGCTGAAGGACAAACAAAGGGAAAGGAAGAGGCCACTGTTGGGAGCTTATGACAGTGAGGCAATATGCCCAGCCATGTCTTTGCTGAGATATAGCAACTATGAGGTCAGCCAGAGTTGGGAGGAGGCTACAATGGTCTGGAACAGAGAAGGACACTTAAAAATCACATGAAAGGTAGCTAAAGTTACTAATAAGTTATGGTAGCAGCAACCACAAGTTGGCCTGGAGAAGAGAGACAATGAAAAAGCAAAGGACGTGTTCACTGCTCACCAGGAGAAGAGGGTTCTGAAAAGAGTCTGAGATGGAGGTGATGGATGGGGAAGCCGGAAAACCTTTGCCTAGAATCTCTGTACCCCCCCAGCCTCTCTGTATCATCTCCTCCCCAGCCTCTCTGTATCATCTCCTCCCCCAGCCTCTCTGTATCATCTCCTCCCCCAGCCTCTCTGTATCATCTCTGCCCCCACAGCCTCTCTGTATCATCTCCTCCCCCAGCCTCTCTGTATCATCTCCTGCCCCCCAGCCTCTCTGTATCATCTCCTCCCCCAGCCTCTCTGTATCATCTCTGCCCCCCCAGCCTCTCTATATCATCTCCTCCCCCAGCCTCTCTGTATCATCTCCTCCCCCCCAGCCTCTCTGTATCATCTCCTCCCCCAGCCTCTCTATATCATCTCCTCTCCCAGCCTCTCTGTATCATCTCTGCCCCCCCCAGCCTCTCTGTATCATCTCCTCCCCAGCCTCTGTATCATCTCTCCCCCAGCCTCTCTGTATCATCTCTGCCCCCAGCCTCTCTGTATCATCTCTGCCCCCAGCCTCTCTGTATCATCTCTGCCCCCCCAGCCTCTCTGTATCATCTCTGCCCCCCAGCCTCTCTGTATCATCTCTGTCCCCCCAGCCTCTCTGTATCATCTCCTCCCACAGCCTCTCTGTATCATCTCCTCCCCACAGCCTCTCTGTATCATCTCCTCCCCCAGCCTATCTGTATCATCTCTGTCCCCCAGCCTCTCTGTATCATCTCCTCCCCCAGCCTCTCTGTATCATCTCCTCCCCCAGCCTCTCTGTATCATCTCTGCCCCCCACAGCCTCTCTGTATCATCTCCTCCCCACAGCCTCTCTGTATCATCTCCTCCCCACAGCCTCTCTGTATCATCTCCTCCCCACAGCCTCTCTGTATCATCTCCTCCCCAGCCTCTCTATATCATCTCCTCCCCCAGCCTCTCTGTATCATCTCTGCCCCCACAGCCTCTCTGTATCATCTCTGCCCCCCAGCCTCTCTGTATCATCTCCTCCCCCAGCCTCTCTGTATCATCTCCTCCCCCAGCCTCTCTGTATCATCTCTGCCCCCAGCCTCTCTGTATCATCTCCTCCCCCAGCCTCTCTGTATCATCTCTGTCCCCCAGCCTCTCTGTATCATCTCTGCCCCCCAGCCTCTCTGTATCATCTCCTCCCCCAGCCTCTCTGTATCATCTCTGCCCCCCACAGCCTCTCTGTATCATCTCCTCCCCACAGCCTCTCTGTATCATCTCCTGCCCCACCCTCCCACCAACCTCACTATCATCTCTCCCTTCTTCACAAAGATGTCATTCTGCTGAGACCCTTCATTGAAGACTCGGCCTCCGGCACTGCCTCCTTCACAGCACTTTCCCCGACCACCCCCGGGTTAGAGTGAGGGTCTTTGTCAGGCCTGCATCTCACTCAATGCCAGGTACTAACTCACAGCACCATCTTGTCCACAGTCCCATTAGGGACACACGGTAAGTGATGACACATTGTTTTGTTGACTAAATGAAAGGGAAGAAGGCTGTTACACTTGAGTCATTGGCAGCCCTGTAGGTAACCATTGCAGCCATTTTACTTTTTAAAGCTTGGTTCTTTTATTTTTTCGATATTATAATACGGTTGCAGCATTTACCCTCTCTGACCCTACCCTCTTACTTCTCTCTCCTTGTCTCTGTCATGGACTCCATGGAAGCCAATTTACTTTTATCTTAGAAATATTTCATATACATTTTCTGATATATGGGTGCTCAAGGAGATGAAATCTGAGGGGCACATACAAGGCTCACAAAAACAAGAAATAATTAAGAATAAAAAGCAAGGCTATGGCACTTTATACACTAGCTCTGGCGATTTTGCGTGTAAGTGCCAGCATGTTCCTACATTTTAACACACATGCTTTGGAAAGTGGAGGCCAGTGAGCAAAGTCCATAAAGGGGCCCACCATGACAGGGGAAGCTGAAGCTAGCCAAAAGAACACATGAAAATTTTAACAGGAGTTCTATGACAAAAGCTACTAGTTTTAGATTTTAAAACACCAATTATATACCTTTTAGAAAGCTTCGAAATATATGGTGATCACACATTTTAGTGTAGCCCCCAGCTATCTATGATGTGTATCATGTGGGATCATTGATGGGGTAACAACTGGGATACCACATGGGATGCGACAGAAAAGTGCATGCCACGTGAGTCAGGTGCCACTCAGAATTCTGAAAGGGACTTTCTCATGTATAAACTATAAATACAAGGTTTCCCTACAAATCATACCAAACCTGACATACTATCTCCCTCACCCTGGCCTCCCGAGTCAGAGCACAGAAGGGTTTCCTGTGCGTTAGTATACTCGGTGCCTTGTGTAGTCAGTGCGAGTCACTAATCTATGACTATGTTCTTAGATGTTAAAATAACGCTCAGTCAAATATATTCCTAAATAGGGCACAATGGTTAAACTGGCAGTGCTATGAATATCACAGGACCAAAGTATATTTTTGTCTTTATGTCTCTGTGCCAGATGTTGTTAAAGCAACTGCTGATACACAAACTTTTCTGTGGCAGTCACCAAGGACAGTGCGAGGCTTCTTTGGGGCTATTTTAAATTGTGTGCTTCACTTCACATAAATATTTACCCAAAGAAGGTATCTGACAGAACGAATCTATACACCATCAAAACCGCTTTACACGGAGCTATAATTTTTACTGCTGGAGCCTTGTGGAGGCCTAAAGATTGCCTGTGCCAACCTTCTTATGGAAAGAATAAATGCAGAGACACCGGAGAGGGGGTATCATTGACTCCAAAGTCTGTCTTGAAGCTCACCTCAAGCTGACCTGGGAAGAAAAGACTAGCTGTATTAGTGTGACCATCTTGACATTTAAAAAGAAAGACAAAGCCGGGCGTTGGTGGCTCACGCCTTTAATCCCAGCACTCGGGAGGCAGAGTCAGGTGGATCTCTGTGAGTTCGAGGCCAGGCTGGACCGACAGCCTCCAAAACAATACAGAGAAACCCTGTCTCGAAAAACAAAAAAAAAAAAAAAAAAAAAAAAAAAAAAAAAAGAAAGAAAGACAAGCCCTGAGTGAGAACCACAATGAAGCCGACATTTAAAAACAAATTTCTAGAGTACTGTTCTAACATGTAAAACAAGTCTCCTGGAGTTTGGCTTGTCATGACACCACATGGGGGCTCACGTACCTGAACGCGGTGGTGGCAAAAGGCTGGCACAGGGCAAGATTTCTGAACACGTAACACCAAAACGTAACGAGAAATCAAAGACATAATGAATCAGAGGCGTTTCTGGCCGTGCTCAATGGTGGAGCATCGCGGGGCATCGCGGGGCATCGTGGAACATCATGGAGCATCGCGGAGCATCGTGGAACATCATGGAGCATCGCGGAGCATCGTGGCGCATCGCGGGACATCTGCAGCATCGTGGAGCCTCACAGTGGTCTCGGTTCTCACACAGCATGCTCACTCTGCACGCTGCACGCCATCGCGTCACACACCACCAACCATCACAGCTTCAAACACCGCAGCTCCAAGTCGAGACTACTGTCTGTCATGAACTACAGCTTCTTACTGTGCATGCAAACGTCTCTGCTCTTGCAAAAACAGGATGGTTTAATTACAAGCTCTAAAAAGTCTTTTCCTTCTGCCATTCCTCAGCATACATCAAATTAACGTATCTTTGGAGTATGTTGTCGTAGAATGCTTGATTTGAAAAACTGCTGTTTGAGTTTTATAAAAAGTCACTAAATGAATTTTGGCATAAGAATAAACAAAGCTTCGAACTCCTGAACTGGCCCTAAACATGTTTCTGTTATTTTGTATTATATTTTTATGTGAAGTCATGTCCTCAGCACGGATGAATATAAAATCACAGTCTCCATAAATTCTGAAAATACTGAAGACATTCTGCACCCTGTAGTATCAAATATTCAGCCAAGATTGAATTCTTCATACATATCTATCAGATTAATATGTAAATCTGCTTTTATCTTCAATAAATGTTAAAATACCATGTATATCAGAGAATAGTTTAAAATTAATTCTTTATGACTTATTAACTGTATTTGATTTATATACCTATACACCCAAGGTTATGTAAAAATTCCTTGAGTGAAAAGGTATTTTAAGTAGAACAAGTTCAGGAAACTGATGTCACTTCCTCATCTGCCTACGATGAGTAAAAACATTGAAAACACTAATGTGATATGTGGTGCTCCGAATTGAAAATGGCCCCCATAGGCTAATCTATTTGATTGTTTGTTCCTGGTTGGTAAACTGTTTAGGGACGATTAGGAAGTGTGGCCTTGTTGGATAAAATAGGCCCTGGGATGTGGGCTTTCTCTGTCTGCTCTCTGCTGCCAGATACGATCACTCAAGTGCCATGCCTGCCTCCTGCTTACTGTCATGTTCCCCGACCATACTGATTATTGAAAATCCTATGGAACTGTAAGCAAACCCTCAGTTAAATGCCTTCTTCTATAAGCTGCCTTGGTCATGGTGTCTCTTCGCAGCAACAGAACAGTGACTAAGACACTCTAGTAATAGGTAATACAGATTAAATACCTAACATAACCAGACACTCCATTTCATATTTTATATGAATTTCCTTATTGACCCTGTACTGGTCCTATTTAGAAAGTGATATTGGTTCCTCTGCTGTCATATTAAGGTTGCTGAGTAGAAGTCTAAAGCTCCAGGTGAGTGTTGAAGCACTCCAACCCAGGCTGTTAGATGGCACCCTCAAGGGTGAACCCATGCTCTCGTGCTGGACGCAAACTTCATACACTTAAGTACGGCGCACTGTCCTGTGGGGAGAACTTGGAAGGTCCGTAGGGAATATAACACAGGTTCCTAAACCGAACAGTCTGGGTAGACTGAAGAGTAAATGGTACTGGCTGAGAATTTGATTAATGAGAGTCTGCTACACAAAGAAATAAGGGATATTCAAATGCAGGGACAAGGACCTGGGTAAAGGCCCCAGGGCAGGAAAGAGATTCCAGTAGTGAAAAGAGAAAAGAAAATGAATGTGCAACAGAAAATGGAGAGACTTGTGCCTGGACATGCGGGCACACTTGCAGACCTCAAGGGAGACCGTGTTTCCCTGCAATGACAGAGGAAAATAGTGGAAGAGTTTCCAGAAAGTCAGGCATTCTCCTACTGCGTGCTACAGTCTGTTCAGAAACAGACTGGTGGGTGAGAAATGTCCAGCCACCAAAAGGCTCATGAGGAAGCCTGTGTCACAATATTAGTACAGCTGGGGGAAGACAGGTTGCTAGTGACTGAGTAGTACTGTACAAGTGTCCCAGAATCTTAAGACTTGCTGGTGGACACACAAGAGGAAAACAGTAGTTTTGGGCATCTCCCTGCAGATTTTTTTCCACTTTCTTTCAATCCCTAGGAGAGCTAACTTGAGGGTAAATAATCCAGGAAAAGAAGAAATTGCCATCACAGACTTAATTGTTGTTAGGAATTATATGTCTGAAGTCCAAGTTTCCTTGGACCTGTCTACTTGGTAGTGATGAGACTGTGTAGCAGGAATGGAGAAAGAAGAGAAAGAACACTTCCCCCACAACAGCTGCGGAGAAATCTGTTTGTCAGATTTCCTTTATAGGATGCTTTTTTCAATCCTGGGAGGTTGTCACTGATACATACATAGTCAAGAGAGAGCTATGAGTTCAGACTACAGAGCTGAACAAGGCCATATTCTTGAATGCTTTTTCCTTTGTTTCCCCCAAGAGAAAGTAAAAAGAATTGCCTTTAAAACAAAATGAGCTAGACATACATTTCTTGACACTTCCAAATTAAAACACTGGTTACTTAGAATTTCAAAAGTTAAGTATTAAGCTCCCAATAACAATAATCCTATGTAAAGGACTAGAGAGTTAAGTCTTCAAAACACACATTTTGTACTCATTTTGGCTTAAGTTCCCTTGTCTGGCTTCTTCTACAGATGCACCGTTAAAGTTATTCTACACAAGGGTTAGTCTCCTCTTGCTCAATCTTCTAGTCAACATGAATGACAATAAACGACCAATGAAGGGCAACACCATGAGGCTCTGTGTCAGGATCATAAATCATGTGTCCGAGTTTAGAATCTGTTAGCCAGAATTCACACAGAGGCCCAAACGGTGGGAAACATCTTCTAACTTAACATTAAGAACAGATGAGAGACGGCAGATGTTGAGCCTAGAAAAAGAGAGCGATTTTACTACCTACTAGAAAATGTAGAAGGATTGAATTTCTTTAGTGTGGCTAAATATATAAAACAGACAAATCGCTGAGGAAAAATAGAAGCCAAGGTCTACTCAGCATAAGGAACATCTTTCCAAATAGAAAGGTTCAAAAACCCAAAGGATTGCCTCAGAAAGTTGCGGGCCAGTTGCTACACATTTCACTTGCAGAGAATCGGGGACCATTTTGCATTAACATTGTGTAAGTAAGATGGATCACAGAGGCATTTAGCTTAGGTCTCTAAAGTCTCAGGCTCAGGTTTGTTGTGTGAGTCCAGTTAAACAGCAGCAATTTCAATTTAATGATTTGTGGCGTTTACTGACCTCATGTTGGGATAGGTGGATGTAAAGCTAGGTTATTCACAACAGGACAATGTCAAGTCAAGAGGAGACTGCTTATACAGCAGTGGTCCAACAGGATTCAACCATTGTGGGGTTGCAGATGTCTTGGTTTGGGTAAGCTGACTAAGCTTCACTATGGTGTTCAAACAACAAAATTACCTAATGGCACATTTCCTAGAATATTTTCCATAATTTTGCAACATGTGACCATATTTGGTGCATTCCATTTCTCTACAACAGTAATTGGGTCAGGGGTGAGAAATTAACTTAGCCCAATGCTGATTTCTAGAGAAATCTGAGACAAATGTTCTTTCTTCCCACTAGCTACAGAGAAGGAAACACATAGCTTCTACAATGACTGACATTAGCTCAGGACATAAGGAGAAAGCATACCTAGATTGGTATGTGACCAGCAAGGGAACTAAGGAACTGAACAACAACAACAACAAAAATCCCAGATATATCACTGGCCCCAAAAATATGATCCCCTAAACAAGATCTGAACAATGACAAGGCTAGTTTACATGCCAGAATGAATGCGAGCAAGGTCCCACCTCTAGATGGAGAGCTACAGGCAATTAATAACTACTGTGCAATCTTCACTGGGGATTATCCCCCTACCTGACTACCCAATACAAAGTGGTCTTCATATATATATATGTGCATATATATGTGCATATATATGTGCAACAATGAATGTGCTCAGAAGGTTGTACATGCATGCATACACCCCCCATGCAACAATAATAACTAAAAATACCACAAAAAATAAAACATTTTACACCAGGAAAAATGTATTACTGTTAGCAAGGCTATAATCTGGCAAGTACAGCATAAAATAAAAGCACCAGCTACTATCCAAGATTTCTGAATCTGCTTTCCATCTGTCTGTACTTGTTTATGATTTACCATATAATAGTTATGTATAACACGGTCAGACATTGACTCACAGTATCTTGAGATAATTGGGTTTAAGACCTACATTTGCAAGCTTCCTCTAATAAATAGTTTAATCTCCATTAGCAGATGTTTAATTTAAAAAGATCAAATGAAACAGGACTAAAGAAAATGCATATTTTATATTTGGGAGGGTGACTTAATGTGGAATGTCTCATCTTTCTCAAGAAATGTCACTATAAACAGCATCTTATGCCATTAGAACTGGTGTGGGGTTGCACATCTTAAAGATGGCCTAATAAGGTCTTGGCTTTCTGTTTTCTTCTTGCTTGGAGGGTTTTTGTTTTTGTTTGTTTTGGTTTAGTTTAGTAGGGCTTATTTAAAATGTACTTCTTCCCACACAAAATTAAATGCATGTAGGCAAGCCTTCTCAAAGATCAATGCTTTGGACTTCACTGGAAGGCCTTTTCTTCTTCTCAGTGTCATTACAGATAACGGTTCCAATTTCTTTTTTAGGTTTGACTATGACTAATTAGTACACACATCCCTTCACGAGATAACTAGCTCAGTCCAAACATACCTCTGGTCATAAAATATCATCACGTCTGAAAGGTTAAAACCACCAGCCATTATTGTCCAATTCATTGTGCCTACTTGCCTTCTTAGGGAATGGCAGCCAACCAGGCAGGAACATCCAGGCTTGTTTGCAAGCACCCTGTACGTTGCCTAGTCAACCTGCTGTCATGGGAGCAGGTTGGCCTACACAAATCCTGGGCAGTTCCCGAGACAAACCTCCTCCTCCCCAGATAAACTAGAAGAGGTATGCTTACCATAGCACACCAGAAGGGTGAAGAGAGAGGGGCTTTCATATTTCTAGGTCAGTACAGATTGAAGAACACAAAAAAGCTCCCCCCACCAAGTCAGTAGCAAAACTAAATTTAAAAAGAAATTCATCTATGTAGTTTGTCATCTATAAGACAGGAACAACTTTCTTTCCTAAATATCTGTAATGGCTGAAACTTCTCAATATTGTTTACAAAATAAGCTCTAGAACAACATCATTAAACATCATTAAAAGTGTTTTAATCGTGCCCATCACTCTACATAGTATGTTTGTTGAGAGAGTTTTGTTAAGGAAGAAACAATGTGTAGCAGGAATTTCATTTTGCTTCTCTGCCCAACACCTGCCGACATTCAGGAAAGGCTGTGTGTGCTGTACTGACTTCTAAAACAGATTGAGAGAATTAATTTTCTGAGAAAGGGAATAAAAATTCCAGAAAGACACTTGACGGAGGACAGTCTTGGCAGTCCCAGCACCCCTCAGAAACCCAACTAAGACAAATGGGAACTAAAATGGTAATGATGCTGTTCAGGGTTGAGATGGTAAAGCAGGCATTTTGCTGCCTGTAGATAGATGCTGTGGAGGAGTGGACCTGTCCATGTACTATGGGGAGTTGACAGCATCCTACCTCTGCTAGGGCAAAGACTACTGGATTATGTAAATCATAATTTATGGCCTTGATATTTTATAACAGAGTGTTTGGTTTTATTGCATCATTTTATGATGTGCTTCTTCTAACCTCTGCTCTAACTGCTAGGAAATTTGAAGGACAAATGACTAATGGTTTAACTACTATGTGCTGTTCATCTCGGTACACTACAGCCACCACAATTTACAAGCTTACTGTTTTTTGTGACTGCAATAGGTTTCCAGTAACTCCAGATGCTGACCAAATGCAAAAGGTCATTTCCCCATGTGGTGATTTAAATAGGAATGCCCCCTAAAGGTTCATAGATGTGAATGCGTGGTCATTAGGGAGTGGCACTATTAAAAGGTATGTCCTAGCTGGGTGGTGGTGACACACACCTTTAATCCTAACACTTGGGAGGCAGAGACAGGCGGATCCCTGTGAGTTCAAAGCCAGTCTGGTCTACAGAGCTAGTTTCAGGACAGCAGGATAGTTATATAGAGAAACTTTGTCTCAGAAACACCCCACCTCCAAAAACCAGAAACAAAAAGTGAGTGTCCTTGTCCGGGTAGGTGTGGCATTGTTGGAGAAAGTGTGTCGCTGGGGTTTGGGATTTGAAGTGATCAAGGCAGGCCTTGTGTGTCTCTCTTCCTGCTGCCTGTTGAGACACAGAACCTGCAGCTATGTCTCCAACACCAAATCCATCTGCCTATGTGCTGCCACGCTTCCCACCATGCTAACAATGAATTAAGCCACTAAATATAAGCTAGCCCCAATTAAATCTTTCTTCTGTAAGAGTTGCTATAGTCATGGAATCTCTTTCATAGCAACAGAAACCCTGACCTAGACACCCCTTCATCCATAAAAGTTCAAGAATTATGTGAATAGCTGCTATTGCTAACTCCTCATCATATACTCATGGGAAGAAGTCAGGAGTTATGTAGGAATTCCCATGCTCTCTCTAACTCACCTCCTACATTAGTTGTGACCAAGGAAAAAACCTGAAATAGCAACTTTTAAAGAAAAAAGAAATTATTTTTGATCCATAGTTTTAAAGGCTCCCATGGAGGTAAGAAAATCACATTGAGTGTTTTGTGTCCCAGAAAAAATATCTTCCTTATAACCAGAAAGCAAAAAGAACAGAAAGGAAGAGGCTAGGATCCCAACGTCTCCTTCAAAGTCACACCAACAGTCTACTAAAAACTCCCACCATGCACCACTTCTTCAAGGTCACATCTACAGTCTATTAAAAACTCCCATCATGCACCACCTCTACAAGGTTCCATCAGCTCCCAAGGGAACCATGCTGGGAAGCTAGCTGATAATGCTCAAGCCTTTAGAGGACATTTCATACCCTAAACATAGCACCTTCTATAAGTCCCACCTTCATTCTCCACCTGCACTTTCAGAGTCAAGCCAGGCTACAGGAAAAATCACCATGTTCCCTCTGCTATGACTGCATTTCTCCTGCTCATCTCTCAACTGATCCCTGACAACCTTCTCCTCGATGAGCTAACCCTGTGGGACCAGTCTCCACGTCTAGCTTGTCCTTATTTCCCAGAAGATAGAAAAGTTGTTATTCCTCTTAAACATTTTAATTGTATTTAATTTTATTTTTCTTTGTCTTTTGAGACAGGGTCTCACTACATAGACCTGGATAGCCTGGAACTCACAATACAGAACAGGCTGGCCTTGAATTCACAGAGATCCACTTGCCTCTGCCTCTTGAGTGCTGGGATTAAAGGGGTGCACCATTATGTCCAGATTAAAGATTTTTGAAGCAGGAAATCTGAATTGCTAAGGTCAGGAAACTGTTACAGACAGCAATCCAATGCAGGAAAGTATTCTACAGTAGTCTCAAACTCAGCTGAGCATATTTATAGTCACACACCCTACCTACCAGTTTATAAAGAAAAGCGTGTATGTCTTACATACCTTTAATATGGTAATTCATATTTCATCATCTTCTGAATATACTCAAGGAAGACCTGAATTGATTCATTGACTTTAATAATAGTTGAACAACTGTAGGATTCAATTCAGAAATTGTATTAATGATAGGACTTCATGACATTGAAGGAAATGAATAGTGTACGATTCATCCAATCAAACTGGCCAATGCTGGGTCTTCTTTGTTCTGAACCCCCACAGTTACTTACGTTGCCAATACACAGGGATAATTTCTCCCTGTTAAGAGCCACGTTATGGAAAAATCAGCCTACAATGTTCATGGATTTATTTTATCACAGATGACAGTATCTACAGGTGATGGAAAAGTGAGCTTTTATATTTCTCATTAGAGGTTTACCACATGACCCTCTTCTGCCAAGTGGAGATGTCTCTGCTAGGAAACATGGCAAAAGTTTCCTATAGACGTGTGCAGTCCTATAGAATGGTGTGCCAGTCATGGAGGGGCTGTGTTCTGATGCATCCGTAGCTCTGCATTGATCTGGGCTTAATCCACTCCGGAACGTTCCCTGCCCACACTAAGCACCTGGCCACTGTCTTCCCCCATTTAAATTTCAATCCACTGACAGATGTGTAAAGTCCAATGCATCTAGACAGCTCCTGTCAACTGCATGTGAATTGAAACACAAATCACCCACAAGTGCACATTCTTCAAGCTGAGATCAGCATTAGTTGAAATTTAGAATAGCAATCCCCTCCAGACTTTCCTAGAACACATACTGCCACATGACTTGGCTTTTGTGGATGCAGCCAGTTGCGATGCCTGTCCTTTCCCTAAGGGCTACCCCATAAGAGAGTTCTGGAGAACACAGAGCACAAAAGTCACTCTGACAGTAAGTATCACCCCTTTGCCCAGTGGTCTGTGCTCTGCAACCCTTTCCACATTCTAGTAGAGACAACACAGCTCAGTTGGCCATTTTGTTTTGTCTTTAGAGATAGGAAGCAAACTCAAAGCTGAGCATTGGGGTGTTTAGACTATACTTGGTAGGTGTCTAAAACACCCATTTTCTGAAGCTACAGTTAATCTGTACACATGGCAGAGAAGAGCGCCCCTGCAATATAGGCAGAGTGCTAAGAAACCATAGATGTTTCATCTTCTCTACAAGGAATGTATTATTATATCACCCAGAAGATGCATGGTATTGTTGGCATAGTCCTATAGTTAAAGGTATAACATAGATTAGTCCAGTCAGTCAAAAAATGACTTATCTGTACCATATGGGTGATGCTTCTAAAAAAAGAGTTTATTTCTTTTCAACAGACGGACCCTATTAATTGTCTGGAATCCCTGTATATAAAATACAGAGCATACTTCCTACAAGGTTAATATTATTTTATGTCCTATTGTCATAACCTTATATTCACAACTATAAGCAATTACAAAAATGCTAGGTATTAGTTCCAATGAAAATGTTATCAACTTGACACTCTTGATCTGTTTATTTATATTTATTTAATTTATTATAGAAATCACAGCACAACTTTCAGGAATTGGTTCTCTCCTACCATATAGCTTCCAGGAACCTTGTTTCTAATTTAAATTTAAAAAAAGAAGAAGAGAGAGTAGATCATGGGAGAACAGGAAGGTTGAGTGGGGGGTAAAATAGGGTGAGAACAGGATGAGAAATACCATAATAGAGGGAGTCATAGGTTAGAAGAGAGATCTGGCACCAGTGAGACCTCTAGTGATCTAAAGGGATGACACCAACTGGCAAGCTAAACAATAGTGAAGAAACAACCTTACATACCCATTCCTGATAATGAACTTGACGTCTACCCTATATGCCATCCTAGAACCTTCATCCAGTGACTGATGGAAGCAGAGGCAAAACACCCGTAGTTAAACACTGAACTGAACCCATGGAACCCAGTGACAAAGAGAGAGGAGCGATGAGCAAATTGGCAAAGAATGGGCTGGCAAAACCAGCAGAGACAGCTGATCTGAACAAGAGGGAGCTCTTGGACCCCAGACCGACAGCTGGGAGGCCACCATAGGACTGATCCAGACCCCCTGAGTGTGAGAGTCAGTGAGGAGGCCTGGGAAACCTATGGGGCCCTGGGCAGTAGATCAGTGTTTATCCCTCGAATACAAACCGACATCGTGAGTCCACAACACAAAGAGGGATGCTCTCTCAGCCTGAACTCTTAGGGGAGTGCCTGGACCCTACCCTGAGTGAAATGACAGACTCTGGATATCCCCTATGTGGAAGAAAGTAGGGATAGGGTGGGAGGCTGGGGGGGGGATGGGGGAGGTGCAGGAGGAGGGGAGGGAGAGGGAACTGGGATTGACATGTGAAGCAAGCTATTTAAAATTAAAGTAATAAAAAAAGTTAAAAAAAAAAGAATGTCACAGGGACAGCTTAGGGTAAAAGATGCTAATACAGATGCTTCAAAAAATCTTAGAAAAAAAAAGAGCAGAGGCATCTTGTGCACTCCATCCACCATTAAGTAGACACCGAATTTTGCTCAAGGAGCTCTTTGTTTGGCTGAAGTAAGGACAACCTACTACATGTTTTGACTCCCAGAAGGGATCATCAATGTAGTCTTGTGTCAAAAGCAACCTTGGTGTTTTGTTCTTTCTGAAAGATTTTTTGGAGGGTAAGAAATACTGTTCATCACCAGGCATTGGTGGCTCACGCCTTTAATCCCAGCACTCGGGAGGCAGAGGCAGGCGGATCTCTGTGAGTTCGAGGCCAGCCTGGTCTACAGAGCGAGTTCCAGGACAACCTCCAAAGCAATACAGACAAAACAAGACAAAAAAGTACTGTTCCTCATCAAAGCTAAGTTTACATGTTAGCCTTTTAGCAGCATCTGATTTGTATTTGATAGTGTGAATAACAAAAGCATGAAAAAAAGCAAGACTGCTTGTAGTTAGCTGGAATTACTGCATGGATTAAAAAGTCACACCAAAGTGCAAAGACATGCTTCCTTATAAGCACATGATTGGTGCCAGGTTATGAAGTGGAGTAGGTACATTCTCAACCCTCGAGTGCTCTCAGGTTAGTGAAGGAATCATCTAAAGGTAATTGTGAAACTATGTGTTACAAAAACATATGAACACAGCATTATTACACTCAGAGTCAGGTCATGCTAGTGGAGAAGACGATAAAAGTTCCAGGTGAAAGAGGAGGAGAGTTGCAGATTGAGAGAAACAAGGGGGAAGACAGGATGACAAAGAACTATCTATCCACCCACCCTTCCACTCATTTATCCACCCACCCATGCATCCGTCCATTCTGCATGTCAATAGCAACTCTAAGAAACTTGATGTTGAACTTTATAAAGTTCAAGAAATAAAAAATAATGTTAGAAATGCCAGAACCTCATCGATTAAGGATCTGTTTGTCTACATTAAACTCTGGCTTTATTCTGTGGGTGATGAAGAGACACCAAAGACGACTTGGGGTTTTGTTTCAGTTTGGATTCTGCAATTTTTAATTGAAAAATAGTTATATCATTTTCCATCTCCTTCTCTTCCCTCCAGCCCCTCCCATGAGCCCCTAAGTCTCTCTTAAATTCATAGCCTCTTTTTCTAGCAACGCTAAACAACAGCCTCTCTCTTTTCTCTCTCTCTCTGTGTGTCTCTGCTGTGTGTGTGTGTGTGTGTGTGTGTGTGTGTGTGTGTATGGTACTGCTGTTTAGTGTTGCTAGTATGTATATATTTCAGGGCTGCTCACTTGGTACTGGATAAGAAATGAAGGGATTCATTCCTGGGGAAGACAAATTCTCCCTCTCCCAAGTACTCATTAATTGTGTTCATTTGTCTAACGGTGGGGCCCTATGAGAATTCCCCCATGCCATGTTAGGATGTCTATTAGTGTTGTCATTGTTCAGGTCTTAGTTTTAATTAAGAACATGGCACCAGTAGGTATATGCTTAGATAAGTCAGCCAGCTCTCAAAAGAAGGATATATCTGGTGGTGGGGAGATCTGGGCTAAAAATATGGATGTGAACATTCGTTCCAGTAGCAAGATGTAGTAGGACCTCTGAGAATAACAGCATCTTCTAGAGATGGTGTGCTGAGTAAGAAGACAGGGGATTGACCCCCAACAGTAAGCCCAGCATTGAGAAACTACCTAAGATTTTGGGTGGGTGTTATCTGAAACTTCCCCAGGCCAGTGGGACTGCTGTTCACATCTGCTTGGCTATCACACAGTTAGTGCCCCGATTCATATGTGAATTATAGAAGCTGTTGATTGATTTGCTTGAAGATTAATTTGTTCTAGCATGCTCTAATTGTTCTAACATGTTTTGTGTTGTTGCTTGAGACAGGATCTCACTGAGATGCCCAAGCTGGTTTGGAGTTCACTGTGCAACTAGTCTCGAACTCATCATCCTCTTGGCTCGGCCTCTCTAGTGCTAGGATTGCAGACATCATACTTGGCTGGAGTAAGGAACACACTCTTCTTTTGCTTTTGTAACAATGCAAATACAAAAGGATTTTTTCAGTACTTAACTGGATCCAGGGCTGTGCACAGAGGCAAGTCACTACTGAGCTACATCCTGCCCATCCCAGAGAGACTTTTCCCTTGATGATTAAGCTATTTTCTAGCTTAGAAAAAGAGTAAGACAATTCTTTCCTACATTCTTCAGTGAACTATTTAGTACCTAGAGCTCACAGTCTGAGACAGAACAAGCACTTCCTGATAGGCCCACAGGAAGTCTCCACAGTCAGTTCACCACCAGCTGGAGAGATAAATTCCAAATCCTTCCCTCCTCCCACTCTGGGTCCTAATAGAAGATGAGTTACTAGGCACTCTGTGTCCTCCCAGACACACTCCAAAAGACATAAAAGTTAGTTCCTCATCTTTCCCACAATACTGTTGTTTCTCTAGCAGTCATGCCTTTAAAAAATTTTTATTCTAGTAGAACATAGTGTCACACCCCAATAATCTGAGTACTCAGAAGACTGAGACTGGAGGATCTTAAGTTTGAGGGAAGGTTGGGTTACATGGTAAGACTGTCTTTAAAAACAAAGGCTAAAAAATCAGCCTTATCTTATGCTTGCCCTGCTAATTGTTCTAACTTAATTTAACCTCTTCATCTATCAGGGCTTTTTACCGTTTTGCATTCTGTATGTCCTACTCTCCTTCCTCTTTGTCTGGCGGCTCCCTGGCTGGCTGGCCCCAGGTGTATTCCTCCCCCTCTCCTAGATTCCTCTGTCTACTTATTCTTCCCACCCACCAGCCCCACCTAGCCTTCTACTGCCTAGCTATTGGCTGTTACGCTTTTTATTAGGCCAATCAGGTTCCTTAGGCAGGCAAGGTAAAACAAATGCAATACATTTTTATATAGTTAAAGAAATATTCTGCAACACAAACAAATGTAACACATCATTACATTGTTAAAGTAATATTCCCCAACAATTCTCTGACCACACAACCACCATTTGGGGGAGTATGGCTGTGCCCCTCTTGTAAAGGTTCCCATCTGGGTTGGCTGATGGAACACACACACACACACACACACACACACACACACACACACACACAGGCACGCATGCAAGCACACACACCGGGGGAAGGGCAGAACAGGGCACAAGACTCTCTTCTGAGTATTTAGCTCCTCCCCACCACCTGGCATCACTGCTCATGGCCTGTGGGGGGAGGGGAACTAGACTTTATAGACACCAGGAAAGACTACAGCAGGGCTCTATCTGTTGTATAAGGCTTTCCAGATGCAGCCAATTGGAGGAGAGGAGCTCATATCCCTGTGAGCAATCCTTCCCCTAGGCCCGTGCTTCTCAACCATCCTAATGCTGCTACCCTTTAATATTGTTCCTCATGTTGTGGTGACCCCAACCATAAGATTACTTTTGTTGCAACTTTGTAACTGTAATTTTGCTACTGTTCTGAATAGTAATGTAAATGTTTCTGAAGATGAGTTTTGTCAAAGAGGCTGTAACCCACATCTTGAGAACCACTGCCCTAGACTTGTTAAGAAAGGCCTATAAATACATTGGTTCCCCAGAGTGAAATTTGGTGGAATCTAGAGTTTGTTTGCCTTTGGAACTTTGGGAGAATGGAGTAGATGTTGCTACATGTTACCTCTGGGTGGGGATTTTAGCAACACCTTGGCTACATAGGACTCTCTTAAAAAGTAAAGAAATATTTGTAACTGGATGCCTGTTGCCTTTATTACATTCCATCTTCTTGGCATAGATCAGTGAGTCCTTCGGTGATGTGATTCCCAGCTGTCTATTGCTTTGGTTCTATCCTCAGAGGCCCCTACAAGTAGAACCTCTGTTCTGATTGTGACAAACGCCTGCCCTCTAGCAGACCTGGTCCTTAGTTCTTCAAAGTGGCTGTCTGGAGCACCTACAGTGACCCTGTCATCCACCCGGTCGGAAGCCTTCCCTATCTCAACCTCTAATAATGTACTCTCCTTTCCAATGTATTCTCTTTCAATCTTCCTTTCTGTACCATACCCAAAGTCCTTCACCTCATGTCCCATGCTCACACTTATCAGAACTTTTTGTGCTTGAATGGGGCACGGGTTGGCCTGCCTCTGCAATAGCGTGAGCGCTTTTTAAAAGTATATTTCATTTATTTATTTTGTGTGTGTGCACTTGTGTGCTACAGTGTGCATGCAGGGGTTAAAAGGACAACTTACAGGAATTGGTTCCCTCTTTCCACCATGCAGGGGTTGGGAGACTCAGATCGCCATCCTTAGAGGCAGGTGCCTTTACCTGCTGAACCATCTGGCTGGCCCATTGTGAACTTCTTGAGTTGAAGAACTCTGTAATGGCTACCTTTACATCCCTTGGAGCCTAGTTTAATTTATAATAAGCCCTTGATTGATGCTTATTGACATCAAGTGTTTTAAAAATTAATACTCATGTGAGTAGACTTTCTCATTCGGTTACTTTGGTAGTGGACGCACGAGGGGAGAGTACAGCTAAGTACAATGATTCCAAAGGGATTTTTCTCTCAACATCCAGCTCTACCAATTCAAATAGCTGGCAATGGCACAAGTCTGGGAGCTGGGAAGCTCTGTCCAGGCTTGGCAGAGTGGCTGCAATGTGCTAGCCCTTTGTGTTGTGTCTGAGCCTTCCATTTATTCTCACTTAAGGTAAGTATCCAGTAGTCAAGTCCTGTTGAGCAAGCATTCGATGTATATTTTTGAAGATCTCACCAAGAGTGCACCAGTGAACTAGTGTCTCCATTCACAGATTGGTACTGGCAGCGATATATTAAGACTCGAAGAGGAATTTCTGTTACTTGCGGCTGTGCTACTGTAGAATTTTTAAAATGTATATTTACTTTTATGATAGTCTGAACGTTAGCCTGGGCAGTCTGGTTGCTACAAGACTATATCTCTGTGTGTGCATGCTCATGAGTGTGCATGTATGTATTGTGGGGGCACTCTGTGAATGCATGTGAGTGTGTACATGTGTACATACATGTGTGTATACATGTGGATTCCAGAGGTCAACATCAGGCACCTTTTTTGGTTTCTATCTAGCTCATTTCTTAAAACAGCCATCTTCATTAAAGCTGGAGCTCACCAGAGGGTTGCAAGGAGCCTCCGGTCTCCAACCCCCCCAGCACCAGGACACATGTGCATACTGCCACACCAGGCATTTCACTGGGTGCTGGGGATTGCAAGTCCTCATGCTTGGCTGGCAAGCACTTTACAAAAGGAGCCTCCTTCCTCCGGCATTTTATATGCAAAAAAGATGAACTTGTATTAATTGCATTGTCTTTGAAATAATTGTTTAAAAATTAAAGTATTACTCTCTAGCTATTTACATATCATAACTTTGGTAAGTAAAAAAAATAGATATTCTGAGTTTAAAGGGTAATTATAAACTTTATCCCAACACCTGGATAAACTCTTTACTTAAAGGGGTAACTTACTGTATCAACAAAAAGGTGTTAAGAAACTGCAATCCACGGACTTTCCTTTAGAAGGTTATTCCTGTTCCACATGGTCTAACTGAGGTTCCTTTCTTTATCATTTTATCTGAAACTCTATAGATGCAGAACTGCTCTGCACATGAGTCACAGGATAGCTATTCCCAGTTTGTAGCCAGTTCTCCAGAGAAGCAAAGGAAAAAAGAAACAATTGCCTTTTAAGGAAATCAAGCCTGTTCCTAGTGATAAGCCTATTTTCCTTTCTAGTTGAGCTTAGTCTGAATCACCAAAGAAAGAAAAACTCTGGACAATACATCACCTACTAAATGAGCCACTCTGTGAAACACATCTGCAGGTCTGTTTAAAGTGTCTCTATACCATAAACTATCACATATAAACAGACTGTAGAAATGCACACACCCAGGCTCATGTGAAATGTTAGTATGAAAGCACAGGGGTTTTGCAAACATTAAGACATCTAAGTGCAATTTGGAATTATAGGTTGGATACTTTGTTAAAGACAGTCACTTCCAAAAGTTAAAAAAAGAACATCCACTATCGAGGAACTTTGTACAGCACGAGATTTATATTGCAAAAGATTTATATAAGCCATTGAACAAGCCAAGCCACTCTGGAGATTAATGTCTGAGAACAGTACATTCAAGGCCTGCCTGACCTACACAGTGAGTTCAAGGTTAGCTTAAACAATTTAGTGAAAACCTGTCTCAAAATACAAAGCAAAAAGTTAGTGGAGGATGTAGCTCAATGGCAGAGTGCTTGCTTAGCATGTGTGAGGGCTTGATATCATGCATGGATGCACACATGTAGAATAGAAAAAATATTGACTATCTACTCAAATGTGGAAAACTAACACTTATCGTTCTCTGAATTTCTGTTCTCCATGTTTTATTCTCCCTACATTATAGCAAAAAGTTTCTACAGGTAGACTAACAGATGGACCATAGAATAACTCCCAACACAATGAGATACGTCTTTAGTAACACCACAAAATCCAGGCAGTTTCAGTGGCGTAGTGTTGTCTGGACGCTCTCTATATAAGGACACACAGAGCATACATGCACATCCACTTACTGTAAAACTTGATTTGGTTTTGACTAAGTAGTCCCTATTTCTCTGATCCAAGCAGCCAAGTAACCACTGAAAAATTCATAGATTCAAACACTAAGCTATCTTTTATTAAGGTGAAGAACTTCGATGCCATGCTTTGTCAGGAAACTGCAGGGTTATTAAAGTCTCTGAATCTGAAGGGCTTTTTGTTATTAGAGTTGTTAGTTTTTAATCAAATGTTGTAGGGTTAAAAAAAACAGCGCTATGTAAGAGAGCACAACAATCATTATAAAAACTCGACTTCGAACACATGATCCAGCCATTCCATTTCTAGGCATACAACTAAACTAAGTCCTTGCCAATTTACAACAGTAAATGTGCTCTAATAACACTGTTCACAAGAACAAACACCTGGGGCAAACTAGATGCCCATCAAGAGGATGGTAAGTTAACTGCAGACTATTTATAAGTGGATGACATGCATCAACATTAGCTGTATAGAGATAATGCAAATGAGTTGGAGCTACAGTTATACGGACAAAATCTAGTATTATGTCTTAAGGAAAAAGGGCAAGGTCTACAGAGACTACAGGGAAGCATGAAACTCTTTCAATAAAACTAGAACAGCTAAATTAGTACTTCTTCATTGTACCGCATAAATCTTCAACAACATTATATAAGAAGAAAGGCAAGCAATATCGAGCAAAATCCAGAGTCATCTCACTGCAAGTGAAAAGCCAGGGTGGTGCCAGGGTGTGGGGCAGTCATAATGATAGACACGGGATTCTGGTGATGGGACTGAGTGAGCTTGTGTTCAGAATAGTATTAAAATAACAAGAAAAATGCAACAAACCAAGGATCAACATTGCTTAATTTTGTACCCTGCTTTCTAAACTAAAATAATGATACCACTAATAAGAACAATTTAAACAAGTTAACAATTCCAGATTGTGGTGGTTTGAAAGAAAATGGCCCCCATTGGGAATGTCACTATTAAGAGTTGTGGCTTTGTTAGAGTACGGGTGGCTTTGTTTGAGGAAGTGTGTTGTGTCTGCCTGCATACTGCCATAAAGATAATGGGCTAAACTTCTGACACTGTAGACAATTTCCAATTAAACATTTTCCTTTATAAGTGTTGCCATGGTCATGGTGTCTCTTCACAGCAATAGAGACCCTAAATAACACACAGTTCTATCACACAAATGCCTTCAAGAAAACTTGAAGATGCTGAAACTAGCCCTTCATTTTTCCATCCTTTGCACAAATTAATACAACAGTATGTTTATCATGTAAAGAATACTTCCAAATATCAAGTCTCAGGCTCTGCTGTGTCTGCTTCCTATACTTCAGACATGGTCTCTACCACGGCATTCTGTTGGGCATGTGCTGACCATCTTAACTGGCTACTGAACAGCTCCTCCCCTATTCAGTGAGTGTAACACCCACCCCTCTGTCACCCAGAAAAATTCTCAACACGACTATCCTCTCTGCTCTTCATCCTGCAGTCCATCCCCAATGTCCTTCTGCTTCTTCTGTGACTCTACCTTTTAGTAAGAGGATAGACCATGCCCTTGGCCTTGCTGTGCTAACCTAGAGTCTTTGGATTTGCCACACGGAGTGTTAAATGCTTTTTTCAAAGTTCTGCTTCTCAATCCATCCCTGTATCAGCAGCAGCAGCAGCAACAACAACAGCAACTGTCTTCAGTATGCACCAGACAGCCCAGGCCTACATCATCAGATAGATGTCTTCAGTTCGCAACACCCCTGCTTAGATTCTATTAATGACTTAGGAGAAAGGGCTCTTAATGACTAAGGCAATGAACTTGAGAGGAAGAGGTGGTGGCTTTTAAGACCTGGTTCTTCAAAGGTTCTGAGTTAATGAAGGCAGTTCTAAATGCCAGCACTTTGAACCTATCAATGACAGTGGGGTAGTAGCAAGACTACCATCATGGTCCTCTTCACACAGGGATTTCCTCTTATTCCACCATAATTTCTTCATGCAAATGATGGAAATTGAGTAGAGACTTGCACAATGTCCAAGGGGCATGTTAGTGATGAGTTATACATGTACACAGAAAAACTGGACTACTTCACAGAGGGGTGTTCTCTTATTCCTAAACTGCTTAGACAAATTCAAAGGTTTTTTAAATCTTTATTTTATCTTATCTGCATATGTGAGTGTCTACATGTATGTATGTACATCACATGCATGTTTGGTGCCTAAGAGGCCAGAAGAGGGTATCAGATCACTTGCAACTTAAGTCACAGTTTAACCATGTTGGTGCTGGGAATGGAACCCAGGTCCTCTGTAAGAGTAACAAGTGCTCTTAGCCACTGAGGCATTTCTCAGCCCCACTACCAATTTTTATAAAAGAGTTCACTCTAGACCCAGAACTGAAAATTCTCTGGAAAGGGGGACCTTTCCATAGCCCCTGACATCTGCTAGCTCTGCCATTCTCCTGCCTGCATCTTGGCTGGTGCTCTTCCAAAGGTTTGGACTATCTCTGTCCAACTTAGTCATCAGGGTCTTGTTTGAATGATAAGACTTCACTGACTGTTGATGCTACCAAAGAGAATTAATTTCTTCTTGATTTGTGCTTTAGAGCATACTTTATATTATTTTCTTTGCCATCTTCTATAATGCTGATAAATCTACCTCTCCTGTAGATGTTTACATTCTAAAGAACAAGGCCCCTATGTTATTCATGCCCCAGAGAGTCCAGCACTTTACAGAACAAGTGAGTATGTTATAGAATGAAAACAGGCATCACAAGCCAGAGACTAGGAATCTGTGGCCTAGGGCTGATTTATTGGAAGTTCTTCCAGTGGTTATGGATCAAACCTAGGAAATTACATAAAAGGAGTATTCTTATGATGAAGCCAAAGCTAGAAACAAAAGTCACAACCATGTATTTTATGAAACATTTCCTTGCTCATGATTCCAGAATATTTTAAAGCTGCCAAATTTTACTCTGTGAACTGGTAGTGAGCTAACTCAACTAAATCCCCACCTAACAGACCTGAACTACCCGCTGGCTGCTGTCACCTAAATGCCACTGATATCATCTTATTAACACAGCAGTTTCCATCCATTGGCTGGGCTAGCAGGGTTTAATGGTAGATGTACTCCATTTGACAGACAAAATACAGGAGAATGATGGGCATTCTTGAGAAGAATTACTTGAATGGGAGGGCTTACTCCACTTCCCACCAAAGGCAGAGCTTAAACTACTGAGCAGAAGGTACAACCATGAAGATCACACCTAATATAAAAGGGACTTTTTGTATGAATGTGCATCTTTTGGGTATATGCCTAAGAGGAATTGCTGGATCTTGAGGTAGACTGATTCCCAATTTCCTGAGGAACCGCCATACTGATTTCCAAAGTGGCTGTACAAGTTTGCACTCCCACCAGCAGTGGAAATGTTCCCCTTTCTCCACATCCTGTCCAGTATAAACTGTCACTGGTGTTTTTGATTTTAGCCATTCTGATAAGAGTACGTTGTTTTGATTTGCATTTCCCTGATGGCTAAGGATGTTGAGCACTTTCTTATGTGTCTTTCAGCCATTTTAGATTCCTCTATTAAAATTTCTCTATTTAGTTCTGTACCACACTTTTTAACTGGATTGTTTGTTATTTTGGTGACCAGCTTGGGTTCTTTGCATAGTTTTGAAATCAGCCCTCTGTCAGATGTGGGGTTTGTGAATATCTTTTCCCATTCTGTGGGCTGCCGTTTTGTCTTGTTGACTGTGTCCTTTGCCTTGCAGAAGCTTCTCAGTTTCAGGAGGTCCCATTTATTAATTGTCGATCTCAGTGTCTGTGCTACTGTTGCTATTTTCAAGACTCGTCTCCTGTAGCAAATTCCTTCAAGGGTACCTCCTACTTTTTCTTCTAAGAGATTCAGTGTGGTTGGATTTATGTTGAGGCCTTTGATCCATTTGGACTTAAGTTTTGTGCATAGCAATAGATATGAACCTATCTGCAGTCTTCTACATGCCAGCATCCAGTTATGCCAGCACCATTTGTTCCATTATATAGTTTTAGCTTCTTTGTCAAAAATCAGGTGTTCATAGGTGTGTAGGTTAATATTGGGATGTTCATTCAATTTATTTCCATTGGCCTACCTGTCTATTTTTGTGCCAATACCAAGCTGTTTTCAGGACTATAGCTCTATAATAGAGCTTGAAGTCAGAGATGTTGATGCCTCCGGAAGTTGCTTTATTGTGCAATGTTGTTTTGGATATCCTGGGTTTTTTTCTTTTCCATATAAAGTTGAGTATTGTTCTTTCAAAGTCTGTAAAGCATTGTACCGGTATTTTGATGGGGATTGCATTGAATCTGTAGATGGCTTTTGGCAAGATTGCCATTTTTACTATGTTGATCCAACCTTTCCAAGAGCATGGGAGATCTTTCCATTTTCTGGTATCTTCTTTAATTTCTTTCTTTAAAGACTCAAAGTTCTTGTTATACAGGTCTTTCACTTGTTTGGTTAGCATTACCTCAAGATATTTTATGTTGTTTGTGGCTATTATAAAAGTTGATGTTTCTCTGATTTCTTCCTCAGCCCATTTATCATCTGTATATAGTAGGACTACTGATTTTTTTTAGTTAATCTTGTACTATGTTCATAAGCAGCATTATTTGTAATAGTCAAAACCTGGAAGCAACCTAGATGGCCCTCAACTGAAGAATGGATGGAGAAAATGTGGTATATTTACACAATGGAGTATTACTCAGTGGAAAAAACAATGGAATCTTGATATTTGCAGGCAAATGGATGGAACTAGAAGAAACCATCCTGAGTGAGGTAACCCAGTCACAAAAAGACAAACATGGTATATACTCACTCATATATGGATATTAGAAATAGAGTAAAGAATTACCAGCCTACAATCCACACTTCCAAAGAAGCTAGGAAACAAGGAGGACCCTAAGAGAGACATACATGGTCCCCTGGAGAATGGGAAAGCCAAAAGATCTCCTGAGCCAATTGGGAGCATGGGGTGGTAGGAGAGAGGGAGTTAGGACAAAGAAAAGGGAAGAAGATGAGGGGGGGAGGAAGATATGAGTAGGGGGAAGATAGAGGAGAACAAGAAAAGAGATACCATAATAGAAAGAGCCATTATAGGTTTAAAGAGAAATCTGGCACTAGGGAAATGTCCAGAGATCTACAAGGATGACCCCAAGTAAGACTCTAAGCAATAGTGAAGAGGCTATCCTAAATGCTCTTCCGTATAATGACTACCTTATATGCCATCCTAGAGCCTTCATCCAGTAGCTGATGGAAGCAGCAGCAGATACCCACAGCTAAGCACTGAGCCAAATTCCTTGAATCCAGTTGTAGAGTGGGAGGAGTGATGAGCAAAGGGGTCAATACCAGGCTGGGGAAACCCACAGAAACAGCTGACCTGAACAAGCGGGAGCTCATGGACTTGAGACTGAGAGCTGGAAACCAGCATAGGACAGAACCAGGCCCCCTGAAAGTGGGTGTCAGTTAGGAGACCTGGGCAGTCTGTGGGACCAGTATTTATCCCTAGTACACGAATGGACATTGGGAACCCATTCCACATAGAGGGATACTCTCTCAGCCTAGACACACAGTGGAGGGCCTAAGCCCTGCTCCAAATGATGTGACAAATCTTGATGATCCCCCATGGAAGGCCTCACCCTTTCTATGGAGCAGAAGAGGGATGGGAAGGCAGTGGGGGACATGGGAGGAGGGGAGGGATTGATATATAAAATAAGTTTGTTTCTAATTTAAATTTAAAAAGATGATTTATTTAAAAGAAAAAAGGACTTTTTTTTCTCTGTGTCCTGGTGCCCAATGTCTGTTTCATGATCAGAATTGTTTTGAAAAAGTGATTTCTTAGTTCTGGGTGATTAGTCTTCCATCTAAGAACAGATTACATCAAAAGAGCTCTCCCTTTGAAAGCCTAAATTTTTTGTTTATTTCATTGATTTTGGCTTTTTGAGACAATTTCCTGTCATTGGGGCTAGCTTCAAACTCCTTACTTAGCTGACGTTAGACTTAAACCCCTGATCTTCTTGCCCTCTGCCTCCTAAATGCTGGGATTGCAAGTGTACATCACTACACTTGGCTCTTCAAACTCCCTACGTTTTTAATGCTTTCCATGTTGTTTTCAGTGATTACTCCATTATTGCCATTCTGCAACCAGTCTTATTTTGCACCTAGACTTAATTGTGTTTGATGGCTAAATCTGTTAATCCGTGTCTGTACCTGATGGGCAATTTTTCTATTAAGTCTGTGTGCACCTTGTGATAGATCTAGATCCATTCTAGAACAAGAAAAAAAGTCCTTGGATAAAATGAGACTTGAAAAGAAAATAATGTTTATTTCATAGTACATCTCAGTTCCTACAACTAATGATCTCATTAGCCCTAAATACTAATTTTATCTCTTAACAACTTCTACCATGGCAAGTTGGCAAGACCATGCACAGTTTTGCTTTTGTCCCGAACAGAGATTTCATGCAAACTGTACAGAAAGTATCGAGATTTCTTATGTTATCATAGGAAGATGCAACAGAACTTTTATGCATACGCTAATAAAACACCAATAAAAGAAAGGGTTGACAGATAGGCAACAGAGAACACACTGGTGTTTGCACTGGATTCCATAGAGAGGAAAACGGGGAAGAGAAAACAACCGAATTAATCTCAGACATACATCTGGAGTTCATAGGAGCAGAGATGTGCTTCTGAGCCAGCCAATCAGATAAGCAAGACACTGGTGCAGTCCTCGTGCAGGCCACGCCCAGTTTCCATGGTAACGGGCTCAGAGCCAGAATGAAAGGATTTGAATTCACAGATAAAGCAAGTGTTGACCTTGATTCAAAATCTCATCGTGTGTTTATTAGGTTTTGTTTTTTGGCAGAGGTTTTTTTGTTTGTTTTTATATTTGTTGTTTTCACTTCATCCATACTTTATTCAGACTGGCATCAAGCAGGAAAGATGCAAAGATGGAAAGTTAGGAAAACCCAAAATAGACATCTCGATATTCGCTGAGGGGACTTTATGTACAAGAGGTCATCAAATAAGAGAGACAGATGCAAAGCATCCTCCCTGACATACGATCTGCACCAGATGTGTGCACCTTGACAAGTAGGGCTTGGACAACTTTAGAAAATGAGCAGTTACTTTTTAAAGCTTTAGCTTCTTACAGATACATATTGTATGTTAGGCATAGCCCCAAACCCTACCTCACCCCCTATGTTTTATCACCTCTCCCCCATTCCTGTTCGTCCCCTAGACAATTTAACTGTCACTTCCACTATATAAAGTCTAGGAACCGCATGTTGCCATTTCTTGTAACAGCATGACTTCATTCTTCTTTATGTCTGAGAAAGTGTCCGTGTGTCTGTGCACATTTTCCTTATCCACCCCTGCAGTGGTGGACACCTATGCTGCTCCCATAATTTGTAAAACACGTTTATTGAGAAAAGGATCCATTAAAACAAGTTGACTTGAACTAAAATTGAATGATGACAGTAAAGACTATTATCAAAGACAAAAAAAATGATTATTCAGGTGCGATGTATGTTCCTTTAACCTAGCTTAAAATGGACTGTTGGATTGGGTTACATATATATTTGTATCATGTGTATACGTGCACATACTTATCCACCCACATACTAAGATTTAAGATCCTTGTCAAATGCCTATGGTAGTTGCTTAAAATCACATTAAGCCAATAGACTTCAGAAGTTACTCCTTGACTCTGTACCCAAAACTTCACTAATAATACTAAGAATAGTTTAGAGAAACTTTGATATATGGATTCCAACTTCTATTATGAGTCAGAGAAAAGATCCAGTCTGTGACCTGTGAATCACACAGATGACAGAAGCATGATCACAATGCCCCAAGGGCATCAATGCAACACTCCTTTGCTTTACTTATGTCTGGTAGCCTTTCCTAAGCATGGGTAATAATGGGCATGACCAGAAATCCACCCTGCCTCTGCCACAACCATGTGGATCTGCATGAAATGAAACATCCATAAAATCCCTTTCCACCATACTGACTCTTGCAGTGCAGACACTCTAAGATTCAACACTCTCTCTCTTCTCTCTCTCTCTCTCTCTCTCTCTCTCTCTCTCTCTCTCTCTCTCTCTCTCTCTCTCTCTCTCTCCCTCTTTACAACCTCTATTGCCCTGTCTCCCATGCCTCTCAAGCAGTCCTTAGGCAACATCTGGGAACAGATATTTTCACATCCCACAGACAATTCCCTTCTCCACATCCCCAAACATAACAACTTCTGTGGTTCCAAATCTCATTCTCTCTCCCTCTCCCTCTCCCTCTCCCTCTCCCCTCCCTCCCTCCCTCCCTCCCTCCCTCCCTCCCTCCCTCTCTCTGCTATATTAGGTGCCTTCAGACTGAGTTTATAATCATGGACATTCCCTCTTTCTGTCTCATGGATGTTACACAAAGAGCCTTGCACAATACTCCAACATGGATGGTCCTAGGGAGGTGGCTTTTGGGCCAGGCTGCTAGGTGTGTCTAGGGCCGTCTTCCATTCCAGCAGTGAAATAGTGCACCTGAAGGCTGGCTGTCCCTCCCTCGATGCTTCCAGACTCTTAGTTTCCCTTGTGTGTGTGAGGTCCTGGCTTCACTCCAGCAATGAGAAAGGGGGCGGGGTGGGGAACTGTTAAGACATTTTAACAAGATCTGGTGATGAGCACCTGTAACCCCAAGGTTAGAAGGCCAAAGTCAGAGATTACAAAGTCAAGGCCAGGCTGGGCTGCAGTCAGAAACCCTGTCTCAAACAAACAAAAGACCTCAACTGCAATGCTGTTGACATGAGATGGAACTTGAAAGTACACTGCCATGCTCTGTGAAGCACCAGGGAAGATGCTGTCAAAAGGCTACCACTGTGGTATCTCTGGCTGGCAGGATGTTCGTTTCATTTTTTGCCTTTCCTGTACAGTTTGAATATTTTTACAATGACAAAGTTTTTTTATTATAATCTAAAATTGAAAGCCATTTTCAAGTCTATTTTAAACATCAAAGAAAGATCCCTTTGTTGGGGAGAGAGAATTTGATTTAAAAGACCACATCTGAGACATAGAAACTAAAGGCTCCCAGTGGTTCTCCTTTCTCTTTTGATACATGGCATGTACACAGGTCACTCTTGCAAATTTCTTTCAAGTAAGTTTAAAGGGCTAAGATAGAGGTGAGCAGGATCGAATTTTTTTTTCTTCACTGCACATTAGAGTGCTTCACAGACTTGAACAGCTAGGTCACCTGTCATGCAGCAAGTTTATAAAATTAAACCGTTTAATTACATTTATTTATTTATTATTTGTTTATTTATTTTTAATGTGTGCTCTCCCTGGAGCAGGTGTAGAAGTCAGAGGACAACTTATGGGAATCAGTTTTCTCCCTTTACTGTGTAGGTTCCAAGAGATCAAATTCAGGTCCCTCCAGCTTGACCATGCTTTTTTTTTTAATCTGCTTAGTTGCTGTAATAAAGGAAATAAATGTGAGATAATCTGAATCCTTTGCCTCTTTGGGATTTTCAGGAGAAGGATGAGAAAAATCTTAGCTACAAATAATCCTTGACCCAGAATGCAAATAAAGACTTATGAAAATATCAACTATGCTTAAATACATGAATTGAAAGCAATTTTAAGAAAAACACATATTTGTGTATGATGGAGAACTATCTTATTCATTATTTGGAAAATCAATAAGGAAATCATTTATTTTAAAATGATTTGTTTCAAAATGCATTTATTATTTCAAGCATTTGTTTTTAAAACTAAAAGCAATGGGGCACATTGAATTCAATAGTAATTCTTGGCACTATGATTTTAATCATTTGAAAAGTAAAAATCTAGTAAAAGTTCATTAAATTGATAGCTTTTGAGAATTTTTGTTTTACCTTTTAAAATAAGTATGTCCCAGAAATTATGACTTGAAGAAATGCACATAGGATTTCCATATAATGCTATCTATGTAAAGCGTTAAGCTTTCTTTAAAAAGTCTTCAGGTTAGGAAAAATGTTGCCATTCATGGACATTGCTTTTCATCTATTATCTTCTTGATCTAAAACTAGACTCTAGCTAGAATGAACAATAAAATCATGTGTTCCAACCCTTTCATTTTATAAATAGAGCAGTTGAAAGCCAGTTCATCTGAGTGATGTCCTTGACATCAAAGTCAAACCTGACTCAGGTCTAGAACTCCAGTCTCTTGAATCACTGTTCAGCCAACGTGCATATCCTCAAACCTCGTGGGTTTATGTGATGGTGCCATATAAGATCAAATAAAAGCATAAATATATACATACAAAACAAAGTGGTAGCTCCTTTAATTACCCTTTAATAACACAGTGTAAAATTAAACCTCAGTAACAATCACTTCAGGCCAGCAAGATGGGTCAGTGGGTAAAAACACAACACTACTCCTGACCACCTAAGTTCAAGGCCCAGGGACCAAAAAGTAAAAGGAGAGAATAGACTCCTGTCAGTTATCTTTGGACCTTCACACTCTCACCATGGTACATACGCATACATGTATACAAACCCCACATAGACACACGCACATACATACATGTAAATAGCTACCACTCTCACACTAAGATTAAAAGACATATTGATTCATTAGTTAATTTATTCCACATTCCAGCAACACATATAGCCTGCCATAAGTTTCCAGTCATGCATATGTGAGGCTTGTATTGATCATTCATGTCAATTAGAAGACACGGAGAACTATGAAAAGACATGGTTCCCACTTTTAAAGAAAAGGCTGACAATAGACATGGGGAAATGCAGATCTTTAACCAGAAGCACTAATGAAGATCTCTAACATTTCTGTGTAGAACTTTAGGAAAGTGTGCCAAGGCCTGAAACCCTATGACAGATAGTTGGAGCCCCAAGGAAAATTCCATTTTGGCAGTGAGGGTGTCCCTATTGTCCCTGTGCCCTCCCTCTCCTGCCCTCCACCTTTAACTCTAGTCCCACAGTGTCACCCTCAACACTTAACTTCAGTGAAGAATAGGAACTTCAATCCATTCTTATACTCAAAGGTCAGGTGATGCCTATAAAGCTCCCACAAAAGTGTGTGCGTGTTTTTAAATTAAAAACATTTTTATACCTCACCAAATTAAACATGGGGATCTTTGCTAATCAGTTAAAAAAAACAATGAAGGTCTGATTCTACACCTATTGTGTGCCTAGGGTAGATAAATAAATGCCATCCTGAAAAGACCATGAGCAATGTCACACATTCAGGAGAAAATAAGAAAGCTCTCCCTGGAAAAATAAGGACAAACCTTCAAAGAAGTTTCTATGCAGTCCTGAGAAGTCACCCAATGCCTACAGCCTCCCCAACTGGCTTGCTTCATCCTCCAACTGGAACATCCATGTTGCTCATCATTGAAGAGCAACTTATGCAGAACACGTTAGATTCTCTCTCTCTCTCTCTCTCTCTCTCTCTGTGTGTGTGTGTGTGTGTGTGTGTGTGTGTGTCTGTCTCTCTCTCTCTCTATTTCCTTTGCAGCTTGGCAACATAAATGTGATTTTTTTGACACAGAAAGAAGCATACAAAGAACTCAGTAAAGAATGGGAAGAGAGCAAGGGCAGTGGAGAGGAAGAAGCAGTGTCCTTCATCGTGTAAAAGAGAAGCAGAGATCAGAATAGTGGGGATAACGAAGAGGCTAACAGGATGACTGTCAGAACTAGATGCCCAAATGAAGCTGTGCATCTGCTCTCAGCCCCATGTCTGTGGTGGGGCCATGGCAAACTGTTCAACATGATGCTATAGGGACATCTTGCTTCAGGGAGGGGAGCAAGGGTTACGAGCTGGTAGAAAGATGAACTTCCCCCTCCCCACCCTCCACTCCCCTCAACCCAGCTTCCACCCACCCAGATTGCCACTCTGCCAAGTTCTGCTCCACTCTGCCTGGGGTAAAAAGTGCCTGAAAACTCATCCCTGTGCGTCTACTTTCTATAGCAGCCCAAAGTGCACCAAAATGTTTACAATCTACAGAAGTCATTCTGAGCACCATCTGTAGAAAAAGTTATGTTTCCATGAAACAAAAAAACAACAATGATGACTTAAATGGTAGTCAACTCTCACCAGTCTTGGGTCTCATCTTAGTTTGATTTTTTTCCCTTGTTTTTCCAGACAGGGTCTCTCTGTGTAGCCCTGGCTGTCATGGAACTCACTCTGTAGACCAGGCTGGCCTGGAACTCACAGAGGTCTGCCTGCCTCTGCCTCCCCAGTGCTGGGATTAAAGGCGTGCACCACCACTGCCCATTGTTCACTTTAGTTTGATCTTGACAGATGAAATATCTGACCATTCTTTGAAAAGCTGAATGCGCCAAAGAGTATAATAGGTTATCATCTACTTAGGAAAAGCAACCTTATATAGTAATAACATCCAATGGTGGCGATCTGGTAGAAGAGGGCGGGGAGAGAAGGATGTTCAGCAGCCTCTGCCATAGGTGGGGCACAGCCTCCTTCTGACTTCACAGAGCTGTGTCTTACCGTTACTGGGGCAATCTGTTTTCCTTTAGCGTTCCTATGCACATGAAATGATTTCTTCTCTCCATGATTTCCATGTGTTGTTTCCAACTAAAGAGTGATGGGGTACTCCATAAGAAAGCAACATTCTGAAACCATTTATTATCGCCTCCCAAGAAGGGACCAAGAAGTGTAGCAGCCTTCACAGTGACCCCCAGGACTCAAAGCCTTGACTTCCCAAAGTTGATATTTGTTTGTTTGTTCGTTTGTTTTTTAAATTGGGATCACCACAAAGGTGATAATAACACCTTTCTTTAAAAAATCCTGACTGTTTCTTAAGTGATTGTCATGCACAATTTCTAACTCTATAAGCAATTCTTGGAAATACAGCTACTACTATACCCATCTCACCAGTGAGGAAACAAAGTCACACAGACACAGTCTACCACTCTAAGTACAGCTGGACGGCTATGAGCAGTCACTTGCTCATGCGTGAATGAACAAAGCATCAACTTTATTGTGATACCTCTTTCTAAAGCCATACCCTTTTTAAGTAGGCCAATCATTTAACCTTATATTGCCTTTAAAATCTATACTTCCAGCCATGTGTGAAAGTGCACACCTTCAGTCCCAGCACAGAGAGGCAGAGGTAGGGGGCTGGGGGAGGGGGAACTGGGTTAGGGCAGTTAGAGTGTAATGTGGGTGGAACCTGGCAGTTAGAGGTCCTCAGGGGAGGAGCCTGGCCACTTGCCTGGCTCAAGAGGCTGATGAGGGGTGTGGCTCAGTTGGTAAAGAGCTTGTCATTAAGGCATGAGGACCTGAGTTCAATACCTAGCACCCACATAAAAAGCCAGGCATTGCGGTACACACTTGTAATCCATGAAACTAGCCTGATCAGTGAGCCCTGGATCCCACTGAGAGACTGTCTCAAAAGGCAAGGTGAATGGGGGGATGACCACTAAGGAAAAGGTTGACCTCAAACTCATCTGCCTTGGCCTCCCTAGTGCAAAGACTAAAAGCATGCACCACCACTGCCTGGCTTCTACCTATTTTTAAGTCACTGGGACAGATTGGGTTCTTAGGGCTGTTTCTGATGGAAATATATATTTATTGGTCATACCACTTCTTGAACACTCCAGAATGCTTTTGTCCCAGGGTATTGTACTTACAGCATGTGCTTGAAGGCTCTTTCCCTACATGACTATCAAGTTAGCTGGACTCTTACATGCACATAGTTCATTTTAAAAAATAACATAGAAATGAGCTCTAAGAGTTAGTTCTACTTTAATGCATGGTCTGAGAGGGATGCTGTGTTCCAATATAGTCTGTGGGGCAGACTCATGTATTCCAGACAGCACCTGAAGAAACCTGAGCTGGTTTGAATGAAAATGGTCCTCTTAGACTCCATGGGCAATCAGTGAGCAGCATTATTAGATAGAGACTACTTGAAAGGGTTAGGACACGTGGCCTTGTTGGAAAAACTGTGCCACTGGGGATGAGCTTTCAAATGCTTAAGCCAGGCCCAGTGTCTCCCTATTCCTGACGCCTGCTGATCCAGATGCGGAACTCTCAGCTACCTCTCCAGTACCTTGTCTGCTGTGTGTCCCCATGCTTCCTGCCATGATGATAAAGAACTAAACCTCTGAACTGTAGGCCATTCCCAATTAAGTGCTTTCCTTTATAAGAGTTTCTGTGGTCATGGTGTCTCTTCACAGCAATAGATCACTGACTAAGACATAATAACTCCACCTACAATGAGACGTCCAGATAAGTTGGAAGGAGAAGAGGCTCTGTTACACTCTTCTGTATTTGATATAGCAAATTTTCATTTACTTATCTACTTGGATATTATCAACACTCACAAAATGGTCCTTGCTAAAACAATTTGGAAAAAAAGGACTTTTACCTAAAGATAACACATTCTACTATATCAGAAAAGGAGCTAATTTGAACCCATCTCTCCCCTGCTAATCACAAGTCCTACCCTGAGCCTGAAAACCAAGACTTTAGCTGCTTGGGACAAGTGACAGGATTGTTGAAACTACCAAGAAGTTCACGAGGGATCCCATATATAAATGCCGTTGCTGCAGAGGAAGATCGCTTGGGCCAGAAAAAAAACAAAATTTCTAGATGTGATTTTTCAATAATGGTTGGTGTCAGGCAGTCCTGAACTGAAAACTTTACAGAGTTTTAAACCTCACAATAAAGTTTAGAAAGATCTGTATGAATGCAATTAAAAAATGGCTAAGTAATATAATGTGACAACAAGTCAACGTTTCTCAGCAGATGCTGTTAAGGATGGAAACCCCCGGAAATTGGTATAAATCGTAACAGAATACATATTAAAGAATACACTGTGTATTATGTTTGGTATGTGATTGGGTGAAGGTACAGATACTTCTAGACTATCTCTGTCTTTGGTATTTTTTAGATTTCATTTTAATAATGAAATAGAAATCAGGTGTAGTGGTTCATGTCAACAATTCAAGTACTTTGGAAGTCGAGGCAAGAGGATTACTTTAAGTTTAGGGCTAGCCTGGGCTATGTAGTGAGTTCCAGGTCAGCAAGAGCTACAGTGTTACTCTGTCTAAAAAAGAATTGAAATAAATAGAATCTGCCTTTGATGTGAATTGAACAGTAAAGGAGACTGGAAGAAAATGCCAAAAGCTAAATGAATTTTTTAAGGAAAATCAGCATTTTACAGAAAAACTGTGCTGATAAAACGATCAGTGGAACAGGAACCTGCCTTCACAGGAATTTGCAGCAAAACCCAAAAAGATTCTGGGGTAAAGCTACGAGGTGTTTGCTGGCAACGTTATAGTAAGATAATTAGGAGACACATGTAAAACGTCAACAGAATGTTATTGATACAATAAATTTTAGAGAAATTTACATTTAAATTACATTGAAATTATGTCTTTTCGCTTGCTTGAAACAGGGCCTTTGTTTGTAGCTCAGGTTAGCCTACAAATCATGATCCTACAGTCTCAGGATTACAGATAAGCACCATCATGCTGGGAGAAATCTTGAACCATGTTGCCAAGGACACCAGTGATACAGACAGAGACTTACACATCACACCGGCATTTGCAATCCTGAAAAGTTCGTTGCCACTTCTTCAAACCCTTAACAGAAGCGCAGAGCTTGAAGAGTGTCCTGGTTTTATTTGACAGAAAATGAACATTCTAACTCTGCCTGTCCTTTCTAGACTAAGACATGGTTCTTAGTCACTGGTCTCCTGACATATTTCAAAGGAATAAACACAACAGTGAGCTGCTTGGAAGCAGCCTTTAGCAAAAAAAAATAGATGAAGCAGACAAAATGTTTTTAAAACAGATGATGAAAGTGTTTCTATAGGTGGTGTTTTTATTGAAAGTGTCTATTGATATGTTATTCATTAAAATGCAGTTTCTGCTTGCCTAACTAGAAAAGAAAACTTCAAATGTGGTTTGCTATCTTCAAGATGTAATACACAGTAACATTTAACACTATAATGTAAAAATGTACCCATGTAAATAGCTGTAAGAACAAAGGGCAGACAGAAATCGACTTTCAACAAAAGTTTTTGCTCCGCTCACTGATGAAATGGAAATGGCTATCACAAAATGATTCATTTCCTCAGTGTGTCCAGTGTGTGTCTATGTATTCTCTAAGATTATCTTCGTCAGCTTTAATAGCATTTAGACTCAAGTACTGAAGAAAATAAAATCTCACTAGATCTTTAGATAAATACATTATAACCCATGGAGGCACATTAAGATTTTAAAAATACCTTATAACTAAAATTCCTCATTCATAAAAATGGCTAAACGGTCACTGTAAATTCAGTAATTCATAAAACATCTATACTAATTTGGTTTCTGCTTATAAACACCATGGCGAAAAGCAACTTGAAGGAAGAAAGGGCTCGTCTCGCCTTGCACCTTACAGCCTATCACTGGGGGCAAGCCAGAGTGGGTCTTGAAGGTAGAAACCTGGGAGCCCGGACTGAAGAACACCATGGAGGAACACTGCTTACTGGCTTGCTGTCTGCAACCCTCTCATGCCTTCAAGACCAGTACCATTTGAGAGACTCTTACACATTCCTAAGTTCAGCTGCCAGCTTGAGATGAAACTTTGGTCCCCTCTGGACCACGACTTCTGTGTGCTGACTCTGAGGAAACACTTCCAAAAGTATTTTGCTTCCATTATGCTGGCCTTTTATTAATCAGGAGAGATTTTTCAGCCCCAGCCAATCAGCATCAAATGTCCTGGTAAAGCCAACTTCACTTCAGTGATGCTGGTCTCTTGTCAATCACAGCTACGTCTTCAGCCCCGCTGACTAAAAGCCATAGATTCTTCTTTCTATTTTTTTTAAATAATTTATTTCTTTTTAGTGCATTGGTGTTTTGCCTGCATGTACGTCTGTGTGAGGGTGTCAGACTTGGAGTTACAGACAGTGAGGAGCTGCCATGTGGGTGCTGGGAGTTGCACTTGGGTCCTGTGGAAGAGTAGTCAATGCCCTTAACCACTGAGCCATCTCTCCTGGCCAGATTCTTAACTCAAACTAGTACATGGACAGTCCTGGCACAGTCTTTGAGAGACTCTAAAACTCCCCCCTGAAACTTCATAGGCCAGGCCTCCATCATCTGTATCTCTCTCAACATTCTTATCTCCCAAGCTGCCAAAGACCAGCCAGTAAAGCTGTGAGCACTTTACTAACCCAAAACTCTTGCAGCAACATGGTCAGGAATTGCGCATGTCACAGCCACTGTCCATGAATCTGGTGCAATCTGGTATTTTCTATACTAGTTAGCTTTCAATTGCTATGATAAAACACTGACAAAAAGCAACCCAGATATTACCAAGGCTCTTTTGTTGTTGTTGCTTTCCACAAACTGATGGCCAGGCCCTGTTGCTGAAGACAATGCCTATGTAACTCACTAAACACAGAGAAGTTGAACTGGTGCCTACCTAGAGCCTTCACCTCTACTGAGTAGTGTTCATGGTACTAGAAGATATTCTTCATGCTACCCAAGGAGGAAGGTGAACACCAACCCAGCTACAAGTCCTGGGATCTACAGTGCTGACCTGTCGGTGAGCAATAGTGGCACAAAGCTTGTGAGAGTAACCAACCACTAACTGATTAGAATTAAGGTCCACTCTGTGAGATGGAACCCATGCCTGACACTGCCCCAAGAATCTGAGACTGGATAGGCCATAGACCTAGGGGAAACCAAATACCATTGTTCTGCTAAAGGAACATAGCAATAAAATGACTCCTAACGACATTCTGTTATATCCACAGATAAGTGTTGTGATCATCCGTCATCAGAGGTTACTCCTGCAGTAGATGGGAATACATACAGAGACCTACAACCTGAATGAAAGAATGAGAGACTTGGAAACACTCAGTTCCGAATGAGATGTCTCCATCTAAACCCTTCCTTCAGGGCTCAGGGAGCAGAAACCCTATTAGAGTCAGTGGGGATGGAAGACACCAAGAAAACAAGGCCTGCTTGGTACAACAGGACTGACATAAGTATAAAACCACAGAGACTGAGGCAGCTCGCACAGAGCCTGTGCAGATCGAAGCCAAATGGGCCCCAAGACTGAGAGGAAAGTAGACACAAGCCTCCATCCTAACGCAGCTATTTCTAATTGATAACTGCCCACAGGAGAGAATTAATTTTCTCCACCAGAGTCTTCACTGAGTACACAGCCACACCCGGGCAGGCCTGGTGCCCAGAAGTAAGTGGCCAACACAGAATGAGCTCAGTGGTATTTTTGGAGGGCTTTTTTCTTTTTCTTCCTTTTTCTTTTTTTAAATTTAAGTTAGAAACACACTTGCATATCAATCCCAACTCCCTCTCCCTCCCCTCCTCCACATCCCTCCCCACCAGGCAGTTTTTGTTTTATAACATTTAGTCAGGGATTTTTTTTTCATTACAGATCTTTTGCTTATATACTATGGTTTCCAATTTTGTTTTTATATATTTTCTGAATGTACTAATATGTGTGTCTCAGTGTCTGTATATGCTTCTTGTGTTTTATTCTGTGGCTCTTTTTGGGGAGGCTGTTCAAGACAGAGTTTCTCTGTGGCTTTGGAGGTTGTCCTGGAACTTGCTCTTGTAGACCAGGCTGGTCTCGAACTTACAGAGATCCTCCTGCCTCTGCCTCCTGAGTGCTAGAATTAAAGACCTGTGCCACCACCTCCCAGCTTCTGTGGTTCTTTTTGTTTGCTGTCTTGCTTGTTTTGCCCTATTTGGGTTTGTTCGTTTCTATTTTTCTTATCTTATTATTAATATTAATTGATGCTTCCTTGTTTTCTAATGACAAAATGAAAAAAAAAGAGTATGAATTTGGATGGATGGCGAAGCAGGGAGAATCTGGGAAGAGTTGGGGGAGGGGAACCATAATCAGAATATACTGTATGAAAGAAAATCTATTTTCAATTTAAAAGGAAAAGTTAGTCCATGTATGTAAACAGAGAAGTGTGAGATATCTAAAATATCATTTAAAAAAATAACAAGGAACCTAATGTCATGTATACAGTAAAAATAAACTAACAAAGAAAAAAAAGGAATGCTCAAGTGTTTTCCGAGTTAAAAAAAAAAAACTCATTGCCAATGAGTAACATAAAAATACTTGAAAGTCTGATTCACTGATCAATGCAGATATACACTCCAGTTCTGAACACTCTAGTAAAGTGACAGTGATTTACAAACTGCTTTTATTTTTAGTGGAAAGGTTAAATGACAAAACTATTTGGGGACTGCAGGGGTGCTTCAGTGGTTAAGAGTAGATATGTTCTTCCAGAGCACCAGAGGCTCTGTTCTCAGCACTCATGTCACGTGGCTCACAACCACCTGTAGCTCCAGCTCCAGTGCCCTCTTCTGGCCTTCATGGGCACTTGTACTCAGATGCACATCAACACAGAGACTCACAGACACACAGACAGACACACGCTAACACTATGTTAAAAGCTAAGCAAATCTTTAAAAAAAATTGAAACAATACCCACAACATTTTAATGGAAATGTGATAAAGAATGTAATTTGTGATACTCAACAAAAACTCAAAACTGGAGAAAGTAGAATTAAAGGATATTTTAGGGTGCTCTTTCTAAGTCTTGGGATGACTACAAATTAAATACCTGTGGTAAACCAGACTTAGTAGCATGTGCCTTAGTCCCAGCAGCACTCAGGAAGCAAAAGCAGGCAGATCTCAGAGTTCTAGGCCCACCTGGTCTGCACAGCAAGTTCCAGAAGAGGCAGGACTATACAGGGAAACCCTATCTCAAAAAACAAGCAAGCAAACAAACAAACAAACAAAACCCTATGGTAGCTATATTAAATAAAAATAAGAATCAAAGAATCAAAACATATTACTTAGCCACAAAGGAAGATAGTAAGAGAAGAAATAAGGAAGGAAAGAAGAACAGGAAGGAAGGGAGGGAGGGAGGAAGGGAGGGAGGGAGGGGGGAAGAAGGGTATAAAAATACCAGTACTAAGTTCTTATTTCCCAGTAACTGCTTTGAAATAAAAGCAAGTGTAGCTAGTGTGAATGAAGAGTTTTCAAGAATTCAGGACATAGACACTTGTAAGACACTCATTTCATCAGAAAGTGAAAGCTGGGAAAGATACCCTGCACAACCTAGAAACCAAGAGTGAGCAAAAGCAGCTGTACTAACGTCAGATCAAATAGACTCTATCAAACCTGAAAAGGATACAGAGAAAGCAACTGCATACAGGTGTGAACTCAGCAAAAGGCTTTAGCGTGTACGTGTGCGTGCGTGCGTGTGTGTGTGTGTGTGTGTGTGTGTGTGTGTGTGTGATACCAACCCTATGTATACATTATACATTTCTTACCACTGCTTGTGGAGTGTTCTCTGGGATAGAACACACATTAAGCCAGAAAACAAATCTAAACAAGTATGAAGACTAAAATCATATCAAGTATCTTTTCCTGGTTACAATGACATAAAACAGGAAAATGGCAAGAAAATCAGACAATGCACAAATAAATGGAAACTAGAAAACATGATTTTGAACAACCAGTAGATTCATGAAGAACTTAGAAAGAAAAATTTTAAATCCTTAGGACAAAACAGGAAAAAAATACAAATTTGTAGAACCACTAAACAGGTTCTAAGAAAGAAGTTTACATTAATACATTCCAACATTAAAAAAAATAAGCCGGGTGGTGGTGGCCCACGCAGGTGGATTTCTGTGACTTGAGGTGTGGTGTCCTCTTATTGTCAAACTCCAGAGCATAAGAAAGAGCACTGTTAATAGTTTGTGATATTTGGAGGTCTATGGAACTCCACTTGCCAACAGTTCCAGAGGAGGTAACTCATTCCTGGCACTGGGCATTTTTTAAAGTTCTGTTTCCCCCTTTTATTAAAAGGAGATTCTTTTCACACACAATATGTCCTTATTACAATTGCCCTTCTCTGTACTCCTCCCAGTCCCTCCCCAACCCTTTCCCATTGAGATCCACTCCCTTTCTGTCTCTCATTAGAAAAAACAGGCTTCTAAAGATATAACAACAAAACATAACAAAATACAATATAATGAGATAAAACAAAAACCATCACATAGAAGTTGGACAAGGCAAACCAACTGGAGGAAAAGGGCCTAAGAGAAGACACAAGAATCAGAGCCCCACCTGTTCACACACACACAGGAATCCCATAAAAGCATGAACTGAAAGCTGCACTATTTACACACAGGACTTGGTGCACACTGAAAGCTGTACTATTTGCAAACAGGACTTGGTGCGGACTCCTTAGGACCTGTGCTTGCTGCTTCAGTCTCTGAGTTCCTAAGAGCTTTGCACAGCTGATCTAGAGGGCCTTGCTATCCTGGTGTCCTCCACCCCCTCTGGCTCTCACATTCTTTCTGCCTCCTCTTCCATAGCATTCCCTGAGCTCTAAGGGGGATGTGAGGGAGACCACCCCCCTATTTAGAGTTGTGGCACTGGGTGTTTCATATGTTGTCCTGTGGTATCTCATAGGGACACCATTACTTCATCATAGGGTAACTCCATTAAGCCCTTCACATATGTACATATATATATATATATATATATATATATATATATATATATAGAAGCTTCGACAGAAGTGGGTTTCCACATAACGTTTCTGAAATGTCTTTAGTGTTAGCTATCCCTCCCTGTATCCCCCAGCATACTCTAACAGTGTTTTCTGGGCACGACAGAGCAGTTACACATATGAATTCACAGCAGTTAAGACAGCATGTTTTTTTGCTTCTAGGCAGAGGCTCACTTTCAGCTGGTCTAGTGAGGTGTTTCTTTAATGCTGTCAGATTCTAAAATTCAAGATTTAATAATGCTCTTGAGTATTTATTAGGTATTTTAATAAAATAATAAATGATGTGACTTTAATAAAAATTTTTCCTTTCCTCCTTCCTCTTCTCTCCACCCTCTCTCTTTTTCTCTAGTGTTAGTGTTTCTCTGTATCCCTTCCCCCTCATCAGCACCACCCACTCCCATTTATAAGTGCACCAGGCAGGCGAGCTAGTGGGCTTCACTGTCTTAGTCAGTGTTCTGTTGCTGCGTGGAGACACCGTGTGGAAAACAAATTTGATAAAGGGAAGCTTTTAATTGGGAGTTTGCTTACAGTTTCAGAGTTTTAGTCCATTATCATCATGGAGGGGAGCATGGCAAGCAGGCATGGTGCTGGAGCAGTAGCTGAGAGCTCACATCCTGATCCACAGGCAGAGTAGGCAGGGCAAGAGACCCGGCTTTTGAAACCTCAAAGCCCACCCCTAGTGACACACCTCCTCCAGCAAGGCCACGCCTCCTAATCCTTCTTAACTGTTCCACTCCCTGGTGAATAAGTACTCAAATATGGAAGCCTGTAGGGCTATTCTCATTCAACTATCACACCCACTGACCAAACAAACACATGGGGACAAATGCACACTGTCCCATCTGGTAGGCATCCCTGGTGTTTAGCATGGTCACTTTGGGGCTTCCCAACACTCTTCTTGATCCAATGGCCCACTTATCTTGACATCAGAAGGGGAAATCCTCCCTGTTCACAATGCCAGAGACTCACACAGCGCCTAGCCTCCCCCTGGTCCTCCTCTGGGGAAGTGCTCACAGGACATGCCAGGCCCTAGGCAGCTCTTAGGGGGCATGGCTGGCCTCAGCTCTCTTCAGTAGGGCTCATGTTTTGGTCAGATCCATCTCCTTGGAATGTTAAGAAATATTGACGCCAGGGCAAACCTCAGACTCACTAACTCAGGGCTGGGCACAGGCTACGGTATTTTTTTTTTAAAGAAACCTTTATGGTGAACCACCTTAACTTATATTTAGTCTGACCATTTATTTTCTCATTGCTTTCAAAATGTGAGTTACTTTTCAATCACAAGATTTTTTCGCAAAACAAAGCCTTCTCTCCAAGTCTTTATAGGAAGATGCTAAGGAACTGCCAGGGACACAGCCATGTAGGCACATGTCCCCGATAACATTGACATCCTTTTGTGAGGAAATGTGAAAACACACACACAATGGGGCTTTCTGTCTAGATAAACTTGCTCCTGGGATGGATAGAGAATCTGCTTGACTGAGGATTACCCTGTGAGTGGTATTACAAAGTTCTGTTTCTAATCACAGACCATAGACATGGATAATATTACTGATTACTTGGACTTTAAGTTTTTCAGTTGATTAAAAAAAATTTTATAGCATTGAACTTGAAAGTCAATGAAAACTTTCACAAATATTCTTCTTTTGAATCTTTAAAATTGTGGTTTTGTGTACAATTTAGTGCACCTGGCAAATGTTAAAAACATATGTTCATTTCTCATAAATAGCTAAATTGTCACTAGAGAGATATTTCCTGGAGGCTAAATATCAATTAAATTTCTGAACTTAATAATACTGAACTAAATTTTTATTATACTGTTTCAGCCTGTTAGAACTGCTACATAGGATTATAGAAAATCTAGACACTGAAGTATTTTATTATAAGCCAAAGAACACTGCTTTAAAGTTTCTATTTTTTAGAAATGCTTATAGCTTTTAAACTCTAAAATGAATAACTTGTATGGATTTTGTTGAAAGAGGATTTAAGGTAACTGAGGCTGGGCTAGAACTCACTATGCAGATGTAGATGGCTGTGCTGATACTCCAGTCTTTGCCTCCTGCGTGTTTCATTTGCATATCCCTTATTTCCCTCACTGGCTGTCCTCCTCCACTGAGGCTTTCCCCTCCTTTGCTTACTCCCTCCTGCTGGGAGCTCAGTCAGGATGAGACAGACAGTGTATAGGCAACTGACATTCACTCTCCTTGAACTCAGTGAAAAACCTTTACTGGAGGTTCACTCACTGAATTGTTGCAGTGTCTTAGAAAGTTCCAAGGTAAAACAAGTATGATATAATAAAAAAACACCAAATATAACAAATGTGAATCAGTGACAAACATGGAAAGACATAGTAACAGTCATCTGACACTTACACCTCCACCTCGCTTAACTCATTTTACAGTTCATTAACATATGGAAAAGGCAGGCGGTAGGGTGTGGTGTGCCCACAGAAACACATATGAAACACGCATTCAAAGCTTTCATAATAGTATTTTAAAATCCACTCTAAATAAATCAGGAAACTATACAGTGTGGTGTGGGGGAGTGAACTCAGTCTCCCACATGCTCTCCTCCTGACCCACACCCCAGCCTCTGACAGCCTAACTCATTAAAGTGAACACCTCGTTGCTTTCATCATGATTTTAAAAGCCTTCAACGTATTGCCTGGATATTTTAGGAAAGATGATTTGGGCAGAGTGGAGGACTAGTGGACTTGATTTTCATACAGCCTGGCAATTGAGAGACAGGGGAAAATGAGCCACAGGACCCAGAAATTTGCTTCACAGAGTTACCACAGCCTAAAGTCAGTGCATAAGAGAACTCAGAGGAAACCCACCATCCGCTGTGTTTTCCAGGCTTGGCCATGGAAAAGCCTGTGCAGAATTCCAGCTGTCGGCCACCTCTGTCCCCACACTTCAGTTAGCAGGTGAGGGACTCTACACTACATACTGTTAGAATTAGTGAATATTTGAGCAAGGTAGAGCTCATGGAGTGTATAGGTCCAATTTCTTCCTCCATTTTCTCCTTCCCTACCCAGGCAACATCTCCCCTTCCATGACAACTGAGTCAGGCCCAGTGACCAACGGGCCTTGGGTCAAACTGCAAGTTAGGTCAGAGCTGCAATTAGAACCCGAATCTCAGCTACTGGAGCCAGCCAACCAACTGATACTGAGTAAATCTGCCTTAGTCTCCTGAGCCTTGTAGTACGCTGAATCCGGCATTCACCCTGCATCTGCTGTTGGTTCCTGATTCTTGAAGAATCCCAACGGAGCAGCCTTCCAACGCTTTGTCCTTCTGCCCTTCCAAACAGAGCCTCGAGAGGACTCAGCCTCTCTGGGCTCAAAAGAACGGGGACCTCTGAGGAACTTTCCAGATATAAACTGCTTTCATCTCCCAGGTCCAAGCTCACACTCCGTTTCTGGACTCCTCACTAGGTGGCAGAACTCTCCCACCAAAGAAAGGAGTTTCTGATAGATGCCTGGAAGCAGAAATTTTCAAAGAAACTTCTGTCTTTGCCGGGACCATTTGTAAAAGGTAAAAAGACGCAGGGAGAGAAGAGCTACAAAGCAAAGTGACCCAGATGCTTCATAGAGATCTAGAGTCGTTGTAAATATAAAAATGCAACAAGAAAGTAACCTCTTCTGCCGTCATGCACTGTCGTGGAAATCTACAGTTTGGATTAACATTTGACTAAAAGAGCTTGCCTTCTTGTGTTTTAACTTTATTTTACCTGAGTGCCAATTAGAAACTAGAGCTCTCTGTTAGATTGTGGGTGTTGTTCTACGCTGAACATCAATCTAATGTGACAATGATATTAAATAGCTACTAGGTGCACCAGAAAGTTTGTTTTAACTAGTGCATATATAAATATCTGTGGGTACACTGAACAGACTCAGCCGGTTGTTTATATGTTTATGCCTATACAAACATATAATATAAATATATACACTCATTTAACCACTATAAAAGAAGAGATCAGGGGACATGGGAGGAGTTGGAGGAAGGAAAGGGAATGGAGGGAAATAACGCAATCATATTTTAATAAAATGAAATTAAAAAAATAATAAAGTATCTGTGACTCTAGCCTGTGCTCTTTGCCAGGTGAGAGAGTGAATGAAATATAGTAGTTGGGCTTTGCACTTCTTTAAATCCTTAAAAGGCTATTCTTTGAAACAGATCTCATGACAATTCTTTATCTCTTACCGTCCCAAACTGACCTTTTTATGCCTGTTGCGCACTAAATGTCACTACCAAGTGTTATTAGAGCACAGTGGTTGTCTGGGAAGCAAGACCTTTCTCCTCTGTTGGGAGTCACGCAAAGCCGCAAAGCGATGTGAACGGAGGCGAGCACATCGAAGCAGTCCAAGGCTGCTAGCTGGCAGATGACAGCTAACCAGCCCTTCTTCACCAGATTCAGACGGCATAATTGATAGCTAATTACATGGCGTATGGTGTACATTTCTTTACGAAATTCTTTTTTAAAAAAGCCACATCCTAGATAAATCCATCAACGGCGCAAAAAGCAAGCCAACGACCGACTAGAAAGACCATCAACAGGTTGTCTCGACCCCTCCTTCCCAGGTCTGACAGCTCAGAACACCTCTCTTGGTCCTACCTTGGCGACTAGCAAGGGCTGCTTCTGCTCCTTGCCGCCTTGCAGTCGGAACCCCCAGGGCGCCCCTCCAGTCATGGAAACGCAGATAAAATCGCCGGTGCCCATTTTCTCCTTTCAGCTGGGCAGCATCAAGAGCTTGGGAAAGACAGGCAAGAGGCCGGGGTGCGGTGGAGGATGCGCCTGAAGCTGGGCTGGTGCGGAGGGTGCAGGAAGCAGGGCTGCCCCGCGGCTGGCTGCGGGGAAAGTGCGCCGAGGCCAAGCCTCCCCACCGCCCTCCCAGCACCTGTACCGCCCTCTCTTGCGTCACACCCTTTGCTCGGCCCACTTCAGCAAAAAGGACAGAGCTTCACACGAAAAGAAAAAGCCCGGTTTGGGATAAGATGGGGTGCATGAAGAGCAGGGAGAACAGCATTGCTCTTGCTTTGACCGGTTCGGTGCCAGAACCTGAATAGAATGGCGATTTAGTGGTTCTATAAATAGTAGCCAACTTGGGGGAGTTTTAACTTCCATGAGTAAAGTATAAGCTCTCAGAACTCAATTACTAGAGAGTTGGGCTCTCTCTCTCTCTCTCTCTCTCTCTCTCTCTCTCTCTCTCTCTCTCTCTCTCTCTCTCTCTCTCTCTCTCTCTCTCTCAAATACATCCATATCTACCACATTGATAAATGAAAAAAGAAAGAAAAGCGAGTTTCAGTACTGTTGCCTGCAGAAAGCAAAATAAAAGCATTTTTAAAATCTTTTCTGAACTAACATATGTTTAGAGTAGGACGGAGAGGGTGAGAGAAAAGTGGAGGGGCATTCCACTGGAAACTATCTTCTAGTAACTTTTTTCTGTTGCAAGATTTGAGATACTTTTTGCTGGTGCTGTTCATTTCATGCATGCATATACTGTTCTTAGGTCCAATCTGTCCCCTATCCCTCCTCTCCACTCCAATTCTCCCCCTATTTCCACCACTGCTATTTCCTGCCAGTTTCATGTGGTTGTCTGTTAAACTGACTGAGTCCTCTGAACAGGTGGAGCATGGTGTACAGGAATACAGGTAGCCTTAGCGAGCATCCCCGGTGAAAACTGACCCTCCCTCCCTTAGCCGCCATCAGCTGCCAGAAGATACAGAGACACACAACACAACGTCTAAACATTTGTGAGGTCACTGTGAACATGTGCTGTAATATTTCTGTCAGAGGATCACTGGTTCCTCATCACCTGCTGACCCACCAAGGCCTGGTGGGCCTCGAATATTTATGTCTTCTCTTGGAAGGCATGCTGTCCAGATGTCATCTGAGCAGGTGCAGACTCTGCAGCTCCAGTTGGAGGACAGGATGAACAGTGAGAGAGGATGCCCTTGGGCCCTCCCTGAAGCATTTCCTTCTTCCTTCATCTGACCTCTCTTCTGTGGCTGACATGGTATGCAGAGGAACTGCCACTCCTGGTGGTTTATATTCTATCATGAGGGTCGCAGAGCACGGGGCATGCTCACCAACAACAATGGCTTCCACAGAGAGCTCAGAGCGGCTGCCTTTCTCAATCTTGGAGCCTTGGAGTATGCGTTACTGCTGGGGGCTACCAACACCAAGCAAAGACTGCTGGACTTACACAGCAAAATCATGTCACAGTTCTGGGGGGTGTCATGGTTTGTATGTCTTGTGTTTGAACACTGGGTCCCCAGCTGGTGGCACCACTTTTGGGGGTTGTGGAATCTTTGTGACTGTGGCCTAACCTAGCAAAGGTGGGTCACTAGGGTTGGCCTTGAAGAGCAGGTCCTTTTCTGGCTCTGGCCACAGCTTTCTGCTTCATATCTGCTTCGAGATGGGAGGAGGCAAGCCTTACTCTCCTGCTGCCATGATGGTCTATACCCACAAGCTCTCAGCCGGAGTAAGCCCTTCCTCCCTTGTGCTGCTTCTGCCAAGTATCTTTGTCACAGCAGCGCAAAAGCTACTGATGTGGAGGGTTCTGGAATCACGGTGCCAGGAGAGACAAGTTCCGGGTATTCCCCTTGGCTTGTAGATGGCTGTCCACTCTGTTTCCACAGTGCGGGTTGGTTACTTTTCTTACTGATATAGCCAAGAACTTGACAATAGTCAACTCAGGGAAGGAAGGTTCACTCTGTATTACTGCTTAAGAAGGGCTATGACTCATCCCAGTGGGGAAGGCAAAGGATCAGGGGGCAGCTGGTCATACTGTGTTCCCACTCAGGGAGCAGACAAGGGAGGTCAGCTTATAAAACCTCAGGGCCTGCCTCCACAGACACGCTTCCTCCAGATCCACCAGCTGGGAACCAAGTGTTCAAACACGGACTCTGACAGAGGCACAGCTTACATCTAAACTACAATGTGCTCTTCGTAGACTTTGTCCTACTCTCCTCTTATAATGAGGAGATCAGTCATTGTGAGTAGAGCCGACCCTAATTATCTCAATTAATTACATTTTAAAGATTTACTTCCAAATATAATCACATTCTGAAGCATGGATGGGGGGAACAGGATTTCTATATGAAAATTCAGGACACATTAATTTAATCTTAAGAGTGATAGATATGGAGGCTGGGAAGATGACTCCCAAGTCAGAATCACTTGCTGCTCTGGCAGAAGACCCAAGTTCAGGTCCCAGCATCTAATCAGGTGGCTCATAACTGACTATGACTCCATTTCCACTCTGTTTCCACACACCTTCACACACATAATATATATATATATGTATATATATATACACACACAACAAATAAATAGATAAATATTTTTAAAAGAGTAATCCACATGGGTAACTTAGCTGAAATTCATGTCTTTACCATATGTAAAAATATATAAAACACTCTCAGACTGTGATAATTGTTTTTATTATTCAGCTTCTCCATTTTTTGCTGTTCTAAGCAAGTGGTCAGACTCCTGCTGTGTCCCTATCTCAAGGTCATTTGCTGAGATGCAACAGAAGATGGAGGGTCAGGCTTTGGAACGCCTAACCCTCCATGAAATAAGTGTGTAATGTGTGCCAGACAGGGAGGAAAGCGAGGAGAATGCCATTGAGATGAGTGATGAAAGACTGGCCCACAGAATGGTCCGTGGGCGAAAGACTAACCCTGAGAGTGGTCCGTGGGCTCTCAGGAAGCAGTGGCCACTATGCTGGTGACACGGAGGTAAGAGACAGGCCCCGAGAGATATAACTGCTGGATTGTAGAAAGGATACTGGACTCCATCCCCTGCCATATGAATGTCACATAAGATGAAGCTAGATAAATACTGCTAACCAGTGCCATGGCTATGTCAGTGACTTCAGGGAGGGCAAGGGACAGGCAAGGTAGTACTCTGTAGAACCCCAAGAGCTTTGCAAATCCTAGTGTCTCCGTCTCTTTGGGATGAAATAGAAGAATAAAATAGATGGGGTGATTTTAATTCAGATATTTATTTCCCAAAGTTCTGCGGGCTTGGAAATCCAAGATCAAAGTGCCATCAGACTCCTCCATACATTTTGACATGGGGAATTGAAGTTCATCTCTGTTGTGTCTGTCTTCCACAAAGGCACTAATCTCATTCACAAGGGCTCCATCCTCGGGGTCTAATATCTTCCCAAGTCTCTACCATTACAGCACATGAATTTGAAGGAGACTCCATAACGTCTGGGCTTCACCTGCACTTGAACCTAGTGGGATGGAGGACTAGAGTTGGAGATTTAAATAACAAATTGTTCAGGGAGTTAAAAAGAGATCTATGCTGAGAGTGTGTCCACTCATTCGAAGGGCTTCTTGAAGGAATGACTACCAGATGCGCTTCAGATGATGCATCAGTGAGACTACTCTCTCCACTCTTGGGAAGAAATCTTACTGAAGAAGCCTGAAAACTAAGCGAAATCATTCCCAGGGAAGTGAGAGCTAACAAGGAAATAAAGCGAGGTAAAGCAGGGTTATGTGATATTGCAGTGATGGGAATAAGACACGAGAGCTTCAGATAAAGCCTCTGTGGGCTGAGATGATTGACAAGAAGACAATTATTTGGGAAGCAGTAGGAGTGGAAGGAGGCAGGGTCTTTGCATGACTAAGTGGAGCCTGGAGCACCTGAAGCACTCTAGTTCAAACCTTCCACCAGGGAACAGCTCCGAGGCCTAGGAAGAAAGACCAATATGTTTGCATGTACGTATACTCTAGTGAAACTGTCAAAGCAAAAACACTTAAATGGATTTGGTTGTTGCTAACTCTAATTTCTCCTCCAATGCGGTACTGAAGGGGAAGATGCTGGTAACCACATACATGTAAAGTTACTGCCAGCTGTCCAGGAAAGGAACGATGACTTCCAGGCACAATATTCCCATGCCCTGTGCCAATCCACTTGGTGTAGAAATACTATGGGCAAAGGCAGAGGTAAGTGTACATCAGTCCTTTTTGACACTGAGTACTTGGGCAGTGAGAAGGAGAAATTGACATTGCTGTGTGAAGTAACAGAAGCTGGTCTGTGGGAAATTCCTCCCATTTCAAAAATAAAACGTATGTGGAAAGACTTATTTGACTTGTCAAATACAAAGTTCTTATGACTTTATAGGCAGGTATGTCATTACGATTGCATGGGGATTCACATGTGTGCATGCAATTATCAGTAATGAGTAATTGATTCTGGTTAATCATGCTTAAAGTTAATGAAACGTATTACAAACCAAAAGAATTAGAAGTTAGACAAATTCTCTGACAGGCAGACAGAGAAAGGTGCCTTGAAATAAAGATGGTGATTTTTCCAAAATGGTTGACTTCCTTTTCACCCTCCTTACCTGAAACAAAAGCCTGGAAGCTTAAAGGGTTAGCAGGCTTTTTTTCCTCCACCCAGAAGCCCCCCCTCCAATACCATCCACAAGTTCAAGACAGGATCAGAGCATGTTAATACCACGGTTTTGGACATATCAGTCCCCCCCTTGTTCAAACTGACTAACCTAAATTAGGGAGCCTCCCTCAAAGTTCCTTCAAAATCCCTGTCCTAGAGGCAAGACTGGATTTTAGGGTCCCTTTGTCTCCCCCTCTACTTCCTAGATGGTCTTTCTCTCTGCGTGCCTGCTGTATCTGTCTGTTCCGTGTGAACATGTATAGAGGAGGCAAAGTCCTCACCGTACACAGAATCTGTGTTTCTTTTTGTTGTTAATTTTTTTATTACTTTAATTTTAATTGCTTGCTTCACATGTCAATCCCAGTTCCCTCTCCCTCCCCTCCTCCTGCACCTTCCACCATCCCCCCCAGCCTCCCACCCTGTCCCCACTTCCTTCCACATAGGGGATCTCCAGAGTCTGTCATTTTGCTCAGGGCAGGGTCCAGGCACTCCCCTAAGAGTCCAGGCTGAGAGAGCATCCCTCTTTGTGTTATGGACACACGAAGTCTGTTTTTATGCCACGGATAAATACTGATCTACTGCCCAGGGTCCCATAGGTTTCCCAGGCCTCCTCGCTGACTCTCACATTCAGGGGGTCTGGATCAATCCCATGCTGGCCTCCCAGCTGTCGGTCTGGGGCCCAAGAGCTCCCCCTTGTTCAGATCAGCTGTCTCTGCTGGTTTTGCCAGCCCATTTCTTTGCCAATTTGCTCATTGCTCCTCTCTCTCTGTCGCTGGGCTCCATGGGTTCAGTGCAGTGTTTAACTGTGGGTGTTTGCCTCTGCTTCCATCAGTCACTGGGGAATCTGTGTTTCTTCACTGGCTGATTCTATCTGCTGTGTTTGAGATTCTCCCTCTTGCTACCTGTTGGGCCTCAGAGTTTTTCCTGCCTTTTAATTCTTTATTTAACCGGTAGAGAAAATGAACCCGATCAAGACCCCTAGGCAATAACAAAATTATAATCATATCAAAAGATTATGCCATCCAACAAAAGTCATAGAGGAAAAAGATATGCCAAACAGGTAATTTAAGTCTTTTTCTTTTTCTTTTTTTTCTTGTTTTTTTTTTTTTGAGACAGGATTTCTCTGTGTAGGTTTGTAGACTAGGCTAGCCTTGAACTCACAGATATCTGCCTGCTTCTGCTGGTATTTAAGGTGTGTGCCACCACTGCCCGACCCTTTTCTTTGCCTGGATTTTGTATATTTTTGTAGTTTGATGTATATTTGCAGTATTTATCTTCTTTTTTTAAAATTTGAAATTTTGACAGGTGGTGGTGGCATACACCTTTAATCTCAGCACTCCAGAGGCAGAGACAGGCTGATCTCTGTGAGTTCAAGGCAAGCCTGGTCTACAGATTGAGTTCCAGGACAGACTATGAGGCTACACAGAGAAATCCTGCCTCCATCCCTCCTTGCAATTTGGTATTTTCTTCTTGCAAAAATTCCCTTCCATCCCTAAATTTATAATTTTTATACTATTGTTTAACACTTTGGGTCTGTCTCTATGCAGAGAATAAGCCACTGCTACCAAGAACCTTCAATTTGTTACAGAAAGAACCACAGTTAAGTCAAAGAGTCTGCCTTAGAATGTGTCAGATGAAAACTATATCACATAGTATCCTGTTCACTGTGGTAGGCACTACTCAGGAACATCAAATAGCAGAAAATGCCATCAACCTCTAGGTGGGAGCTATGAAATAAGCCTGGTGAAAACCGCTCAGCTCTCAGTTACTGCCTTGGGAAACTGCAAGGAGCTCTTAAAATACTCGCTGCTAAATCAACTGCATTCCTATTATTATATTAGACCAATGTTGACTTTAATTTTAGATTTCAGTTTTTACTGGCCAGAAGCTAAAGAGGAAAATAATTCTTATCTCCTTGATAATTTTTTCTTTCCAGTCCTGAAGGGCTTTTAAGAATTTTAAGTTTTTGTGTTTCGCTGCTAAAGTTGATCTGGGCATGGGAGATTCTTTTTCTGCCTTGCACTCAGATAAGAATCCCTTGTACTCTCCGGGTAGCCAGTAGTGTTAGGCCAGGGTTTGAGTATCTTCTCAATAGATACTCAAAAGATAAACCAACATGGAGTGAAATTACACTCAATCAACTGAATTAAGTAGAAACACAATAAAAACAGATATACATTAGCATATTCGAACAATGTTGACTTTATTTTTAGGTTTCAGTTTTTACTGGCCAACAACTAAAGAAAACAATAATCTTTATCTCTTTAATACTTTTCTCTTGCCAGTCCTGAAGGGCTTTTAAGAACTAAGCCTCTCTGAGTGTCATTGCTAAAGCCTCCAGGGAGAGGGTTTAGAAAGAGGAAAACAGCCAGCCCAAACATGTCCCCTGAAGTCACAGTGGAGCCAGTGAGAAAGCAAGCCAGACTCCAGAGCCCTCTGGCTACATCAGCAGAGCAAAAAAGTTACACGGAGGTCAGCTAGGCCATTTCCCTGGCAACAGTTCAGGGGATTTTCCTGTATTTTGTTTTCCAGCATTTGGCTAGGTCTGGCTTTAAGCATCCGGAAGGATAGTGTTTCTTTTCATCTTTCTTTCTAAAGTGAGTAACTACGGCAGCATTTGAGAGCTCTGAGTCCCAGACAAAGAGTATCTGACATTCAAAGTAGAACTTCTGGAGCTCTTGTTATTCTGTAGCTAGACTCCCTGTTACAATGCTTTTACTCCTTTTGTGTGATGGTACTAGTTATGACTAGGGTTATTGGGGATAGGGCTGGCCAATATGAAAATATCCTTATTTATATTTATAATATTTCTGTAATAATTTAAATAGCTTTTAAAAGCTTGGCATTTTAAACTAAAAGGTCGATTTATTTCCAAAACATTGGAATAATATTTGACAAGTTCATCTGCCTGCATCTGGTAAATTATTTGTAGGATTTTTAGATGTGTTGGTCACTTTGACTGTTGGCACATGCCTGTTATGCCAATACTCAGGAGGCAGAGACAACAGGGTTGCAAGACCAAAACCCGGCCTGGGCTACATACAGAGACTTTCTTTCAAAAGCCAGACATGAAGGGGGGGGGGGAATGATGGAAACATCTATGTTCTTAAAAGGCATACATTAACATGCACAAAAGTTTGTACAAGTTTCTAAACAATGAAGTATAATGTTAGTATCACAGGAAAATGTTAATCAGATATGAAATATTTCAAATACATTGGTCAGAGATCCAATTTAGAAATACATCATCCAACCATCATCAATTTTAGATAAATAACTTGAAAAGTTTTAGCATCTAGATCAAGTATATTCTATTTTTGGAGGAATACAATATTTTAACAAATGTATGTAATTTAAAAATTTTAAACTATCAGTCACTGCAGAGAAATTTCAACCAATATTACATTTCTTCTTAATCCAACATCTTCCATTAAGTGAGTGAATTTGCTTTTTCTTCTTGTTTTGGCTTGGTTTATTGTCACAGGGAAGGAAGGAGTAGATTATGTCATTGATTATGTCACTGTAATTTGTTCCCACTGAAACAAACCTGACTTAAACAGAGAAGGCAATTTTCAGTCTAAAAGCAAGATCAAATAATAGTCATAAAAACTGATTCACTTCATCCCCTCCCCCATTGTATCCTGCATTATTAACAAATGAAATCCAGATGATAGAACAATGTGAAATACTTTGTTTCATGCTTATCAAGGCAGAGTATGGCATCTAGTTAATACAGCCATTTTTTTGAAATACAAACCCTTTGGTTTTTTTACAGAATGGTGTGCTTAAGGAATTCTCAGGCTGTTAATCATTAAAGATTATCAGTCGCTTTCAGGAGGCAAGTAAATAGCTAATAGATGACCCCTGGTTCAATGGATGCTCAAAACCACAAAATAGCATGCTTTCAAAGTTCTAAAGCATTCAAAGACAGTTAAGAGTTATAGCATGAGCCAGGCGTTGGGGGCTCATGCCTTTAATCCCAGCACTCAGGAGGCAGAGGTAGGTGGGTCTCTGTGAGTTAGAGGCCAGCCTGGTCTACAGAGCGAGTTCCAGGACAGTCTCCAAAACAATACAGAGAAACCCTGTCTCAAAAAAAAAGTTATAGCATAATAAGATACTTTTGTCAGAGAGTTAACGGAATGGCGGCTATATACATTAACATTCGGGAAATAAAATGAGTTCAGCATAGCATTCGAATAATAATGCTCCTCATTAAAGATTGTTAGAACACATTGTTAATAGGATGTTTTGACATGGAAGCACATAAATGGCCACTGTATTGACAGGTAGCACAGATAAACACTGGTGTAATTTAAGGATAACTGATCTCAACAATGCTGGGCTGGAAAATTCTTCCCCTTGCTTCATGAGCTATTTAGTTATAGTAATTGTCTCTACCTCTTTGTTCCTCAATGAACAACTAGGGAATAATGATATTATTGTGTGTGGAATATTCCTTTACACTGTGTGAATATGTCACTGTGATTGGTTTAATAAAGAAGCTGACTGGCCTATAGTTAGGCAGTGTAAGTTTAGACGGGAGAAACAAACTAAGATAATGCTGGGAAGAAGAAGCAGGAGGAGTCTCAGGAATCACCAGACAGATTCCTAAGAAGCAACATGAAGAGTACAAATATGTAAAGGAGCCTTGGGGCAGCACATAGGCTAATGGAAATAGGTTGGTTTAAGTTATAAGAACTAGTTAAAAACAAGTCTAAGCTATTGGCCAAGCCTTTACAACAAAAAATAAGTCTCTGTGTGGCTGTTTGGGAGTGGTGGTCCTGAAGAAAAACTCCACCTACAATTGTGTTACAGGGTTCATTGGCATCTGTTGAAACTTCACTGAAACCAGAAGATAGGTCAGTCAAAAATAGTGCTTGGGGTGCAAGCACGAAGGCCCAAGTTTGATCCTTACTATACATGTAAAAGAGCAGTGGCAGCACACTTCAATTAATTCCAGTTCTGGGGAGACAAAGGCAGGAGAATTCCTAGTTGGCCAGTCACTAACCAATTTTGTGAGCTCCTGGGTCAGTAAGAAACCTGGCCTCAAAACTGCAGAATAATTAAGAAATAAAGACACCTGGCTGTCAATTTCTAGCCTCCACAGAAATACAAACATATAGGCACCATCACACGTTTGCTTAAGTAAATAAATAAATAAATAAAACTAGGCAGAAGGCAGCCTTACTGTTGAATATGAGATTACCAAATGTATTCAATATAAACTAAACTTTTCATATAAAAGCCAAAGGAGCACATAACATGAATTGTAGAAAAGAGATGGGGAAAGATGAATAAATAACTGCCTTGAATAAATAGAAAGAAATGATTTGCTTTTTACTTCACAGACGTGACTAATTTGCAATATCTACTATTCCCTTTCTCATATTCTTTTTGTAATAAAATGATACAGGATGGAAGAGTGGGCAGGCTTAGCAGTTAAAAACAACTGTTACTCTTGCAGAGGACCTGGGATCAATTCCTTGTACCCATATGGTGGGTAATAATCATGTAAAACCCTACTGCCAAGAGATCTAATGCCCTCTTCTGGGCTCTTCAGGAAGCTGTATTCACATGAACGCTACACACACACACACACACACACACACACACACACTTAAAATAAACTAAGAGGCTAGAGAGATGACTCAGCAAGAGCATTTGATGCTCTTCCAGGGAACCTGTGTTCAGTCCCTAGCACTCACAGTAGATGGCTCACGGTTACCTGTAATTCCATGCTCCTGGGTATCAGACACCGCTGGCCCCTGTGAGCACTTGCACACACATGCACACACCTGTGCACAAGAACATGGGCTACAAATTTAATCTGGAAAACTTAAGTCTTTTTAAGAATTCCATGCACAAAGACTCTCACTCATCCTCACCTCTGCACCTGTCCAACCCCAGCCACAGTCATTCCCAGCACCTGCTCACTCATAAGTATGTCTAGCACATACTACACATCCTACTCATACCTTCTCCTTCCTATGCATTTTTGCTATAATTCCACACATTATTTTATGTATTTTTGCCTGCATGTATGTGCGTGCAACATGTGTAATTCGGTGCCTGTTGAATGTCAGAAGAGGGTCTCAGAGCCCCTGGATCTAAGAGCCCCAGGTGGATTCTGGCAAATGAACCCAGGTCCACTGCAAGAGCAGCAAGTGCTCCCCACTGCAGAGCTGTCTCTACAGTCCCTTCTATCCCACCTTTAAAAGGTAGCTCAGTCTGTTCAAAGAATGAACTTTTTTTCTATTTTTAAATTTCAATTAGAAACAAGCTTCTTTTACATGTCAATCCCAGTTCCCTCTCCCTCCCCTGCCCCCCACTAACCCCCTATCCCATACCCTTTCTGCTCCCCAGGGAGGGTGAAGCCTTCCAAGAGGGATCTTCAAAGTCTGTCATGTCATTTGCAGCAGGGCCTAGGCCCTCCCCTGTCTGTCGAGGCTGAGAGAGTATCCCTCTAAGTGGAATGGGCTCCCAAGGTCTACTCCTATACTAGGGATAAATACTGATATACTACCTGAGGCCCCATAGATTGCCGAGGCATCCTTACTAACACCCAGGTTCAGGGGGTCTGGAACAGTTCTATTCTGGTTTCCCAGCTATCAGTCTGGGGTCCATGAGCTCCCCCTTGTTCAGGTCAGCTGTTTCTGTGGGTTTCACCAGCCTGGTCTTGACCCCTTTGCTCATCACTCCTCCATCTCTGCAACTGGATTCTAGGAGTTCAGTTCAGTGTTTAGCTGTGGCTGTTTGCTTCTGCTTCCATCAGCTACTGGATGAAGACTCTAGGATGGCATATAAGGTAGTCATCAATCTCATTATCAGGGAAGGGCATTTAAGGTAACCTCCTCACTATTGTTTAGATTGTTAGTTGGTGTCATTCTTGTATATCTCTAAAGAACCAACTTTTTGTTTATTGATTTTTTATTTAACCAAAAGAAAAAGAGTGAAGACCCAACTAAATAAAATTAAAGATGACCCTGCCCTGTGCTTAAGATGAGTAGTGGCCCTGCTCTGAGCCCAGCTCCCGACATCCCTCTGCTTCCATCCCCCTGGGCATTTTCTGTGCCTAGAGAGGACCTGCCCAGCCTGGAAGGAGCATCCTGAGTCTGGCCACACCTCAGTCTTCAGTGCCCTCCATTCTCTGCCCTGTGCTTGAACCCCTGCCCTCTGCTTGAGTCTTTAGTCCCCTCTCGTCTCTGCGCTGTGCTTGAGAGTGTCTCAGACCCACCTGCTCCCATGGGAGAATTGGACCTGCTTGGAAGGGTTCCTTAGACCCAAACCCACCAGGAGAGGAAGAGACCCCATGAAATCCCACTGAAAGAAAGGATGGGAAGAAGGCAATATAAAAACACAGTCAACAACAAAAGAACCAGCATGACACCACCAAAGTCTAGAAACTCTACACCAGCAAGACCTGAACATACTAACACAGATGAAACAGAAAAGAATGACCTTCAAAACAACTTCCTGAAAGTCATAGAGGCCCTCAAAGATGATACGAGAAAATCCCTTAAAGAAATGAAGGAAAACACAAACCAAAAAAATGCAAGAAATAAACAAATCTCTTAAAGAAAGCAAGGAAGCCAAGACAAAAACAATCAAACAGACGAAGGAAACAATTCAAACAGTTCAATACCTGAAAGCCAAAATGGAGACAATTAAAAAAAACCCACAAACTGAGGTAATGCTGGAAATCGAAAGGCTGAATAAATAATCAGGAACTACAGATGCAAGCATAACTAGCAGAATACAAGAGATGGAAGACAGAACCTCATGCACTGAAGATAAACTAGAGGAAATAGATTCATTGACAAAAGAAAGTCTTAAATCCAACAAATTGTTAACACAAAATATCCAGGAAATATGGGACACCGTGACAAGACCAAATCTAAGAATAATAGGTATAGAAGAAGGCGAAAAAGCCCAGCTCAATGGTTGCAGAAAACATATTCAACAAATTATAAGAGGAAACTTTCCCAACCTGAAGAAGGAGATGCCTATGAAAGTACAAGAAGCTTACAGAACACCAAATAGACTGTACCAAAAAAAAGGCCCCTTGCCACATAATAATCAAAACACCAAACATACAAGAAGCACACTTCAATTTCAAAGACAGACGCTACCTCAAGGTTAAGAGTTGGAAAAAGACTTTTCAATCAAATGGACATAAGAAGCAAGTGGGTGTAGCTATCCTAATATCTAACAAAATAGACTTCAAACTAAAATTAATCAAAAGAGATGAAGAAGATCATTTCATATTCATCATAGGAAAAATCCATCAGGAAGAAGTCTTAATTCTGAACATATATGCCCTAAATAAAGGCACCCATGTTTAAAAAAGAACATTACTAGAACTCAAATCACACATTAAACCCCATACACTTATAGTGGGAGACTTCAACATCCCACTCTCACCACTGGACAGGTCCACCAGACAGAAACTTAACAAAGAAACAATGGAACTAACAGAAGTTATCACTCAATTGGGTTTAACAGACATCTATAGAACATTCCACCCAAACAAAAAAGAATATACCTTCTTCTCAGCACCACACAGAACCTTCTCTAAAATCGATCACGTACTTGGCAATAAAGCAAACCTCAACAGATACAAAAAAAAATTGGAATAACGCCCTGTATCCTGTCGGGCCACCACAGCTTAAAATTAGAATTCAATGTTAACACCAATTGCAGAAATATCACAAACTCATGGAAATTGAACAATGCTCAACTGGGTAAAGGAAGAAATAAATAATGAAATAAAAGACTTCCTAGAATTCAATGAAAATGAAGGCACAATATACCCAAACCTTTGGGATACTTTGAAAGCAGTTCTAAGAGGAAAATTCATAGCACTAAGGGCCCATGTGAAGTAACTGGAGAATTGCCACACTAGAGAATTAACAGAACACCTGAAAGCTCTAGAACAAAAAGAAGCAAATTCACCCAGGAGGAGTAGACACCAGGAAATAATCAAATTGAGAGCTGAAATCAATAAAGTAGAAACAAAGAAAACAATACAAAGAATCAATGAAACAAAGAGTTGGTTCTTTGAGAAAATCAACTAGACAAACCTTTATCAAACCTAACCAAAAGACAGAGAACATTCTAATTAACAAAATCAGAAATGAAAAAAGGGACATAACAACAGACATTGAGAAAATCCAAAGAATCATCAGGTCATACTTTGAAAATCTGTACTCCACTAAATTGGAAAATCTGAAGGAAATGGATGATTTTCTGGATAGATATCACTTACCAAAATTAAATCAAGAACAGATAAACAATTTAAACAGATCTATAACCCATAAAGAATAGATGCAGCCATAAAAAGTCTTCCAACCAAAAACAGTCCAGGGACAGATGGCTTCAGTGTGGAATTCTACCAAAAGTTCAAGGAAGAGTTAATACCAATACTCTTCAAATTGTTCCACACAATAGAAGCAGAAGGATCACTGCCAAATTCTTTTTACGAGGCTACAATTACCTTAGTAACCAAACCACACAAAGACACAGCCAAGATAGGGAATTACAGACCAATCTCCCTCATGAACATTGATACAAAATTACTCAATAAAATACTGGCAAATAGAATACAAGAACACATCAGAAAAATCATACACCATGATCAAGTAGGCTTCATCCCAAGGATGCAGGGATGGTTCAACATACAAAAATACATCAATTTAATCGACCATATAAACAATCTGAAAAAGAAAAACCACATGATCATCTCACTAGATGCTGAAAAGCCTTTGACAAAATCCAAAACCCCTTCATGATAAAGGTCTTGGAGAGATCATGGATAACAGGAACATACATAAACATAATAAAAGCTATATACAGCAAACCAACAGCCAGCTCTATATAGCTAAATGGAGAGAAACTAAAGGCGATTCTTCTAAATCAGGAACAAGACAAGGATGTCCACTCTCTCCATATCTGTTCAATACTGTACTTGAAGTTCTTGCTAGAGCAATAAGAAAACAAAAGGAGATCAAAGTGATACAAATTGGAAAGGAAGTAGTCAAACTTTCACTATTAGCAGATGATATGATAGTCTATGTAAACAACTGAAAGAATTCTACCAGGGAACTCCTACAGATGATAAACACCTTCAGCAAAGTGGCAGGATACAAAATTAACTCAAAAATCAGTAGCCCTACTATATATAGACAATAAAGGGGATGAGAAAGAAATCAGAGAAACATCACCCTTTACAATTGTCACAAATGCATAAAATATCTTGAGGTAACTCTAACCAAACAGGTGAAAGCCTGGATAACAAGAACTTTGAGTCTTTAAAGAAAGAAATTAAAGAAGCTATCAGAAAAATGGAAAGATCTCCCATGCTATTGGATAGGTAGGATCAACATAGTAAAAATGGTAATCTTACCAAAAGCAATCTACAGATTCAATGCAGTCCCTATCAAAATACCAGCACAATTTTTCACCCACCTCGAAAGGACAATCCTCAACTTTATATGGAAAAACAAAAGACCCAGGATAGCCAAGGCAATCCTGTACAATAAAGGAACTTCCGGAGGCATCACCATCCCTGACTTCAAGCTCTGTTATAGAGCTATAGTCCTGAAAACAGCTTGGTATTGGCACAAAAGCAGACAGGTAGACCAATGGAATCAAACTGAAGACCCTGATATCAACCCACACACCTTTGAACACCTGATCTTTGACAAAGAAGCTAAAACTATACAATGGAAAAAAGAAAGCATCTTCAACAAATGGTGCTAGAGTAACTGGATGATGTGTAAAAGACAACAGATAGATCCATATCTATCACCATGCACAAAACTTAAGTCCAAATGGATCAAAGACCTCAACATAAATCCAACCACACTGAACCTGTTAGAAGAGAAAGTGGGAAGTACCCTTGAACAAATTGGTACAGGAGACTGCTTCCTGAACATAACACCATTAGCATAGACATTGAGATCAACAATTAATAAATGGGACCTCTTGAAACTGAGAAGCTTCTGCAGAGCAAAGGACACAGTCAACAAGACAAACGACAGCCCACAGAATGGGAAAAGATATTCACAAACCTCACATCTGACAGAGGGCTGATCTCCAAAATTTACAAAGAACTCAAGAAGCAATTCTCCAAAACACCAAAGGATCCAATTAAAAAGTGGGGTACAGAACTAAATAGGGAACTCTCAATAGAGGACTCCAAAATGGCCATGAGACACTTGAGAAAGTGCTCAACATCCTTAGCCATCAGGGAAATGCAAATCAAAACAACTCTGAGATACCATTTCACTCATGTCAGAATGGCTAAAATCAAAAACACCAAAGACAATTTATGCTGGAGAGGATGTGGAGAAAGGGGAACACTCCTCCACTGCTGGTGGAATGCCAACTTGTTCAGCTACTTTGGAGATCAGTATGGAGATTCCTTAGAAAAATGGAAATCAGTGAACCACAAGACCCAGCAATTCCACTCAGGCATATATCCAAAAGATGTACCCTCATACAATAAGGATGTCTGCTATGTTCATAGCTGCATTATTTGTAATAGCCAGAACCTGGGATCAACCTAGGTGTCCCTCAACTGAAGAGTGGATAGAGAAAATGTGGTACATTTACACAATGGAGTACTACTCAGCAGAAAAATAGAATCTTGAAATTTGCAGGTAAATGAATGACACTAGAAGAAACCATCCTGAGTGAGGTAACCCAGTCACAAAAAGACTCTGTCTCCTGAGTCCTGGAATTAAAGGAGTGTGTCACCAATGTCCAGCTTCTATGGTTGTAGTTAGCTTTGTGTTCTGATCTTCAGTGGCTTTATTAGGTCATAAACAACATAATACCACAGATTACAATATTTGTAGATGGCAGATAGTATATAGATTGTCTAAGTTTAGTACACTACTATAGTCATAAGTAGCTTGATTATATATTGACTAATAAATTACATTGAAGACAAGATTTTTAAAATTATTGAATGATGGCATTATTTATATTTATAAGAAAAACATGTAGAAAGAGGTTTCTATAATTGTTTTCTTATATGGATTTATAAACTGCACCAGCCCCACAGTATCTTTTAGAAAATTTCACCCAAGCCTTACCCTCCCTGGGGAATGAGGTGGGGATTGGGTAGGGGGCTGTGGGGCTGGTAGAGGGACAAGGGAGGAGGGGTGGGAGAGGGAGCTGGGATTGACATGTGAAGCATTCATGTTTCTAATTTAAATAAAAACATATATTGAGGGGGGAAAAGAAAGTAGATTCAACAATTTAAAAAAAAGAAAATTTCACCCAAATCAAAGAGGGGGATTATTTATATATTTTTAAGAACGAAATAAATCCACATTCTTTATTTGAAACACAATGTAAAATAAAAATTAAAGGAGAATGCCTATATTCCTTATACAGTTGAAGGCTCTGGGCATCTTCTTTCTCACTTCCTTTCCAACAACAGAAAAAGAGAAAACTGTTTTTTCCCAAACATATATACTTATAAATACTTGGAGTCTAACTATATACTCAAACTGAAGCAAATCTACTGTGTAATGAGATCCCAGAAAAGAAACAAGGAATGTTGTTGTAAATGGTAAGGAGAAGGTTGTTCAACTAATACAACGAAGACAAGTCATAGTTGAGTTGGATTGTATAGATAGTGGAGGGGGGGGAGAGGGAGAGGAAGAGAAGGGGAAGGGAGGGAGGGAGAGAAGGGAGAAAGGAAGACCTAATTGATGCTGGCATAAGAATATACTTATGTGAGAAACTGTGAAGCCTTAATGGTGATTTTGCTATGCATAAGTTGTATCTTTACTATAAAGAGATCAATCAATACAGACAGTGAGATATTGACAGAGTAATTACTCTCAACAAAGTTTCACACATTTGAATGTTTCCTAACATACATAATCTCTAACATGGGTCTTTCTTATTTTCACATTAATTTATTATTTTTATGAGTCTCCTAAAATTGACTACAGTATTTAAATGTCTACATGTTAATGTGTTTGGAAATTGCAGTAGCTCAATTGATATTTACCTTGCAAACATAATATTGTAATATGAAAACATTCTCTCCATCATTATAAGATAAAAGTAACTCTTCATTGAGACTATTCACCGGGCACTGAAATCTATTGACATTTTCTTAAAAATACTTTTGTGGGGACTTTTGTCTTCAATAAGCATTTTCTTAGAATTTATCAAGAAAATTGTCTTGGTAAATTTTGGTTTTTAAAATTTTTGATCAAATTTAAATTCTTTTAATTTTATTTTACTTTGACACACACACACAAATACTTTTTCTTACACTGAAAATGGCAGATCCATCAAATATACACATTGCAAATATATATCACCAAATTTAAAATCTAGACCTCAGGTATCACTTAAACTTTTGAAAAAAATGTCAATTCTTTTCTTTCTTTCTTTCTTTCTTTTTTTTTTTTTGGTGGTTTTTCGAGACAGAGTTTCTCTGTATTGCTTTGGAGCCTGTCCTGAAACTCTCTCTGTAGACCAGGCTGGTTTCGAACTCACAGAGATCCTCCTCCCTCTGCCTCCTGAGTGCTGGGATTAAAGGCGTGCACCACCGACACCCGCATGTCAATTCTTTTGCTTTAGTAAAATTAACCACAGTATCATTCTCTTTGTAAGTACCAATGTTCATTGCATTTGCTAAATGCCTCAAAAGCTGATGAATAGCTGATCAGTGGTGGCACATTCCATTAGTCTCAACAGAGACAGGTAGATCTCTGTGAGTTCAAGGCCACCCTGATCTACAGAGTGAGTTCCAGGACAGCAAGGGCTACACAGAGAAGCCTGTCTCAAAAAAAATAAAAATAAAAAACAACCTGATGAATTCTACGCACTTACTTCTCATTTGCTATTTTCAAGAAAATCTGAAGACTTAAATCAACTTAATGTTATTGTTCTGTTCTTAGCTTACATGTACAAAGATGTTTAAGATTTACACATTCCAGCCAGGAGTTGGTGGGACATGCCTTTAATCCCAGCACTCAGGAGGGCAGAGGCAGGTAGATCTCTGTGAGTTCGAGATCCAGCCTATCTACAAGAGCTATTTCCAGGAAAGCCTCCAAAACCACAGAGAAACCCTGTCTCAAAAAACAAACAAACAAAAAAAGATTTACACATTCCTAAATTTTGTGAATATTTGTACTGAATCTGAATTATTTCCTATTTCAGTACTAAAGTGTGTAAACTATATAGTCTGAGTATCCTGTGTGAATATAGCAAGTGCTCATACAACTTAGCATCTGTGTCATTTACTTCGGTTGTGAGATTGGACTGTTTCCTGCTTGTGGCACCTGATGTGATGCCCTTTGTAAAGTTACTCAGTTAATACATCCAATAATATAATACAGTTGTGTTCTGTTTGTACAATCACAAGAAACAAGGAGTGCAAGTTAGCAAAATTTAAAAGTAAAATCATGCTAAGTCAAAAGTAGTTCCTCACAGCACAAGCAACATGCTAACATTTTCTCCAGTCACATATATTGAGGCACAACTTGGCACACCCATCTTTAAATAGCATTAATGTTTGGAAGGGATGGATTTCACGTGGCTGGCAGTTACAACTCATTGTTAGAATTTTCACACATTACCTGGTGACATTTTCAACATTAGCATTTTTTGAGAATCAGATACACAAGTTTGTCACTGAACACTCTTGGTGCATGCTCAGACCACTGTGCAGACTCACTATGATAGGACTCTGCAGATGCTATTCTGGGCGTGTATTCCATGGATTAATCTAACTCTCCACATGTCTCAGTGCCCTTGCTGATTAGCTGCCTGGCACTTTGCTACATATTGAGAACTGTAACTCAGGCCAAGATATAATTGCCTGGAATACCACAAAAATTGATAAGGAAAGGTTAGGTTAAGGTGAGAATTCTGTTATGCAAATATTAACTAAGAGAAATTATGTATAATGAGACTTTAGCAAAAGCTAGAATAAAGGACAGACCCACCAAATTACTCCTAACAGCCTTATGCTGTGATCCTGCAACCTGTCTCTTATACCTAAGGAATATGCATACATGGGGATTATTTTAGGCAAACTGAAATCCCAGAGCTCACCACAACCACTAAAATACCATCCTGAACATCATAGTCTAAAATGTTAAAATCCCTAAGTACCACTACCGTTTCTAATAACTAAAGCTACAAAAATCATACCCAGAAAGATTAAAATCTTAAACCCTGACATTGTAGAAGCTGAAATCCTGAGAAAATCTGTCCAAAAAGAGCAGAAAGCCAAGTCTCAGGAAGGGACTGATGCAGGCTTGGCTCCACATGGAATACAGGGACTGATTCGGGTTTTGCTATACACGGGCTACAGGGACTGATGGGGGCTTGACTACACACAGGATACAGGGACTGATGTGGGCTTGATTATACAGAATACAGACAGATTGTGTAAAGCAGAGCAAATGCAAACAAGCTTGGTGTGAAAGGGTTCTTCATAGGTTAAACCATAGTTTAACCAATAAACTGAATGTATATTGGGGGAGGCGGTGTTACGAGAGAGGCTTAGTGCTTATGTGGCTTACTAAAGAAGGAAACCTGGAGATTGAAGCTCACTGAGTCGTAGGTAAGATGTGGAAATCCTACTACTTACTTGGGCCTCTCCCGAGGGCAGAGTAGACTGTGCTAGCCATTCCCTTATGATGCACTGGATGTGCCCATTCAGGTGAACTAGAGAATGAGGCTGGGGAAAGGGCAATCTTGAACCAACATTTCTTTATGTCTCCTCCTTCATCTCATTGCAGATGGAAGAAATTGATTCCAAGATATCTCAAAAGTCACCACTCAGCCACCTTCTCCAATACTGGACAGAATTAGACAAACAACCCAACAAACAAACAAAAAACCCAAGGCATGCCCGATATATCTCCAGAGATGTTATACTTGCAGGAATTTGGATCTACTTATATTCACAGAGCCTTCTTATTAGCCAAATCTAAAGATCACAGACATTATTACAGACTTCCAAGCCAGGATCTCAGGTTGGACATTGATAAAGACAGATACTTCTACTGGCTTAATCCTTCCAGTTTATTGGTCATGGTCCCTTAATGCCACACTCATCTACAACCTTATCAACTTTATTTATTTTTTTCCTGTTTTGATTTTTCAAGACAAGGTTTCTCTGTGTGGCTTTGTAGAACAGACTGGCCTCAAAATCACAGATATCCTCCTGCCTCTGCCTCCCAAGTGCTGAGACAAAAAGGCGTGTGCCACCCATGCCCAGCTCCTTATCAACTTTAAAGACTAAAAGGAAAGCTTGTCAATCTCCTTCTCAAATGCATGACCCAGTAGATAATAAGGTTCATCTGGTAAATTCCATACCAGTTATAAGGAGGACAGGAGCTTTGGGTCCAGGCAGTCACTGGACTCAACTCTGTTTGAGTCTACTGCTCCGTGTAAACCAGTGGGCTCAGTATTATAGAGGAGCAAGCACCTTTTGTGTTTTATTCAAAACTCAAAGCATGGTTGTGGTAGGCCACTTGTGTATCATATAAAAGCTGTCTTGTGTTTTCTGTAAGGTTTACCTGGGTCTTATCAAACCACATAGCTTAACAGTATATACATAGGTAGTATTAACTTATTATCTGTTAGTCTGGGTTCGGCTTTCTTTTTTTAAGGTGGTTTTACAAAGCTTTGTCTTCTAAGCCAAACAACTGCTGTGACATCAGCTGTGACAACTTTCAGAGGATCATCATGGCTAAGATTGTTGATAGTTCATTGACATTATTGTGTTTCATAAGATGGCCGGATGTTTTTGCATAATGGAGGAAAAAAGCTGGAAAACTTAAGCAAGTTACAAGGGTTAGAGAAAGTTATTTAGGGATTTGTAAAAGGTCAAAGTTCAATACATTGATGTCAAATCTCTGTATTAATCAATGGAGTTATGGTTCTACACTGTCTTAAAGATTCACAATTTATTTAAGTGCTTAGTTTTTGTCCAAGTTTTATCTAAATATTATTATTCATCGTTAAAAGTATCAGGTTGGTGTAACTGACCTTCTGGGTGTTCAACAACCACACTTGGAAGTTTCACTACTGTGGTCAGAGAAATTAATTGTCCCTCTTTTGCTCTAAAGTCAAGTAGGCCCCAGGGAACTATGGGACATCTCTCAAAATATTCTGTAACTGCAGGGAGTCACCTGTTCTCTTAGCCAGAGAGGCCATGAAGATCCCACTTAGTAATCTTTAATCACTGTCCAGTCTACAAAGAGAAGGGTCAATACATAGAGAACATTTCCAATTGAAGCCATGGTAAGCAAGGCCTTTGACTTATCCTCACATCGATGGAACGCTGGTAAAAGAAAGGTAGGAGGAGCCAGAGGCTCTTCTTAGGCTTAAGTTACTGACCCCCAGGATCCTTTAATGGGTTACAAAGTAAAAAATAAAAATGATTACTTTTGGTCATTTGTATGACCTTAAACCCCCAGAAAGTGTAGTCAAGAAGGATGATCAATATGTTTGTTTAATAGTTTAAGGGATGGCCATACCCTTCTATGGTTTAAAACCATAGAAGATGTTACTTTGGCAACTATTTCTCATTAATGATTTTCTTCTTGATAACAAAAATTCTCCTCAGATGGTAGTACACCATGACCTCACCTCAGTTCAGCAGGGCCACACCTACTGGAGCCAAGGAAGATAGATAGTCCACTATTGCTTTAAACTAGAAATAAAATGATGATTAAATTTCTTCTCTTTATCCCTCTCTAGAAGCCATCTGGAAGAGATGTCACACTGATTCTAGTCACTCTGACAGCTATCAAAGAAGACACTGGGCTGGGCTCACTATTCTCAAGACCGGCTTTGGATGTGAGACATTTTGGGGAATGGCCACCCTACTCTGAGCTACACTGTAGTGACCTCTAGCATTTTTCTCTGTACTTCTTCTGCTTCTACAGATGACCTTGCAGATGGAGCCCCAGTTTCACTGCCCTCCAGATTTTACCTTGGCTTTCTGGACCAGTCCCAGGAACCCACCTCATATGTGTCCTCTTTTTTTTTTTTTTTGGACCAAATGCTTCTTAGACTCCATCTCCTCTCAGCATTATGAAGCTAGAGCAGTCATTGACCCTTTCCCTGACAGCAGTCGACATGGATTTCTGAGAGAAGGAATGAAGTAGAGTTAGAGGGACATAGGTAGATGAGGAAAGCAAATGCAAGCTTCCTGAGATGTCTACTTCTTGTTCCCAGAGAACACTGAGGAAGAACAGTGGAAAGGCATGAGGTGAGTATCTAAACAGAACCAACAGGTGGAAGGAGAGGACTCAGGGGCTCTATAAAACACTCCGGTCAGAGTCCATTTGATCAACTTCTACCTTAGGCTTCTCTCATCCTGAATGTACAGACTGTTACTTCTCTTTTCTCTGTGGCTTGAACTCCCCTCATTCCTGGTCATTCAATTATTTGTTCCAGGAACTGAACTTGGTAGTTCCCTAGACAACCACCAGCATCCCCATTAGACCACCCTGTTGGGATGGAGATATAAATGTGCAAATGCTTATCTTCACGGTCTGTATGACCAGGTGCACATAGAACATCTACACTTAAAAAAAACAAAGTTGCAATAAACAGAAGAGAGGAGATTGAAATGAAAAACTGTGGTTAGGTCAGAGTAATAGCAGGAGGGAAAATTGCTAAGAGAACAGAGGTGCCAGCAAAAGGCTCCAATGCAAATAAGAGGATGTACAGCAACCTGTTCACAGCAAATCAATGGATTACTGACCAAATCCAAATGGAGTATCCAGCACCCATACACCTCAGGCTCACCAACATGTGCCAGAGGTGGCAACATGGATAGTTAGCCCCAAAGGCTGTGAGAGTAGCTAGTCCCTGGAAGGACTGAGGGGACTCTGCTGGTGAAAGTGGATTGTCCTAGGGGTCTCACATTGAGTTGCCAAAGTCTTGACACAAGAACTAGCTTTCATTCCGACAGGAATAAGAGATAGCCCATTCTAAATTGAATAAGAGTAACTATGGTGCACACCTTTAATCCCACCACTCAGGAGGCAGGGGCAGGTGGATCTCTGTGAGTTCAAGGCCAGCCTGGTCTACAGAGCGAGTTCCAGGGCAGATTTCAAAACTACACACAGAAACCACGTCTCAAAAACAAACAAAACAAACAAACAAAAACAACAACAAAAGAGTAACTGTGGCTGGAAATACAGATTCAAATTGTCCAGAATGGTGTATTCTCTTACCTGCTTCTTTTTCTCATCTGTCTGTCTGTCTGTCTATCCATCCATCCATCCATCCATCCATCCATCCATCCATCCATCCATCCATCTATCTATTTATCTAGATGTTTGGCTTGCATTTATGTTTGTGTGAAAGCGTCAGATTCCCCAGAACTGGAGTTACAGGAAAAGACAAGTTATCAGGCCAGTGCATAGTTGCCTCTACCTGCTGAGCCATCTCGTCACCCTATTTTTTGACCTTTCCCCTCCCTCTTCATTGCACAAACTCAGGAATCTAACAGTTTTGCTCTTGGATCTCTTTTCGTACACTATGTAACAGTCTCTCGCTATTCAACCATCTGCAAGATGGAAACCTCATGTCACAGAGCTCTGTTTCACCCTTTCTCCTGAGTGCAAGGACCTGTGTTCTGACACCTTGCAAACAACCTAAAAATGGAGTAAACGTTTTCCTGGAAACTATTCCCCTTGCTACAATCCTCTTCTCTGGTATCCCACTTCGCACCTGGGAAGTGACTCAGAAAAAGGGCTGCATAACTTAGGCCTGGTGCCTAGTTCCTTCCATGTCGACTCTATCCTACCTCCTTCGTCACCACTGTTCCTTCACTGTTTTATACTGATTGGTTTGGATACAGTTTAAGTGAGTTCCCCAAAGGTTCACATTTCCTTCCTCCCTCCCTCCTGTCCTCTCGTCCTCCCTCCCTTCCTCCCTCCCTCCCTCCCTGCCTCTCTCCCTTCCATTTTTGTTTTTGTTTTGGTTTTTTTTTGAGATAGGGTTTCTCTATTTAACAGTCCTCCCTATCCTGGAACTCACTCTGTAGACCAGGCTGACCTTGAACCACAGAGCTGCCTCTGCCTCTGCCTCTGCCTCTGCCTCTGTCTCTGCCTCTGCCTCTGCCTCTGCTTCCCTAGTGCTGGTATTAAAGCATGTACCACCACTGTCCAGCTTGAAGTTTATTCTTAACTGTGACACCTTTGAAAGACGGCAGATCCTTATGAAATAAGGCCGAATGGGAGGTGATTCAGCCGTTGCTAATATACCCTTGGAAAGAATGGCATGGTTCTGTTAGGACTTTGGTTATCTCTATACTGTCTTCCTATGTAGTCTCTTCTGCACATATGCCTACTGTGACTTTATCTGCTACAAGGCCATCATCAGAATTTGACTGACAATGCTACCCAATCTTGGGCTTTTGGCCTTTAAAACTGTAAGCTAAGGGCTGGGAAGAAGGCTCAGTCACTAAAGTGCTTGTGCAACCATGAAGACTTGACTTTGATCCCCAGAACCTGCATAAAACCTGCTGTCTGTGGGGGAGATGAGATAGCACAATCCTTGGGTTTGGTGGTCAGTCAGCCCAAACTCTTGGTAAGCTCCAGGCCAGGGAGAGACCTTGTCTACAAAACAAGTGGACACAGTCTAAGGAATAACACTGGAGTTTGTCTTCTTGCTTCCCTAAGGGTGTATGCACACACACACACACATACACACACACACACACACACACACACACACACAGAGAGAGAGAGAGAGAGAGAGAGAGAACAGTAGAAGTATCTGCAATAATAATATATTCTGACATTCCAATTCCTAATCATTTTTATTTAGAACTGTATTATGGCATTGAACCATTTTTTTCTAGGAATTTTGAGGAATTTATTAAAAGAAAATAACTTCTTATCAATAATCATAATCCAGACACTAACTCCAGTAAGATTTTAATGCCGTCTATCTCCTTCCCTCCTTCCTTCCCTTCCTTCTCTTCTGCCTCCCATTCTCTTCCTTTTTTGGACAGTGTTCTTTTTTTATTATACAATCCAGGCTGGTCGAACTTCAGATCCTCATGCTCTGGTCTCCAAAGTGAGACACTATCAGGAAGAGGCAGAAACATTCAAAGGTGAGGTTTATGCGGTGGTTTGGATGAGAATGGTCCCTATAGACTCAGATGTTAGTATACTTGGTCCCCCACTGGTGGAACTGTAAGGGAAGGATTAGGAGGTGTGGTCTTGTTAGAGGAAGTGTGCCATTGGTAGCAGGTTTGGAGGCTTCAAAAGACTGGGGCCATTTCCAATGTCTCTACCTTGTGGCATGGATCTAGATGTAAGCTCTCAGCTACTACTCCAGTTCCATGCCTGCCTGCTTCGTGCCATTTCCCCCAACATACTGGTTATGGACTCTAACCCTCTGAAACTATAAGTCTCCATAAACCCTTTCTTCTCTAAGTGGCTTTGGTCATGGCATCTTATTCCAACAATAGAAAAGTAACTAAGAATTTCTCACCTGGAAATGGGCTGTTGCTGTCACAGACTTGCCATGCTTGTTTGGAGAAGGAAAATGGAAGACTTTGGGACTTTGGATTAGAGAAGTGGTTGAGCTATAAGCAGGTCTTTATGGGCCATCCTAGTAGAAGCTTGGAAGACAGTAGTGCAGAGAGACATGTAGATTATGAAGGCCCAAATCAAGAGGTCTCAGAGAGGAACAATGGTAGTAACAGGACTAAAAATCATTCTTGGAATATCTTGGCAAAGAATACGGCTGCCTTTTGCCTGTGGCCTAAGAATCTGACTGAGGCAAAACTGAAAAATAATGGATTCATTTTATTTTCTGTTATGTGGGTATTAGTAATCACTCTTATGCATGTTTTACAATGGAAAAAAAGAAAAAATCAAGCATGCCAAAGATAAATACAAAATGTACAGCTGGAGGAGGAAAAGAGCACCAGAAAGTTTGATGTTGGGGCCAAGGCTTGCTTGTCCTGAGACTGGGAAAGGACTGCATTGAAATCAGATGATGGTATCAGAGTCCTTAGGCAAGACTCCACCCAGCTAATCCTGTACCTTATGAAAGGAAAAGGCCTCACGGATTTTTCTTTTTTTTTAAGTTTAAATTTAAATTAGAAACAAGGTTGCTTCACAAGTCAGTTCCAGGTCCCTCTCCCTTTCCCTCCCATCCTCCCATGCCCTCCCCCCCCCCATTATCCCCTCATTTCCCCAGGGAGGGTGAGGCCCTCCATGAGGGTGAGCATAGTCTGTCATTTCATCCAGGGCAGGGCCTAGACCTCCCCCAAGATTTCAAGGTGAGAGTGCATCTCACATTGTTGGATTGGAGTCCAAAGTCCGTGTGTATACTCGGGATGAGTACCGATCTATTATCTCTAAAATGCAACAAGGCTTCTGTAAATGTGTTTCAAGAAGGAGGCCAGGCTCCACCCCAAACTTGGCAGTATTAACCTTGTGATTCTGGATTTAAAGTCATGAAAGATACTCAAATAATACAATTGTGGAATCTCCCCTTCTCAAAAGTTAAGGGGGGCAGGTGCAGCTGGGAAGCCCCTACATGGAGGTCCTGAGAGGCCAGTCCATGAAGCCATGAAAGTGAAATCTGGATTACACTGGAGACCCCAGGATGACATAGGCGCTGGAGTGAGTCACAGTCTGCCAGGGAGCACTGCACACAGAGAGTAGAAACAGCCCGAGAGAGAGGGAGGGAGGGAGGGAGGGAGAGGAGAGAGAGAGAGAGACAGAGGGAGGGAGGGAGGGAGGGAGGCAGGGGAGGGAGGGAGGCAGAGAGGGAGGGAGAGAGAGAGCGAGAGAGAGAGAGAGAGAGAGAGAGAGAGAGAGAGAGAGAGAGAGAGAGAGAGAGAGAGAGAGAGAGAGAGAGAGAGGTGTGCTGCAGTCAGCAAGGCTGGAAGGACAGAGCCAAAACCCTTTGACAACAGACAGTTTACTCTGCTGTTTTCAGTCTTGCTTTGGTCCAATATTTATCTTCTCTGTGTCCCCATTTCCCCCTTTTAGAATGATAATGTGTATTCTGTGAGCTTTTACTTTGAAAGCATGTAACTTGATTTTTCAGAGGGTTACAGTCTTGAGTCTCAGGAAAGATTTGGACTTTGAACTTTTAAACTGTGTTGAGATTGTGAAAGATTATGGGGACTTTTGAATTTGTACTGAACCATTATGATACAGCTACAAGCCTATGGGAATCAGGGGTGGACTGTAGTGGTTTGAAGGAGAATGTCCTCACAGGTTCAAATATTTGAATACTTGGTGGAACTGTAAGGGAAGGATTGGGAGGTGTGGCCTTTTTAGAGGAGACTTGGAAGTTTCAAAAGACTAGGGTCATTGCCGGTGTCTCTCTCCCTTCCTTGTGCTCATGGATTTAGATGTAAACCCTCACCTACTACTCCAGTTCCATGCCTGCCTGATTGGTATCATGCTCGGTGCCATGCTCCCCAACATAATGGTTATGGACTCTAACTCTCTGAAACTGTAAGTCCCCAATAAACCTTTTCTGCTTTAAGTGGCCTTGGTCATGGTGTCTTATCCCAGCAACAGAAAAGTAGTTAAGATGGCCTGTTTACATGAAATAGGTAAAGCGACAGGGATGACCTAGGCTGTGCCCTGCATGAGACCGTCTGTCTATGCTTCCTGACTGCTATGAGATGTGCTGCTTCATCTGCAAGCCCCATACCTGTACCTCTCGCGATGTTCTGCCTCATCACAGGCCATTACAAAGCAGCCAGAGGATTAGAACCGAAACTTCTGAGACGGCGAGCCAACTTAAATCAATATCCTTTAAGCTGTTTCTTTTTCAGTGACAAAAACAGTGAACATGGTTGCCTTAAAGTCCCTGATAATTCTAATAGCATCTAAAATTGAGGTGGGAAGGCCCCTGGCAAACCTGTGAGGGGCTAAAATTGATTGATGAATTGAGATGTGAAGACCTGGCCATTGTGGGTGGCATCGTCCCCGGGACTGGGATCTTGCACTGTATAGAAAGAGCCAAGCACAAGCATTCATTGCAGTCTGCTTCCTAACTGGATACAAAGTGATCGGTTGCCTCAAGCTACTCCCCCCTTGACACGCATTGAGATGAGATTACACCTTTGAACCAAAATAAACGTTTTCACCTTATAGTTATGGTTGTCAGAGTTTTTTGTTTTGTTTTGTTTTGGTTTTAATCACAGCAGTAGGGAAAGTTGCTCAGGTTTTCTTTCACTAGTCAAGTTTTAGGGAGTTTTTACTTTCTTGTTACTCAGAAGAAGGCACATAGTGAAGACAAAATCACCAAGCTGCTTTTATTTCATAAAACCGAGTGAAATGTAAATAGCTATTCCAAACTTGGCTGTGGACAGAACTCATCCTTTCTATTTAACAGTGGGGCACAATTGGAAACTAGCCTAATTGTAAGGGTTCAGGCATTATGCTGGCCTGCCTATGTCACCTGGTAGAATGCACTCAGGGTTCTATGACTACTAGTCTGCACGCAGGTACAAAGGACCCCTTTAAAAGAAAGACCCCTGCCCACTTACCCTCGCCTCTCTTTCCCCGCTGTTCCCTTGGGGCAGACAGGGCTTTTCCTGTCTTCCTCTTCTCTTCTGTCCTCTCTCTGTCTCTGTGTCTCTTTACCTCTTTTCTCTTTTCTCCTCCCTCCCCCCCCTTCTAATAAAACTTCTCACTTAAGCTCTGTCTGTCTGGCATGTTTGTCACCCTCGCCTGTCATGGAATCCACCAAGTTTCCCCACGTGCTTTAACATAACACTAATGGTCCTGATTTTAGAGTAAAATAGGTGTTTTTCTGTGTGTGTGTGTTGGGGGAATCTCAAAGTTATGTGTTTTGACATGTGCGGGTTCTTGTTTGTGGGTGAGACACATGCCATCGGTGCCTCCCAGTTAAGTGTGGGGGGGAGCCCCTGGTGGTCCTGCAACCATTGCTTCTTTGAGGACTCCTCAGCTGTGCAATCTCATGCTATCTGGGCATCCTCCTCTCTCGTTCCATACATAACCAGGCTGCCTCGGGCCTTCCTTCCTCTGGTGTAGTGCTGGAAGACGTTATCAAATTGTCTGTCCACGCGCCAGATTGCTCTTGCGACAGTGCAGTCCCCGACACGCGTCCCTTCCAGCACGGTATGCGCAGCGCGGCTATCCAGAGCCACCTGTTGAACACAGAGAGGGCCCTCCTTCTCACCCGGGTGGCTCCGGGTGGAGGATCTTTGACAAGTTGCAGGAGGCGGGGCCTCGAGAAGGAAAAGCCTAGCGGAAAAGACCCGGAAAGAGGCGGGAGGCCGCAGCGGGAGGCGCCGCCCCGCCCCCGCCGGTGCGCGCCGCGGGAGCGAGCGGGTCCAGCGCGCGCGCAGCCGGGCGCCTGACGTGGCACTCGCAGCCCAGAGCGACTCGGCGGCGGCGGCGCGGGGCGCGGAGCGTGCAGAGCAGGTACCGGGGACGCCGGGCGGACGCAGGAGGCGGGGAGGGGGATGGGGAGGCTGGGGAGCCGCAGATACGGCCGGCTCGGGGCGCAGCTGGGGTGCGGAGCGTCCACACGCGACTGCACCGAGACTCCCCATCAACTTGGCTCCCCAGTTCTCCGGAGGGGGAGAGGGCTGGAAATATTTCGAGGGGAAATGGCAACTCCACCGTTCGGCTTCGGGACATCATTAGAGGGAGACGCGAATTTGTCCCGGGTGACAGTGGACGGGGAACGGTGTGTTTGTGGAGTCCGAGCGCTCTAGGTTTGGATCCGAGGCCGGTCTGTGCCAAGTGGCTTTCTGCCATGTCGCCGCTTGCAGCTGAGTCAGGTTTCTACAACTTGGTGTTCTGGGTGAGGAAGTTTGACGTGGCACAGTAGGTTGAGGAAGCGAATTCCTCCCAGGTCCAGGGAAGAGGGCTGGGCTGCTCCCGGTTCTGCGCTGTGAGCATCGCTGCCCCGCTTCCCTCCCGCGGCTGCTGCGTGGGTGTGCCGTGCGGTCTTCTAAAGGGGCTGGGCTGGATCGGGCCAAGCAGGCTGCCACGTCTCTCTATGCGCAGTGGGAGGAGGGAAAGTGTTGTCAGGAACACAGTGGACTAGAGACCTTTGTCTGCCTCTCTGTCCTCCGTTAAGAAGACAGTGACCTCATAATACTTTTTCTTGGCGGCTTAAGTTTTAATATGAAAACAACGCTAAATCATGTATTTTGGCCTTCACATTTTAGATTTGCATGCCACTTCCAGAATAAAGACAGAGCCCATGTCTTAGAAGGCATTGCTAATCTTTGCTGTAAAAAGCAGCAGCACGAAATGACAGGAGAGTTATGCGAATGTCTGGTGGAATAGAAACTAGAGAATCAGTGTTTTACAGCTATTATGGCTTTTGGACACTTCATTTTCTGAAACAGAAAACCGAGAAACCCAAAGAGCCTCTTCAGTTTGCTCTGTGCCACAAAGCTATGCATTGGCAGATGGCAAACGAAAACCCAGTCCGTTCGCTGGGATTCAGAGCAACCAATCTTCTCACAAACGTTTTTTTGAAAGCTAGGAAGTGGTGATGTGCGCCTTGTATCCCAGCACCAGGAAGGCAGAGGCAGGCAGATCTCTCTAAGTTCGAGGCCAGCCTGGTCTACAGAGCTAGTTCCAAGACAGCCAGGGCTCTACAGTGAAACCCTGGGGGGAGGGGAAGAGGAGGGGAGATGACACCAACGAACCAAGCAAACAAATGTCATTTGAAAACCTCCTTAAGAGATATGTTTTATCAAAACCTGGAAACACGAAAGTGTAAAGCTAATTGGTATTTGGGCCCTGAATAGACTCAATATACGACTACTATATTTGTGATTGGGTATGACCACCCACATTCAAAACTTTTTCTTGGTTCCTTAAATATAGGTGCTTGTGTTATTTGAGGTATGACATCATATAAATCAGAAACCTACCTGGCATCTTTGACTGTGGTGGTTGGGGCTGCCTCTGGCTTGTCAAATTATGACTCACATAGGCAATTATCAGTTCTATCTCAGGTTCTAGTCGATGGACTATGGCTTTTCCTTGTCTCAACTATGGATTAAGATGACTAATTAGAAGGGCACCAGAAAGATCCAAGTCATGAAGCATGTGGCTGCAGACTACTTGTAATCATGGTGGTCAGTCATTTGAACCACATGGTGTACTCTTAAAATGTGACCATGGAAACCAAGGCATAGAATTGTAGGAGTACTAATGAGAGACTGTAGGAAGCAATTCAGGCTTCCCCAGGAAAAAGTGGTTCGCAATTACTATTCAGTTTTGTATCTGAGAATTTTCCTGGGACCACTGAAGTGATGCTACTAAGTTCCACAGAGAAGTCCTAAGCCATACCCACGGGGTAATAATAATATGCTACGCAACGTTGTATAAAATGAAAATATTTCCCGAATGGACACTTCCACTATTTTTCAAGCCATCCTAAATGTTTCTTGCTAGTGTTTATATTTGTAATAGCATTAAGTATCTCAAATCCTCTTGCCTACTTCTTGTTTTTACTCTTCCAGGATTCTTCTTCAGTAGCTCTCCTTTGGAATGATATTTTCATAATGAGCCAACAAGGTTATGTGGCGACACCCCCATATTCTCAGTCCCAGCCTGGAATGGGTCTTTCTCCCCCTCATTATGGACACTATGGGGATCCGTCCCGTGTAACTTCTCCACCAGGTAAATTGTTATTTTCACTTGTATATGATTGTTCATTCCCTGGACTTGGAGACGGTATTCGTAGTTGGCAGTCATTAACAGAAGCCGTGGTTTGACATGACAGCATCATTTGAAGAGGCTCTTACAGCAAGACAGGTGATGTACATACTTACCTCTTAGGTCTACATCTTCAGCCTAGAAGTCTTCCCCGTGCCTGGCCAGCGTTTTTCACTGTTCACCTGTTTGCTTGCTTAGTGACTTAGAACGGCACACTCAGACTCAGAGCAATTCGCTCTCTTTCACTGAGGCTTGCTTTTACTGGTGCTCCACATCGCATCTGAGCATCACTACTTAAGATCAGTACCCAAAACGTTCATTATTACAAAACCAAAGCACACTAGCTGTGGCAGCTCATGCTTATAAGGTTAGCACTCAAAAGACTGAGCCAGGAGGGTAAGGAGTTCAAGACCAGCCTTGACTAGACAGCAAGTTGAAGGCCAGTCCAGGCTATGTGGGACCCTATTTCAAGGAAACAAACAAAAACTCCAAAATCAAAACGGACACTTTTATCTTTTATCTGTCCCAATCCAGTCAGTCTCTCAAGAGTTTATTTTTAGAGTTATTTATTTCATCTTAAAGGTTTGAGTTTTTGCCTGCATATCTGTACCACGTGCCTGTCTCCCAGACTTGTCTTGAGCAGTCACAGACACCCCTCCCACCTCTTTCCTCCTCCATTCTGTTACTGTTTGGTTCAGTCTCTCACCCAGGTCACAAACAGCCCTTTAACCCTTAGGCTTCTCGCTGGTCCTGCCATTCTCCAGGCCTTCTGCTCTTGAACTGGAAGAATGTTGTATAACTTACTTGGCTTAAAACCTTGTATAACTTCCCATTGCCCCTTTTAATACATTAAGTTCCTTAGGCCTTCGTTATTTTATCCAGTTCTTCTTTTCTGTTCACCTGCACTGTCCCCTCTTCCATTACTCCACAGATGCCAACTTGTCATTAGAGTGGTGGTTTACACTTGGCGCCTGGTTAGCACCCTGCTTTCCCAGGAAGATGGTGGTCCTCCACGTTCTCTTCACAACTGTCTATCTCATATTCCTTCAGATGTTTCCCCAGCCGACACATGCATCTTCCCCCCTGCTTTATCTGGACACTGTGCCTGACTTTAAACCATTTTCCACGCTGTTGCACTAGGTGGAGGGGACTGAGTGATAGAGCGTTTGCCCGGTATGCAGGAGGGTTTGGGTTTTTACACACACATTGCATGTGATCTTTCTGTTGATTTTCTGACAAAAAAAAAACATAACTGTGGCTTCTTGAAGCATCTGTTCCACCAGAGAAGCCAGTGCTGAATCTTGTCCCGTGTTTTGCACAAATTGCATCTGTATCAGCACCCATTGACTGTGTGTCTGTGATTTTTGTGTTATGTGGTAACAAATCTAATGGATTTATTGAGTGAGCAAAGTACTTGTCACAAGACAACAAATACAATAATGTCAGTCTCATTCCATATATTACTTACTTATCTCCAGCATAGTACATGCATGCATGCATACATACATACATACATACACACACACACACACACACACACACACACGATAAGGAGCTTGACAATTATCGTTCATGGGGGGGGTGCCTCAGAAAGGAAGAGGAGGGTGGCAGGGAAGCGCACAGTAGCAGCAACAGGAGCCATAATACCGAGCTCTGAGATGGGGTCAGGGATAAAGCGTCTTCCTAGAGGAACGACCTGAAAGGCCAGTGAGGCTTGTAGGTAAGAAGGTGTCTTGCTGGTGTAAACTAGACACTCAGTATATGAGCAGTGGGAGGTATCCTCAAAGAGCAAAGTAATGGGGCCATATCAAAGGTGCCACTGAAGTGATTTAAACTGGAAAGGTCACACCCCAGTGCACAGTGGAAAAGAACTACACTGGATATTAGAAGGTGTGGTGGAGAAACTAGGGGTTGACATACTGTGTTGGGGGCAGGGTTTCTAAATCTTAGCATTCTTGACATCTGACACAAACTCATTCACATCCTCTGTCTGTCTACGCGCCCCCTCCCCCGTGTGTGTGGTGTGTGGTGTGTGTGTGTGTGTGTGTGTGTGTGTGTGTGTATAGGGGATACCCTGTGCATTTAGCAGCATCCATGGTCTACGGTCTGTGTTCACCAGGGTTACTTTCCTCTTCCTTAAGGAGTTTCAGCACATCACAATGCCCTGGCATTTCCAAGTGTCTTTTGAGTGGCAAACATTATCTGTGGCTCGAAGAAGAGAGGTCAGAAATGTTACTGTTCTAGAAGTGGAGTTGGGCCTAGGGTAGTGGTAAGGCTGCTACTACACCTTGAGTTCATACAGGTAACCACCAACTCAGCTCTTTGGGAGTGCTGGCCATTAGTATTCACAAATATAACATGGAGCTTATGTTTGTTTGTTTTAGATTAAGATTTTTTCCCCACAAATGCTCTTTGATTTTTGTTTTCCTTTGTTAGAAATAGGGTCTAGTTTAAGGTCTGCTTTCCATGATACTGTTTTGATGGCAGTCCCTTTGCTGATAACAGAATCCCCTGTAGTAGAACAGGATTTGTTAAAGGATATCAGGAAACACACAGAGAAAGGTCAAGCCCAGAATGTAGGCTCCTTTTATCTGGTCTACAAGGATACACTGCCCACACAGGACTATTCTACCAAAAATTACTTCCTTCTAGGCCAGAAGGACAGCCTGTGCCACAGAGCTGACCCAAGTTTCTCAAAGGTGTGCTGCTTGCATAGAGGAAGAAAGGAAAGAAGGAAGGAAGGAATTGTAGAGGGTCGTAGGAAGTAGAGTCTGTGTTTCTAGCTCAGGACCACTGGTGAAGGCATGCCTGCAGGTGACTGACCTCCTGGTGAATAATGCAGCCTGTAATACCTGCCACTGTGTTAAAGGTGGCTGTGGGTTTTGACACTCTCTCCTGGCATAAGCAGTTCTTCCTCCTGCTGGGGCATTCATTTCCTCTTAACGTCCCCTCCTGCTCTAGAGACCCTGATCTGATCCTCTTTGCGTCTGGTCACTTTTGAAAGTGGCCCATCAAAGACTCTGCCTCTGCAGGTCACCAGGATACCGACTTCCCTTTGCCCTGGGGACAGAGTCCAAATGACACACCAGACTTTGTAGCCTGACTGTAGCCAATCTGTGTGGTGATTTCAGTTCTTGTCACCTTACTATGTCCATCCAACCCTTAGCTATGATTAGGTTGTGCTCACAGACCACTGGTCAGGTTTCACTTCTGGCTAGAATCTGTTTACTGTCGCTAGTCTAAGTCCCTGTCCTGGAAGGGAATCTCAAGCTGTCTTTCCTCATTGATTTCTCCAGGAAGGGTGAGGAGTCCATCTGCATTTTGCAACACTTGTCACATGACAGGGTCACTATTTCTTTCATGGTTATGTCCTCCATAAGTGCTCTCAGTGCACTGGAGGCATGCTAAATGCAAGTTGAATGAGTTTGAATCAACGTTGACCTCCAAAAGCCAGAGGAAGAGCAGAACGTGACAGATATGTAACAGTTCTCCATGTACCTCAGAACTGCTTTAAAGTCTCCTGACACATGGGAGGCTGGTAAAACTGGCCACTAACCTGCTATACGCTGGGTTTTTGGTTTTGGTTTTATGTTTTGTTTTGTTTTTGTCATCTTGACATGGTTATCTGGGAAGAGAAACAACAATTGAGAAAATGCCTCCACCAGACTGGTCTGTAGAACTTTGAAAAAAAAATATTGATGAGGGAGGTGGTCCTAGCCCACTGTGGGTGATGCTACCCCTGGGCATGTAGTCCTAAGCTGTGTAAGAAAGCCAGCTGACCAAGCCATGGGGAACAAACCAATAAGCAACACTCCTTCATGGCCTCAAAAAAGTCCCAGTTCTTGTCTCCAGCTTCTTGTCTTGAGTGTCAGCCCTGACTTCACTCAGTGATGAGGCATGACCTGAGAGTTTTAAGATGAACTAAACCCATTCTTTCCCAAGTTGCTTTTAGTGATGGTGTTTAGCTTAGCAATAGAAACTAAGACACCTACTTATTTGAAAGATAAGGGTAACCAACTCCTGTTTCAACAGTAATTACTTAACCTGAAATATTCTGGTAAGAACCCTGTGGATTTCTACTTTTGTCCAAAATAGCATTTTAAAAATAAAAATACAGTGTGTTCTTAATTATATATGTTTTATTAAACCATAAATCCTAAAAAAAAAAGGTAAAACGAAAAGGAAGTCAGGGCTTATGGCCAGGTGAGAGAAAGTGGTTTTGAACATTCCCATACTTCTTGCCTCACTTAATTCTCAAGGCAGTCCTGGAGAGCAGGGACATTACAGCTGTGACACAGCCTTAAAAGTCCTGGGTCTGAAAAACAAAATGTCTTGTCTTGTCAGTCAGCAGCTTAGCAGTAGGGAAGGCATTCAAACGCAGTCGGTGAGACTGCCAGCCTCATAGTTTTCTTACATTGCTGAACATCATCTAAAAATGTAGTGTTAGGAGAACTTGTTTTAATTCACAGAAGGGAAAATGCTGCATGATCTGAGTCATTTGTGGAAGCTAAGGAAGGTGATCTCACAGAGGGTGAGATTGAATGGTGGTTCCTAGTAGCTGGGGGTAGTGGGAGGAGGATTAGAATATCTGATTAGCGGGGGCTAAGTTAGATAGAAGCAGTACCTCCGGTGTGGTATTGTATAGTGGGTGCAAAGAGGTACTATGTATGCACTGTGTTTCTCAAATAGCCATGGAAAGAGTGTTCAGTTGCTTTACCATAAAATGATGGGTTTCCTATATATGTACTTAACCTGGTAAAAATATCACAGACTATACCTATGACTATATCATATGGTATCATATACATACACATACACACACACACATACACACACACACACATGCACATTCTTATCAGTTAAAATGGTTTAAAATTAAATAATACTATTTTTTATTTGTCCTATATGGAAAGTTAACTATAAAGCTAATAGATAATGTTCCTCACTCAGGCTGTGGTGAGGGCCTGTGATCCTCTCTGCTCAGGAGGCTAAGGTGGGAAGACTGAAGTTTAGAGTCTGGACTGAAGAGCAAGTTCAAAGGCAGCCTAGGCAATTTAATGAGACTCCGTTTTAAAATGATAACATATATAAAAGAGGGTTGGGCTATGACTTGGGCTGTTGTTGACTGGGGCTTGCCTCATGAGTGGGGCCCTGGGCTCAGCACAGACAGTCTTCAGTTCAAGGAATAATGCTTGACGAGAGGGGGCTTGATAGGCGTTTCAGTCTACAGTCACTAATGTAGACCACTGCTCTGACCAGGTACGTGTGTTGGATTATTCAGGGACATGACAGTACTTTCATGAAGGCACAGAGACAGACATTCTGATGAGGTCTTCCTGGGTGACTGCAGTACATGCTGTCGTTTCCCTTCTGTCTGGGAACCAGGTAGAGGGGGGCATTGTATGTGTGTGTGGGAGGGAACAGAAAGAAGTCAGTATGAATGCCGACACTACATGTAATGGAGACCACTCAGACAGCTTGGAGGTCACAGGACCACACAGAAGGGGGTTAGGACTAAAGGTCAAGGGACCAGGCTGTATAGAGTAGATTTCAGTTTCATTTTACAAAGATGCAAACTGAGTCCTCGGAAGAGGCTCGTTGTCCTGTAACATGTTGTCTTCCTGCCAGCCACCTAGGCCCTGCCACTGTCTCAGCCTCCAAATAACACACAGGACGCTATATTAATTATAAACTGTTGGATGTTTTCTTGGTTTCTTACTGGCTAGCCCTGACTTAAATATTTAACCCATAATTGCTAATCTAAGTATTTCCATGTGGTCTACTCTTACTGGAGGAAGAGTCCAGGCATGTTGCTTCTCATGTGTCCTACATCATGATTGATGTGCCTCTCTTTCCCAGAATCCTCCTTGACTCCTAGTCCCACCCATCTTGCTTCCCTATTGGCCAACAGTGCTTTATTCAACAACCAATAAGATAAGCACATACATAGAAGGACTTCCCCCATCATCGTCCAGTTCTGAGCAACTGCTGGTTAATACAAGCACAGCTTGGGGCTCTCCATCACGAGGCTTGGCTGCTCCTCTATCACCCTTGCTTTAGAAGGGAAGAGAAAACTGCCTGAAAAGGGTTCCAAAGCGAAACCTTGACACTCTCCATCCTGGTTAGTTTTATGTTAACTTGACACAAGCTAGAGTTGTCTGAAGGGAGGGAACCTCAATTGAGAAAAAGACTCCATAAGATCCAACTGTAGGTAAGCCTGTAGGACATTCTTTTCGGTAGTGATTGATTGGGGGCCCAGCTAGTGTGGGTGGTGCCATCCCTGGGCAGGTGGTCCTTGGTTCTATAAGAACCAGGCTGAGCAGCACTCCTCCATGGCCTCTGCGTCAGCTCCTGCCTCCAGGTTCCTGTTCTGTTGAGTCCCTGTGCTGACTTCCTTCAGTGACAGACAGTGATATGCAAATGTAAGCCAGATATCCCCTTCGCTTCCCAGTTTGCCTTTTGGTCATGGTGTTTCATTGCAGCAATAGAAACCCTAACTAAGATGCTCTCTGAGGGGCCTCTGCAGGAAAGTGGTCCCTGCAAGGAGCATCGGCCATTGTGTGTGATTCCCACATTCTCTGGGTATCCCAGGATATGCTAGAGTAACAGCCAGCTCTCCAAAGGCACTGTCAGGGGCTTGTCTTGTATGCATTTAGGATGCTCTACCAGGCTGCTCTCTGATTTACTGACTTGTTTATTTTGTTACCATCTTATACATTTTTTTGTTTTGTTTTTCCTTGTGGGATCCTGTGTTCTGTTAGGGCTCCTCCACCACATGCAGAGTTTATCTCCTTTATTTAACTTTGCATTTGGTTTTTAAAAATTATTCTTTTTTGTTCTTTTAAAATACAGTTACCGAGTAATAATAGCCACCCGAGAGAGGGTGGTTGAGGGAGGCTGGAAGGGCCTTGTGACACACCAGTTGGCCTCCCTGGTCAGTCCTTAGTCTCCCTCCTTTGTATTGTCTCTCTCTGCACTTTAATGTACCCATATCTGTTCCCTTATGTTGCAGGCACAATGAAGCCATCAGCGCCTTTGGGCGCCATTGCGCCTCCGGGGATGTTGCCCCCAGGCCCTTTACCTCCTGGACCCCCACAGTTTGGCCCAAATGGAGCCCATGCCCCTGGCCATCCTCCCCAAAGGTGAGCTAAGTACACTTCAACCCTCATTTGAATATGCCCTAAAGTATTCTCTGAAGTACTTTGTAAGCTTGTGTTTCTTGGTAGAAAGTTTGATGTCTTTGTAAGTTCCATATTTAATAATACATACGAATTGCTTGTGTCAATGCTACATATTTTAGTGTGGGGTCATATTCCGCTTGTTTTTAGAGTTTTGTGTTTATCTCCCATCCCTTCAGACACCTACCATCTATATGTCTTGCAAAATACTAGATTATGCTGGGCATGATGGCACATACCTTTGTCCCAGCACTTGGGAAGCAGAAGTAGGCAGATCTCTGTGAGCATGAGGCCAGCCTGATCTGCATAGCAAGTTCCAGGCCAGCCAGGGCCACACAGCGAGGCCCTGCCTCAGAACAACACAGAACATTAAAACTTAGAAGAAATTCTCCTAACTTCATCTCTTCCCCAGAGCTGTCCACAGACCTGAGCTTATTACCAGTACATGTGTACCACAAGTTTTAAGATGAAATCAGATGAAGTCCATGGTATAGTCTGTGGGTTCAATAGAGAAGGCAACATGTATGCAATCGAGGAACTCTTAATTGGCAGGCCTGCTGTAAAAGCAGCTCAAAAAAAAAACATAAAAAGAAAATACGGCGTGTGTTTATTTGTAATAAACTGAGAAAGAGGAAGTCAGAGACAGGCCTAGCAAAGCCAAGGTCTGGCTGAGATATTTAGAGCCTGTCATCCATAAGGGATTATCACTTGGGGTGGAGCCAGCAACACACCTCAAGGCTTGCAAATCCCAGTGTCATTTTCCCACAAGCTGTTGCCACCAACCTGAGTGCAGCTCCTAGTAGCATTTACCTTGGAGCTGTGCCAAGGGTGACCTAGAGGCCCCATTTCCTGATCCCTTTCCCAGGTGGTCAGGTGGAGCGTGGCAGGGCACTGAAGTGAGTCTTCAGTGTGAGTCCGTGCCTTTGAGGAAGGATGCCATTCCTGGTAATAAGAAAACGGAGGTTTTGAAATCGGCTAAGGCCCTTGTGGGGATTTTGAGTCTGACACTCGTGGATTTTGTTTATTGTGGTAACCACCACTGAGATGTAGCTATGGCATCACAGAGAAGCATCACACAGGAGACAGACAAGAAAAGAGTTTAATTTGCGAGCATGCCTGTGTTTTGAGCACAAAGCAAGGACTCAAAGGCCTTGTTGTGACCTGGCCGTTAGTCTCCAAAGCACGATGGATGGGCAATGAGGGTACACACTGCTGAGGAGCACTGGATGTAGGGGCTATATCTGTGTCTAGCGCTCTGGAAGATTGAGGCAGAAGGACCGTTATGAGTCCAAGGCTAGCTTGGGCTATATAGCTCCAGGCCAGTCTGGACTACAGAGTAAAACTCTGACTCAGAAATCCAAGTGGAGTCTTATATAGCTGTGGATCCTGTATGCTGTACTGCCAATCTGCCAGGCAAAATATACCCACTGGTGCATAGGGACATGCCTGCTATGGGGAAACCAATAGCTTTCTGATTGGATTTGAAACCCAGTCTGCAGAAACTTCATGCCTGATGCTATGAAACCGGTTAAAAGTCTGCTGCTGGCGAGGCCACTCTAGGGCAGAATTGCTTTTGTTGTTTTGCTAAATGGACATATAGCTAAAGCACTTTCTAGTTTTTTAAATATAAATATAACATGCATGAATTTTTATTTATACTCAAGTATAATCTAAATATAAATTTGTTTATATCCATGGACTGGCACTGCTGTAAATTGGCAAGGCCTGCTGTAAAAGCAGCTCAATAAATACAGCTTGTGTGGGCTGGAAAGATGGCTCAGAGGTTAAGAACACTGACTGCTCTTCCAGAGGCCTTGAGTTCAATTCCCAGCAACCACATGGTGGCTCACAACCATCTACAATTCAATCTGCTGTATATGTAATAAATAAATAAATCTTAAAAAAAATACAGCTTGTGCTTGTGTTTGTAGTGAGCTGGGAAAGAGGGAGTCAGAGGCAGGCCCAGGAAATCCTTGGTAGGAAAAGTCTCCTTGTTACAGGGATTGATAGTGCAGAGAGACTCATAGCCGAGCAGAGAGCAGAGAAAAAGTGACCGCTGAGTGCTCAGCCCGAAATGGGACATCACCCCTTCCTGGGCTCAGCAAACATGGCAGGAGAGGGAATGAAAACATTGTAAGGACCTCAGGATGGGGAGGGCTGCTCTGAAACCGTCTTCTGGATGTGACATCATCAGGGAAACCATGCACACACAGGAGCTGTGGGAACCTGCGAGTGACCAACACAAAATTAGATCCTCAACATTCCATCATGAATTTGGGGGCCACCTGTGAAATCCTACCCTTCCCTGGGGAGCTGGTGGTCGTTAGTGGGTACCAGGGTTGAAGTGAATGCCATCTTTTTCAGTGGGGAGGCCTTTGGTAAGTTGCCCATGCTCCAGTAAATAGCCTCTCACCCACGTTTGTCCAGTTGACCCTAATTAAGCTTAGTGATTCAAAAACAGTAATACTCCCCACACAACAAACCCTGAAAGCTCGTTGGGAAATGAGTATGGTATGAGCAAGGATGGGAGAGGGATAAGAGAACATATAGGGAATTTGTATTATCACAATACATTTGTATAACTATATGGAATTGACAAAGATGATATTAAGCTTTAAGAAATATCTATGAAAAAAATATAGAAAAGAAATGCTGAGGACTTCAAGGTAGCTTTGGTCTCAGCAGCAGAGTAGCATGGGGTATGTTGATGACGTTCCTTGCCCTTAATTCCTCACTGGAGACACAAGGAGGTGACCTAGGTCCAGAAGGAAAAGGAAGACGACCCAGGACAGTTCATTACTGGAAACTGTCTCCCTGGCACCTCAGAAAAGAAATACAAAGATGGAACCAGTGGTTTAGAGAACAAGTTTTGGTCATTGGTATTGGCCTGGCTGGTGGATCTTTTCGATGTGTTGTCACTTCTGGGAATGACATCATGAGCTCAGTATAGGGCTGGCACCCTGAGGAGTGGAGACATGTTTGGCAGGCATGCCTTAGGGGGCTGTTGGCTAGACAAGTTCTAGTCTGTGTAGACTTGTTGCCCCCATGTGCAGTGTATGGTCTCCAGGTTCGAATGAAGCTGGAGAATTCCTGGATCTTGGTGGTGCTGCAGTATCAGAATCTCTTCACCTCAAAACAAATTACTCATGTCCCTGGGGTGCCACTGGTGCTCACAGAACCCTGGGTAAGGAGGCGGGGCCTGTGCCAGGTCAGGTGTTTCCCATGGTACCGATCATTATTTTAGCGTGTTCTCCTACTTAGAGAAGTCTGGTGTGACTCATTGTATTGTTAAGCAGCAGTTGCTCGACAGAGAGAGCTGTGTCACTGCCTCTCTTAGTTGATTTCCTCGAGTGTTCTTTTGCTCATTGTGGTTCTAGGAATAGCAGGTTGTATGTACCCCATAGCCTAAGTGTGTAGTGGGCACTTCTATTCAGGGTTGTATAGCCTATGATGTTTGCACAGGGGCAAAAATCGCCTAGTGACACATTCCTCAGAGTATCCTATTGTTAACCGGTTTGTAACCACCTTAACCTCTGTGTGTTTTTGCTTTCTCGTCATGTACAGTTACATCTCGGACACATTGTGAGGATTTTGCATGCAAACTACTTTGCACAGCTAAACTGCAATACCCATCACAGTCCATAGGCTCAGTACGTGTCAGCAGCTCTCAAAGTCATTTCATTGGATATAGTATGCCATGTCATCGGATAGAAAGTCCACTTGCTATCTGTGGATTGCTCTCCCTGGCTGGTGACTCCAGCAAGCTCAGTTTCAGAATCTACTTTTGACTCTGATTGCAAGGAAGCACAGCTAGGTCCTGTTCTTTCCCTACCACTTTCGACCCGGTACAACTTAAGTACTAGCCTAAAAGTTAGAAGTGGGCTTGAAAGATGAAAAGGTTATGGGGGAAAGTCTAAGGCTCCAGACTGGGTTTCCAGGTTGACTCTTATCTGCCCCGTGGGACACGTGTCTGTACACACAGGGCAGTGCAAAGACACAGCGCACGGTCATCTTGTGACTGAGTCATATTGATCTGTTGGCCCAGGCTCAGGGGAGAATAGATGAGTGTGACCTCCCTCGATCCCTTCCTTCCTCCCTCTCTCTTTTTCCCTCTCTCCTTTCCTCTCTGCATCTTTTCTTTTGTGTCTTAAAAGCTTTTTAAAAATAAACTTTAAATTTATTCTTTGAGAATATCATATCACACATGTACTCAATGTGGGGTTTTTGCTGCTGCTGTTGTTGTTGTTTTTTTCGAGACAGGGTTTCTTTGTGGCTTTGGAGGCTGTCCTGGAACTAGCACTTGTAGACCAGGCTGGTCTCAACTCTGCCTGCCTTTGCCTCCCAAGTGCTAGGATCAAAGTCGTGTGCCACCACTGCCCAGCAACTCAATGTTGCCCCATCGTCCTATCCAACTCCTCCCAGAACCCCATGGACCCTCCCTTCTTCATTTGCTCTTTTGTTGTTTTTTAACTTACCGAGTCCACTGAGTGCTGTCACTGTGGAAATGTGTGAAGGGCCTAGAGCCTGGGCAACTGACCAGGGCCCACTTCCCTGAGGAAAACAGTTCCTTGGCTAGAGATAGGACCTTGCGATTCCATCCCTTCTTTGTGGTGGAATCGCTACTGACTAGATCTTGTCCAGGCAGCCACAGTTGTTGTGAATTCATATGTACAGTGGTCATGTCTAGAAAACACTGTTTCTCAGCAGTTTTCCACAATTTTAGGCTCTTACCATCTTTCTGCCTTCTTCCACAGTGATCTCTGAGCTTTAAGGAGAATGGGTATGATATAGATGTTTCATTTAGGGCCAAGTATATCATAGTCATTTTTTTTTTCTCACTTCGACCTATTGTGAGTCTTTGTACTGAAGAACTATCCATTGTAAAAAGAAGTTTTTCTGATGAGGTTTCAGAGCTGCACTGACCTACAGACGTAGTGATAAGTATTTAGAGGGCAGTTTGATACTATATCCATGTAGCAAAGCAATAATAGTAGGTTCAGTCCTGAGGTATGGGAGTTCCCTGACCATGGGTTCTTGTTCATATTTACAGTATTGGGCATGCGTGTCTTCCTGTACAGTGGGCCTTAAATCCCATCGTGCCACTGTTCCATCTGTGAGTGTATCTTGCAATGCTGGTCATTACTGTAGTTCACTGGGTTGACGTCTGAGTGAGACTGCTAATGACTCCCCTCCTCCTAGCAGTTCCTAGAACCGTGAAATCTAGCCAGAAGGGAGGAAGCTTCCAGTTCAGTATCAACTTGATCTTTCCATGTCCGGTGACTCAAGTATGTTGTATCTTCAGCAAAAGGATCTTACCGTGAAGTTCTGGAGTAAGAGCACTCCCAGCAATAGAAATAGCTTGTATTGTTTAGAGGGTTATGAGACCTCCCTGACCAGTAACTCATACCTAAAACTAGCCATCAGGTAAAAACTAGTCTCAGGTAAAACTACTTTGAAACTTCATTTTACCCCAGCCAGACTGCCTAAGATCAAGAAAACAAATTACAACAAATGCTGGAATGGATGTGGGGAAAGGAGAACCATTATTCAGTGTTGGTGGGTGTGCAAACTGGTATAGCCACTGTGGGAAACAGTGTGGAGGGTCTTAAAAAACCTAGAGATAAATAGATCTACCACATGATCCAGCTCTACCACTCTTGGGCATGTACCCAAAGGACCCTACATCCTACCACAGAGATACTTGATATCTATGCTCGTTGACACTATAGTCATAATAGCCAGGAAATGGAAATAGCCTAGATCTCTACAAACTGATGAATGGGTAAAGAAAATACAGAACAGATGCAGAGTGGAATTTATTTAGATGTAAAGAAGAATGAAATTTTCAGGTCAGTGGATGGAACTGGATATAATCATTCTGAGCCTGTTCACTCAGATCCAGAAAGACAAATTCTGTATGTTCTCTCTCATATTTGGAGGCTATATTTGGGTCTGTAGATATGTATTTAAATTAGAGCATTTGCAGAAGCCAGGAAATTAGGAAGGGGCCATTGTGTTTGTGTTGAGGGAAGAATAATGGAGGAGGGACAGTCAAACACAGACAGTATGGGGTGGGTAAGAGAATAATGGGAAGGAAAAAATTTAAGTGGGGAAGTAGATGGGAGGCCAGGGAAGAGAAAGAGTTTGAGAGGAGATAGATAACACCAATGACCTTTGAAAAAGCCATATCGAAGCCTAGAGTCTTAGTCACTGTTCTATTGTTGTGAAAGACACCACGACCAAGGCAACTCTTACAAAAGAAAGGATTTACTTGGGGGCTTGCTCACAGTTTAGCACATCTCCATCATACAGGGAGCGTGGTAATTTATAGGCAACCACTGGAGTGGCAGCTAAGAGTGCTACAAGTAGAGAGAGGAGAGAGAGGGGGGGGGAGGGAGAGGGAGAGGAAGACTTGGCCTGTCCTGAGCTTTTGAAACCTCAAAGCCCACCCCTCAGTGTCACACTTCCTCTGACAAGGCCACACCTCCTAATCCTTCTAATCCTATTAAAGAGCTCCACTCCCTGGTAACTAAGCATGAAATATTTGAGCCAAAAGGGACCAATCTTATTTAAACCACCACTCCTACTATTTTAGAAACTTCCTCAAAACCAATTATATATATGTATATATACAATATGTATATATATTAAATATATATGTATATATATTAAATAAAAAGCTAATTGTTAGGTGTGACTTAACTTTCTTTTTCCTTTTAAAGTCACTGTGTAGAAGCTGGCCCGTACTTACCTCACCCTCTCAGTCATGTGTTACCACAGCTGCCTATGCCTATGTGTAATCTTTCTTTGTGGAGGACAGCACTTCATTCCTCCATAGACACTCAGTCACAGAGATAAGACTTTAGACAATTCAAACTCACAGTCATTGTGTTGATTTGAATTATAAATATGTATATGATTTTTAAAACACTAATATTTTGGGGCTGGAGAGATGTCTCAGTTGTTAAAAGTACTTGTTGCTCTTACAGGGGACCTTGGTTTGGTTCCCAACATACACATAGTGGCTCACAACCATCTGTCACTCCAAGTCCGGGTCATTCAACACTCTCCTCTAATCTCCATAGTTACCAGGCATGCACATGGTACAGGAAAAACATTTATATACATTAAAATTAAAATACAGATCTTAAAGATCTTTAATTTCAAAAGAAATATCTGATAAAACTTAAAAGCCATACTGTCTTAGGGTTTCCAAAATATACAAGGAACTCAAGAAGCTCGTCACCAAAACACCAAATAATCCAATTAAAAAGTGGGGTACAGAACTAAACAGAGAATTCCCAATAGAGGAATCTAAAATGGCTGAAAGACAGTTAAGAAAGACCTTGGTATCCTTAGCCATCAGGGAAATGCAAATCAAAACAACTCTGAGATACCATCTTGCTCCTGTCAGAATGCCTAAAATCAAGAACACCAAAGACAGGAGAGGATGTGGAGAAAGGGGAACACTCCTCCACTGCTGGTGGGAGTGCAAATTTGAACAGCCACTTTGGAAATCAGTATGGCAGTTCCTCAGGAAAATGAGAATTAGTCTACCACAAGATCCAGCAATTGCACTCCTAGGCATATACCCAAAAGATGCAAATTCATACAACAAGGACATCTGTTCAACCATAGCATTATTTGTAATATCCAGAACCTGGAAGCAACCTAGATGCCCCTCAACTGAAGAATGAATGTAGAAAATGTGGTACATTTACACTACGCAGTAGGAAAACAAAAACAAAAACAATGGAATCTTGAAATTCATAGGCAAATGGATAGAACTAGAAGAAACCATCCTGAGTGAGGTAACCCACTCACAAAAACAGAAACATGGTATGTACTCACTCATATATGGGTTTTAGATATAGAGCAAAGGAATACCGGCCTACAATACATACTGCCATAGAAACTAGGAAACAAGGAGGTTCCTAAGAGAGACATACATGGTCCCCCAGAGAAAGGGAAAGGGACAAGATCTCCTGAGCTAATTGGGAGCATGGGGGGAGGGAAGAGGGGGCTAGGAGAAAGAGCAGGGGGTAAAGAGGAAGGGAGAGGAGGACATGACAGAGCAGGAAGACAAGCAGGGGAAGAACAGAGGAGAGCAAGAAAAGAGACACCATAATAGAGGGAGCCATTAGAGGTTTAAAGAGAAATTGGCACTAGGGAAATGTCCTGATATCTACAAGGATGACCCCAACTAACAATCTAAACAATAGTGGAGAATGTATCTTAAATGCACTTCCCCTATAATGAAATTGATGAGTACCTTATATGCCATCCTAGAGCCTTTATCCAATAGCTGATGGAAGCAGAAGCAGACACCCACATCTAAACACTGAGCTGAACTCTGGAATCCAGTTGCAGAGAGGGAGGAGTAATGAGCAAAGGAGTCAAGACCAGATTTGAGAAACCCACAGAAATAGCTGACCTGAACAAAGGGGAACACATGGACCCCAGACTGATAACTGGGAAACGAGCATAGGACTGTTCTGGACCTCCTGAACGAGGATGTTACTTTGGAGGTCTGGGCAATCTATGGGGCCTCTGGTAGTGGATCATTATTTATCCCTAGTACGCTAATGGACTTTAGGAGCCCACTCCACATAGAGGGATACTCTCTCAGCTTAGACACACAGGGGAGGGTCTAGACTCTACCCCAAATGATGTGACAGACTTTGAAGATCCTCCATGGAAGGCCTCACCCTCCCTGGGGAGCAGAAAGGGGATGGGATAGTGGGCCGGTGGAGGACAGGGGAGGAGGGGAGGGAGAAGTAACTGGGGTTGGCATGTAAAACAAACTTGTTTCTAATTTAAATAAAAAGGGAGGGAGAAAAGGTTCATAATGACTCCCAAGTATTCATTAGCTTCCTGTATTGTATCACTAGGGTGGGACCACTGCTCGGGTAATAGCCATTGCTTATATCAAAACAGTGACAATGACAATAGACAAATGCAGTTTCAAACTACATCGGAGGTAGAGCTTGATGATATTTTCAAATGATAAAAAATGAAAAGTACCTACTCCAAATTTACCACAATGTTGACTGTCGTATACCAGTTGTAGACTGTGCCTTGCTGTCTTTAGAATGTAAGACGGCCACATTTTGTTTAAAAGCTGGGTCATAATGATAAGCAGAATGATCACAGACACACAACCTCAAATGAGGTGCTTCTGTTTTCTGTTTTGTGTTGTTCTGAGGATCAAGTTTAGTGTATGTGAAATGGCTGCAGCAGGCTATCTTTCCAACTCATTTCCAAGGCTGGCCTTGTGTTCATGTTAGGAGCTTTTCCTCCCTTGGCATAGGGAACATATGAGTGGAGATGTAGGGGTTATGCTACATGGGTTATTTTGAGTTCAGATCAAGATTAAGTATTTATTCACAGTATCAGTCATTTCTCCAACCCTGTAGAGAAGGTGGTTTTTGTTATAGAATATGTTAGCTGTTCTGTGTGCCATTTGCTTAAGAAATTCTGTGTTACTAACAATACCTGTTGTCTCTTAGATTTCCAGGACTTCCACCTGTCAATAATATGGCACCCTCTTATGCATCAGGCCAACCCCTGCCACCATCATCTTACCCAGGCCCTGGGTCCACTTCCTCTGTAACCCAGCTGGGCAGTCAGTTCGGCTCCATGCAGATCAACAGCTACGGTAAATGTCCATTGGCACTGTTCACTCAGGGCCACCACTCAGTGTTCTTTGTTGGAGGTGTGAGCCCAGAGCCCACCCTCATCATTTACTCTTTTTAAAGATAAACTTAGCTCTAGCATGACATGTTAAAATGCTACCTGCTTCATTTTTATATAAGCCATTGGTACTACTTACGGCTCTGGCTAGTTTTCTCATGAGCCTATTGTTACTCTTTCAAGGTAATTGAAGAATCCTCAGGATACCACCTTCACTGATAGAACAATAAAAAATGAAAATGCGGACTTCACAAATAACCGTTAAAAGTGTAATTATTTGAGGAGCTATGAGGGTTGTTTTAAAATTGTATTGCTTAATATGGGTTCTCCAAATTGAAAATAAAATGCATATTGTTTCAGAGTGAGTTTTAATTCCATGTTTAGGTCTTTGGAAGAATCAAATCTCAGATGCCACAAACCAGAAAAGAGGAGAGATCAGGACTGTACTCCCTAGTAGCAGCATGGCTACATGTTGTGCTTTACGCTTGAGACCTCTTTGGGGGTTGAATCGCCCTTTCACAGGGGTCACCTAAGACCATTTGCATGTCAGATGTTTATATTATGTTTCATAACAGTAGTAAAGTTACAGTTATGGAGTAGCAAATATAACTTTATGGTTGGGGGCCATCACAACAGGAGGAACAGGAGTCACAGTGATAGGACCACAGAGAACCACTCCTCTAAGGGATGCTCCTTTTCTTGGCTGTCTTCCTACTGTTGTGATACACCACCATGACCAAAAGCAACAGCGGGAGGAAAGGGTTTATGTCAGCTTATACTTCCAAGCAACTATCCATCACTGAGGGAAGTCAGTCCAGGAACTCAAGGCAGAAACCTGGAGGCAGGAACTGATGCAGGGGATCATGGTGCTAGCATCTCCAAAATGCTGAGGTCTCCTGCTGCAGCTGTGTGGTATTTCACAAATAGCCTCTCCAGGACTCTCTTCGGAGACTCTGACCCTGTCCATGGTGCCAAGCCTCAACTTCTCTCCCTGATGCCTTCAGTCCTGGGGCTTCAACTGCAATAGAGGTTGAACCTTGGCCAGTGTCCTCTCCTGGCCTCTCATTGTGCCAAGCTGCTCTCCATGACTCCTTCATGCCTTCAAAAATACTACCACTTGGGAAACTTACATATTATCAAGCTTGGCTGCCGGCACAGTGTACAGCTTTGGTTTCTTCTGAACCAACACCTTTGGGTGCTGATGCCATTCTTTGTGTAATCACAGTCAATTCCCTGGTCCCAGGTGACCAGCTTCCATTGTCCCAGCAAAGCAGATGTTTTACTCTAATGGTTCTGGTCTCTTGTTACTTACAGCTGGTTCTTCAGCTCTAGCCGACACCATGATTTCTTTTTTGTTTGTTTGCTTGTTTGTTTGTTTTGAGATGGGGTTCCTCCATGTAGCTCTGGTTGTCCTGGAACTCACTCTAGACCAGGTTGGCATCAAACTCAAGAGATCTGTCTGCCTTTGCCTCCTGATTGCTGGGAATAAAGGTGTGTTCCACTCCTGCTTGACCAACAACATGAATCCTTTCTTTCTTTCTTCATTTCTTTCTTCCTTCCTTTCTTTCCTCCTCCTCCTCCTCCTCCTCCTCCTTCCCTTCCTCCTCCTTCTTCAAGACAGCCTGTCTCGGAACTCACTCTGTAGACCATGCTGGCCTTGAACTCACAGAGATCTGCCTGTCTCTGCCTCCCAAGTGCTAGGACTAAAGGTGTGTACCACCACCACCTGTCTTACACTACAGATTCTTTACATGAAAACATCACACAAATAGTCCTGGTAGAGTCTTTGCTTTCCTCTGAAACTTCACAAGTCAGGGCTCCATCATCTGCACTGCTCCCATCATTGTCTTCTAAATCCCAACAGAACAGTCCATTGATCTGTGAGCAAACAGAAGATTTTTCAACCCAAAGTTCAAATGTTATTACAATCCTCTAAGAACACATGGGCAGGTCTGTCACAGCCATACCCTACAACCTGGTACCAGCTTATGCCTTAGTTAGAGTTTCTTGTGCTATAACCAAATGCATCTTGGGGAGGAAATGATTTTTGTTTTTTGTTTCTTTTGGTTTCTTTGTCTGTTTGGGTCTTACAGCTTGTAGTCAGTCATCTAGGGAAGTCAGAGGAGGAACTTGAGGCAGACCCTGTACACAGGGCCTGGTGCAGAGGACATGGAGGAGTGCTGCCTCACTGGCTTGCTCCTCATGGTTTGCTCTGCCTGGTTTCTTACAGAATCCAGGAACTCCTACCTAGGAGTGGCACCGCCCACAGTGAGCTGGCCAGTCTGGTGGGGGGATTTTCTCAATTGAAATCTCTCTTCTAAGAGGACTCTAGCTATGTCAAGTTGACATTAAACTAGCCGGCACACTCCTTTACTACTTAGAAGTATTGATAACATTCTCCCAGAATACTTTTAATTTTTCTACCGGTTTCCAAATGGATGACTTAGGAAGCAACTAAGTTTCATGTAAGCCTAGACCAGGAAACAATTTGCATTTCCAGGGTGAATGGAGAGTCTATCAGTGGGCCCCAGCCTTCTCCTAGGTATTTCTACCTGCTTCTGAACTCATTTGGTCAAGTCAATCTCAGGATGCAAAGAATTTATTGACAGTGTAAGCTCTCTGAATGATGCTTGTTCTATAAAATTTTTTAATATTATTTTCAAGGTTCTATAAGATATACACATGTTTTAAATTAGTTCATGGATCATGTGAGATAATGAACTGGAGTTAAAATTTGTCCTGTTAAGAAGTCTCTCACTGGCGACTGGAGAGATGACTCAGGGGTTAAGAGCACTTGCTGCTCTTGCAGTTAACACAAGTTTAGCTCCCAGAACTCACATGACTGCTCTTAACTGCCTACAATTCTGTCTCTTCCTGGCTTTCGTGTGAGTACATACACATGTACACAGACACACACACACACACACACACAAATACTAAACCTTTTTTAAAAAGAAATTTCTTGCCAGGTTATGGTGGCACACACCTCTAATCCAGCACTTGGGAGGCAGAGGCTGGTGGATCTCTGTGGGTTCGAAACCAGCCTTGCCTACAGAGCAAGCTCCAGGACAGCCTCCATAACTACACAGAGAAACCCTGTCTTGAAAAAAAACGATCCAAAACAAAACAAAAGAAATTTCTTACCCAAAGTAGAGATGTTGCTTTTATACTCTTCTAAATTTCTTCTTTTGTAAAAATGTCCCCAAGTAATAGTTTTATTACCTTCTGAGGAAAGATTTTCATTTGTGGCCATAGTACATACATACATATGTAATTTATAAGTGTATTGAAAGCAAGTGTCTCTGTCATGTGCTTTGTAGGCATCAGAGCTGGGAAACGTGGCACTGAGGCATGACCTTCTCTCTTCCACAGGTGTGGGCATGACCCCCCAGAGCCAGGGTCCCCCTGGCCCTCAGTCGGCAGGCTCCTTCCAGGGACAGCCACAACCTCCACAGCCATCTATCTTGCAGCCAGGATCTCAGGTTCCACCACCGCCCCCCACCGCCCTGAACGGCCCTGGTGCTGCTCTTATGTCTCCACCAACTCACAGGCAGGATGGACTTCCTGGGCCTACCCCTCTGAATGCCCAGTACCAGCCCCCACCTCCAGCAGGCCAGACCCTGGGTGCTGGCTACCCTCCACAGCAAGGTAAGGTGGGCAGGGTGAGGCCGAGGTATGGGTTACCTGGGGCTGTCTTGAACTGGAAATCAGGTTTGTTTCTGTGTCAACTGTGAAGGGACAGGAAGTGGCCTCTGGATAGTGTCAGAAGAGCAAGTTAAAAAGGAAGTGCAGGAACTCACTTTTACCTTCCTGCTGTATTCAGCAAGATGAAGTTGGTGGCATCCTTGATTCAACAGAGTAATATTGTCATCGAGAATGACACCTGGCTTTAAAGATAGTCATTTCATTCTTTCTTTTTTTCCTTTTTTTTTTCAAGCAACCAACTATGGACCACAGATGGGAGGTGCACAGCTGTCTTACCCAGGAGGCTTCCCTGGAGGCCCTGCACAGATGGCCGGCCCACCACCACAGCTCCAGAGGAAGCTGGATCCTGACTCCATCCCCAGCCCTGTAAGTGCTCCTCCCTCTCCCACACAGAAGCTCTCCCATGTGTTAGCACTGAGTCCTCCAGGGCCTGTGGAAGGTCTGGGACACCCGCCACAAGAGGAGGCTTCTGCTCTCACAGAAGCACAGTCAGGTTCAGAACATGCTGAGGGCTCAGGGGGAGGACTCTGCCTTCCGATCAGGGAAAGTGTGAGTCACAATGGAGAGGGGACAAATACAGAGAGGGGTGAAGAGTTTGGCTATTTTATAATTTTATAAACTTGAAGATTTGTGATAAAGTATTTAGTCTTATAACAAACTTCACAATACATTAAGAATTCAACTTTAGCAGCTCTCAGTATTTTTGTTGTTGTGTTTACGACATAACTTTTCTTATAGCTGGAATATGAAAGATCCTCACAGATGTCTGTCGAGGCAGGTTCTGAATCTCTAGGAGACAGGACCTACTTAGAGGAAGTCAGTCTTTGGGGGTAGCTTGTTCCTGGCCTGTGGTGGTTTGAAGGGCAATGTCCCCTATGGGATTGTGTGTTTGACTACTTGGTCTCCAGCTGGTGGCACTGTCTGGGAGGTTTAGAAGGCGTGGCTTTACTGGAGGAAGTGTGTCACAGAAGGTGGGCTTTGCAAGCTTGAATCCTCTTCCTACTGCCAGTTTGCTCTCTCGCTCTCTCTGCTTCATGCTTGTGGTTTAAGACGTGAGCTTTCGGCCTCCTGCTCCTCCTGCCATGCAGGCCACATTCTGCCTGATTTTTGTTGTTCTGGAATCTAACGCTTTAGAATCGTACGCCAAAATAAACTCATAGTTCCATCAATTGCCTTGATGTGATGTTTTATTACAGCAGCAAAAAGGAACTGATACCCGGCCCTTTTCTGTCATGGTCTCTGCTTGTTATCTGCTGTGAGGTGTCCAGTCACAAAAATATGACGCCACATACACGATGTGTGCTCCTCCACGTAACATTCTGCACAGATATGTGGGGCCGAGCAGCCATGGGCTGAGTCCTCTGAAACACCTGTAATAAATCTTTCTTCCTTTCAGTTGTTTATGCCAAACTGTCTTTAACTATTAAAACTACTTGATTATTTGGGTTAACAATGTGTTTATACTGAGCTTATTTTGAGCCTCTATGTGATTTCAGATAACCTCCCTGGACTTTCATTCTTACCAGCTCTATTCCTGTTACAGTCACAGGCACCTTTAGTATGCTTGCGGATGGACTTCCTAGTTTCCTGGCCTCCCATTTTCAACCTTCGCTTAATTATCCAGGTCTTACCACAGTCCCGGTCATCAGCAAACACTATTGACTTTTGAACTTACGGTTGAGAGTGCTGTCTTTCCCTCCACTGCTTCCTGCCTTTGGAGTTTATTCCCTTCCAAACCGCAACGAGCATTCTCTCCACCAGTTCTTTCACACCCAGCACTGTTCTTTGACTTACATGCCTTCACCCTTGAACCTGTGTTTCCATTTGCAGGTGAATGTGTCTGTACCTTCATGCTTGTGTCTTTGTATTTGTGTGTGGTATGCCTGTGAATGTGCATGTCTCTGTGTGCATGTATGTGTTGTATGCAGGTGTTTATGTGTGTATGTTTATCTTTGTCTGTGGGTGCATGTGTTTGTACTTGTGTGTGGTCATGTTGAGTATGTATGTGAGTTAGTGTTTTTTGCAGGCCTATGTTTATGTATGTATGTATGTATGTGTATGTGTATACATGTATTTGTGTATGCATGAATGTGTCTATGTGTATTTGTATATACTGTGTTTGATGTTTGTGTGTATAGGAGGTTGTATGTATGTGTATGCTATATATGTATGTGTACATGTCTATGTATGGTGTTTGTATGTGTGCAAATGTATGAGTGTATATGTGTGGTGTGTATGTACTTAAATGTGGGTGTGTATATGTTTGTATGAGTGTTTGTGTATGTGTATATGATGGTCTATGTGCATATGTGTGTGGTATGTGCATATATGTATGTGTATATACGTGGTAAGTTTGTAGGTGTGGGCTTTGTTATTTCCTGACACCCTCACCCCGGTGTTAGAGTTCTCCAAGGCTTAATCTTTGGAATGACCTTTTCTTCATGGATATTTGGGCTCTAGGTCAACGTTATTCAAAGAATACCCCAAGAACATGCAGCTGACATCAGCTGAGATCTCCAGTCTTAGGAATCCTTGTTCTAGGGCCTCCATGCAGCCTGATGCTCACTCCTGGCTCCAGCTCCCTTCTACACACGTGCACGCAAACACTAGATGACTCTCACCTGGTCTGCTCCTGCCCTGCACCTCTGCCTTAGCTATGCCAGCTCTTCACAATGCCTGTGTGCCTCAACTTGTCGTTGACATTTCTACTGCCTGTATTTATGCTCCTTTCCTAGGTATGAGCAAGGCCCAACTGTTAAGTGAAGCTTTTTCTTTGCTAGCCGCTTTGGTTTATCCCCCCGCCAGTCGCCTGGGCTCTGCCGCGCCAGCCTGTTTCGAGATCCGCATCAGTCCCAAATAAACACACAGGAGGCTATATAAATTATGAAGCTGTTGGCCTTGCTTGTCTCTTACTGGCTAGCTCTGCTTTAAGTAATTACCCCATAATTGTTAATCTAAGTATGTCTCTTACCGGAGAATAGTTCTGGGCTCCTACCCCCATGGCGGTTACATGTTGACTCTCCTGTGTTTCTCCTTCCCAGAATCCTCCTGGACTCCTAGCCCCACCTATCTAGATTCCTATTGGCCAGCAGTAATTTATTGACATATACACAGGACTTCCCCAACATCTCCTCTTTTCTGTTTAAACAAAAAGAAAGGTCTTAACTTTAACACAGTCAAATTGTATATAACAGAACAGTTATCAAATATGAACATAGTTACAATATTTTAGCAAGATTTAAAGAAAATATCATCCATCCCATCCTTGTGAGTCCAAAGTTCCATATGTAGCTTATCTTTTATCATAACTAAGGAAAACTATAATTATAACTATCTGTCTTCAACTCCATCAAAGACCACAGAAGGATAATATATAAACACTAGGATTGACAGAGACATCTTACTGCCTGGACAGTCACCCGAAGTTCCTCTGTAACGTTGGGGCATCCATCTTCAGCCCATAGGCCACAATGTGTCTGGAACACTTCTCAGCAGAGCAGGAAATTTCAAACTGTCCATCTGCACTGGCAGTCTATCATTCATTTTTCTTTGTCCTGCAGAAAGTCTCGCGGACTCTTCCATGAAGCAGGAACCCTGTAAGACTGAGTTCAGCATTCACTTTCCTGTAGGTCCTGCATGTCCAGATGATACAACAACAGTCAAACAATCTAGGCAAGAGCAGTTTCTTGCCCAAATGGCTAATCTTGCCATGTTGAAAGCAAACTTTATAACGAGTTTCTTCGATGCCCATCTTCCTCTCAGACGTAATTGGTGCTGCCAGGAGCAGACATTTCTCATTGTCAAGACAAACCCTAAACCATTTTAAATGCCATGTTCTGAAGGTCTTTGAGAGGTTTGAAGACTGTCCATCTCAAATATATTTCTGTATATCTAGAAACCTAACTTATGTAACTAGAAATTCTATTATAAGTAACTATCTATAGTCTGTATTCAATTATGCATTACGTTGTAAAAGATCAGTATAAGCACAATACTTAATCAAGAGGAGAAATATAAGCATCACAAAATTGACCTTGAATTTGTGTCAATAAATGAAAAACAATACCCATACCATAATTCCCCTTTTTACCATTAAAAGGATTGGCTGTGATCATTAGCCAATTATAAACAATCCCATTTAAATGAAAACAAAGATTTATAAACAAGATGGGAATTGGGACGTCGCTCATTCCAAACTGCTTCCTGCTGGAAGGGGGCGCTGTTCATACCATGGGGATCATGACAAAACTCAGAAACCTGTATAAGTCCTTATTTTCGTGGTCTGTAAAGCTGCATCATCTTAGCTGTCTCAATTGTTGGAACACCTGGTCCACTGCTTCCGGGGGTCTTGGTTCGTGCAACCACAGAAGCCTGGAAGAAATCTTCAGCTTTTCATTTTCTGTAGAAACATAAATAAAAACTCCTTTTCCGAGTAACATATCCTTATGCTTAAATTTTGAAGTCAAGGTATTTTCAAAAGATATAAGTTGTATTAATTTAGCAGCATTTATAAGCAAGTGTACTTTAGTATCAGTTCCTTCCTGAGCAAGCAAAAAACTGAAAAACACATTAGCATACAGTATCCAGACTCTCTGTGTATTTTCCATCTTTACGTGGCTTATTTATTTATCTATTATTTCTTTATTTCTTTCACTTATTTATTTTTTTCTGAGACAGGGTTTTTCTTTGGAAACCTGCCTGCCTCTGCCTCTGGAGCAATCCTACCGGCGTGTGCCACCACACCCGACTTTTGTATTTATTTACCACTTTGCCGTTTCATTTTCTCTCTCAATCTCACGTATATTTTTAAACACACTGTAAACCTTTAGAGATTTTCTTTATCCAAGTCTGACTTTACTGTAAATCTTTATGTTTTTCTGGCCACGTGTCTTATCTGTAAAACTGCGTCTGTTTTAAATTGCCGTTTCAAGATGGCGGGCGTAAGCGTGACTTCAGCTTACCGCCTCAGTCCATGCTGACATCCAGCAAAAGCTGCCACTTCCAGCTGTACGTACACCCCTTTCAATCGGTAGCAGAGTCTCTTAAAACAACCTTGCTGTTTTTTTTTTCTTTTTATGCTGAGTCAGGAAGACTCCGGTAAACGAGCCACGTGAATCTCGGCTTGTCGATAGCAAAACAGAGCACACCTGAGAAAAATGCTGCTACCAATAATCTGTGCTTCTCTCCGTTCTTCTGTTTCTAAAATTCTTTTAAATCTTTTGTTATTTTGCGTGGAAATTCATGATCCCACTCCTGATCACCATTTTGTTAAGAGAATCTTTTTCTTTTGCTAGCCGCTTTGGTTTATCCCCCCGCCAGTCGCCTGGGCTCTGCCGCGCCAGCCTGTTTCGAGATCCGCATCAGTCCCAAATAAACACACAGGAGGCTATATAAATTATGAAGCTGTTGGCCTTGCTTGTCTCTTACTGGCTAGCTCTGCTTTAAGTAATTACCCCATAATTGTTAATCTAAGTATGTCTCTTACCGGAGAATAGTTCTGGGCTCCTACCCCCATGGCGGTTACATGTTGACTCTCCTGTGTTTCTCCTTCCCAGAATCCTCCTGGACTCCTAGCCCCACCTATCTAGATTCCTATTGGCCAGCAGTAATTTATTGACATATACACAGGACTTCCCCAACACCCAACTTACATGTTCTATTTTTCATGTCTTTTCATGTCATCCATGTCTCTACATGACCACAGCATCCAACTGCCTGGCAGAGGGCACGTGCACAGTTACTTATTGGCCACTGTTCTTCCAGACTCTGCTCTATGGGGCAGGGATCTAGTTTGTTCACCGCTGTCTCTAACACCTAACAGAGCCTGCTGCTCAGTGTGCCGAGTGAAGGGGTGAATGAACATTAATGGAAGAAGCAGCAGATGCCACAATTCATCATGAGCCTCGGAAGTATGTGTGTGCAAATCAGCCCCATGTTGCTTAACTTGAAGTGATGACGCAGCGATGCCAGTTGGGAGCCTGTTTGTTTTCCTCTGACCAAAATGGCATATTTTTCTAATGAAATAAACTGTTTCTTTTGGGAGGAAAGTACCCATACCCCAGTCCTGGCTGAGGTACTTCATCCAGCCCTTTGACTCTTTTAGCAACGTTATGAAGGGATGGAAGCTTCGTTAGCAAAGCTCTTCCTCACCCTCTTCAGGATTGTTAGGAGGTCGTGTCCTTCCCCTTCTTCCACCCCCTACAATTCAGACAGCTTTGCCTGGGCATCACTACTTAACTGACCATGCATCTCCACTCGACTCTCTTCCTCGTGCATTTCTAAGAGCGGTGCTTCCTTTATTCTTTGTTGATGATGTTTTATGATTCCACACATTTGAGGAAATGATTCCAGGGGTGCATCTGAAGGGGAAAGCGGTCTGTGTCTTCTGGGAGAGCTCTGACATTGTCACATGTCGCTGTGCAAGAACTCGGCTCACGGGTGCAGGTCACACAGCCAGTCACTGTTGAAGTTTTTGTTTATTGTTTCATTTCTGATGCTGTTTCTCAAGAGTGTGCATTTGGGGGTAAATCAGAAGCTGTTTTAACAATGGCTAAAACTGCTTGATATGTCCTCCTCTTTTCTGTGTCTTGTGCTGACAAGATGTGGATTTAATTAATAGTGACTAATTATAACATTGTTTCTTTGGGGATAGGGCTTTGAGAATTGTAAGTGAATGATTTGAAATGAGATTTTCTGGAAATCTGGTCTCGTGCTTGATGCCTGTGTAGTTTCGGTGCATTTGGCTCATGACGGTGTTCCCCTTGGATCTTGTTGATTGGAATGATGTTGCTAAACACCGACATTTGATAATGGGAAAGCAGCTCTCCTCCCGAGTAACCTGATGCGCTCTACAGGTCAGCGCAGAGTGTGATTACAGGGCTTCATGCTTCTGTGCACGTGCTTGCCGTGGGAGCATCTTGTCCGTGTCTTGCTGTGGTAGCCAGAAGGCAGACAGATAAGGTTTAAACTCAGGCCAGGTCGGTTGCCAGTACCCTTGGAATCTGTGATGCCAGCACCATCTATCTGCACTGGTGCAACCGGAGCGGAAGAGAACACTTCCGAGTTGGTTCAAAGTCAGCATTATCACTAACAGTGGGAAGCTGGGTATCTTTTCCTTTTTTTCCAGCCTAGATACTTCTTATTGATGTCTTCTTATGCTTGACTTCGGTGGGTTTTTTGGTTTTTGTTTTTCAAGACAGGGTTTCTCTGTGTAGCTCTGCAGCCTGTCCTGGAACTTGCTCTGTAGATCAGGCAGGCTGGCCTTGAACTCACAGAGGTCCACCAGCCTCTGCCTCCCAAGTGCTGGGAATAAAAAAAAACATGTGCCACCAACTCCTGACCTTGACTTTGGTTTTATCCTCTCCTTGTTGTTTTCTCTACCCCACCCCTTCTATAGAAAGTGAGGGACCAGGGTAGTAAAGGAAGAAATAGAGGAAGACAGTTCCTAGACTTACTTCTTGTTTCCCTAACTTCATTCTACTCAATTGTGCTCACAATTTTTAACCCTAAATAGTTATAACAAAAAGAAAAAAATTGAAAATGCTTGTAGACTTCAGCAACAAATATTATTAGTAGAAAAATGTTTCTAAGTTAGAGGACAACATTTGGAGACCTCTGCTCCTGATGATTTCTAAACATAGACACCCCCGCCCCAAGATACCTTATATTCTCTTTAGGGAAACCTTAGAAGTCAGCTGAGGGAGAGGATGGATTCTGAATAGAAGGCAGGCAGCTTTAGCTCAGATATTCTGTATCATTTCTTCTGCATCTAAGGATTGCTAGAGTTTTCTTTTGATTACAAATGTATTTTCACTAAAAAATATTTCAAGTTTCTTTTTTCTGAAGTGCTTTTCAAATGCTCATCTATGGTTATAATAAATAAGATCAAATGTGATAAACAAAAATAAGGGTTTCTGAAAGGTCAGGGGCTGAGCTAAGAGTATTACAGAATAGGATTTGGAAATTTGATAAACATTGGTATAAAATTGTGAAAGTAAATGGAAGGCATGTTGGATTGACTTCTCTGAGAAGAAATGAAAGAAATGAAAGATGCCCCTCTCTTTCTCCCTGTTTCTCCTTTCCTTTCTCTTTTTATCTCTAACTCTCTCCCTGTCACTCATTTTTTCCTCTTTTTCTGGAGAGGGAGGAGAGAGAAGGAAGAGGCAACCAGAACAAGCCACTGTTAACTGGTGTCAGGAAGAGTTGTGACTTAGTGTAATTCACTCTTTTTTAATTTTTAAATTTAAATTTAAATTAGAAACAAGGTTGCTTCACATGTCAATCCCAGGTCCTTCTCCCTTTCCCTCCCCTCCTCCCACACGCTCCCACCAACCCCTTCAATATCCCTTCATTTCCCCAGGGAGGATGAGGCCCTCCATGGGGGTGTCCATAGTCTGTCATTTCCTCCAGGACAGGGCCTAGACCCTCCCCCGGGAGTCCAGGATGAGAGTGCATCTCTCATTGTTGGATGGGCGCCCAAAGTCCATTTGTATACCCGGGATAAATACTGATCTACTACCCAAGGCCCAATAGATTACCTAGGGCTCCTCACTGACACCCACATTCAGGGTGTCTTGATCAGTCCCATGCTGGAATCCCAGCCATCAGTCTGGGATTCAAGAGCTAACCCTTGTCAGGTCAGCTGTTTCTGGGGGGGTTAAACCAGCCCGGTCTTAACCCATTTGCTCATCAGTCCTCCCTCTCTATCACTGGATTCTTTGAGTTCAGCTCAGTGTTTAGCTGTGGGAGTCTGCCTCTGCTTCCATCAGCCATTGAACGTAGGTTCTGTTGGGATTGTAAGCTGGCACTCCCTAGATCTATGTCTAAAATCCATATATGAGAGAGTACATGCCATGTTTCTCTTTTTGTGACTGGGTTACCTCACTCAGGATGGTTTCTTCTAGTGCCATCCATTTGCCTGTAAATTTCAGGATTCCATTGTTTTTTTTTTTCTGCTGAATAGTACTCCATTGTGTAAATGTACCACATTTTCTCTATCCACTCTTCGGTTGAGGGGTATCTAGGTTGCTTCCAAGTTCTGGCTATTACAAATAATGCTGCTATGAACATAGTGGAACAGACATCCTTGTTGTATGAATGGGCATCTTTTGGATATATGCCTAAGAATGGAGTTACTGGGTCTTGTGCTAGGTTTATTCCCATTTTTCTGAGGAATCTCCATACTGATTTCCAAAGTGGCTGAACAAGTTGGCACTCCCACCAGCAGTGGAAGAGTGTTCCTCTTTCACCACAACCTCTCCAGCATAAATTGTCATTGGTGTTTTTGATTTTAGCCATTCTGACAGGAGTAAGATGGTATCTCAGAGTTGTTTTGATTTGCATTTCCTGGATGGCTAAGGATGTTGAGCACTTTCTCAAGTGCCTCTCAGCCATTTTAGACTCCTCTATTGAGAATTCTCTATTTAGTTCTGTAGTCCACTTTTTAATTGGATCCTTTGGTATTTTGGAGACTTGCTTCTTGACTTCTTTGTAAATTTTGGAGATCAGCCCTCTGTCATAGATGGAGTTAGTGAATATCTTTTCCCATTCTGTGGCCTGCCTTTTTGTCTTGCTGACTATGTCCTTTGTCTTACAGAAGCTTCTCAGTTTCAGGAGGTCCCATTTATTAATTGTTGACCTCACTGTCTGTGCTACTGGTGTTATGTTCAGGAAATTGTCTTCTGTACCAATTCATTCAAGGGTACCACCCACTTTCTCTTCTAAGAGATTCAGTGTGTCTGCATTTATATTGAGGTCTTTGATCCATTTGGACTTAAGTTTTGTACATGGAGATAGAAATGGATTGATCTGCATTCTTCTACATGCCACCATCCAGTTATGCCAGCACCATTTGTTAAAGATGTTTTCTTTATTCCATTGTATTTTTTTAGCTTCATTGTCAAAGATCAGATGTTCATACGTGTGTGGGTTAATATCCGGGTTTTCAATTCGATTCCATTGGTCTACCTGCCTATTTTTGTGCCAATACCAAACTGTTTTCAGGACTACAGCTCTATAATAGAGCTTGAGGTCAGGGATGGTGATGCCTCCTGAAGTTCCTTTATTGTATAGGGTTGTTTTGGCTGTCCTGGGCCTTTTGTTTTTCCAAACAAAATTGATTATTGTTCTTTCAAGTTCTGTGAAGAGTTGTGCTGGTATTTTAATGGGGATTGCATTGAATCTGTAGATTGCTTTTGGCAGGATTGCCATTTTTACTACATTGATCCTACCTATCCAAGAGCATGGGAGATCTTTCCATTTTCTGAGGGCTTCTTTAATTTCTTTCTTTAAAGACTCAAAGTTCTTAAGATACAGGTGTAATTCACTCTTAACATCTTGTTTGTCAGATTCAAGTGATCGAGAATGACAGGGCCACCAGAGGTGGACAAGTCTACACTACCAACACCAGAGGCCAGGTGCCTCCACTGGTCACTACAGACTGTGTGATTCAAGACCAAGGTATTTATTTTCAGTGACTTTTTGTTGTTATTATTATGGTTTTAAGATTTCTCAGTGCTTTAAAAGGAAATACCCTAACTCCATTCATCAATACTATTATTGATGGACAACCTCATTATAGCAGGAAATAGACCAATTTGCTCAAGAACCCAAAAGGTGCTGCCAACAGTTATAATCTCTTATGTAGTAGTCCAGAGAACTGCGAGTGGTGTATAATACAATGTATCTGTTTAAGACAATCTCAAATTTTGATTTATAGTTTAAGGAAATCCATCCCACACTTGGGGTGGACTTGTGCACCCTGCTGGGCACTGTGAGCAGAACTGTGATGCTGAGCTCCATCAGTCAACTCCCCTGCTATAGACTGAGGACACTGTTCTCAGCACGTCTCTTAATGTTTTCGTTCTTGGTTCCCCCGCCTTTACACCAGAATAAGGGGAAAATGAGCTACATCCCTCCTGACACAGCCCATGCCTACTCTCATTTTAATCTGCCTGTCAAGCCCCATGCAGTCTCTTTTCCTGTTGTCCATGCTGAGTCAAAATATGACGATGGACTTAGCACTGCAGTTCAGTGGTAAAGCTGTGTGGGAGGCCCTGGGTTTGATCCTCGGAACCAAACTGGAAACTTGGTGAAGTCAGAATACACCATTTTGATGGCTGTCTACTCTATCCTGGAAGTATAACATCATCTCCCTTTAGCTCAGAGTTGTCCAGCCATCAGGACCCAGTCATCTCCTCATATTATCATTAGACATTAATTTGAGACCTCTTTAGGTTCTCCGTCTGGGTTGCTGAACCAAGTGGTCATATTGGCCTAGTAGCACTGTCAAGTACAGGTGGCCATATGCCCTTTTCTTGGTGGGCATTCCTCATTTCAGAGCTAGGCTCCTGGAGTCTGCTTTTTAAATCCCTCCTCAGTCTTACTTTTTTTTATTCTTTCTTTCTTCTTTCTGTGTATGTGCATGCATGTGTATATATGCATATGTATGCATGTATGTATATGCATATGTGTGCATGCATATGTGTGCATTTGTACGTGTATATTTATGTTTGAGGGCCCTGGGCTTAGTTAGTCCTTGTTCATCTTTCCTTTGGCCCTGGTTATTGCTGTAGTGATTTAGCCGACTTCTATGTTCTGTCTCTGTTTAGAGCTCCTAACGGTACACAGCCAATCTGGACTCCAACTCCTATCTAACTATGCACTCAGACTGGCTCTGTGACTGACTGCCTAATACATTTTCCAAACTGGATATATTCTAACCCAATTCTGGTCTCTATCCACACACCCTTAAAAACTGGTTCCTTCCCTATTCTTTGTAGCCTTTCGGTTTTCAGTGATGGCACTTTTAAATTCTTCTTGTTCCTCAGACTCAATGTCTGTATGCCAGCATACATCATTCCTGCAAACATTTATACCATTGTACAGACATATACCCAGAATCTTCCCATCGCTCTGTGCTCTGTCGATATGGGGTTGATCTGAGCCACTACTGATTGTCACATGGCCCCTGCAGCAGCCTCCTCCTGAGCCTCCCTGGCCCTGTTCCTCCTATTGCAGTCATTCTGCACACCCAACCAACGAGACCAAATCAGGTTATGACACCCATAGCTGTGAAGTTCATTTCATTTGTAAAACCTTGAGGGTTTACTGGGTTTCGAGAGTCTACAGGATCTGACCCTGTACATCCTCCAAGCTCAGTCTCAGCCACTGGCCCCCAAAAAACTCCAATCTAAATAACTCCCGCTCTTCCTCTGCCAGGCCTCCTGTATCTACCTAAGTGAATCCCTGTCTCCATTTAGTCTTTTCTCAAATGTTACCTTTTTATTAAGGCTGACCCTGTGAGTATTTAAAATTTCAATTGGCGTCTCACTCTCATTTGTCACATTCTAATATTCTAGATAGTAGACTCGTTCTTTTAGTTTCTGTTATCCATGACCCATTCAAAAGCATAGCTCTATTCTGTAGTCCACAGGAAAACTTAGGGCAATGCCTAAAATTAAGTGGGCAGTCAATAAACATCATTTGATTATATTCTCTCATCCTAATAGATTATAATTCTAAATCTTTTAGATCACTCTTAGATGATAGTTAAGTAATACTAGTTCCCCAGGAGGATGGGGCAAGAGGATTTCAACTTTAAAAGCTTGTCTGGCCTACAGTGAATTCAAGGTCAGCCTGGGCAATTGAGCAAGACTGTGTCAAAATAAAACTAAAAAGGATATGGACATATATAACTCATCAGTAAAATGCTTGTCTCGCATGTGAGACCCTAGGTTCTATCCCTGGTACCAGTGAAAAAAGATTAAAACCTAGGACGGTTCCTAAAATGTGATGGACAGTCAATAAATATTTTATTTTTATTAATCCTTGAGAGTTTCATACATGCATACAGTGTATTTTGATCATATTCACCCCTTTTCTTCTCAGACCCACCCCCACCTCTTGCAAACCCTCCCACTCCCTGTCCTTAAAAAAAAATAAAGGAAACAACCTAGTCCAGTTTGTGCTGCCATCCTGGGTATAGGGCCGTCCACTAGAATGTGATAGACCTACAGGGGCCACACTCTTAAAGAAAACCGACCCTCCCTCCCCCACAAGCTGTTAAGGGGCTTGTGAATCTCTTTGCTCTCCATGCTAGAATGTTGAGTGGGTTGATCTTGGGCAGGGCATATGCTGTGAGCCCATGAGTGCAGTAGTCATGTCATGTCTGGAAAATACTGTCTCACTTAGATCTTCCCAACCAAATTTGACTCTTACGATACTTCTGCCCTCCTCTTCTGTAGTATCCCGAGCCTTGGCTTGGAGGCACAGGTGTGATGTAGTTGTTCTTTCTGTGGCTGAGGAGTCCAATCAGTTATTCTCTGCACTTTGCCGTTGTGAATCTCTGCATTAACTGCCATTTGTTGCACAAAGGAACTTCTCTGATGAGATTAGAGCTGCACTAATTTATGGCATAAAGATGTAACACAAAAAATAAAAGACCCACAGACAGATACTGGGTTCAAGTTTCAAACTGAAAATCAGAGAAGCAAAGCAGCCAAGCCACTGACTCTTACCTCTATCTCAGACAGAAAGGGTTGATCCTGTCTCCACGAGCTCTCCTCCAAGCCTTAGACTGCTGCCTCTCCTCAACATTGCTGGAGACTAATCCCATAATGCAGCCTGAGATATTTGGCTCCTGTCTTTCATATACCTCTCTAGGGATGGGATTAAAGGCATGAGCTCTAATTCTCTTAGACTGATTCCATCTTGTGTAAATCTGGGTGGCTTTGGACTCACAGAGAGATCCATCTACTTCTGTCTCCTGAGTCCTGGGATTAAAGGTACGTGCCACCACTGTCCAGCTTCTATGGCTAACTAGTGTGCCTGGCTTTGCATTCTGAATCCTCAGCCAAGCTTTAATAAATCATAAATAATGCATCACCACAAAAGATACAAATTTAGAGGGCAGACTGATACTCTGTCCATTTAGCAAAATAATAGTAACCCTGGAGCCTGTGAGATCTAATCCAAATTCTTGTCCAGATTTACAGTATCAGGCATGCATTTCCTCCCATGAATAAAGCCTTGAATCCAAGAAGAAGGTGGTTGGTTCCCCCATAACATCCATGCCACTATTGCACCAGTGAGCATTTCTTGCCATGTCATTTGTGACAGCAGCTCAGTGGATCCCCAGCTGGGTGAGACTGCTGATAACCTTCTCCCTAAGCGGCCTAAAGAGTACCTTCTGTCGCTATGGACGGTAGCCAATATGTAGGAAGCTTCCTGGTCAGTACTAGCTTGATGTCTCCATATCCTAAGCAAAATATGTAGTGTCGTCAGTAGTAGGATCTTACCATCAAGTTCTGGTGGGAAACCAAGGGCAATGAGAAAAAGCACTGAGCTTTTCACTTGACAACCTATGGCTTTTGAGAGGAACATTATCTTCTGTGTAGGGTAACTCCAATTAAATTCTTTTATATGGAAAAATGTATATGGATCTTATAAAATAGGAGGTTTCCATGTGACTTTCCCAAATATCCTTAGTGTTAATTTCTTCTGCCTTGGCCCTCTGTCTGCTTGAACTTCCGTCCCCATCACCACCATCCCCTTTTTGCATTACCTGTGCTCTGCTAGCCTCTCTCCCTTGTGGTCTTTTATCTCAAAGACCATGACCAAAACCAGTTTGGGAAGAAAAGGGTTTATGTGGCTTACACTTCCAAAGCACAGTCTACTATTGAGGGACTCCAAAGCAGAAACCCAAGCAGAGTAGGAACCTAGAGGCAGGAACTGAAGTGGAGACTGTAGAGGAACTGGCTTTCTCCTTATGTGCTCAACCCATGTTGTTACAACCACTCAGGACCACCTGCCCAGAGATGGCACTGTGCGCAGTGACCTGGTCCCTTCCACATCAGTCATTAGTCAAGAAAATGCCTGTAGCCTTGCGTATAGGCAATTGGATGGAGGTATTTTCTCAGGTGAGGTTCTTCTTCCCAGGTAACTTTAATTTGAGCCAACTTGAACAAAAAATCACCAGGGTACTCTCTCCCCACTGGTGGTAATTTTCTAGTTCCCTCAATTCTAACAGATACCCCAAGTGAAGCAAATAATCTAATGACTCAACACCAGGATGATTGAGAACATGTGATGTTTGTTTTCTTGGACCTGGGTTATTGCAGTCTGCATGTTTTCCAGTTACATTAATTGATCTGCAATTTTCATAATTTAATTTTTATGGCTGAATGAAGTTGGATTGGGTATAGGTATCACATATTCATTATCCATCGCTAGTTAATAGACATTAAAGCTGTTCCTATGCTCCGGCTGTTGTGAATAGAGCAGCTATGAACATGTATCATGCATCTCTGGGGCACGATATAATCTTGGGTATGTATCCAGGAGTGGGCTAGCTAGGCCAAGGAATGGTCACACTTACTTCTCTAGTAGCAGTGCCAACTTGGACTCCTATCAACAGTGCCCTAGGGTTCCCCGTTCTCCACATCCTCAGCAGAATTTGTGGTTGTATATTTTCTTGATCTTAGCTATCCTGACTGAATTAAGACGAAGCCTCAAATTAGTTTTAATTTGCATTTTTACTGATGACTAGGGATGGTGAATACTTATAAGACTATTTCTCAGCCATTTGTGTTTCTTCTTCTGAGAAATATTTAGCTCCTTAGCTGACTTTGTAATTTGGTGGTTTGTTTTCTTGGTGCTTAGTTTTTTGGGTTTTCTTTTTTTTTTGAGTTTTTGTATGGTACAGGCACTAATCCTCCATCAGATGTGCAGCTGGTGAAGATCTTTTCCATTCTGTAGGTTGCTTCCTTTTTAATTGACTAGTGGTTTCCCGTGCTCTACAGAACTTTTTAATTTCATGAAGTAGCTCTTGATGATTACAGGTCCTATTTCCTGGGTGACTGGTGTTCTGTTCAGAAAGTCTTTACCTGAGCCTAAATCCTGAAGTGTACTCATTCTTGATCTGGAGGTTCCAGAGTTTGGGGTCTAATGTTGAGACCTTTTATCTCAACTGATTGTTATTCAGGTAAAAAAAAAAAAAAAAAAGAAGGATCCTTCTACATGAGATATTCAGTTTGCCTGACACAATTTGTAAATTATGACACAAATTAAATTGTTCTAATGATTAAACTATTCTTCATGTGTGCCATACAATGAAAGTATTTGGTCACGAAATCTAATGTATATTTAAAAGTGATTAGGATGATTTTAAAAATAAAATTTCTATTACAAGTAGAATTTCAATTTATAAATTCAGTTTACAAACTTAGGAAAAATGTAGCAAATTACAGCTGTATTTGACAAAGCCTCATTTGATAGTATGACATGTTGTGCAGATACATACGTGCCCATGGCAGATGTGTTGGTAGAAGTGAGAACAAAAAAAAATGATTGTTGTGCTGGAGAGATGGCTCAGTAGGAAAGAGGAAAGAGCAGTTGCTGCTCTTCCAGAGGACCCAAGTTGAGTTCCTAGCACCCATGTTAGGCAGCTCATAGCAGCCTGTAACTCCAGCTCCTGGAGCTCTAGTGCCCTCTTCTGGCCTCATGGGCACTTGTACAAAGTGCTTATCTAGTCTCCTCCCCCTCCCCCATCAGACAGCCACAGCCATAATAAAACTAAGAGTAACTGTGGCCCTAAAGCTGTATTCCTTCACGCCTTTGTGTCTCTTTGTTTCATGTCTCCCATTAACTCTAAACCCTCTCCAGTCTAAAACTGGATTGCATTAAAACCCAGCTTATGGGAAACAATAATTGTAATAAAACACTTCTTTCATATCTCTCTAGTAAAATTCACCACGTCTTATGTATGTCCTTGGAGTGTAGATTGCAGAATTTTACAGTGCTCTTTTAGAAACAAAGAAGAGTTTATAGATAAGAGTGGATTGGTTAGGCATACTCTCGTTTAAGTATCTTGGACCAGACATTTACCCTAACAAGTTTTGTCTGTGTGTGACTTTGATTCAGGCCACTCGAGCCCCCGGTACATTCGCTGCACCACCTACTGCTTCCCCTGCACATCTGACATGGCGAAGCAAGCTCAAATCCCACTAGCTGCTGTCATCAAACCCTTTGCTGACATTCCATCAAATGAGGTAAGAATGATTTTAAAAAGTGATTTGTCTTCTCAGCAATTCACTATACATTATTCCTTACTCCAGGAAACTAGAATAAACTTATACAATATGCAATTTAAAAACAGCTAGTCATTCAATTCATGTGTAAATCAGAATCTCATAAGCAATATTATCTAGTGCCCTGGATACTAATCATGATGGTCTGAGTCATGTTTTCACCCACTGTGATGGTGCACACAAAAAGTGTTGCCGAGGAGAATGCTGTGTGGTGACAAACCACGGGTCTAGCAGGGATGCCTTATGCCCATTTCAGGGTCCCGCCACTGAGGTGTTTTGTTGGGAGAAATCCTTGATCTCAATACATCTGCTTCAATAATTACTGTACCAAAATGTTCATAAACTAAGTGTTAGAAACACAAGGTAGATAAATCTATGTGTATTTGTTTGTAGGGGTATACCCGATATATAGTTTACTAGTTAGAAAAAAGAAACAAAGAAAGGAAAGCGTTGCTATTAATATTGATCAAGTATTAGGTTGCTGAAGTATTTGATCAAGATACCCAGACTGATGCAATTGTAGTCCTCACTGAAGCCATTTTTTAGATAATGGTCCTTTGTGACAGCTACTCAAACGTACAGGGAGAGAGCCTATAGTGGAGTGAGTCTGTGACATGACCAACTGATCACAGGAGTGCAGCCCTTATTCTGAGCTACTGGATTCCTGTGACTGTGCTAAAAGTTAAGAGTCCCCACTACCCTCTCTAAGGACCCTCAGGCTTGGGTCTAGGGATCTTTAGAGGGAGGCTGATCTGCTATAAGTAGTAGCAGCGTCTACTTAGGGAGGGGGAAGAGCCTCTGTTGGAGAGAGCAGATTTGTTCCCTTTCTAAGGATGTGGATGAGGGGAGGAAGCCATGGGAAGGAAGAAGGATGGCGTCCATTCGTACAGTGGCCAATGCCGTAGGATCTCTTCTCTTGACGATGGACTGAACTGAGGAGAATGAGTCAGGGGAGGCCTGGAACTGGTCTTAGAACTCTAGAAACCACACATCCTGCATTCAGTGTCAGCCCAGGAAGCATGTTCAGCAATTGTGGTTTCTTCTATCTCAGTGTCAAAAATGTTAAACAAGGCTTTAAAACTAAAAAAAAAATATGTTTCTGAGTGTTTGTCCTGCATGTAAGTACACATGGAGGTCAGAAGAGGGTGTTGGATCTCCTAGGATAAAAGTTATGGATGGTTGTGTGCCTCTGTAAGTGTTGGAAATAGAACCCTGGTCTTCTGCAAGAGCAGTTAGTGCTCTTAACCACTGAGAAACCCTGCCTCTACTCCACCAAAACTCTTTTTAAAAAATCAAAATACTTAAGAAGGGTAAGATAGGCCAACAAATACTGATAAAGAGATCCTGTGGTGTATAACATGTGTAGCTTAATTAAAGTGTACTGTAGCTATTGTCAATGTTTTATTGAAGGGAGGAAAGGGAAGGGAGAAGTGTTGTAATTATATTATAATGTCAAAAAATTTAACTGTTGAACATACAGAAAATTTAAATTGATTTCATATTATCATCTAAATACTATTAAAGTTTGATATTTTCTCACTTACATATCACTTATTTTGGTAGCATTTTAAGATTAGTTGTGAATGTCAATATACTTCACTCATGCACACATTGTTAACAAATGTCCAATATCTTTTTACTGAGACAATTCATTTATAATAAGGATGTACATCCTTTTGTGATCTGTCAATCAGATCCAAGGTCTCATGTTTAAGAAATGCATGTCTTAATGTCAGTTGATTACATTTGAACCAATCTTGATGCCTATCAAGATCTAACCTGTCACAGTTATTCTGGAGAAGTGCCCCGTACTCCTCAGCGTCCCTACCCTTCACACAGCCTCCCACTCTTCTGATTTCCTATGGCAGGTTTGTATTACTCTATTACTCTTCTAGTGCCTCATATGGCCACTATAACCGACAGTAGAAAAGGCTCCCGTGAAAGTGTCCGTCCGTGTGTCCCGTCCTGCCTCCGCCCCAGTCTACAGTGAGGTTTGTAGATCACTAGCCTTTCTTTTGATTTCTGAGTAGTATTTCACTGTACAGGTATGCCAATTTGCTTACATAGCATTTCATAGATGTGCAGGCTTTCTCTACCTCATTAATATAACTGCTGTGAAATGTTGTACAAGTTTTTCCATGAACATATGCTCATTTTCGTGAGGTAATATCCACGAACACTTTGAAGCCCCTTAAGGTATACACTCTGTGGTTTTACAAGAAACTCGCAGACCATTTTCTGAAGTGGTTACATCATTTTGCTCACTTTGCATTGGCATGCCAGGTGCTCCGTATCTGCCCCATGATCCGATGATATCCTTACTTTAATGTTAGCAATCATGATGGGTAGAATCCATGAAATACTTTTTTATTTCAAGGTTTGTGTTCATTTCAAATGATACACCAACTAGTAAGCCATTCATATACACGTAATTCATCATTAGTGTCAATATTTTTATGAGTTTTTAGAGAATGAACACATCCTAGGTATATGTAATTTCTCCTTTACTGAGAAACGATCCTTCGTCTCTAGGGACAAACACAAATACACTTGATGTTTATCCTCACCTTATGACCTTATGACAATATGTAGCGTTATTCTTCACTTAACTGGGATGGTGACACTTGAATAATAAAATGTGAACATTCACAGTGGAGAACCAGTCCCCTCCCATGCTGCTACCCCGCCATCTGCTTTTCAAACAGCCCTTACCATTCTTTGAGACTCCCTTTTACAATCGAACTATCCATATACCAGCATACATGTATTCACCCTGTAATAAAATCAATCGTGAATTACTAGATTAATGCTGGCACAGCTCTCCACTTTTCTGTTTTCTGTTAGTGTGTCTTGCACTCATCCCATGCTGCTGTTCACAAAGCTCCGTCATCCTTAACAGTGGGGAGACGTACATGTTAATAAGGAAAACATTGTTGACCACCGTGCGTGTCAGTGTGAAGCACACTGATTTTGGCAGTACTGAGCTTTTGCAGTCCGAGTCCCAAAGCTGAGAGCTGTGTTCCTGGAAGCATGCTTAGAAGATCCGTGGATCCCCCTCCTCCTCAGGATGGGGTTGTTGCAAGTGTACTCTCTCTGTCTTGCCTCTGTGATCTGTAGCTTCCATAATCAGGAGAAGACGATTTATATCTTAAAGGCTATCCCCCAGAATATGTAAAATAAGACAGCATCCTAGGCAGAAGTTCTGTTGTGTATCAAAATCCTGGATGTGGGGATGTGGGATTTAGGTCCCTGACAGTATCATTTTGGGGTATACTGGTCTCATTGCAATGAATTTGCCCAGTTTTTAACTGGGCACAAGCAAAAACTACTCTTTATCTTCTCCTGAGAAAGCTAACTTGGGTCAAGCATCTCTGGAAGGGGGTTGGGACTCAATCAGTAAGGTAACAACTTCATGGGCGATGCAGACCTCAGTTTTGATCCCAAGTCCACAAATAAAAGATGAGCACAGCGGTCCATATTTGTTGCTCTAGCACTGGGGCAGAAGAGACAGGAGGTCCTGTCTGGACAGCCAGTCTAGCAGAATTAGGGAGCTCCAGGTTCAGTAAGAGACCCCGTCCCCCCAGAGTAAGTTGAACAGTAATGGAGAAAGACACCCAAAATTGACCTTAGCCCCATCTACACATGGACACACATATGCATATACTCCCACACACATACCTGCATCACCCACAGACGTGTGCTCCCCAGAATAAAACTCAACTGTTGTTTGCTGAGGACATGACTCCTTAGCCATCTTACTATGTATTTGTTTCAATATAGGCTGGCCTCCATCTCACTATGTAGTCAAGGATGACCTTGAACTTCTGGTCCTCCTGTCTCCACCTTCTGAGGGAGGAATGTTACATGGGGCTGGAAGCCAGGAGCTCCACGCACACAAGACCAGCACTCTGACAGCTGAAGTACACTCCCAGTCCCCAGCCTTCCTGTTACCATGTTAGTACTAATAATGTAATTATTCAATGATGTGTTTCTAAGAATTAAGACTGCTATCGAAGGAGATTTGGAGTGTTGTTGGGGAAAAAAACTTTTAGCTATTAATGCAAGCCTTTCCCCAAGTCATACAGACATTTATATCAAGACTGAATATATGCTTCCCGGGTTTTAAAGTCAATAGTTTCAATCGAATGCTCTCTACCCTCAAGCCTGAAATGTCCCTTTGTGTCAACTTGAGCTTCAAGAAAGTCTCCAGGCTTTCCAAAGCCTAGCAGGTGAAGGTAGACTGATTGCTGACTTTTGAAATCTGGCTTGGGGAGAAGCTATGTTTAAGAATAAAAATAGAAGCCGGGCATGGTGGCACACACCTTTATTCCCACCACTCAGGAGGCAGAGGCAGGCAAATCTCTGTGAGTTCAAGACCAGCCTGGTCTACAAGAGCTAGTTCCAGGACAGCCTCCAAACCACAGAGAAACCCTGTCTCAAAAAACAAACAAACAAAAAGAATAAAAATATGTTGTTCTCTCAGTGTTTGGAGACAGTGTATACTGCTCAGCTAGACGCCTGTGACAGTGCTGCCTCCTCTGACAGTATATCCTCTCTCTGTCAGAAGCTCCGCCCCTTTCCTCAGAGCAGCAGGAGAAGGGTCTTTGTGAATGTACAGATGTGATGGACACTGAGCCTACTATTGCAGTGTCTGCCTGCTCAAAGAAGCCGGTCATTTTTACTGATGGAAACAGAAGGAGCAGAACAGGGGTGTGGAAGGGTGCTGGTCTGCGGGCAGCGGCTCATGAGGCTGTTCTTTGGCACAGTGCCTACTGCAGGGGCATTTAGCTGTACCTAAAGGGGGGAGAGCACCAGGAATGCACTTTGTTCACAGGCATACATTCAGACCCGTAAATAAAAATAAATAGATTCAAATAGAATACCTCCCTAACAAGCAGGTTATATAAATACAGTTTCCCATGAATATCATTTAAAATTAGTGCCCTGTGTTATAGGTGGCTTGTTATTTTCAGATTACCTAAATGTTTAGGATTTTGTCTGTAGTGGGCTAACAGGGCCGTCACCACCACACTGTAACAGCTTTCCGAGTAACACCCTGATTTGGCAGCTCTAAAACAATTTATGTAGTACAGCTTCTTAAGAGTTGGTTCTGTTGTTTGACAAAACCTTTAAAAGTATGCATTGTGTTAGCAACGGCCTGCAAAATCAAACCTTGCCAGGAAGTTATCATCAGGGACTGTTTCTGCCAGCATTTGCTTTGGAGATACCTGCTGCTTCCAAGGGCAGGGCTGTGTCCTCATTGTTGAACATATCACACTGCTTTTAAACTAGGCTTTAAGTGGGACCCATTCCTATGTTCAAATACAGTTGACCCCTAAGTATTTTTTCATCAAGTTACTGATCATTTAAAAAAATTGTTAAATAATTTTACTTTTGATGCAATATTCTAAAAAGTGAGGTGGAAATCCTCTTGATTTCAGATACCAAAAGACTGAAGGTTGTAAATAATCTCATTTGGATTCTTTTCTAGGAAATATGAGACTTTTACATTTTGTTCATTCACAGATACACAATGAGTAATATCCATTATAAACCAGATGGCAGAAGCTTTTTTTCCATCTGTGTATACTTTTCCATAGTAAGTGAACATAATAAAAGGTCATTTGCTTCCTTGTTGCCTTAGCAGAGTTGAGCTTTGGTCCAAAGCTCTACACTTTGCTGAAGGCATCTTTCTTCCTTTGTGCTAGGAACTGAACTAGACTTTAGAGATACGGAGAAAACCACAGCTACCCTTGACCATGACATAAGAGGAATTTGCACAGAGAGAGAGAGAGAGAGGGAGGGAGGGAGGGAGGGAGAGCTATTTCTTTTTTTCAGTGTGAAAAGGGGTCTACATATCTAGTCTTGTCTGTGGAGTTGACATTTAGGGAGCATTTCCCCTGAGATGTACTTTAATAAAGTAGGTTGTCCTCCTGTTCCTTACTCCTTTGATACTTTCTTTGAATGACTTCCTATTCTCCTAACTTAGTATACTTGAGGAAGAGACCATTGCAAAAAAAGAATGGACGCCCAAGAGCTGGCAAATAGTGCTAACAGAAAACGAAAATGATCCTAGGACCAGCATTTTCTGCCAGGGGAGGGTTCACACCCACATGGAAGGAACTGACGGCCACACATTTGGCTTTTCAGGCAGTCTTTAGTGCAGGAGGTGACTTATTTTGGCAGAGCAGCTCCTCTGTTTAACATACCAAAGGAAAAACATTCTGTCTCCCCAGAGCATAGTTTATGTCAGGATGACCATGTGCATCCATCCTCCTTTCAGGAAAATTACAGCCTGTAAAGCACATGTCAGCCTCTTCCTCCCTCCTCCCCTTTCTTTGCTCTTTTTTTCTTTTATGATGAGGCTCTGCAGGTCTGGGCTGTTTAAGGTTGCAGGGCTAGGAATCGATGCTGCTGGAACTCTGGTTGGAAACTGGAGTTCCTCAGGCTCCCTTAGGCTGAGAGGAGCTGGCCAGGGTTTTATTTGGTTAAGTACATAGAAGGGCATTCCTCCTTCTTACTAATAACAATGGGCTATTTTGTTGCTCTGAGTTTATGAATGAACTTGCAGCATGAAGCCAATCCTTCATAGTCCTGGAAGGCCAAGATCAACCAGAATCCATCAGTGGATGGAACAGAGTTCTTTTTGAATAAGTAGGATCTCCTTAGAGTTGTATAGATGAAGATCAACTAAAGCCCAGAAATGTGGTCAGTTTACAGGTGTTTGGGTTTCTAAATTAGCATTTTCAGCATAGCCACTCATAATTGAATCTGATGATGAATGTTGCTAATGAAGTATAAGTTTGTATCATATATTGATAAACCATTTTGTTTTGTACTAGTAAATAACTATAGATACCGTTTATAGCTTTATTCACCTTTCCACAAACTCTGTGGTTAGTAAAAACCATTTTGGAATCCACTGATGCATTTTTAATAAGCTCATCCACATTCATGAGAACTAACTTAACTTGTTCTCTCTTATTAACAAGACAGGCTACTCAGAAAAGACAGACATTAAGGCAGTTATGAAGAATCTTAAGATATTTAGGGAACCAGTGAAAAAATTATAGCGAATGGCAACCATGTGACAGAAATCCAGGTGAGGACCAGAAGGTGATCAGACTTCTGCCGGGCCTTACTGTTAAAACCTTGGCCTCCATTCCTGGGCAGAAGCAGTCTGTCCCTTCCAGACTGCAGGACTAGAAGGCAGGTGCTATCTGTCACTTATCCAGTCTGCATTGAGAGTCCCCTGTGCGCTGGCAAATATTTATAGACTTCATGTGTTATTAGAAGTTCACGTGAACAAATACACAGCTCCTTCTACATGTATCGATGCTCTATAATTAAACTACTACAAAATATCGTGGCCTCTCTAGTTCCTTGTGGAATTTAAAAGACTTTCAACTACAGTTATTTTTGAACAGATGTTTCAAAATCCCAAATTAACTATTAAGATGTGTGCTATCGTATAGTCCAAAGCCTTACTGTAATCTCTTGAATATATTAGCCAAAGGAAAAACCTGGAAAGTAAAGTGCACATGCTGAAATAGAGCTAAGAGCACTGGATAAAACACTAGAGTACCTTTATTGTATAAGGTTACTTTGAAACTAAATCTTAATCCCTTGGTGGTTTGGGTCACTCTTGTGACGCTGTGAACAAATCTGGCAGCTGAAGAGTGTGGCCAGATCCTTTACAGAGCTGTGCTGTCATGTCGTAGCAGACTATGGCGAATTCACATTTGTCAGGGCAAAGTGTCTTTGAATTCTCTTTGTTTAGTTTAGAAACAAAATGCACTGAGCTACTTTTGCAATCACAGAGGTAGTCTCTAACATCCTTCATTTTTGTTAGATGAAGAATGACCTCAGGGAAAAGAAGAATGAAAGGAAATCACCTTGCCATACTTTAATGTACAGGGCAAGTAAATTTTGTAGTTTACAGTCTGGTGGCTTGACCCCAGACCAGCTTCTCTGATGGGAGCTCTGAGACAAGCCACCTTATGGAGACTCCTTAACACCTGCTGGCTGCTATTCAAGTTAGTTCTGGGGGCAGGGAGGGAAGAAAGAAAAACAACAACAAAACCCGCTTACTCAGGGCAAGGCAGGGTGTGTTGGTCAGACATCAGGTTGGGAACTGGAAGTTGTTCTCCTGTTTATATGTGTTCTGGTGACTGAACAGAAGGCTTCAGGCCTGGTGCTAAGTACCTTCACCTATTGGACCATCTTGCCTGCCGCCCTACTCATCTTTTAGATTTCAGTTTAGTTACCTCCTCTGGAGAACTTACCACCCCCACCTCTGCCCCCACTTTCTCCTCTGTTCCTCCCACTGCAGTTTCAGAGAAGCTTGAGAAAAAGTTTCAAATACATGATTCTTTTCCATAGATGTAACTGTGAAAAAGGTGGTGATTTGACTTATCATGCCCCCTTATAAAATAAGTTCCATAATTATATAATCACATCTTCAATTATAGCAATATTTCAGTGATCCTAAATACCGTAATCCACACAGTAGACCTAGTCCCTTGATTGGTAGTTTGTAAGCAGTGTCCGTTTTCGTGAAAGACAATTGATTGATTATCACCTTATTTCAAAATTGGACTTCAGACTGGCCGTTCATTTCATTCAGTGAATAGTCGCGGCTCCTGCAGTTTGGGCTGGATGGGGTTCTGGGCACGTAGGACGCACTAGTGAAGCGTAGATGGGAAGTTTGCCCTGGAAGGGGTACTGTTTTAATGTAGGGAGATAAGATGGGCCCAGGTTACAGAACGCTGTGGAGGAAGAGACATCAGGACAGCAGAGGGCATGACAACTTCTTGAATCGGGCTTGAGATTAAGATGGATGGGTGCTCATCTAGGCTGGACGGACACAATGCCATCCCCTAAGCCCCTGCACAACTGGAAGTTGTTTGGAGCTGTTTTCATGACTGGAGAAGAGAGATGAACGAAGGGAACTCATCCCCTGACTTGTAACATCCCCGGACAGATAGAAAGGTAGCTCAGTTTTGAATTTATTATTTCAGATCTTCCCACTTCTGTGTGAGGAAGAAAAGGCTACCATGTAATCTGTTAGGGAAGATACACACTTCGTTCAAAGGGTTTAAGTCTAAGCTAAGCTCCCGGTGTCCCGGGAGCATTGTGTGTTGTAGCAATTAAGTATGTCTTCTGCAAGTGGCTTGCATTTGAACTCTAGGGTACAGTTCTCCTGTAGAGATCAAAACTGCAGATACAAAGGGTCAAGGTTTATGAGAAATGGAGGGGAATCACATTGAACTGCAGAATTCTTGAGCGTAGAAACTCACTGTGCAGAGCTTACTCAGAAGTTTCTAACATTTCTTCCAGTGAAAAGAATGATGTTGACCTTTGCAAATGCATCAGTCTGCTGTCTGCCTAACCCACTGTTTGTTTCAGGAATATTATCTTTTATGGTGCAGTCCTATACCAGTACTGCCATGCAGGAAATTTGGTATTGCCTCCAACTGTGCTGAAACTCATTTCCAAGACTGTTTATTGTAATTATGTGCATATGTGTATGCCTGTGTATGGGTTTGTGCATGTGAATGCAATGCCTGCAGAATCTAGAATTAGATCCTGGAGCTGGAGTGACAGGTGATGGTATGTATGCTGCTGACATGTTTGATGGGAACCGAACTCATGTCCTTTGTAAGAGCTACACTGCAGACTCTTAACCATTGAGCCATCTCTCTGGTGCTGATATTTTCCCTTTTGAAGGTACAGTAGCTGACTTACCAAAGGTAGCTACTTGCATAGACTTATCTGATGTGCCCTTCCCATCAAAAGACCCACCTGGCATTTGAGGACTGGATAGGATTGTCTTGACTGTGTTTATTATAAAACAGATGTGACCGTGCGGGGGGAGTCACATGGTGGGGTTATCGGTGCCTATCTGTGTATTCATTAACTTAGCACATTCAGGCTTATACAGCCTTGAAGTCTGTAGAGACTAACCCGTTACCATACTTTGAAAGGCCACCATTGTCTCCTGCTGGACAGATGCTCTGGACATGGTAGGATTTGCTGGGGCTTCTAAATTCTCTGACTCTGCAGCATCGAGCTCCACTCCAAGCAACATGCTCTACCTACAGATCCAAGGTTCGGGGTTATCAAACTCCAGACTTATTCCCTGTTGATGAGGTCTGCTCCTAGGCACTGAGGGCAGGATTCCCTTTCCCCATATGTTTCACTGCTCCCTGTGCTTTTTAGCTTGTCAGCACCTGACCCTCTGCTTTCTACCATGTCCTATGGGACTTGTGTCCTGCCTGTGGCTGGTGAATTCAGGCACTTGTGATGTTTCTCTGTTCCCAGGACTGGAGCCGGGATAACTCAGTTTTAAAGACAAGGGGTTGTCTTTCAAAATAGCACCTGACCACAATGCTCTGAGCTGGAGAACTCTCCTTCACAGCTGAGCTGTCTCATCATAGAGTTCGTTGTCCCAGCGAGACCCAAACTGGAGACAAGGCAGTCGTGAGGGCTGTGGGATTAGCCAGTGGGTAGGATTACCTGTTTCTTATCCCCAGGCCCCCTGACCATTTGGATGAGATACCTGCTTCTCTCAGTGCCGGAGATCCAAGTGGCTTGAGTCCTCTCACCCGCCTCCCCATCAACAGTCACCTTTCCCTCTTTTTCAGGATCTATTAGGTTGCAAACATTGTTGGTCTCCATCCCAGAAAACGGGAGGGGGCGCACTCTCAGGCGGCTCCTCTGGTTCATGTGCAGGTCAACCAATCACTTTGCTGCGTCTTTGCACCCACTTAATGGATATCAGGGTTTTCATGACGTCATGAATCCCTGCCACCAGGAGGGCGAGTTCAGCACTGGCTGGCATAATCTTTAAAAATTTCAAATGGCACCGGGTGGTGGCGGCGCACGCCTTTAATCCCAGCACTCGGGAGGCAGAGGCAGGCACATCTCTGTGAGTTCGAGGCCAGGCTGGACTGACAGCCTCCAAAACAATACAGAGAAACCCTGTCTCGTAAAAACAAAAAAATTCAAATGGCGCTTTCTGACTGGTCGCTGAATCTGTATCTTCAGAAACATCCCAGAGTCAGAGTTTCTGGCTCAAGATCTCCAGATGAATGCTGGTAAGGCAGGTCCCTCGGGATGGGGCTTGTGCAACTTTCCCCCTTCCATGTTAGATTATTTATTGGTGGTGTCCTTTTCAGGCCTTGTTTCGGCAGCCATATTGTTCCAACAACGATGTGGACGTTGTTTCCCTCTCATCTTTGAGAAAGAATTACTTTTTTCCCAGAGATGAGCCTCCTACTTGGTTATCCAGTATCAATTTTTTTATACATACAAACAAAACTAAATTGTCTCATTAGCTTATAGCTATATATTTATGTGTGTGAATATATATTGTTGTGCATATATACATATAAGTGTACACAAAAACACACACATACACAAATGCCAATAAAGAAAGAGAGACCAGGAATTTGAGAGCAAATGAGGGGGTATTTGGGAAGGATTTGAGGAGACACCGGGATTGGTGGGGAGGAAGGGAAGGGGAGATATGATGTAGTTATATTTTCATTAAAAATTTAAAGTAAGTAAAGAAAGTGTCTAAGTGAGGACGATGCAAGAAATAAGAAGAGACAGGTGGGCACTCACCCAGTGTCCCCGATGCCATTAGGCAGGCTGTGACTCATCCTAGGCGTGGCTGCCGGACCTCATGTGGGCATCAGCATCCTTACTGCTCTTCCCTCTTGGCTGTGGATGCCTCTTCTCTCCATCATGGCGCTGCCCAGAGCCGTGACTCAGCACTGGGCTCTGTGCTGTTGTCACTGTGTGTCTTGATTGCCAGGGCACAGAGCAGAGGTGGGAGCTGCTGTAGGAGTCCTGGCTTCCAGATGCCCTTTGCTTTTAGGCTACTGATGTAGCCTGCTGTGCTGGCGGCTGCCTGTCCGTCCCAACAGTATTTCTGTTTGCCTATGTGGAGTCAAGGAGAAGTTTGCAAATTATTAGTAACGGTAAAAATGCAATGTTGCCTATTACCTTAGTAAGTCTGGTAATTGCTTTAATGTCTGTGAAATACAGATATATAGCCTATCTTTTATTAGTTTGTTTTAGTTTTAAACTGTTGGTGAATTTTAATAAACTTTATAGTTATTAATTTATGAGGAACTAGCTGCTCTAAATTGGCTGTTTCTAAAATTACATGAGTGGTTGTAATTGTTATCTTGGGCATGACCCTCCGAGAACTTTGTTTTCAATTTTAGTCTCACAGTGCCACCTACTGGATATATTCTATAAAAACTTTACAGTTTTGGCTTAGTGGGTCACTACTGTAACTCCTTGCTGTCCTAGGATAGAAAATATACAGCAGAACTTGTGTGTCTAGAGTTTCATTCTGTTGAGCCTGCTCTGTGTAACCGAGGCTTGCCTCGGACTTAGGATTGTCCTCTCGTGGCCTTCCTCCTGCCTGATGACAAGCTTGTGCCCTGGTTCTGTGCTTTGTATGCACAGAGTTCATAACAATGTACAAGCCCAAACAAAGCCCCACAGCCTAAAGCAGTTTGGATGAGATTTCCTACACAAGGATTCATTCTCATAAGTGTCTCATTATTTTATTTTGAAGATACAATCTGCGACTGGTTTATATCTCCTTTCTAAGCTAAAATAGCTTTTGTTAGTGATGCTCTGTGGTGTATTCCTTCCGCGTGTGCCCTGGCTTTCTAACTTGCATGTGTGTGCTTGTTCATGCCCTGACATTCTAACTGCACACACGTGCTTGTTTCCTTGTGTTCATTCCATGCATAGTAAGCTCACTAAGACAGACAGTGACTCAGAATCCAAGGAAAGACGGTCACAGTTGCCTGAGAATGAAACTCACTGAACGTGAAAATAGGAATACTTACAAGACGGTATCAATGATGTCAAGGAGATGTTGATCAATACTGTAACACCTCTTCTTTAATGTAGAAAAATAGGCAAGAGTTGCTGCATTTTTGATCAATGACTGCATAGTACTGCTGAGTGGTATTTTGATTTGAAATTGTCCTTTTCATATAATATAATTACAATTTCCCCCTCCCCCAGATCCTCTCTAGCTCCCTACCCAGCCAACTTCATGTTTAGAATTCCCCCTTCAAAACCCAAAATATTAAAAAGCCAAACAAACCAAACAAATAAAAAGCAACAACGCAAAATCAAACAAACCCCAAAAAGTAAACACACAAAAATAGAACTGTTTTGTGTTGACCTGCTGTCCTTGGGCATGGAGCCTTCCCTGGAATGTGGCTGTCAATGTCAGTGACAGTTGGAGAAAATTGATTTTCCATTTATTAGCAAATATCAATTGCAAATAGTTTCTGGGTTAGGGATGAGGTTTTGTGTTCCCTTCCCCTTCTCTGGGACTTTTATCTGCTTTGAACCTGTGAAGGTTCTGTGTGTGTCCTCACAGTCTCTGTGAGTTCATACATGCATCAGCTCTGTTGTATCTGAAAAACAAACAGAAAAAGTCATGTCCTTGGAGTCACACATCACTGCATAGATCCTTGAGCCTTGAGGGGAAGTGTTGACGAAGATACCACATTTGGGGGGAGGACTGGGCTGAGTGCTTCAAAGTCTCTCACTCTTTATGCAGTGTCCAGTTGTAAGTCCTTGTGTTAACTCCCATCTACTGCATGAAGCAGCCTCTTCTGATGAGGGCAAGCAATGTTCTGATCAGTGGGTATAGCAGTATGCTATTAGCAGTCACTTTATTGCTGTTTCTTTAGCAGAACAATACAGTAGGTTTTCCCCTAGGCCCATGACCTATCTAGTACCAGGTTCCTGGCCACCTTAGCAGTTTCAGGTATGGGATCCATCTCAAGGAATGGGCCTTAAATCCAAGCCCAAAGTGGCTGAACACTCCTATAACACACGAGCCACATTGTACCAGTGTATCTTGTATGCATGTCACTGCTGGAGGTCCTAAAGTTTGTAGCTGGGTAATATTAATGATTATTTTTCTCTTCAAATAGAAGGCAGAGGGTGCCATCCAGAACTATGAACTCTAGTCTGTGAAACTTCTGGTTAGCACCGTTTGATTTACATGTTTGATGTTAGTATCTTTAGCAATAGGGCCTAATCATTAGATTATGGAGAGTAACAGATAGATTGGCAATAGCCTACGATGTTTGCATGGTCCATAGGACCCCTTTGACCAACTCTGAGTGATAATTTTACTTACACAAAAAGATACGTTTTGTTCAGTTAAAACATTTCAATGAAAAATAGTATCAATATGCTGTTTGTCACACCCTTGATAATCCAAAAATAGGAGTTTCAAAATCACCTTTGTCCTAGCCCTTCTTCCGTGTCCCTGTCACTTACATGTTGATAAACTCTGGCCACATGGCAACAGGGCTAGGAACAGTCAGAAAGAAAGAGAAGAGTGAGCAGGAGTGTACCAGAGGTCAGAGATGGAAGCACACTTAGAAGACACTGCTGGGGCAGGTGTGAAACAGTGAGTGCCCTGGGCAAGAAAAGTGAGCGGCGGAGCCAGTCCTGGAGAAGAAGGACTTCCACTGAAACATATATTCACTTCAACTAAGAAAGAAAAAAAGGCAGCTTAGCTCTTTCTGAGCTTGTGCACTGTGGCGCAGATAAGTGGACACAAGGAAAGAGAATAAATCCTGGCGGTTTTCAACACAGCCTGGGAGGTTAAACAAGACAGTGCCATTTAAAAACCCTTTCCCCATCGCCCCCGAATAAAAGATAAACAGTTAAAAAGCTCTTAACATTCTTTACTGCCACCCTGGTTGTCTGAAGACCTTTCTTTCTTATCATCATCCACTATCCAAAGAGCAAACACAGGAAAACTGGAGCGTTCTTAACAGCCAAGATACAGTCTTGCTTGACTGCAGCTTATTGCTGGACATCCGTGCTTAGTTCTGTGGGTTTGAATCTGCTAGGACTGGAATGCTTGCACGGTGGTTGGTGATACTTCCCAGACATTTTAGGCATGGTCTGCCTTTGGGTAAATATAATACTGAAAATAAAGGTAAATTACCTTCCATTTCCACTGGCTTGTCTAACAAATAATTGCGTCGTATTTGTTTCTAAAGCATTTCAGGGAATTGCTTGTAGTCTTTGAAGTCTCTGAAAACAAAAGGATGAGAAAGTAGACTTTGGTCTTGGTGAAGGCAAATTGCTTGTTAAGCTTCAGGAAGTGTCCTCAGGTATCAGAGGGTAAACAGGAGCATCTAGAAGCAGTGTCCTGACAGTGCCATTTTCTGTCTTCACTTCTTACTCTCGTGAATCTGTCCTCGCTGTCCTAGGTCTTTTTGTTTGGTGCCTGCCTCTCCCTGCTCACTCAGGCCCCTAGATTGTGTCTTATTGCTACTACTTAAAAAGAGAAAACTCAGGCCAGCTTATGTCTTTCAAACAAAAGGTTTACATAAAAATGTTACCGTGTACATCCATGTGCAGGCTTGAAGCAAGTCCTGAGATGATTAAAATGTCTCTCGACTTTTAACCGCTACATAACCATATTAAAGTCTCCTGGAAGGTAGGTTTTCTGTCCTCTAGGTCATTTTTATGAGAACATTTTCCAGTAACTAAGACATTTGCTTTCAGAAATCCAAGTACATCTCATACTATCCAGCTCTAACCCTCCCCTTAAAGACAGTTTTTCATGTGCTAAGTGCTTTGTAGAGAGATAACGTTGTTCTGGATAGAAACAATGGCAGCTACATTCCCCCAGACATCTGTGCCAAGAACATGTCTCTACACACACACATTAATCCTTGTCTCAGCAACTGCTCCTCCTCCCTCCCACCTTTCCTCTTCCCACTCTTCTGAGATCTCACAGTTCATTTCTGAAACCCCAGCAGTGGATCAGCTTTCATTTTGAACATCTGACAAAGGCAAACATCAGGACTGGGTTCTCTAAACCTTTGGGAGAAGATGTCCTGATGGTCCCTCACCCCACCTGATGGTCCCTCACCCCACCTGATGGTCCCTCAACCTACCTGATGACCCCTCACTCCAGATGATGACTCCTCACCTCACCTGATGGTCCCTCACACCACCTGATGTCCCCTCACCCCACCTGATGACCTTTCATCACACCTGATGACCCCTCACCCCACCTGATGACACCTCACCCCACCTGATGACACCTCACCTGATGACACCTCACCTCACCTGATGACCCCTCACCCCACCTGATGACACCTCACCTCACCTGATGACCCCTCACCCCACCTGATGACACCTCACCCCCGCCTGATTGTTCCCTGCTCTTCGGGCCCCCATAAAAAGTAATCTTCATTTATAACTTTATCTTAAAATTTTTTAATTGACATGAAGAGTTTACAGTTCTTAGGCATTTCTGAAAATGTTCTCTTTTAAACAGGTTTATCAAAGCAAGAAGGGTCTTTGTGGGAGGCCAGCCTGGTCTACAAAGTGAGTTCCAGGATAGCTAAGGAAGGGTACACAGAGAAACCTTTTCTAGAAAAAAGAAGCAAGCAGAGTTCTGTTGCTGGGCTTCTTTGCTTTCAGTCTGGCCTCCTGTGTTATGCTGATGAGAAAGAGGCATTTGAATCAAGTATTTTTTCCAGTTCTGTCAAGCAAGACCAGTGACATTAAGGGTACTATGGAGCTTTGTCATTTAATGAAATAACAGAAAATGTCATTGGCCTCCAGCCCTAAAGAAGTGGCCATTCTTGCATATTTTTCAAACATTTTTATTAAATGTATTCATTTTATGTTATGTGTGAGCGTTTTGCCTACATGTGAGTACGTGCACCACAAGTGTGCCTTGTGCCATGGAGGTCAGAAGAGGGCGCCAGATCTCCTGGAACTGGAGTTATGGATGGTTGTTAACAACCATGGTGGTACTAGGAATTGAACCTGGGTCCTCTAGAGCAAAGTTCTCTTAACCTCTGAGTCTGTTCTCCAGGCCAAATAGTTTTGTTTTAAAAGAAGTCATTTGTAAACTGCATGGACAACATGTTGCCATATACACTAGACCCTTAAAACAGCCATCTTGCTATTTTGTTTCGAGTGTGTACAGCTTAGCAGGGAGCATGCTATAAACATCAAGGACATTTTAGCGTAAGCTTAATGAAATGTTTACATTATTGTATTTTATATATTCTCTTTTCACACACATATGGGTAGTCATGCATACACATATCGGCATCAATATGCAGGGTCTACTTGTGCAAGTGATACATGTTTGTAAATGATGTATAAATGTAAATGAATCTTTTAGTGTCATAATCCTTGAATTCAGTACATGTCAGGGAAGAATCATCATTGTCCTGGCAAATGCTCAGTAAGTTTCTCAATGAGTCCCAGTGGAGGATTTTGATAGCATTCAGAATCCCTGTGCTCCCAATTCACTTCATTTTCTTCCTTCTTCTAGACCCCCTTGTACTTGGTAAACCATGGTGAGAGCGGGCCAGTGCGGTGCAACAGATGCAAAGCCTACATGTGCCCGTTCATGCAGTTCATTGAAGGCGGAAGGCGCTATCAGTGCGGATTTTGCAACTGTGTGAATGAAGGTAAATGGTACCATTAAGAGTACTTTGGAAAAGCTTTTTATTTAAAAATAAGATGTATTACACGCCTTAGCTTAGGAAAGACAGACTTTTTTTCCTTACGTGGCACTACTTGTAAGGTCCCTAAACAGAAGCCATTACTAATAGAACTAGGTCCCTGTTATCTGTATGTAGCTGCAAGAGCCCTACATGGAAACTGCTATCGCTTTGCGTAAAACTGAAGCATGTAATGGTGGAGCTGTATCTCCTTCCACAATGTCCCATTTGAATGCAATGTGAGATTTTACCCCTTGCGTTTACAGAAGATAAGCACTAGAAACTTCTCTTCTGTCTCCTGTGGTTATTCTTGGGTTCATTGGTATTTAGGAAAAGCTCAGATAACCAAAGGCTTTCCCCTTCTGATATAAATGTTGAATCTTGAGGAAGGGACATTATGATGATGTCTCTTCAGTTCCATCCTGTCATAGAGCCACTAATGTGGATGTTAGACAGTGTGAGGGACAGCACATCAGAGAGAGCTCATAGATAAAGCAAGCACTGCGTCCACAAACTGAGGGCCTACGTTTGGCCCTCAGCACCCACATGAAAAGTTAGCAGAGCGTGGTGATGCACGTTTGTAACCCTTGGGGTTGAGAGGTGGAAGCAGGAGAATTCCTATGGCTCCCTGGCTGGCCATCTTAACCAGACAGTCAAGCTCCAAGTCCCAGTGAGTGACCCTGTCTCAAGTAACAAAGTGGACGGCTCCCGAGGAGTACCAGCTGAGGTTGACCCAGTCTCATACGTGCACACACACACAGTCTCACGTGTGCAGCTACACACACACACACGCAGCTACATACACACACCACAGTCTCACATGTGCAGCTACATCCACACACAGCTTCACATGTGCAGATACACATGCACATACACAAACATGGCCTCACATGTGCAGATACACACACACACACAAACATGGCCTCACATGTGCAAATACACACACATGAACACACATGCACATACACAAACATGGACTCACATATGTAGATACACACACACACAGAGCCTCACACATGCAGATACACACACACAGTCTCACATGTGCAGCTACACACACACACACACAGTCTCACGTGTGCAGCTACACACACACACACGCAGCTACATACACACACCACAGTCTCACATGTGCAGCTACACACGCACACACAGTCTCACATGTGCAGCTACACACACACACACAGCTTCACATGTGCAGATACACACGCACATACACAAGCATGGCCTCACATGTGCAGATATACACACACACACACACAAACATGGCCTCACATGTGCAGATACACACACATGAACACACATGCACATACACAAACATGGACTCACATGTGTAGATACATACACACACAGAGCCTCACACATGCAGATACACACACATGCAGTCTCACGTGTGCAGCTACACATGCACACACAGTCTCACATGTACAGCTACACACACACACACAGCTACACACACACACACGCAGCTACACACACACATCACAGTCTCACATGTGCAGCTACACATGCACACACAGTCTCACATGTACAGCTACACACACACATAGCTTCACATGTGCAGATACATACATACACAAACATGGCCTCACATGTGCAGATACGCACACACACACACACACACAAACATGGCCTCACATGTGCAGATACACACATGTACACACACATGCACATATACAAACATGTGCAGTTACACACACACAGAAACCAGGAGAGAAACAAATCATATGGTAGAGCATAATTCATGCTGTGACTTGAGTTTGGCTGAGGATAGGTGACAGATATTATTAATGAGCATGTAAAATTAATTTTTAAAAATCACATTACATGTAGATATGGGAGTGTGAGTGAATTATATATTATACTGTATAAAAATTGACATTCCACACATTATAAGTCTGACAACCCAGAAATCTGCATGACACCTACACATAAGTCACCGTCATGGTCCCTGGTTTATTTGCCTTTACTGAGAGACATTGTCATGTTTGTCTTCTGTAATCTTTTCAAGATGTTGAGTTCAACAAGTTCCTGGTCAAATATGTAAATATAAACTTTGTAGAGTTCACTACATGAGATGATAAGGACATAGAATCTGAAACTTCTGGTTTTTTAAAAGTCTGACTTCAGAAAAATTGTTCTGTTACAATTTGCACATTCACAGCTGAACATAAAGACCACCGAGTGTTGGTTTCAACCCACAAGGTGCTGCTTTTGTGGTTTTTACAGAGGGAGATGCTGTACTTAGCAAAATACTTAAAAGCTTTGATGACTTTCCCAGTACTATTAACAGACGTTTCACGGCCTTCTCTGGACGTCTCCAGGCAACAGAAACTCGTTTGCACAGAGACACCAGGCCTTATTTGTCCAAGTGTTCAGTGTGTGAGTCATAAGTCTTGCCCTGCCTTTGGGTGACTTCCAGAACTTGCTAGAAGTAACCTTCTGAGACATTTGAATCAAATTAGACTTCAGCTGAGGTCTTTCGTGTGCAGTCTTTCCCTAATACAGTAATCTTCTACATGAGTGGGGCCGATGGAAGCAGATTAGCCTGCGAAAGCCCAGGGCCAAAGACATTTCTTAATTAAGGTGAAATAAAGATTGTAGCTGACAGTACATCCAGATAGTCAGCATTAGTCTCTGTCAGCTATGTTAAAAATTGAAATAGAAAACTAAATTCCTTTTTAGAAAGAGGTAACTAGGTAGAGGCAGATATTTGGGTATGTTAGCTGGAAAACAACAGCACTTTTCTCTGTAGTTTCCAGAATTATAACTGTTATTTGGCATCAATAACTTTTATATGATCAGGAGATTTTTAGCAAAGCTCTGATTCTGGTTACATGAATGTGAGTATTTCGGTCTGTGGCTTTTCTATATGTATAAGATATTTCATGAAACACTCAACATTGATGAAAAATTATGTATTAAATTATGTAGTTCTATAGATAGAATTCCAGGCAGATTGATTTGACTATTAAAAAAATCAAAGTTTATATATAGCAAAACTATTATAAACATAATTAAAAGGCAAAATTGTAATGACTTACAACATATGTAAGAGTCAGAAATTTAGTGACTTTAAAGAAGAGAAAAATCATTTTTCACGTATTTCTAAGACATGCTCTCACACACAATAGTGATTCTGAGAACAAAAACTCCTTTCCTTGACAATAACATTTGAGAATTTGTTGGGTTGTCTGCTTGTGAAAACAAAGGATTTCCTGCCCTGATTTGTTTTCTGTAGTTCCTCCATTCTATTTCCAACATCTGGACCACATTGGAAGGAGAGTGGACCACTATGAGAAGCCAGAGCTGTCCCTGGGATCCTATGAATATGTCGCTACTTTGGATTACTGCAGAGTGAGTGTCGCCAGGACTTCGGCATTTCTGCGTTGATGTTGGGTTTCACTGAACAGCTTCCATGTGGAAAGGCATGACATGGTTCACAGACAGAGCATCTCCTGGGACATGTAGAAGTACCTCCAATATAGATGTGACCTCACTCGTTAGCATGATTCAGTTGCTGAGCTGTCTCCTGGAGTAATCAAGCTTACAAGTGTGTTATAGAGAGAGGAAACAATTCTTTTATCTGTTTGAGTGTATCCTGCTTTCTTGTTTGATTTGATTTGATTTCTGAGACAGGGTCTGACTTAATTGGGGCCTTGACCCTGCTGTGAAGCTGAAGATGACCTTGAAACCCTGATCCTCCAACTCCCAAATGCTGGGATGAATGGCGTGTGCCACCACTCCCAGATGTTGTACTGCCTCTCTGTGTAGCTTTGGAGTCATGGAACACGCGCTGCCTCCTGAGTGCTGGGAGTAAAGGTGTGCGCCACCACTGCTCAGTTGTACTGCTTCTTAATGCAGTAATGCTTTTGGTTTGTTAATGACTTCTCTACTAAGACAGAAACTTAACCAGTATTCTTAGAGGGCTGCTGGCTTCCTTACTTTAATGAGTAACTGTGAGACTCATTTGACTACCACCCATAAGCTTCTTAGAGTTCTTTCTTAAAAGAAAAAAAAACAGATAGCAACATCAACTTTCCTTATAAAGCCACTGACTGTTGGATACTATGCTACCACCGCAGAGCTGTCTACAACTGTATAAAACTCTCAACACAGAGACTGACTTTATCAGCTCTGCCTTTATATAGTAAAGATAAGAGGGTGTCTTTCTACTCACCCATCAAGTGTGTATGGCTCCTGTCTGGAAAGTTCCTACTTAGTCTCCACTTACTGACTAGATGGAAGTTTATTACGAGCACGCATCTTCATTTATTTGTTCCAACTGGTGCTTTGTTTTTCTTCATCAAGCTTAGGGAACATCTTTGTTTTATCTGTTCTCCTGGTGGTATTTGTGTGTCCTCCTCGTAGATTCTGACACCTTGGGTTTACTTTGTGATGTTCCTGCGGTGTCTGACACGGTTGGGAGTAGGCAGCACACTCGGTGAGCCTGTGGGTGAACAGGTGTGGACTTGCAGATGACTCACTCTGACCTTTGTGTTCCACTGACAGACTCCAGTGTGAGTAACCAGTGCTTATTCTTCAGTGCGCTGCTGAAACATCGTGGGTAGGTGAAGACACGGGCCCATTCTGTCTTGCTTCTTTCCTTTCTCTTCACATTTCTGGACAACAGCCCTTGGCTGCAGGTTCCCTTCAGAGATGTTTTCTTCTTTCCTTCCTTCCTTCCTTCCTTCCTTCCTTCCTTCCTTCCTTCCTTCCTTCCTTCCTTCCTTTTTCCTTTTTTGTTTTTTTAGGTTTTCGAGACAGGGTTTCTCTGTGGCTTTGGAGGCTGTCCTGGAACTAGCTCTGTAGACCAGGCTGGTCTCGAACTCACAGAGATCCGCCTGCCTCTGCCTCTGCCTCTGCCTCCGTCGAGTGCTGGGATTAAAGGTGTGCACCACCACCACCCTGCTTCCAGAGATGCTTTCTGGAGAGCAAATCCATGTGTTGAGAAAAGATAGCAAGAAGATTTAGCTGTATTAGTCATTCTTTGTAGTTGGCTAAATCTTTAAAACTTTCAATGAACATATCTTATTGTTCTATTGACTATTTTATGATTGCTTTAAACTAATATACATAGAAATAGTTACTAAAGAAAAAGCCATTGCTTTGTTAGTTTGATTTGTTGTGAATTACTTAACTTATTTGGTGACATATAAAACATTTTGATACAGAGGCTTTATGTCAGGCATCAAACATGTCTGGAAGTACAATTTACATTTCAACAGGTTGTCCTTTCCTTCTAATACCTGGAGGGGAAATCAATACACAACAATAAGCATTTGGTGTTCTAATTAAACATAACAAAGCCGTTGTAAGTTGTGATGGAGTTTGCCCACTGAACTCCATAGCTGGAGTATGAAACCCATCATGTGCTGAGGCATCAGGTCTCTGCCAAAGTGATAATCACAGACCTTATGCTGTTTTCAATAGAAACTTCAGCGAGAGTCAAACCTATGCCTAGAAACAAATGTAGCTTCAAATTTTGTTTTACAGTAGTATTCCAGAAGGATAATAAATAGGAAATATCACCCAGAAAGCAGGAAGCCAAATAATTGTAACCTTTGGAGCTTTGTCTTCCTTTTATCTAAGTAGAGTTTAATAGTAAATACACACTTTTATATAATCTAAAATGTAAATGAAGTAAAATAGTGAGTTGACTTAGGGATTTGGATGGTGAAAAGGAATTTACTATATATATATATATATACACATATATATACACATACATACATAATGTGTGTATATTAATGCTATATCTATGTATACTGAAAAGCTAATTACAGAATCATATTTTCCTCCATTTAGTTAATCTTAATATTGACTTTAGGTAATAAAATTAGCATTTGTTGAACACCAGGTGTTTCTCTGCTAGATACTTCTTACATAATGTGTGATATCATCTAGTCTTCAGTGAGCCCACATACTGTGTGCCACATTGTATGGGGACAGGTAAGAGAGCTTCAGCTGCAAATGAAATGTGTAGAAGGGGATGGTGACACACTAAAAGTGTGTCTGTGGGGTCAGAGCCCCACCTCCTGTCGGTGGGGGGGGGAGAAGGAAGAATGGTCAAAGTGTGTCGGGGGTCTTTGGGGGCCCTCTGGGTCACAGTCGGAGAGGGTGAAGTACGCAGCCTCCCTGAAACCAGGAGACAGTCAGGGGCGACAGGGAGTCAGGTCAAAGTGAGAACTCATTTATTGCGTAACAGGGAGACTTTTTAAAGTAAAAAACTGCAGGGCGGGAAAAGCATTACCCAATACTTTTAAAGGTGTCCCTGTGATGTAGCTAGTGCCCTATCTCCTCTTGGGGATGGTCTGTGAGTGGGATGACCTCATCTGGTGTGACTTTGACAGCCAATTGTTCTTAGTGAACACTTGAAGCCTCCCCTCCATAGCTTCCTCTCTGGGCTGTCTTGTAATGACACAGGTCGTCAGCTTAGGCCATTCCCTCTCCTGCCGGGACATGATCTGTGCTCCTCCACAAAAGTGCTGTAGGAGAGTGTGATCAAAAAGGTGTATATCGGGAAGTGGCATGAGCAAGTTACACCAGGAGCAGAGAGCCAGGCTGACACACACCTCTAATCGCAGCACCTGGGAGGAGGAGGCAGATGGAACTGTGTGAGTTCAAGGTCATCCTGTTTACACAGTGAGTTCCAGGATAGCCAGAACTAGTGGGATCCTGTCTCAAAGACAAAACAAAACAAAAAAAACAACAACAAACAAAACAAAACAAAAGTAATACATGGGCATTTATTTTCTGTTCCCTTCTTTTCGGTATTCTATATGCTTTTTGTACCTTGATTGGCTTTTCCTTTAAGTTGGAGAATTTGTTTTCTATGATTTTGTTAAAAATATTTTCTATGTCTTTGACCTTTGTTTCCTATCCTTCCTCTATTCCTATTATTTATAAATTTGAGCTTTTCATTGTGTCCCAAGTTTTCCTGGATGTTTTGTCCCTGGATTTTTAAAAAAATATCCATTTCTTTCATCTTGTCCTCAACACCGAGGTTCTCTCTTCCATGTCTTGTACTCTGTTGATGAGGTTTACCTCTGAGGGTTTTGTTTTTGTTTTTTAATCACTTTCTAAATGTTTCATTTCAGTTTGGGTTTTCTGTTGCAGTCGTTCTCCACTTTCTTAATGCTGTGACCCTTTAATACAGTTCCACATGTTGTTGTGACCCCCAGCCATAAAATTATTTTCATTGTTACTGCATAACTGTAATTTTGCTACTGTTTTGAATCATAATGTAAATGTCTAATATTCAGAATGATCTTAGGTGACCTGTGAAAGGATTGCTCAGTCCCCAGGTTGAGAACTTCTGCTTTTAGTGGCTCTATTTCTTTGTTAAATTTCTCTTTCATATCTTTAGCTATTTTCATGATTTCACTCAGCAGTTCGTGTTTTCAGTGTTGATTAGGCCTTCACATCCTCTTTAAGGTCCTTGAGTGTGTTCATGACTGCTATTTTGAAGACCTTGTCTCTTGCTTCAGATGAACTTCTTTTCTCAGGCCCTGTTGAAGTAGTGTTGCTGGCTTCTGGAGAAGGCATACTGTCTTGGCTGTTTATGCTTGTGTTTTTGCATTGGGATCTAGGCATCTGGTGCAGTGATGTTGGAGATTTCTCATGGTATTGATATCTGGTCTTGTCTTTGCTGGGTGGATATTCTGTTCATTGGTTGCTGTTGCCCATTCTGGATCCTAAACAAATGGGGTGGCTGTGGGGTTCCTCATAGAGAACGTTTTCGCTGGTTGTCACATGACACAAAGGGATGCAGATGCTCTAGAAGGAAAGGCTGACATGGGGAGCAGAAAATATGTGGGGGACCCTGGGTCTACAACAAGAGAAAGAATCCCTAGAGTATGCCAAGTTGGGTCAGAGGAGGGATTCAAGAGTGAGTCCAGAGGACCTGAATGGAGGACAGGAAAGAGTGAAAATTGCCTACTGGTGTCTCAGTCCAGTGGTGGTGGTGGGTCCTCTGGTAGAGTGTTTCTGCAGGTTGGTGGCAGACACAAAAATGGAGATGACCAGAAGGGAAGACTGAGAGGGTCTGTGGGAAAGAGCTAGGGGGGCCCTGGGTCCATATCAAGTAGCCAGAAGAACTGTTTAACACAAAACAACAACAACAAAACAGATGGCTGAGGGAAACAGGAGCAGTCAAGTTCAGTCAGGATTGAAGCCGTTGAGCTGTCATGTAGTGCTGTCACTGACAGAAGCCAGAAGGCAGTGTGGTGTGGTGTGGTGTGGAGGAACAGCAGATTAACTTTACACATGGTCAAAACAAGTCTTAGTGAGCGAAGGATTCCTAGACAGACAAGCTGGCTGGAGCTGTGGAACAGGTCAGTGAGGAATGACTTATGGGGAGTGTGTGAGAGCATATAAGATACAATAGGGATTGTCATCAAGAGGTTTTCCTTTAATTAATGGGAATGGTTGCTATTTTTCTTTGATATAACCTGCATTATGGAATAGATGAGATGGGACTTGGGAATTGAGAAGAAATCCTCACATAGACACCAGCATAGCTCCCTTATTTCTTGGCTGTTCTGATTTTGGATATGGAAAAGTAACATTTTCAGATTGAATTTTAAGTCTTATAAGTTTTTATTTGAAATGGGGTATCTTATTAGGACAGTATTATGTCTATTGTAGTAGATAGGGACTGAATCAATGAGATCACTTATAACTGTTATCATCTAGTCATATAGTAATTGAAACATTTTAATTTTAGAACATTTTGATGCTTTACCGTAAGTTGAAAAACTGTTGATCTTAGGTCTTTATTTTCTAGTGGAGGTCACTGATATTTGCCTGTGGCTTTCTTTTCTAAACATTTTATAAATCCCAGCTGAAGGATCATTTCCTTATGAACTATTTGGACACCAGCCAGATTAGGAACCAATGAGAGCCCATTTTCATAACAGCTGTTTTATGTTACAGTGACTGTTGCAAAGACATAGTAAAAGGGCCATTTTTCTTTACCACAAATAAAGTAAGTTTGGAAAGTAGTTTATAATATACATTTTAAGGTATGCAGCTAAATCTTAATAGACATTTTCACATCTGTAGTTGAGTGTGTTGGTATATTCCTGTAATCTTAGCAGTGGAGAAGCTTGGGCAAGAGAATTGACTATGTTTGAGGATAGCCTGAGCTATGAGTCAAGACCTTGTTTCAAAAACAAAACAAGAAAATATATCTAAAACCAAAGGAACTGGTAAGAGAACTTAAAATCATTATATCCCAGCTAATAAAGTTTGGTTTTAGCTTTTTCAATTGTACCCCCTTTTTAGCATTCCTTTTCAGGACCCCAACTACATTTCTGCATACAAAGCTGGCCAATGCTCGACCTTCCTTTAGTATCGCAGTAGGGGGTCTCTGAGCCATAAAAGCAAGCCTCCATCTCTGTTAGACATAATAGAAAGTTCATGTCGTAACCTAGAAAATAAGCAGCTTCTTTTATTTATTTATTTTTTATAACATCGGGGACTAGGTTTCCTAAAAAGTTATTTGATCCACAGATGTTAGATCCTTAGTATTGACCGAAACATCTGATTGTCCTCAGAGTTGTTTGCATTTGATTATGAAATATACTTACTCTGTGTCTACTTGTGTGATGTTTGCCTTCCTGCAGAAGAATAAGCCCCCCAACCCACCAGCCTTTATCTTCATGATTGACGTCTCGTACAGTAACATAAAGAATGGCCTCGTCAAGCTCATCTGTGAAGAATTGAAGACTGTGCTGCAGAGACTGCCCAAGTAAGGGAACTGCTGTTCTGTGAATTCTGCTGTGTCACTGAGCGGGTGCAGACCGGAACATCAGTCATAAATCTAACTTCACCATTCGTCTGAATACTCAAAATATCAGGGTGGATGTTTGTGTAAAGGAAGGAAAACAGAAACAGTGATAGATAAATGGAACATCTCAGAATACTTTATAGATTACAAAGAGAATCCCAACAGTAAGTAGGTGGGGGAAACTTTGAAAGTATGTTTCATACAAGCTGGTGGTTGCTGAGAATGGCGGAGTCCATAGGGTCCCAGAAAACTGAGCGGCTGTAGGAAAGAATGGAATCTTTTTAGCCAAATTCCCGTCTGCCCTTATGATGCAAGAGAGCCCCATGATTTGAAGTGTGAGGTGAGCCTCTCTCTGTCATTCCAGCGAGCAGCATTGGGAGGAAAGGAGGCAGCTCTTCATTCACCTGCAGCTAAGCAGGCGAATACACCCTGTCGTGACGACATCACCACTGCAGACCGCTTTAGAAGGCGAGCTGGCATACTACCTGCTTCAGTCACAAACAAGAAATAAAATTAATTGGTGGAAGTTTTAACCAAATATGTTATTGCATACAGGCATAGCTTACATTAAATTTGGCAGGGAAAAAAATCAAACTTGCTTTGAAAGATCGGAGAGGGGCGCACAAAAAGCATTTCTTATGTAAATAAAACCTTTAAAGAGAGATTTGAAAAAGTGGCAGGAAGTAGCTGGGAATAACCTCTCATTTTTCTCTCCGGTCTCCTCCTCTAACACTAAAATCGTAGCGACGTTTTAGCAGTCTTTGTGCACAAGCTGCCTGTTTGGAACTGGAGCTAATATCCATCACAGAGACAGGGGAGTAGGGGGGTGCTGTCGTCCTCCAAGAGGCTATGCTTAGAGGCTCTGCCGGCCATGGCATGCTGTGCCTGTGCTAGCCTGGACATGTTGTGTGCTTGCTCCTTTAACCTCCTCCTCGTCTTGCAGAGCACCCAGGGCAACATCTGTTCGGACAGGGGCATTTGGGTGAGGAGGGATTCATCAGCCATGCTGCTTCTTGGCCTTTAAATGCCCACTGCTCTGTAATCTTGCCACTCAAACCGATGCTTTGTCTCTAAGAACCTAGGGCGAGTGGGCTCTGGACCTTCCAGGGCTAGTGTTGTTTGTGTCTGTTCTGCTGAATTCATAATATTGTTGAGATGGTTTGTAAAGCAGTGCGGATGTTTGACAAACACTGAGGTGACTTCAGACTGGCCTGAGTTGGAGCCAGCTGCAGGAGGCAACCCAGATGTTCTGAGACTGATTTGTCTCATGTCATTTTCAGAGACTTGAGAAGGGTCAGTTTTCTGCTAGATGTTGTGTGCTTCCTCATGGAACTCAGCCATGGGCTGTCTTAAGTTCAAATCTGGATTTTACATTTAGTCTATAAGAAAGGGTTAGTGTATGAGAAACCACTCCAGTTTCTGAAAACCGGCTCTGCTTTTCTTGTCTCCCACTCCACTGAGTCAGGCTAACCTGTCTTCACCCACAGTCACTCCACAAAACCCTCCTTCCTGACCGGGAGCAGTGGTGCAAAGCTTGCAGCATTTGGTCTAAGATCTGAAATCGCACATTCTGTTGTTCTCACTATAACTGCACCCCCATGAAGCAGATGTGTGACTTTAGCAGAAGACGAGAGAAAAGTCAAGGTTACAGCTGGTTACTTTATGATGCTATTCAAATCTCTCTGAACTGTGTGTTTTAAAGCCAACTGTCTTCATTTAAAAAAATGAAAAAAAAAAACAAAAACACTTGGTTGCTTTCTGTCTAGAGTTTGCTTTGGTCTCTGCCCATATGCAGCATTTTTAAATTTTTTTACTACTATTTTACGTTAAGACTGCCCCACCAATTTGATTGCTCTTCTTGTGCCAAAGCAGGTGACATGTTTTACATGGTGTCTGTAAAAGAGTCTGCATGTGCTTGGTGTTCTAGAATGCTCTGAATTTTCTGAAAAGAGAAGCCCCTTCTTTTCTTTTTGACTTTGAATTTGCATTTAGCCTTGAAAAGTTTCTAGATTTTCTGACTTCTTTGGAGCAAGGAAGAAAAACTTTAAAATCCTTATTCTGTTGCTCCTATCAAATCATTGGGTTATTTTGACTCGATTCTTTCCAATGTTGATGAAGTAAATATTGGAAGTGGGACTGACAGGATGGCTCAGCTGAGAAACCCTTGCCTTTTTTAAATTGTATTTCCAGTGCAAGGACCTGAGTTCAATCTCCAGAACACAGGTAAGAACACCAGGGCCCGTGGCTGGCAGCTAATCTAGCATAATTGGTGAGCTCCTGGCCAATGAGTGACTTTGTTTCAAAGGAGGTGGCTGGTGTTCTGTCTGTCTGCTTTGCTGTGGTGTTGTGCTCCCGGATTCATGCTACTAAACGATCTAGTTGCTCTTGGAAAGAGTGTTGCTGAAAAACAGAAGACCTTCATATACCCCACAGAGTTATGTACAGTCCTTCATATACCCACAGAGTTATATACAGTTCTTCATATACCCACAGAGTCATATACAGTCCTTCATATACCCCACAGTTATGTACAGTCCTTCATATAGCCCACAGAGGTATGCAGAGTTCTTCTAGTATCCCAGAGTTATTCATGTATCATTCATATATCCAACAAAGTATTATAGTCATTCATGTACTCCTCAGAATTGTACAGCCCTGCATGTACCTCAGATTTATGATACCATCCTGAATGTATCCCACAGTGTTATAGAGAATTAATGGAGAAAGGCACAGTTTTCTTCATGTGCTATATTATAATGTTAAGGAAGTTTTAGGACAGTTATTCATTGAAGATATTTTTCAAAGTTTTGTGTTGTTTGTTTCTCAAATTAAAAAACATTTTTCTATGAAGATAGGTGATAAGATTTTACAGTGATGTGGGATGTTCTGATTAGATGCCCTTTTAAGATGTTAATTTAGATTGTCAGCTATTTCTGTGGCTCCCATCTAGATAAGAATATGCCCAAAGTCCAGTGAGAGATATTAGTGATCAGGGAGTCTCTGTGTGTGTTATTTGACTCCAGTTTAACTATGAAAAGAAAACCAGTCACTCATGATTTATCAGACATTTTTATTTATGCAATGAAAGGTTACTGGGAAACAAGGTGAATGAATGATGTGCTGGTGAACTGTTTGTCAAATAAAAAACCATAATTTGCAGCATTTGCTCACTGCGCATGTTGATATTTCTAACCAGGTTGATTTTAAACCACAGCTACACCGGCATGCCTTACCTTTGGACTTCTAGTAAAAAAGCAACTGAAAGAAGGGTTCATTCTGACCCACGCTTTAAGGGTACACAACACCATGGCAGAGAAGGAAGGAAGGATGGTTTTGTTGCATCTGCAGTCAGGAAGCAGAAAGAAGTGAATACCACCACACAGTGCTGCCCCTCCGTTTACGTATTTTCATTTATGGGTATGCACACATGAGTGCAGGTGCCTGCAGGAGTTTCCCTAGGACATTTCACATTTCCCTGAAACAGGAAGTTGTGAGCCACTTGACATGGGTGCTGAGAGCTGAACTCAGACCTCTGCAAGACTTCTAAATGCTCTTAACCACTGAGCCATCTCTCCAGCCCAGCTTTGTAAGTTTTCTTTTTTGTTTGGTTTTTTTTTTTTTTTTTGGTTTTTCGAGACAGGGTTTCTCTGTGGCTTTGGAGGCTGTCCTGGACTAGCTCTTGTAGACCAGGCTGGCCTCGAACTCACAGAGATCCGCCTGCCTCTGCCTCCTGAGTGCTGGGATTAAAGGCGTGCGCCACCAACACCCAGCCTAGCTTTGTAAATTTTATCCAGTCTAGGACCCTCCCACAAGGAATGTCACTGCCCACAGTCAGGATGAATCTCTAACCTAATCTAGACAATCTGCCACAGACATACCCAGAAATCCTTGTCTCGCTTTATTCTCAATCCAGTCAAGTTAACAACCAGGATTAAACATTACAAGCTCTAATCTCCCACCCCACCGTCCAGTGTTTTGCCAGCATTTGTAAGTCATCCTCAATAAAACTTGAATTCTATACCACAGTAGACTTTGTGGAATGGCACGGGGCGGGGTGCTGGTGGTAGGTAAGTCGTGGGCATTTCCTTCCATTAACTTGCTGCACTGTACACTAAGAGAAATGCCTTAGAGGAATTCAGAGGAGGAAATTACTTCTAGCTTGTAGCCTCAGAGATTTCACAGAGGAGGGAGAATTTATGCTTGGTCTTGACAAGCAAGATTTTAATAACAGGGAAGCAGAGAAAGCCCAGAAGCAGTGTCATAAATGTAGTGTCGCTTAGGATAACACAGCATGCAGCACAGCATACGCTCCTGTGGAGTCACACAGCTCAGGGGACACCTGTGTGTGTCTGTGAGTGCTTTAACCAAGTAGATGGGGCTCTCACTTCTGAAAGCATTGCAAATGTCAAAAATGGAAGCATTTGTCCATCGCTCTTACAATAGGTCATGAGAGCATTTTAAACTTTATCCATCTATCAAACCACAACGGAGAATAGAATCAAAGCAGGTAAAAAGCCAGGTCTTGTCAGCCTGTAATCGGATTCTGCAATAGAAGCTGGCTTTTCAGTCTATACCTCTCTTCGTGCGCACTTCCATTTCCTTTATGCTCAAGTTGCTCATACACACACACACACACACACACACACACACACACCTCATTCATTGATTTTTGGGGGGTGTTTTGAGTCACTCTCGTGTAGCTGAGGCTAGCCCTAAACTTTTGGTATTCCTGCCTCTGTCCCCTAAGAATTTGGATTACAGACATCACCACAGCTTCAAGGCATCGTTTATGTTATGGAGAAAATTCAGAAATGAGTAGATTCCTTTTCAGAAGAAAAGCATCCTCAGTAGAGGAGGTCTCATTGACATGGAAAGTCAAGGAAGATGTAATGTGCCTTTCTTGTGGTTGTCATCCAGACACTGAGCGCTGTGTTGTATTTGCCATTGGAACCTAGAGTGTCTGTGGTATGAATATTTTATTTTAAGGCAGTCAGAAGTGGGCAGAAATGCAGTCTGTAAGCAGGCACCTGGAGCCTGTGCCACCAAATTCTGAATATCTTTGCTACAGACTGAGGTGAATGGGTTCATTCTTCTGTACTTCTGGAACATTAACCACTTGTTTGGAATTCCTAAAAGAAAAGATGCTGTTTAATATACTTTTAGAGATGTCTTCTTATTATGACTATCACAAGAAATCTTATTTATAAGTATACTTTACTTGCTGTTATATATTTCTGTGACATGTTATTAAAATCTAGCTATTGTTACATTGGGATTTTGTAGGACGTGTAATAAAAATACCACACATGAGCCGAAAATTCTTTCCTGATGCAAACAACGTCCTCTCAGTAACCTGGGCATCCCTTCTCTCCTGTTGCTTCAGATGTCTCATTGTTTTGGTTTTTCAGTGACTTCTGAGAATGTTTTATTTATATGAATGGAATAAGCCCAGATTGTTCATGGAAATTCTAAAAAAGTCCAATTTCCTATGAATTGAAATTAAGCCAAGCATAGTGGAGCACACCTTTAATCTCAGCACATGAAAGGCAGAGCAGCATGGTCTCTGAGTTCAAGGCCAGACTGGTCTACAGAGTGAGTTCCAGGACAGCCAGGACTACTCAGAGAAACCACATCTTGAAAAGGCCCCCCAAGAAAATTTAAAATAAAGAAAAAAACCACATGAGCAAATATGTATGAAGTGTTTTCATAATACCTAATCCTTGACCTAGAATTTTGAGAATGTTTTCCTTTGCCAACCTGCTTATTTTTGAAGTAATCTGTACCCCTTCCTGCCATGACTCACTATTGCTTTCTAAGGTCAATAGAAATTAAAACCAGAGCTTTAAATATGTCTTTCTTATATTCTAGAGGAGACACAGGTGTCAAATTTAGGTAGAAGCCTCATCACACAGGCAGAAGACTGAAGAAGGCAAACTGTTCCCCACGTCCCAAGTCTAAGGCATCTTCATCGCCTTTGAACAGAGTCAAACTGTGTTGGTGAGAGTTTGTGCCTGAAGTTCACCTTTGTCTTTTCTCTTAGGGAAGAGCATGAGGAGACATCTGCAATCCGAGTTGGTTTTATCACATACAACAAAGTTCTCCACTTCTTTAATGTGAAGAGTAATTTGGCCCAACCTCAGATGATGGTGGTGACGGATGTTGCAGAGGTTTTTGTTCCTTTGTTGGATGGGTTTCTTGTCAACTATCAAGAATCTCAATCTGTGATTCACAAGTAAATATCAAGTATCTTCTAATTAAATGCATGTGTTAAGTCGCCTTGTGTTTCCACCCAAATAGAAATATAGTTTGCCTTTGTTGTTAGCAGGGGGTTTAGGACATAGATTATACAACTTTTGTCATTTATGTTAGATTTACCCCTTTCTGGTGTACCGTTTAAAAATATTCACTCTCAGTCTTTAAGTTCTTTCTCTTCTTTGGAAAAGGGATGAAAGGAATGCATTTCTTGCATGTACTGTAATACTAAGATAGAGTTTTATTTAAAGAGTCCTGGGTATTATAAATAGATAATATAATGAAACAAAAAGTATCTATGAAGAGAGTAATTTAGTAAATGTTCCATCCAAAGAATAGGTATTGGTGCTGGACTGTGCTAAAATATCCTTCATTAAGGAGTGTCTATATCAGGTTGCCTGCTCCCTGTGGGTAACAATTACCCTCACATGCTGTTCATCAATAAAGTCATATGTGTTCAGGCTTGAGACATCAGTAATTTATCATCTGAAATTAATGACAGATTTTCTGAGCATTTAAAACCCTTTCTCCGCTTTGTCCCCTCAGTTTATTGGACCAGATTCCCGAGATGTTTGCTGACTCTAATGAAAATGAGACAGTCTTTGCTCCCGTCATCCAGGCTGGCATGGAAGCACTTAAGGTGAGAATTGGCCACCTCTACTTGATAGAAGATTAAATTTGTAACAGAGAGATTAAGAAAGAAAGCCTTGTGTATAAAAAGAAATGGTCTTCATTAAATTCCTAGGTTATTAGGGTTTCTAAACTTGCCCGGTTTCCAGGAGGAAATGGCCCAAGCCACAAGCACACCCGGTGTTTACATCCCAGTGCAGTAACACCAAAACAGCTGTTCTGTCAGGATTTCAGCTTTACCCTCTCTTTGGCTTAGGTGAACCTTTTGTAATCTGTTTATAATGTCAGTTCAATCAAATCAGAACTATCAGACATGAGGAGAAAACTTCCCTTACTGTCGTCTTCTTCTTTGGGGTTTTCAAACACACAAAGGCAAGGTCTGGGGACAGCTGGTGTCAGGGAAGCGACTAATGCTCATGGCCTCAATGACTGTCATAAGTGGAGGAGATGTCTTTGTGTTCACTAGGGAAGCTGAGCTCAAATGACATTTTGTTTTCATAGGATTGAAGAAGACCCTATTCCCAACCACTGTTTGTTTAGCACAATAGTCAAATCTGTGGGCTTTGACAGATCATTCATGAAGTTAGTTTTAAAACTGTGTTATTAAAATTAAGTCCATGCCAACTTTTAAAACAGAATGACTAATAATAATGACAAGAACAGTACAAGCAAACAGGGATAATGGTGTTTTAGGGCTGAGTTTATGAACTGATCCCACACAAATGTTGCACTATTTCTATAGTCTGACCCGATTCTTGTCTAGGTTTTCTGATTTCTGAGTGTTCAGGCATGATATCAGGAGCATTTGCTCATGGTGTTGTGGATGCCCTTTAGCAATCAGAATAATTGGAATTTAATGTAAAACTCCCAACAGACTTCATATCACAAATGGCTTGGCAGTATTAGAGTCTACTCCAAGAGAGCCATCATTGATCAACAGAAAGTCTTGGGAATTATGATATTCTACATCACAAAAAAACCAAAATCCTGTCTGTTCTTTTTCACTTTGAAAATGTTTGCTTTGTTGTTCATATTCTCTTCAATGAGAAGTTCATTAGTAAATTTCTCCACAAATCATAATTCGTAAAGGACCCTAAAATGTTCTCACCTTCAACAAAAAATTCATCAGTAAATCTCTCCACACATCATAATTCGTAAAGGACCCTAAACATCATTCTGCTTTAAGACAGGAAGTGATATTATAAGTATGTGCTTACATCTGAGAGGAATGATGAGCGAGTGATAAAAAGCTATTCTTTGTCTAAAATTTAATGTCAATCCTGATAAATCATTGTCCATAACAATAGTAATATAGTCTAAAGTTGCTTATGCAGTACTTGCTATAGCATAAAGCATTCTCTGCCATCCATTCATGACAGTCTAATTCACTGTAATTCATGTCTTTGTATCTTTTGCATTACGTTTTTTAATTTACAAGTTTATTGTTACATTATTGTTTATTAATATATTAATCCTTGAAGTATGTGAAAACTGTTTTAGTTGGTGCTATTTGTCATTGCTGTGGTGCAACACATGACCAAAGCAACAGCAAGGAAAGGGTTTATTCGGCTAACACTTCTCTATCACTGTTCATCATCAAAAGAAGTCAGGACAAGTGCTCAAACAGGGCAGGAACCTGGAGGCAGGAGATGATGCAGAAGCCATGGAGAGGCACTGCTTACAAGCTTGCTCTTCATCGCTTACTCGGCCTGCTTCCTTCTAGAACCCAGGACCAGACCACCTGCCCAGTGATGGCACCACCCACAATGGGCTGGGCTCTCTCCCATCAATCACCAAATAAGAAAATGCCTATGGTCAGACCTTATGGAGACATCTTCTCAACTGAGGTTCCCTCTTTCAGATAACGCTAGCTGCTAGCTTGTATCAAGTTGATGTAAACTAGCCAGAACAAAAATGTTGATGTTTTAAAATGTGGAAAAACTAATATCAAAGCATAGCAGTTCAGAAGGCTTCATGAATATAAAGTCAGATCCTGGGTAGCTGAAAATCAGAAGTCTCTAATATTCTCACCTGTAGCTGGAACAAAAGATAACACATTTGAGAATGTCCAGTAGAGAAACAGTGTTGAGGAGTGCTCTTCACTTAGTCATTCTTTTCAACCAGTAAGAAAAATCTTGTGTTTTGCAAGGTAGTCCATACTGTCCTGTATTACAAGACATAGTTCTTATGGTAGCAGGGAGGCTGGGGGTAACTTGGGAAAGTCCAGGGCTATGTTTGGTCAATAGCTCAGGTCATTGTGTACAGAGGGCAGAGATGTGATCCCATTCACTATGGGCAGGGAGTAGAAACAGGCTCCTAGCAGTGAGATCAGGACTTGTCCCTGGCCTTCAGCTGGCTTTTGGGAACCTGTTCCCCATGCTGGATTACCTTGCCCAGTCTTGATGTAGGGGGAGGAGCTTGGTCCTGCCTCCACTTCATGTACTATGGTTTGTTCAAGCCCATGGGAAATCTGCCCCTTTTTGAATGGAGATGGAGGCAGAGTGGATGGGGAGATGGAGAGATGGGAGGTGTGGGGGGGGGCTATGGTCAGTATGTAAAATAAATGAAAATGCTAATTTTAATTAATTAATTAATTAAAGGGGAAAGTGGGGACTCGTTTTACTGTGAAGGCTTTCAGGACTGGGCTCTCCATTACAACTTTTCTTTCTACCAGATAAGATATCAAATAAAAGTTTTATATGTATATATAGATATATAATTATATATTCTACTAATTATTTAATTATTATATATCACAAACATATTAATTATGTGTATATGTATATATAATTCACATATATGTAGAATTATTATTAATAAACTTGTTAAAGCAATCAGAACAGATCAAAATTAGAAAAACAATGTAAATTTGTCACAAAGATAAACTGGTTATTTGGAAAGTCCTGCGCATGTTCCTAAATGCCCTTGAAGTACTCAACTAAGGGCTTTATGCTCTGTTGTTCTCTGTCCACACAGCATCTTCTAATCTCAGCCTCTTTTTCCAGCCATGAGTAGAATTTATCTCCTTCAGACTCTCACACATGCACAGATCAATTACATGTGACTCGCTAACATAATCAGTTACCTAAGTCAAATAACTTGATAAATGAACTTCTATATAAGAATTGGGCAAAGGGATGCTACAGATGGTTCAGTGCTTAAGAGTACTTGCTACTCTTGCAGAGGACCCAAGTTCAGTTCCCTGCACCTGCATGGTGATTCACAACTGCTCGTGACTCAAGTGAGTCCTATGCCCTCTCCTGGCCTCTGTGGATACTGTGTGCACACAATGTATTTAAATACATGCAGGAAAACCCCTTAAACACATAAAATAAAAATAAGCACATCTTTAAAAAAAGAGTTGGACAAAGTTGACACACATGGGTGTCAATAGTTATTCCTGAAATAGATTACTACCTGAATAGAGAGGTTAAAGCTACCTTGAGATAATTCACAATTGATACCAACATTCCATTCCAAGATCCATCCTGACACTCCACTGACAGACACTATGGAACACTTAAACAGGGAAAGACAGAGGCTTGATGTGGGTGGAGAAATGAAAGCATCCTTCTTCAGAGAGCCTTTCATTTACAGGAGGCCATGATGTCATATTCTATAGAGTGGGAGACAGCGACAGAGGCAACTGGCTGGTCAGTGGTTCTCATGCCAGTCTCTTAGAGGGAAGAGCACTGAAAATAAATTTTGAAGAGTTCTTGAGGCCTGCCCTTTGAAAGCCGTTTCTATGGAAGTCAGAAGGATATATGCTATTCATCTCACTCTGACTCACTCTTGTGAGCACAATTGAATGTTGGCAAAGACATCAAATTTTGTAGGAGTATAGTCCATTTTCCAGATATAAAATGCTTTATAAGTCTGTAATTAGTGAAATTATAGCTCTAAAATGAAGTGATTGAATAAGGATAAATAAATGTAGCTACTGTATATGTCTTTACATATGTGCTTGTTGTATCTTGTAATTTTTTGCATGTGTATGTATGTGTGGTGTATTTGTACAAATGTGAGCATATGTGTGATCATGTGGGGGGGGCTGAAGTTGACATCAAGTGCTGCCCAGACTGCCTTCTCCTCTCCTGCAATCCCCCCCCCCCCTTGGAGTAGGGTTTCTCCTGAACCTGGAGCTTGCCAATTCTGGCTAGTCTTCTCTGTTTCTCCAGTTGAGTGCTGGGATTATGGGCACCCAGCATGCCTACCAGGTTTTTATGCGGGGGGTTGAGGGTCTGGACTCAGATCCTCACATTTGAATGGCAAGCACTTTGTCCTTTCAGCCACCTCCCTAGCCCCAGAGTAGGGCCCTGTCATTCATTTAACCAGACAAGTAAGTATGCTTATTATGATTAACTGAACCAGCAAAGTCTTCCAGCCCTTGTGTTCTGTGGTTACTATGTCTATATCATATGTGGCATGAATGAAGCTAAAGTCACAGAGCTAACACAACAGTTCAGACTCTAACCCTAGTCTGTGGGGATGAGGACCTGTGATCGTTGTAGTACAAAATCTCAGAACTTCAGTGACTAGACAATGTCCAGATGGACACAGAAAGTTGATAGTGAATTCTGTAGGGAAATTGGATGGCTTAGACGCGAAACATTTTACTTTATATTTTTGAGAACTGAATGTGTGATTGGGAGTATTTTTAGTTTGAACCAATTAACACAGGAAGTCTCCGAATGATGTGATTTTCACTTTCCTTTTTACAGTAAAAGACTAGATACTTTCTCAAAGCAGACAACAGAAGGGAAGGGTCATTTAAATTTGAGGGAAAATGTGGTGGTGACCACTCAGACACAAACACAGGCTGTTGCTTTCCTGGTGACTTTAGTTCTGAAGAACACTCCAAACCTACTGAAAGGAGTCGGCAGTTTTCAGATGCTTTACTGACTTACACTCTCCGTGAACAGTACTGTATTCATCCTGTTTCTCCTGCATGCAATCCCTCTTTCCTCTCCCTGGTCATTTTCTTCCCCTTCTCCGGTATCTATTCTGCTAGCATGTCCTACGCATTTTTGGTTTTCTGTGTGTATCTAAAACACAGGAGCCAAAAATGAGAAAAAAACTTGTCTCTTAGTCTGGCTTATTTAATTTAATACGATAATCTCCATTTCCCAGCAATAATTTCATTCTTCTTTATGGCTGAATAAAATTCAATTGTGTATATGAACTACACATCCTTTGTCACCTATTTATGAACATATACACTGATTCCATTACTTGACTGCTGTGAACAGTGCTGTCATAAACATGGATTTGCAGGTATCACTGTAGTGTGTGGACTCAGGGGACTTACTGTGTGTGTGTGTGTGTGTGTGTGTGTGTGTGTGTGTGTGTGTGTGTGTGTGTGTGTGTGTGTGATATTTGTCACCAGGTAAGACAATGTCACATTAAAGAAAGGAAACTAACCCTTGGTGTTGTTTACCAGAGAGTGAGCCTGATTGGATTTGAAGAGTTCTGACCTGACAAAGGCCATTCTCTTTATGTGTTGGACAGCACAGCAAATAGGAACTTAATTCTTAATCAGTCTTCTGTAGAGGTCTTACAGAGAAGTTCCTTTTTTGGCCTTGCTGACCCAGAAGAGCACACAAAGCCACAACCACATGTGTATCCATCACCTTACCCACACATATATTGTCCTAAGTTTGGTGGCATGAACAGGCCACTAAGGAGAAATAGAGTACATGTTATATCAGCGAGTTCAAAGTATAGAAAAATTAGTTATGCAATTAGTTACATTGTTTTTTCAAAGATCAGTTAATTCTGAATGGGCTGAGTACATAGTATGTAATCAGAATGAATACATCGTGACACATCATCTCTAAGCACATTATTAACTTGGTTCCAGGTTGGGTGAAAGTATGATTATTAAGGCAATCTACAAGCAGTATTTCTTGGAAAACTCATTCCCACAGTATGGTGGTTCTTCAGTTCCTGGAGATACCTCCACACTGTTTTCCATACTGACTTGACTGGTTGCATTCCTTCTGAGACATCTAAGAGGTCCCTTTTGTCCCTATCCTCAACAATAGTTTGTTCTACATTTTCTTTGTTACCTTTCTGACTGGAGCGAGGTGGGATTTTCATACATTTATTATACTCTTAAAATAAAACCTTACCAACCAAACATTTTGTCTGATGTTTTTAGGCAGCAGAGTGCTCTGGGAAGCTATTTATCTTCCATTCCTCCTTGCCCACTGCAGAGGCACCGGGAAAGCTCAAGAACCGAGATGATAAAAAGCTGGTTAACACGGACAAAGAGAAGGTACCTGAAGTGCCCACTGCAGTGTTACTCAAAGGGGTCCCACACTTGATGAGTATTTTGAACTGTAAACCATTAAGGAGTTTCACATTGCTAGAGAAGCCCATAGCTGACATATCTAAACTGACACATCTTCCATGGGTAATCAATGTAAGATGAGAATTTTAGAGAAACAGAAGGAGAGGGTTGCATGAGGAAGAGATCATGGAGAGGGAAGGTAGTGCACTGTGACATCACTCTCCTGAGGAGGAGACACTAATCATGAAGCAGAGGTACCACGTGCTGACAAGGGGCCGTCATTCAAACCCAAGACAGACTGGCAGCCAGGAACGGTCTCGGGGGTGGAAGATGGACCGCGGTGCACACCCCTCAGTCACAGCACCTTCCAATCCACAGAGCTGTGTCAGGCCCATGGGCTGAGGATGGGGCAGGGACAGCCCCACTAGGGGTGTTACAGTATCAAACAGCCTGAAGGCAAACAACTATTTTATTCTAGTAGCCCAGTCCACTTAGCTGGAGGGAGAAAGCCCATAATTTCCCCATTTAAAATTTCCAATTACGAAATTTAACAGAAACTTAAATTTTAATAAGGAAATGTGTGTAACTTTTCATTTTTTTCATCCTTTTCTTCAGATACTTTTCCAGCCCCAGACAGCTGTCTATGAGTCTCTGGCCAAGGACTGTGTGGCTAATAGCTGCTCAGTGACTCTCTTCCTCTTTCCCAGTCAGTATGTGGACGTGGCCTCCTTGGGGCTGGTTCCTCTGCTCACCGGAGGAACTCTTTACAAGTACAATGTTTTTCGGGTAAGTGGCTAGCCATCTGTCCTTCCCAAGTTTCCTCCTGTTTGAATTTTAATATTGCCTTAAAATATACTTTGTCTCTGTCTTTCTGTCTCCCCCTCTATCTGGTGTTCTCTCTCTCTCTCTCTCTCTCTCTCTCTCTCTCTCTCTCTCTCTCTCTCTCTCTCTCTCTCTCTCTCTCTGGTGTGTATGGGTAGGAGGTCGTGTGTGTGTGTATGTGTGTGTGTGTGTGTGTGTGTGTGTGTGTGCGCGCGCGCACGCGCAGGTATGCATGTATCACTGAGAGCTTCTGGTGCTCATGGAGGATTTTCAGGCGTCAGTTCTCTCCTTCCATCCAGCTGAGGTACAGTCTTCGTTGTTTCTTGTGTACTGTGCGCTGCCCTAGGCTGGTGGTCCAGCAAGCTTTCTGGGAATTCTGTCTCAGCCTCCTGTCTTGCCATAGGAGTCCTGGGATTACAGCATCAAGCTGCCACACCTGTTCGTTGTCTGTGTTATTACATGTGGGTGAGGACCAAACCCAAGCCATTAGGCTCGCACATTAGTCTCACACAAGGGTTTTTAAGGCCTGAGCCGTCTCCCCAGCCCAGATGAAGTTGGTTGCGTAGCTCATGGATTAAGAAAGTTGTATCAGGCTGGGCACAACTAGCAAAAGTAATTTCGGCAGATGTAAAACCGTGCGTGTTTGATTGACTTTAGCCACACATTGGGCTCATACTACCCCAGAGCTGAATATTAATGTGAGCTTTGCTGTGGAGGAAAGTGTGCTTTATATAAGAGACATCTAAGATGATGTTTGAAAACATAATTGCATGTTTAATTTGTTGAAATCTGAGGCAGGTTCATTATACTCCGCTCTTCCACTTGGACTAACATGCCTCCCCTGAATTAGGCAAAGGCATATGCCACGGTTTAGGATAGGCACAGCCACAGGCTTCTCTTATGGACAGTTGTACCTTGAAGTCTTACTGTATTTAGGCTCAGAGAATGGGTGCTGGTCCAGGAAGACCCAGGGCCAGGCCACTGATGTCTGTGCTCTACAGGGCTGCTGATCATAGAGTCTGTTTCCTAACAGTGGACAAAGTCTCTTGCTGTTTTAGCTTAGGAGTGAGAGCAGCACTCAGTTACATATGTATATGGAAGTTAAGTAAGAGACTTAGTAAGACCAAAGACTGAAAGTGAAATACATTTTAAAAAGCTGTAAGAGACCCTTGAAGACTTCTGGGTAAACACTAGACATAAGGTCTTACTAATGATAAATCATTTGTCTGGTGGGAATTCTGGGTGATTGAGGCACACTGTGACTGTCTCAGCTTATTCTCTAGTGAGAGAAATACATCTGATCAGAGACCTCTATCTTCAGTTCCTTGTTAACAACGTCCTGGCTAGGGTAGTGCTGGAGTCCCACACGGATGAGCTAAGTCCTGAGAGTGACTTAGCTGCACAGAGACCAGGGCGGTGTTGGTAAGAGGCACTGGACTTCACCACTGTTGACGCCATTCCCTTAGTAGTGCACTAGTTCTGTGTACAGTTTGATAAAAGCCCTTTGTTTGTCAATATAGCAAAGCTGTTACTGATCCCATTGATGCTATTAGAAAAGAAGTGCCGCGGTATCCAATAGAAGAAAACTGCCTGTACTTTCAGTAAGTAGAACACTTTATAGCCAGGGTTAGTGCGAATCCACTTCAGGGTTATGGGCGTGTTGTAGACGGAATCATATCTTAGCATCTCCTGCTTTGCTCTAAAAGCAAACATTTTAATAGTGTCTTCCATTAAATAATGTTGCCAGATGAAAGTGATGGTCAGGAACACAGTCAGACTTCCGGTGTGTACCTGCAGTACCTTTGTGAGGACTGTCTGTGATGACTGTTTCCTTTCCTCTTTTCTTCTCTTTGTTTTGGGGACTGGGGATAGGAATTGTGTGTGTGTGTGTGTGTGTGTGTGTGTGTGTGTGTGTGTGTGTGTGTGTAGGCAGTGTTCTAAGTGAGTCTCAGCTCTGTACTACATGCTTGTGTACGCCATTAATGTTGCTTACGTGTGGGCTGTGAACAGCTTTCAGAAATACAGTTTAAAAGAGTAGTCAAGAAGTCCAAGGGAAGGGTTGTTCTCCAGACTCTGAACTCTGACTGAGCTTCAGACCTTGAATATGGTCGAATAAAAGACACACCCAACCCCACCCCACCCCACCCCTCCACTGCCACCACCATCGCAGTGTCTTTCCCCAGCCTCACTGAATGCTAAACATGCACGTTTCCCGAGTCTAGGACTAAACCCCTGAGTGAATCGCTTATGCTATTTCTCCATTTGCAAACTCAAATTAGTAAGTGACCTTCCCACCCAAATGTTATGCTCTGAAGATGAAAAAGATAGATAAGGAACTTAATTTTGAGTATTTTCACGAGATTATACATGCACATAAGATATACATGTAAGTGTGCTAAATCAAAATATAAAAATAATTATTTAAAAAATCAGTGAAAAATGTTTTTTGAAGTCTTTCACTGCCACCTGGTGGCCACTGATCATATTTTATCTTTTAGGTAAATTCAGATAGCCAACAGTTTTTGAATGACCTCCGAAATGATATTGAGAAGAAAATAGGCTTCGATGCCATTATGAGGGTTCGTACCAGCACAGGTAATTATCATTTGCATCATTTCACGTATCTTCTGCATAATTATTTTCTCTTTAAATAACAGCACAACAAAGAACAGCAGAATTCAGATAAGCAAGTTTTCCTTTCTTCTTGTACTTTAGGTTTCAGGGCCACTGATTTCTTTGGTGGAATATTTATGAACAACACCACAGATGTAGAAATGGCAGCCATCGATTGTGATAAGGCCGTGACTGTAGAGTTCAAACACGATGACAAGCTCAGTGAGGATGCTGGAGCCTTGATCCAGGTGACCAAGCATTCAGACAGTTTAATTGTCATGTATACAGCATTCTGCCCGCGAGCATGCCTGCAGGCCCGAAGAGGGCACCAGATCTCATTACAGATGGCTGTGAGGCACCATGTGGTTTCTGGAAATTGAACTCAGGACTCTGGAAGAGCAGCCAGTGCTCTTAACCTCTGAGACATCTCTCCAGCGCCCATGCTGGCCTTTGTTACATGATGCCAAATGTGCTACTCTCTTCCTAACAAAACTCAATTCTCTTTCTCCAAAGCAGGAGCCCCTAGATTACTCTTGTGTGGGTCACCCATAGGTTGATAAATTTATGCTACTTAATGTGACCCAGCCAAGCTATGTGAAGTGTCAGGTGTCAGCAAACTGGTTCCTGTGAAGTGTCTGTGTCCAAGGTTCTTGCAGTCATAAGGCCCCACCCTAATTAATTCATTTTAATTAGTTCGACCTTTTACATGTGCTACCTCCATGATCTTCCCCAAGGAAAAGCACATCTATAGATTGTCCAGTACCAGACAATCAGCCCTAAAAACATCCATACATGTAACATTCTATGGACTGAACAGGTTGTACTTAGGAATAAATAAGTATATACATATTCACACACAATAACAATTAGTGAAATAAGAAGCCATGAATTTGAAGGAGAGTGTGAAAGGGCATATGGGATGATTCTGGAGAGAGGAAAGGGGATGGCGTAATGTAATTATATTAATCTCAAAAAAAAAAAACTAAGGGCCCTACCTTCATTGACGTCACATTCTGGGGCGCTGGGGGTTGGAACTTCAGCATATAGGGTCCCAGTTTAGCCTTTGTTCTGTACATGCAAATATCCATGTGTGGATCTGGTCCAGTAGTGCCCATGCCTCAATGTTGCCTCTGCAGTGTGCTGTGCTCTACACGACCATCGGTGGCCAGCGACGACTTCGGATCCACAATCTCGCCTTAAACTGCAGCACCCAGCTAGCAGACCTCTACAAGAGCTGTGAGACAGATGCCCTCATCAACTTCTTTGCCAAGTCAGGTAGCATCTTGCTAGTCTCCTCGCTCAGGGATTCAGTCGAGACTCGTTGGGTAACTAGTCAGAAGCTGGAAAATACGGAGTGATACAAGAACCAGTAAAGTCAAAGGTTGAAGACTTGTCAGTGCCGTCAGCTGTAATGAGTGACAAGCCTCTCCAGGGCCAGGCCACACAGATCTGCCTTAAGTGCCCTTGCTAATAAGGAGGATACGGTGAAATTTAAGAGTGTGTGAGTGTTACCTCTAGCACTGGTGCCTCGCACCAGTGTTGATTGTCTGTGCCCTGACCACTGAGAAGCAGTGGTGATTTCTTTGGCTTCTCTGAAAAGTCTATACTTAAGGTATGGAGGAGAGTGTTTCAGTCTGTAGAAGTCAGGACCCTGGAAGACAACAGGCTGGCCTGGCTTTTCTGTGTATAGAAGTCTATTTCTAGTAATTTCAAGATAAATCTGGGTCGATGTAACCATTAGCTATAATTAGACCATCGTCCTTCATTACCTGGATCATCCTATTTACTGAAAAGTGGGCCAGCAGCAAGAACCTTATCCTTGTCTGGTTGTCTCACAATAACAGCAACTTGTTCTTTGATATTATTTGAAGAGATCAGTTTCTAAAGTGTGCTTTCTATTTGGGATTTTGCACTCCTAGCTTTTAAAGCAGTTTTGAACCAGCCTTTGAAGGTCATCCGGGAAATTCTAGTTAATCAAACTGCCCATATGCTGGCGTGTTACAGGAAGCACTGTGCCAGTCCATCTGCAGCAAGCCAGGTGAGTTCCCTACTGTGCTGAGCAGCCAGCATGTGCAGAGCAGTGTGTGCCGCTGCTGCAGCCAGATGCTCCAAAGTAGGGCGTGCAGTCAAGGAAACTAAGGATGCACCTGGGATGTGAGGGCATGTATGTGTCCTTGTAGCCAACATCAGAAAAGAAGCTGGGCTTAACAAAGTGCCCGAACAAAAATGTGACAGTCACAACTACACTGTTATAAACAGAGGAATGTTATAATAAGACAGGACTCTCTTTATATGCAGACCTATATGTTTTATTGTGAAATGGATATGCTTTAATTTTAGGCATATACAATGTTGCCATGAACTGACAGCAGTAGTAACAATGGCTCTTTTAAAAGTAAATATAATTTATAACATAATTGCACACAGGCAAACACACACACACACACACACACACACAGAAACACGTATTCAGGTATAAAAAGAGAAAGCTAATAATAGGGCAGACTCATGAAACAAATGTTTTCTCTTTCAGCTTATACTGCCAGATTCCATGAAAGTACTGCCTGTGTACATGAACTGTTTGTTAAAAAACAGTGTGCTGCTCAGTAGACCAGAGATCTCCCCTGATGAACGGGCATACCAACGGCAGCTGGTCATGACCATGGGTGTGGCTGACACCCAGCTCTTCTTCTATCCACAGCTCCTGCCAATAGTAAGTGAGCAGTGACTGAGTTCCCTAGAGCTGTTTGGCAGGGTAGACTCTTGTTTCTAAGAAATTCAGTCAAGACGTGCAGTCTGGGCTCAGAGTAGAAACTCTCTCAGCAAGTTGCATGTGCTCAGTGTGCCTGGGGAAGAGTGTGGGGAGTCTGTGTTCACTGAATTGTTCAGATTGCTTTCCTTTCTGTGCCATTCTTAAATGATAATAATCAGTTAAGTAGGCACTCTTAGAAGTCTGTAAACACGTGGGTGCCAGATAACTTGAATCAAACTGCGCATCACACAAGACCACTTCCAAATGTGCTGGGGAAATCTTGTGCAGGTGTGAATGGCCCGTTCTAATCTAGTGTGTGAGTGTCTAAGAGTCACCAAGTTTATTCAGACTGGCTTTTCTCAAATGCAGTCAGGGACTTGAGTGAGCACTTGGGGATACTGGTGTCATGCAAGAGTTCGCAAAGCAGAATATTCCACGTTGTTGAGGTATTGTCAACATTCTGAATGCCAGGCTGGTAGGCTGCATGCAACTCCTCCTTAGTCTTAGCGGTAAGAAACAGTAGGCACTCAGCAATAATGCAGTCAGTGATAAATTGTGTTAGATGCCAGGGTAAGAAATGAATTCTTTCAAATGATTGATTGTCAAATAAACTTGGATTGTCAGCAATGGGTGGGCCAAAGAGGTCAGAAACTAAAGCCTCTGGAAGCTTCTTTCCTACCTTCATTCCATCCCTTAGAGGTCCTTGTATTCTGGGCTTTAGATGTCATTTATTCAGTAATGGCCGCACATTCCTGTCTCCATTGGAGGGCTTCTCCTACAGCCTCCCTCCTCCTGCCTTCATGCTCTCTGGGTGGAAAGTCTAGGCCATCCTCACTGTTTTCTCTCTGCCGTACCTACTGTCAGCAAACAGGCCAGCTCTCCTGGGGTGTCCACTTTTTGTCCATTCTGTGTTGTCACCGAACTCAAGCATAATCTTCGCTGTACTCCTGAAGTCTCAGCCTAGTGACTCTCCTTGTTCCCACCATTGTCTCTTCTTCAGGACAGAGTGAGGCAGCAGCCCAGCTCTTCTCTCCTCAGGCCAGTCCAGGCCAGTCCAGGGCAGCTCTGGCCCCATGCTGTCCCTTCTCAGCTCCTTCCTATCAGAGTCTCTCATTTTAGCTAGCTGCACAAGCCCTCTGCTGATCCTCAAACACCCTGGTCAGGCTGTTGCCTCAGGACCTTTATATAGATTTTTCTCTGTGTCTGGAATGCCTTCCTTAGATTTCCCCAGGCTCAGCTCCTCACCCTTTCTTACCTCAAGTAGCTTTACTCAAAATTTACTGTTGCCAGAGAAGCCTTCCTAGCTACCCTGCCCCCACCACTAACCCTGATGCTACTCTCCATTTGCTTTCCACATCCCTTAGCGACATCTATAGGTATGCATATTTATTTATTTTATGTCATTTGTCTTCCTCCAAAAGGCCATTAGCTGCACAAGGCCGAGATTCTTGTCTACGTTAAGAAGGTTTTAATTAACTGTGTGCTGTAAGGGAGGGACAGGGCAAAGAGAAGGAAATGAAAAGCGGGAAAGGAACAGATTCCTAAGTCTCTCGACTTTGCCCAAACAGCACACATTAGATGTGAAGAGCACAGTGCTGCCGGCCGCTGTCCGCTGCTCCGAGTCCCGACTCTCTGAAGAAGGAATATTCCTGCTGGCTAATGGTCTGAACATGTTCTTATGGCTTGGAGTGAGTAGCCCACCAGATCTGATTCAAGGAATATTTAATGTGCCATCATTTGCACATATCAACACAGATATGGTAGGTGTTTTTCAATTTTTATGATAAAGTACAAATATAAATTCTTAAAATTTATGTGCAATTTTGTGATACAAAGAAAACCAGTTTCATATGGTTCTATATGAGAATCATATTTTGATGAATTAAAAGTAGAAAATGTAAAAAAATTTATTGAAGTGTTAAACTAAACATGGCTTCAATAGAAACTGCTAATATAGAGGGCTGGAGAGATGGCTCAGTGGTTAAGAATGCTTGCAGAGGACTGGAGTTCAATTCCCAGCACCCACATAAGGTAGCTTATAGCTGCCGGTAACACCAGCTCTAGGGGATCTGATATCCTATTCTGGCCTCCATGGGCACCTGCACATATGTGACATATGCAGACAGACAGACAGACACACACACACACACACACACACACAATACACACCCACTGACAACACTCACAGATTCCCTGCTGTCTGCCAGTGGCTACTGGCCATGTGTACTTTAAACCCACCGTTTTGTTTCATTCTCTTGACACGTCAGTGAGGTAGATGCTGCAGCAGTATGTTCCTGATGAACCAGGGGCAGGTTCTTGCAGGTGATAAGGTCAGAGATTGCATTTAGTTTTCAACTCCAGTTTCTTAATCCTTGCTGCTGAACTGCCTGTTTGAAAAAATTTTCAGAATCATTCAGAGAGACTTAGTTTGCTATATACTAAGATTAATGAGGCACAAAATAAAAAATCACACAAAGCAAATTGTGTCCCCAATCCTACCTTAAGCCCTGACTCTCCCCTTCCATAAGTCATGAAAAAGGAATTGTGTTGATGAAGAAATGAATACAAATACCTATTTTCAAATATCTTAGGAAAACTCAGCACCAATGTGAGAGTTAACATTTGCTGCAAACCTTCTTGCAGGCCCTAAGTGCACAACGAAATAGGGGTGTCTCCACCACAGAGCATGAGTCCAGGGCTTGTGCTTTTATAACTATACCTCCTCGCTGGTTTTTTTTTTTAAATGAAACAAAACCAACCTCCAAATAGGATTACTTAATTTTTAAGTAATTTGGTACTCTGAGATATGTGTTATATACTTAATATTATTTCTTGAACAAAATGATCCACCATAATGCCATAAAGCACACAAGGGATGGGGTGTGGGCATTAGTGATAGATGCTCTGCCCTCCTCAGAACTCCTGTGAAATACATCCGCCATACTCTTTCCCCTAAGATTGGAATCTTTACCTGCATGCATCCTCATCCTCCCTGGTAGCTAACTCATGTGTTGATTGGATCTTGGTATCTTCTCACTGAGGAGGCAGCATTAGCATCCTACATTCTCTTACATCAAGAACTCCAAGTGAAGCTGTGCTGTCTTACAAACTACACAGTTGTCATGCAAGAGGTAGCATTTCCTTGGGGAAAATCGGCACTTGCTGGTTAATGTTGGAACTCGTAGCATTTCCCAAGCAAAGTAAAGGGATAGGGACATCTTTTTCTCTCCCACCATGGCCTTGAAAAGGCTTAATCACCTTCCTGAAAGATGGTCCAAAGCTACCCTCTGCATTACAGGGTTGATCTGTATTCCCAAAAGAGATAATTGGTTCGTTGGCAGAAATGTACGCCAATGAGTAATTGATAGCTCAGTTTCCCATGGTTTCAGGTAAATGTCCTGAGCCAATAGTCTCTATAGCATTAGCAGGTCAATTTTAGCAGACTGGTCACCTCATATTGCTGTGGCTCTAAGTGCCTCAAGTTGTACTGAAATTGTGCGCTTCCATTTAGACATCACTGCCTGAGGTTGCAAGTCCACACTCTCAACAGCTCCGAGTGATAATGAACAGTATCCAGCACAAGAAGCCATACTCAATGAAGGTAACACGAGATTTTCCCTCTTCCTTCAAGTGTTTATTTCATCAGAAATCTTTTAAATGCATCATCTACAGTTATAGATCATGGTCCTTGATAGAAAAACTCTACCTCTGAATTTGTCTGACTACTTACTAGGCACAGCACAAGAATAAACAGTTTTGACCATGGGTTATCTTACTAGATAGCAACTTAGTGATCATGATGGCTTTCCTTGTGTAAAAACAACTGCTGTCATTAACAATCTTTGGAATCTTTCCTTTTCATGCCTAGTGTTATGTAATCATAGAAATATTCAGAACATTTGTAAAATGTTTTGTCCTGTATCTGAAAAATTTTACAATTATAGTTACCCTCAACCATTTTATTATTTCCTGTTTGAATAAAATCATGCCTTGAATCCAACATTAGACTTTGTTGTCGAATCCAAGCTGCTTGAACCCATCTCTTTTAGATGCAGGCCTCCACATGGCCCAGGCTACCATAAGGCCAGTTTTCTCTTGAAATATAAAGTGGTTACCAATCCTAAGCAATAATCTTAGTCACTGAAGTAACTCCTGTGGGCAGATATCAACTCTAAGTAGAGCTGAGGTAAATGGAAGTATAACAGTTTTACAGTCTCTAGGCATCTGGATGAACACTTGACATTCCAGAACTGTTTCCATGCCATGTGGGCGCTGTGCAAAGGCAGGGTCTGGGGCTGGAGAGAAGCTCAGGTACTCGACACGGCACTCACTCACCAGTCTTGGCGGACGAACATCATCAAACCTTAAAGTCTCAAGAAACACACACTTGGAATCAGTATACACTACACGGAGAGTTTACCATCTAATGATTCTTGTATTTATAGCACATGCCAATTAGGACTCTAAGCACACGGCAGTTGCTACACTAAGGGCAGTGCAGTCTGTTGCCACGAGCAGCAGTGGTTCTGTTTTAGTCTCTTTCTCATATCTACTCCTTTTCCTCTCTTCCCTTTCTCGTCTTCTGGCCACCCCCCACCTCCACCTGCAGCCATTCTCTGTAGTGACCTCCATTTCACTAATGTACCTGCTGCTACCTGTTGACTCTCATTTCCTGCTCTGCCCTCACATACCGTGTCCTGCAGAAGGCTCAAACTCATAATGGTAGTTGTCGCTAATCCCTTGCTACCTTCTAAATGTCTGTAATAATTTGCATGACAGCTGTCTCTGTATCTCTGCAACATGGCACAATATATACACAAGTCTGACCTACCCTGTTCTTTGAGACTTAGGGGACAGTGATTGCCATTGTGAAGCTTTTTCCCATTCTACTCTATTACTGTAAATTTCCACTTCCCTAATTTGCCACTTAAAATTGTCTTTGTGGTTTAAATGTTAGTGTCTCTCTCCTCTCCTAAGTAATAGGCATGGAGCTGGAGAAATGGCACCTACTGCTCTTCCAGACTCAAATTCTGATCCCAGTACCCACATTGGGTGACTCATGACTGCTTATAACTCTGGCAACAGGTGATCTGACACCCTCTCTTCTGGACTCATTGGGCACGTGCACTGATTTGTACATTTACACACACACACACACACTTTTAAAAACCTACAGAATCAGGCATGCTGACATCATCACACAGGCCTCACACCCCTACCCTGTTTGGTAGGATTAATCAGGGGAAATCGCTGGACCAAATCTGGGATGCGTATCTAACCAGCTGTTGTTGGGTTTTACTAGCTCATCATCGTGAAGCAGCGAGAGCCGCGGGAGATGGCTTTCCGACAGTTCCTGGTGGAAGATAAAGGACTCTATGGAGGATCATCTTATGTGGATTTCCTCTGCTGTGTCCACAAGGAGATCTGTCAACTGCTTAACTGAGGAGTACCCTCCTCTCCCACTGAGGGGGCATTTCTGAGGAGACCGTCTCCAACCTGGTGCCTAATTTCCCCAATGATAGTAGGCTAGTTTTAATTTCTTGATAATTTTCAGGATAGCTTGCCAAGACAGCACATAGACCTTCAGCTTTGGTGCTCGGGTAGCAAGCCCGTGAAGTGTGGTGGTACCATAAAGGGAACAGTCTATTTCTGGCTGTCCTACTTCTAACTTCTAAAGCTGACAGTTTGCATTTCATAAATACATAGTTTACAGAACCATTCACTGTCTCAATTTTCTTTCTTTGTGCTAGCTAGATATATAAATTATTTTTCAAACTGTATAGATTCATGTTTCCTCTTACTTTTGCCATGAGAGGAAAAAGATTTCATTTTGCCTTACACCTAATGTTTTTAAAGCTCTGTGACTACATTGAACAGATTTTTTTTTCAACTTAAAATCTGCACAGCAGACTTTAAAAAAAAACCTGTAATCTGTCTGGTAGAACAATTTGTATTCACCTTTTTTTCATAATTATATAGTCTGTTTAAAATATTTTCCAGTTGTTTTGTCTATAAAACAGTATCTATATTCTTAATGGTTCTTTGTACAATTTTGATGGTTTCTACTTGTATATAATGGATCTTAACCAGTATCAATAAATTACTTAATGTACTCTGGCTATTTTTTATGTCTTCTGAAAATCTAAAAAGAAATAAGGATAATACTAAAAATACATGGCAAAAACTCCCAAACTGAATGGTTTACTGAGAATATATCTGGATAAAAACATTATCGCTGTAAAGGGGTCAGTAGCATCTGTCAGAAACACTCCTTGAAAGGGGCATTTATAATTCTTGACTATGACACATCTTAGTCATAGCTGCTTGTGCCTGGGGGACTCTGCTCTTGGTATCTTGTGTTAAGTTTCCTTCACTGCACATACATAGTGATGAATAAATAGTTCTCTTGAACCTAGGAGAATGGCTTTGAATGGCCCCTGACCATGTGTGCCTTCCCCAGCTTCATCAGAAACATGGTATGTGGTGACTGCTGTATGACAATGGAGCACACGCACCTCCACTGTCTCCTGGCCATTTCCGCACTCGGCTTAAACTTCCTGTTAGCTTCCTTTACACAGGAAGACAGCCTTGTGGCAGCTCAGTACGTCATCCGTGAACACGTGGCTAGGAAGGATCATTAATAGGTTGGTGGATGCCATGAACCGAGAGTAACAGATATATACGCTGACCTCGTAAAATGCCTTTGTGCTAGCTGACAATTCAGATTGACTTGGATATGTTTAACAATGGAGATGTTTATGGAAAGCAGGTCAAAAAACTTAAAGGCGTTTGCCATGAAGAGAAGTGGGATGAAAGCGAATGCGGCCTCAGTACAGAAGCAGCTAAGGGACTGAGGGACCATGCTGCAGCCCAGCAGGGTGACCGAGTACAGTCCCTGGAGCCAACGCAGACTTATTGCTTCCACCACTAGCTGTGACATCAGAGTATCTCAGTTGCCTAATCATTTGCTAGCCCCTCCCATGCTCTCCTTTCTCTCAGGCATTCTACTGTCCGTTATTCACAATGCAAGCTACCTTTTCCATTTAGGCTATCATTAGAGACATTTGATTGAACCACCATTCTTTATTAATTTAAATAAAGAGCAAGCAAGACCTCTGAAAGACAGTATATCAGTGAAAACTACTTGCTTTCTCGTCCTCAGGGATGATACTCTTAAGACAGAAAAAAAGCATCGGTGAAGCAAAACACATCTTAAAAAAGGGTATTAGAAATTCCCAAGGGACTGGAGAGATGGCTTAGAGATTAAGAGCTCTGGCTGCTCTTCTAGAGGGTTCAGTTCCCAGCCATTTGTAGCTCAACTATTGAGCTAAAATAGTTGAGAATTGAGACGATCCTCCAGACACTAGGCACGTATGTGGTGCACATATATTTATGCAGGCAAAAACCTTAAACTAACACAGAAGTGTCTAGTTAAAGCAAATGGCTAAGACTTACTACTCAGAGCTTAGATGCCTGAATAATAAGCGCAGGAAGAGTAGATAAAGGCAGTTATCAGATGAAGCAACAAGCTCTTCATTTGAATAGAGCTCAGTGAAGCAACCACAACTGGGAACAGTCCCCTAACATTCAGGTGCTGTCCTGACTCATATCTTATCACGATGGAGTTGAAACTTAAGATTTAAGGAGCATGCTGGCTGACAAAATTACTATCTACACTGTTCTCCAAAAGGAGAGTTTCACTTTAGGTCAGGTCCTTTCCATTTGATAACAACAATTATTGTATTTAAGGAAAACAAACTCAATTTCCAAGTTTTAAAGTTTTATTAGAAAAGTTATAGCAAAATAAAAAAGAAGTTACCAAGAGCAATAAAGGCATTATCTCATCCGACATATCCAAATCCATTCAAACATGAATTAAGGTGTGGAAACGCAACAGCATGAAGCTTTCCAAGCCAACAGCCCCGTGGAGACAAATGCACCACACGGTGTTACTGAACGGCAACTGCAGTTCCATCTTCCAAGCTGTATTCTTGAGGGTTTTCTGTAATTGCTTTTACATAGCAACTTTAAAGATGTATGTCATTTCCTCCTCACCACGCATTTACTCTAAAATGTTTAAACCGACCCCTCTCCTAGCAAATCTGTTTTCACCTTTGTTAAGAAACATGAATTGTCTTGGAAAACCAATACAAGATCAAGTCCACACCACAGTCCTCCAACTTGGGTATGTGCCTCCTTTTGCTTCTTAGGAAGCATGATTATGAGTCATCTGTAGTTGTACAATTTACATTATGATAAGCTTCTGCTTTGGTTTTTAAATCTCCTAAGTTCTACCTCTTCCTTTACCTACCTAAGGGCTCCAGCACCCCTCAGGTTCTGGAAGGAATTAATTTCATTTCATCTCTCAGTCTTCAGTACTCAAATGATGCTTCAAGTGATTTTAGGATTTAAAAGTAAGGGGGAAATGGTTTATATCTTTTTAGTGTTTCAATAAGAAAATGTTAAAGACGCCAGAGGCTCACCACCTGTCCCAAGACTGTTCTACCCAGGTTCCCAGTGCTGTGGCAAGGGAAACAGCACTGACTCCTGCCATATTCCTGAGATGCAGAAGTAACTGCTCACCTGTTTCCAAGAGGCCAAAGCCTCGGATGCAATCAGTCACGTGAGTATCTGAGTGTTCCATTCTGTCCCACTGCATGAATGTGACTCACCTACCCTGAGCAGAACTGCAGTCCCTGTAACAACTGCAGGGACCTTGGGGATAGGGGTGGGGGTAGCTAAGGTCTTTCTGGCAGTATGAGAAAGTAAAGCAAAGTGCAAGCTGGGAGTGAGTTCTAAAGTAAGTCTCACAATAGAAACCAGAGGGGACATTGTTAAGTGTCTTTAAGCTACCGAGGCGGAAAGCCACCTCTGTGTGTGCCTCCGCGACCTCCCCTAAAGCCACCTCTTTCTCCTCGGAAATTCGATCGATTTCTTTCACGACCACGTCCAGCAGATGTTCCCCCTCTCCCGCCACCTCTGGGAGCTCCACCACCACGGTCAGACTTGGATTTTGGAGGAGGCGACTTTGGTCTAAGCCTCTCGATTTCCTCTGTACATCCAGTCAAGTACGAATTGGGAGCACTGAAATAGGATGCGTATGTTTCTGCATTGTAGTTACTATTTGTAAGTGTTGGTCCAACTGTGAGCCAGCCTGGAATAAAAGGGGGAAAAACAGATGAGACTTTCCATCTTCTTTCTCTTTTATTGGTCCTATAGGGGCTAGTTCAAATTCTCAAGACATTCTTTTCTTTTTCTTTTTTTTTTTTTTTTTTTTTTTTTGTTTTTGTTTTATGAGACAGGGTTTCTCTGTATTGTTTGAGACTGTCGGTCCAGCCCGGCCTTGAACTCACAGAGATCCGCCTGCCTCTGCCTCCCGAGTGCTGGGAATAAAGGCGTGCGCCACCACCGCCCGGCTCAAGACATTCTTAAAGATGGCTCAATTATCCACAAAGCTACCATCTCTGTTATATAATGCACAATACCCATGGTCATATGTAAAAGGTTTCATATGCACATACCTCGCTTCTTATCCTAGATATAGTTTTTATGAACTATCATCCTCATTGCTTCCCATTCATGTACTATATTGTTAGAATACCACCAATAAAAAATATTTTAAGATATAATAAGTTAGCTGGGTGATGGTGGAGCACGCTTTTAATTCCAGAACTCAGGAGGCAGAGGCAGATGGATCTCTGTGAGTTCGAGGCCAGCCTTGTCTACAGTGAGCTCCAGGACAGCCAGGGCTATACACAGAGAAACTCTGTCTCAAAAAAAAAGTTTGGGTTGGGTTAAAATTTAATAAATAAAATTTAATAAAGATATATACATATACACACACATGTATCTTTCCTACTTATTTAAAAATGGGGCTGCTGTTTTCTCATTAAATATTGAAAAAAATTGCTTTTCTCTTAAAGTATACTCAGTTCAAGCACAGTGATGCTGCTTCTCACGCCATCTTTCCATGGGCAATGACTTTTCTCGAAAGATGCACACACACAGCCATGGATATGAAGATAATGTACACCACCATTAATAACAAGGAAATAAAACCACAATGAGGTATCATCTAACCCCAGTCAGAATGGCTATGATCAAAGGGAAAAGAAACTACTATGGTTGGAGGCTACAAAGAAAGGGGAACTCCCACGTGCTACTGGTGGAAATGTACACTAGAACAGCTATTATGGAACACAGTATGGAGGCTTCTCAAAAAGCTAGAATGAGGACTTCATATGACCCAAAGGTCCCACTCCTGGGGTACATATCTAAAAGAACTAAAACCAGACAGTCCCTTTGTTTATCATAGCATTATTCACATAAGCAGGATATGGAAGCGACCTAGGTGTCCACTGATGGATGAATGGATAAAGTAACTGTCATATATACACAAAAGAATGAAATTCTGTTATTGACTGTAATGGAACCGGAGGGCATTATGTTACCTGAAATAATTCCAGGCACAGAAAAACACCAACTATTTTCAGTCATAGGTAGAAACAGCAAGTGCATCTAAAAGATGCAGAGACTAGAACAGTGGTTACTAAAGGCAGGTAAGAGCAAGGGAAGGAAAATGCACAGAAAGAACAGTAAGGTGTACGTGGCAATTGCATAGTAATGCAGAGTTTAACTGTGAGTGATAACTGAATATATCAAAATAGCAAAGATTTAGAATTTTCCCAACACAAAGAAAAACTGATCTGATGTGATGTGTATATATATATATATATATATATATATATATATATATATATATACACATACTTCAGTTACCCTGACCTTACCATACACGCGGACAGAAACATCACTGTAATCTAAAAATGTGCCAAAAACTAAGTGGAGCACCGAGGACTTTTAGGTAACACAAGTAGTCAGTGTAACATTACAATGATTGACATACACTATGACCACCTTATCTAAATCCGTAAACACTACCACCAACATCAATCCTAACATAAACTATGGCCTTTGTATAGTCATGCAAGGGATACTGACAATGGGGGAGGCAATGCGGGTGTGGGGCAGGGAGTGTATGGGAAATCTGCCTTCTCAGTTTTGCTACGATAAAACTGCTCACATGTGAAGTATAGAGAAGAGAAATCAAATACCTAAGACTTTTATTTTATACAGCACGACATCCTATTATCTTAAAACTGAATCTCAAAGAATGATAAAACAATCTTTTCCAAAACTTAGGTCTCACCTGGTCTGATAGTACTATCTCTTCCAAACAGATGAAGACGTCGTCTTCCAAGACAAAAATGCTCTATTATATGAAAAATTTCTACAGGCTTTTCTATATTGCCAATTTCAGGTTCTTCTGTGATAATTAAGTCAATGTCAACATTAGCATGAATAAAGTCCCCATCTGTGCTTCGCTTCACAGTTCCTTTGATCCCCATGAGGCAATGTTCCTATAACAGAACAGTCCAATTAACTCTCATTACCAACAATCATATTTCACAGCATTTATTTAACATTTCAGTGTCCCTAATCAATTCTAAAACAAACTTGAATCTATGGGTCATTGAATATAATTTTGATAAAATTATGACAGGAAAGCCTAGATCCCTGGCTATAAGGCAATTGCCAAGTAAACGGGAAAAACATTTCTCCCAACTTCTACACAGTCTTTCAAATACTTTCAAAGTCCTACTTCATTTCCAACACAAGTATGCTGGGATTTCCCAAACCATGTAATTGTACACTTTCCCCCACTGTAGTTCCATGTCAGTTCATTATAACACAATTTACCTCACTGATACAGACCCCGGTGGTTAAAGGCATATGATCTTAAGATGACACTTCAACTTCAGGTATGAATGATTCCAAAGTCATATGCTTCTGACTAATTACATACATTAAAATTATAAATTAGAGGTTGTAATGACCCTCCCGGGTTCAAACGTTTGCCTGGGTGGTTCATGGAATTAAGAAAAGTGCCTTACTTATTATAGAATGTTTACTATAAAAGGCAGTACAACTCAAGCAGCCAGATGGGAGGATACCTGTGATAAGGGGTAGGTTAAGAAGGATGGAACTGAACTCTAGGCTGCCTCCAGGCACTCCTCCCTCTCAGCAATTCCACAGCTTAACCAATCTGGAGATTTCTAAATCCTGTCACGTACATGATCTAGTTCACGGAAGACTTAGTAAGAGAGATGCTCCCTTCAGGGGCTTCCAAAGTGTAATATGCAAAAGCTCTTATAGTTCAAACTAGTGAAACAGAGTCGCATGCAGAAGTCCTCAGTGGTTCTTGTATGGAAAAGGCATGATTGGACAAACATGACTCTAACTGGTCAGCAACTGAGTGCTCCAGTCATTTCTTCTTCCTGAGCTCAGATTAGGGAAAACTTAGAATTATGTCAGTTTACAATGTACAGAACCCACTGTGTACTGTCCCAAGATTGCAAAGGAGACACTTCTAAATTGTAATGCTCATGCTACTTTACACGCATAAGAGCCTTAGTACTGAAATTAATTTCATAGCATATAGTAATTTAGAAAAGTTTGAGAAAGTGGGAATAAAGAAAACTAAGTAAAAAAGGTATACCTTTGTTCTCTGAAAAACTGCCTTTGGATCTAGAGTCTTCGTCTTGCCAGGATTATTTTTATTGGTTTTAATCCAACAAATATCTTCACATCGTCTGTAACCCCACTTTCGTAAACACTAGAAATAATTTCAAAATTAAGTTTTAAAAAAATACTTAAAAAGAAAACAATTAAGGAATTTTCTAGAGGGATACCAAATTTTAGAGCATCATAACAACTGTTCTAGTACAGACAGGAAACGAAATAAAGGCATAATACATGTTAGGTACATCTTTTGAATATTGCAATAGTTACTTTTCTTGTCACTGTTACCAAACTTCATATACAATGTGATATACCACAAAATAAAGTATCTTGCGTTTTTAATTCTAAATATTTTTATTAAACTAGTTCAGAAACTGAAGACAAAGACTATTAATAGTGTAGCCCGTAAAATGTATTTTCCCCCAATGAACGTAAGAATCCACCTGAAAGGAACTGAGACAAACAACAACAACAACAACAAACCACCAACTTACTACTCTCCCAAGGTCCAGTCCTTCCCCGGAACCGCACCAGAGGAATATAAATGACCGAGGTGCTGCAATCTCATCAATTTCTAACTTCATAATCTAGAAGGAACAAAAATAATAGTGTATAAAGCTTCCCATTTATCATAAATCCAAAGAATAACTATTGAAACTCATTAGGATCTATACAGATGCATTCTTCAGATATTCTAGGAAATACCATAGAAAATAAATCCTATGCCTGAAATTACTTTGATATACTGCTTTGTTATTCTATATACAAGCACCACACATACATGCGCAAAAAGACACACACATATACTTTTCATACATGCTCAAAAGAAAGAGTTGATAGAAAAGTGCACTTACAGAATGATGGACTAAAAGAAACAGTCAGAGGTTAAACAAGCCTAAAGTTAATGATAAAATGACATGTAAATTGGGTGTGTGTTATATGCCTATAGCCACAGACAGCTTGGGTAGCTGAAGCATGAGGCCCACTTGTGCCCAGGTATCTGCAGGAATCTTCTCTTCCAGGTGAGTAATGAAAGTCTCCTGCCATCCCTCTGTTCACACTTACTGCACTCTATCTCAGTAACCTCATTAAAACCTTCAAAACCTCAATGACTGTCAAACAGAAGACTAAAACTCCTAAGAAAGCACAGTGTAGTAGTGTACTCAGAGCTCCACTTTCTCATCAAATAAGCACATATTCATCTGAAATACAAAGTTTCACCGTACGTCATCCCACGTCCAGCACTTCTCATTCGCGGTGATGCCAGTCTCTCTATAGTATTCTTCCAAAGGAGGCTCCAAAAGAATCACATCAAATTTTGGTGTCAATTCTCTGATGTCAAAGGCTTCTATGTCTGCTTGTAAGTACCTAACAAAAGGGGGAAGGCTTTTGAAATCTCTCCAGTGGTAATAAAGGAAATGCCTTACCCAATATTACTGGATCATTATTGCTAAACATCATTTATAAGATAATCACAAGCTAAATACTAAATAGCTTTAGTATGTCTTTTGTTTTACTGCAGACTTTATATCACCAGTCAATGTCTTCCTTAGGATATGGACATAGTTTACAACAAAGTAAAAAGCATATTACTCTCCATGAAGAAAGAATATATTCATTTATTTTTACACTGTAAATATACACTTAGATGTGATTTCTAACCGTTAATTTTTATGTTATATATAATTATTTCTTGTACTAGTATATCATTATTTAATAAGGTTAGAAAAGTGACATCTAAGTTTCAAATTCCTCCTTTAGGAGTTTCTAAATTGGACATGATTTTCTCTTATGAGCTTGTTCATTAATAAATATGTTTACAATAATGGTGCTGTCACACTACCTAATGGAAATTACTACCATCCTTAATGAAGCTAGTTTTACACACTGTGGAAGAATTTAAAGTTTAAGACACTTTTTAAGAGGACATTTTATTTATTATTACTGGAGGGGGCATAGAGTCCATATGATGGTCAGAGGGCAAGCTTGTGCTGTGGGTTCTCTCCGTCCACCTCTATACAGGTTCTGGGTTTAGAGCCAACTCACTGGTCCTCAATTCAAGATACTTTAAATATAGGATTTTTTTTTACTTTATTTTAGGGTCTTGGGGGCTTCTAATGCTTAGCTGAAAAATGACAGCTCTATTGAAGTCATCACCATCTCTGAAGTTCGGACAAGCACCTTCCTGTCACTCAGGTAACAGGTAGACGACAGACGTGTCCCCAATAAGCTTTACTGAGTAGAGAGTAGTACAATGATTCCCATCTCAGAAGCAAACATGCAGGAATACGCAGCAAAGCACCATGAATTTCAGATGCTACCAGCCCCAGGAGGGCCTCTCCACCCTACAGATAGAGACTGACACAGAATTCACAGACCCCAAAATTACCTAGACAATTAAATGAGAAGCCACTATAGACTCAGCACCAGAGTTTCAAAATAACATATTTTACTAAAAATAGGAAAGAATAAACAGACTGATACTGTAAATCAGAGTTAGAAAGAAAAAGCATTGAACTACTTACATTGGAGGAGTATTTGACTTAGCTATTAACTCATCCTTTAGTCTGATGAGTTCCCTAAGTTTAGGGTATTCCTCAAATCTGTCAGCTAAACCTAAGGAGGAAAAAATAATACATTCTAAATTTCAGTTCAACGGAAGTTAACACTGATGAATACCAAAGATATGAATCTTCCCTTACCATCACTTTAAAATTAATAATTCATTTTTGATGGATCAGCAGTAAGAGCACTTACTGCTCTTTCAGAGGACCCATGTGTGGTTCTCAGTACTCACATCAGAGGGCTCACACCTGCCTCTAAGTCCAGGTCCAGGGGGGTCTGACACCCTCTTCCAGCCTCTGGGGGCATATGCACTCACATGAACATACTCACACAAACAATACTCCTAACGAAAATGAGTCTTTAACATGAAGAATAAAAGTGAAAAGGCTTGTAACTTTCCCTCAGTCAGTGATGTGGGTCACATTTCACATAAAAAGGTTGACGATTGTACTGTCAGGCTTGAATACAACAGTCAGCCCCTCATCTACAAACAGAAGGTAGAACCTGAAGCAATCTGAAACCCGTCTTTCTGGATGACCCGATGAAAAGATCTTTGGTGTCCTGTTTGGTGCATGGAGATTTACAATCAGCCTTGTTCCTTGTTTCTTGGCATTAAGATCTTGGAAAAATCAGGCACCTTTTATCATGCTATCATAAAAAATATTCACTAGTTTTTTGTTTGTTTGCTTTCTGCTGCCTCAACATAAGGTATTTTAGTTCTTAGTTAACTCAAATCTCCAGATGACTCAAAATATATCCATACAACAAACTCTTCTCAATTTATAATAGTTTACACATACATTTACCTCGGGAAGCCAGGTAGGTGTCTTAAGAGATGAGTCTGTATTCAAATATGAGTACACAACTGACTGTAACTTTTTAATATTATCCCTAAGTTCTACTTACAAGAAGAGTAAAATCAGAGCCTGGAATGGTGGTATATTCACTGACAGGCTGAAGCAAAAGGATCACAAGTTGGAGGCTTGGCTGGGCCACATAGCAAGTTTACAGTCAGTCCAGCAACCTACACAGACCCTGTCTCGAAATGATAAAATAACACAGGGCTTGGCATTTGCTTAGCATATACAAGGCCCCAAGTTTAAGCCCTACTACTGAGAAAAAAAAACTTAAAAATCACATTTAAATTGATTCTTCAGGAGTGATGTTTACAGCTGACTGAATTTAATTATATCACATTAAATTTTTGTGCTACAATACTATCAAGGAACTAAAAAGACAACTAGCAGAATAAGAGAAAATATTTATAGATTATGTGTGTATGTATAGAAAATTCAAAGAACTCTTAATAGGAAAAAGACAAAGATGTACAATATAAGCAAAATATTTGGTTATTTCTTGAAAGATATTTAAGTGGGTCAATATGCCTATGGGATGCTAAGCTTATCATTAGTCTCCAAGAAAATATAAATAAAACCACGGCAGAATTTGGACCTGAAGGCAGAGACTTGTGATCACTTCTACTTAGAGGCTAAGGCAGAAGGATGTTCACTTGGGAGACAGACAGCTTAGGCTATCTTGGGCTACACAATGAGACTATCCTAAAACAAACAAACAAACAAAACACAAAACAGATTCAGTGCACCAGCCTAGTCTAAACTGTAGGATCCTACTGACACCACACACTCTAGACACAGGACTTGGAGGAACTGAGTTGGGACTGACCTGGAAGCCTCCTCCCTGAGAACTGGCTCTTGCAGTATTCAAAGGAGCTATTTATTCAAACTGCCAAGGGAGAGGAGCAAATGTAGTCCTACCCAGCTTTGAAGTCCATGAGCCATAACAGTGACTGGCCTGGCAAAATATCCCCAGTGATACAATAGTGGCACTTACATTTTGGGGGTAATCAACAGCCATCTACTTGGACTTAAGGTCCTCTCAATAGGAGGGGGTTTGTGCCTAGTACTGTAAACCTAGTCAACTATTGTGACTGGATGTCACAAACCTCAAAGAACCTACTACTGTCATTTTCCTAAACCAATATAATTTCTAAGTATATTCTAAACTTAACCTTTTATCCACAGGTAAGAATGGCTCTCATTCCACATCAAAGAAGCTCTTTTGGCAACAGATGGAGATTATTACAGAGATCCACAACTGGGCAAAGGCAGAGAACAGGAGACTGTGGGTGCCCAACTCCAACTGATACATCTACAACAAAACCCTGACACGTAAGGCTCAGGGAAAATCATGGACGAGGGAGTAGAAAGATTACAGGAGCCAGTTCACACATGGTGGCTCACAACTACAGCCAAATGTAATTCCCAGGGACCTGAAGTCTTCCTTCTGGCCTTCAAGGGCACCAGGTATGCAAGTGAGGCAGAGACATAAATGCAAGTAAAACACTCATATACATACAATAAAATTTAAATTAAAACTTAAAAAGATCAGAACAACAAAACAAAAGAAAACAAACCACAAATCCACAATGGCACACTTAACATCACTAGAGTGGCTACAGTAAAAAAACAGTCACACAGAATCTAAAGAAAATTGAATCTGAACACTCTACACTACTCATAGGAATGTGAAATGGCATGGCAGTTTGAAAAACTTTGGGGGAGATATCTCAAAAAGTCCAACACAGAATTAATATACTTAAAAAAATTAAAAAGAATTATATGACTCATCATTTCCGTTCCCAGGTGTTTGTCAAAGAAAATGAGTACATGGCATACTTTTTACACGAGTACCTATAATAATCTATAATTGCAAACCTAAGTGAACAACTAAAACCTATGCATATGTGTATATGTTTACTTATCATGTGGACTATTATTTGGGAATAAAAGATGTACTGATATATGCTACAGAATAATAAATAACCTTTGAAAACACTGTCCTAAGTCAAAGAAGCCAATCACAAAAGGCCCCATGTTGTTTGAGTTCAATTACATGAAATGTCAATAGCTGGCCAAACTTGTAAAGAAAAAAGTAGACAAGTGGTTAAGCCTGAGGGGTAGATTAGAGACTGAATGTGGTCCCACTGCTAATGGGTACAGAGCTTCCTTAGAGAAACAAATGTTCTAAAACAGAATGCTGTAATGGTTGCCAAGAAGGCTCTGTATGCATTAAAAGAACACTGAATTATATCATCTCAATGGACTAATTACAAGGTATATAATATATATATATATATACATACACACACACACACACACACACACACACACACACACACACACTAACTGGAGACATAGCATTACTTAAAGGACAGGAAAGTAGAATAGAAGCCCTTAGACCCAAAGGAGAAAGTAAAGCCTGAAAAAAGTTTTGTTAGAAATAATCTACAAAATGTACAAATCACATGCATGTAGCAATACTTTACAGCAGCATAGTCCAAATAAATCTGACATACCTACATCCCTGATGAAATTCTGAGGTCTATGTCCAGTGTCTACAAAATGTTGGCAGTAATCATTATGGGGATTTAAGCTCTGCGTTCCCTAAAGAAATGGTCAAAATTAAATACACAGTATGCACTCTGATGGTAGATATACTAACTTTGTGTTTTTATTATGAAGCTGCACAAATTATGATAGATTGAAAAAAGAAACACTGATATTTGAAAATACAACTAAAACATTACTTATCAACAGCTATTGTATGAATACACCATTATCACAATCTAAATACTAGAAGACTATTTCATGAGTAATTTAAGATCTTTATTTAATACTGAGATCTCTCAAACATTGAAAAGGTACTAAGAAAAAGTAAGCCCTTTCAGGCACAGAGCTTAGCTGTCAACAGCCTTAAGACTGGAGAGGTATTTTACCTTAAGAAAGGTGCTGGAATCTTTGTAAATCTCTTCTTCGTATGGCAAATTTTCTTCCTCCTGTTGCAATTCTAGTTCGTCCTGGGAAAGGGAAGATTAAGAAAACATTTAAAACACACGTGTAGCTGGTGTGCTGGTGTACCCTTTAATCCCAGCACTCAGGAAGCAGAGGCAGGTGGGTCTCTGAGCTGAAGGCCAGCCTGGTCTGTATTTAATTATTGTATCTTAAGGCCCAGTGTGTCTTATTTGCCTCAGATATATTTATACTAGCACTCATTTAAGTCTTTAGATTTACTTTTTAAAAAAAGTTTTTGTTGATGTACTTATTTTATGGGTGTTTTGCCCTATCAGAAGAAGGCCTCAAATTCCCGGAACTGGAGTTACAGATGGTTGTGAGCCACCTTGTGGATGTTGGGGACTGAATCTAGGTCCTTTGCAAGAAGAGTAGCAAGTGCTCTCAACCACAGAGCCATCTCTTTAGCCCTATTTTTATTATTTTTAAATTATGTGTAGTAGGCATGTGTGTCCGCATGTTGGTATGTACACGAGTGCAGGTGCCTATGGACAGACGTGCAGGTGCCTATGGACAGACATTGGAAACTCAGGTTTTGTTAAGTGGGTAGGGAAGGGACATGTGTGCGTGTGTGTGTTTGAAAAAGTCATATGGACATCAACTATTTTATAAGATACTCAAATATATAGACATATATAAAAAAGAGTTTAATTCACACAGAAGCCATGGGTTGCAAAATAAAAATCCCAGTGCTGGTGTGGGATATCTCCTCTTGAGTCAGGGGTGTCAAGAAGACCCCCCAAAATAGGCTATTATCATTGTTCTTGGTTGCCCACCAGAACCTGATGGTAGATGCAATCACTAGGGATACACACACTTGAGTCACAAGATATGGAGAAACTGAACTGACACTAACCAGAAAGTTTCCTCCCTGCTGCTAGCTTTTATAAGGCTGGAAAGTGCTATGTAGGCGGCTGGGGGGAAAAAACAAACCAAAACTCACCAACACCTTTCTCTAGTTGTGAACCTCATCATACAGTAACAACTGGCCTGGCAAGGTATTTGTATGGTGGTTAGTACAGAGTCAATTGGGCAAAGCGTCAAGTATCTGTAGAAAACTCAACCATAAAAGGACATCTATATAGGCAACATATATAAATAGTAGAAAAGGGGATGAGGGATAAAAATATTGTAAGAGCCAGAAACTGCAGAGGACCTAGATGAATCAGTGTCTTCTGGACATGCCAGGACTGCTGTACTCATGAACTTAACAAAAGGTCAAGCCAGTCAACATTCCATCATGGAAGGTGAAGAGACTCAGGAGTTCCCCATCCCTAGCTGAGGAACTATTAAGAGATGGCTGAGGAGCTATTAAGAGATGATGTTGCTGGCGGGGGGCGGGGCGTCTTTCTTTAGGAGTGTGGTTCCTGGTAAGTTAACCATGGTCCATGGGAGGGGAGATGGAAGAATGGAAGGTGGAATGGATGCATCATAATTAGGGGTTAATGTGATCAAAATACACCATACACATGCATGAAATTCTCGAAAGATTAGTAGGGAACTATATTAAATCAAAAGAAGTAAGGTTTAACTTGGCTTCTTTTAGAAATGATTATACAACTGCTTTGGAAGCCCTTGAGTTGTCAAAGTACTTTAACTTTATTATCTTGTGCAACAATGTCATACAAACATGACTGCTGCAGCCCCTCAAAATCTGCTGCATTTCTATTACTTAATGTTTATAATATACTTATCTTTTGCTGTTATGAAAGGTATTGCTAGTACTTAGCAATAATTATATTGTTTTATATACATAATCATGTAAGCGACATACTCTTATATAAAATGAGCAAGTTGATACGAGTCTTTAACTGCAAACACAAATGTTACGCAAGGATTTTAGCACATCTTTAAATTCAGCTTTCTAAATGAAATGAATTTATTAGAAGGATTACTTTCCTCAACCACGTATACAACTATCTTATTTGCTGTCTCTTTCCCTACTTGCCTTGTATTCTTCGACTTTGTCTTCATCTGTAACACCTTCATCCAGGCACTTCCGTTTAGAATTTGGAGCAGTTGTATCATAGGAAGCCCTAAAAAGTAAACTGCAACTGTCACACAAGAAAATACAAAAGGATCTGCTTATATTACTATTAACAAGTTATAGGAACAAAGTCAAATGTTTCCTGATTAAGTATCTATTTATTCAGCTTATAAATCATCCAAAGCATCACAGGCAATAATTTGTAGCTTATTTTTATAAGAAGGCAACCAAGTGAAAAAATAAGCTACTATAAATACTGTATTATGAAAAGAAACTTTTAAACTATGTGTCCTTTCTGCTAGTTTATGTATATTTTATATTATCAACTGTAAGCAAACGGATACACTTGATAAACTAGGATTTTAAAGATTATGAAACATTTTCTGAATTATCAAATAAATATCATTTTTAAATTGTACTTTTACAATTTCATAAAATTATTATTTATAATTTAACATTACTTATGGTATGTAAAGCTAATTCTTAGTATAAAATTTCAGTTCTACCTACTTTATAAAAGGGAACTTAATGTTTTCAGAAGGCAAATATTTCATAATTTCAAGCTGACATTAAAAACTGCTTCCAAAATCTGTTTTCACACTTTTCCTAGCAACAAATTCATACCTACAATTAACTTCATTGAGAAACCAACCCTTAATCGGTGGTTCCAGTTCTCATGAGGCTCAGGCAGAGGTGTTGCTAGGCCAGCATGGGGTACATAGCATGACTATGTCTCACTCCCCTAAATAACCTCCATGAATAAGTCACAACTACAAAAATCAAACAAACGATCCTTTCCCACCATAAACATGTCACTGAAATGGCTGCTCAACATACCTGCAATTTTCTCGTGTTTCAGCAATTTCCCTCTGCTCATCTTTGCTATTTAACACAGCACCAATGCTATCTGCACTTTCAGCTCCCAGCTAGGAAGCAAAAGCCCAGTTAGTTCAGAAGGCACTGTTCATACACTGCAGAATGTGCTGATAAGTTTAATACACCAAATATTTTATAAAAGCAACAACTCCCATAACATACTATCAATAGGCTTGCAAGGTAAACTGGAAGTGAACTGGAAGATCCTTTTAATTAAGAATGACTTTGTCTGCTGGAAAATACTTGATGTATTTGGTTATATTTAAAATTAAGATGACTTCTTTTAGACTTTTTTGAATAAAACACAATTTAAGAATAGTAGCAATAACCAAAAAAGGCAAAGCACTTCATATGGACTGCTTCATAAACCATCCCATGGTCTCACAAGAATTTATTCCATTTTATTATAGAAAAAATTTTAATAAAGCTTACTAATAGCTTTAAAAAAATGGTAAAGTCAACTTTCGGTGGCCACTGGGGAAATTCTGCAGAATGCAACAAATGTAAAAAGGCTAAGCTGAATAAAGCCAATTCACAGGGAACTTTCCAAGCCAGACCAAGGGCACAGAAGAGCATGAGGAACTCTCCTTGGTATTATGAGAACATCTGCATTTAGTAGATCCTTTAGCTCCAGGGAGAGAAGGCATACAAAAATATCAGTGATGAAAATTAGCATATTTGACTTCAACAAAATATTATCTTAATCTACCACTTCGGATGACTGCCCTCATTTCTCCAACGAAAAATCTCTTCCAATATAAATAATCAATTTTAACTCCTCCATAAAATCTTCTCTAATTCTTTTTGGTCGGAGGGCAAAACACCTACTTCCTATGGTTGGAATGTTTTCCAATTTCCTTCTCATGACTAATTTATCTCTATTTGTAATTCACATCTCAAATACAAGTCATTTCTTCAATATTTAGCGATGGATTTAGCAAGCTGCCTCACTAATACTTTGCACATTTTTCTCCACTTATATTGATCTGCTTGGTGCAATAAAAACAGCCTCGGATTTTAAATAAAACACCGTGCAAAGTGCACCTTCTGCAGGTGTAGCCTACTAACCGGCAAGCACTTACATACTCGTCCACAAGCTTCAATGAAAGCCAAAGGTTTGGAAGGCAATATTTGCAGAGACAAATCTCAGTTAATTTCTGGGGAGGAGTGGCCAGGAGAGACAACAATCTTGGAAACCCATTCCTTGTTTGGTAAGTGACCACAACACTTCCTGTTTCAAATACTTACAAAGGAAGATTTCAAACACTGTGTTTTAGTACAGAATGTAAAACGTTACTCTTCGTTTGAGTCTTCCGACAAGATCTCAAGAAAGTAATACAAACTTCCTACGAAACCAGCCTCAAGAGCGTGAAGCCAGGCTGCAGACGGCTCAGCCACTAAGAGCGTGCACCGCTCTTCCAAAGGACCCGAGTTCAAGTCCCAGCACTCGAGTCAGGAGGCTCACAACCACCCGCCACTCGGGCTCCAGGCCGATCCCACACCTCGGGTCTCTGCTGGCACGTGGACTCACGTGGGACTTCAACAGAGAGAAGTCGAGGCTGGGGAGCCGCTTGTCCCCGTGTGAACCACTTGACGACGACCGCCAAGTGCACCCCACCACTGAGAGGGGGTCCCACAACCAAGGGCGGCACTGGCTGAAGACGCCCACAGGCGCTGCACCTGCCTGAGCTAAGAACGTGGGGAGGCCGGGGAAGGAAAGCCTCGGGACAAAGACCCTGACTCGGGCAGGAGAGCTCACAGACAGGGCCGGCGGGAAGCCGAGGCGGCCGCGCACGCACACTGAACGCCCCCCTCCCGCCGCACACCTGCTGAGCCAGGAGCTGCCGCCGCAACTTCTGCCGCTCCCGGATCTCCTGCAAGCGGCTGTCCATGCCCCGGCTCCCGCTCCTCACCACTCACACACCCGTCGCTCGCTAACACACAGCCGGGAACCACAGAGACCCCCGCAGAGCTTCCGACAGGCAGACTTTCACGTTTCTCAGAAAGGATTTCCGGAGCGCCCAAAACTGGCCGGCCCAGACAGGAAGTCCCGCCTCCCGGACGCCGGGGACATGACATCACGGGACGAGGCCCAATGAGGATCCTAGGTGGGCGGGGTGGAGGGGGGAGGAGCCGCTGTCGGCCGGTCAGCTCAATTTGTAACGCCTTTCTGGAAGGTTAGGTTTTTACTGATCTTAAGAAAAGTATTCGTCCTTTTATCTCGTTAACCAGCACCCACCTGCCAGTCCTGGCTTTTTAAAATTTGAGGTATGGGTGTGGGTGTGGGGACACCAGACCTTGAGCAGAGACCCACTTCCCCTTCGGCCTGGGAGTAGGCAGCTGTAAGACAATGTTTACTAAAAACATGCTTACTAAAAACAATACAATGCCCGGGGCAATAAGTTCCTGGAAAAGGCTTGCCCACGGAACCACCCTGACCTCGACCTTGTCCAAAGACTAACCGCCTCTTCTGACACGCCCAGATCAGTTTTGGGGGTCAGAGCAGAACCAGCCAGGGTAGAGGAGAGAGTAGAAGCTTCTCTGGAGGGAGCCTTTCTTAGGAAGTTTTCTTGAACCTTTTTGGGGCCTGCTTAAAGTTTTCTTTATATCGTTGAACGAGTCTCTGTGTTGTCAATCCCCGACACCCTCCCCACGTTCTCGGACACAGGCTGCGTAGCAGACGCGACATGTGGGTTTCTTTAACTGCAAAACTAACCGACTTGCGAAAGATTGGATCCCCACTCTGACAAACTGAGTGGCCTAGGCGAGTTAGGGAGATTTTGTACTAGGACAGTGGTCAGAGGGCCGGCATGGGTGCAAGGAAGTGGCTGACTTGGGAGGCTGAGGTGGGAGGATCCAGGAGTTTGGGGCCAGCCTCAGGTACTTAGTGAAATCCTTTCCAAAAAAACAGTAAACCAGAAAGTGTTGGAACGTTCAAAGAATAAACTCCTAGCACAGAGAGTCCTGGAAACGTATCATGCATTTCTCAAAAACTTTCCCAAGTTGTTCTCTGACCGCCTTATAGCTTGGCACGCAGACACACACACACACACACACACACACACACACACACACACTCACACAAATTAAATACGTTAAAGAAAAAGCCTAACCTAATTTCAAGAGAGCAGCCCTTAAAAATTATTTGCATAATAGTAGATTATGCTATATGATAAAAATGTTCATTTCCAAAAAAATGCTGTAAAACATTTGAATATAGTGTTAATATATATTTATTTAAAATTCAGTTGTATTGCTTAGTAATCATGACTGCTGATTTACATTTTTTGCCAGTGATGGGACTAGATACTTAATCACTGAGCATTTCATACGGCAAGCACTGATGAAAATACATATATTTTTTTCTTCATGCAGTTTACTGTTTAAAGAACACCTGTTTCCCTCCGTGAAGTGCTGCGCAGGATGAATTCCAGGTTTCGTTTACCTACACTGTGTTCTGAAGCAGTGATTGGGCTGCGAGTCTGATAGCTGTATATCAAAATCTCTTGCCTTCCGATGAAAATGACTGAAGGATGGACAAAAAAATCAGAAGGTGGAACAAACTAATCTATTGTTCTTGATCACTCATACTCTCTGCTTCTGCAGACCAGGGAACGGACACCATCTCTTTCTTAAAAACTCATAGCTAGTTAAAAGAGACCCACATTTTTTCAACTTCAGTTGCTTCTGAACATGCCAGCTCCCCCTTCCATCCAATGTAAGATATCCTTTAAAAATAACGGAGTGAATTCCAGCCTCCTGCATGGAAGCTGAACTGATAAAAATGGGTCAATACTATTAAAGTACTTACAATGCCAATGGGATCCATCAGAGAATTTTTGCAGTTTATACAAAGAAAGGGATATAATTCTATCTGTAATTCTATTTTAAATCTATTCCTCCCACCAGTGAATTATAAAAAAAAACCTAGACCGTATCAATACACCTGTAGATTCTGTACATGCTTATTTGTACACCCATTCACCTTGCCAACGCAAGGGTCATAAGTGTGTATGAGAGTGTGAGAATAAGAAAAAAATGTTTAAAGTCCATGTGTAGTTCACAATCCTTGAGGGAGCGATTTCATTTGTCAGCACTTCATTTAAAGAAATAATGATACACATAATTTGTACATCTGCATCCAAGCCCCTTAACAATGATACCTCCAAACCTGTGTATCAAACTTCCTGTTGTATACCTAAAAGTATCTCCCATCACTTGTCATGTTGTTTCTGTTTCTTACAAAACATCATGATGAAAATTAATTCCCATTGGAAGATGTGACTTTTAAAAATAATTTTTAGTGAATCTCCTCTTTGACAATTTCATATTTGTATTAAGTTCCAATTATTGTAGCCCTCCACCTTTCAATATTACCCACGTACCTATTACCTATGCCACATGGCCCTTACTGACACTCATGTCTTTGGGTCGTCTGCTTGTTTTGGTTGATTGGCTGGTGACTGGTTTATCTGGATTGGTTTTGTTTTGAGACCCACTGAATTTAACCAGAATTGTATGTAAGACTATGGGTTTGGAACTTTCCACTGGAGCCTGGTAGGCTTCTCAGTAGGTACATAACTGGAGACAGTGACTGCCCCTTGCCTGGAATCTGTCAAGATAGACAGTAGTTCATCAGGGAGAAGTAGTGCCCCATGAGACCTTCCCTAACCCATGATTGACTGTTGACAGACCCAGTTTTGTGAGGTCATGACTTCATGGGATGTGCCATGACCAGAAGACATGCCCTATTTCCAGTTCTTTCATTCTTTCTTTCCCGGTTCCCTGAGGCTTGAGGAGGAGGTATAAATGTCTTAATTAGGGCTGAATACTCAAAGGTTCAGTTATCCTCAGTACCTTGAGCAACCATAAATCTCTACATAGAGAGAAAGGAGATGGGACATTTAAGAGGTGATTGAGTCATAAGAATTCCATACTCTTGGATGGATTATTTGCTTTATATAAAGGGTTTTGATGGAAATTTTTCTCTTTTTTTTTTGCATTCCTGCCTTCTACCATGTAAGAATATGATGTTTCTGCCCTCTTGAAGAGACTTGCTTAAGTTAGCATATTAATACCCCGCAAAAATACAGAAAACATCATAATCTTTGACTGCCCAGATTTCAGAACTATGAGAAATAAATTTACTGTTGTGTTAATATAAAATCAACCTAAATGTATCAATTATTCTTACTCTCAAAAATATCAATCCTACTCCCCCAACAGTTCCTACTTCAAATAATAAGATTAAAAACAAGCCATTTCCTAAATGAGAAGCATTCTAATTTCCATTAGCTTCTGTATCTATATCTATTCTGTATAGCACACACATGCACGCGCGCGCACACACACACACACACACACACACCATTTTTCTACCATAACCTTATATTGATCCTGTATCCTATCCTAATTTGTCTAATCATATCTGGTTCATCCAAGTCTTCTTAACATTTGTGGAAAACTGCAAGTCTGTCATTTCAAACTTGACTAAAATATGCTGTCTAATGACACAGTTTAGTAAATCACCATAAAGAATATATGGTGTAAGAAGAAAAGCAGGGTGTGGGTCACTACAGTAGGATTTTGTGATATCAATATGTCTGCCAACATCTCCATATCTCCATATGCAACACTAGCCATCTCTCCACTGATGGATAGGCATTTACTGACTGAAGTTTGGTCAGGAATGCTCACAGGCATGTCTTAAATGTCAATGATACACACTTGCTCTACTAAACAGACACAAGTACTGCTGACCACAGCTGTCATTTGTCAACTGACCTGCCAGAACCAATACCCATTTCTTAAGTATCACACATTAGGGTCAGTTGATTTAATTTGTGTAGCTGTTTGGTGATTTTTAGTATAATAGTGTAGCATGAATTCTAATTGGTATTAATAAAAAAACCCAGAGATAGATACTGGGGTTAAAGCTAAAGATCACAGAAACAAAGCAGTCAGCTACTAGCTCTTGTCTCACCTTCAGACCAAAGGGGCGATCCTGTCCTGCATCCACTGAATCTCAGATTGCTCTCAACCAAACCTCAGACTGCACTGAGTTCCTGTCTCCTCCTGCCTTATAGTCCTCTATAGTGCTGGGATTAAAGTCGTGGCATCCCAAGTGCAGAGATCACCTTTGGTGAGCTCTGTTTCTCTTTTAGACTGGATCAATTTTGTTTAGCTCAGGGTGGCCTTGAACTAACAGAGATCGTCATCCAAGTGCTGGGATTAAAGGTATGTACCACCACTGCCTGGCCTCTATGGCTAACTAGTGTGGCTAGTTTTGCACTCTGATCTTCAGGCAAGCTTTATGTGCTAGATCATAAACACAATATCACCACATAATTTGGTTTGTATCTGGAGATAATTTTCTTGAACACGAGAGAAAACAAAGCACAGAGTTATCTAGCATAAGCTAAAATAATTTAAAGAGGGTAAAGATTTTAAAACTTCTACCCATTGTAAAATGAAAGTCATACTAGGCAAATAAAGAACAAAGCATGAAATTTTGAATTTTTTCTAAATTGATTTCACCAAAAGGGACTAAAACAAGAAAGATAGGTTTATGCTTTTACCAGTGTTATAGTAATATCCTTAATGCAAATTATTATGAGATCAGAATAAGTACTTCAGAGGGAAACACAGCAAAGTCTAATATGTAGGTTAACTCCCCGAGTGTCTTATAATTCATGTAGCGTATCATTTCAATAGTTTTAAGAAAAATTTTACTACATATTCTGTGTGTGTATGAATGTGATGTGGTGTATGCACATGTGTGGAGTTGTACATGCCTTGTGCAAGCATGAAGAGACCAAAGGAAGACGCCAGATATTCTGCTAACTAGTTTTCCACTTTATTTCTTTGAGACGGGGCCTCTCACTGAGCTTGGAACAATGCAGTGGTCAGCCAATCCTAAGGAGCCTCCTGTCCCTGCCCCTTTCCAGGTGCTGAAATGACAGGCACACAGGGTTGTGCACATCTTTTTGTGTGACGCTGGGATCTGGACTCAGGTCTCATGCTGGTGCAGCAAGTGCTCTTACCCACTAAGCCATGCCTCCAGTCCTCCTTTATTCTAATTTATTTTTGGTTGTGAGCCTAGCCTTTAATGGCTAAGCCACCTCTCCAGCCAGTTTATTGTGCTTGAAAATCAACTAAAAAATTAAGAAAAGAAAAGGCATAAGGGTTTAATTATAATTTTGAGAATATGCATTGAAATAACTTTTTATAAGGTATTCTACTATTTGGATACAACTAACAAAGTATTTCCTTTGAAACAGTAACGTACTGTAGAAACTTCCTAAGATACACAAACATATAAAAATCTTGAATGGAGTGTAATGTGGCAACACTGCTCCTACTAGACACCACAGAATAACTAATAAAAATCCCCATGCCATGAATGGACAGGAGTGGGTTACCTCCTTCGGAGCTGTTGACAAGTGAAGTCCCTCAGAACCCCCAATATTGCAGACTTTTGCCAATACTCTTGGTTTCCCTCCGGAACTTGACAGCAAGATCTTATTGTGAAGACTTAGATGATTTAAAGCATCTGTAGGGAAGGTAGAAAGGGGGAGGGCTTGGTCTGATCTTAGGCGGGACCATGTTTATTCACAGTGAGAGGGCAATTTTATTACCCTCATGTGAAGATGATCAAAATGCCTACAGAAGAAAGTGGGGTGCGGCCTCTTAAAATAGGGATAGAAACAACTTCCATAGTCCCTTAGGAAAGCTAGGAAGACACCACATGCTTGAGTCGTAGAACCTGGAGAAATCCTGCTGGTACTCATTAGAAAGCTTCATCCCTAGCCGGGCGTTGGTGGCGTACGCCTTTAATCCCAGCACTCGGGAGGCTGAGGCAGGCGGATCTCTGTGAGTTCGAGACCAGCCTGGACTACCAAGTGAGTTCCAGGACAGCCTCCAAAGCCACAGAGAAACCCTGTCTCGAAAAACCAAAAAAAAAAAAAAAAAAGAAAAAAAGAAAAGAAAGCTTCATCCCTACCCGGTAGCTTTACTAGAGCTGGAAGGTGCTATGTACACCACTGGAAGAGAAAAAAGAATCAATAATTTAACCCAGTTGTGAACCCTGAGGGCTAGAACAATGACCAGCCCAGCAGGGTATGCCCACTGGTGAACAGTGACATGAAAGTCATAGGAGTAAACATCACTTGCTAATTTAATTTAAAATCCCCACTACAAGTTGAAACCAATACCTGACACCATTATCAGAGTCAAGAACTTGTGGCTGGGCTGGTCATAGACCCTAGAGGAGAACCTACTACTATTACTCTGCTAAATGGACATGGTATTAAACTGACTCCTGATGACTAATTATACTCATAGTTTGTGGCATCGCTCAACCTCATTGGCGGGGTGTGGGAACACCAGACCTTGAGCAGAGACCCACTTCCCCTTCTGCCTGGGAGTAGGCAGCTGTAAGACAATGTTTACTAAAAACATGTTTACTAAAAACAATACAATGCCCGGGGCAATAAGTTTCTGGAAAAGGCCTGCCCATGTTAACCGCCCTGACCTCGACCTTGTCCAAAGACGAACCGCACCTTCAGACCCACCCACATCCACCTCTGGTGTCAGAGCAGAACCAGCCAGGGTAGAGGAGAGAGCAGAAGCTTCTCTGGAGGGAGCCTTTCTTAGGAAGTTTTTCTTGAACCTTTTTGGGGCCTGCTTAAAGTTTTCTTTACATCGTTGAACGAGTCTCTGTGTTGTCAATCCCCGACACCCTCCGCACGTTCTCGGACACAGGCCGCGCGGCAGACGAAACAGCAGGGCTTATTCTTTTTTTTTCTCTTCCTTTTTAAAATTTAAGTTAGAAACAAGTTTATTTTATATGTCAATTCCAGCTCCCTTTCCTTCCCCTCCTTCTCATCCCTCCCCACTAGGCCCCCCAGTCCCCTACCCAATCTCCACTCCGATCCCCAGAGAGGATGAGGCCCTCCATGGTGGATCTCCAGAGTCTGTCATGTCATCCAGGGTAGGGTCTAGGTCCTCCTCCAAGAGTCCAGGCTGAGAGAACATCCCTCATTGTGGGATAAGCACTCAAAGTCTATTTTTATGCCAGGAATAAATACTACCCAAGGCCCCATAGATTACCTAGGCCTCCTCACTGACACCCACATTCAGGGGGTCTGGGTCAGTCCCATGCTTTCCACACAGCCATCAATCTGGGGTCCAAGAGGTCCCCCTTGTTCAGGTAGCTGTTTCTGTGGGTTAAACAAGCCCAGTCTTAACTCCTTTGCCCATCAGTTCTCCCTTTCTGACACTGGATTCCAGTTCAGTTCAGTGTTTATCTGTGGGTATCTGGGAGAGGCATATTCTTGCATTGAATAGCAATTAGCACAGAGACCCATAAGTGGTAAATGTGCAGAGAATCAGAGACTGGATTGCTCAGCCCTAAAATAAGCATTTCTATCACTCTACATCCTCCCAAGGCTTATCAATCCTGGTAGAAGAACCAGAGATGGTGGATGAGTACGTGAAATGTGTGTTTCCTGAACACAATAGGGCAATTGCACATTTGAGTTCACAGCAGTTGAGGCAGTATGCACAAGACCTTTTCAGGCTCAGGACACACAAAATTTTTGCATTGAAAAGGGAGAGGGACACAGAGTCCCACCCCTAGATGAAAAGTTATTGCCATTTGATAACTGCTGGAAGAAGAGAGAGAGGCAGTTTTCTCTAAGATTGTGGCCCCTTGTGTGTGGACCACCACACAGCGAAGGTCACATATCCAAGAGTATATGGGACTCACAAACTGTACTTGACGGGGTTTCATTAAAAAAGGAGGGAGGAGGAGGGGCACAAAATTGGGTAGCTGTGGAAGGGAAGGTGGGTCTGGGGGAAGTTGTGGGAAGGATGAAATATGGCCAAAATGCATTGTAGGAAATTCTCAAAGAACTACTAACAAATGAGAAAAAACAATGTTCTAAAGGCATTAGTACTGCAGCAGCTGCAAAGGTTACTGGGATGGAAGATTTAGTAAACTTAAACTTTCCATCAAAAAGGAAGCATCGTAGTTTTCAAGCAGGTCACTGTGTGCTACCCTTGAAAGTTTCTCTGAAAGAAAGCAGGTATTGACATGTGACAGCATGGAAGGATGGGAAAAATGGTGGATGGTCACAGGAACAGCATTTATCAACGAACATTGCAAAAGTAGGCTTGCCATAAAACTGTGGATTTGGAGGGAATCTCTTCCCTCCCTCTTTCCCCTTTTTGTTCCCTCCCTCCCTTTCTCTATCCTGTTTTCTGCGAAGGATGATGAAGCCAGATGTCCCCCCCCCCCCCAGAGGTTCATCTTTTGGTCTAGGATTTCCCAGCTCCAAGGATCATGAGCCAATAAGTTTATATTTGTTATAAGTGACATAGTCTGTGGCAACAGCTTAAAGCTTCTCAAATGGACAATGACTCTATATCTGCATATATTACAAAATACCAATTAAAAAGTTAGCAAGGGTGGGGCTGGAGACATGGCTCAGAGGTTAAGAGCACTAGCTGCTCTTCCAGAGGTCCTGAGTTCAATTCCCAGCAACCACATGGTGGCTCACAACCATCTACAATGAGATCTAATGCCCTCTTCTGTGATGCAGGCATACATGCAGGAGGAAGAACACTGTATGCATAAATAAAATCTTTAAAAAAAACTTATCAAGGCTGGGCGTTGGTGGCGCACGCCTTTAATCCCAGCACTCGGGAGGCAGAGGCAGGCGGATCTCTGTGAGTTCGAGGCCAGCCTGGTCTACAGAGTGAGTTCCAGGACAGCCTCCAAAGCCACAGAGAAACCCTGTCTCGAAAAACCAAAAAAAAAAAAAAAAAAAAAAAAAAAAAGAATAGTAAAATCCTTGGAGTTGCGTATATAACTTGCACACAGGAGTCAAGAATCTGTTCAAGTTCTGTAAGAAATGAAATGATGTATAAATATGCTACTTCTTGAGGCTCAGTCTGATGTCTGAGGAACACACGGTTCTGTGATCCTGCACATTCAAATCAAAGCCCGACTATTTAACACTCTCTTTTGTTCTGGTGGCTCAGTTCTTACTTCGAAGTTGAGTGTTGTCTGCTACCCAAACCTAAGTGCAAAGTGGCAAAAGCAACTAGAAAAGCAGTGTGAGGTCTGTGGTCAAGCAACAATGAAACCTGCATTAAGACAATTCACAATTTCAAGCCCGGTTTGTTCTCAGTGATCTGTTTTGGATTTTAAATACTTGTACAATTCTTGGGCCGGAGAAGGAAATAAAAGTTTTGTTTTACAGAGGACTACCGAGCTTTGATGTAGATAAAACAGTTATCCAGAGATTTGCGTCAGGAGAATACTGTGGGGTTTGTTGTTGCTGTTATTGTTGCTTTGTTTTCAATCTGTATTGGGCCTGGAAGGAAAGTTCTGCTTATGAACACTGGCTGTTCTTTGAGAGGACCTAGGTTTGATTCCCAGGGTCCATATGGAAGCTCACAACCATCTATGACTCCAGTTCTAGGGGATCCAATGACCTCAACTGAACCCCATGACCACTAAGCATGGGTCACATATACATGCAAGAAAAATATCCATACACATAAAATAGCATCAAATTTTACATGCGTGCCTGTGTATTCCATCAAACCATTGTGGTTTGAATGTGAAAAACTCCCCTAAACGCTTTGCTTGAACCTCTGGTCCCTACAAGATAGCATTTCTTTGGGAGGCAAAGGAGTCTTTGCAGGCTGGGGTTACCTGGAGTAAGAGGGTTGCTGGGAGTGGGCCTGACAGATAGTAGTGGAATCTTGCTTCCAACCCGAGCTTCTTGGTTGTTGCCTTGTAACAAGCGGTTACTCATGTTCCTGCTCCCCAACCCCCCAAACCTAAACTAGTCCTTCCATCATGTTCTCACTATGATAGACTATATTTTCTCAAATTGGCAACTAAAATAAATCTTCCTTTAAGTGGTTCCTTGTCAAGTATTTGGCTACAATAGTGATAAAAGTGACTAATAAAGTAAATTCCTTCTGAGAAAGGGTGGTAGACTTGACCATGCAATTCCTAGGGCTCTGAAACGTCTTTGTGGAACCAGGTATAGTGGAACACACCCTTAATCCCAGCAATTGGGAGGCAAGGGCAGGTGGATCTCCGAGTTTGAGGCCAGCCTGGTCTACATAGTAAGCTTCAGGACATTTAACTGTATAGTGAGACGCTGTCTTAAAAAAGCAAAACAAAACAACAACAAACTGCATTGTGGGAGGAATGTGGGAAAGTTTAAACACGTGAGGTACAGGCTACAGGCACAGGTTAATGAGTAACTTGGTGACTGTGGAAGGGGAGAATGACAATACAAAGGCAGACAAAAACAACTGTACTCGTTAGGTTTCAAGGAAGAACAGAGATTCTCCTGGGATTGTAGCAGCCTGTACAATTATCCTACAGCAATAGTAATGAAGAAAATCCCCTCTCCCCACACTCGCCTGTGGGCCAGTCTAAAGAAGGAACATTCTCCAGTTGAAGTTCCCCCTTCTCAGATGACTCAACACATTGCAAACTGGCAAACAAACAAACAAACAAGAAAACCAAACACCTAGGCAGGACACACCCCTTTAGCTCTTCAGCCACAGCGTAGATACACTAACAAAGCAGTTCCTATCAGAAATCCCCCCCCACAACGTTCTTAGCATCTCCAATATTCTTGGAGTCTCTATTGTAAGTTAAATTTCATTTTCACAGGTTTACACCGTTGTTTCTTAGAACCTCCCTTCAGGAAGTATGACCCTGCCACACATTGTCTAACTTGCATAGCTCTGTGGGACTTCTGAGTAGCATTCAGGACAGTGTAACTCCTGTATTCTGTAAGCCTGTAAAACAAGCACAACATAGTTAATAATGTCAAAGTCTGATGTCAGCTTGAGATACAGCCCAGCCCCCACTTCATGATGGGCTCTGCTTTAATTCCTGCTCTGACTTCCCGTCATGATGGACTGTGTAAACCAAAGAAACCCTTTCCTATCCAAGTTGCTTTTGCCTGTTGTCTTTATCATAGGGATAAAAACCAAACTAAGACAGGCAGGGCTATCAAGACTATTGGAGCCCAAATGATCCTCAGGTGATGGATATGGACACAGGGTTTGCCCTGTGGAGTTTAGCTTATATTTTAATTCAATCTTTAAGTTTTTCTACTGTTCTGTTTTGGAATGGGATTATTTGCTCTGGGTCACTGCATACTTGATATGTATAAACTTTTTGTTTAACACTTGACCACTAGCTGATGTCATCCTTTGGGGGAGATTATTGAATCGTTAGGAGGTTGGACCTAGCCTAAAGAAGTGGATGTCTGGAAGGGATGTGCTTCATGGATTACAGCCCAGCACTGCTTTTGGCCCAATCTCTCTGCTTCCTGATTAATTGTCCCATCTGCCGCGCAGCCTGTGTCCGAGAACGTGGGGAGGGTGTCGGGGATGTAAAGAAAACTTTTAAGCAGACCCCAAAAAGTCTCAAGAAAACTTCCTAAGAAAGGCTCCCTCCAGAAAAGCTTCTGCTCTCTCCTCTACCCTGGCTGGTTCTGCTCTGACCTCCAAAACTGATCTGGGCGTGTCAGAAGAGGCGGTTAGTCTTTGGACAAGGTCGAGGTCAGGGCGGTTAACATGGGCAGGCCTTTTCCAGAAACTTATTGCCCCGGGCATTGTATTGTTTTTAGTAAACATGTTTTTAGTAAACATTGTCTTACAGCTGCCTACTCCCAGGCCAAAGGGGAAGTGGGTCTCTGCTCAAGGTCTGGTGTCCCCACAATTAATGCCCTGAAAAAAATCACCAGCTACATACCTTTGCCACCATGAACCAAGCTGTACCAGGTTCCATGTCTTCCCCACCACGACAGATTTTCCCTCTCAGATCATGAACCCAAATAAAGCCTTATGTTTTTGCCATATTTTGGGGATGAGAAAAAGGATACACAAACCACCATAAATATGGATAGAATTCTTTTTTTTTTTTTTTTTTTTTGGTTTTTACGAGACAGGGTTTCTCTGTATTGCTTCGGAGGCTATCGGTCCAGCCCGGCCTTGAACTCACAGAGATCCGCCTGCCTCTGCCTCCCGAGTGCTGGGATTAAAGGCGTGCGCCACCACCGCCCGGCCTAGAATGTGTAATTCTAAACTGCATGTACCTTGTTATTATAACCAGCACAAATACTGGTTTACCCTAAAGAGTTTAGTTTCAAATGAATGTGAAAGGCAATCTAGAAAGATAGTGACATCAGCCTTTGACTAAGAGGCTAAATCTGTTTCTGATTATGGAAAAATGCATCTAAAAGCAATCATGGGTCACTGTGCATGGCAGGCTCCCACTGTTCTCCAGGCATTTAGAGCAGATGACTTGTGAGTGATGCGGAGTTCCTGCTTGTTGACCAGCCATCAACTACTCAGAATTCCTTCTAATTGGAGTTAGCCTCACTTGATTCTTCCTCGTCCATTCATAGGAAACATGTACACTAAATAAGCACGTAGATTCTAATGAGAGTTAGGAGAGAAAAGAAACATGGCTGTTTGCCACAGGAGATTGCAAAAAGAAAAAGGAAGGTCGCGTTTTCTCATTCTTGATAGGAACTGGCTTCCAACTTAAATTTCCAGCTGGAATTGCTTTGCTGTTCCTCTGAAGTAAAAACTGTCGCACAACCTGTCAAAACCAGCTCATATCTGCAGTGCTCTATTTGGGAAACTGGAAAGTGTATGATGAAGAATTTTACTATACTTATATGTAGCCTAGACTGGAAGTTGATGGAACTTGATAGAGCCACACTAGCAAAAAAGATAACACGTGATCGTGTGCCCATACATGTTGCTGATGTGTAAATCAGAAAAAGGTTTAAATATATAGGAAATACATTTGTACTTAGAATGGTGAGCATAGAGGATGACAATATTCTTTGTTTATTAAATAAACAAAGCTTTCTGCTTCTCTTAGAATGGAGCTGCTCTGTCCTGTTCCTGGACAGGAACTTAAGAGACCTTTCTTGCATTTTTGGTTATATTTAAGTGTGCATGTGTGCGTGCATGCATGCGTGCGTACGTGTGTGAGGATGGGTGTGTGGAGGCCAGAGTTGATATGGAGTATCTTCCTCAGTCACTCTTCACCTTATCTTTTTTTTTATTTTTCTATTTTTTTATTTTTTGGTTTTATGAGACAGGGTTTCTCTGTATTGTTTTGGAGGCTGTCGGTCCAGCCTAGCCTCGAACTCACAGAGATCCTCCTGCCTCTGTCTCCCAAGTGCTGGGATTAAAGACCTGTGCCACCACGCCCGGCTTTCACCTTATCTTGTAAGACAGGTCTTTCAGTGAAATCAGAGCTCGCCATCTTGCTAGAATGACTGGCTAATAAGCTCTGAGGAGCGGCCTGTCTCAGCCTTAACCTGACCCTTCCCACCCTGTGAACACTGATGTCATATATACACACAGTCATGTCCTGTCCCTTACCACCCTGTGAACACTGATGTCATATACACACAGAGTCATGTCCTGTCCCTTCCCACCCTGTGAACACTGATATCACACACACAGTCATGGCCTGTCCCTTCCCACCCTGTGAACACTGATGTCATATATACACACAGTCATGTCCTGTCACATCCCACCCTGTGAACACTGATGTCACACACACAGTCATGTCCTGTCCCTTCCCACCCTATGAACACTGATGTCATATACACAGAGTCATGCCCTGTCCCTTCCCACCCTGTGAACACTGATGTCACTCACACACAGTCATGTCCTGTCCTGTCCCTTCCCACCCTGTGAACACTGATGTCATATATACATCATATACACACAAGAGTCATGCCCTGCTTTGGGTGTCCACCCCCTACCAGTTCTGGGAATCCAAAATCAAGCTCTAATTTTTGTGTGGATCTTGAAGGACACGAGTGTAATGCAGCCTTCTGTAACACGAAAAATAAAAGACCCACAGACAGATACTGGGGTTTAAGTTTTAAGCTGAAGATCAGACAAGCAAAGCAGCCGGCCATTAGCTCTTAATACTACCTCAGCTCAGACCAAAGGAGTGATCCTCAAACTGCTCCCAACTTCACTACTCCCCAGATTCACTCAGACTTCTGTTCTCTCCTCAAGGTGGCTATACTGAATACCTCTACCTTTTATCCATCTCAAATCCTGGAATCAAGGGCATGAGCTTTGATTCAATCTCTGGTATCCCAGAGTGGTCTTGAACTCAGAGACCTATCTGCCTCTTAATCCTGAGTTTTGGGATTAAAGGTGTGTGACTGGCTTCTGTATGGCTGCTTTGATCTCCAGTGGCTTTAATAAATCATAAACAATATATCAACACAGCCTTCCCTGTGCAGATACCCATTCCATCCAATCAGGCCTGAGGCCCACCTAGGTCTGGAGTATGCAGAAGAGGATTTAATGGGAGCACTTTTTTTCCTGAATTGATTACAAAACATTTCCACATTTTCAAGAGTTGAAGGCTTGGTGCCTAATTCTTGATGTTATTTGGGAGTAACTCTACGAGGTGGGCCCACCTGGAATTAGGTTACTTATCCTAACACCACCTTCCCAGGGATGGCTCCAACCACTGTAGACTAGCTCCTTCCACATCAATCACCGATCAAGAATTTGTACAACAGGCTTGTCCACAGGCCAAGCTGGTGGAGGCATATTCTCAAATGTCCTTCCCTCTTTCAGAATGATGTTAGCCTGTGTAAATGGACAAAAACAAACCAGCAAAGACGTGCTGTAGTTTGTTTAACAATTTAACCAGTGAAGGATATACAGTTTGCTTCCAGTTTTTAATATTCTGAATAAACCTACTCTAAATATCTGTGTACAAGATTTTTGAGAACCTAAGTCTTTACTTCCTTAAGCTGTATGTACATGGTGTAATTGTGTAGTTGAGTGTTTGGTCTCTAAACAAACTTACATGATGTCTTACAGAGCATCTGTATCATTTTATATTTTCACCATCAGTGTGTGCATAATCTACTCCTTCAGGCCCTTGCCCGCATCTGGTATTCTATTTTTATTCTCTGTCTCTTGATATATTTAAAGTGGTAATTCATTTGGTTCTAATTTGCATTTCCCTAATGCTCAGCGATGTTGAACGTAATTGTATAAGTTAATTGACCATCTGTGTATCTCTTTCTGGCTAAATGTCTTTTTAAAAGTGTATATTTATTTATTTTAGTTTAGGTGTATGAGTGCTTTTCCTGCATGCATATGTACCCATGGAGGTTAGAAGAGGGAGCAGATAACCCAGAACTGAAGCTACAGATGGTTGTGAGCCACCATGTGGGTGCTGGACAACTGAACCTGCATCTTCTGCAACAAACGCTCTTAACCACTCAACCATCTCCCTATCCTACCTACATGATTTTTTTATGTCTTGTCTGTGTTCTATATAAATTGTTTTAAAAACTTTTAATGCTGATTTTAAAGGTTCTTTTAAAATTAGGATTAGGTTTATTTGCAAGTGAGAGGCCCAATTTCCTTTGGCTTAAATATTTTAAAGTTTATTCTCCCATGTAATAGGAACCCAGGAATGGCCATCTCTGCATCATGGGAGGAGAGAATTCCTCTGCTTTACTGTGTTCTATTTCTGTTATTGGAATTGTCTTTTGCCCTCAGGTGGCTTCCATTTGTATTCCAGGAAGCAAGCAGAGGGTCAAAGAGGGCAAAGGTTACTCCCTTTATAGGCCCCATTTGGAAATCTTCTGTTGTATGTCTTACATTTCGGTAGGGTAAAGAAGTGATAGAAAATGCTAGCTATTGAAATTATCATATATTCATTATAAGAGAGTTTAAAGAAATCAAAGGTGTAAATAGGGAAGATTTAAGTTCTCCATAATTGCATCGTCCAGAAGGACTCCTTGTTAACAATCCAGTACGTTTTCTGCTATGATTTTAAGAATTCACTGAAGTTTAATTTAAATATTTCTCCTTCTGAACACACAGGTCTGCAATTAGTGAACACATCCTTCTGTGCAGCCGTCACCACAATTCAGGTTCATAACACTTCCATTCCCAGTTCTGAGGTTTCTGTGTGGATTCCAGTACTTGCCCTCGCCCTTGCGGAGGCTGTGTGGTTTCTCCCTCGCCTGTTACTGTGTCCTCTTACAGTCTTTATCGGAGGGAAAGTTGTTTTGCTTTTGGATCATGCCTTTGGTATAAAATAAGTTTAACATTTTGCACATGGAAATCAGCACATCCTCTTCCCTCATCTCCCATGTCCAATTCATTCCCTGGTCTTGTCAACACCACCTCCAAAACTTCTCCCCAGTTCTCTCCATTTTCACAGCTATTACCAAGATTCAAACCACCGTTATTTCTCACGTCGCGTCTGCCTTCTCGTATCATGTGATCTGTTAGCCTGTTTCCAAAGGTTTCCCACCACATCTTAAATAAAACTTGCTTTCTACCACAGTCTGTAAGAATTTGCCGTATTTGGATTATCAGTGTCTGGTGGCACCTTGATGCTTCGAGCTCTGACTTTCCTCCTTCTCACTGTGGTTCATGAAACCAAACCCACACTCATTTCTTTTCATGCTCCAACAACCCCAATCTCCCTCTCTCTTCAGGCCCATGCAAGTGCGGGTCTCTCCTCTAATGTCTGCAGAGCTCACATTTCTTACCCAGAGCTGCGTTCACTCAGACAATCCCAAGATGCTTTACTGATCACCCTGCTGAAGGCAGCCTACTTCATTCGGATCGCCTCGCATCTCTCAGCTTTACTAGATTATCTGCTCCATCTCCCCACCCTGGAGTGGGTCAGTCAAAGTAGTGCCTTGTCTGTCATTCGGATTGCTGCGTCTCCAGTTGAACATAGTCATTCTCTTCTACCAACGAGACCAGGGGACCAGCCCTCCAGCGGGTCCGGTGGCGGTGGGACCAGGTAAAACAGGCCCTGCATCCAGGCCTGCATTCCAGTGCCTGGGGATTGCCTGGAGACTGCCACAGAGCTTCCCATCCCAGCAGGAGCCAAGTACCCAGATCCCAGGTCTTCTCTTCCACCAATGAGACCAGGGGACCAGCGGATCTGGCGGCAGGACAAGGAATAGAAGAACTACCAGAGTATTGGACTTGCTTGCACCCACCGAAAGGGAACTCTGGTCCCCTAACCACCAGACCAGTAAGGGGTTCTTTCTGCACTCACTGGAAGAAGAGATGGGAAAAAGACAAAACAAAAACACACTCAGCAACAGAAAAACAAATATGACACTGTCAGATTCTAGAGACTCCACACCAGCAAGACTCCAACATTCCAATGCAAATGAAGCCGAAGAGAATGACCTTAAAACCACTTTCATGGAAATGATAGAGGCCCTAACCCATATTTCTTATCTACCCTCTGCCAGGCGGCCCATGGCTTGTTACCTCATTTTCTATATGTCCTCTGCTTCCTCTGCATCCGCAACTTCTCTCACTCTGCTCCCTCTTTTCCCAGTCCTTAGTTTGATTGTCCTGCCTATGCTTCCTGCCTGGTTACTGGCCAATCACTGCCCCCACCCGGCCCCCCAAGACAGGGTTTCTCTGTAAGCTTTGTAGACCAGGCTGACCTGGAACTCACAGAGATCTTCCTGCCTCTGCCTCTCAAATGCTGGGAATAAAGGTGTATGCCATCACCACCTGGCTCTCATTTTTTTATTAACAATGAAAGCAACACGTTTTCATAGTGCACAGCAATACACAATTCACAAATACACAAAGCAGCTACTGATATGACAACATACTGTCTCACAGTAGGGTTTTGTTTTGTTTCTCTAAAATAATGATAAAGGAATGATAACCTATGTGAGCCAGCAACCTAGTTATTTATTGCCATCAGTCATCACGCACTGTGCATAGCTCTAACTACTTTGCTCTTGTATGACTGACAGCACATTAGGTTTGTCTACACATTACCAGCACTAATGTGACGTGGCTGCGTTGTGCTGTGTTATGATGTTACCTCTATAATATCTTCAGGCGCAATGGCTACTCTTCATTGTCAGTTCAATTAGGTAAAGAAATGGCATTGTCATGTTTGGGTGTCAATGGGGCTTGTTTCCGGAGATGCTTAACAGAGGGAAGAAATGTACTGTGACTATTGGGGGCATCATCCCACAGATGGGATCTTGTTTGCAACACAAACAGAAAAATGAGAAAGCAAGCTGATGGCAGTGTTCTCCTCTCTCTCTCTGCTTCCTGCTCTGATGAAAGGTGAAAAGCAGCTTCCCAATGGTACAGACAGAAGTTGGTCCCACCCCTGTGTCTTTCCTACCATGCTGCTTCACGGCACAACCATCCGTAACTACAGTGCCAGAGGATGCAATGCCCTCTTCTGATCCCCTTAGCACCAAGCACCCAGATGGTAAACAGACACACATGTAGCCAAAACACCCAGGCATAAAGAAAAAAATGAACAAATCTAACAAACATTTTAAAAAGTAATGTATATTCAGAGCACATGTACCATAGAGAAAACGATATATCTCAAAGTCTAGGGAAATACGGTGAATATATTAAAATGATCGTCTCGAATGAGAAGGACAGAGCAAATGAGGTTAAGGGGACTGTGGAGAACAAGTAATGAAATATAATGAAGGAGAATCAGAGAGGCTCAGGATAGTCTTCAGTCTGTGTACCTGTGATCATGGATAATGCATGCCCATACTAATTTCAGGAGGATGCTTAAGTAATGTTCCCAGCAAAAGCAAGCGTGGATTTTAAAACAGACTTTGGTAAGATTTCAGTGGCCGTTTGTAGAGGGCACATAGATTGCTGATTGATACAAATCTTTACTATGAATATTCTTCCACCAATATATTTGAAATTAAGTTGCATGATGCAAACAGTCTAGGAAAAAAGTTTAAAAAGTTAAAATTTAGTAATTTAATACTCAAAGAGAAATGCTTTGTAAATCTAGAAAATGCAAAGACCATTTTATCAAGAGGTTATCTTTGTTGAGACTCATGTAATTTGCCTGATAGTAATTTTAAAAGCACTAATTAACCTTGTGTTGCTATTTCATTGCATTAAAATTCCTATCATTAATTGTGAGAACAATATTATGCAAATTGTTGCTTTTGAGTGATTCTTTATATGCATAATACCTGAGTTATTTGATTGTATTTGTGTTAGTGGTATTAAATCATCATAGGCTCTCTAACAAGGTCTTGTAAGTATTATGTCAGTTCTACCAGTACTATTCTTGATAATTCATAGCAATGCTTATTACATTATGAAATAAAGGCTGAGTGACACAGGCTGCAGAACTCAAAGGCTGTGTGACATTTCAGCCTCATATGGAGGTGTTCAGTGATATTTCTCTTGGTTTAAAAAGAATGTTTCCCATAACTAACTCCATTTTCTGATTTCTTTTTCTTTCCTTCTTTTACATATTAGAAGCAACAATGCTCTTCAGTGAATTTTAAATAACTGCTTTAAATAATAGCCCTTAAATTTTATATGCCTATACCAAGATGTTTTAGGACTAATCAAAAGTGTTACTAGTAGTGTGACTAAAAATACATGTATTTTAATGTTTCCTGTTTATGAATTTTATGATTTCTCTATTCAATATATCTAGTTCCTTGTCAGCCTAAGGAAGTCAGCACACAAAAATGTGTTGAGCATATTAATACATTTCTTCCCAATGTTTTCCATGTCTGCGAACCATAAAATATTGTAATATTTATAAGGATCTGGAGAAAACATAGTGAAGCTGCCTGAAGCAGAGGCAGCTGCCCCGCCTATGTAGACTGCCTGTCACACTTGGGATGAGGTGGGAGCTGTCCCCAGCACACTTGGTCACTGTTTGCTCCCTACATGTCCAATCAGAAAGATCTGAATTAAGTCTTCAGAATCTTTCCAAGGGAAGAACCCCCTTTCTAACTCCAAGAGGTGAGTTGGTTTCTGGGACACAGTGAGGCTTCCTCTTTGAAAAGACTTCAGAAGGAGTAAAAGATGGTAAAGTCCATGGTCAAGAGGAGTCATTACTTCTTTGTTACTGCGTTTATTACAGCCGTTATTGGTATGATTTATCTTAGGAATTATAAAATCAATGTCCTGATTAGCAGAAGTAGGGCAGGCATAGAAAGGTGATAGGTGAAGCAGGAAAGAATAACTGTACCCATCGTGGGGTGGCCATTAGGAAATTAAATTAGAGGTGAAACAGAATATTTCAGAGCAATGAACCACAAACTGCTCCAAAAATCTTTTAGCATTTTAGTAATTGGATATAACCTGTGTAGGTTTCAGTTTCATGGTCTGCATTTTCCAAATTAGACTGAGCAAGGATGTAAGTGCCACTATTGCACCTTTCAGGAGAATATCCTGCCATGCTGGTCATTGTTGTGGTTCATTGGTGTTACGGTTAGACAGGGCTATTGATTGCTTCTCTATTGGTTTCTCGCATGACACCTTCCAAAACTATGAGAGCTAGAACCTTCAGTGAGGAGATTTCTGGGTCAGAATTATTACTACAAATCCTGTGTCCAGAGTGTGCAACATCTTTGGCAATAGGGTCTTTACTTCTTTCTCTGGAGGGTACCAGAGGTAACTGTAGTCATCTATATTGTTTTGGGGTTTTCTTGGGCTTTCCTGACCAACAACTTGATAGGAAGTTTCTTATGCTTGGCATTTGGGTTTTTTGTTAGTCTGTTTTGTAGGAGGAGAATTGTCACCAATTGACTGTAACTACACACACACACACACACACACACACACACACACACACACACACACACCTCTACCTCCAAGAGCAGAAGACTGCAGCTGTTTTCCTTCATTGCGCTCCCCAAATAAATATCTGTTATTTATTTGGATGTATGCGGACTTCCTTACCCTGCCTTCACTTGCTGCCCAATGTGAGGCGAGAACCCATGACCACGAAATTAGGAGTCTCATGCTCTCCTGACTGAGCTAGCCGGACTTCCTTAGTGTTATTTATACCTCCGCCCTCTGTCTCACTCTGTGCTGCTGCCTCTCCCTCCTCCCCAGGTGAATCTCCCCCACCATTCCTCCCATGGTATAATCAGTCCCAGTTTGTTATAATAGAAACCAATCTTTGGCATAAAGTTCTCAATGGCTAAATTTTATGGTTTTTGAAGATCAAGTTTTTCTAGTGGCTAGACGTTCTTTATTGTTATAGGAAACCAAATGTTGAAGAAGAGTCATGCATATGATTTTTTATAAAATTCTAAGATTAATTTTGTGTGGCATACTTAATTTTTTCTACTATGACTAATAAAATATTGAGAATTAGATAAACTAATTATTTGCTTGCCAAACTCTTCATAGTTTATAGGATATATTACTTATCATTTTAGAGATTTCTTTCTTTCTTTAGCTGTCTTCTTTAGACTTTAGTGAGGCTGCTTGAATAGGAATGGCCCCCATAGGCTCACATATGTGGACGCTTGGCCATTAGGGGATGGCACTATTAGGAGGTGTGGCCTTGTTGGAGGAAGTGTGTCACTGGGGGTGGTCTTTGGGGTTTCAGATGCTCAAGCCAGGTCCAGTGTCTCTCTCTTCCTGCTGCCTGCTGATCTGCATGTAGAACTGCCAGCTTCTTCTCCAGCACCATGTCTGCCTTTGTGCTGCCATGCTTCCCGCCATGGTGATAACAGACTAAGTCTCTATGAAATGAAACTGTAAACCAGCCCCAATTAAATGTTTCCCTTTATAAGAGTTGATGTGGTCATGGTGTCTCTTCACAACAATAGAATATTGACTAAGACAGTCAATTTTTCTAAAATTTCTGTCATTTCATATTTTAAGACTTTATTATATACACTGATATTATATAAAACATAATTTGAAAGAAACTGAAAGGAAACATTCAAATGTAACCAATTATGGGTTAGAGATACTTTATATGACTTTTCCATTCTCCTGTTTTTTTCCTGCGATAAAATCTATAAATATATCAATCTCCTGAATACATATGAGGAAAACCTTTTAAAACTTACTTCATATTTTCAATGTTTTTCTAAACAATTGAGTAAATGACTTAAATTGCTTTATTTCTTTAGTGGTGAGAGATATTTACAAAGGAAATTAGACAAAAGTCGTATTTGTGGACTCAAGGACAGAGAACACAAAACAGCATTTATCTGCCCGTCATTTGGTGTGTGCTATAACTGATTACTCCATACTTTTCCATATTCTTTTAGCTAAAGATCACAGATTTCCTCTCTGAGCGTAGAAAGTGTTGTCACAGATCAAAGGCCCTGTTCCTTCTAGTGCCTTGGGATAATTAGTTTGCTTGGCAGCAATATCTCAAATTCCCAAGTCGTCCAAACTTCGGGATGACAGTTTAACACTTTCAGGTACTTCAGTTGGAATGTTTCCAGTTTTTGTTGCACTCTGCCTCTTGGTTTTAGCCTAAAGAAACAGCTGGTGGAAGTATCGTCATTAGAGTATGCAGGCATGCGTGCATACTTTCCGGCCCAGAATTAGAGAGAGTCGTTTGGTGAGTGGTGTGATCACAGTGCATTGTGAACAAGTATGATATGATACACAGTTTTAAAAGTTACCTTGTATAAATCTAAAATTTTGTTATAGATCCATATAGCTATGTGAGAAACTATTAGAGAATTTAGTGACTGAAAGCAAATTCCATGTCTGCAACCCCAGGACATTCCCTTAGCAAATATCTGGCTGTAAAAGATCTTCCTCGGAGCTCTGAAACAAACGATGTCATTTCAAGGAGCCATTTTTTTTTTTTTTTTTTTTTTGGTTTTTCGAGACAGGGTTTCTCTGTGGCTTTGGAGGCTGTCCTGGAACTCACTCTGTAGACCAGGCTGGCCTCGAACTCACAGAGATCCGCCTGCCTCTGCCTCCCGAGTGCTGGGATTAAAGGCGTGCGCCACCAACGCCCGGCTTTAAGGAGCCATTTTGAGCATACTTACAGACTGTGTGTGACCTTGACAGATCCAGACACCATGCTCTCTAGGGGTTCAGGTTTGTTCCTTTTGCCACTGCAGAAGAGGTGATGTCGCTAAGAATGCCAGGTCACACAAGTAAACAGAGTTGTGGAAACAAAGACAACTGTGTAAAGAGAAGCCTCTCAAAGACCAGGTGCCTTCTTCCCTGTGAAAAAGGTCTCTTGTTGGTACTGAAGAAGACTTTGGAGACCATCACCTGCTCAGAGGTAAGCAGCATGGGAAAGCTCAAGTGATTGGAATCATAAGAGGGGCCTTGCTTGTGCCACCTTTGATGTCCAGACCCCATGGATGAGATTGTCATTTGGAAATACCATGTTATGAATGGTCACAACTGTGAAGTCAGAGAAACCCCATCCAAGCAAGCGATGCCCAGTGCTTCATCTAGCCAAAGAGGTAAAAGTGGTTCTGGAAACGTTGGTGGTTGTTATGAATGTGGTTTGGTAGCAATGGCAATTTTGGTCATGGAGGAAACTTCAGTGATCAAGGTGGTTTTGATGGCAGCCATGGTGGTGGATATGGTGGCAGTGGGGATGACTAAAATGGACTTGGTGAGGACTGGTGAAAGCTTTTGGCAATTGCAATAAACAGATTTATGAAGGGAGGAAGTGTTGGGGCAGAAGCTCAGGCAGTTACTGTGGTGGGGCCAAGTCTTCGCAAAGTCACAAAGCCAAAGAGGTCCAGCTGTGTCTGTGGCGGTGGAAGAAGGTTCTCGTTAACTGCCAGGAAACAGCTAAGCAGGGTAGGAGAGGAGCAAATGGCAGGGAAGCTCCAAGTTGCAACAGACTTCGACGTCAGCCAAGCAGAGTGGTGGCAGGGCCTAGCTGCTACAAACAAAACATATTTTAGACAACACTTTCAGGTTTGATAAAAAAATCACTAGGGTTGTATGTGGGATGGATTATGTAACAGGTTACTGTAGCTTGTGTTCTGAGGAAAGAGTAAAGGATTCCCATCAAGGGTATTAATGCAGAATTTTTCATCTACTTTGTGGCTAGCTAAATAGCATAGCCTGATCATGTCTCTGAATACATTAATCATTTAAAATAGGAAGTATAGTATAATTACTCCTGTGCATTTTTAACGTAGAACTGTTTTTACAAGTATGCAGAGCAAAGTGTCCTTTCAACAGAATTCAGACAGGTATGGGCATATCTCAGGGTCCGCCAAGGCCTGGAAGGGGGAATTGTGTAGTGGGTGGAACCCTGTTTGCACTCACAACAGTCCATATGCCCACAGATGAATTCTAGGAAGAAAGCATAGTAAATGAACATAAAGCCCTTTTCATCACACAGCTAATAAGCACTTGGAAGCTTGTGTTCATTGATATCAGAGCTTATGCACAAAGCGAGATTGACTTTCACAGCTTGGTCACAAACACATAAGACATCTGTGTTAAGGACTGGAGAGCAGATTCCTCAGGGCACCACCACAGAGGAAGAGAGCAGTGCAGGGGTCATCTCAATGACTGAGTTTGTGAACACAGGAGCAGGCCTCTGTGAAGAAATGCACAGTATAGTTGAAGAGGGACGGAAGCCCTGTTATTCAGGACAGAGGAACATTTTGGTAGTATGTCATTCTCTGACTGGACTAGAATGGCCCTATAAAAGCTAAGTTCACTGTGGATCAAAGTTCTAGTCTAGTGCAGTCTGAGCTGCAAAGATTGCTTCCTGTCCAACAGCAGATCCTAGGAGGCTGGCACTGTGTCTGCCTTGTTTCCTATCCCTAACAGTTAGCATCCCACTAGCGCACAGGAGATTCTAGAGAACAGGTAAATAAATGGGAATACATGCTTAATGAAACCCAGTGCCTGGCTTACAGTAAGTCAAAGGTCACTGATGATTGGCAGAAAGCCACCGAATTCTGATGAAGACAGGAGTGATCTGCAGACTGCTGTAAGCTCTTTAGAGGCTGGAAATTCACCCAAACTCCTGAAAACAATTAGAGGTTTATGCAGACCATCTGTAATCTATGCAAGTGTGATGGGACATTGGGAGCACAGGCAGCAGTTTTAGTGATCGGGGCAATGATTAGCTCAAGGAACGTGAAAAAAAAAAAGGAGGAAGCTCTTTGGTAGAAAAGTACGAACATGAGAGTCAGAGCAAGGTGGAATTGAGCAACATGAAGTGTAAGTCTGAGAACTAAATTTGGTCCCCATGTTTTAGTCACTCAACGTAATAAAATTGCTACTATGGTGCAAAAATTCATACAGGTAATTGTCTAAGGGGGAAGGGAGTAAGTTGGCAACGCGTTAATAGCTTACTGTTTACCATACTTCAGCACACTAACTCATTTGGTTCTCGCAACGGTCCTGAGTTAGTTGCTAATAACGCTTGTGCAGATGGGGAATGTTGAATTGAATTAACTCATCCAAGGACACATGGCCAGTGAAGAGCAGAGGGAGGCTTTAAACAAAGGGGGCTGGTTGGCAATCTAGCTTGAAGTGGGTCATGGTCTGTGTCTTCATGTAGCAAGACATGAGGTCCCTCAGAAATCACACTTCTGAGACTAGATGGTGAGGACAAAGAAGCAACTAAATTGGTAGATTTGTTCTTTTAGGGAGATGGGGAGATGGCTTAGTGAGTGAAGCTTTTGCATCAAGTATGGGGAGCTGAGTTCAGATTGTCATATACCATGGGAATGTGCAATTCCAGAGCTCCCCACAAAGATGGAAGGCAGGGATGGGACAATCTCTGGAAGACCATGGGCCAGCTAGCCTGAAACAATGGTGAATAACTGAAATTGTCTTCTGATCTCCACACACGCAAAAATACACATACACAACACACTCACAATCATACACACAACACACACACACACACACACATACACAAAGACAAATGTAGTTTCTTGTGCAACTTGGAGTGTCATAAGCATTCAAAGTGAGGCAGCAGACACTAGGTGTTAAGACACAATGGTTTTGGGGTAAATTCTGAGTCAGATCATACCTTTATCACCTTCCAAGGGACCTTAGATAAGTCACTGACTCACTCCAAGCCACCTTTGTAAGATTAGACTATAATGTGGCTATTACAGAAGGATTTAAAACAGCAAAGTAATGCTTTAGTGAATAATCCAGCTAAGATATGACTCATGAAAACTAAAACTACATTATTATATAAACAAAAGGATGTTTTGCTACCAATTAAGTCCTAGGCAACTCTGAGGGAAATTGTAAAGAGTAAAAGTTTGAAAATAGCCCATGGTCAGCACTTGTAGTGAGAAAGCAGCTGCTGCCTTCAAACATTCTCCTTACTGTGTGGTGGAGGAGGAGGACCTACGGATGGTGCCCACAAGACAATGCCCCTTATTGTTCTTTTCTTGTTCAGCGGTGCAGTGTCCCGGAGTATGTTCCTTTCTTCTTTTTACTTCTAAAAGCTATACTATCTGTTTTAACACAACTTTAACATCCATGCACTATTAAAATTTCTCCACCAAGGACGTAAAATGATATATTTAGCTTTAGGACAGCATATCTTAGATGCAAGGGGGGCTTTGAACGCTCCTGTTGTCCTGATCCACCACAAATTTTCTATGCACTAGTGGAACAAGAGTGCTTTAAAACTTTTGTCTTCAATGGAATTAATTATTTTACAGCCATATTGCCTTTTTTAATTTACTAAGATAATTCCATGGATACCATTTTTCTCTCTCAGTATTTTGAACAAAGAAATCTATTCTTACATGTTTTAGAAAGTTGCCCACCAGCTTACAAAAAATGTTTGCAATGCTTCTTAAATATTATTTAGAGAAAGCTTCAAAACAGAAATATGTGGCGATTATGGTTCTCATAATATGATGGGACTCATTTAAAGGTAGAGCACAGTAAAGAGGGATCCTTGCTTTTCACAAGAAATACAGAACCACTATTACCCACTCCACATGAACTGTGTCACCAGTAGCAAGATGTAGCAACAGGCACTTCATCCTGGAATTAAGTGCTTTTTACTTTTAACTTTTCAGACAACATCTGACTGTGCCTCTATAGTTTTCCTTGAGAGACAGATTTGTTCTTACTCCAGGTCTCCTTGCTGGCTCAGGACCACCTGGCTGCAGGCTGGAACTAGTTGGTGCTGGACAAAAGCAGTGTGCAGACTGTGTGCAAATGGAGGAAGGGAGAGACAGAAGAAAGCCCAAGGCTCGGTATGGAGGGTGTTTGCACGTCTGCCTTTTGTAGTACAGAAGGTCTTGACCATGGTGTTTATCATAGCAAGAGAGAAGTAGCATCCACCAGATGCAAATGTGTGTGTGCAGATGTACATGTAAAAAATTTCATGTTTACTGTATGCTACTCTTCACTAGATTCTCGACACTCCAAAACAGGACATTTCCTCTATCCGTTGCTTTACCTACTGCCTGGTATACAGAAAGTACTTAATAAATACTCCTTCCTTGAATGAGTAGATATTGAACGGTACAGAGTACAGGTCTTTTCCTTTTAGATTTCATAGAATATAATGTTTATAGTTATTTAAAACTCAAAAAGAAGCCCCCTTTAAAAAAACCTTTCAAGCTGGGAAGATGAATCGGTGGTTACATGCCAGTGGCCTTGAGGAACTGAATTTGAGTGCAGGATCCTATAAGGTGGAAGTGGAGATTTGGATCAGAGGACAAGCATTGTCCTCTGGTCACTGCAACAACACAATAGTACAGGTCTATGCATACACACATGAATAAACAAAATAAAATCTTTTGTGGTTTTCAGAGGTCCTATTTTTTCTCAGAGGTCATATTTTTATCATTCCCTGAAAAATGTGTAAAGAGCTCAATACTTTGCTAAGGCCATGAATTGAATAAATGTAAATGTCTATGCTTACAGGAAAAGTTTTGTTGTAAACAAATTAGTTTTAGCTGGGCGGTGGTGGCGCATGCCTTTAATCCCAGCACTCTGGAGGCAGAGGCAGGCGGATCTCTGTGAGTTCGAGGCCAGGCTGGACCGAAAGCCTCCAAAACAATACAGAGAAACCCTGTCTTGTAAAAACCAAAAAAAAAAAAAAAAAAAAAAAAAAGGTCGAACAAATTAGTTTTATCTTAACCATGAAAAAGACTAACCTCATTAAACTAGCATTCCTAATGATTTTAGAATGTGGTTGACTTGATAGTCATGAAAATTCACAAGTATGTTTTTAATTTAACACAGGCTACATTTACTATATTCTTAATAAGCAAATTAAATGTTCCACATCATAAAATTGGACAATAGCAATTCAGGTCTTCCCAACAGAAGTAAGTCTCAGTGAATCAAAGATGAACTTTTTATACTTCGTTTTATATTATTCTTTTTGTTGTTGTTGTTGAGACAGGGCCTCTGGTAGCCCATGCTACTCTCAAAATAGCTATGTAGCCTTGAATTACTGATCCTCCCACCTGGACTATCCAAGAATTAGAATTGGAATCACAAGCATGTGCCACCATGCCTCAGTTTATACTGTTCTATAAAAAGGAAATAATTTGTCAGAATCAACTTCTGTCTTGGTTTTATACTTAACGCCCTTTGGTCACAATAATGCACTTGTCACAGTGTTTAACAGAAGTTCCCAGATGAAGTTAAATGAAAGAATGAAGCTGATTTCAAACATATGTTTATTAAAATCCACAGCTGAGTTCATTGTTAGCAGCTGGACCTCCAAAGCAGAACAGTGAACTTAAGTAAGCACACCGTGAATGGAACGACTTCTTTTTAATTTGCAAAAGAAACTAGAAATTCAGTTGGAAACAACAGGGGAAGAGTCTGTGACATCCACCATGGCTCCAGTCAAAGCCTCTGCTTTGTGAGTCACAGGCAGGTGAGCATTTCTATTCCGGTCTGTTCTCTGTATGCTTTGTCACTCTAGCTCGCCCTCCTTAGACATGTCTCCACCTCTGTCAACACAGCCATACTGTACACACACACATGCATGCCCAACTCTGTACTGAGGATAAAGTTATTGTCCTGATGCTTAACGTTGGCAACAGAGCAGTCTGTTTGGCAGTGTCATCCAAGAACCCTAGTCACACAATCTTCAGTTACTTACACTAAAAGAAGGCAGAGAACTGGGGAGGACTGCAGCCTCCTTTTAAAAAAGGATGCAACCAGGAAATTACATTCACTGTCTCTGCTCATTCCCCATTTGCTGACAGTCACATATACATACATCTGGACTAAAGTTAGCAAGTGTGGTCTCCAGACTAAAACCCTGGGACATTCTATTACTAGAGATGGAACAAGAGGATTCTAGGGACCAGAGCAGAGGTCAGGATAAGGCAAAATCTGAGGGGCAGAATTTAAGGGGACATTCACTCTTGTGTTTTCACTTGGTATTTCAGTGTTGGATGTCAAGCCCCTCACTTGTCCTTCTCTAGTTCTGTACCTTCTGTGGGCCTCCGCTGCCCTTTAGTTGCAGAGGAACATGTGATACTTAACTCACAGTCTTGCTCAGGGTACATGCATCGGGGGAGAAAGCATCTCCCCCCCCAAAGAAATTTGAACGGGTGCAAATAGACTAAATATAAGGTAGGTGGCCAGAATAAAAAACATTGATTACAAACAAATTTAGGAATTCAAAATTTAGAACCTAGTACTACAGGTTTCAGAAAAATTCTGTAATTATAGTTATGTCTTCCCTATTTTTTAAATGCTAAGCTCTTTCATGAGTCTTGAGAATCAATATAATATTCTATTCACCAAGTTTGAACACACAGTCCCCTATATGGACATTCACATTATGATGGAATTTCTGGAACTAGTACATGGAAAGGGCGTGGTGACTGGTGACTTTCATTAGTGTTGTCGGATTTTTGTGTTGACTCTGCAAGAGAAAGCCAATACAGCAACAACCAAAGATTATAGCAAAAGCCGGTGAGATAAGACCAGATAAATTGAAAAGATAAATAATTAATTAGGTAAATCTGAAATGGCTATGTTTAAGTAGCGGTAATTTTAGTGTCTAAAATTTATAGGACAGCCTCTTAATTTATGCTTAATGCTGTCAGTAATCCAGGTGCCTTTTCTGTGGCTTGGGTATAGTTGATTACATTCCAAGAGTGTTTAATATTTTAATCAAGGATTTCTAGTTCTTGTCTTAATTTAAAATTTATTTATTTCATCTGCATGGTATTTTGTCTGCATATATGTGTGTGCCTGGTATCCACAGAGGTCATAAGTGGCCATTGGATCTCCTGAGCCTGGAGTTACAGACAATTGTGAGCCTCCTTGTGGTTGTTGGGAACCAAGCCAGAGTCCTCAAGAACACCAGCCAGTGCTCTTAACCAGTGACCGATCTCTCTAGCCACAAGGAGTTCCATTTTAGAGACAAAACAAAAATCACAAAATAAAATATATACTATGTTGAGAAGTAGAAGTAGATCCTGAGAAGTGAAGTAATTGGTAACAACATTTAAACATCTCTGAATCCGGATAGAAGGAGCAGCATCAAAGGGAACAAACCCGGGATAGGGAGGAGATGGTGCCCTGGGAGGAAGTGCTTGCCATGCTAATGTGAGGATCTACTTCAGTTCGAATCCCCAGAACCTGTATGGAAGAGTTGGACACAGTAGTTCAACAGTCTGCAGCTCTCGTGCTCCTAGGGAGAGGTGGGGAGTGGAGCCAGGACACGAGAATCCTAGAAGCTTGACAGCCATTTAGCCTAGCCTGTGCAGCGGGAGAACAGAGCCTCTGTCTGAAACAAGGTGGAAGATGGTGAGCCACCCTCAAGGCTGCCTTCTGACCCCACAAGCACACTATGTGTTTGTCTACATTCATGTAGAAGAATGTGGGCCTAGTATGGTTGGTGGAGCAAGCAGTTAATCCCAACACTTGGGAAGCAAAGGCAGGTGGATCTCTGTGAATTGGAGGGCAGCCTGGTCTAAGCAGCAAGTTATAAGCCAGCCAGGGCAACATAATGAGTCCTTGTCTGAGTAAACAAAACATAACAAAAGCATGTATACACCAATCACACACATACCGCAGACAGTACTAATCATTTCACATGGTTTCTTGAGATCTTAATTGCAAGCATCTTCCATATATTCCAATCAATAACTCTTAGAAGGCAGGGAAGTTTAACTTCTCATGTTTCTGACTGCTTAACAGAATTATTACAACACACACACACATACACACACACAGATGGACATGGACACAGACACACATGTATGCACACTTGGATATTTTAGACAAAAATTTTAGAAAGTCGATAAGGAAAATTTTTTCTAGGTTATAAATAAAAAAGGAATCTATTTCGGAGAGATTGAAAATGGGCAAGACTACCTACAACACTCCCAATAGGGAGCTCTGTCCATTAAGAAAACTGTGAATTGCAATTGGGTAAGGCAGAAACTTTTTCTCTCATGTTGCTGTTTATGAAACTCCCCATGCTTGTCAAAGGCTTTCTGTGGTTGTAGTTAATCTATTTTATTTGTTAACATTTCTTAATGGGAATAAGAATGACATAAAGGGAGTCTCTGAAGAGGCTTTAAACACTTAGTACTGGGAAATCATTTAACATCCTTCTAATTGCCTGCATTCTCTTCTCCATACTCAGCCCATTTAATTCATTTGGGGTCCCCACTGAAAGGCTAGTACATCTTCTGTGAACCATTTGTAGAGGGACTTACTCTGTACAACTGGTTCCACATTATATAATGAAAGGGCTGAGCAGAGAGGAGTTGTTAGACATGTTTCTCATCTGCCGGGACCTTAATTATTCAGTGGTTGATTGGCTCTTTGAGGATTATACAAGCTTTCATTTCCACTCTCTCGCTCTACAGATGACTGTTTTGCTGTTGCACAAATCATTAACAAATCTGCTGAGAGGAGTTTGGGGACAGAGTGAAACAGAGGATCACACTGCTCATTATTTTGCTATTTCTCACCCCACTTAAGAAAATATTGAATGTCAGAGGGGATTGAAGTGCTCAAATGTAAACCAACTGTTGGGGATTTTAAGATCCTCATCACCCATGCTATTTCTTGTTCTTCAAGGACAAGGAAAAAAAGTTCTGCACATGTTCTTAAAGCTTTAAAATAGTGACACAGTTGTGTACATTTAAGAATGTAATGGATGCCGCTCTATCATCTTATGGAAAATTCCATCAATAACATGCCCTATAAAAGTTTGTGAGGCCTTCTTCCTTTTAAATTTCTCTAAACGTTGGTGTAGCATGAGATTCTTTGTCCTGGCTGGTTCCCTCCACCCTTGAGACCCAAATAAACACACAGACACTTATATTAATTATGAAACTGTTGGCTGTTGGCTACGGTTTCTTATTGACTAGCTCTGTCTTAATCATTAACCCATTTCTATTAATCTAAGTATTTCCAAGTGGTCCTATCTTACCAGAGAAGGGTTCAAATCTGTAACTCCTTTGGCCACTCACATGGTGACTGATAAGCGTCTCCCTTCACGTTGGTATTATTTCTCAAGAGGATAGGTAAAAATTTTCTGTAACAACTGTTACTCCAATTTATCTTTCAATTTACTTACATGAACACAGAAAAAATTTTCAATTCAGGATATAATAAAACCTACAGTGGATAATTTGGGGAAGGAAGCTATAGTGAAAAGAATCAAACAAGAAAAAAGTTAATACAATACTTCCCTTGAGATGCATTTTATATCAAAATTATATCAGTTTCTTTCAAAAGTTGAAGAGTAAGCAAATATATACATACATACATACATACATACATACATACATACATACGTTGTGCCCAAGTCTTGAAGACCCTCAGAGACCATCAAGGAGACAGACTTCACCAAACTGCAAAGGTTTCTTGTTTAACCCTACTGGTAGGGACCTCAGCCAGCCAGCTCATGCAGCAGCTACCTGGAGGAAACAAAGCCCCTTGTCTACTGTCAGAATTTAAAGGAAAAAAATCATAGAATTACATAAGTAGGTATGGGAGGGACATGGTCTGATCTTGATTGGCTGACATTTGGGGAACAATTAGGGGAATATCCCAGAGTCAGGGCAACTGGTTTGCTAGTATTTTTGATTGGTTGGCTATAGATGGGAGCATTGGTGGTTTGTTGCTAAACATAATATCCAGATACTTACTAAGTCTAAGAAGAAGGTTGTCTTGGAGTTTCACTCACAACACAAGAACTAGAAGCTGCGGGACTGGATTTGTTTTGAAGGCTTTTCCATAACCTTTACATTTATATAGTCTCTCTCTAGTATGAATATAAGAGTTGAATGGGAACTTAAGGCTTTGCCATATTTATACAATTTCTCCCCAGTGTGATTTATTAGAACTGAAGCCTTTGGGTTTAGTTTACCTCTTTCATATATAGTCTGTACTGGTGAATGAACCTAGGACCTCATTAATTTTAGGCAAGTGTTTCAGGGGTTCTATTGCTGTGACAAAATACCATGACCAAAAGCAACTTGGAGAGGAAAGGCCTCAATTTGTCTCATAGTTTTTAGTCCATCATCTGGGAAAGCCAGGACAGGAACTCAAGGCATGAATTGACGAAGAAGCCGTGGAAGAATGCTGCTTTTGGCTGCTTTCTGTGGCTTACTCAGTGTGCTTTCTTATAGCACCCAGGACAACCAGCCCAGGGGTTACACTGCTCACAACGAGCTGGGACAAGCTCCATCAATCATCAATCAAGAAAACGCTCTGTAGGCTTACTCCAAGGCCACTGTGGTAGGGGTATTTTCTCACTGAGGTTCTTCCCTCTTTGAAATGACTCTGACATTAAAAACTAGCTATCACAGTAAGCAAGTGCTCTGCTACTGAGGCATATCCATGTCCAAACTCACTTTCTGTTTTGAAATAGGTCTCACTAGAGTTGTCTAGGCTGACCATTAAGTCTCTAAGTGAGAACACGTCTGCCTTTGCAATCCTCATGCCTCAACCTTCTTAAATACAGGCTGCAATGACAAGCCTGTACTACCAGACCCAGCTCAAGTGAAGAATTACAGTTTCACATATGTGATGAATAGTTTAATACAGAACCGTATACTGTTATTTCGTTATTTTAGTATGTACTATCAATAGTAGCTAATGCAATAAAAATTTATAAGCAATTATTTTAAAAGAACTAGGAAATGACAGGGGAAATAACATCTCATGTTACAAAATGGAGGGAAGGAACATACCTGAGAGAGTATATAAAAAATTATAAGCCAGACATGGTGGTTCTTGGCCAGCACTCAGGATATTGAGGTTGAAGGCCAGGCTGGGCTACATAAGGACATCCTATCTCATAAAACTAAAAACAGTAACAACAAAACTTATTTTTCTCAGAATGATTGCTTTCTAATAATTAAGAATGCAGAAGAATTGAAAACGTTCAAAATCTTTAGCAATGGTGACTGGTGGGGTGGGGCAAATGAATACAGTACACAATTAAGATGGACGTTCCAAGTAAGTGTTCATCCAAGAAAAGACTCCATGAGTGATGTGAGTGAAAAAGAACGAACCCTAAACTCCTGCGTGACTTTGATTTAGCAGTTCTGTCCTCCAGTGGAGAGAAAGGGAGGGGGAGAACAATGCGTACACACACACACACACACACACACACACACACACACACACACACACACAGTGAGAGAGATGAAACACTGAAAGTCAATCAACATCAATGAAGATTTAACTACCAGTAATTAGATCATGTTGTATAACAATTCTCTAAGTTTTCCTTATTTTGTGTATTTTGCATAATAATTGCTTATTATACTTAAAAGATATAATAATATTGGCAAATCCTCTTATAACTCTGCATACTTTTATGCCTGACTGTATGCATTTATTGGCACATGCTGCAGAAATTTGATCATATATCTTTCAGAGAAGTAAAGTTCCTTGGAGAAGAAAGTCTTGTTTTTCATAGACACGGTGTTAAAAAAAAAAGTACTTCTTTGCTTTCACACCTTCAAAGAACACTTAGAAAAATTCACAATTCGCATCCAGCTATCGGAGCACACACTCCACATTCCACGTGCTAACATGCGCCATGCTTCCCTACCATTTTCTGTCTGTCGATATTTGTCCTTCTGCTACCGTTCTAAATATTCCCTGCTTCTGTGAGTTCAGCTATCTTAGCCTCCTGAGACCACACTGTATTTGCCTTGCCTCACTTGTCATGATGTCCTCCAAGCCTGCCCATGCTGTTGCAGACCACATACATTCTTATTCTCTAAGTTGCCGTGAGTGGCTGCCCTGAGCCAAGCAACCGCCATCTTGGTGTATCCAACTGCCCCCCCCCCAAATTGCAAAAGGTCATCTTAACTGGGTGTTGGTAGTGTGCACCCCCACATAGAGAAGCAGCAAGGCATTAGACCCTTACCTGAGAATCCAGCCACTGGCTCCCACCTGCCACCACTGTATGTGGCCTGGGGAAGGCAAGGAAGACTAGAGCTGGGACTCCATCGATGCAACCAGCAAGTAGCTTTCAGTTTGGTAGGTTTTTCCAGGTATGGCCAGTTGGGCAAGGAGTGCCCATGCTCTCTGTGAGTAACCTCCTCCCCCAGGCTCTGTCAAATAAATTCACTGGCTACCCAGAGTGAACTTTGATGGAATCTTGCCAGAAAGGACAAGAATGCTTGACATTCTCCCTTTGGGAAGGAATTTTAGCAACATAGTATTGAAAGTTCTGTGATTCTTCTAATGTAATCACAGCTACTACCTGCAAATTTGGATATGTAAATTTATGTTATGCAATTTTAAATATCAGCCTTCTATGTTGTTGTAGATCCTTTCGTTCTCTCATTAACTGCATTTTGAAACAACAAATTGGTAATTTACTTATAAGGTAGTGTGATGTACACAAATCCCTGTAAGCCACATTTTTTGATTTATATCATTTCAGAACTATTTTTAAAATGTCTTACTTCCCTCCCTCCTTCTCTCTGTCTCTGTCTCTCTCTCGATTTTGAGTGTATGGTTATTTTGTCTACAGGGCTGTCTGTGAACTACATATGTGCAGTGTCCTCAGTGGCCAGAAGAGGGAGTCAGATCTCCTGGTACTGGAGTTAAAGAGGGTTGTGAGCCGCCCCAGGTTCTCTGGAGGAACAAAACTACTGAGCCATCACTGTCCCCACAGTTACATCTTTGACTCATAAATTACATACGTTTGTATTTTGACATTTTAAACACAATTTTACCTCTGTGTTCTCGTGGTGTTTTAACTTTGCATTTTGAAATAACTAGACTTATTGGCGACTTATTTGTAAGGTTTTTTAAATGTACACAAATGATGGTAGGTCCGACACCATATTCTTTGATTTCTGTCATTTCGCAGTCATTTCAGAAAAAGTTGTAGTTCACATAATATTGCCTCCCTTGAATTTCAGTGTCTTTCTGTGCAAAGATAGATGTCCCTGAAAGCCATATCATGACTGTCAAACTAAAGAAGTGAGCATGAACTAGGCCAACATCAGTGTCTAACTTATAGTGGTTATTCCAATAGTGTCTCTGGTGAGTCACATGGATGCACCATGATGGGCTATCCAGAATCATGTGATACATTAGTTTTACATGCTGTTTAGGTCCCTTAGATGGGAGACTTTTCATCAGTCTCTCTCTCTCTCTCTCTCTCTCTCTCTCTCTCTCTCTCTCTCTCTCTCTCTCTCTCTCTCTCTCTCTCTCTCCCTCCCTCCTTTCCTTCCTCCCTCCTTTCCCCCTCTCTCTGTAGTTCCTGGTTGGGGTGAGATAATATTAAGTTTACTCACCACTGGCAGTGATAAATTAGAAATTATCTCATAAGAAGTCCTCAGTTTGGGCTGGAGAGATGACTCAGCAGTTAAGAGCACTGGCTGCTCTTCCAGAGGCCTTGGGTTCAATTCCCAGCACCTACATGGCAACTTGCAACTATCTTGTAATTCCAGCTTCAGGGAACCAGGCACCCTCACACATACCTGCAGGAAAAATACCAGTACATACAAAATAATAATAAATAAATCTTTTTTTAAAAGTCCTTGGTTAAGATGGTATATTTTAGTTTGCCTGCTTTAAAATAAATCACAAGCATGTTATCATTAATCAATAAGTAATTTAAATGATCTGAAACAGTAAACATCCCATTCTTCATCAACTTTAAACCACCAGTTTTTGCATTTTTAGTTATTCTTGTCTATGTCAGTCATTACTATAATTGTTACCAATTGCCACCTCTTTATAGAGCAAGTCATTGCACCACAAGATGGAGACTGTCTTTCTCGACTGCTAGTTAATTAGTAACCCTCTGGCCTCTACCATTGCTTGTTCACTGGATACCTTACTTTTAGCTCTATCTTCTAATTCTCTCTGCCTCAGCAGGTTCTCAGCTTTCCCAGAAATTGGGAACTGTTTGAGACCTCTTTGAGAGGGTGAGTTGAAGTCTTGTCAGCTCTAGGGAGGAGCAGCCTTGCCAGCACTAGGGAGGAGCATGACTGTAGCCTAGTTTTTGGAGTTGCCCTTACAGCAGCTTCTCTGGGAAATGGAAGTCAGACTTGCTTCACTTCTTTTTTGGCTCTGATCATCTCACAGGTGACCATTGAGGTCCACTGAAACTGATTCAGCATCTGTGCATATGGTCCCATTATTATTTGTCCTTTGAGTTTCTCTATCCCTGAATGATAGTCTTGCCTTGTTGATAGAGCTGACCATTTCCTCAAGAAGCCCTGCTTTCTCTCGTGGGGAATGATTTCTAGAAAACTGTATCTGGTCAGATGTGGTAGTACATGCTTTTAATCCCAGCACTTGGGAAGTGGAGATGGTATCTCTATTGGTTAGAGGCTAGCCTGGTCTACATAGCAAGAGCCTGTCTTAAAAATCAAGCAGACAAAACCAAAACTTAAATCCGACACAAGCTATATCCATTGCTGAGATTTCTTTGCTTCTTGAGCCTCCCAGGGATTGCACTAGGAAATGTGTGTGTGCGTGAATGCATGTATGCATGCATGTGTGTACACCCAGCTATGCCTACAAACACACACACACACACACACACACACTTACTTCTGTTTCTTTCGTTGTATCTATTTCTAGCTATATACTGATATACTGTGAGCTACCATTTCCTTAAAACAATGTGCTTACGAGATTCCTCCAATTCCAGTCAAACAGCATAGGATGTATTCCAGCATTTCTTCTTTCCACATTGTGTTCATTTTCCTCACTCCTGTCAATCCCAGTATTCTCTGGATGCAGCTACATTACTGGGCCTTGCAACTTACAGTCTCATCCTCATAGAAAAGAAAGGGAGTTGGTCTGGGCAATGGTAGCACACGCCTTGAATCCCAGCACTCGGGAGGCAGAGGCAGGCATATCTCTGTGAGTTTGAGACCAGCCTAGCCTACAAGAGCTAGTTCCAGGATACCTCCAAAGCCAAAGGGAAACCCTGCTTCGAACTCCCCCAAAAAAGAAAGGGAGTCGGAGAGCTAGCACAGTAGATAAAGTGATTGTTGTGCAAGCCTGAGGACTAGAAAGATTGATTGTTGTACAATCCTGAGGACTAGAGTTTGCATCCCTAGAACCCACACAAATGCTGGGCCTGCTTGTATCTAGCCTGTAAACCCAGTCCAGGAGAGGCAGAGATGGGATCACATGAGCAGGCTGGAGAGGGAGGCTAGTCAAATCTGAGAGCTCTGGGTTCAAGTGAGAAATCTGACCTCAATATAGAAGATGGAGAGCCTCTGAAAGAGACACTGCATATAAAGCTGCCACACACAAATGTTTACATGTGCATATGTACTAGCATACATGTGTGCTCCCTCTGCCTTGTGAACAGATGCATACATATGCATACTCAAAAATATTTAGTAATTTTTCATCCTTTGGTTAAGCCTCTGCTGCCCAGGTTCCTCTCATTATAAATAAAATGCTTTTTCCAATACTGTGGTTGACTCTGATATTGAACAATTGATTTCTTGTTGGTATTTTAGCCACCCCGAGGTCTGAGAGGCCATCGATGATTATCCTTTCCTATGTGTTCTTGCATTGGTATTGCGAAGTAGTGATTCATCAATTCTCATTCCTTCTACATTCATTACCTACTATTTTTCTTGGATTTCTTTGCACACCTTTAATGGCAGCAATCTGGGAGGCAGAGAAAGGCCAACCTCTGTGAGTTTGAGGCCAGCCTAGTCTTTATAAGAGTTCCAGACCAGCCAGAGCTACATAGGAAGGCCCTGCCTCCATGTAAAAACAAGAGTTGTGTCTCCCCACACCTCTTCCTTTTAGTATTTTTGTAACTATGTGGCCGTTTTTACATTTTGAGCATATCAACGCAGAGGGGGTCATGCACAAACTCTCCACTCCAGTGTCTCTCACTTCTGTAGAGAGCTATACACTCACAGTTGCAGGAATGTAATAAATCATACAATACAGTGCTCGTGGGGAGTTAAGGGAGAACTCAGAGGAACTGGAAATCTACTCCTGCTGCTGTGACATCAGCCTCTGAAGTTATTTCCCACAAGTCCTGGAGGCTGAGAATGCAGCATTCCTTTCACCGCCTGTAGTGTTGTTTACCAATACGCGGTCGGTAGAAGAGATATCCAACAGGACCCCTGAATTTGGCACAGCAAGTGTTATCTATTTTTGCACTGATGAACAACATCCTAACACTAGACTCAATGATGTATTTTGAAAAGAATGCATAGGTCGCGACCTATGTGGCTGTCTGAGAAAGACAGCGGCTATATTTTACAAGAACAGCCCAGAAGATGATCACATTTTCCATGCTTTCCTCCACAGATGTGTCTGTTTTTGTTTTTGTTTTTTTTAAGAGAATCGTAGCATACATTCAACTATATTTCATCACTCATCAAAGAAATCAGACCAAGAACAGAGTCTGTGACTCAGAATCCAGGTGCTCTTGGATTTTTGCTTTTGTTTTGTCTTCATTCATGTAGTCACATTGCTATGGGCCTATGTGAAGAGAACTGCAATCCTGTGACCACCACTGCCTGCTCATCTGTCTCGCATCATGGAGGTGCTGAGCAGTGGGGAAGGGCGAGCAATAGATCCACCTCCCAATGAACTGCATAGTTCCACCTCCCAATGAACTGCATAGTTCCACCTCCCAATGAACTGCATAGTTCCACCTCCCAATGAACTGCATAGTTCCACCTCTCAATGAACTGCATGCAATCCAACCCCACTAAGTCCCAGTGTCCTCCTGTTAGACATTTGCCTTGTAAAGGTTGCAGGTTAGTTATATAATAGGAAATACGTTAGTCCGTTTGTCACTGCCAGGGATTGACACAGTGATGGGCACTGCTATTACCCAAATGTCATAAGACAACGAACCTAATTTTAAGCCAGTGGACAAAAGAGTGCTTGAGTTCTCAGTTGATCTTTTTATTCATGTGTTTATAGTCAGTGCTTTCCAAAATTAAAAAAAAGTGATTTCTTATCATTGTATTTGAAACTCTTCTTAACTTAGGAGAGACATGATTTGGGTTGAATTATTGCATGTCTGTGTTCATTTCCTGTTGCTAATCCCCACTATGGTGTTAGAACACACATTTAACACTTATGTTTTGGCTGTTGTTGTTTTGCTATGTGTAATTTGTGCCCTTTTCTAGCTAATTCCAGTTTATTGAAATCCTTAACAAAACCTCTCATGCCTCATTGTACCACTAACCACATCTCAGCAATACATCAGTGGAAGTCTAGCAAGGGGACTCTTGATAACTTGAAGAAATACATTGTCACTACTCAGCGCTCCTACGACAGAAGCACGAGGAGTCTCCTCAACTGTGCTTTCAACAGACTAGGTGACTGGAAAGCCACTGTGGTTAAGAACAAAACATTGTATGACATTATCAAAGAATTAACAAAAATGTTATTTTAAAATCACTGTTGCATTTTTATGTTTTCTAGAAAACATAAGTTAAAAATCTTATAGTCACACCATGCATGTTTTGTATTTTAAATGTGATGTTTTTTTTTTAACTAAACTGACAGTATAAATATTAGGAGTGATGGGGGAGGTCATAGTGATTTATTTCATAGAAATTCCAGTCTGTGACTACATAGACAAAATGCCAATTGACTATCTAACTAGACAATACAATATTTTTAAAGCTTTTAACATTACTTTATATCAACTCATTTTAATGATGTCAGAAAATAATGAGCAGAGTAAAGAAAGTTAAACAACAAAGAATGTAAGTAATTGCATAATATTTCTGTAGTGTGATCAATATTAACAATGCCAACATTGATAGAGTGGTACATGAACAAAAGGCAAATTCTTCTTGTAAAACTCCAGCAACTAGACAGACACTGAGGTCCGGTGTGGCAGCGGAACTAGAGGAAACCTCCAATGTCTCCATGCTTCGGGGGCTGTGTTCTGTCCTCTCTCAGGCCACAAAGAAAGACGAGAAGCAGATCTACTCATTCCTTCAGAGCCCCCTCCCACCCCTCTAGCCCACCCTTAAAGAGAAAGCTTTCAAGGTGGCACACCCACTATGCATGCACCAGACTTCCAAAGAGGAATTTCAATAATGGTAGAGCGTGTGTGTATGTGTGTGTGTGTGTGTGTGTGTGTGTGTGTGTGTGTATGTATGTATGTATGTATGTATGTATGTGTGTGTGTAGAAGAAAACAGAAAATGGGCGGGAGAACACCTTTAGGTTGAGCAAGTTGTTTAGAACAAAAGTATCTTGCAATGGTTGTGGGAAAAGACAATGAGAACATTGCTAGGGCGGAGCTGCTGTACAAAACAGAGAATGAAGGTGTTTACATTGCACCATAACAAATCAAAAGCAGCAGGTGGATCAGTTCAGGTAATCTTTCCTCCTAAAGGGCTTGGCCAAGTTGATTCTTTAGCAAGCTTTGGGAGGCCGGGCAAGAAAGCTGCTGGCCACACGTGGGAAAGCTTGGGAGCTGCTCAGGCAGGCCCCTCTCCACAGCGACCTGTTCCAGCCTGTTACTGCTTCACTTCCTGCCCGGTCTAGAATTTAACCTCCTCTCTCATTCCTTTGGGTGACAAACCAAAAGGGTAGTTATCTTAAGTCAATGCTAAGTCGTTGGGAGATAAGGAAGCAGTCCCGAGGGTTGTTCCGTCTATCACAAATGACCTTATCAAATTACCGGTCCTACTTGAAAACATAAAGCACTTGACAACGGAATGGTTAAGAAACCTCAGAGGTGGACTCTGTCCTCCTGAGATCCCTTGCTAGATACAAGCATCTGAAAACACCTGTCTCAGCAATGAACCATTACGGTCTTTTCAAGAGTGGCCTCCAAGACTGGATGATACGGGATCAAGGTGGAGACTACGGAAAAGGAAGAAATGCAGACCCACTTTGGAACATCTATTGTACACAGAGCTGACTTTGGCTCCGTGTCTGCTGACCAGCAAGACTTCCGTGGCCTGGTTGGGCCTCCTCACTGTCCTCAGCAGTCTGGTGGAGATCAGGTATTAGAAGGCCTTTCTCCTAAACTCACTGTCTGGTACAGGGCACTGCTGCTCTTCCCACTTTGGAGCTAAGCTTTGGGGCTGATGATTTAAGCGATTGCGCATTCGCTGCATAGTTTCTGAGAACTGATTGGGATGCCAATCAGTTGGTTTAACTTTAATTCTACAGCAATATCTTGGAGGCATAGTTAGTGAGTAATTGAATCAGAGGGAAATGGTGTGGGATTCTGAGGAGTAGGCCTACACTATAAAAATCAGGGTGATTGTTTCCATCGGTACCATGAGCTGGAATCCTCTGGAAGGACATTTAGAGAAGGAGAGGGAACCTTGATTCAGATGATTTGGAGGATCAGGAAGATGGAGACAGTATAATTCATCCATTTTACCTCTTAATAAATACTGGTGAAGTTGCATAGCAGACAACATCCAAAGGCTTAGTTTATAGTTTTAGTCCAGTGAGAAAAAAGCTCAAATGCCTGAGGGGAATTATGGAAGTATCAACACGTAATTCTGTTCTTAGCAATAAAATTTAATTTGTTTTTTTTTTTTTGGTCTCTTTTTAGCAACTCTTCAGTTAGTTCTAAATCCCTTTACCTTCTAATTTGAAAAAGAAAAATTTTACTTCCTTCCCAAAGGAAGAACTTTAATTGTGTACAGGTTGTTTGCTGTACTTCTGAGCCCCCCAAGAAACAGGATCAGGGGATTTTATTTTATTTTATTTTTCTTTATGGTAGTGTGTGTTCACAGGTCTATCACAGCTTGCCATTGCAAGCTCCATCTCTGAATTGTAAAATGGCTGCTTACCACATTCTGTGGGAGGGAATAAACTTTTAGCTCTCTAATTATACTGAGAAGCAATGAGTTAACACAAAGGCAAGAAATGGGACAAAAAAACCCTACTGTGTTTTGTCTTGCTTGAGGAGTGCTTACAAAGCAGCAGACTGTAGTTTAAAGAGCATCCCTGTGTAACTTCTCTGTGAAGTAACATTGTGTCTGCAAATGCAACTCAGCAGATGTAGCAAGCCTAAACTAGTCAGTGGCCGTCAAACTTCCTGCTGTCCATTAGACAACATAGTATTCCCTTGTCTAGACATAGCAAGAACAAGTTGAGAACAACACTCTTTACTAATGGTAAGAAAAGTTACTAGTCCAGTTTATGAATAACATAGTACTTGTAACTTCACCTTTCCAGGATGTAAAAGTCAGCTGTCAGAAGCTAGGGTGGGGATGGGGCCATGTAGAGGGATGACTCAGTGGTTTAGAGTATGATCTTTCCCAGTCCCCACATGGGGCAAGACATCACTGCCTGTAACTGAAGTTCCAGTGGATTGGATGCCCTCTTCTAACCTCTGCAGGCACTGGACATACATGCACAAACCCCATCCCCCCTTAAAGTAAGTTTTTTAAAATGCTATTATTGAAGTATTTTATTTATTCATCAAACAATTACTTTTCCTGACATAAGGAGTAGAGCATCATCATTTACAGATGAATGCACTCACAAGAAGATGCTACGCTCCTTGCTGGGTACCATCAGGGTATTTATGGAGCAAGTTAGGGCTCAGGGTAGCTCAGTGGCAGCAGGTCTGAAGTACGTGCCATCAAATATTCACCCATGTTTTCCCCACAGCCGCTTCAGGAAGCTTAGTCAGACTATGTAACTTAAGAAGGGCAAATTGGCAGAACACTGCCAAGATAGGGCCACCAACCTCAAGGTCTTTTAGTGAGTAACTCATGTTGGTAACTGCAGAGTAGGCCACTGAAATCTACCAACATGACAAACTAATCCCCACGCCAGCATCAGACGCTGTGCATCGTGGCAAGTGACAGCCCCGAAATAAGTGTAATATTCCTATTTGCCTATTGAGCTTTCCCACAGGCCAGAACTCTGTATTCTTCTCATGTCCAAGTATGAAACCTACCTGACAAACACGGTCATCAGAGGCCTTGGGAAGTACAGTTCTTCAAACTCACCTATCTAAATTGTCTGTAGAGACAAGTCACTCAAACTCGAGTCTAGTCTTCAGTCGAATGTAACTGTGCAGGTTAATGAGTTTCACTAATGAGGCAGGAGGTAGTTCTATGTAGACAGGAAGGCAATAAAGCCCATCTTGAAAACTGCAAGTTGCTCATAGAGGTTGTAGTGAGAACAGAGGTTAGGATTAAAAGAAATATTAAAGGATTAACACAGAAAAGTCTGAACTGCCATGGCACCCACAGGATTGAAGGGGTCATGGAGAAACCTGAAGCTCTGTAGCACGTGACAGGGTAAAAGTTCTTGCAGAGAGATCAGGAGGTCATTGACGAAGGTGGAACCTCAGTTGCCATGGAGGCCCTAGGAGGTTAGAGACGCCAGGATGGTGGGATGATATCCGAGGGTGTGGCAGGTGTGGAGCAGAGCCAGCATGAGTCTACCAGAAAAGCTGCATATGCTGCGGGTGACAGAGCCAGAAAAGTGGAAAGCCCCAGGACCTTTAGAGCCTAGAAGATAGCAAATTCTGCTGCCCAATGTCAGATGCCAGACATTGGACTACAGAATTTGATTGCTCTGTATTGATTTTATCTTACAGGAGTCCACAGTTAGACTTTGGATTTTTGAAGAGAAATAGAATTTTCAAATTGCTGGAATGTTAAAAAGACTATGAAACTTTTAGAAACTGGACTGTGTTATATAGTGTGATGTTAATACTAGCATGCAATCTTGGAGAAACAAGAAAGTAATGGCTATGGTTTAATAGTAATGTCTTGTGTGTTGAGTTGACAAGATGTCAATTGTGTTGTTAGGTTTTTGTCCACTTGACAAAAGTTACCTGGGTAGAAGGAAATCTCAATCGAGGAATTATCCCTATTAGACTGACCTGTAAGCCTGTCTGTGTGGCTTCGTGTTCTGTTCATTCTCGCTCTGTCCCTCCATTCCTCCGTCCCTGCCTCCTGATCTCTCTCTGTCTCTCTCACACCACACACACACACACACACACACACACACACACACACACACACACACACACACTATGTAGTATGTAGCCCCGCTGGCCTGAAATCCAATTTAAACAGGCTGAGCTTGAACCAACAGAGATTCTCCTGCCTCTGCTTCCTGCATGCTGGAATTAAAGGCATGCACTGACATGCACAACATTTTCTTGATTAATGGTAGATGGGTTGCCAGGCCACTGTAAGTGGTGCCATCCTGGGTTGTATAAGAAAGCAGGCTGAGAAAGGCATGGAGGGTAAACTAGTAAGCAATGCTTCTCCGTGGTTTCTGCTTCAATACGTGCCTCCAGGTTCCTTCCCTTAGTTCCTGCCCTAGCTTTCCTTGGTGATGGACTGTTACCTGAAAGAGTAAGTTGAAATAAACCCTTTCCTCTCCAAGTTGCTTTTGGCCATGGTGTTTATTGTAGCAACAGAAACTAAAATAGAACACAGAGGAAGGTCTGAGACACCAGGGAAGTTAAACAAAAGGCCTTGATGGAACGAAATAACCAAACTAGACCGATAAGAGGGAAAGGGAGCTCTGGAGACAGCATAAAAGTAAGAAATTGAGGAAAAGTTAGAAAGTGTATTAATCAGGATTCTCTAGAGTCACAGAACTCTATTGTTGCGTGTGTGTGTGTGTGTGTGTGTGTGTGTGTGTGTGTGTGTGTGTGTGTTGGAATGATTTAGAGGCTGCAGCCCAGCTAATCTAACAATGGCTGGCTGTAAACAGAAGGTCCAAGAATCTAGTAGCTGCTCTGTCACACAAGGCTGGGTGTCTTAGCTGGTCCTCTGTATATACTAGATTCTTGAAACAGGCTCCAATGCCAGCAAAAGAATGGATTGCTAACAAGGCCAGGGCAAGCAGACAAGAAACTGAAAGCTTCCTTCCTTCTTCCAAGCTCTCATACAGTCTTCCAGCCTACCGTGTGGCTTAGATTAAAGGCATGTCTTCCCATCTCCAGATTTGCATTAAAGGTTTGTGCCTTCCTGACTCAAAAGTCCTGACTATATGAGGATCCATCCACTTCAAACCAAGCTGGAAATCTCTCACAGGTGTGCCCTCCATTTCTGGATTATAGTTCATTCTAGATATAGTCAAGTTGATAACCAAGCAGACCCATCACACCAAGGAAAAGAAGGAGAAACTTCAAAGATTTGGGAGAATTTTCCAAATGAGGAAAAAGTCACTGAGCTTCCTTGGTATAGGGGTTTTATAGTTATATGACAGAAACTAGACAAGGACTAAGGTAATGTCTGTTAAGATGTGTTCTTTCTCTAAACTATCATGGGCTGAGCCAATGGAGAGCCCACATCCTGAATACATGCCCCCTTGTTCAATTAGGGAGATGATTGCATGCTATTATGTGCTGCACCTCAGCTAGAGCTGGTTGAAGTCCCCCCATCTGTGCATCGCTGACTCTGGTTTTGTTAGTCTTGACTATCAACTAGACATAATTAGCTGCTGGCCGCTGCCACTGTTATGAGTCTTGCAGGTATCCCATACTGGTAACTATGCATTAATGACAGTTCCTTCACATATGAAAACTTTACTAGTAATTATTTGTTATTTTGAACCTAGCATTTAGCATTAAATCACCTGCTCAGTCTCAGTTGTGTACTCCAGGAACATAACAGCATCGTGTGCCAAGTTCTGTCTTGGTTGATCACATTTCATCTTTCCAACGACCATCTGATACCAAAGACCATGGTGTCATATGCTGAAGCCTTTTGTACTGAGTAGAAATTTCCAAGACTTCTAAAGCTAAAGACTCATCTAAGGTTATGTCATACTTACATTGCACAACTGTGCTGCAAATAGCACCGGTGAGTCTGAAAACTGTGCCAAGTTTTTAGTTAGACAGTGAAGGATGCATCCTTCACAATGTAACTTTTTTAAGCTAGAGAAGAAAGAATTCTTTGATGTCATCTTTACTAGAAAATTTTGTTCCTAGTTGTTACAACATGTTATGAATAAATACATGGAGAAGAAAAAAATGAGGGCAGCAGGGTTTTTAGGCTGAGAATGATTTTGGCCATCTCACTCAGTTAAAGCATGGCTGTCTTACTTTATTTTTGTCTTTCCTATTATTCTACCACAGATAACTTTTAAAAGGGTGACATCCTCCTTAAGCAAATTCTAGCTCTCTGGGGACAGTTTAAGGAGGGCTGAAATGCCACACTTGCACTATTTCTTTCAGTTTTCTGTCCTTGTGTAAATGTTTACAGTTCCAGACAGGGTGACACATTAAGTTTTATCAGACAACTGTTAAGCATTCCAGTCGCCCCCTCCTACCCCTGCCAGGGTTTTAACTGTATAGCCCCAGATGTCCTGGAGCTTTTTAGTATTCTACTAAGAGCCTAGGCACCTGATTTCATTGATAAAAACTTTTGTTTTTATTGCAGCTGGACAAATAAGAGACTAAATCTGCTAATAGAACAAAGCAAGAGACACAATTGTCGATAAATTAAGATGCTTGAAGCTTGCTCTCTGTTTAAAGAGATTAGTTGACAATGTATACATAAGGTATTTAGCATTTGGAAAATGGTAATGTCATACTATAAATACCATATTAAAGTTTTTATTACTTGGTTATTTTTTTTGAGACACGGTCTTAAACTGTAGTCCAGTATTCACCATGTTGCCCAGGCTGCCCTCAAATTCATAAGGATTCTGCTGGCTCAGCCTCCCCAGTACTGGGATTACAGACACAAGTCACCACCTCTGGCTAAACACAGTATCTTCTTTCAATAAGATTGTTTTTATGCTTTTAGTTGTATGTACATTTGTGTGCAGATGTGAGTGTGCCACTGCAAGTGTGTGTGTATGTGTGTGTGTGTGCACATGTGTGAGTGTTGCATGGGTGTCTATGTGTCTGTGTGCAATGTGCTGTCTATGGATGTCACAGGACAACCTTGGTTCTTGGCCATCATCTTTCACCATCTTTGAGACAGGGTCTCTCATTTGTTCCCAGCTGCCATGTGCTCCAAGCCTGTGAGCTTCCTGGGGAGAGGCATTCTCCTGTCTTTGCCACCCGTCTTGCCATAGGAGAGCCTGAACTCTTCAGACGCATGCAGTTCCCCTCAACTCTTTGTGGTTCTAGAGATCTGTGCTCAGGTCCTCACGCTTGTGTGGCAAACGATTTCCTCACTGAACCTACCCCTCAGGCCCTAACTATGGCACCTTTCTTTTTTACAGTGATATAGTATTCTACTCCTTCCTTGAGAATTTCATATGCGTGTAAGGTGCAGTTTGGTCATATTCACTCTCCACTCCCCTAAGACCCACCCCCCCCCCCTAACCTCTAACACCCCTTCCAAATGTCATGTCTTTATTTTTCAATAGCTCACTGAGTCCAGTTTGTGCTGCCCATATAGTCATCAGTATGGGGCCACACTGGAGCTTGGTCAAGCTAACAGTGGCCACGCCCTTAAAAAAAGCTGCCTTTCCCTCCCCAAGCAGCCATCTGTCAGTAGCTCCTCTCTGTGCTGGAATGCTGACTGGCTTGATCTAGTGCATGTAACCACTTGTGCACAAGACACTGTTCCCCCTAGGTCCTCCCTGACCTCTGTGTCTTTCTTCTGAGATGGCCCCGAGCTTTGGGGTGAGGGAGTGTGATGTAGACATACTATTTATGACTGAGCACAGCACAGACAGTCACTATCTGCACTTTGACCTCTTGTGAGTTCCTATGTAAGCCTTCCCAGAAATCTTTGAAAAGAAAAGTCCCTAGCAAGCTTCCGGAATAGATTATTTTCTCCTAAAAGAAAGATCAGGAAGCAACAGTTTTCTCTTTTTCTGGACAGAGAGCCCATCTAGATATGATCTCTATTGTGTCATTTGAAAGTGATGCCAATATTAAGAGGCCAAACAGCCAGAAAAAGAAAAAGGATCCAGACCCCACAGCATATTCAGACATAGGGCAATAAATTCAAGGAAACTTAAAACTTCATCTTGTATGAGACCATGTAAGTCCTTTCAAAGACTTTAAACACACTCTGAATCCAAATTTATTTTGCTTGCAACCAAAAAAAATTCTGATATCTAATAAAAGCCAGTCATCTCTAATTTTATGGGCAAACTGTTGATTTTTCACGATTGTGGTTAGTATTACTATTATTTGTGTTTTTGGAGACAGGATCTCAGGTAGGCCAGGATGATCTCAATCTAACTCTGTAGCCAATGCTGGTCTTGAACCTGGTCTTCCTGCTCTGTCTCTTGAATGCTGGAATTGCAGGTGTGCACTGTTGCTCCTAGCTGATTAAATAATACATAAATTCCATAAGAAAATGAAATGCATTTGGCTTGCACACCCATCGTGTTGGCCGCTGATTTCTGATGTTTTAGTAGCTATGACATTACTATACTGTAAAGAGGATGTCACTCACCATTACTGGAAGAACTCAGCTGACATCAGAACCAATCACTCTGGGATAAACACTTCTTCCCACCATGGGAGCTACAGCAAGGTTAGCTCTGGGACAGTGACACTAGGGTTGTGAACTGAGTAAGCACAGCGTGCCATCCTAGCACGTACTTCAAGAACAGAATCTGGTGACAGGAAGTGTCACAGTTTGAGCAGAGCTTTAAAGATGAGAATTTTCTCGGGTTGACAAAGTTTTAGGTAATTTTGTGTCACCTAAATGCTATGTAATTGCAAAAAGTCAGCACAGCTATAGTACGGTATCTATAATAAATGGCACTTCTTCCGATAAAATCTGTGCGTACCAACCAAATGATTTGATTCTATGAGCTATGTGTTAGTGAGGACACTGACATGCTTGGGTTTAAGCAGAGGTGAGATTCTAGTACGTGGTATTAAGATGAGGATGATAGAAGGTGTACTTAATCTAGGAAAGCAGAAGTTCCCTGATGGTTGACTTCAAGCACTCCAATGGTAGCCATCTGCCCAGTGCCTGATTCTAATGATAGAGTGGTATCCTTACAAATATGTAGCATGGACCTGTAATTGCTATATCACAGCCCAGCTATATCTGGAGAGGTTGACTGATGCATGATCAGGAAGCCAGGGTTTCTGAATCCTACCTTCAAGCCCCCATGTCTACCTCACCAGTTCCCCAGGCAAATGAAGACTTTCGCAGCCACCTGCGTGGATGTCTGAAGTAGTTTCCTACCTCAGGAAAACAAGCAGGCCAAACAACCCACAGCTCCTCCTTCTTCCTTTCACTTCAACCCATTCCTAAGCTCAGCTTTATTTATGGTTCTGAAGATTTCAAAGATGAACAGAAAGCAACACAAACATTAAATCACACTGACTTATTTGTTCCCCACACAGTAAATCCTCTCATGGGACCAAAGTGTGTGAAATAGCTAGTGTTCCTGAATCTTCCCCAAATCGGTCCTGGAGTATGGGAGAAGAATGGGGGCAAGAGGGGCTGCCAGCGTCCCCTGAAGGCCAAGACACCAATAAACAGGAAGGACTGGAGCCTTAGTTCACATAGGTCCATGTAGACTGGACACTAGAACACAGCTGTCGCTTTCCACAACGACTCTCCTCCCACAGGACTGTGCAAGCAGACACAGTAAGATAACATTGGCTTCACCCTAGAGGCTACTCTTGGCTCCAGAAAGTCAATCCTTTTCAGATATAGCAGACCTCCTGGAGAGGGAGTGAGCTGGCTTCCAAGTAGGAATTTCCTCATGTTTGGCTTTCAAGAAAGAGGTGGAGGTTCAATTGTCGGGAGTTTGGAAAAGATCCCTCCTGCCACTGGAAGTTGATACCCTACCCTTTCCAATGCTGAGTTCCTGTAACTCCCAGATCACCAGCAAGCAGTTTGGCTGCTGCTTTTCCTGCCATCTCTTCACCTGCTCATGAGTGATCCGCTGACTTGCAGCTGGAAGGCAGGGAGGTTTGAAACTGCTCATTGTCCTTATGCAAACTCCTCAGGCAAAACATTTTACATGAAACCCTGCGTGTTTGAGGGGATTGCATGGACAAAACTGTTTAAAGGAAGGGAGATGAATCAAACACCTTTCCCAGAGTTAATTTGCAAGTGCCTCCGCCATCCCCTTTCTACAGACAAGCAGCTTCTGGAATAAAGAAGGGAGGAGAGGTGTCCAGTGTTCTGATATTAATGACTTCAGCCAGATGGAACACAGGCTTAAGTCCGTGGCGAAAGTAACTTGTATTCCTCACCTGTTTGTACACACAATTTGGTTTGCTTTAAATGCACGTTTGTAGAACCAACATCTGTATACAAATTATATGAAATTCCAATACATTTTAAATGTAAACTCAAACTTAAAAACCTGCGTTGTATCTTAGGGGAGGTCTTAGGCTCCCAAGGAGCAGATGGGAGGCAGGGAGGGGAGGGAGTGGAGGGAGTGGGAGGAGAGGAGGGAGGGGGAACTGGGACTGGAATGTAAAAAAAATAAATTAATAAAACATACACATAAAAATCTGCCCTATAAACATCAATCACTTGGATCATTTCTTTATTATTTTAGCTTTTAGTTAAATGCTACAGTTCCATGTAACTGTATTTTCACTCCTCTGCAAGCCTGATGATGCCTTTTGGTTTCAAATCTCCCTGAGGCCCAAGGCAGGCTCTGATATTGATTTTTTTAAATATGGGTGAGGAATGCCCACTGTTTTTCTAATATACTTTCGCACTTGGGATTGTAAAAGTAAACAGTGCTTTTACACCATCTGTTTGAAAGCTGTCAGCTTTTTAAAATACAGGCACCATTTGAATCGTAAATGGTCCTTACCCAGAAGTTAATTTATACATTCACCTTTGTAACTGTAAAAATAATATACTTACTGGTTATGTTTCCAAATCCAATGATATAAACCTGTTTAGCAAACAAATGAAGTAAAATGATTCCATAAGCTACCATGAAGCAAAATGTTTACAGAAAAGTTACCAGGGAACCCGAAGAGATGAGGTGTAGGTGTGTTCTATGGCCCTGAACACCACCCACCCTCTCTGCTCTAGCAGAGTGATTCCTTTCTTCAGTTCCCTAGGGTTCTCATTACGATTTTGGTTCTCAACCACAGTAGCCTTTGGAATTAAGCAATTGACTTCTTGGGTCACAAATCAATGTGTTTACTTGATGGGGTTGGAAGTGTTAAAGGAAGATTATGGGGGTCTGCCGTGGGCTTTCTAGAGTTGTGGTGGGGAGTACCTGCGGAGGACAGAAGTGCTCCGTTGAGGATTGGAAGGCCGAGAAAGAATGAACTATGGAGTCCTGACAGGGTTGCTGTCCGCTCTCCTCTCTATCTTTAAAATCTGAGAGAAGGGGTGACAGGAATCTGTAGAAGATGCAGTGAGGGTCTGGCCTGGCAGAGATGAAGGAGTGGGATGCATTTCAGGAATGAGTTTGGGACTTGGAAATCCCGGTTGCATGTATGTCTGTGGCAACAAGGGTGGATGACAAGAGAGAGAGAACACTACACAAAGGACAGACTGTTAATCCTACTTTGCCTGCAAAACAGAAGACAAAACCCAGGTTGAGGCCCCCAGTCCATGCTCCAGTTACACAAACACCATTTTATTTTCAAAGAAAGGTGGGTTTTTAAAAGAGAAACTGTGAAATCCAGATGTGGTTTTTCCTGTGTAACTCTGCTCTGTGTGTGTTGGTTTTCTAAAGTTAAATGTAAGAAAAGTGTTAGTTCCTCTTTGGAACAGGAAGCTGGAAGGCTGGCCTGACTGTCCAAGGCTTTGTGCTGTGGAACTGACTTCCAACCATTGCCTACTTCATTATCTCTACACGCATGACGAGAGAGAGAGAGAGAGAGAGAGAGAGAGAGAGAGAGAGAAAGAGAGAGAGAGAGAGAGCACTCACTCGCATGTGCACGCTCTCCTGCCCATGCATGTGCATGTGTGCACCATAGCCTGTATGTGCAGGTCAGGAGACAACCTCAGTCCTTCCTTCCACTTTGAGACATTCTCTTTGCTTTGCCCGCCCCCCCCCCCAGCTGTCCCAGGAGCTTCACAGCATGATTGCACCCCCTATCTGCCTCTGGATTTCAGATGGGTACTTACCCTGTCCCTTTGCATGTGGGAATCCAAACTCACACCCTCAGTCTTGTGGGAGTGATGTAAGCACTGTATTCACGGAGTCATCTCGTCGGTTAACTTATTTCTTTCTCATTGTTTCCCTGTCTGCAAGGTGTGTACGAGATGTGTGCTAGTTGATTTATGGATGTTTAGGAAGTGTGGCATCCATAGTTGTAGAAGTCATGGAGAGAGGAGAGGAGATTCGGGTCCAAGAAAGCCAGTCTGGAGGGTAAGACAGCATCTCCCGGGGACATCAGGTACTGCCCAAACTGGAAGAGACAGCTGGAAAACACAAAGACTGGCCTGGATTACAACTGTTTTCTAACACGTCAAAAATCTGTGACTGACCGGCTCAGTCAGCTCCTACTACAATAACCAAAGTGACAAGCCCAGGTATATATTATCTTACTCTCTTCTACAAGTGCAGTCTTACCAGACAGTGGTGGCATGAGGAACTAAACAAACAATAACACCTCCCCCCCCAAAGAAACCAAGTATGGTTTTAACTATGCCTTTGGACCCAGAAAAATAGTAGTGGAAAACTCAAAATAATTAATTAAACTATCTTGAATTAACCTTGAATAAAGTTTTGACAAATGCACTAATTCTTGAGTTCTTAATATTTATTTTACACAATAAGATGACTCACGAAATGTAAATGAAACTGGATTCCTTAAAGCCAGGTGCAGGGATCCCAACTAGTGACTGAAACCTAGGGTTTAACGGTAGGCATTTACATTTTGTTTAAGTTTTCTTCAGGTTGCATCACATTGCGGAATAGAGCTCCTTCATCGCAGAAACAGGATCGTTCCAGAAAGCAAGCTTGTCATCTTCACTCTGCTTCCTGTTTCTTATTTAACTTAGTGGCATAGTCAAGAACCAGCTAATTCTTAAAGTCCTAAACCAACAGGCTTGGGAGTGGTACAGGGGGATGTTGGAAGGGGTGTACTGAACCACACCGAAAAACTATACCATCCCCCAAAGGCAGAGTCTAGTTTGATTGAAGCCAGGTTGAAGAAACTCAGCTCTTGCCTGGGGCAGTAAATCAAGAGGCTTAATTCAAGCCCTGGCCCTGCAGGCAGGAGGCAGGTGGTACAGAGAAATAGCTTCTGTGGAGGATGGAGATTGGGATGGGTCCCTATAAAAACAGAACAACTGGTGTCCAGGGATCTGGTGGAAAGTGGGAGGCAGGAAGAAGGGCTCAAGCTCCTTTTTCTGGGTCTGCCCGGGCATTTAATTTCCGCTACTGTTCATTGGGACACGGTGTTAAGATTAGAGTCCGGCAGTTGTCCTTAAAGAACTGAGCTCAGTAAAGTGGTTTTAACACTCCTTTTGGGCTTTGATAACTTCTCTCCTGTGAGTTGCCAAGGCAGAGAGGTGCATCTAATTCCATCCACATTTCTCCAGAGATTGCAAAACCCAGACCTACAGTGGGAGGGACGGGTGCCAGGCGGGAGCCGCCAGACAGGGCTGTGGTGCGTGCCTGCTGGCACCGGCAGCCTAGACCGTCCCCCGCGTTGGCACCAAGAGCCCACGGAGTTCCGTGCCCGGCTCTGAGCCTGGGACTGACAGCCGAGGGCAGGGTGGAGGTCGGGCTCCGGGTAAGAGTGCTCCTAGTGCTCTTAGCCTTTACTCCCAGGGCCGACCATTCGGGTCCCGTGTGATCCTCCAGCCGCCCCCGGGGCCGGGACGGCAGGGCGGCGGCGCGAGCGTGGGAGGGGGCTCTAGGACTCTGCCGGCCCCGCCCCGCCCCCTCCGCGGGGACCCGGAGCCTAGCATGGACCACACTCGGCGCCACAGCCATGGCGCTCGCCTGCTGCGTGCTGGCTGTGATTTTAGGGGCAATGCCCACAGTGGCCGGAGCTGATCCGGCCTTGCGCTCGCCCCTGCACCGCCCGCATATGTCCTCGTCCTCACCGCGTCCCCAACACGCGCACTCTCTTCCCAGCCCGTGGCGGCCACCGAGGACCCCGCGCTTCCCGCTCCCGCCGCGGGTACCGGCTGCCCAGCGCCCTCAGGTCCTCACCGCCCGGCACACTCCCCCGAGGCTCCCACGAGGCTGCGGGGCAGGAGAGCTATGGGGCAATACCACCGACCTCGGTGTCCGGTGCCTCCACTGGGCAGAGGTGCCGCCCTTCTTGGAGCGGTCGCCCCCGGCTAGCTGGGCTGAGCTGCGAGGGCAGCCACACAACTTCTGCCGGAGCCCCGACGGCGTGGGCAGACCTTGGTGTTTCTATCGGGATGCCCAAGGCAAAGTGGACTGGGGCTACTGCGATTGTAGTCAAGGTGAGTGGTGTCCCGGTAGAGGTGGCAGCTGGGGGCTGGCACGGAGGCAGTCTGACTCAGGGACAGTGTTTGTGTACCTCGAGACAGGGGAAGAGGACTGCCGGTTTGCACAGTGGTGTGGTGGGCTGGATAGCCAAATAACTAGTAAAGTGCATCCATTTGTACAGTGGCAGTCAGCAAAGCGTGCATCGTACGACCATTGTCATGGGGATAGAAGCTGTGAAGGCTGCTCAGCTCTAGCCCCTAGATAAAGTCTGTCTGGTCACAGCGTGTTTTTTGTTATTGTTGTTGTTGTTTGTTTGTTTTTGTTTGTTTGTGTGTGTGTTTTTGTGTGTGCGTGCGCGCTCACCCCTCTTCACATGCACTGGCAGAATTATGCATAGTAGTGGGTGTCTGTTGTTTGTATCAGCTGGTCTTGGTAAAGCGCTCTGTGTACAAAAGAAAAGAAACATACATTTTGCTAGAATGAGAAGGGAAAACATTAAATGTGAGAGAGTCCCAGGAAAGTTTCTTACCTCTATAGACCCAGATTTGGAAAACTGCTGAAATGTTGGCCTCACTGCCATTGTTGACTTTAAAGCATGACAAAATTCTCAGGCCAAAATACAAAGACAGTTATGTTCTGGTGCGCTGTATGGTAAATAACAGCAGGCAGGGAAGAACAAAGAAAAGCAGGGGACAGAATAGGAACTGCCTTAGCAACTATGGAGGCAGCTAGAGTCAAACGAATTTCCTTAAGCTGTGCGTGTCACTTACGGATAATTGGAGTCAACTTCATTCAGCAAAGAAGGTTACTAGCGCATCAAGTCTGTGGTAGCAGAGGAATCACATTAATAACTTGAATGCAAAAGCAATTAAATTTTTTTTTTTTTTTTTTTTTTTTTTGGTTTTTACGAGACAGGGTTTCTCTGTATTGTTTCGGAGGCTATCAGTCCAGCCCGGCCTCGAACTCACAGAGAGCAATTTACTTTTACACAGCATTTTACTCCAAATTGTGGGGGTTTGTATTTAATATTGAGGTTTTAATTTTTCTCAAGCAACAACTGGGAAAGGAAAAATAAAACATTTGAATATCTCCTAGTAGAATGAAACTTTGGCTGTTTTCAATGACACTCTGTGACAGGAGTTTCATAAATTTCCTAAGTGTGTGCTTCCAGCCTTTGGAGGTAACCTTTCACAAGGTCATTCCGTTCTCACCGACATTTTATTCGTCTCTGCCTTCAATTGGGTTAGTGCTTCAAGTTAAAGGAAAGTGATACGAAGGGTAAGATCAATTATTCTTCATCCCGGAGAATGAAGTCATCGCTGCACTCGTGATTCACGGACAGAATGCCAATGTGGCTGTAAAAACTCGAGATGATGTCAAGCGAAGAGCCCTGCTGTTACCTCATCTACTCTAAGACTGTTTTAATAAGGTCTGTGTCTAGCAATCATTGGCAGCTTTTTATTATTATTATTCTTAGTTTTTATAAACAGATGAAGAGAGAGAATTATTAGGAAATTAATAGGTAAGAAAAGGCAGGCTATTTTCCCTTCACGACATAATAAAAAGAATTCCAAGTTAAAATATTGTGGTCATCTATTTTTTCAAACACACAAATAACTTTCAGTTTTATCGTCTTAATGAAGAGAATAGCTTGTCTTTGAATTTCCTACCACCCCCACTTTGGAGAGAAATTAAAATATTTTTAAATGCCTTTAGGTTCAGAGCTAGTGTTTACCAGCCAAAATCTCAAATGTGGCTGTGTTTAGGTAACAAAATATAAGAGAAACAGAAGAAGTTACCCAAGATAAGCAACATACACATGAAAGAGATTGTCTATGTAATATCCAAATCAGTCTTACAGGACCCAACCTTGATAACCAAAGCCTTGGACTCTGTCATTCATTCTCGTAAGTCTGGCTAGCTATACTGCATTCTTCTGAGACATCTGGCATGCTCTGAGTCTTATGTTTTTCTTATCCCCACACATTTCAGTTAGGGGTTTGGGCAAGAATACTGTATAGTAATGAAAGAACGTAGAATTGCTCTTTAGAAAACATTGGTATTGTTCTGACCCACCAATGTTGGATAAGACTCTTAACTTAGAGATTTAGGTTTTTCCATGTAAAGAAGAGCAGGATGTATTTTTAAAAGATTTCTTTGTGTGTATTTACGTTGTGTCTCTAAGTGTATGCTCATGGTGTGTGTGTGCGTGTGTGTGTGTGTGTGTGTGTGTGTGTGCGTGTGTGTGTGTGTGCATGGGCGCGCGCATGTACCCTTTATTTAGAGCCCAGAAGAGGGCAACTGGACATCTTCTGTCACTCTACCTATTCCTTTGATGTGGGGGTCTCTCCTTGACTTCCTCTTGCCTCTGCCCTCCTCAGAGATGCTGTTACAGACATGGACAGGATGTTCCACTTGTTTTGTGGGTGCTGGGGTCCAAACTGCAGCCATCATTATTACATAGTCAGCACTCTTAGCTGCAGAGGCATCTCTCCAGCCCCAGCAAAAGCAGTTTTTGAGTAAATTAATTAAAAGAATTTTTCTAGCTCTGGGCGTGTATTCAGAATGACCTTGTCTATTACAGCTAGAACTCATGGAACACTCTCACTTTGTGCTGGATGCTGGACTAAGAATTCCTTGCTTGTTTTATTTATTTTTAATAGTCATCTTTATAAAGGAGCCTCTACACTTTCCTGCTGGAAGTCCTAAAGGAATATTGCCAGTAAACCAGAAGGAAAAATGATAGGGTGTTCACATAGATGTGTACATTTTCATTTCACAGCTCATTTTGCCCCGTCTCTATTTGTATGCAATGTAGAAATCACTGTGCTGTGTCATAACTCTCACTTGTTAGCTTGTGGGCTAGTCCAAGGGCAGGAAGAAGAAAAAGGAATTATGCTTAGTACAAGCACAATGCACATTATTTCCAGTATCTTATTCTTTAAAGGCATTGTTTTCCTTTACTGAAAACTGGAGCAAAAGAAAAGACTAGTACGTAGAAATGTGATCCCTCTATTAAAGCCTAAACTGGGGTCAGAGTAGAGTTTTGAGTCCCATACAGAGAAATGAGGAAGTAAGGCCCTCCGGCATGGTGCTGAAGGAACAGAATGGACATCTCAGGTGAGCGGGGTGTGGAAAGTCCATTAGCTCATGCTTCTAAGCAGGAAATGTGATGCTTGGACTCTGGCTCCAGGAAACTTACGTATTAGTAATAAAACATCTTTCTGGAGATTGGGATACCTGAGTCAGTCCAGGGAGTTAGTTTTCACAGGGGGCATTAAACTTTACCTACAGAGGACTGGTACAGTGGTTCAGCAGGTACAGCTATTTGCCATTGCGTCCGATGGCCTGAGTTTGATCCCTGATCCCTGGGACTCACATGATGTAAGGAGGAAACTGACTCCTTCATGTTGTGTTCCGACCTCTACATGTGCACCATGGAATATGGCCCTGTCTTGGTCAGGGTTCTGTTGCTGTAAAGGAACACCATGGCTAAAGCAATTCTTATAAGAGAGAGAATTTAATTGTGGGCTTGCTTACGGTTTCAGAGGTTAGCCCATTATCAGCATGGAGGCATGCTGACATAGTGCTGGAGAAGGAGCTGAGTCCTACATCCTGATCTGTAGGTAGAGAGAATGATGAGAGAGAGAGAGAGAGAGAGAGGAGAGAGAGAGAGAGAGAGAGAGAGAGAGAGAGATTCTGGGCTTGGCATACTTCTGCCAACAATGCCATATTCTTTCTGATGCTTTCAAATAGTGCCACTCCCTGGTGACTAAGCATTCAAATACATGAGCCTAAGGGGGACATTCTTATTTAAACCACCACACCCCACAAAAAATAAATAAATGTGAAAAAGCCCTAAAATTTCACCTAGAGACTTGTTAAAATGCTTGGGCTCTAGCCTCAGAGTCCTAATTGCCATGTCCAGATCAGGATTTGCATGGTGCCCTTCTAAGGTGAAATGACGAGATGCTGTTTAGGTGACTCTTTCGAAGTCCAAGGAAACCTATGTGAAAGCATCAGGGCCTTGCTAGAATGTGTAGTGAAGGTCGATGATGTCAGCTATGCTGTGACTTTACCTTGCTAGGTTGTAGCATCAGAGAAGACATAAGATACGCCAACACTGGTTTCCTGTGTGGTCTTACAGAACAGCATCATTGGTATTTATTTTGCCTGTGGTGATAACAACATAGTTTACCGGAACATCTATCTTCACTGAGTGGGAGCAAGAGGTCACTCTCATATTTCCACAGGCAGCTGACTGCCTCCCTCTAACGATCCTTTGCAATGAGACAGTGCTTCCTGACTCAGAGTGGCAATCATTTTCACGGTCTAAGTTGTCGTGACAAAAGGGGCAGCTTGCTTGACTCTGTTCTGAGAATTCTCCTTTTTAGCAAGCAGTGAATTAGCCTCAGGTAGAAAATGGTCGATTGAGTGACACAGTAGATTAAATGATAAAGGTTCAGAAGGAATATGTTAGTCAACTTCTCATCACTGACAAAACACCTGAGTTAACCATTGTGAAAGGTGGGAAGGCTTCTGCTATCAGAGATTCCAGCGCATGGGCCATTTGGCACCATTGCTCTGAGGTGTGGCATCACAGTGGAGTGCTCATGGAGCACGGCTTCTATCCAGGAAGCACAGAGAAAGAATAAGCCATTGCTCTGAGGTGTGGCATCACAGTGGAGTGCTCATGGAGCACGGCTGCTCGTGGCTTGTCATCCCGGAAGCACAGAGAAAGAATAAGGGGCTGGGGTTCCAATTCCCCCCAAGTGCTTACCCCACAATTACCTGTCTTCCTCTGGCCAAGCATCATGCATCTCTCAACATACTCATAAGCTGCTGGCCAAACCTTAGCACTTGACGTTTGGGGAACATCCCAAGTCATAAGAGAATGATCCCCAGATCCAGCCTTTTATCATCTCATGCTAATCTGTTCCTAAGTACTTAGCCATCTCAAATATCTTAGTTTAAATAGACATGATGGACACATGGGCTAAATACTGCTGTTTATAGACATTCCTTTTTGAAGGCCATATGCTGCTTGAAGTGAATATCAATTAAAAAGTTAGCTGAGCAGGCACAGTGGCTCATATCCATAATCTTAATACCCAGGAGCCTGAAGCAGGATTATTACATATGAGTTCAAGGCCAGCATAGGCTGCATAGGGGGTTCCAGGGTAGCCAGGGCTAAGGAATGGGATGTTGTGGAACTCCCCTCTTGTCCTGCATGCCTTTTAATCCTGAATCTTTGAAAAAATCCTTTCTCCTCGAACCAAGATGTAAATATAATTCATTTCCATTAGTCAAGGAAGAAATAATGAGTGGGAACCAAATATATTGGTCAGCTTTGTTTGATAAGTTCCACTCTTTCCCAAAGAAAACTAATGAAAAGCTAAGCCAATTGGGTTAACTGATTACCACAATGCGCGTTTGTTTTTAGAGAATGAAGAATCAGCAAAAAATAAGTCCTACCCCTAGAGTTTTCAAAACTACTAGGAATTACAATATTTGTAATATGTGGGAATCATAATAAATTTTTGAAATAGTTTTGTTAAGAACAAAAAATGTCATGTTACAATACCAATCTTTTTTTCATTTATTATTGAACTCCTCAGGCACAAAAAGCAATTAATTTTAGTCACTTCTATTGTTCAAGTGCAATAAGATGAATGCCTGCCAGTAAAAACAAGCTATTATCTACATCCTGAACCAAAATATTCTTAAAACATAGAAATTTCAGCATATAAACTACTCAAAATAATAAAAAAATACTCTGTTACATTTTGGAGATGTTAATATGTGTATTACATTGCACTATATGTACTGATATGTCCTATACCAAATGTAACACTGGAAAATATGTTAAATGTTAGTGTTTTGTTCATTACAAATAATGAAAGATAACATTATCTAAAGACAACTGGATTGGGAGAATGTTGACTTTTCAAGTGTAGTAAAGGATGTTAACTTTGATAACTTCTTTTCATCCCATCTGAAAGAAACTAAAGTGTGCTGGTATTGTCTATTATCATTCTTACCTGTAACTAAAGTCTGTTTTAATATTTGTGGAACGGTAGATTTGAATAATAACATCCCAGGTAAAAATGAAATCAAATCATCATTTAATGTCATGGCATTTCTTTGAACTAAGATCCAGCCACCTCCATTAGTTCACATCTATAATTCATAGTAACTGTTCATTTATTATTCATGTAGCTACCTTTAGTAAAAGTATGAGTTGGTTTAGTTCAAAGTGAGCAAACATCCTGTGAAAATCCAGTTCTACTCATTGGTGCTATGCTTACTGGAAATCTATAAATCACATAAACTATTCCTTTGCTTAAGGCATTTCCTATGACGTCTTATGAAAGACGGTAATTTAACCATGGCCAAGCCATGATTAACATAACCGTAGCAGAACATTTCTCAAACTTTATGCCACCAAACAATTTACCCACAAGCAAATGGTCACACAGCACTGACTGATGAAAGGGAAGCTAAATGATAAGCCTCCAACCAGTCTCCCTGGAAGAGAGTCTAGACGTCCAAAGAAGGGCAATGCCAGGGAGGCTGCCATACTTTACTAGCAAACCCGCAAGTACTTCAAGTTGAGTGACTTGAAACACAATGGCTAGGATCGAGGCATTGTCTGGGCCAAGCTGCCTTTGATGACACAAGAGAAGGGTTTGTTGCAGGTTCCTGCCTCATGAGAGAAAACAGCCCAGGGTTCCCACGCCAGCATTCCAGTGTGTGCCTTTCTGTCTGACATTGCCCTGCATGTAGTAAGTAGTACAGTCACTCTAGGGCCCATTCTAATGACTTCATCTTAACCACTCACAAGGACCCTGTTTACAAATAAGACCACATTCGCAGATACAGGAGATGAATTAGCACTTCAACATCTTTTGAGAAGATACAGTTCAAAAGCAACCTTAAGGATGAAAAACACACTCATGAGGGGAATTTTAATAACATTAGCAGCTATCTACTTTCCGTGAATTGATTGAGAGTGATAAACACCTCTTTTTCCATGCTATATGTTGGGGAAATTTTTTTAGTTTTAATATTTTATTTTAAATTTTACAAACTTTATTATTTAAAAATTGCAGATAAAATGTCTGTTGTAGCACAGTAAATAAAAGACCCAGAGACAGATATTTGGGTTCAGGCTTCAAGCTGAAGATCAAAAAAGCAAAGTTTCAGTCACTAGCTCTTACCTCTACCTCAGCTCAGACCAAAGGGGCGATCCTCAGACTGCTCCCGACTTCACTGCTCCTCAGATTTACTCAGACTGCTATGCTCTCCTCCATGTAGCAAGAGACTAACTCTCAGACTGAATGCCAAACCAGAGACTCTGCTCCTGTCTTATATACATCCCCAAAGCTGGGATCAAAGGCATGTGATCCCAGGTACTGAGATCATCTTTGTATGAGCTGTTTTTTTTTAAAGACTGTATCAATTTCTTTTAGTCAGTGTGGCCTTGAACTAACCGTCTACCTCTTAATCCTGAGTCCTGGGATTAAAGGTGTGTATCATCACTGCCTGGTCTCTATAGGTTGAGGCTGGCTTTGCTTTCTGAATCTTCAGGCAATCTTTAATAAATCATAAACAATATATCATCACAGTCTGCATATTAGTGAACTTCAATACAGTTAAAATATGAAATCTGACAGAGAAAGAACTAGAAAAACAATTACCTTTATATTGTGCTGCACGGCTCATGCTCATTATCTGCACTCAGTCCTTGCTCATCCCCCTACATTTAGACTTCCCTGTCTCTTTTCTACCTGTTATGCTATGTCCTCATGTGCTCTTGTTCACACGCACACACACACACACACACACACAAACACACACACACGCACACACGGACATGTGGAATTCTAACAAAGCTGCCCATGAGGCCAATTTCTGCAACATGAACTCAGGAATCTTTTGTGTTCTCTTTTCTTCCTAAGCTGAACACATATCTACATAGAAAGAAAAACTAAGATGGCAGTATGTTAAATATCTTTGCCAAAAAGTTAAGAAAGTAGAATGCTAAGCATTATTGTGTATTGGGATTGGAGTTTTTCTTAAGCACCCAATTGATGATCTTTGGTGCTCTTCCTGACGAGCTGCCATGGATGACAGCCTTCACAATTTTACATATCCACAACTTGCTTGGTGTGTACATTCATAATGGTTGACATAGTTGCCTTCAGACCTCTGCTTGAAACAGAAAATTTCCAATGATTGTATAGTGAAATCTCAAAACCCAAGTACTAAGAAAATAATTGCTACAAATTTGCGCTTGTAAAATTTGAAGGTGTTGTAAGCTTAGATCTATTAGAATACAGAGGAATCCTGTCTTTATATAACAAGCAAGCAAGCAAGCAAGCAAACAAACAGAATATGATCCAGAGCAGTTAGCTGCCACAGTGAAGGGTGTTTTTATGTGTGACAGAAGGGGATAGGTCATTTTTGATAACTCAGGCTTGCGGCAATTGGAAAGTACCTGCCAAGCAAAGAATTTAGTTTCAATGTATGTGATAAACGATACTGTTGATGTGTGCAGCAAGAGCACTTAGTTTTTGAATGTATGATTGGTCTGCTTTTTATCCTTTCTTTCATTGAGCTAAAGTTATTCCCCTTCCCATTTATAATTGTGTACCTATAAATTTGTATAAATTTGTGTCCTAGTTTGGGTTTTTATGGCTGTGAAAAGACACCATGACCATGGCAACTCTTACAAAGAAACCATTTAATGGGGGTGGCTGTCTTACAGTTCAGAGGTTCAGTCCATTATCATCATGGAAAAGGAGCATGGCAGCATACAGGCAGGCATGCTGCTGGAGCTGAGAGTGTTACATCTCACAGGCAACAGGAAGTAGACTGATTGTCACACTGAACGAAGCTTGAAATAAGAGACTTCAAAGCCTGCCCCAACAGTGACACAGTTCCTCCAACAAGACCATCCTCCTAATAGTGCCACTCCCTTTGGGGGCCATTTTCTTTCAAACCACCCCAAATGTGTGTCTACACATACACACATCATATCCATAGCCTTAATGCAAATCTGTGTGGCCATTAGGACAAAACCTCTAGTACTGGAACATGTCTCTTGTAGGGTCCTGAAAGCCACTGTTTACCCTTCTCTGTATACAGTCTGAGGTGGTCTATACACCTGCCTGATTAGTTTACTCCCTTGTAACAACTGGTAAATTTATGTGATATCTCTGCTAGGATGATGATCACTGGCATGCTATAATGCAGGCAGGAATACCCAGTATCGTAAAAAGAGGTTCTTGTAGGGTCTTTGCCTAGGTTTGGAGGCAAGGGGACAGTGCCAGGCAGTAGTCCAGGGGATGATTGATCATGCACAACAACTTCTCAACCATGTTGAATACAGCTTCTCTCTCTTACAAATTAAGAAAATCAGTTATAGTTTTTAAGAACTCCACCACTTGAAGCATCCTAGGAAAATAAACATGGGAAGAATAAACCATTACTTATTTAACAGAGAGTTCATTTGTGGGTGACATGCAAATCGATTCTCAGAATTGTGAGTATGTGTGAATTTGTTAAAAGAAAACTGGACCAGGACTCCTCATCTCTTATCACATTACAGATAGAGCTAAGTGACACCAGGCTCTCACCATGTGTTTACAAGCCCTAGACATTATGATGCAGTAGAACGTTGCCTTGGAAACTATTTTCACTGTCTTTGAATGGTCCTCAGGTTTCTTTTTCCCATCTCTAAATGCACCTGTTATTTAGGTGATGTAATTGCATCATTTCTTGTCGACAACACTGTTAGGCACTATTTTTTAAATTATTTCTTTGATTTTTTCAGATTATAGTATAATTAGATCATTTATTCCTTTCTCCCTTCCCCCCCCCGCGGGCCCTCTCATATAACCCTCCTTGTTCTCTTTAAAATAAATGACCTCTTCATTAATTGTTGCTACACACACACACACACACACATATATATATATGTATATATATATATATATACACACACCCACACACACAAATATTCCCAAATAAATAAATACAGCCATCTTATTCTGTATGCTCCTTGTATGTAGGTTTTTCAGATGTGATTATTTGGTACTGGATAAGCTATTGGTGTGCTTTTCCCTGGGGTAGACTATTTCTCCCAGATAGGCATTAAGTCTCACCGTTATTTGCTTGCAGTTTAAGTACAGCTGTAGTTTGTTTTTGTTACTAGAACATTTTAGCTCTGTAGACATGAATTCTTGGTGATAGTGGGAATTAATGCAGATGATGCATCAATTTGAATGCAACTTCAAATAACATTTGAGATGAATAAATGGATATTTGATTGAAACAAGCAGTTGGAAACTTCAAATAAAAGAAACAGACTGCAGGTGTTTGTGGTACACATAATATTATATCTACTGGTAGAGGATCTTGTGATTTAAAATAATCTCAAACTATTCAAACCTGTCAGACACATTTCCTTAATTTTTTAACCTATTTACTTCTTTATTTATGTAGTATGTATATTTGGTAGGTATCACCATACCTCGGATGTGCATGGAGCTCAGAGGACAATTTACAATACTTTGGCAGTTTGGCAATAGGAATATTTACTTGTTGAGCTATCTCACTGACCCCAGACATGTTGTTTTTAAAATGTAGTGTGCATCAAATGTTTCACTAGGTTAGATAGGGATTTCTCTTGCTTAGTCTAAGTTTAAAAGTTGAGACTCTATGATGAATTTCAAATGGCCTGTCTGCTGTGTGACCACATCTATGTGGTCTCATGAGTGATCAGGATTTGACAGTATAGACCTTATCTCCCTTATTGTTGCCTTTTCGTTTGCTTGTGATTTTGTTGTCAAACATGATATATTTCTCTTAAATGCTTATATTCTTTGAGAATGATTATGTGAAAAATAATAGCGGTGAGTGGTTAAGTGAGTGCAAGTGACATTGATAGATAATGTAAACATAATACTTTTTGAAAATTATCACAAAACCCAACTGACAACATGTCAATATGCAAATTATCTCAAATTTTTTTGTTTGTTTTTCGAGACAGGGTTTCTCTGTATTGTTTTGGAGGTTGTCCTGGAACTCGCTCTGTAGACCAGGTTGGCAGAGAACTCACAGAGATCCACCTGCCTCTGCCTCCCGAGTGCTGGGATGAAGGCATGGGCCATAATGCCCAACTATCTCAAAATTTGTTAATAGGACTTATTTTTTCTTCTTAATATCTTAACTTACAAAATAAAGATCATCCTGTATAACCTCTCTCTTTCTCTCTCCCTCTCGTCTCTCTCCCCTTCTTTCTTGTTCTCTCTGTGGTATATATGTGTATGTGGTATATTTGCCTGTGTCTGCATATCTGGAAGCCAGAGGCCAACTTTGAATATCTTTCTCTATTGGTATCTACTTTTTAATTATTTCAAGATTTATGTTTATGCATGAGAGACTTGCCTGCATGTATGTGTATATATGTACCACATAGGGTGTCTGATGTATGTGGATGCCAGAAGAGGATGTAAGATCTGGAAATGGAGTTAAGGATGTTTGTCAGCCACTGTATGAGTGCTGAGAACTGAACTCTGTCGGGTCATCTGCAAGAATAGCAGGTACTCTTAACCAATGAGCCACCTCCTCAGTACCAAGTTTACACACACACACACACACACACACACACACACACACGAGAATGTCATACATATTTACATTGTACTTTGATCATATCCACCTCTTACTCTCTCCTTTCATCTCCTCCTAGATTCTTCCCCCAATATGTCCTCCTCTTAACTTTATCCCCCCCCCGTGTGTGTGTGTGTGTGTGTGTGTGTGTGTGTGTGTACCACACTGAATCCATTAGCACTACCCAAGTACACATAGATATGGCACCATCCACTAAAACAATCTATCAGTGGCCTCACCCTGTTTTGATCAGAGAAAGAATATAAATTATCACCCAACAAACAGAAGCCAATATGATTGTCTATGTCATCCTTTAGTGTCCCTCCTCTATTAAAGCACAAGATCTTCTTAATAAAAGCAGAACAACCTAGCTTTCTGACTGGGAAGGCACATCCATATTTTCAATATCTCTCAACTGTTTATTGTTTGATTGATGGAAGCTGTAGCATGAAAGCAATTATAGTTATTACCATGTTCACCAGCTAAGTGTTGGATATTTTTAAATTATAATCAGTCTGTACCTTTTATTATATATATTAATGAGCTAAAAGTAGATCACATCTGCATGCTATTATTTTATGAATGAGTTTCCAGGTTTTGTTGGCACATAATTACAATTTCTAACATAGAATACTGGAGTTGGAAGAAATCTCCAGGTATCTAAACTTCTCCTTTTTCACACTGGTTGGCAGAGCTTGGAGACGCTTAGTTAAGGCCATGCCTCATTTTAAACCGCACTTGGCCAGGTGACAGACAACTTGCACAAAAACATCTGAACTTCTATTTTATGTCTGCAAATTTCCCACTTTCTTCTTGGTCACAGCTTAGGTACCAAAAGCTTATACAAGGAGATATTCAAGACTGATGATGAGGCTTCCGAAGACGGGAGGGATAACTCAGATGTTAAGAACATTTGTTGCTTTTGCAAAGGACTGGGTTTCAATTCCCAGCACTCACTTAATAGTGAACAACCATTCGTAACTCTAATTCCAGGGGATCTGTTTCCTTCTTTTGACCTCCAGGTCACTAGGGACACACAAGGCAAACATAATCACATGCAGGCAAAATACTGTACACATAAAGTAAAATTTAAAAATGTAAATTTTAAGTGTTTCTGATTTAACGTTTTTATTTCCTTGATTTATATGTATTCAAATGTGCGATGTATGCTTTTTTCTTCCAAATCCAGCTTTATTAATTTCTTCCTTTTATAAAAATAGAAGTGCTTTGATAATTTTTTTACATTTGATAAAACTAACATCTGCCATTAGATTTTCAGAGGAAACAGAATAACAAAACAACCTCATTATTTGGACTGGGCCATATTCCCATTTATTGGAATGAAGTTTGTTGTCAAGGAGATTTAAAAACATAGTGTTTTGTGAAATAGACATCTGGTGCATGAGGCGTGACACCAGAAAGTGGCAGCTGCTATCGTGTGTATCTTTTCTTGTCACTAAAAAAGAACCTTGTTCTAGTTTCATTGTGTTTTAAGTATGGTTCTAGATGATAAATACACCTTAGTTAAATCATTTTTAAGTGTTTAAGTATACACAATCTGAATCATATTCAACAATATAATTAAATACTATTGTATATGAATGTATCTAATTCTGAATTCTGGTTGGTTTTCAAATAATATGCAGTTTTACATTTTTTATATCTTAGTTACAGAAATATTATGCACTGTATATTATGTCATACATGAAACACTTAAATTGACAATTGGAAATCTTAAAAGGTTCAAGATGATCTTGATAGCAAGCATGAAATATTGCAACTGGAACAGATGCTTTCCCAATTTATAATTGTCTTAGTTACTTTCTCATTACTATGATAAACACTCTGACAAGGGTGACTTAGGAGAGGAAGGGTATATTTTGCTTTACAGTTTCAGTAGGACATGGTGTACCATGGAATGGCAGATGTGACACTAGGCAAGGAAGGCATTAACAGTAGGAGCTAGAGGCTGCATGGTCACATTGCATAGGACTGTAAACAGGAAGGAGGGTGGGGTTACGAAGCCACAAGTCCTGCCTCCAGTGTCTCACTTCCTCCAGTGAGGCGCCATAAGTTTCCCAAATAGCAGCATTAAGAGTGGAGCAAGTTTTCAAACACATCAAACACAATCACATGTAAACCATAAGAACTGGGGTAATTTTCAATAATTCTTTTTTGGAGGTCCAATCTATAATGTCCACTAATTTATTATAATGAATTAGATGGAAATTTGCATTGATTTCTACACTTGTAGAAATAATTCACTTTGAAAACAAGTATGTTATAGGCATGAGAACTATAGTTGATTATTACATTTGAGAATGTTCAATTTGCTGTAAGTAAAAATTTAATGACTCCATCCTAATCTGATGAAAACGAACTGTTTCTCAGGTGATTGGAAGTTTGTTCATGTGCCCTTTCTGCTTTCTAAAGTTGTAAAAAAGCTGAATTATGATTGTGTTCTCCAAAGAGCTCTCTATATAAATCTAATTCAATTTGGAGTGTGTTCTCCAAAGAGCTCTCTATATAAATCTAATTCAATTTGGAGTGTTTTAATTGGTCAAGATTCCCATAATGTCTATTAGAGATGCATGTGTATGTCCATGTCACTGGTGTGGCTTAATCAATGCTATTTCTGAGAACGGAAGAAGATTAAATACATGTTTTATGATGGAAAAGTAAAAAAACATGGCTTGAAGTTGCTTTTAATTTTGTATCACACAGGCCCAGTGTTGCCTGCCATTCGCCTTGCTGGTGGGAATAGCGGGCATGAAGGTCGCGTGGAACTGTACCATGCTGGCCAGTGGGGGACCATCTGTGATGACCAATGGGATGATGCAGACGCAGAAGTCATCTGCAGGCAGCTGGGTCTCAGGTTTGTTTTGTATTGAGTTTGTTTTGTTTTATTTTCCTAATTTTTGATACCATTACTTCCATATACCAAAGAAGGTGCTGTATGTTTGAATTACACATTTCCTTAAACTAATAGAAAAGACCACTTTTAAAAAATCTTTGCACTATTCTGTAAGCTTCCTGAAGAGTATATACATGTATTCTATAGGTCTAATCTAAGAATGTCTATTTATGCACAAAAGAAGTAATTCCTATATAGGGAATGGAATGAAGTGTGTAATAAGAACATCGGGATGAATAGCAACTTCCAATGTCCTTTCACGCTTGCGATTATTCTGGAGTATTATTCTTTTTAACATTAGTTAACAAGACTAAAATTTACCTAGGATTATATGAGATCTTTTACACTACATTTAGTTACTCTACTTAGCACTTTGCCAGAGACCCCTGTGATGAGATTCTCTCAGGAGTATTGTATCATTTTGTTTAGTTAGCCAAATTCTTTGATATTGAGGTAGAATTTGTAACCTTGGGCCAATTAGTCTAAGTTGTTTGGGATTGTTTTATAACTGTCCCACTTTTCAAAACACTATATTTACATTGAAGTACTTTAAAATTTTATCCCTGAAAGCTTTAAGAATAAGAACATTGTCCAATATAGTCAGATTACCACTATCATAGTTAGTCTAATTTCTTATCATATGCAAGTGTTTGTAGTCACTCACACAGCATCTTTGACACATGGTCTGTCCACAAGATAACTCAGTCCAAGGTAATCTAGTACAGCTGGCCCTGAAGTCTTTTAGAACCTATGCCAGTCTCTTGTTTTCATAGCCTAGACTTTCTTAATGGACACACTAGAGACTGTCCCATATTCTGAATTAGTGTCACTTGGTTTGGGTCTTTCATTCTTACAGGTTCTAAAATTGGAAATCAGTCACAAAGCCTTGATTGACTCAATGCTAGTGCTGTGCTTAGGAACCATCATAGGTGATGGGTTATTTATTGTCTTACTCTCCACCAGGAGTCACAGAGTCAAAATGGCTCTTTCTTTTTTAATCCCATAATGGCTAGGCTAAAATTGAACAGTAATGTGACATTTTTAGTTTCCCTGTGTAACTGAATCTAATCTCTGATTTGTAATTCATGTGTGGAAAAGGAACAAGCACAAGAATTTCTAAAACGGTGCGTTTGACCTTGAGTGCTAGCAATATTGTTGGCTAGTATTACTTTCTTTGCGTGCGCCAGTTATGGCTAGTTAGTTCCTTCTAATAAAACTGTAACAAATTGTGGAATTTCCAGATGGAGTCTTTGTTTGATTGGTCTCAGTTTACTAACAGTTTTCTTGTCCATAAAATGTTTCTTTGGGGGGGGGGTTCGAGATAGGGTTTCTCTGTGGCTTTGGAGGCTGTCCTGGAACTACCTACTGTAGACCAGGCTGGTCTCAAATTCACAGAGATCCATCTGTCTCTGCCTCAGGAGTGCTGGGATTAAAGGTATGTGTCACCACCGCCCAGTTTAAAGACATTCTTTTTTTAGATTTTTTAAATTTACTTATTATGTGTATACAGTGTTCTGCTGGCATGTATGCCTGCACACCAGAAGAGGGCACCAGATCTCATTACAGATTGTTGTGAGCTATTATGTGATTGCTGGGAATTGAACTCAGGATCTCTGGAAGAGCAATCAGTGCTCTTAACCTCTGAACCATCTCTTCAGCCCCATAAAATGTTTCTAATTGACAGTATTTAGTTATTTAGTATCCATACAAAATACATTGGCTTTCAGGGTCAATCTAATTAGGGAATGTTAGATTTAAAAGATATTGATCATTAAGAGTAAGCTGGGCATTTGGTAGTGAGATTATCAAACAAATTCCTTTATTGAGAGTTTCTATTTATTTAGAGGTATTTCCAGATTCTGTATTTTCAAAACACTCTAATGCAGTGGTTCTCAACCTTCCTAATGCTGCAACCCTTCAATACAGTTCCTATGTTGTGGTGACCACCCCAACGATACAATTATTTATGTTGCTACTTCATAACTGTAATTTTGCTACTGTTGTGAATTGCAATGTAAATACCTGATATGCAGGATATCTGATGTGTCACCTCTATGGGAGTCACAACCCACAGGTTGAGAACTGCTGTGTAATTTCTATTTACTGAGCTGTCAATTGCCAAATGTTCAGGAAGTGCTAAGTGATTTTTATCTTGACTACGAAGAAATCTATGCCTTTACCCAAAATAGCATTTTAAACACCATGTCAACAGCATATTGACTTTTTATTAATTAATATTTTTAATTTTGGGGGAGTTTAGTACATGAGTACACTACTTACGTCATTTCTACACCTCCTCTTTTGCCACTCTAACCCTTATTGCTCCCCCAATCTCCTTCTCAAGTCTACCTCTTTTAAAATTATTTGTTACATATATACCCTATATGCATATACATACATATGTACACATATGTATTTACAAAATACAACCTGCTGAGTCCATTTAGTGTGGCTCACGTGTATATGTGTTTGGAGATGACCACTTCGGATTGCATAACTGGAGAAAACTGAGTTTTCCTTCCTCAGCAAACACTAATTGCCTGTAGCTCTCCTTCCAGGGGTAGGCCTTACTAGATTTCTCCCATCCACAATGGTATACCAATGGATATTATCATACTGATCTCATTCAGGCAACATATTATTGAGATTTCATGGGTATAGCTTCTCTGTCTAGAAAACGTGATCTCACCACAGGCATCCTGAACCTCTTAATTTTAAAATCTTTCTGCTCTGTCCCCTTCTGTGATGTTCCCTGAGCCTTAGGTATAGGAGTAGTGTTGTAGATATATCAGTTGGGTTTGGGTGCTCTGCATTCTTTCTGTTGTGGATTTCTGTAATTGTCTACATCTACTGTAAAGGGAAGCTGCCTCTACAAGAGGTCAGAGCTACACTTATCTGTAGATAAAGATTCAGAATGTGGTTAGAAATTCTACTGGTTTAGAAAAGTGGCAGTAATAGGTTTTACTCTAGGGTTCATGATCTTGCAAGTCATTTGGCAATTGTCTGGGTTTACATTACCAGATAGGAATTCCCTCTAAATGAGTGGAATAAGACCAATTAGATGGTTCTAAGTTGCCCTCAAGAAATAAGTACCACTATTGCATCATTAGAGATATTTTGCATGCTGGTCACTGCTGTTGTCTGCGATCTTTCCATTTGGGTAGAACTAGGGATTGCTTTTCTCTCTTGTTAGCTTGTATAGCACGTGCATATACTATGAAAGCTAGTCCTCGGGAAGGAGACTTCAAAGTCGGTTCCAGATCAGTTTTCCCACATCCTCCATCAAAAGTGTGTAGTATCTTCAGTAGAAGGGTTTACCTTTAGGTTCTAGGAGGCAACCAAAGGCAATGAAAATAGTCCATATTGTTTTGGGAATCTCTTGGACTCTCCTCTTGATTTCACTATTTACAATAAAGGTTACTTTAAACCACAAGGCAAATTTTATTTTCCAAATATTTCTGCGGATAAAAGCAATGTTTTGTTAGTTAGAAAAATGCACATAAAATTTAAATGACATATGGAATATTAAGGGTACTTCGAGTTATCAAGTGATTGTAAAATTTTATGTTGTAGTATAGCATTCTTTCCTGAAAGACAAAAATGCATTTTCACCTTAAAAATAGTGCCTAAAAAGGCAATGCTGACACGTCTAGAATTTGGGGAGGAGACAGAAGCGCACTCCCTGGGAAGACTATACTAATGTCAAGCACACAGCTAGATTAAGTAAGGAGGTGCTCTCTTTCTTCAGTATAAGCTCATTGCTTTCTTTCTTGATTGAAGACTGACTCCTGACTTTCAAGTGTTCTGTCAGTAAGATCTATCCGCAGCTCTGTCATTCTCATTTTTAAATCCTTTATTTTGAGAAAGAAGCTAACTTACCCTGGCTGCTCTTGAACTCACCTTGTAATCCAGGTGGCTCTTGAACTTGTAATCCTCCTGCCTCAGCCTCCCACATATCTGGGAGGAGTTTTGTAGGCTTCACTCTGTGGTTAGTCGGCCCCTTTTGCTTTGGGGCCTGTTATGGAGAGGAACACCGTGTTAAAACAAGCTCCTTACCTCAGGGCTGGGAGGTGAGAAATAAGAGGGATGAGCCCAATGTCCCAGAGTTCTCTTGATGGCTTCCCCAATGATCTAAGACCTCTCACTAAGTCCCACTGCTTAATGTTTCACAATTAAAAGCTAATGATCTTGTGGCAAGGCAGAAGAGTCCTGGAAAGCCCTAAGCAACAAGCAACCCAGCTTCATAGAGCTTTTCTTGGCACAGTCACCCTGGTGCACTGAATTGAGTTGTCCACATGTCTTTCAGTTGATTTTATAGTTTGCTCACAGTTTGTATTCAAGTGATACTTTGCAACACTTATTCCTCTGTGTTTGCTCATTGACATTCTAAGTACTTTTGAATGAAATTGTTTTCAATAGTCCACACTTGATAATAGACAGCATAGTTGTTTCTTGCTTCATAGTTTTTGTTCTTAAGGAAATTTCATCTCACCTTTCTTTGCTTTGTTGAATTCCCCAAGGGAAACCGTGTCATGCATTGCTGTAGTGCTGGTTGTAATTTCCTTGTGAGATTCTGTCATTCTGACCCTCATATATGAATAGCATTTGTGTATATTGGCATCTGGGAAGCTTTCTAAATGCAAAAGGAATTATTGTACTTAAGATACTTAAATTTGATTAACTCGGTTTGTGGGGATGATGAAGAGGAAAAAGGGACACCTGCAGATGTTATCAAATTAGACAACTTGTAGATCTTCTGTATGTAGTAAAATTCAGGTGGAGCCACTCTCAAGCTCCTTTCTGTGAGCTTAGCACTAAAAGCATTTCCTCCTGGTTTCAGGAACCTTTAAAAGCACAGATTAGCATGACGTCACATTTCATTGTGCTCAAGTTCCGTAATTTGCACAGAAATTTAATTATTTAAATGCATCTTTCCATTAGTTTTGTTTTCCTTAGAGGGAGCTATAAAACTCTCCTATAGAATAATATTAAATTTTAGGATAAAATTGTTACAGTTAGCTGGGCGGTGGTGGTGTATGCCTTTAATCCTGGCACTCAGGAGGCAGGGGCAGGCAGATCTCTGTGAGTTCAAGGCCAGCCTGGTCTACAGAGCGAGTTCCAGGACAGCCTCCAAAGCCACAGAGAAACCCTGCCTCAAAAAAAAATTGTTGCAGTTTAAGTTGCTTTTTACATTCTTTCTTTACTTTTTATTTCCCTGTCAATTAAAAAAACCTTGACTATGTTACAATATTAACAAAAACTTGTAGATATATGGACTGGATTGATCAGAGAGGAAGGTTTATTAACAGATGGGGAGGTTATGCCCACTTGTAGACATGTTCTTGATCGCATCCCATGAGTCTTGAGACTCATGACTCTATCTGAGGAGGATTTTTTTTTCACTATACTCTGTTAAATGGCAGGACAAAAACATAGAGCTGAAAGAAACAGAGAACGAAGAAGAGAAAGAAGATGATAGTGATGGTGTTTTGACTAGACTGTGTTAGTCATGCCATGTGCCATCAACCGAAAACGTCCTAGGAGGCTGTAACACACCTGAGCTTCAGGGTCTGCAGATAGCCCTCATGTAGATACTGTGGGGGGTGCTGGGAAAGCTATTTAACTTGTGAGCCTCCAATTTCTTGTCCATAACATATCATAACATGATGAAGTTGTCAGGGCAGACTAAATAAATATGCGCAATGCACTGACACCAGTGTCAAGCAAATCTTAAGTAGTCATTGCACATTAGGAGTCACAGGTGACAGTGAGGACTGGCAACTAGTATACTGATCATTCAAAATAAGTTTCTATAGCCATAGGTCACAAGTGTTACAAACTGGTATGTGTAGTCAAAGAACAAGACCTTTATAATCTACCTCCCTTGTATGCTTCAGATAGTGGCCACATTTGAGTCTTGAGTTAATCATATGGTGGTGTGCATCTGGCCATTTCTGTAATGTACTTTGATTAGTGAACAGAACACCTTGGATGAGGGTCAGACATCGAATGAACCCAGCGAGTATTCATTAGGAATTGTTGTCACCTAGATCGAATGGCTTCACCAACAAAACAAGCCAGTGCATTACATCAGCATTTTCCATAAGCTTTCTCTGTAGTCAGGGCATGAAAAGAGTGAATGCTTGGAGCTTCAGCATGAAACTAGCAGGCTGGTGTGGAAATGATTTCCATACGGGAAGGACAGAGCACATACAGCTTACTCAATTCATATAGAGGGAAAGACAGCACACAGCTTACTCAATTCACATAGATGGGAAGGACAGAGCACACAGCTTACTCAGCTCACATAGACGGGAAGGACAGAGCACTTACGACTTACTCACTTCACAATAGATGGGAAGGAACGTCATACACAGGAATCAGAGAGAAAGAACAGGAAGTGGGGCCAAGTTATACATGTTAAGGCCAGAGGTGGTAATATACTTTCTCCAGTGAGGCTCCACCTCTTAAAGGTTCCATAACTTCCCCACACAGCATGAGAAATGGAGGATCAAATGTTCCAGTACATGAACGCATGGGACACATCTTTCATTTAAACCACCACAGACCAGATAGCAAATACCTTAGACTTTGTAGCTACTCAGTAGCACCATTGTGACACCAACGCTGCTTTAGGCACAAATATGGTTTGTCTTCAACACAATTTTACTTTTGTATAAGGAAAGTTGGGTTTCAGTTCATTTTACACACCACCAATTATATTATCATTTCAGTCTCTCCCTTCCCACAGATCATTCAGAATTTGGAGCAATCCCTCTTAGTGCAATGACAGCATGGATCGATTAGGTATACAGTTCATAAGTCACCATTTGCTGTCATCTGATCTAGAAGCATTAGCTGGGGTTTCTTCTGTCTTGTCCCAGATCCTTCTAAAAAAGGAGTCACGAATCTCAGGCATAGAGTTCAAAGAAAATTTATTCATAAGTTAGCTCATTTTGACAATACCATTCAGGTTAGAATATCATTTTTTTCCTTTACCTTTGCTCAATAGGCTCTGGTCTTTATTATTTGTTGGGATAGACTACTAAGAGCAGAGAGCAGTGTTGGGGTTCTGAATTTTGAAATATTTTAACTCAGCAAAAGGAAATGCATTTTTCTTTTCCTTGATTCCCTCCATACCCCTTCCTAGAAGCATTCTTCAATCCATCTCTTTGGCACTTTCTGAATTGTATGCATAGCCAATCAGGTCATATTGGTGCATTTGTCTTGATGTTATTTAAAGAGAAGCTTAAGTTTTAAATGTTGTTTTCAACATGACTACTCTTGAGACCTCTGTAATACCTAATAAAACAAATCAAATAAGATCTCTAACCATGAAGTTGCCTGCATACGACTTTATTACCATCACTGGGGTATTGCACCCATTTAGTGAATGTTTTTCTTTTAATATGTTTTTATTAATTCTCAAGACAGTTATAGACTCATGATTAAAGGAAATGGTTCAATATCAATGAAGAATTGAAGATACAAATGTTAAAGTCAAAGGATAAAAGAAAAGGGGGGTTGAAAAGCGGTCTCTAAAGTTGGCCATCATTCAGCCGGTGATGGTCATCTTCACTGAATCTAGGCCTCACTTCTCTGAACTGTAGGAGAAGTTTGTTATGAGTAAATTTGTGGGATGCTGTTTTTGTCAGAAACAGATTTGACTAAATGGTAGGAGTTGAAAATAACGATAACTTCAACAAATTTAAGCACACACTTAATTTGATCTCAACAAAGAGACAAGAGGCAGCCAGCAGAGTCTAGCTTATGGGTCCACTCTCATCAGGACCCCTGGCTCTTTCTTGCCTCCATCTCTGCGCCCTTAGTAGGGGGTTTTTCTGGGCATAGTGCTCGTGCACCCAATCCAGTGCTCCAGAGAGAGGCTGAGGCAGAATGATTGATTACTGTGAGTTTAAGGCTAGTCAAGACTGTCTAGATGGTTTCAGAGGAGTCTGGGCTATGGTTTTCGATCCTACCTCCAAAAACAGTGTGTCCATGGAGGAGACACAATGTGGGCCAGTATAACTTCTCCAGTTCCAGCCATTACCTTCGCTTTATGTGCAATGTGAAGGAGATTGAATGAAGATATTGCCTTTGAATGATTCACTGCTGTTTCTATATAATGCTGCTAAAAACTTAATAATGGTAAAGCTTTATTTTCAGATGATGAAAATCTTCTGCAGACAGATGGTATTGATAATTGTATATCAACATGAATGACTTGATGTGCTTAAACATTGTTAAAATGGTGTTTATGTCATGATATAAACAGCCCTCTAGTAGGATAGGAGGCTTGGAAATGTTTTTCTCTTGGGTAGTCATTACTGTACTTTTTAAAACATTGAGATTAGATTCTTAATGAAGATGGGAGGATAAAGGTTGAGAAATACCAAGCAGTTTTAAAACATGTGTAGTGGTGGACACCGGAAGCAAGACTAAGTCAAGAAACTCACAAATAATGTAGTAGGGAAAGGACTGGGGAGTGGGATTAATCTCTATGTGTTTGTCAGAAGTGAGGAAAAAAGACAGGAGCACCTTTCATTGTGGAATCCAGAATTCATCTGTTTTTGTGTTTGCTCAGTGGCGTTGCCAAAGCATGGCGTCACGCACATTTTGGGGAAGGATCTGGCCCAATCTTGTTGGATGAAGTACGCTGCACTGGCAATGAGCTGTCAATTGAGCAGTGTCCAAAGAGCTCGTGGGGAGAGCATGACTGTGGTCATAAAGAAGATGCTGGAGTGTCTTGTGTCCCTCTGACAGGTAAGGTGTCATTTCCTAAATGTCGTGCCTTTCTGCCGCCCTTGCTTGGTATTGCCACAGCTTCCTTTCTTAATTCAGATATTGTCAAATGAGCAGACAGACAGTGTTCCTAAGCAAAACTCGAGATCAAATCAAACACAATTTTTTATTTCAAAGTATAATTTCTTCACTCCCAGTTATTTCTAAAAGTTTCTCTTTAAAGGCCAACAAAGCTAGGTCAGAAACTATCACTTTTTTAAAAAATTCAATATGCTGTACCCAACAGCCAAAATCAATGTGCAGTGGTACATACCAGGCATTAGATGTCAGTATATTACATCTTTAGTCCATTCAGCTGATAACCAGTCTTTCCCAGGATGTGTTTGTGGCCACTGCAAAACTGTGTTTATGTGATTGCTGACTAAAGGAATAGAGAGGCCAAACTAGCTTTGTAATCAAGTTTTAGACTAATGCACACTGCAGCATGTCTGTCTTATAGATCATGTGTCATAAGAAAGGAGATGTTTTAAATTATTTTTACTTGTATGTGTGTGTGTGTGAAAAGTAAAAGAATTAGTATCTATGGGATTCTGATTCATATATTTTTATTTTTGCTGTTATTTTATTAGCAACACAATGCATTTGTACAAAATAGAAATTTTCAGTTTACAGCAAAGGCGGAGAATTTCATTTCCTTGAGCCACCTTCTTTCAAATGAGGTCATCTTGTTAGTGCTATGATGGGCAGATGGGATGATAGGTGGTACAAGGCGTTGAAGAACACATTTTAAACACTGTATGGTTTTGTGTTAAGAGACTTTTGTTTGCTTCAATGGATACCAGAGATCCATAAAAAGTATTTTCTATTCTCCGATTTCTTGTGTTCCATTGAGAGGTGTTTGAACTGTTTTTGACGGAGTGACTTCTAAATATGTTCCTTTTGGTAATGAAATTTATCATGCTGTTTGCTTCTGGGTTTGTATAATCCTGTGTGTGTAATCACTCACTGATTTAATCAGATTCAAATTTCAGATCTGTATTATCAGTAAAAGAACAAAGGCAAGATGTGTTTTTATCACCCATGGGTGTCCAAGGAATGTCACATGATAAATAAAAGACCCAGAGACAGACATCAAGCTGAAGATCAGAGAAGCAAAGCAGCCAAGCCAGTAGATCTTACCTTTACCCTGCTGAAATGGCAATCCTGTCCCTATGAATCCTCAAAGGCAAATGGCTGTGAATCTTTGTCTTCTCCTCCTCATATTCCTTTCTCTGCCCAGTCATACCCTCCTGTCTCCACCTCCCTAGTGCTGGGATTAAAGGCATGTGATTCCCAGTGCTGAGATCACCTTTGTGTGAGCTGTTTTCTTTTAGCACAAAATTCTGTGTAGTCAGTTTGGCCTTGAACTAACAGAGATTCATCTACTTTTTAATCCTGAGTCCTGGGAGTAAAGGTGTGTACCTGGCCTCTGTGGCTAACTGGTGAGGCTGCTTTGCTATTTTGATCTCCAGTGACTTTAATAAATCATAAACAGTGTATTACCACAGTGGATCTCATCAACAAACTAGATTGTTCTTTACCTGAAGTAGCTTTGCCCTCATTCTTAGCTCTGTATTTTAATGTACTTGAGAATATGAAATACCATCTCTAAGTCACTATGTATTGTTTTGCTATTCCAATGAAAATGATCATTTCTTTTTTTTGAACATCACATAAGTTTAATTCAGATGTAACAGCAACGTTAAAATTGACAAGTTTAACTCTTAACTGCACCAAGTAAATGTAGCCACTCAAGTATCTTAAAAATATTCCCTCTAAGAACTGGGAGTTTTTCTTTTCCACCACACCACACCATGCTTCCCAATACTTCTCTCTTTGGAGACACTTAGGAACTCTTTTCCCCAAGTGAAAATTAATCTTGACAAATTATATATTTCGTAGATTTCTCTACAGATTCTTAACTTTAGAACCTAAATTCAAATAGCATACAGAATAATTTTAACCTATTTACCCCACACCAAAAATGATCTGTCCTGAAAAATGATGGAGATCTTCCAGTTAGCAGGATTACTGTTTTACCACAAAGATTATTTTTTATCATATATTAAAACCAAAGAAAAAACCAAACCAAACAAACCCAAACCAAAAACCACAAACTCAACATGGCTGTTATTTTAGTATTTCTTTCTTTCTTTTTTTTTGTTACTTTAGTATTTCTTGACTCACGGACATATGGACTAGTCCCAATTTCTACCTCTTTCACATCTTCCCCTTATGCAAGTGGATGGAATTATTTAATGCAACTTTGATACAGGACAGTTGACGCTTTACATACAATCCCTTCCTGATATTTGTACTCTATTTCTCCAAACAGAAAATTCATTCTGATGTAATTTCAAAGAACATATTTTTTCTACATTAAATCCTATTGGGGAAATGTCCCATAATTCCAGTCCTGTTAAATCTAAAGAACAGTGATCCCCAATAAGATTTAGTGTAGAAAAAGAAATATGTTCTTTGAAATTACATCAGAAAGCATTTTCTGTTTGGAGAAAAGAGTGCATATATCAGGAAGACTGTTGTATTAATCTTCAGGGAGTGTGCAATGACTTCACATTACTGAGTGGAGTCATAATGTTTGGTTATCAGAGGGAGGCCTAAATGTAGTTATATATCAGGTCAAACAAAGGTGCTTCTTTTCTTTTTCCGTTAAGCTAATTTCCTTTGTGTATATCTCCTTATCACAGATGGGGTCATCAGACTTGCAGGAGGGAAAAGCAGTCATGAAGGTCGCCTGGAGGTATACTATAGGGGAAAGTGGGGGACAGTCTGTGATGACGCCTGGACTGAGATGAACACATTTGTGGCTTGCCGACTGCTGGGATTTAAGTAAGGCTCGTTGGTGTGGGTCACTGAATATCAAAACACATCTTTAAAGTCAGAATTACTGCATAATCCTTACCTGTAATTTCTAAAACTCATATGCATAACATATCAGTTACCTATCTGTGCATTATCTGTCATCTGTCATCATCAACATCTATAGTCTATCATCATTTGCCTGTTATATCAGTAATGCTTATCTATCTACCTACTACCTTACCAATCTATCTACAAATGCAAGTTCAATAAAAAATTTGAACTTAATAACATTTGAAAACATAATCATTAAACTTTTTTGTCCCTTTTCTCATGTTGCCTTTATGTACTATTTTATGTGCCTACAAACATCTCTTTTCTTCAACAAATTGATGCCAAGAGTGACTTCTAGTCCATTCTTTTGTTTATTCAGGCGAGCTTCTGAATGCTTGCTTTTATCATGATGCAGGTTACTACTTCAGGCTATTAGTTTTGACATCATTGTCTAAAATTTCAGCAGTTCCAGTGGGGAATGTTGTGCCGTCACATGGTTCTTTCTTGGAACATGATGATAATCGACACTTTTGTTGGAAAAGAACAGTCTTCTTGTCATGAGATGACCTTTAGAACTAGCCTTTGACCTTGCCCATTTACAATCTGAGTGCCACACTTTGGGAAGTATATATCATGTTACATGTATAATGCATTCCAGAATAAAGACTTAAGTTGGTTGAAGAAGCTGAAAAGGATGCCCTTGAGGTAAATATTCAAATGAAGTCCTTGGCTGCCCCTTCTCTCTTATCTTTCATATTCCTAAGGCATGATTTAAAATATTGGTAAAATTACTTAATTTCAGCTTGAAATACAGCTAATTGCAAATATTCACTAAGTCCTAAAATATATATCTCATTCAAGCTGAGTAAAGCTATGCTTAGGGATATTTTAAAAAGAAAGAAAAGAAAATACTATTCACAACTTCCCTTACTTACACATCACTTGAAATTGTCTTGTGTAATTTTATATCAGTTGTTGTAGTAAAACTGTAATTTTATGGACACCTTGCTTTACTTTCTCAATGGCACAGTGTCACAGTTTGATGTAACTTGATATTCATTAAATAGTCACATCATGACCAAATGAATATTCAGGTTATTTTTCCAGGGTAAAATTATTAGTTTAATAATAAATAATGGGATAATGAAAATGCAAATAAACAAATTCACCAACATTTTTAATTTAGGGGGAATAAATATTCATGAAATTATTAGGTTAAGGTTGTAATATCCAGATATATATGGCTATTATTAGCAAGAACTATTTAGCATGCACGATGTTGTATTAGGTGAGTATGTTACCCTGATAATTTTAGCCTCAGTTTTTACAGATTTAGGGAAATGTGTCTATTGTTTGCAATTTAATTTCACATTTTTCCCTCCTTAATGAAAATAATTAACTGGCAGAAAATATTCCTTTATATTTTGTATACCTTAGTTTCAAAAATGCATGCCGTTTTCTCTCCTGGATAAGTTATCTGTGCATACTGGCACTTAAAATGTCCTCATGCATGTGTTAGCGTGATGAGCGTGTGCCATATTTAAGTTACAGAGGAAGTTCTAAAAGCGATGATTCATTGGGGATGAGAAAGAGTAAACTTGGTGTCTTTGTACAAATGCAGTCTCAAAGCTAACAAAACTTCCTGTTATGTGTTTTATGGTTGAATTAAATGGAGGGCAATCAGAGTAAGGTATTTGCTGGAAGGATGCTTTAAGTCAAAAGTGACAGCAATATTCAATTGAAGTTCATTACTTTTTTGCTAAAATTTGATTAGTTAGAAAAAAAAGTAAAGTAGCCTCAAAATGACTACTTAAAAACTGTGTTGCACCAAGGGATGGTGGTGGCATATGCCTTTAAGGCATATCTCTGTGACCTCAAGGCCATCCTGGTCTACAGAGTAAGTTCCAGGACAGCTACACAAAGAAACCCTGTCTTGAAAACAAAACCAAAAACCAAAACCAAAATAAGACTATGTTGCTTTAGCTTACTAAATAACTCCACAGGTTAGATAGAGCTAGGGATTGCACAGTAGGACTATGAGGAAAATTCATGGCAAATGGAAAAATGTCTTCACGTCTTTAGTGAAGAATTAATAAAAGTATTGACTGAAGGGAGTGATGGGCATACAATTTCTTACTGAGAGTTGAATTTTACAGACTCTAAGAATTGAAGCTACTTGGAAGATGTTTAAGATCAGTGATAATCTGGTTGAGTTTTTAAGGAATGAAAGAAAAACTGAAAGAAGGGTGAAAATAAATGCAGTTATGTAACTGCCAGTTTTTAAATTTGCTATTTCACAGTTTATCATTTATTGCAATACATAATATAATGTAATAGTCAATTGGCACAGTGTCATTTATAAAAATTACACATTAAACTTTTATAACCCTTCAAAAAAAACCCACTGTCATTGTTTTTACTTTGATGAGCCAACACCAAAACTGTAATTCCGGATTGGGTCCTGCTTTTGGGAAGTCACTAAATTCTGATACACTTTCTATCTTGGAGAAGGACTCCAAAAAGCCTGAGGGAAGTGGATAAACTCAGCTCAGCTCAGATAGTTTGAGCAGAGCCCCAAACAAACAATTGTTTTCCCTATGTACTTCAGAGAGTTGATCCATGGCCAGGAATTTGAGGTTTATCTCTTTTGCACGCTCTCTGGCTGGTGGGTTAAACTGTAGACAAAACACAATTACTGGGTAGTTACTCATCAAGTCAACCAAAAGATGTTCAGATGGTTTAAATGCACAGCAAAGCAAGCAGAGTTGGGTCTCCAAGGCAGGAGAAAGGTCAGATTCTTACCCTCTGAAGTCATGAGACTTAATTAGGTTGCTTTTTAATGGTTCTTTGATTCACAGGATGGCAGTTCTGTGAACAGTGTGTATCTCATTGCTGCAGATACGGCAAACAGTCCTCTGTAAGCCATTTTGAAGGCAGCAATGGGCCCATATGGCTGGATGAAGTCAGCTGCTCAGGGAAAGAAGCCAGCTTCATTCAGTGTTCCAGGAGCCAGTGGGGAAGGCATGACTGCAGCCACAGGGAAGATGTGGGCCTCACCTGCTACCCTGACAGTGATGGACACAGGCTTTCTCCAGGTAAGGACAGGACATTGCCCTTGAGGACACAGGCATTCACTCTGCTTCTCCAACCACTGGTCTGGAATGCAAAACATTTCCCACCCCTGCCTGACTTACTGTTTAAAGGTCTGTTTCCCAAGGGGGAAAAAAATAAGCTTTTGAGTTCTCAACTACCATTACATTTCTAATTCTGGATTTGTTTTTCATCACTTAAAAGTCTAAGTTGTTCAATAAGAAAAAAGTTTCCAACCCCACATATCTAATGGCCTAAATTCAGTCCCCAGAATTCACATGATAGAAGGAGAGAACCAACTTACCATATGTTGTCCACTTATCTCCACAAAGAGACTATATAATAACTGGGGTTGAATTGCTGGCTCAGTGGCAAAGAGAACTGTCTACTTCCAGAGGTCTGGGGTTTTATTCCAGCACTCACGTGACAACTTATCACGACATGTAACTCCAGTCTCAGAGAATCCTAGATCCTCTTTTGGCCTCTGCAGACACCAGGCAGGCACAGACATACACACAAGTAAAAACACTCATCTACATAAAAGTAAATTGAATAAAGCAGGATACATGAAATTTTTCTTAAAACTATTGAGATAGATCTTAGAGATTGAATTCTTTGTGGATGTATTCCCTTAATACTAGAACAAAGATTTAAAAATGTAAAATTGAAAACTAAGAATCTTTTTAAAATCCATCAGTTTGCATTTAGTCTTTGGGTAAATCACCATTTTTTTTAACCTTCTTTTGTGAAGAATGCTAAATTTCAGACACACTAATAAGAAATATAAAGTTTCAAATGCTCTGTCTCCCTCTCCAGAAGAAAGATTGCTAGTTGATTTTATATCTGATTTTTTAAAATTGTGTTTTGTAAAGCTTTCGTGATTTAGCATAACTTGGTTTGGGTTTTTCTGATATTTTTAAACCATGACTTAGGTTTTCCTATCAGACTAATGGATGGAGAAAATAAGAAGGAAGGCCGAGTGGAGGTGTTTGTCAACGGCCAGTGGGGAACAATTTGCGATGATGGATGGACTGATAAAGATGCAGCTGTGATCTGCCGGCAGCTTGGCTATAAGTAAGGAAGACATAGTTCTCTGGGATGGTACTTCCTTCATGTCAAATCAGTTTCTTCAGTTAAAAATATCGACAGCACGGTGATTTGGAATTGTAAAGAGTCTGAAAGTAGTCTAATTATATTCAGTTTAGCTTTCCAGGAAATATATGTTATGTAACATCGCAAATACAGTCCAGTTCTGACTATCCATAATGCTGTTGCCCTCAATCACAGGCATCAGTTCACCTTTCCCTGTGATGCAGGCTTCAGCTCTGCATCCTAGTCACTGAACCAGCAGGAGGTCCTTGCTATTCATGGGAGTCAAGCTGTGCCAAGAGCAAAAGAAAAAGATACCTAGCCTCCTGCTCTGACTTCCATGTGAACTTACTGACATGTGCATCTGCACACTCATGTGTATCACTACACACAAAACACACACAGTTATAGCATAGAGGGTTGTGAAATATAAGCTAATATACAAGTCACCTACCTCATAGTAGATAACTATTAATGAGTTATATTTACAAAACACACCCTTATTTATATGCATATCTTAAATATTGATCAATTGAACTAGTTATTTCAGTGTAGAATACATTTTATTCAAAATAGCATTTGTGTTTTATCAAATTTCAATATTTTTGTTATTGAAGTATACTGGTTTACTGTCTTGTTTCTGACCCTTTTGCTGGTCTAGTTATCTTATGGTCAGTGGGTCTATAATTTGTAATATTGACCTGCAGTCTTCTAAATAGGTGGTAAAGGAAGGTAGAGAAGTCTCTAGAGGCAAAGGTGAGTTAGACAGTGTTCGGTTTTAAATGTCCTTTGCTTTGTATTTTAGGGTCTTCAGTTACTTGCTTTGTTTCTCTATTGATTTTGAAATATCTTTTTATCTAAGAGGGTGTGATTAATTTGTGTTCAATTTTCTGTGTAATATTAAATTCCATAAATATATACAACTTATTATATTGATGTTGTGTTTATATTTGTAGCAATGCATTTTCTATTATTTTAACTGAAAAGCACAGACTGAGTAATTCATAAAGATTGAAGTTTGTTTAAGTCACTGTTCTGGAAGGTTGGAAGTTTGAGGAGTCTGACCTAGAGAGAATCTTCTTGATGATGGAGATCATAGGACCCAGTTGTGGTGCAGTTTACTACACCGAGAGAGGGCTAGTCCAGGAGACAGAATCCAAATGCCTTTATAAGGAACTTGTTCAGGAATATAACAATTAGCATGTTCACTACGGGTATACTCAAGTTTGTCCAGGGCTGCAAGGTTGCTTTCCCATGTGACTACACTCAGTAGCAGTGACAGTCTTGAATAGCTAGTGTTTACCTCATCACTAATCCTAAGTGAGATCAAACACATTTCCATTGCTTACTGGCCCTTAATATTTTTTATATAGTAAAACAAGCTAATTAAAATAAAAAAATGTTAAAAAATATTTTTATATAAATTGCAATGTTTTGGCATCTTATTTATTGAAATCATTTTATTTGGGATCTATCTTGCCTTTATCTTTAAGTTTGGGGATTTTTCAAAATTTTGTGTACATTTTGGGAGTTATTTGTATAATGCATGCTTTTTCTCTATTTTAAAAGCATTTATCAATAAATATATTTGTAAATGTTTATTACAAATATGAGCTTTCTGATTTACCTTTTTACTATCCTCAGTGTGGTTTTTAGTAAAGTGGCTTTTTTTTTTTTTTTTTTTTTTGGTTTTTCGAGACAGGGTTTCTCTGTATTGTTTTGGAGGCTGTCCTGGAACTCGCTTTGTAGACCAGGCTGGCCTCGAACTCACAGAAATCCACCTGCCTCTAAAGTGGAATTCTTAATTTAAATTGTTAAGCTTATCAGTCTTTTTATTTTATTCAAATCTTTGCTTAATACTTTTTTTTCTAACTTGATTTGTTAAGGGTAGTTTTCCTGATTCTAACTTTAATGATTTTTCCTTTCACAACTGTGTTCAGTAAATTCAGTTGAACATGGAGTTTTTAATTATCTTCATTAATGAAATTTTTTTGGATTTGTATATCTTCAGAAAGTAATGTTAAAAAAACAAAAAGGAAACATTCCAAATAATCCTGTCTTCCATGATTCCAAGTTTTTTCTGCAGTAAGAATTGTACCTATTGCTTCAAAAGGAGGTGAAAAATTAGTCTTTATGTCTCTGGTAATTATTTAATCTTATATTTTTCTTGGTAATGTGATATTAAAAGACTGAAACTTTGGGGGTGACTTTATTTTTGACATTATGTGTGACTTTCTAAGTAGAAGCTAGATTAGAAGCAGATGATTCCATAAAGTGTCTGTGGAGTACACCAATGAAGAATGTTAAATATATTGACCATCACAACAAGTAATTTTTCAGTTTGTGCACATACTGATTTTAATATTCAGATCTAAGGAAGAGTTAAGGTGGAGTGTGCTGAAATCTGTCAGATGCTTGTCTGGCTGCCCTCCACATCTGAAGAATGCTCTGTTTCTAGGGGTGCTGCCAGAGCAAGGACCATGGCTTATTTTGGGGAAGGAAAGGGACCCATCCACATGGACAATGTGAAGTGCACAGGAAATGAAAAGTCCTTGGCTGACTGTGTCAAACAAGATATCGGAAGGCACAACTGCCGCCACAGTGAAGACGCAGGAGTCATCTGTGACTATTATGAGAAGAAAGCATCGAGTAATAGTCATAAAGGTACATCACTTCTGGGCCACTGCGCAAGTTGAGAATTACTAATTCCCCTCACTGTAGCAGGACTTTGTTAACAAGATCCTAGTGCAAAAGGAGTGCCCATAGCCCCTTGGTGTTTGTGTTCATGTTTAGAGCTGCTGGTGATTGGCGTATGTGTCTTCATAAGGCTTAAGGAGAGGGAGTGGGCTTCCAGAACCTTGCCATCTCTGAGATCAACTCCTTGTACAGTCTCTGAGATCAACTCCTTGTACAGTCTCAGCTTGTGATTGTCCTTAAAGACTCAGGACTGAGATCATTCTTATTGTTACTATTTTAAATAGTGGAGATAGCTTTTAAGATACATTTGTTTTGATGTTTTGAGGCAGAGTCTCACTCATGTTCAGACTCATTTGCAACTCAAGATCACAAAGATCCTCCTGCCTCAGCCTCCTTGAGTGCAGGGATTACAGTCATGAGACACCACACCCAACTAAAGTCAATTTTTAAAAGATCATTTTTCTTTGGTAGATTTTATTCCCTAAAATTTTAAAATTGAAGGAAATTGAGAATACAGTATAATATTGGCATAGTAAGTAGTTCTTCTTCCATACCTAGAATTCTCGAAAGTTCTTTGTGTAATGAGCATTCTTCCCGCCAGCCTGGTCCCAGAGTTGCATCAACCCCAAATAACACACAGAGACTCTATTAGTTACAATGCTGTCAGCCAATGTCCAGGGCTTCTCATTGGCTAGTTCTGTCTTAAGCATTAACCCATGACTACTAATATATATTTCTATAAGGATTTACCTTTCTGAGGATGGCATCCTGGTGCATCCTCTCTTCCACAGGATCACATGGCAACACCTATTCTTGACTACATTTCCCAGAATCCTCTTCCACTCTTAGTCCCACCTATCTTGCATCCTTATTGGCCAAGAGTGATTTATTAATAAATCAGTAGGACAACATATTCACAGAAGGACTTCTCCCATTAGCTTTGTATGTTCAAATTGTATGAAATAATAAATACCGATTTAAAAAAAAGAGAGAATTAGCTTTTCTGAGAAATCCTTGGTCATCCTTTATAAAAAGAACAAGCATTTCTGATCTGAACATGCATGCACACTTTTGCTTCTTTCACACATCCTCTCTCTAATTGATGTTAAGGTAACACAAGGGCAGAATTGGATGGTGCTGACACAGCTCTGAGATTCTGAGGAGTTTCTAGCTGTGATAGCAACACTCAGAGGCCTGTTTTTACTAAAGACAACTTGTTTCCCTAAATACATCTTTCCCTAAAAGCAGCCTAATTTGTTAAATTCCTTTCAATAAATAAAATTCTACTTATAAATTGACTATAAAATTTATGAATAAATATATAACATAAACCATACTTATATAACTATAAATATATAATTACATATAATATGTATATATACTGTATATATTATGTCAAATTCCTATAGCAGTTGAAAAATATAAAACTGAATGTGTAAACACATTTCACATTTTATTTTGATGCTTTTCCATGGCAGGCAGTACCTCCATCCCTCAATGAAAATGTTTCATCTCTAGCTCCCTGACAGAATTTGGCTCATTATCTTCTTGCTTCCTGATGCAGTTCAGAACCTGGTGACTTTCATAAGACAATTAGGCACAAGTGATTGATGGCTGGTCATCTGACAGGACACTCTTACAAAGGAATGCGATCTTGCTTCTCATTTCTTTACATCCGTGTACAGCTTAAAATTGATTTTGTTTCTTAAAGTCAGAATGATGGGCACTTTAGGTTTTCTTACTTACTGTTGGAAAAATACTTTTCTTGGCATCAGATATGCTCGCTGGCCCAGTGTGGAACATTATTGCAAAGTTTTTCTCATATTGTAAATTGCAGTGCTATCTGTAAGATTCATATCCAAAGTGATGAAGGATCAGGTTTTGATGGCAGGTCCCTAAGGTTATTTGGCAAGTTAATCATCCTGGTACACATTGCTGCACCTCTTTCTTTGCCAAATATTACTGCTAGCTCTCTGGACGATCCCCTTGCCTTGGAACCATTAGCACTGATTTGGTCTTCATGTTCTTGGCACAGTTCCCACCCTCCTTATACAGAGAGAAAAATAACAAAACAAAAAATACATGTATATATACTATGTACTTCATGTTTTTACTGTATTTATATGCTTATAAATAAACAGTATATACATTTATGTACATATAGAAAACTAATCCTACATAAATTCTTTGTAAAATTACTTTAAAATTTGGTCATGCTTTATGTATTTTCTTTTGTATACATTTGCCACTTTCTCACATATTTAATTGAATTCTTGTGTATTTAGGACAGAAATATTACCTTGGGAAGGATAATCAGGTTTGTTGTGGCAACCCATGAAATCCTTCGGAGCCTAATGATTGGAAACTTCATAAGTTTCTGATCTACTTGCATAAGACTATTGTTAGGTTAAAATATAACTCTTATTTTATTGCAAGAAAAAATGGTACAATTTTCTGAGAAAATTTAAGTAGAGAAGGAAGAACTGGGGACAGGTGATAGATATTAGTAACTCCTTTGTCCTTTTAGAGATGTTCTCTTCTGGATGTGGACTGAGATTATTGCATCGTCGACAGAAACGGATCATTGGTGGGAACAATTCTTTAAGGTAGAAAAAGGTTTTTCAAGCAGATTTTGATATTACACCAGACCAGGATTCCCTTTTATTATGCATGGGGTTTGTTTTATCATTTTATAAATTAAGTAAAGATTGCACTGACAGTTTCCCTGCCTTGTGTGTGTGTGTGTGTGTGTGTGTGTGTGTGTGTGTGTGTGTGAATTCACAGGTGCCAAGGCATGAATGAGGTTATTTGTTTCTTAGTGATTTTTAAAATGAAATTTTAATTCTAATTCACTGATGGGAGCCAGTACAGCTTTAGGCTACCCTGAATAAGCTATATATATGGCATAAAGCAAGTAGAGAAATTATACTGGACCCATGGATAACAAAGAGGACAACTGGCTTCCAAGAGGCTTGGAGATGAGAGGGATGTATAGAGATGCCTGTCAACAAATTTTCAGAGTTGCTGATATCTATGGTCTCCACGTAGGAAGGGCCTAATGGCTTCACTATGCTTTGAGTTCTTCCCTCCACCTGCGTCAAAGTCATTGTTTAACCCGATGCTTTTCTTTCCTTTTCTCCTCTCTTGAATGTGTGGCTTGACTTCTAGGGGTGCTTGGCCTTGGCAGGCTTCCCTTCGGCTGAAGTCGTCCCATGGAGATGGCAGGCTGCTGTGCGGAGCAACCCTTCTGAGTAGCTGCTGGGTCCTGACAGCGGCTCACTGTTTCAAAAGGTGTGTGTCCCTCCTTCCAAGCAATCCACTCCCCTCTAGCTCACTCCATGCTAGGTGGCACAGAGGGTGTCGTTACTGGACAGGTATGCCTTCTCTGTTTGCCCTGGGGTGCTGTGAACATAAGGTCAGTGATGCAAGGAAAAACAGCAGTGCGGTCTCAGGAGACAACTTGATGTACTCTGTCTAAAACCAAGTCTGGAACGAGGGAGAAGGGAAGGGAGGTTTGGGGGGAGGAAACAGATATGGAAGGTGGTGGTTTCCTAAGTGTTTATCTAAGATATGTGGGTGTGGACACACTTCCCTGTACTTTGGAGACTGAGGTAGGAAAAGCATTGAGTTTGAGGCTAGTGTGGGATGAACACCAAGTTTATCTCGAACTAACAAGAAAGCAAACAAACAACACAATAAGCAAACAAAAATATATCTGATTAAAATTCATATCCTTGTGGAAGTAAAATTCAGGTATGTTATTTGGTTACCAATTCTAGGGAAGAATGATGTAGCCTGAGTGTTTTTAATGGTTCTATATTCTTGATGATTTGTGTATTAAGTTTCTCTGTACCTTTTGGAAAGCCACATTACATCTCCTTTATTCTTATTCTTTATGGAACATAGTCCTACTCTGACAAGTTTCCTCTTGTCCTAGACATTTTATCAGTCTATTCTGAGCTCTTCCCAGCTGCTTGAGCAGGTCGCACTAGAAGGTCACTGTCCAGTTCCAAGACTGTCCTTGCACTGCCTCTCTTGCCTTCCCTGTGTACCGTTTATTCACAGGCTGTGGTAGATACACAATTCTTTACATTAAATTTGACATTTAAAAATGTATACCAACATTTGACAAAATGTTGAAAATTGCTGAAGCATGGTGACGAACATAAGAAATCGTGGTATACTGTTTTAACTTTGTACATTGCAAAAATTGTCCTAATTAAGAGTTGAAAAAGTGCTGGGCATTGGTGGCACACGCCTTTAATCCCAGCACTCCAGAGGCAGAGGCAGGCGGATCTCTGTGAGTTCGAGGCCAGCTTGGTCTACAAAGCGAGTTCCAGGACAGCCTCCAAAACAATACAGATAAACCCTGTCTGGAAAAACAAAAAACAAAACAAAACAAAAAAAGAGTTTAAAAAGTATGAATGCCATATGGTTGAAGAATTCTTCCAAGCAAAACATTCTTTGTCTCTTTTACACAATATTGTATAACGCATTTATACTTTACTGTGTATTCATTGTCTGTGCAGATTCATTTTAACTAACATATGAACTGCCACTTCTTTTTTAGAACTTTAAATTTATTTATTTTCCTACTAATAGGTAGTTAGTTATTTCTATTCTTCCAAAACTACAGAATAGTGCTGTGTAGACATCTATATAGTGTTTTTTGGGTGTTTTAATATAATAATGTCTTCCGTCATTCATATTTGTCTTAGAGTTTCTATTACTGTGAAGAGACACCATGACCACAGCAACTCTTATGAAGGAAAAACATTTCATTGGGGTGGCTTATATTTTCAGAAGTTTAGTCCATTATCATCATGGTGTGACATGGTGTCATGCAGGCAGACATGGTGCTGGAGCAGGAGCTGAAAGTCCTTACATTTTGACTCACAGGCAACAGGAAATGGTCCCACTATCACACCGAGTGAAGCTTGAGCATAGAAGACCTCAAAGCCCACCCCACAGTGACACACTTCCTCTAACAAGGCCATATCTACTCCAATAAGGCCACACCTCCTAATAGTGCCTCTCCCTTTGGGGCTATTTACTTTCAAACCACCACAATATCCTTTGCGTATTTCATATATCATTGTCTTTTTGTAGTAAATTTTATTTTTTCATGTGTTTTACATACAGAACCTTTGTTGTTATATACCACAAATACCTCTTCCTGGTATGGGTCACACTCTTTTATTGTTTATGATTCCTTTCCTGTCTGATTCCTTTTGTTTGGTAATGTAGGGTCTTATGTAGCCAAGGATGGCCTCAAACTCACTAAGTAGACAAGGATGGCCTTCATCTTTTGGTCTTCCCTCCACTTCCCAGTTGCTGGGATTATATGTGTGCTCACCATAGTTTTATGCAGTACTGGAGAGCTTGGAGATCTAGCCCAGGGCTCTGTGTGCTCTCTGTAGGCACTTGATCTTCTGAGCTACATCTCCAGTCCTGTTGATGGTTCTTCTTAATTTGTAAGAAGCTTTGTGCATCTTATCAAACATCTTTCCCATGCACACACCTTTAATCGGAGCACTCAGAAAGGCAGAAGGGGGAAGATCTCTGAGTTCTAAGCTGACCTAGGGTAGACTGGGCATTCTAGGCCAGCAAAAACTATATAGCAAGATCCTGTCTCAACAAGACATTTTCCCTAGTTCCATATAATAATCACATTGTCTTGCTTTTCCCTTAAAATATTGAAAGGTTTTTGCTTACAGTTTATTCATATGCCTGGCATATAGTATGAGGAAGGGGCCTGGTTCTTCACTCTTCTTTGTAGATGCTTTCCCTGCTTTTCTGTCCTGAATGTGTCCATTTTACCTACTGACTTATGTTAGCAACGTCACACACTGAATTCTTAATGTCTCCTGTCTGTTTCATAATTATTTGTGCAGTTGGATTCCATGTTCAAGGTGCTTCACAGACAGAAATCCACATTCATATGCTTGCTATGTTGGGTCTATAAGAAATAGAACTAAGTCTGAAAATTCACCTAAATGCAAGCTGAGTTAAGACATTTCTGTGGCTGAAAGCCAGAAGGTCCTGGATAGATATTCTACCTACACTAAGAGACCACGGATGCCAGCCCAGACTACTATACCCGGCAAAGCTCTCAATCACTATAGACGGAGAAAACAAGATATTCCATGACAAAACTAGATTCAAGCAATATGTGTCCACTAACCCAGCCCTACAGAAAATTTTGGAAGGAAACTCCAGCCCAAGGAAGCTAACTACAACCAGAAAAACATAAGCATTAGAGAATCTCTCTCTACCAACAGCCAAAGGAACAAAGGGGTGAAATTCCACACATAATTCCACCAACAACAACCATCGCAAATCGAAGAAGGATGAGCAATCATTGGTCATTAATATCCCTCAATATTAATGGCCTTAACTCACCCATAAAAAGACACAGACTAGCAGATTGGATTCGAAGACAGAACCCTTCCTTCTGCTGCATACAGGAAACACACCTCACCCTTAAAGACAGACATTACCTGAGAATTAAAGGTTGGGAAAAAATTTTTCAATCGAATGGACCCAAGAAACAAGCCGGGGTAGCAATCCTAATATCTAACAAACTAGACTTTAAAATAAAATCAATCAAAAGAGATGAAGGAGGTCATTACATACTCATCACAGGTGAAACCCACCAAGAGGAAGTGTCTATTCTGAACATCTATGCCCCAAATACAAAGGCATCCACATTTGTTAAAAAACATTATTAGAACTTAAATCTCATCTAAAGCCCCACACAGTTATAGTGGGAGATTTCAACACACCACTCTCACCACTAGACAGGAATACCAAACAGAAACTCAACAAAGAAGCAAAAGGGCTAATAGAAGTAATGACCCAACTGGGATTAACAGATATCTATAGAACATTTCATCCACATAAAAAAGAATATACCTTCTTCTCACCACCACATGGAACCTTCTCAAAAATCGACCACATACTTGGCAACATATCAAACCTCAGCAGCTACAAAAAAATTGGAATAACTCCATGCATCTTATCAGACCACCATGCTTTAAAATTAGAATTCAACAACAACACAAATTGCAGAAAACCTACAAACTCATGGAAATTGAATAATGCTCAACTGCACCATCCCTGGGTCAAAGAGGAAATAAAAAAAGAAATTAAAGACTTCCTCGAATTCAATGAGAATGAAGACACAACATACCCAAACCTATGGGACACTTTGAAAGCAGTGCTACGGGGAAGTTCATAGCGCTAAATGCTCACATGAAGAAACAGGAGAACAGTTATACCAGAGAATTAACATCACAGCTGAAAGCTCTAGAACACAAAGAAGCACACTCCCCAGGAGGAGTAGACGCCAGGAAATAATCAAATTGAGGGCTGAAATCAATAAAGTAGAAACCAGGAAAACAATACAAAGAATCAACGCAACGAAGAGTTGGTTCTTTGAGAAAATCAACAAGATAGACAAACCTTTGTCCAAACTTACCAAACAGCAGAGAGTGAACACGCAAATTAACAAAATTAGAAATGAAAAGGGGGACATAACAACAGACTCTGAGGAAATCCAGAGAATCATTAGGTCATACTTTGAAAACCTGTACTCCACAAAATTCGAAAATTTAAAGGAAATGGATGACTTCCTGGACAGCTATCAATTGCCAAAACTAAATCAAGAACAGATAAGCAATTTAAATAGACCTATAACCCCTATGGAAATAGAAGCTGTCATCAAAAGTCTCCCAACCAAAAAAAGCCCAGGTCCAGATGGCCTCAGTGCAGAATTCTACCAGAAATTCAAAGAACAGCTTATACCAATTCTTCTCAAAGTGTTCCACACAATAGAAGCAGAAGGGTCTTTGCCAAACTCTTTCTATGAGGCTTCAATAACCTTGATCCCCAAGCCACACAAAGATACAACTAAGAAAGAGAACTTCAGACCAATATCCCTCATGAACATTGATGCAAAAATACTCAATAAAATACTGGCAAATCGGATCCAAGAACACATCAAAACAATCATTCACCACGATCAAGTAGGTTTCATCCCAGGAATGCAGGGATGGTTCAACATACGAAAATCCATCAACGTAATCCACCATATAAACAAGCTGAAAAACAAAAATCACATGATCATCTCACTAGATGCTGAAAAAGCCTTTGACAAAATCCAACACCCCTTCATGATAAAGGTCTTGGAGAGATCTGGGATAACAGGGACATACTTAAACATAATAAAAGCTATATACAGTAAACCAACAGCCAACATCAAACTAAATGGACAGAAACTCAATGCAATTCCTCTAAAATCAGGAACAAAACAAGGCTGTCCACTCTCTCCATACCTTTTCAACATGGTACTTGAAGTCCTAGCTATTGCCATACGACAACAAAGGGCGATCAAGGGGATACAAATTGGGAAGGAAGAGGTCAAACTTTCACTGTTTGCAGACGATATGATAGTTTACATCAACGACCCAAAGAACTCTACCAGGGAACTCTTACAGCTGATTAACACCTTCAGCAAAGTGGCAGGCTACAAGATCAACTCAAGAAAATCAGTAGCCCTACTATATACAGATGATAAAAGGGCTGAAAGAGAAATCAGAGAAACATCACCCTTTACAATTGCCACAAACAACATAAAATACCTTGGGGTAACGCTAACCAAACAAGTGAAAGACCTGTATCGTAAGAACTTTGAATCTTTAAAGAAAGAAATTAAAGAAGCCCTCCGAAAATGGAAAGATCTCCCATGCTCTTGGATAGGTAGGATCAATGTAGTAAAAATGGCAATCCTGCCAAAAGCAATCTACAGATTCAATGCAATCCCCATTAAAATCCCAGCACAGTTCTTCACAGACCTTGAAAGAACAATAATCAATTTTGTATGGAAAAACAAAAGACCCAGGATAGCCAAAACAACCCTGTTCAACAAGGCAACGTCCGGAGGCATCACCATCCCTGACCTCAAGCTCTATTATAGAGCTATAGTCCTGAAAACAGCTTGGTATTGGCACAAAAATAGACAGGTAGACCAATGGAATCGAATTGAAAACCCGGGTATTAACCCACACACGTACGAACATCTGATCTTTGACAAAGAAGCTAAAAATATACAATGGAATAAAGAAAGCATCTTCAACAAATGGTGCTGGCATAATTGGAGACTGGCATGTAGAAGAATGCAGATCGATCCATGTCTATCGCCATGCACAAAACTTAAGTCCAAATGGATCAAAGACCTCAACATAAATCCAGCCACACTGAACCTCTTAGAAGAGAAAGTGGGTGGTACCCTTGAACGAATTGGTACAGGAGACAGCTTCCTGAACATAACACCAGTAGCACAGGCAGTAAGATCAACAATTAATAAATGGGACCTACTGAAACTGAGAAGCTTCTGTAAGGCAAAGGACACAGTCAGCAAGACAAAAAGGCAGCCCACAGAATGGGAAAAAATATTCACTAATCCCACATCTGACAGAGGGTTGATCTCCAAAATTTACAAAGAACTCAAGAAGCAAGTCTCCAAAACACCAAAGGACCCTATTAAAAAGTGGGCTGCAGAACTAAATAGAGAGTTTTCAATAGAGGAGTCTAAAATGGCTGAGAGGCACTTGAGAAAGTGCTCAACATCCTTAGCCATCCGGGAAATGCAAATCAAAACAACTCTCAGATACCATCTCACCCCTGTCAGAATGGCTAAAATCAAAAACACCAATGACAATTTATGCTGGAGAGGATGTGGTGAAAGGGGGACACTCCTCCATTGCTGGTGGGAGTGCCAACTGGTTCAGCCACTTTGGAAATCAGTGTGGAGATTCCTCAGAAAAATGGGAATAAACCTACCACAAGACCCAGCAACTCCACTCTTAGGCATATATCCAAAAGATGCCCATTCATACAACAAAGAGGTCTGTTCCACTATGTTCATAGCAGCTTTATTTGTAATTGCCAGAACGTGGAAGCAACCTAGATGTCCCTCACCCGAAGAGTGGATAGAGAAAATGTGGTACATCTACACAATGGAGTACTATTCAGCAGAAAAAAATAATGGAATCATGAGATTCGCAGGCAAATGGATGACACTAGTAGAAACCATCCTGAGTGAGGTAACCCAGTCACAAAAAGAGAAACATGGCATGTACTCTCTCATATATGGATTTTAGACATAGATCTGGGGAGTGCCAGCCTACAATCCTATGGCCAGAGAGTCTGGGAAACAGAAACTTTATTTAGTGGCTGATCGAAGAAGAGGCAGACTCCCTTGGTTAAGTACTGAGCTGAACTCAAGAAAGCCAGTAACAGAGAGGGAGGACTGATGATCAAAGGGATTAAGACTGGGCTGGTTTAACCCCCAGAAACAGCTGACCAGACAAAGGTTAACTCTTGAATCCCAGGCATTAGCCTGGGAAGCCAGCATGGGACTGATCAAGACCCCTGAATCTGGGTGTCAGTGAAGAGGCCTAGGGAATCTATTGAGCCTTGGGCAGCAGATCAGTACCCATCCCAAGTTTACACACGGACTTTGGACTCCAATAGAACAATGTGAGGAGCACTCTCACCCAGAACTCTTGGGAAAGGGTCTAGGCCCTGCCCTATATGAAATGACACACTATGGACACCCCCATGGAGGGCCTCACCCTCCCTGGAGAAATGAGAGGATAACGGGGGGGGGGGGGAGGGGAGGGCACGGGAGGAAGGGAGGGAATGGGAGAGGGACCTGGAACTGACTTGTGAAGCAACCTTGATTCTTATCTAAATTTAAACTGGAAAATAAAATTAAAAAAAAAAAGACATTTCTGTGTTATGTGAGAGGCAGAGACAATGGCGATTGTAGACACTCACCCCTGAACAAGTACCTACTGGATCCCAGGTATATGCACCAATGATACAGCCGATAATGAGGTAGCTTGGATGCTTGCTCTTCATACAGTGTTTGGTGTTTCTGTGAGAACCCAGAGGAAAAGAGACAGACAGTATTTCCATGGCCAAACACTTTAGGGTACCATCTTTAAAATGTATTCTTTTCACCACATTATTAGATTCATTTAGCTTACTAAGCATTAAAGTTCCTGAGGTCAACCCTACATCTGCTGGGTTTTGCAGCTGATACTTAGGGGTGTGCATTTAGACCTGAGTCTTAAGCATCTTACATATGCTAACATTTCAGTCTTGCTTGTTTGATGAATAGGACAGAATATGGTTTGAACATCTGAAAATAATGACGAAGTAAAATATACAATGGAGTTGGCAGCTGCTTAACCTTGTCTTGTTCAATGGATTGGTTGCTAAACTGAAAATGGACTCTGATGATAAGCTATTTATATTTAATAAATAATGCATTTGAAGACAGAATCATGATTGCAAAAGATGCTGACAAACTGATTCCAATAAGGAATGCAGATAAGGGCAAAATAAAATACCATCTTTAACCCCAGAATACAGTCTACAAATAAAACAGTCATTAATTAGTGTCTAACACTCCTGCTTTGTGTCAGTGTGTCATGGGTTAGTATACAACACCATTACTATGTCAGTAATGTCAAAATTAATCTGCTAACAGAACAGAGTCCAAATGAAGCAGCAAAAGCCTTGCTGTTTTGCCTTAGTCTGCTCCAAAGACTATTGGGAAAACAGCATCAACTTTAGAAAGGACTGTGCAGAGGCAGGCAGAACTCTGTGAGTTCAAGGACAGCCTGGTCTACAAGAGCTAGTTCCAGGACAGTCTCCAAAGCCACAGAGAAACCCTGTCTCAAAAAAAAAACTAAAGAAAGAAAGGACTGTGCATTGCCTATTGTGCTACACTATGAAGTGAATGACCTGGTGAACGAGAGGGGCAAGTCGGAGAAAGTGGAGAACGTGTGTGTTGACTGTTGCTTCAAACACCACAGATGCTAGTGGGAAAAAAGTTGTATTTCCTTTTCACGTATGTGTATGTGTTTGTGTATGGAAGTGTTCATGTGTTTATACATGTGTGTGGGTGTATGTGCACCAGAAGTCATTGTCAGGGGTCTTCTTCAATTGCTTTCTACCTCATTTAAAATGAAATGCTATGTGCAGGAGTATATTGGCAGCATGTATGTGTGTGCACCATGTGTGCCTGGTGCCTGCAGAGGTCAGAAGAGGATGTTGGATCCTCTGGCACTAGAGTTGTAGACAACTGTGATCGCCAAGGGTGCTGGGAACCGAACCTAGGACATCTGCAAGAAAAAGGGTGGCCTTAACCACTTGGCCATCCTTCAATCCCCTCTGCCTTACTTTTTGAGATAAGGCTCCCACTGAACATGGAGGTCACCAGTTCAGTCAGCAGGCCCTGTCTTCCCTGACTCTGTCTCCACATCCCTGGGCTCACACATGTGCTACTGAGGCCCCCATTCATGCGGCTGCTAAGGATTCGATGGAAGGTCCACATACTTGCACAGTAAACAGCTGGCCCACCAAACCACCTCACCAGCACCATGTTTTTTCCTTTAAAGATGCCGTCTTAGTCTCTTTCCATGTTGCTTCAATAAGATTCTCTGACAAAAGCAACTCGAGGGGGAATCGGTTTGTTGTAGTTCACATGCAAAGTGCAGCTCATCAAAGCAGAAGTCAAGCAGCAGGAACCTGCAGCAGCTGGTCACATGACAGTCACCATCAGAAAGCAGAGTTGAATGATTTCTGGTCCTCTGCTCTCCTCCATTCATATAGTCCAGGATCACAAACAGGAAATGGTTCCACAGTGGACAGGACTTCCAGCTCCGATGAATGTAGTCAAGATAATCGTCCACAGGAATGCCCAGAGGCCCATCTCCAGGGTAATTCTAGATTCTGTCAGTTACCATTAAGCATCACAGATGGAATGGCTCATACGTAGGCTGAAGATGGGTTTTAAATTTATTTTTAACTAAAATGTAATTGTTATTTCCCCTCCCCCCAATCCCTCCCATGTAAGCTCCATATCCCACCCCTTGACATTCTCTCAAATTCATGGCTTATTTTTCTTTAATTATTATTACACACACACACTTGAGGTACTCATCTCAGGGAAGACCAATTCTCCTTAAGAACACATTTTTTAAGTCTTCTTTAGCAGAGAGGTTGCATTCATGTTGTAGAAGGCGGCAGTAGGTGGTGTGGGATTGCAATGTTGACACTTTATGGAATAAGCATTTGACACCAATGAGAGTGGAAGAGACATGTCACTAGTGGACCAACACCAGGACAGTTTCTGAAAGCTCTGACGCTATGTCTAGCTTGTATTCTCATGTTGTACTCTAAAACCACAAGGTGAGACAGGCAGGCAAGATTTGACAAAAGCATTTATGGCCGTCAGCAGGTTGTTAAGGGCAATGACCCATTATTTCACCTACTTCTCCAGGTCATTTTGTTCGGGTAGCAAGTGAAGCCATGCTTGGCAAATAGGCAGTACAAGCTGTGCTTTAAGTAAATCACTGATAAATCAATATCTGACAATTGGTCTTTCCTATCTTATTGTACTCCAGTAGCATAGTGACGAGAAGGCATGAGATATTCAGAGAATGACTGAGGAGCACAAGTACTGTGAGAAGGGTTATGGGGTCGGTGGCTTGTTCAGTGAATGTGGAAGAGAGAAGCAGGAACATCCTGACTTAGTGGGTTTGTGAATCTCTTTCCTCTGTTTGGTAATATAAAAGCGCCAAGGTTTTCTGAGCCTTGAAGTATGCTCAAGGATCATTTTCATGATAGGGATCATTGGGAACATCTGGGAGAGGTCTGAAGTAGGAAAGTAAATGTGTAAATGTATTTTATCAGTTTGAAGTTACATGAAAAGAAAATCCCACAGCTCTTATGTCGCTCATATGCATTTTTCTGGAGTGAATCAAAAGAGTTTTTGCAAAATGATCAAGACCCACAGTTTAAGGAACTTGAACAGTTGTGTGCAAGGACCCTAATTTTATATTTTTGTACTGGAAGGGGACCAGCTATATGGCTGTTCTAATAAAGGAGACAGGTGATAGCAAAGGAGAGAAGGGAAACACTGGAACAGCAGTCTGAAGTTGGTAGGGTAGAATGGAAGCTGGGATGTGGCCACCAAGATGAGCATCTTGGAGGGAGGGTGTTGAACCTTTCACTTACAAATCATTTTTTCTACCCTGGTCTGCCCCTTAACATCCATGTAGCTCTCATTTATGCTTAAGTAACACAGCAGACACTCCTAAGTGCTCCTTCCATGATTAAAGTGGGCACTCTGTCCCCAGGTGGTGGATACAGTTGAGTGATGGACTATTTAGAGGACAGTGGTTATTCTAAATGTAGACCAGCAGATAACTTTTTCCATCTGTCATTTGGAATCCCTTTTATCTAGATGGTTAAATATCAGAGGAACAGATTATGATATTCAGCATTTTCTATGCTTTAGAAGAGATGGGAGAGTCTTTTAATGTGTAAGAGGGAAACTGCTTGCCAATGTGTTATAGTCCATCATCTGATTGGGGCTTTAACCATCATTGGATTTGGGAGTCTTGTTTGAAGTGCTCAAGGAAGCTACTCTCAGTTTTGAGTAAATTTATAAAAAGGCATATAGCCAGTTACTAGTTCTTCAAACAAGCTTTGGGCTTTGATTTTCTAGATTCAGGGGTTTTGACTCAATTCTCCATTAATCATATTGTAAGAAGCAAACAAAGTGTTCTGGCCCTGAGAAGTTCTTTTGAATTTCATTTGGAGATACAGGAAAATATATTCTCCGAATTGAAGGCCTCCTTGGATATGACCTGAATTTTGTAGTTATGTTACCTACCAGCTTTCCTTTGCCCGGCACTGAGCCTCTGTACGTGTAGAGGCAGGCACACTGGCCCCAGTTGGCTCCTGTTCTTGAAGTGATGCTATGGATCAGCATTTTAGAGCAGCCGTATGTGGACAATGAGAGTGCTTGGTGTCTGCTGTGTGCCTTGTTAAACTGATGAAAGCTTGAGGCTTGTTTGATCTTTACAAAGTCATCACTGTTTTATATCAGAACAGTCTAGAAGAGATGGCTTAGGCAGAATGAAGCCCAAATCCATGGTTTTAGCTTACTCAGCCTTTCTCATTTCAGATACAGTATTTTCTTAGGTTTTATGGGAACTTCACTGGAGAACTGGCAGAATTCTAGAAACCAACTCTCACCCCTCATATACTGTGATGTGTTCAAGACGCACATCTATGCCAGTGTGACGAGGGCAGCTGGCAGCTTGTGAACCACTATCTAGAGGTTTTCTATCTCCCCTTCACCCCGCCCTCCCCCGTTTTTCTTGTTGTTGCTGGTTCTTTAGTCTTGTCTGGAACTCAGTGTGTAGACCACAGGTTTCAGACTCATAGGTCTGTGCCTACCTGTGCCTTCCGGTTAAAAGGTGTGCACCATCATGCCCTACTTCCACAGTTTTTCTAGTGTTAAAAGTGACATTTTGGGATACAGGTACGCTACTAGCCATTTGAGGTAGAAGTTAAAGTAAATTAAGTTTTAAAAAAATTTCTTTTGTGTCATTTGTGGTATGAATAAATTGCTTTTGCTATTTCTTATTCTAAATCATTATTACTAGAAATGACCTTGTGTCTGCAATGACACAGGAATACAACTGAGAGAAAATTTTCTGACTGTTTCAATTCCTGTTAACTGCCCAAATTAATAACAAACACCATGCTGGAAGAATTAGTGCATGTGAAACAAGGACTTTCTGATTTGTCTAAGTCTACTCCAAATCTAATTTGCTCAAAGAATATAATTTTACCTGATTTTATTTTATTTTTTACTTTTTTCCTGGAAATACCACAGCAGCTACAAATTGGCAGATTACTCATCTGTAAAAGGGAAACTCTGTAAATACTTAAATTAGAAAGACTAGTCCCAGAGGTAATGAGTTATGTTTAAAAATCAGTGCATCAAATGCATATTTATAACTTACCACCACTAAATGTTTATTTTTATAATACTGCATACATGGGGTCATGTTTCAGCAGCACTGGTTCTTGCTATAAGTAGAGATCAGGACCAGTGACCAAGCAGGCATAATCTTCAGTGAGAAGGAAGTAACCAGGTGGGTTTGCTATAGTATATTTTGGGCCCACCTCAGTAATAGTTGATAACTTCACAAGGCAGTTAAATAGAAAACTGGACAGTGTTTAAGACTGATGAAGAGTGCAAGAAAGAAAAGTAGGTACAACAGATTAAGTATACTGAGAACAGCAGGGTGCAAAGAGAGGTGGGTTGCAATATAAACATTAGGGTGTTAAATAGGCTTCATGGAGGTGTCATGAAAGATGTAAAAATATAGTGAGCACACGCTGAGTTTGGTTGCACTTGCCTCACCATGGGTAATTACCGAGGCTTCTTTCTGGGGATAAGGTGGGTTGCACAAGCTTAGGGACACAGGTCAGCTACGCTAGTGCCTCCATGCAGCAATGAACATGGCCAATCATGGCAGCAATTCTGTGCTACACCGTGTTTCTGTCTGGAGCCTTTTCTTTGGTAAGGGATTGCCAATCAGACCCTTTGTCCTTCCTTACTTTCCACTCCCTCTTCACATTTGCTACTTCCTAGGAAATGGTCATCTAGATTCAGTGATATCAAACTGAGATAGCAATCGGCCTTGGGGGGGAGGGGAGAGAAATGGAAAGATGGTTTGCAAAGGACATAATCTGGAGCGAGATTTGTTTGTTGTACTTTAATATCCCTAGCTGTCAATCATCAATTTTCAATATCTGAAAAAAAGCCTTACATCTGGCTCTTTCCTTTCAGGTATGGTAACAACACAAGGAGCTATGCAGTTCGAGTTGGGGATTATCATACTCTGGTACCAGAGGAGTTTGAAGAAGAAATAGGGGTTCAACAGATAGTGATTCATAGGAACTACCGGCCAGACAGCAGTGACTATGACATCGCCCTGGTTAGATTACAAGGACCACGGGAGCAATGTGCCAGACTAAGCACCCATGTTTTGCCAGCCTGTTTACCTCTGTGGAAAGAAAGGCCACAGAAAACAGCTTCCAATTGCCACATAACAGGATGGGGAGACACAGGTAATAAAAACAAAAGTGAAAAACAAAGACACAAACTAGGAAAACTGGGCAGCTTCCTGTCTGCCTACATTCTAGGATATACAGTGGTAGGACTTGGATGGACTCAAGTTTGATACCTGGAAGTCTGCCAGGTGTGAAATGTACTCATGCAGCCTTAGATTCACATCCTGGGAGTGTTAGTTCTAATTCCAACGTTAGCACAAACTGAAAAACTCAATTGCCAGTAGGGTAGAAAGTGTTCTACAACTTTAGTCATGCAGACCAGTGAGAGAACAGTGAAGATTTAAAGCCCCAGCAAAGAATTAAATACAGAATCCTACGCAGTTTCCAAAGTTCTCCAGATTTGAAGTAGCTGGCCCAGTAAAGGGCTGTGTCACTTGTCCTTATTGCCAGGGAATCCTCACCAAGGTGACTTTTAAGATTTCCTGAAGTTTGGTCAGAAGACAGCGAGGCGTCTTAGACGGAGGGAAACTCAAGTTGAAGGAAAGCAGTTACCTTTCTCCCTCACACTTTGCTTCTACTTCAGCCTCTAAGCAGTGGCAGTATTCAACATGGGTCCTCAGGTGAATGTAGCAGCTTGAATTGTCTCGCTGAGACAATCAGTGTACAAGTAGCATGCACTCCAAGTCAGGCCTTAGAATAGACCAAGGTCTCACTAGAATTAGGTGCTCAACTAAAAAAATGTATCTGTCTTGTTTTGGAGACAGGGTTTCCCTGTATTGTTTTAGAGGCTATCCTGAAACTCTCTGTATACCAGACTGCCTCGAACTCGCAGAGATCCGCCTGCTTCTGCCTACCCAGTGCTGGGATTATATATGTATAAGAGATCTTAGGTTGGTGATTTTCTATAAAAAAAAAATCCCACTATCACACTCTTTTTTAAAGTGTCAAGCAAGAATATTTTTTGGTAGGCGTAGAAATAATGGAGTGAGCTAGACTTGCCTGTTATGCACCAGCAACAAATCGCTACGAGAAGGTTGCTATTTTAGAACCGTGATTCCTTCATGAGAGACTTGCTTTCTTTTGGATACAGTATACATTTTCTAGGATGGTCTAGTTATTCCCATTTAAGAGTATGAGAACATGGGGGACACACCAGTTGTACATTTAAGCCATTCCATTAATAATGGTTTATCAGGAAGCTGACTATGAATACCGGGTGGCATGAATTATGCCTGTTTAAATGAGAAACTAAGTGTACTTTTATTTCTGAACCACCCTTATACAGTATTATATTCCTGCTAAACAGCTACCACCCAAGTTAATGGGGAGTATCCCATTTTGAAATCCCATCAATGCTGCAGTAAGATTACTAAATGTTCACACTTAAATGCAGTCATTAGCTGCAATCTTCTAACTCAGTTTTCGTTGGTCTGAGCAGGACGTGCTTACTCAAGAACTCTACAACAAGCAGCGGTGCCTTTACTACCCAAGAGGTTTTGTAAAGAGCGTTACAAAGGACTATTTACAGGGAGAATGCTCTGTGCTGGAAACCTCCAAGAAAACAACCGTGTAGACAGCTGCCAGGGAGACAGCGGAGGACCACTTATGTGTGAAAGACCCGATGAAACCTGGGTTGTATATGGGGTGACTTCCTGGGGGTATGGCTGTGGAATCAAAGATACCCCAGGTGTTTATACTAAAGTCCCTGCCTTTGTACCTTGGATAAAAAGCATCACTGGACTGTAATTTATGGAAAGCGCAAGGAATAGTAAAGAAACTCATAGGAGTATTCAGTCTCCATATTTGGCATCAAGCCAGGAAAGACAACTGAGATCTCTCAACCAGCTTGGGACACAGCGTAACACTCATTCTTGCCTATTGCAATCTAAGTTTGGATTTATGAGGTGCCCAACTTTGACCTACTATTTGAAACCAGATTTTACTAAGACTGGCATTTCATACTAACCACCTTAGCGTTTGTTAAATGACATCAGAAAGGGACAATCTTGTAAGCTGGCAGAGATCAAGTCATCTACTTAATTTACTCTCAAATACTTTAGTATCAAACAAGCTCTAAGCACGTTTTTAGCCACCTATAAGCTATTACCAAAATTACTTCCCCAGAACACAGCAGGCAACTATCAAATTTGAATTGTACTGTTTTGAACCATTAAGAAAGCCATTTACTAGGCCTTTCCAAGAAGCCTACAGGTTTCAAGACATAATCCATTTTATACTAGGGAAAAAATACATACACTGCAAAGATCTGAGATGACTGATTGATCCCAAGTCTTGATAAGGCACATTAGTGTTGCCAGAACCTTCTGAGTACATTGCCAAAATGGTGCTGTATTCACTTTAGGGGCGTGAAGCTTTAACACCTTTCTAAACCCCCATCCTTACAAAAAGGCTCAGGGAGGTCAATACAACCATCTTCCTGTAAAGGTAGTTATCCATTGGCTGCCTGTAATTGGGTTACACCTTACAAAGGCCAGCAACTGAAAGGTTCAGGCATTATGCTGGCCTGCCCTGTTACCTGGCAAGATGCACTCAGGCTAGCCCCGTGTTCTGCGAGAACCACACAGGTGCAAAGAACCCCTTTAAAGGACCGACCCCTGCCCGCTCACGTTTTTACTCTTGTCTTATTCTCCATCTCATCTCTTAGCTCTGCACATGTCGGTTACCTCACCCCCTTTTCACTCCCTGTCTACCAATAAACTCCACGTGGGATCGTTTTTGTCTCCTTACTGGATAAACCTAGACATTTTAACAGCAACTGCAAATGTGTGGTTAACAACTTAAGTTGTGTAAGTTCAAAAGCCAAATGAAATAAAAGGACTCAAGTGTTCAGTACACCTTTGCATAATATATAATAATCAGATTATTCTCTCCTTAGACGGTAGCAATTTCCTGTGCAAATGTCTGTAGAAATAAACAGGACACGCTTTTATTACTCACCAACCAAACTTTATTTGACTCATGAAAGAACTAAGAAATAAAGGTCAGGACTGTATTGAAAACAGTGCTGCATTAAAATCCACGACACTCAACTCCTGTGAAGATCCCCTGTAAGATGCCCACAAGATCTCAGCCACTATTCCTTTTCTTTAATTACCTGTAAGAAAAACCAACATTACAGAATTACTTCCCCAATTTTAGTGACTTCCTGAATTCAACTGCCTAAGTTACACAATGTCCGCACACGTGCAAACTACATCAGACCGTAATAGAAGACATTAAAGAAAAAACTCACCTTAACATGTCTCCCATCAGGGAACAGGAATGAATCCTGGTTACCTAGAAACAGATTTCCAATAGCAGTTTAGAAAAGTCTGCCCATTTTCCTGGCAACCAGTAAGCTTTAACAACTTAGAATGTCACTTGTCCAAGTCAGAATCTGATACCAATTAAATGGTGACAGCTTTGCCAATAACAAGAACATGCTCTTCCATGGCTAGGAAGGGAGACTGCCACAGGCGGCAGGTCCCAAAGATACATGGAGTCTCACAACCCAGAACCCCGGTGCAGTCCCCAAGACCTTACTCACCGTGCAGGAAAGCGTTCCCCGGCGTGGCGCCGCCTAACGAGCCCGGCTTCCCACGGCCTTGGCCCGCGTGCTAGCCCTCACCACGCTCCCGCGGTGCTGACGGCCGCCGGCCTGCACCGCAACGGCCCAGCGTCTCCCGCATCTTGGCCGCTCACAAACGAGGGACCAAAAGTCATGTAGTCGCGGAGACCCGCGGGGACCACACAGAAAGCATAGCATGCACAACCAATGCGAAAAAGACCTCAGTGCGCGGCGTGCGCGTTTTTATAATCCCGACGACGCTTTCCCGAGAGCCTGCGCGCGAGGGGCGTGGCCCGTGTGCCTTTTCCGGCCCTCTCCGGCGCCCAGTCCCTTTGATTGGCTCGTGCGCCCGGGTTCCACGCATGCGTCTACAGGGATGGGGAGGTAGGAGGAGGAAAAGAAATCCCAAACCAAACATCTCGCGTTGTCTGAAGTCTCGCGGCTGATCCTCGTGCCGAGATTTGTTCGCCCCGGCGCGTTCTTTTTCCAAGTATTTGGTCATCAAGTCAGCCCTCTCGTCACTGCCGGCTCCCGACACGTCACTTCCGGTGGCGCCGCCTGTGCCCGCTCCCGCGAGCCGTGTGGCTCGCCCTTGCTGTTTCTGCTGGCTCTCGCGCCCCGCCGCCTGCGGTTTGGGTCTGATCCATGAAGGAATTTCGCGCGAGACCGTGCCCCGAAGGTTTCTTGAAGGCAGAGAACCGGCAGACGCGGGCAGCGCGAGTCTCAGCGGCGGGCAGACCCTCCGAGTGCGGGTCTCACCTCCCGGGTGCAGTCAGAGCTAGCAAGAGATTCCCCTCAGACAATGCTCACTAAGCCACACCGGCCTCGGCACCCCCTTTACCGGCTGGAGACAGAATGGAGGGTCCCCGGAGCCTTTGGCGATGGGCCGTTGGGGGCGGCAGTTGCTGTCATGGAGACTCAGGAAGCTGTAAGGGAGAGAGATCGCGGAAGCTTCCCGAGAGCACTACCTGCTTGGCGGGGTGGGTTATGTAGAGCAATTCTGTGCTACCGTTCGAGTGAACACACTCGGAGGAGTCAGGTGTGTGTGTGTGTGAAGGACCCGGGGGTGTTTGCAAAGATCACAATTTTACCTCACACATCATTCGTGATCCGAAAGAACCAGTCAGTAACAAGTCTTCAGTACCTCTTACCCACCGCCGAGGGCTTTGCCCAGACACATTTCACTGGACTCCAGTGTAGACGATTGGGGTGTCCTAAAGAATATAGTCTGTTAGTCCCCGGAGCTGGGAAGTCTGAGGTGAAGGGGCTGGCCGTTTCTGAGCCTTCTTTCTCTGGCCTGTAGATTGTAGTCTGCGTCCTCCTGTGGGTTTTTCTTCCGTGCCTGTCTGCACTGGCCGGGTTTGATAAAGTCCTACTTTAAAAACCTCATTATTAACGCAAACCACTTTTCAGAGAGGGATTAAGACTTCAACATAAGTTCTGGGAGTACACTTTGTTATAGAACCATACGTTTATGCTAAGACATGTCTTACTGAAGATTTTTAAATGAACTTTTCCGTTTTGTTAGGTAGCTCACATGGGATAAATGAGAGTTTACGTACTCGGATGATCCTGCCTTTTAATACAAAGTTTTGTTTGTCTGAAACTGGGTTTTTAAAAACCCGCGTTTTAGCCCGGGGCGTTGGTGGCTCACGCCTTTAATCCCAGCACTTGGGAGGCAGGCGGATCTCTGTGAGTTCGAGGCCAGTCTGGTCTACAGAGTGAGTCCAGGACAGTCTCCAAAACAATACAGAGAAACCCTGTCTCCAAAAACAAAAACAACAGCAACAAAAAACAAGCCGGGGAGTGGTGGCACACGCCTTTAATCCCTGCACTCGGGAGGCGGAGGCTGGCGGATCTCGGTGAGTTCAAGACCAGCCTGGTCTACATGAGCTAGTTCCAGGACAGTCTCCAAAGCCGCAGAGAAACCCTGTCTCGAAAAACAAAAAACAAACAAAAAAAAACAAACAAAACCCCGCCTATTACCACTCCCTTTCTTTCTTCACGCCCTTTTGCCTTGCTACTCTCCCCTCAACCACATCTTTTTTTCTGTTGAAAATCTTTGCCGATTTCAGTGTTTTGGTCAAGCATTGCTATGGAAATGTCCATCCCTAAAACTGAATTTGATTTTTTTGGCATGGAGTAGCCATGTTTGCATTGATTGTCCTTTGGCATGTTTTTTATAAACTCCGGTGAGGACCTTAGTACTGGGGTTATAAGCATGCCACCAGGCCCAACATATGCCTTGGGGACTGATCCCAGGGAGTTGTGCTGCTAGGTAAGCACTCACAATGAAGTGTCTTCCCAAACTAGTAATAAATCTTTTTCAAAGTATCAGAAACAGACACCATACACTTCAAGCATATGGTCATGGTCCTAAGTGCTCCGTAAATCAAGTCTACCAGAGAGGAACTTCAAGGAGGTTCCCAAGAGAGATGCATGATACCCCAGAGAAGTGGAATGAGGCAAGATCTCCTGGAATACTCATTTTTTAGCTGAGCTCCTTCCAAAACGTATGCCTCTTTCCCACTTTTAGTGGGGGAAACTAGTAAGTTTATGGGCAGTTGAGGGTACATGAGACTCCAGCTCAAAACCAGGAAACCATAGCCAGCACTCACTTATCCACCTCTTAGTTGAAGACTGCGGTCCATGGGAGAAACTGTAGTTAGGAAATAGCCTGAAGCTTGTGTTTCATTTTTACCTAATTTCAGTCTTTACTTAATTTTGGTTTACTTGTTATTTTGCTTAATTTCAGTAGTGCTCATTCGTATCAATAAACCTAAGCATTCAGTCATTTGTGGTTTCACTGCAAAGAAGGTTGTACTTTAGTGTGATGAGAGTTCTTCCCAGTCTGTTTATTTTTTCAGTTCTAAAAGCCTTGTTTGTTAAATATTTGCTAGACTCCAGCAAATATTTGTTCTGCAGACAAACTCTTGCCTGAACAGGCATTTCTTGAACACTAATACAAAAGCTAATTAAATGCATGGGAAAATGCACAGTGTTACCAACTATCAGGGAAATTCAATTTAAAACAAGTTAGAATGACTGTTATAAAAGGAGAAAACAGCAGTCAATGCTGGAGAGCTTCCCCAGAAGGAAACCTTAGGCACCCTGTGGGATGTTCACTTGGTGCAACTGTTAGGGAAAATACCACTGTAGCACGAAAAATTAAAAGACCAGAGGCAGATGTTGGGGTTCAAACTTCCAGCTGAAGATCAGAAAAGCAAAGCAGTCGGACACTAGCTCTTACTCTACCTCAGATTGGAAGGCGATCCTGGTTCCACCAAACCTCAGAATGTAATCCCAGACTGCTATGCTCTCCTCAGTGTGGCTGGAAAATCCTAAGACTTCAATATCTTTCTATCCTCAATGTAACTGGAGAATGAATGCCAGCTCTGAGCCCTTGTTCTGTCTTAAATACCTCTCATGAGTTCTGGGTTAAAGGCATGGGCTCTAATTCACTGTCTGGCAGCCCAAGGTGGCCTTGGACTCAGAGATCCATCTGTCTTTGTCCTGAGTATTAGCATTCAAGGTGTGCCTGGCTTCTACAGCTAACTAGTATACTTTGCTATTTTGATCTCCAGTGGCTTTAATAAATCATAAACAATATATCACCACATACCATATCATTTCCCCTAACAGATAAGGAGTTGAAATGTGTGTGAAGATCTGGGGAAAGATCTGGCCTGAAGAAACCAATAAGGAAATAAATAGGAAGTGGGAGGAGGAACTGAGCATTTATCACACTAATCTACAAAAACAAAAAACAAAAAACAAAAACAAAAAACACATTACAGGAAGATGAGACCAGACTCAGGACAGAAGAAGAGCCAGTGAAATATAACCTGGAAATCAAAGTTTACAAAGAAGAAAGCAATTTACAGTGACAGTTGAAAATTGAGCCTTGGGATTTTTTTTCAGGGCAATACAAAGGAATGCCATCACCTTGGGAATGTTAAGGAAAGGACAGAATATGATTAGGAAATAATGTCAATGGGTTTTGAAGTGTAGCGGGATTCTTGGATTCAGTGGGAGTTCATTGGGATGCTCGGAATGAATTTAAATTCAAATCTAGCCCGATTGTCTATTTTCTCCACATGTTCAGCTGCGTAGCTTCAAGAGTGCTGCTGATGGGAGTGGAGTAAGGGAGAAGGTGGCAGGAGTTTGGTTTCTTACAGAATTGAAGGGACGAATGAGATAGCATCAACAGACAATGGAGGTGACAATGTGTCACAAAAATTTGGGACTTGGAGTTCTTGGCATCAGGAAACACCCAGCATGTTTACCAAGACATCGACATGCAACTTACTGCCTCTTTTACGGTCTTCCAGAATAACTGGAATTGAGCAGGTGTCATAAGAAATTAGCTGTGCCACTTTAAGAATGAACGTGTAGAATTTTGCACATATAGCAGTGAGAGAGGATGCTATATACATTCTCAATTAATACTTAACATCTCAAAAGCATGTTTTTTTCTTTTATTTTCGGCTATTTCCAGATGACATATGAAGCTTTCTCTTTCACTCTTCTTTTTGGTTACATTTGTGTATGCAAAATATTTATTTAACCTTTGATATAGCATCTTAAATGAAAGATTTTTTGGAATGTTATCTGACATCTGTAAACTAATGCTTTCATTATCAGGTATATTAAAATCATTTGGAAATTGAAAGGTCAATTGTTAAATTCTGCTGCTTTTCTTTGTCACAGTATACATCATAGATGCTTCCTGGTGTGAGACATTTGCACTACTAGCCCATCCCAAAATCCTTTGAGCCTCTGTCTTTAAGGATTATAGCTATGTAGAGCAATGAAATGGACTGATGTTATTTACTTAAAACGTTATGAAATGAAGCAGCAATTTTATATAGCCACTAGGTGGTGCTATTATCCTATTATTTAGGTATCGTTTAAACCCCTAGAAAACTTGAATACACTCATTTATTATCGTGCGTGGATTTATTGATATAATTCATTGTCAATAATTATGGAAAAGTGCCAGCATTCTTTTTTTTTTTTTTTGGTTTTTCAAGACAGGGTTTCTCTGTGGCTTTGGAGGCTGTCCTGGAACTCACTCTGTAGACCAGGCTGGCCTCGAACTCACAGAGATCTGCCTGCCTCTGCCTCCCAAGTGCTGGGATTAAAGGCGTGCGCCACCAACGCCCGGCGAGTGCCAGCAGCATTCTTAATGGCTCTGCCAACCTGCCCCATGGACTCTGTTTTATATAATAATGAAATTTGAAAATGGTGAGTTTTGAAAACCTTGATTTTATTGGAAAGCTACAATTTCAGAGCATATCCTACAAATAAAAGTAAAATACAACATGCCTTTCTTTTGCAAGATTTTATTTTAAATTATGTGTATGCTTGCAAGTGGGTCTGTGTATATGAATACAGAAGCCGTAAGGTAGCCTCAGATTCTCTGGAGCTAGAGTATTACAGGCAGCTGTGGGCTGCCTGAACAGGATGTTGGGAACCAAACTCAAGTGCTCTTACGTACGTTGTATCAGAACGGCTTACAGACTGTGGTCCAGCTAGTCCAACAATGGCTATCTACCAACGGAAGGTCCATGAATTCAGTAGCTGTTCAGTGTGCAAGGTTGGATGTCTCAAGCTGGTCTTCAGTGTTTGCCGGAATCTCAAAGAAGTAGACTCTAATGCCAGTGAAGGAATGAACTTGTTAGGAGAACATCAGACAAAGGCAAAGCAAGCTTCCTTTGTCCTTTATATTGGCTGCCAGCAGAAGGTGTAGCCCAGATTAAAGGTGCATCTTCCCTCCTCAAAGATCTGGATTGGAAGTATGTCTTCCTATTTCAAATGATTTAATTAAGAAAAAATCCCTCACAGGTGTGCCAAACCAGGATTTTAGTTAATTCCAGATGTAATCAAATTGACCTCTAAGACAAACTTCACATACTTTAAGCTGACAAGTAGCAGTTTTAATTCATCTGATACTGTCTGAAGTGTTTAAATCATTGTTGATGTGGAGTGTCTCTAAAGGGACCGCCACTGAAGTGATGTTTCTGTCTGGTCCACCAGAGGGCGAAGAGGCATCCTATTCATGTTGCCATACCAGTGCTGTTTGTATGTTGCAAGCTCAGTTGCTCAAATGATAAAGCTAGGATGATGGAAAAGACAAAAAATCTGCATATAACAGGCAAAAGAAAAGTAGAACACTGTATTGCAGCACTACTGACAGTTCTTGATTTCGCCAAGTCTTTTCTGTATTTCTGCCAAAATGTTACCCTTCCACCAAGGGAATGCATTTTTGTTTCCAGACTTTCTAATGGAAGTAATTTCACAGAAAATGCCAACCTTGGCCCTGATTCTTATTACCTAATATTTATAATTAGAACAGATGATTACTGTTTTGAATTAGAAAATTAGATTTCATTTTCTTTCTTTTTGGCCAGAAACCAAGGATTATACTGATTAATTTCTGTTTTATTTCTTAAATTGAATCTAGAAAATCTTTTTTTCTTCCTTCCCTTTTAAAAAAAATCAAATGTGGTCTTCTGTACCCTAGTAACTTGAACTTGACAAGTAACTGAGGCTGACCTTGAACTTTTGAACTTCTGTCTCTTCTGTTTCTCCTAGTACTGGGGTAACAGTCTTGTGTCTCCCTACCGTTTATGTCATGCTGGAGATCGAACCCAGGGCTTTATGCATGCTAGGCAAGCACTCTAGCAACAGAGCTACATCAGAATCCATAGAAATCTTAATATACCTTATATTAAGGCAAAAGAACGACTTTGGGGATGGTGTGTGAGAATGCTTCAGTTATATGAGTTTTAGCAGTTTTTTTTGTCTTCAAAAATTTATAGAAAACCAAGTAGATTGAGAACCATTATTTAGAACACACACGCACACTCACACATATATACTTTAAAACCTTTTATCTGTATGCTAATTTATGTAAACAAGTAATGAAGAATGGAATTCAGGAAGGCCCTGGAATTCAGAACTTAAATTTGGTAAAAATGAGTAAGAATAAAAAAAAATTGTAATTCTTTTAAAGTACTAAACAAAACAGTACTCTATATAAGAAAGCAGATACATGAAATAGAAAGGATCTGTCCATAATGGTTATTTATTGTGCCTTACAGATGTAATAGCAGATTGCAACTAATTCTTTTTTTCCTTATTTCTTAGTTTTAATTAAATTTTATCTTCCTGTTCCCTCTCCCCACCTCCTATCTATCCCCCCTCCCATCTACTCTTCCTCCCATGGGAACCAGCAAAGCTTGTCATATCACATTGTGCAGGACCAAGCTCCTCCCCCTGCATCAAGGCTGGGCAGCGCATCCCTGAATGGGGAATAGGTTCCAAAATGTTAGCTCATGTTCCAGAGACAGGTCCTGATCCCACTGCTAGGGGCCCCACAAACAGATCAAGTTACAACCGTCACCCACATGCAGAGGGCCTAGGTCGGTTTCAAACAGTCTTCATAGCTGTGGGTCCAGAGTCTGTGAGGGCCCAATCAATATCATTACCTCAGGTCAGCTGTCTTCTGTGCTGTCTTCCCTGTCATGATCTTGACCTCCCTTTGTTCTTAAAATCCCTCCTCCCTCTCCTCAGCTGGGCTCCAGGAGCTCTGCCCAGTGGTTGGCTATGGATCTGGATTGGAGCTAATTCTTGCCTAGCTTTGTGTTCACAAACTCATCTAAGCCTCACAAGAATCATATGAGGGCTGGAGATAAGACTTGCTGTTCAGTCATGAGGACCAGAGTCAAATTCCGGTGCTCATGTAACAAGTCAGGCATCCTGCAAATGTCTGAACTGTCTCAGAGGGATTCAGTGCCCTCTACTGGGCTTGCTGAACACACGGGAGAACATTCTCACATACAAACATGCACAAATCTTTTTTTTAAAAGATTTATGAGAGATGCAGAATCATTGCCTTCATTTTGCAGAGGACTAGGTTGAGGCACAGACTAAATGTGAGACTGGGATGTAGTTAGCTTGGCTTTCAGCCCACTCCTCACTGGCTGTCCATTAAAGGCAGAAAGATGTTCATATGTGATAAATTAGAGCTCACATGCTAACTTTGTTACTGTGAACCTTGGAACGTTATCTTTCACTTTCAAGACAGTTTTCATTTGCCGAAGGAAACAGAATTTTGTGATTTATAAGACATGTATCATAAAAAGTGTTACTGGAAATGCAGACATGCTTTTGGTCTTACACTTTATTTTGATAATTTTATTATGAATTATTGTATTTAAAGGGTGTGAAACTTCACACAGCAGCTGACAAGAGCCCTCAGCCTGATTCCTTGTCAGCACCTTAAAGGTTTTGTTAAGTTAAGCAGTTCCCAAATAGGGGCACATGTCAGAAGGTCCTTCAGGGTTCCCAATGCAGCCTGATATCCTGTACATAAAACTCAGAGCACAAGATCTGCCCCAACTAAAGCCACCTGCAAAGACTTTACTGTGAGTCTCCAAGTACATTCATGTTGTAGTCATGTGCTATCCTCAAGAACCCTCACAATTCTTTATAGGCCCTAGAATCTGATTGCCAGCAATAGCCGTTTCCCAGTCAGCCACTAGGCACTGGTGATAGTGCTGGAATTGGAAGCATAGGTAAATAACTTTTTCTTTGTAGACTTGTAATTTAGAGCAGGCCACCACGATGGACAGTGTTGACTGTCAATGTCACGGGATCTAAAATGACTGACCCTAGAGACAGAGACTGTGAGGAACTTTCTAGACTAGTTTGACTGAGGAGAGAAGGAGTACTGTTGATGCAGGCCGCACCATTCCTCAGTCTGGGATCTCAGGCTGAACAGAAAGGGGGGCGTAAACCACCACCACCATTAATGTCTCTGCTTCTTGACTATGGGTGCCAAGTGACCAGCTGCCTCATGCTCTTGTTGCCCTGCTTTCCTCACCTCGAGGGACTATACCCTGTATCATGAGCCAAAATACATCCTTTGTTCCTTAAAATTCTCTTTGTGAAGTATTTTGTTACAGCAAGGAAAAAGGTAGCTAATCGAGCATCTTCATCCTATCCCTGCATTCAATGGAGCAACTAAGGGATTGATTGGCGTTTGCTAAGTAGAGCTTGTAAGTCAGACTGGAAATCATTGTTATCTACATACTGCAGCGTGGTGCCCTGATTTAACTGAAACATATTCAAGTGTGCAGCCAATATCTCTCCGAAGATTACACAGGAGCTTTTGAATCCATGAAGGAACATTACCCTAAGCGAGAAAGGGTGCTTTCTGACTTAGGGTCACTCCATTTTAAGGCAAGAAGTAACCGTGACTGCTGGCCAGGAGGAAGACAAAAGTGTTTTGTATCAAGGACAGTGAACCATTTTTCATTACGCGGTTAATTTTAAAAAGTGCAAGGATTTGGCTCTATAGGGGAGATGGTCCCAGGCAATTTTCCTAATAGCTTGTAGGTGTCAAACAAAATGATTTTTCCTTATATCTGGGACTTAAAAAAATCTGGCAGACTAGGAACATTTTAAGGAGATTGGCATGGCCTAATCACATTGCTTTCTAGAAAAGTGTGGAGCATGATTTGGATTTGCTCAAGTGCCTCCAACCTCCAAAAGCATTGCTTGGCTTAAGGAAGAGTTGATGCCCCTTGTTTTAAAAGACTTTAACAAGGCACAGCGCTTTAGCTCTTCCTGCAGTCCCCCTGCCTGTACATGTGAGCTGACAGTTTGGTGGTTTCAGGGTTCATGGTTGCAGATGAAGGTCTGGTCAGGTGGTACCTGTACTTGCACACGCTTTTCTCAGAAAAGAATAGTGCACAGCAAATCTTTCCCTAGTAATGAAGTATTCAGTACAAACAGGAGCTGAGCTTCAGATGGGCCTTGCCTAGTGGCTGTTGGAAAGCCGTCCTCGGGGCTTTCTTGATCTCCTCTAACAGGCACAGTTCATAAGAGGCTTTCATCATGAAAAGTGACTTTGTGGCTTCAGTGTCAACAGGAATGCTGAAGGGCATGTTCCCATTGTTGGCTGTACCCAAGGCTCTTATGGGAAAAATAATTGGAGATGAAAGTGTTATGGAGTCCCTGGGCATCCTTGGTTCTCCGGAGAGTCATCATTAACTGGGGCCATCTGGTGACTTTGTTGTTTGTCAAGTCAATTTCCTTTTTCTTTCTTTCTTTCTTTTTTTAAAATAAAGGTGCATTTGTGTGCATGTGTGCCATAGCCTGCAGGTCTTGGTACTGGAAACTTGCTGCTTGGGGTGATGAGGGAATTAAGAAAACACAGACACACAGGCACACACAGACACACAGACACACTTGTGCTCACTTTGATGGAGCAGCACTAACCACACATTGACTCAGAATCAACCACACACTGACTCCAAATCAAGTTTCTTATGAATAGTAAGAAAAGGAAGGGTTAGCTAGTCTTGGTAGGAGGTCTTTGTAGAGCGGCAGTCCCAGGTTTTAGTCATCTGGGAAGACGAAGCTGCAGTTGCAACTTTTTGCACACACTGTTCAATCAGTCATAAATTCTTGCACTTGGGCCAGAGAAAGGCTTTGCCATGTCCCTGAGCCTCACCTATGCGTCTACACCATTCATTGATCCTTGCCAATAATACACATTCACTTAGGGTTTTCTCCCCCCCTCCACATATGTGTCTGTGTACATCTGTGTATGTATACACATGTGAGTGCTGATGCTCATAGAGGTCAGAGGTGTCAGCTGGAATTATAAGCTCCAACTCCAGTAGTGACCTGCCCAGTGTTGGTGCTAGGAACCAATCATGGGTCCTTTGCAAGAGCAGCAAGTGCTCCTAACTGCTGAGGAGTGATGAACAATGACCATAATTCTTCAGCACTGCTTAATTAGCCATATCTCTTGTCACCACCTTTCCTCTACTCCATTTTGTTCTCTACTCAAACCTAAACCTTATGTCATTACCCTAAAAATGAACTTGGATGTTGTTGAACATCTTTGTCAGTCACTAAATCAATGTGTGACCACATTGAATAAATCTCTACAACTTAACCATGCCCACAACTCTCTTTAATTGATATATTGGGATGGGTGGCAGAGTTGAGACAATGGGTACTATTGGAACCCATCGTTCACTTTAAAATCTCTAGTAACCGTTAAAACTTGAAAGAAAGCTGAATTTAGGGTCATAATGCTGTTTACCAAGTAGAGGGAAAAAAAGATGAATCTTCCCAGGTCCAAATCTGTAAACCATGCATAATGCTTCAGAGCAAAGTTGGCTTGCTATTTTAGTTGCTGATTGAACAGGACATTTGGCCCAGAAATATAGACGGCAGTCATTTTCTTTACTTAATGCTTTCTCTCATAACCAAGAGGCTTAATACTGAAATTTTCATGTAAAACCTATCGTGAAGTCAGTGTACTTTGAAAATTCCTCTAATCTCTCTATTTAGTCTTCTGTAACATAAAGTGTGGGAAACACACTCTTCTCAACAATCTTGGGAACTTTAAACCACTGCAAACTTCTATCAGTGAAATCTGCTTTACTTCCTTGAAAGGGGAATTTTAGGTAAATCATGATGTCTCATATTCTTGGTCAGCTTGGCTGGCTAGCTGTTGTTTTTGGGAGGGGAAGGGTGAGCATTGATATCAGTAGGTTGGAAAAGTTCAGCCCATGTGGAGGAAGGTTAAATCACCTCTGCTTAGTTGCTGAGGCTAGAAGCTGATCTGTTCTGGATGCTCTACATCCAACCAGACTGGAATCTATGCCATTGCTGGGCTGCCTCTTAGGGCTCGAATGAACATAATACTTTAGAGCTCTTGCATGCAGTGTATGGATGTATGTAGGTGTGTGTGTGTGTATGTGTGCAAGCATGCGCATGCATGTCTGTGTGAGTGCTCACACATGCTTTTGTATATATGAATGTAAGTGTATGGAGGCCAGAGGTATAAATGTTGGGTGTCTTTCTCAGTAGTTCTCTATATTATGTTTTGAGACAAAGTCTCCTACTGAAATTGGAGCACATTAATTTTTTTAGACTGGTTTGCCAACGAGCTCCATGGATCCTCTCATTTCTGCCTTCTCCAGCACTAAGATTACAGAGTACATTACCATCCTTCCCTTTTATGTGGGTGCCGGAGTTTGAACTCAGGACCTCATGTTTGCAAGGCAAGTGCCCTACTGAGTAATTTTCTCACCTTTGTTCTATATCTTTTTATATAAAATTATAAAAGTAAATGAATATGTGTAACTATTTTATATATCTATATGTATCTATCTATTCTATACTATCATTACAAATAACAAAACAAAACAAAAACGACCCACAATTCTCACCTAAAGGTGGTAAGAGAGTTTATTATGAAGCCACATATGAGTGAACATAACCTGAGGACACAGACTGAAGTTATTCCGAATTCCTTGCTCCACTCTGGTAACAGAACAAAGACAGTCAGAAGTCAAGGCACTTTTCAAACTCTCAGGTGGAAACATTAAGTAGGTGGTGACAGGAAAGGGGAAATCTCCGTTGTAGGCACCAAATGTCATATGATGACACTCTTAACCTTTTGCTTGGTGGGAGTTGGGTTTTTGCTAATACATTCCAAAAACTTTTCTTAGTTAAGTCACAGGATGTTAGGTCAGACACAGAAGTGGGCAAGAAATGCCTATTAGGGGGTCAAAGACCGCCCATAACAATTGCAATTAGGCTTTAGATCAGCAACACTTCAATTTCTCCACAACCAGTGAAGATTTAATCATTGACTGGCTTTGTAGAGATTCAGTGGAAGGTGCCGTTTCTTTCTGAGAGCTTCCCCCTTCCCATGCTATTTCTCCAGAGAATCCTAACGTAAGAGTAAACAAGATATTTGAGTGGAACTTTGCAAGTGAATGTCTGTTCATGATTCCTCTCCTCTAGGAGATCTGCCTAAGTAAGCTGTTGACCTGTAGCCAGTTCCAAGTTTAGTAGATAACAGATCTTTGCATTTATTTCTCTTGGCAATATATAACAAATGATAGACACTCAAAGATTAGGGAGGTCGTAGGATTAATGGAAGACAGTGTTAGAAAAGGTAAAATAATTTTAATATATGAAGGAATAGATGCATGAATTTGATTCTAATATTTAGGAAGAACACTAAACATATATAGGATTCTCTTGTACCAAAATTGGTAAGAACAAATGGAAGGAACCAGTGGTTGTATTAAATGGTAAGAAGTGACTTTTGATTGATAGGTATACTGGATAGCAAGTATGAGACTTCATAAGCTCCTCCACAGATATTTCCTTAGAATTAGCGTGACATTGTATATATTAGGTTTCTTCAGAGAAACACAACTGACACACACACACATCCTAAATATAACACAGTGCATATTATGACTATATATTATATTGGTTGCTTTTCTGTTGCTGTGATAAAAATCCAAGACCAAAAGCAACTAATAGGAGAAAGAGTGGAAGAAAGAATTTGGGCTCACAGAGTCAGAGGGAGAGTCTACGTGATGGGTGAGGCATGGCAGCCAGAGGCAGAAGATGGGAGATCACACCTCAGGTAACACCCAGGAAGCAGAGAGCCAACTGGAAACAAGCTAAACTCTCAAAGCCTGGCCCCGGTGATGTGCTTACTCCAGCAAGTCTCCACCTCCTAAAAAAATCTCATAACCTCCTCAAATGATAGCAGCCCATATGAGCCCATGGGAGACATTTCTCATTCAAATCACCACAGGGCATAGTAAAGGATTTACTCACATTCTTGTACCAGCTAAGCAGTCCTTTGATCTATGTCCAGAACACAGGAGACTGCTGTAACTCATTCTGATGTCAAAGCCTGAGAACCATAGGGGGCATTGGCACAAACCCCAGACAGATGGAAAACGGGAGCTGTCGCAGTTTAGCCAGGGAGGCAAGAACTCCCCATCTATCTTTTGTTTGGGTGTCATCTACATTGGGGAGGACAAGATACTTTCCTGAACCTACTAACTCATATGCTCTCCTCTCCAGAAAGACCCAGAAATCATAGTTAATCTTGTTGAGCCAACTTCATTTAAAATTGACCACACTTTTCTTTATTGCCAAAGGGTAAATTCATGGTTTGGCTTCACAGGATTGAAGCATCTCTTGTCTAAAGTAAGTGAAAGCACTGGATGTCCAAGACAACACAAAAATAATTTCTTGAGAATTGTCAACCACAGAGGATGTTTCCCGTACAATGATTCCTAACTGTCTGAGAGTTACAGGGTGTTTCGGAGGTATGACAAAGACAAGAAGAACCTGTGAGTTTCTGTTAGTTTAACCTGCAGGATAAAGATTGTTAAATCACTAAAGTTAGAACCAGCAACATGTCAATGACTTATTTAGAAAGATCTCTTAAAGAAGGAAGAATTACAGTTTCAAAAAAATGGAAAAGATACTCCTTTGCCATAGTCTAACCAAGTCTTTCATTACTATGTATCAGTTAGGATTCTCCAGAGGAATAGGATAACACACACACACACACACACACACACACACACACACACACACACACACACACGCACACACACACACATACACACACACTCACACACAAGCATGCACGCATACACGCATGCATGCATGCACACATAAACACAGTACACTATGGTGTTGTTAACAATGACAGAAGAGAATTCACCTACAGAGTGAAAGCTGAAATTGAAGAAATATATTGGCATCTCTGGTTCAGTGCCCCTTCATTAATGAGTCATTGCTTATGTGAGTGCTTCCAAGCTGCAGGGCTGATCTTCCTAAAGCACACAGTATTACTATTTTCAATCATGAATACTGATGGGTGGGTTCATTGACTGATCCTAAAGCAGACGTAACCTGTGTCATCACACATTTGGAAAAAAGTTATATTCCAGGTACTAATAATACAGGGGTCGGAGGGATTGTAGTGTAAGAAAACCTAGTGTCTTGAAGAGAAAGAGATCCAAGCAGAGAAACTTGGAGAACGATACAAGTCCAACTCCTTTCCTCATTTTGTGTTTTTCTTGCAGAGATCATTTTCTAGATTTTTGTGAAAGGGACTAGTTCACATCTCTTGAAATGCTACAGAGAGAAAAGGGCCCAGGAGTGTCTTGAAAACTGCAGCTTTGTTCTATTAGGAGACAAGTAAAACCACAGTAGGCAAAACCGGAACAAAAATTCCTCATTGCCAACTAAGCTTTTCAATTACCTTTCCACTTTAAATCATAATAGTGTGCCTTTGAAATCTGACCGTGTCCCATTTCCACCCCCAGACCCAGCAAAACAAATACCTGCTCATTATCTAAAATCACCAGGCCCAACATCTTCATTTTCTTATCAGAGTTTATTGTTATACATATGAGGTATCATGCCACTTTTTGAATTATATTGAAGGTTTTTTTTTAAACCCAGAGGAAAAAAAATGTTCCCAATAATTTCCATTCAATGTGAATGACAAGAATATTATAGCTATAAACATTGAAATAACCATTTCATTTCTTCCTGAGGAAGTCTCATATTACAAGTAATGAAAAAGAGAATTCTATACAAAGCTAGTTTGAAATCATGTTCTCTCTCATTCTTTTCTCATAGATCTCTGTTACTTTCAGGATAGCATAATGGCCAGCTGGAGCTCACAGTGTGAAGCCTGTGGGTGTCCTCTAGAATTTGGAGCTGTCTCTTTGACATGCGAAGTGGCCAAAACCCTTTCAAAGGATTGCTCTCCGACACTGCATCTGACATGTACTTGTGAGTGAACAGGTCTTGGTACCCTCTCTCTTTTTATCTGATTCATTATAAGTGCTATTTTTGCCATTTATTTTAAAGGCACTGTCTACCTAGACTAAAGATGTCAGTAGCCAATTTATCTAGAGGTTCAAATGTGGAGACATATGTCAACTTATTTCCTCCCTCCCTTTACGAGCTGAGACACCATCGCCAGTGAGACAGTAACAGCTGGAGCTGCTGGGTCTCATGACCCCCTTGAGCCAATTTTCTTAAATTAATGGTCATGGAAGTGAGGGATGATTGTCCTGCTGGGTTTGGCAGGTGACAACTTCTGAAGACTCAGCAGTAAGGGTGAAGACCGATTTCTCCGTCTTTTGCTTTTGCTTCTCAGTCAGGGTTCTCTTAAAATGTGGTTGTTTGTTCAATTCTTTCTGTATTCTTTGAGTACATAAAACACAGAAAAACCTTAAACAGACAAATCGCTAATGGCGATGTGTATAAGGAAATACACGGTGTATAAGGAAACACACAGTGAATGGAAGCATGTCCCTTTTGTTTTCTAACTGGTAAGAAACTGAAAGAGTATGGTTTTGTGCACTATAATGCACAAAATCTTTAGGCCATTGACTTTCTTGCATATATTTTTTCTAAACATATCTTGTAAAATACTTTATAAGAGCTTGTGTAGTCACAACAGGGGAGGTACTACTTAATATTTACATATGTGTCAATTACAATACAAAATTAAGTAAATATTAACACAGGAAAGTAGGATCGACTATACTCTTGTTTTGAATTCCTGACTCATTGCACGTCTAATTGAAATTGAATGGATTTCAAGAGTCGTGCTTACCTTTGCACTTCTGTGCCTGTTTTTGTAGATAGTTCATACATTTGACTACGCTCACTGTAGGGTAGGGATGTGGAAGATACGGGAGATATTATCAAACATTGGACTTTACCTGCTCAGCTGTCTCCACCTTGTAGCACAAGAAACGTTTCAAATATTAGATTACAATTTGCAAATTAATTCCTTTTCCACTTAAATCTGTACATTGCATAATTTCCTTTGGGATCACCTGGAAAATGCAATTTTTCAATAATTTAAGTCTGAGTGCTTCGATAAAGCACCCCAAGAAACAGTCCTTAGTTTACAGTTTGTTCAGTAGCTGCCCTGCACATCTAGAAGTCGAGGTGACTCGGATAGGACACTTCCTACACACTGCTCACAGTTCTCTGCAACCGAGGGTGACCCGGATGGACCCACAGCTTAGAGCGGAACGCGTAGAGGTCTCAATGGCATACCTGTAGATGATCACTGCCTCTCTCTCTTAGAGGATTTAGTCAGTGCTCTTCCATCGCCATTCACTATTTTGATGTAATAAAGGTTTCTGTTTACTGTCTGCCAAGTCTGCGGTGCATAGCTACATAAGCACACTGGGCTGAGCACAAGGAGTCAGCGCCTTTGCTCTAGTTTTATCCTGTGTTTGTGTCTAGTGGAGACAACACCCATAAATAACTTTCCAGTCTCGGTCTCACTGCCATGGCCTATGCTGGCAGCCTTTCTGTTTTTCATGCTTTTGGAATTTTACACTGTGACATTTATCATCATAGAAGATACTTCACAGAATCAATTAAAAAAACATTTTACGGTCAAACAGTGGTCCAGAAATCTACAGAAATATAACTTTAGATGATATACAAAATTGTAAATATTAGTGTGAAATGGAACAGGTCTGTGTCGGTGTTTTGTTTTTTCTTTTCTTTTTTTTTTTTTAAATTTACATTGGTTGGTATTAGGTTTCCACACAAGTACAGAGTGGAAGGCCATTAGTTGCGGAAGTTTCTTAAAGGTACTTTATATGCCCACCCCACAATTATCCACATGCCAGCACATGGAAGGAACCTTGCTTCTTTTTCTTGACGAAGAGGTATGCGTTTGACAGCGTTTTGGTAGCTTCTGCTGGCTCTGGAGGAGGTACGTGCCAGTCCATGGACAGATTTGAGCTGCTTTCTCCATGCTACCTCACCTTCTGCAGCTCCTGTCTCAACCATGAAGGCAAAGGCTGCCCCAACCTGTGCAGCAGCTTGGAGAGCTCCACGTTGTGGTCCCGGTAGTAGCTGGACAGAAACGCTCTGCTCTGAGTGCGAAGGGGGAGAAACACGCACTTCATTTTACTAAAATAGATTTCATGCATGTTGACTCTGCTAAAATAAGTGCCTCATGCGCCACATATGGGTCAATATTTGCGTGAAGCACCAGACTGTGTGGGTCATACTCTGCGATGCTTTCTGTCTGGAGTCTGCCATAGGAGAGGTGACTACCGCAGTGGCAAAAGCTTGCTATTCCAATTGGGCTACATCCTTGTGTTTCCCTTTGTGGATCCTCCCATTTAGAGACTATTTGCACAGAGCCAGACACTTTATTCCTGTAGGTAAACTCAGCATGTATTTACAGAGTAACCTCGTTGGCATCTACAGTAGATATTCTGGAAAACTGAGTTTTTCTTATTAATCTAGACTAGCCCCAATTTTATAGGTATCTCAATTTTGTCTATTTTAGAACAGAGTGAAATAAAACACCAGGATACATCTTAATGCCTTCTAATGATAATACATGGAAGTAGCTTTGATGTGAAAATTAATGTATTTATTTTTTTATTGAAACAATGAGGGAAATTACCTTTCAACATGTTTTAGTGTATTCTGACTGTTTTCATAGTGATCTGATGGTGTGTTTTGATAGTCACTCAAACAGAATTAGGATTCTTACAAAGCACTCTGTTTATGAAAACAATGGTCTTTCTTAATTGTGCTCCGACTAAGGTCCTGTCTATCAAACTGGCACTATGCGTTGTCCTCCAAACCTTTAAGGATAAAAAGTTGTTACATAATGCAGATTGCTGAGAAATTTTGACCATCTCCGGATTGTCAATTAACATAATGTATTTAATACTGTACGGAGAAAAAATCCCCAATATTTCAATTTCTGAGTTCTAAAACAATCATAGTAATCAACTTATATTTTTATAGTTAAAATATATGCTAAATATACTATGAATAAATGTTAGTGCATACAAAATGAGCACAAAGGAAAAATACATGCCACAAGTACAAACTCAGGAACCGTGAAAAGGACAGCTTTAGGTATTCACCACGCCACTGTCGTAAGCAGAATAAACATGGTATTGGGTAACGACATGCATGTGTCCGTTTCTGAAAGCCTACACTCTGTGTTGGTCTGCTAGACAATTGGGAATATGTGAATTGTCTCATTCCACTAGCATATTAATAGTTCAAAGCTTAGTATCTCATATCAGTTAGCATTATAATGTAGGTTCCACAGAATCATTTGACGTTGAAATCATGAAACATTTTTTCAATTTCTGGTCCATACATTTCTTATCTTGGTTTTAGTTGACATCTTCAGCAGTGCAATTGTATGCAGCTTTCATTTGTCTGTAGTCAGATAGTACCTGGTTTTCAGATTTACAACCATGAATTCTGCTTTCTTTCATTCTTGTAAGACAGATGTCAGTTATGCAAATGAAAGCCAAAACTACCAACATAGATACCCTGAAACACAAACACCACTTCTAATTTTTGTTTTGCATTTTATTTATTTTAGGGTGTGTGTGTGTGTGTGCGCGTGTGTGCGTGTGCATGCCATGGCACATGGGAGGATGTCAGGGGACAGTTCACAGCAGTTGGTTCTCCCTTTTCTACTGTATGTGCCCTAGGATCACAGTCAGGTCTTCGGATTCGGTGCAGAATCCTTTACCCATTAAGCTCCCTCTTCCACCCTTAACCTTCCTTCCTTTCTTCCTTCCTTCCTTCCTTCCTTCCTTCCTTCCTTCCTTCCTTCCTCCCTTCTTTCCTTCCTAGCAATTTATACTATTTTAATACCATTGTTTTTCTTTAAAATACTGTATTCTGTATTTTGTAATTTTCATTTCCCATTTAAAATTGTTTGACAACTTTCATATGTTTATACAATGAAATTTAGTAATTTTCAAATTTTGAACCTTGTTTCCATCCCCCTCCTCTCTCTCTCTCTCTCTCCCTCCTCCAGATGAATAACGAATATTTGTTAGGGTAGGTATGTCACTTCTTCTTGCTGTAGCCAGGAATGGCCCTCACCCCAGAGTGCCTTGTGCAGGAGACAACTCTGTGACACAAAGTGGAGTTGACAGCAGAAAGGGACCCATTGACTTTTAGTTTTGTTCTTAGCTATCTAAGAAAATAACTGGCATTATTATTATTTATCATTTCTACATTTTGCATCTTCAGGTTCTATACTTACATCAGAGTCCATCGGTGGATACTTTCTTCCTTTACTCTTTCCAAGGCATTTTGTTTTACCTTCTTCCAACAGCTGACACCAGAAACCTTTATGAGAATCAAACCTAAAAGCAGAGGAAATTGACCAAATTAAAAAGGAAGTATTTTTTCAAGCAGCTTATAAGTTACAATGACCAGCTATTAACTCATAACCAGTAAATGGGAGTGTTGTTTTTTGCATGTTTGTTTGTTTTTTTGGTTTTTCGAGACAGGGTTTCTGTTTTGGAGGCTCTTCTGGAACTCACTCTGTAGACCAGGCTGGTCTTGAACTCACAGAGATCCACCTGCCTCTGCCTCCCGAGTTCTGGGATTAAAGGCATGTGCCACCAATGCCCGGCTAGGAGTATTTTTTTTATATAACCTTTTGCATAAAGTCTTCAGGCACACGTCTTAAATTTCAGCCCATCTGTCATAGTTTTGAATTTGCCAGGTTTTTAGCAGAACAATTTCCAGAAGATTTCCTATTAATAGGAACTTATATGTCAGCAGTAGGTGTTCACCCTCATCCCCTGAAAAACGACCAGGCCTTTTGTACTTTGGATCGATGAAATTTGAATTCTTTAGCTATAATTCACTAAAGTTCTGTTTAACGATTCTTTAAAATTTCAGCATGAGGCTAGTACTAAAGCAAAATGCCTATAAATTGATTTTTTTGCTGTAATTACAAAAACAATGATAGTAAAATGCTAAATTTACATTTTACTTACAGCACTAGTCTGTGCATTTCTTTCTCATTTGGGCCTTTGTTATAGCTCTTTAGGACATAATAGCACAGTGTTTTGTTCTTCAAATACTAAATACAAGATAGATAATGGGACTGGGTGCCGTGGTACATGCCTCTAATCTCAGTACCCAGGAGGCAGAGCCAGGGCAGTCTGGTCTACAAAGTGAGTTCCAGGCCAGCCAGAGCTACACAGTGAGACCCTGTCTCAAAACACACACCCACACACACACACACACACACACACACACACACACACACACACACACACACTGGGTAACAATGAAATGAAGAAAATGTTGTTAAGGCCTAGTTTCTGAAGACTATATAGTTTCTCTGTATCCTGATGAGTTCAAGATTAGGTCTCCGGATTATACACTCAAGGCCAATCTTTCTGCCAATGTTTGCGTATATCTACTACAATGAATCTATTTGTGTTATTTGTTGCAAGCAAATCAGTGATTTCCATGCTCAGATGTAAATGTGGAAGTAACAGCAGTGGTAATTCCTTTACCTTTGTTATTCAGTGATTTGACTGTCATAGTTTCTTCTCTGCTAGGACAAATTTCTTAGGGTTACATCTCCTTTAGTGTTCAGTTTGCACTACTCAAATTTCTAACCTCAAAAGTTTGCTTAAAATCATCTAGTGATCAATTTAGTAAATGTAAATATATTTACATTATAATAAAATTTAAGTAAAACATTTAAATTATAATCTTGAAGTACCAAAAAATAATACGAACAAATTCCATGCCACCACTGAAAAACATAAAAACACAGAGGCCACTGTACCAAAACGGGCACTGTACCATTCACAAAGAAGATTGAATACTTAAAATCAGCTGGCTCCAATGTTAGATACAGATTCATATGATTCCAATTAAAACCTGACTAGACTCTGGTATTTTTTTTGTAGAAATGGAAAATGACTTTAAAATATATATTAAAATATAAAAGACCTAGATAAACTAGTTTGAAACAAAGAGCCATGTTGGAGATCTTATACTGAACACTTTCTATGCTTCTTGAATTTTGAGTAATCAGTGCTGTTCACAATCCCAGTGCTGGAGCAATGGAGCGAAATGAAGGGTGAGCAAAGACCTCCACCATACTCAGAGTGATGGACCAATGGAGCAGAATAAAAGATGCACAAGGAGACCTCCCCATCTAAGGTCACTGACTTTAACAAATAGAAAGAAGCTATTTTAACGAGGGGGGCTGAAACAAACTGTATTAGAAAAATGAATATTAACATGAAAAAATAAAGAACACTGACAGTTACACATTTGAATTGACCTCATTTCGTCTTCAAGTGACTAAGATTCAGAACCCAGAGCAACTGCTATTATGCTGCTAATACACCTTATTACAGATATATGACTACGACACATAGATGCTATGTGAAGAACCTTTCCAGGTATACTGCATTTGCGTTTTATTTATTTATTTTATTTGTGGCTTTTTGAGACTGATTTTCTCTGTGTAGCCTTGGTTGTCCTGGAACTTACACTGTAGACCAGGCTTGTCTTGAACTCAGAGATCCACCAGCCTCTGCCTCTCGAGTGCTGTGATTAAAGGTGTACACCGCTACTGCCAGACTGGTATATTACATTTGCAGTTATAGCACTCAGGAGGCCAAGAAGATCACAAGTTCAAGGTCATCCTGGGCTATGAGGAGAGTACAAGGCTGGATTGGGTTACCCTCTTGCAAACACACAACAGATCAAGATGAGCAACAACAAATGAATAGCAGCAGCAGAAGAAACAGCAACAAAGCAGCCCGGTAAGAGAAAAATTTCCCCTAGGATAGTGATGTTAAAAGTAACCATGAAAAGTAAAATAAGGGTACCTTGAAAAGGTTAAGAAATATGTGTGTGTGTGTGTGTGTGTGTGTGTGTGTGTATTCTGATGTATTCTGTGCTTGTTCTGTATTCATAACATAAATTATGGTATTTTGATTGTGAAAATCCATCTGCTCTGGTTTCACATGGAAATGCAATTGCAGTTTGAAGGTATTTCAGACACCCTTCCTAAATTTTCCCTGAATCTTGTCTGGTTTCATCTATCCCAGGGGAATTTCACTAATACAGAATGTTCTCCTTGAAGAATATCTCTTCCCCTGACCCGAGGTTCATTTATTATATCTACATGTCCCCAGGCAAAAGTAAAATGCATTTTTGATCTGTCTGATTCAAACAAGAATATATATGACATAATGACATACCATGCATTCTGGTCTCATATGGTTACTTTATTAGTAGCAAGAAATGGGCTTGTGTAAGTGGGGTGCAATTGAGTTATTGTGATTCATAGCTGAAGAAGGGCAGATGCAGAAATACAAGTTTATGTTGTTTTTATAGGGCAATAGTTATAAACGACATATACATACTTTAAACAATATTATTATTTAGGATGTTTTATTGATATATGATTTTTCATAAATAAAACTCCCCAATTATTACACTTATAGGTTCAGTGAATTTTAACAAGTATGAGTAAATTGTGTCCACAACAATCAAGTTACAGAGCACCCCTCCCTCCAAAGTTGCAAGATATCTCAGCATGGCTGCACAAACCTGGGGACCCGAGTTCAATGCCCAGAACCCATGTAAAGGCTCCAGAGGAGGAGAGAACAGACTCCTCAAAGTTACATTCTGACATGACCCCCTCATGGCATGTAGTGTTACACATATACATAATGCACACACACAATTACAAATTGGAAAAAAAGGAAAACAGGTTTTCTTTCAGCTATTTGTTGAAAGAAATTTGGTCAGGTATCTTACAGAAGGCATCATGCAGGGCTTTAGAGGGAAAGCGTGTGTGTGTGTGTGTGTGTGTGTGTGTGTGTGTGTGTGTGTGTGTGTGTTGCAGGAGTGTTTGTAACCACTACCTAACGCAATATGTAAATGCTTAAGTTAGTAGAGGATGAAAACAAATCATTGTGTCTGTTCTCCAGGTGGCCAATCATCTGGTTTGACTGCTTACAAAGAACAGTCACAAAGAAAAAAATGAAGGGATTGCAGCTGATGAAGGTCTTTGTAAAGCTGAGGACATTCCGTTATTTCAGAGCCTAAGTGAAAAGATTTGACAGAAGATGGAAAAGGCTGTCTCCACATCTATTTAAAAAGCAGTAATGATCTTCCCTTCAAGAATAACTCTAGAACCACTGTGTCTGGGGAAACACAGGGGAAAAACAGTCTTTTAAATGTAGGCACCAGTAGCCATTTTATAGCTGGGTCCCTCCTGGTAGGAGGCTTTCAGGAAATGAGTCTTTGGAAGAAATGTAATATACTGCTTAGTCTCTGACCCTGGGGCTGCCCCAAGGTGGAGTTAAAAATATTCCATCATTGTGTCCCCAGTGTCATGTATATGATAGTTATTAATAAATGAATTAAAGGGTTAAGTTAGGATAAAAATGCTTGAAAGCTTGTGAAGAAAATCATCCGGGGACACATGGATATAATAAAGGAACCTTGGATCAAGGTTCTTCAAGAATGGCAGTTCTTAACATTCTGTATTAGTGAAATTCCCCTGGGATAGATGAAGCCAGACAAGATTCAGGGAAAATTTAGGAAGGGTGTCTGAAATACCTTCAAACTGCAATTGCATTTCCATGTGAAACCAGAGCAGATGGATTTTCACAATCAAAATACCATAATTTATGTTATGAACACAGGGCAAGCACTGAATACACACACACACACACACACACACACACACACACACACCAATTTCTTAACCTTTTCAAGGTATAATTTAAATATCATAATGCTTGCATATTATGTATACAAATCAATGGCAGTAATATTATCATTGTTTCAGAACATTTTGATTGCCCCATAAAAACCCAAACCCAAACAAAACCATGATTAGACAATCCATAGTCATCAGGGAAATCCAAATCAAAACTATTTTGAGATTTTATCTTACAGCAGTCAGAATGGCAAAGATCAATAAAACAAATGACAACTCACTTTGGAGAAGATATGAAATCAGTGTGGTGATTTCTCAGAAAATTAGGGATCAACATACTTCAAGACCCTGAAATACCACTGTTGGACATATACCCAAAGGAGGCACATTCACACCACAAGGACATTTGCTCAACTATGTTCATAGTAACATTATTTGTAATAGTTGGATCTTGGAAACATCCTAGATGCCCCTCAACTGGAGAATGGATAAAGAGAATGTGGTACATTTACACAATGGAGTACTGCTCAGCAGTAAGAAACAATGACATCCTAAAATTTGCAGGCAAATGTACAGTACTAGAAAAAACCATTCAGAGTGAGGTAACCCAAAACCAGAAAGACAAATATAGTATGTACTCACTCATAAGTGCATACCAGACATAAAGTAAAAGATACCTAGCCTACAATCTATAACCCTAAAGAAGCTTGAACCCTCTTCCAGAAACAGATGGAAGCAGATGCAGAAATTCACAACTAACCAATGGGCCAAGCTCCTGGAGTACAATCGAAGTGAGGGATGAGTGATAATATGAACAAAGGAATCAAGGCCATGATAGGGAAACTTCATTGAAAGCTGACCCGAACCAAGGAGACATCACTGACTCAGGTCTGACAAATGGGGAACCTGCATAAGGTGACAATGGTGTGATTGGGACAATATATGAAGCCACTGGCAATGAGTGCAAGATCTAACAATAATGCACAAACTGACTTAGTGGAGCTCATTCTATATGGAGAAATACCTTGCTCAGTCTAGGCATGGGAGTGTGGGGAGTAGGGAGGTGCCTTGGTCCTGCCTCAATGAGATAATGGGACAGACTTGGTAGACTTCCTAGGGGAGGCCTTAACCTCTCTGAGGAGCAGATGGAAGGTGGGGGTGTGGGGGAACAGGAGGAGAGGAGGGAGGGGGAACTGGGTTTAGAAGGCAAAAAATTAATTAATAAAAATTTTAACCTGCAGGTATTTTGCTTATATGGTATGGTTTCTGATTTTGTGTTTCTATGGAATTTCTCTGTGTGTGGATGTGTGTTTCTTGTGCTCTTTTTCTTTGGCTTTAAAAAAGTCTGTTCATTGGCTTATTTTTTCTTATAGGTTTGTTTTAATTTTGTATTAATATCGTAATATCTACTTATTTATTTTTAGATACCTACCTGTTTTGTATTAAGAAAGAATATGAAAGGTCATGGATTTGGGTGGGTAGGGAGGTGGGCATTATGGGAAGGGAAACAATAGTCAGAATATATTATATGAAAAATATCTATTTTCAATAGGAAGAAAAAGGAACTAATAGCACCAATCACATGGTGTTATTTTGATAATATATATGAATGTGTATCTACATATACGATACCCAGTAAATAACTATTTTATACTATATAAATATTTATAAATATATTATAACCAATCAGCTTTCTGTTTTTCTGCCAACACAGCATTTTCTAGGTACTCTCATAGATATCCAACAGACTGCAATTTTTATCACTACTTCTTTTTGGCAGTTTTAATGTGGCAGATTTTACTTAGGCTTATTAGTGGTGATTTGGGGAGACTTTCTGGCCAATATTAACTTGGCAGCAATTAAGGAGATATTAGCTATTTTTCTGAATTATCAAGAGGGTTTAAAATTCTCTTATGACTCAGCCAAGCCTCAACCAGAAAACAAAACAAAACAAAAGATAAACACAGACTATGTCAGTCCGTCGCTTCATATTTTCATTGGCCACTATTGACATTTTCCAAGTGCATTAGTATTAAAAATTCATACAACACAATCTGGTTTCATTAATCTGAACAAGTGTTTCCCCAGCTGAGAAATGAGCTGCAAGGTTAGCATTTTCAAAGTGAAGACATCTGCTGACCAGTGAGAATTCTGAATGTATATCGTCTTAGTTTGGGTTTTTATTGCTGTGAAGCGATACCATGACCATGGCTACTCTTTTTTTTTTTTGAGACAGGGTTTCTCTGTATTGTTTTGGAGGCTGTCCTGGAACTCACTCTGTAGACCAGGCAGGCCTCGAACTCACAGAGATCCGCCTGCCTCTGCCTCCCGAGTGCTGGGATTAAAGGCATGCGCCACCAACGCCCGGCTGACCACGGCTACTCTTAGAAAGAAAACATTTAATTGGATTGGCTTGCTTATAGTTCACTCCATATCCTCATGCTGGGAAGCATGGTGGCATGCAGACAGATGTGGTGCTGGAGAGGTAGCTGAGAGTCCTACGTCTTGCAGGCAACAGGAAGTCGATTGAGACACGGGGCAGTGTCCTGAGCATAAGAAACCTCAAAGTCTGCTCCCAGAGTGACATACTTCTTCCAACAAGGCCATACCCATCCCAACAAAGCTACACTTCCTAATAGTGTCACTCCTTATGAGATTATGGGGGCCAATTATATTCAAACTACTACAGATGTATAATTCAATATAAATATAAAGTTGAATATTGATACTTCTGATTTTAGTGTACATGACTTAGCATGAGATATGTCTGGCTTTTCTTTCAAATGACTCGTCTGTAGTCTGCTTTACATAGCACATCTTATGTAGCATCACTACAGCAACCATTTCAAAGCTTAGGGTTAAGTTCATGTTAAACAAGAGCTGTACAACTGTAATCTGATGAGACAATTCCTACTTACATTATTTTAGGGTTATACTGTATATTTCAAATCACAAAGTCACAAAGAGAATCTGAGTTAAAAAATAATTAGAAACCCACCTTGTCAGTTAAAACATCATGTATTATCTGATGGTTCTGTGAAAATTTAGAATTTCTAAACACTTTCCTTAGCAACTGGAGGAAGAAGTAATCCCCATTAGTGAGGATGTTTTGTTCATTCTTCTTGGGAAGTACCTTTGATACTAGAGTTTGCTTTACTGAAGATAATCAGCATAGAGCCCTTCTCGAATATTCCTTCATACCAAAATTGATTAGTAAACCCTTTGTATAGATAACCTCTCGTTTCCCTATTGTACTGTGTGTAAACACTGAATTGATGTGGTTTATACTTTATTACATCCATAGAGGACTTTAACCAAGAACAAATATGCAGTGGTGATAATAACTTCAATCTTCTGGATATCTACAAGAGGACACCTAGAAATGCTAAGTGTTGGAGCATTTCTTGTTTCTCTTTAGTACCAAAGATGATAATCTTCACTATCATCAGAAGTAAAATAATGAGCAATGCTGAGGGATACACCAAGTAGTCTCTTGGGAGTTGTGTCAATGGTATTTCTGAGATGCATTTTTCCTCATGATTAGGCCATGTTTTCAAAGCACTGAGAAACAGCTGCTGGGCCATAAAGACTCTGCTAGGAGGAAGGGATTGTTAGGACAGGATTCATATAAACAGCCTAGAAAGGCATGGGGTGAGAAAAGAGCATTTCAAAGCAAGGACAATGAGACGTATTGTCCAAATAGCTTACAACAAGCGCACAGCTGGTTTTTACAAGGTGTGTCAGGCCAGTCAATGACTGACATGAAAATGTGGAAAGAAACAGCTTGGAAGCACATTATCTATGTCGGCAAGGCGACAGCTTGGGCAGTCCTGCTGGACCAGAAACTGCTCTCACAGATTACACCTGCTACTATTGGGTAATTTTAGCTAGCTACATGCCAGGTGCACAGTGACCCACAGTCCTTTGTATATGGCATGTTTCTTTGATATCCATTCTCTCAAGTTCACACTGCCTTTCCCAGCAATGGAGATGAATTAAAAAAAATCTTTCTGCTGAGCAGGGTATGGAGAGGACAAACACACAGCATGCAGGTCAAGGGCCATTCTACAAGAGAAAGAAATGATGTCTTTATAGACTACTTCTTTTCTCTGAGACACAATGCTTTCCCAGATACCCTATAAAAAGATACAAAGAGAAGCCAACGAAATAGAAAATCGTTTCGAAAATAAACGCTTCCTTTTTAGAGAGATACTTAGAGCAGCGTGCATTCCTAACTGCAAACTAAAAGCACTCGGCTTTCTTTAATGTTAAGTTGAATGTTAAATACTTAAAGCTACTGTCTATCACTCGTTGAACTGAAACTCTACAAACCTGGCCGTAGTAGGAGTATAGAAAACTAGCCCAGCATGAGAATGATAACGGCAAAGTAAAAGACTCCTGGGAAGAAAGCTTGAAACTCCGGAGTTACAGTATCCTTTGGCCTCTAAGCCACAAGGCTCTACATATAGTTGGTACCCAATGTAAGCAGTGTTTGATGTTTTCCTACTAACTCTTTACTCAAAGGGAAGCTGAAAGAAAATGAAACCCTTTTCTTACTTTCTAGATTGCCATGGGATGGAGTGTAACAGCAGAAACAAACCCAGATGGTTTATGGAACTGAGTTTTATCTGGGAGGAGTTGGAGAAAAGGGTGACATGACAAAAGAAATGAATGATGATGATGATGACAGTGATATTAAATGTGGAGGAAAAGAAAACGGGAATGAAGTTGGAAGGCAGATGCTGATGTGAGATGGATATGGGAGGAGTTAGGAGGAGGAATGGGAAGGCAAACATGACTAAAACATATTATATGGTTTTCTCAAATGAATAAAACATTGTATTTTAAGAAAAGAATAGCAGAGTATCTCACCATATAGCATTTTTAAGTTTCTTTAAGACTCAACCCATAAATCGTAGAATTAATGGATTACATAGTGAGAATATGGTTTGTAGGCAGTCCATCTTGGTACCTCTGCTGAGTTGCTCAGTTGAGACGGGAGCAAGCACAGCCCTCAGGACTAATTGCAGAGGGAGGACCAGGGTGATGTAAGAAGACACAGAGGGTACAAACTTCAAGGCACAGACACAGTGTAAGAGCAAACACTTCCTTAACACCATACTGCCCGACTTTCCTCTGCCTACTCCTAGTTTCCAGTCAGCTACTTGAGAAAAACAACAAAAGCTAGCACACCAAACCAAAAAGCCAACAAACCGAACCCAAACCAGCCATATAACTGATGAAGGAAGACGGTAAGATTCACAGAGGGTAAAAGACAAGTGCTTAGGCTCATAATAACACTGCCCCCCCACAACCACTGGGCTTTCCTTGATATATGACATTGTTTCTGAAAGTCACACAAAGGTCAGTTCACAAACCCTGTCAGACTTGGCTTCATGTCCCCAAGATGTCCCAATATTGCCTGTTAAGTGGGATTTGCACTTCTCCACTGTGATGAAACATCTTGACCAAAGCAAGGAAAGCATTTATTTGCCTTACTCCTCCACATCATAGTTCATCATCAGAGTAAGTCAGGACAGGAACTCAAGCAGGACAAGAACCTAGAGGCAGCAGCTAATGCAGAGACCATAGAGGGATGCTGCTCACTGGCTTACTCATCATGGCTTGCTCAGTCTGCTTTCTTATGGAACCCAGGATCATATCAGTCCAAGATGTCATGACCCACAATGGGCTGGGCCCTTCCCCATAATAATCAATAATTAAGAAAATGCCTTACAGCTGGATCTTATGGAGGCATTTTCTCAATTGAGATTCCCTTCTTTCAGAAGACTCTAGCTTGTGTCAAGTTGACATAAAACTAGGCAGGAGATCTACTTATTTCAAGTAGCCTCTTCCATGGTTCCTTGTTAGTTTAATGAGCCACAACTATTTTTTCTAATGTTCCTTCTAGGGTGAATCTGCCTAGTTAAGAATCAAGAAGATGTGAACATATGAGCAAGGGAGGTCAAGATCATGATGGAGAAATCTTACAGTGAGATGCCATACTCAGTGGCAGTAGGACCACGATATAATCCCAGTACCCGAGCTAGCTTGTTAGAGCCTGCTCCCTATGGTGGGATACCATGCTCAGTATTGGTGCAGGGGAGAGGGGCTTGGCCTTGCCCCAACCTATCGTGTCAGCTGTGTTGACTCCTCATGGGAGCCTTTACCTGTGAGGAGGAGTGGACTGGTGATCTGCTAAGGGGGGGAGGTAAAGGGGGGTGGGAGGAGGTGAGGCGGGTGGGAGGGAGAACTGTGGTTGGAATGTAAAATGAAATAAAAAAATAAAAAAAAAGGAAAACAAAAGAATCAAGAAATCTTAGGACGTTTCTTTGTCATGCTGTCTGAATGCTCTTTCTCAATAGCAGAGTGTTAACCAGACAATCATATCATCCAACAACAATTTCTTTACAATCAGTTCCATTCTGCAACTTCAATAAACAGATTAGAATATAAACTTACGTTAAAGCTTCAGAATAATTATAATGAGGCGAGACTCCTAGAAACTTCTGGACTTCATCCATCACAGTAGCTGGGTCAGTTCTTAGCTGCTGCCCGTCGATAATTAGCAGCTAAATTACGAAGGTAATAATAAGGAAAAAAGACATGGATGTTGAAAAAGCATGTGACAACTGTAAAACCACAAATTCATGTACTTATTCAGGCATTGTCCTCGGGGAGATGCATACATTGTTGGGAGGTGCAATAGAGTCATTTTCATTAGTGGCTTGTAAATAAGTCATGCTAATTAAGCATTCTGATGTTATCTGAGAAGCCAGGGAAATGACATGAAAGCTACAACAGTAACGGGGAGAAAGTGTGCTCAGGAATGTGACTGTGAATCACAACACGAGGGTTGCATCCCTCCTGCTGGGATGGACGACTGTAGTACAGAAGAAAGCTTTCAATTAAGTCAGAATTCTGGCTCACACTCCAACCCTGCACTCAAGAGACCAAGTCAGGAAGAGTGTGAGTTTAAGGCCAGGAATAGGGTGAGATCCTGTGTCTAAAGTAGCAATCACCATCACCTCCTTGCTCTGGCCCCACCTCCCAAATAGAAAAGTTATAATAAGTTATAATGAGACAGGGACCTATCACCTCCCAATTTGATTCAGGAGCAGCCTTTTAAAAATTCTTTGATAATCCATGAGGAAGGAGGCAAGATTTCCAGAGACCTAAACATGGGCAGAATGATGCTCAAGAAATGAATGGGGCCACGTGGTGGTGGCGCACGCCTTTAATCCTAGCACCCAGGAGGCAGAGGCAGGTGGATCTCTGTGTTTGAGCCATCCTAGTCTACAGAGTGAGTTCCAGGATGGTCAGGGCTACACAGAGAAGCCCGATTTTGAAAAACAACAACAACAAAAGGAATGAAGTTGAAGGGGATGAAGGGACGGTTTAGGGGCTAAGAATTCATAACACTCTTGTAGAGGACCAGGGGTCGGTTCCTGGAGCCCATACAGGGTGGTTCACAACCTCCTGTAACTCGAGTTCCATGTGATCTGATGCCATCTTCTGGCCTCTGTGGGAACCCACACATGTATGACACACATCCTCACAATAAAAGTATATGAATCAAACAAAGACCACACCTATAATACTAGCACTTGAGAGGCTGAAGCAGGAGGCTTTTTCTGAACATGAGGTCAGTCAGCGCTATAGACAGAGACCCTGCCTCAAGAAAACAAAGTGAACAATATCAACAAAATCAAAACCAAAAAAGAAAAAACTATGGAAAAGATTTTTTTCCCTTTGGGAGTGGTGAAAGCTAACCTAGCAAGACAAAGTGACAATAGGCCATGATGGAAGTCATAGACCTCGTCACACAACTTTATGGAAGCCTCCTTTGCAGTATTTCTAGTTTACACTGGATATTCAATAGAACTTGCCATGATATGGACAGACTGCTACATCTAACAAGAAGTTCCTCCGCTTTCACACGGACCTAAAGAAAATGAGCTGAGTTTTTTTGTTTTATTTAACTGCAATATGCTTAATTAGCCATACGTTGTTATAGCCATCATACTGGACACTGATTTTATATCCATAGGACTCTCTTCCGATGTCACTGGGCTTCTTGTATAAGCCAGAGTAGGGACCACTGGATGTTTATGGGAGGTGATGCCACGAAAAAGAGAAAAAGCAAGGAATGAGAGGAAAAGGACTCATGATGACTTCAGCAAAGTGTTTTAGAAGAGAAATCAAGGTACTTCATTCACCAAAATGATGTCTGTCTGTCTGTCTGGTCTGCTGAAGTCATCCCCTCTCATCAGGCTTCATTCATTTCAGAACGGGACTTAGTCATTCAGAGATGGCATGCTAACACCAAAAAATCATCAGGGAGAATTTGCATGAGATACTCTTAGAAAATTAACCCATTTTCTGACTTCTGCCTATTTTTCCCTCTGCCAGTATCATTATTTGCAACTAAGGGATGAAACCTAGCAGTGTTTTAGCTGTGGCTGAGGCAGAGCCATCCACTCCATGAGGTTGTTACATGCTGTAAATCCAGGTTGCTTCATACCTGAAAGGGAGGGAAATAAACAAGCCATCGCTCAATGTGGTTAGCATACCACCCAGGGACCAAGCATCTCTTCTGCAGGGTGCGAAGTTCCCAGGGTGCATGGGGCCCAGCAGAGATCACTTCATAGAAGCTAAACTTCAGAGCTGCGGGGTCTTCATGAGATCGCTGATGCTATGATGAGAAGGCAGATAATTGCATTAACTCTTACTGTGCACATAAATAGTTAAGCCTGACCTTTCAACACATCTCAAAGCTAAAGGAAGGAATGCTGCTTTACTGGAGAGTTATTTGTTTAGAAATTAGTAGAAGATGAAGCTGGATAGGAGTGTCAAAGTTTAAAGTTAAGACACTGGTGAGGTCATACTTTTTGGGAATTCAGGTAGTAGAGGCAGAATTAAGATAGGGTTTCTTAAGCAATATTTCTGAGTTTTCCCTCAGTTTATACATTTTATTCTGAAAGTAAACTTTCAAAATCTGTATTCATGTTCCTTTGCCAGCCCACATTCAAACCAATCATCATGCTCAGTAAATATCTCTAATAAATAAGCACCCTGCTAACCCTACCCTTAAGTTAGGCTTTGATTAGAAAACCCCTACCGGCTACTTTAAATGGAGAGACTAATACAAACCCTGGGACACACATTATGTGAGATTACAGATCCTACTACACATTGCCTAGAGTCTGAAAGTCAAGGTTATTTTTATCTAATGGCAATCTTTGTGGTGAACCACAATAAGAAAATGCAGAAAGCAGCAATTGAAATATGAAAACATTTCCTAATGGCTCTGTCTCAGGCCCATGGGTTCAAGACAATCACGATTTCCTTAAATTGATCTGTAAGCACCCAGGTATGGTGGCCAGACTGTGATTGTTCACCATATCTAGTCGAATAGCAAATCTGCTGTGACTGGAATCCCGGTTACTGCATTGCTGCACTGAAGACTCTATCAGCATCTTTTCATCCACCGTGCGGTGATTTATTTGCAATATTTATGAAGTTTTGTTAGTTCAAAGCCTTGGAGCCAGTGTGTACATGTGCGTGTGTGTGTGTGTGTGTGTGTGTGTGTGTGTGTGTGTGTGTGTGTGTGTGTTCCCAATTTCAGGGATTAAGTGGTTGCCAAGCTCCAATTCTCTGCTTTCCTTTTGGAACAATCAAGGTGCATTTCTTTCTTTTCCCCAGATATTTTTTGGTAGAAAACGAAATCTGTAAATTTCCAATTTAATGTAAAGTTTGGCTTAAGAGATGTCTCTGGGTTTGCCATAAAACATTGAGGTGAGGCTATGAAGTTCTGTGATCTTATCTTTCCAGAAAGGCTCCATGCTCTCTTGTATAGACGATCTTTAGTGTTGCCTCTCTAAGGTCTACCCCTTCCTATGTCTCTGCTCCTAGTCCTTGTCACTAACCATCTCACAATGTGTGTTTCCACTTGTGAACCCCGAATAACTGCTTTTGCTAAATAAAAAAGGGGACAGCGCTTTGGAACACTTTATTCTCTAATAGTATAACTAAGAATTAATAATAATTCTCTAATAGTATAGTTGTCAAGAGGTTAGCTACTTGGGACCGTAGAGATGACTCAGAGCAAGCACTCTTATGGCAGAGGACCCAAGTTCAGTTCTCAGCACCCATGCTAGTCAGCTCACAGCCACTTGTAGAGTCCAGTTCCAGGGGACTCAATATCCTCTTTTGGCCTCTTTGGGCACCTGTATTCACATGCACACACCCATACATAGACACACATACATATAGTTTAAAATAAATTAAAAAATTCAAGACCCTAGGTGTCTTACATCACACCAATGACAGTATAACATCAACTCATTGTGGAGGCCACTTAGAACACAGGGAATTCACCTTATGTCTAGCCTACCTGCAGAATCTCAGATGATAAGCATTTGTAAATATGACTTTCTACATTTATGTTAACATTACAATTTCCAGGGAAGTAAAATATTGGCCTCTGATTCTGCCCTGCCCTGCCGATACCTCCTTTACATATAGCTCCATTTGTACTACTGGAACTGTCCATTGGAATTTTTACCCATTTTACTCTTGAAAATCCTTTCTTACTTTAAAGATTTCCAAGTGGTTCTTCTCTATAGCTCCAATTCAACTAATAAATCCATCTTGGTTTAAGCCAGGCTTTATCAGCGAATGAGTCTGTACATTACTTATATCTTTCTAGTTTTTAAGCTCATATACATGTTATTTCTCCAGTAAACCAAAAGAAGTGTTAACATCAAATCACTTTATTAATTCAAATCACTTTAAAAACAAACAATACTTTGCAAAGATCCTTGCAATTCTTTGATGTCTGATGCACATTAGGAAAGTACTGAGAAATTATCACCTAGATACAGTAGTGCATGACTCTCATTCCAGCATTGGAAGGTGAAGGTAGGCAGATGAAGAGTTAAATCATTGTCTCCTATGCTACATAGCAAATTCCAGGACAGCTGGCCTACACAAGTCCCTGTCTCAAACAATGAAACAAATTTTAGAACTGAGGAAGGTTAACTAACTAAAGATTCCTAGTGATTATAAATACGAAAAGCTTCAGTTTTGTTGTATGTGTATGCTTAATTTTGTCTGCTTTTTATCAGGTGATTAAAATACCACCGGGTGTTGTAAAGAGTCACTGAGAGTCCACTGAATTATCTCTGCTAAGTTCTAATAAACGTCAGGGACAAAATGACAATAAGCATAGCGAAGATGGCATGGAGCAGTTTAGACAGGTTGGGCTTTCCTGGATGGAGGAGTCAGCACATGCTTTGTCACCCCAACCCTTTTCCAGCAGAAGCAGTTACTTGAGAGACTTTGGAGCTGGGGCCAGCAGTGTCACCAAACACTGCCATGTTCACTCATTTGCACATCCTGAGCTGGGGTCAGGAGTCTCATGGTCACTCCGTTGTGCATCCTCTATTGCCACTTTTGAAACACAATGGTGGAGTTGCCGAAGAGCCCTTATCAACTATAAAACCCAAGTGAAACATTATCTAGCATGTGTTTGAAGAACTTTAAAATGCACATGCATAAACATGCACATGTATATACAAAACATGTAATATTTGCTATATTTTTTCAATTGCAATTCATTGTACTAATAATTTTATTAAGTAAAGTTATCAGATTAAAGAAAATAAAAAAACATTGATTGTGTTTGTTTCTTATGGAAAACCAAGAATAAATAATCTACTTTGCTGCATGCATCAATTAGGTCTTCTCATCTATTCAAATTTGAGATGTTACACTTTGGGAGATAGTTCACCTGGCAAACTGATTGCTGTGCAAATGTGAGGACCGGAGTTTCTTCTTTAGAACTCATATACAAAGTCTGATGTGACGGTTTATGCTTGTAATCTCAGTGCTAGGGAGCAAGAGACAGGTGGATCCCTGAACACACACACACACACACACACACACACACACACACATACACACACACAGAGAGAGAGAGAGAGAGAGAGAGAGAGAGAGAGAGAGAGAGAGAGAGAGAGAGAGAGAGAGAGAGAGAGAGAGAGAGAGAGAGAGAGAGACATGGACAGATGCACTCATTCAAAGATCTGCCCTCTAGAGGGAGTTAACAGTTTTCCAGGAAATGACCCTCCACTGTGCATACTCTCCTCTCTGTGGGCACATCTTCTTACCTGGTACCAGGAGTATGCTCGGTCCGATGGGTCAATGAGTATGGTGATGATCTTGGCTTTGGGGACTAGAGAAGCAGCCCTTTTAGGAGCTTCCTCTGAATGGAAGTAATTGGCACTCTTCTCAAACAGAAAGTCACTGGTGACATTAGATGGGACTGGGAAGAAATCCATGTACCTAGAAAGGAGTATCGTTCTTCAAAACAAGCCCCTCACGTTTATATGCTGGTGACTGAAGACATTAAAGGTGGCCAACAAATTCATCTGTCCCCTAAAAAACTGACAATCAACCTTTGCTTTAAGGCAGTTATCTCTCCAGTTGTTGAAGGAAACACATTCACAACACTTGCAAAGTCTTTTTTGTTTTGCTTAATTCCAGAAAAAATGTTATGGTGGAACAAAGATAGAGGAACAAAGTGATCAAACTGTAGCTCCTGGGCAAAATGCATGAAAACATAGAAACCAGCAGAGACCCCAGACAAAAGAGAATGTGATGAAATAGCAGGTACATTTAGTTACGAGACATCCAAAAGAATTCATACAAGATAGTTTTGGTTATCACAGTAAACAAATATCATTCCCAGTGCTGGGTTTGGCTGGTATGTTTAATCATGGAGTGTGTCTGTTTTAAACACTGCCCCTTTGATTCCTTTTAAAATACATTGCTATGTTGTTTCTCTTTAGAGTTGAGTACAAAATTTTATTAGTATTTCGTGGATATGAGAAGTCAAATCACCAGGAGTATGAACTCAGTAACACCTGCTGGCCTATGCATAGAAATGTAGACATTTACTTAACATCCCTTTGGTGCAAGAGTGGTCAGGCGTAACTACACCAGCTTATGGCAATAGATATTTGTATAGCAGTTAGGGCTTTTGTTTAAAATTGAATTTCTGGGACTTATATTTTATAATAATGGCCTCACTCTGCTCCCTTCTTCCCTTCAACTCATAAGCCACTACCACTTCAAAATCCGGACAGTTCCATAATTACTGAGCAAGAGTCATCAACATTCTCATGATGACTTCAGTTTATAGTGTGCTTCACGGCATCCGAAAGGTCACGTGACTTTTTAAACCTGGCTAGGCTTCTGCTATTATTACAAGGAATAATATAACTGAGGTAACAGACATTTAGACACGTAGAGCAACAAAACCTTGCTGTGCGTTTCAGGCACTACCCTTCTGTGCCAGATATTTGACTTTCTTTCAGAGGAAAATAGATATGAAAACATTTGGGGGGTGGTGGCTGGAGATATGGCTCAGAGGTTAAGAGCACTGGCTGCTCTTCCAGGGGTCCTGAGTTCAATCCCAGCAACCACATGGTGGCTGGGTGGCTCACAACCATCTATAATGAAATCTGGTGTCCTCTTCTGGCCTGCAGGCATACATGGAGGCAGAATGCTGTATGTTGCATGCAGAATAAATAAGTCTTAAAAAAAGAAAACATTTGAGGGGTGCTTGATCTGCTGTCTCTTGTGGTGCACATTCTATGTACAGAAGTGCCACATTTTGGCTTTCATATTTAGAAGCTTACACTGCTTTGAGGGGCTAGGATTACCATGAGTGTCTGACCCTATTTGCTACAAGCTTATCTTCAACCTGCTTCTTCTGAAAAAGCATCCAAAAATGTTGAATGAAACAGACAGAGGTGCTGACTTGGAAAGCTTTTAACAGTGGAAGACATCCCACTTTCTCGTCTGTCTTTTACTCCGGTAACAACACAGGCTTTGAACAGCCCTTAAAGTCATCCTGGTTGTTGGGCCTCGTTTCTTGGTCATTCCTACTCTCTGGTTGGCACAGAAAATGAGATCCACTTTGTTTGCCCATACTGTCACATGCTCTACGAGTTCAGAGGTGCAGACACTTGATAAATGTGTGATTAGTAAACTAGCAAATACAAGAGAATCAGCAGCCCTATTACACTGACTTCAGGGATTGAATGTGAATGCAAGCCCCTCAAGCTTTCAGACTTCTGAAATAATTCAGAAGATGTGCTTTGTGCAGCATTGCATATTTATTTGTGATTTTTACGGACACTTAATTTTTATGACTGCATGTGATACATGTGCTCGTGTGTGTGTGTGTGTGTGTGTGTGTTTACCCTTGTATGCATAAGTGGAGGTCAGAGCTTGATGATGGATGCGTTCTCTATTATTCTCCACCTTGTTTGTTTGAGACAGTTCCTTCACTGAACCTGTAACTAGCCGTTTAAGCTAGACTACTGGCCAGCAAGCCCTCGGGGTTTCTTTTCTTTCCATCCCTAACAATACTTTTCATATTGAGACATCTTTCTCTGATCTGATACTATGGATTTTCAATTGATTGTACTCAAAACCAGGCCATAACTGTCATGTTACAAATGCTAACAGTTTTATGACTGTCTACACACCCATAGCTCCCCACTCCACTCCTATACATTAAAATAATTTAAATAATAAAGCCTAAAACTTATATATGTGACTAAGTCAGATATTTTTCTGAGACCTTCTCACTGCGGGATTTGACTATTCAGTCAAAGATGGAATTGTAAATTTTTCATTTGACCTATTTGTTTGTACCTTATTTGTACATTTAGACTACTTGACAGTTAAGACAGTCCTAGTTTTATCCAGATCTTAACATAAAAGCAGATTCATATTAGATTAATTGTGTATAATCAAATTGTTAAAGTGGTCTCAGAACTCTGAGGTACAAATCTCCAACCTTGTGGAATCAAAACCCCCAAATCACAGCTGATGGGGTGATGCCTCACATGGAACCCAGGCAATCTGCCTGGGAACACACCTGATGCTGTTGGGAGCAAAACTGTAATTATAGTTATAAAATGACACTTGCAGCTACCATTATCTATTATTAGCATAAATTGCCTTTTATAATGTGTAATTTGTCAATCAAAAGTATTCAGGATACTTTTTGGTGATCTGTGTTTAGATCTACGGTGCTGCCTTCATTTATTTACTTCCATTTTGCAGTGTTGGGGACTGAACCTATGCCCCGGACATACCAGACAACACTTACCACTGCACTACACCCTTGCCCCTAGTGAGTTATATTTAGTTATTTGTGTCATCTTTTTGTAAACTATTTGAAGAAATTTTAATTTTTATTACAGTTTGACACATATTATTAGCTTATGATCAAAAAGGTTTTGTTTTATATAATTTATGATCAAATTGATTATTCTTAAATTCCAGTAATGCCAATAATTTTACTGGTATTTACTCCTAAAGAGGTTTTTATAGCCCTTATTTTGTCCTAATGCCAGTGTTCTTTTCTATTTGAGAGAGTGGCTACAGGGGTTGAAGTAGTTGTTAGCTTATTTAACACCACGTGATTAGTTAGTATCCAACACTGTGTGGAAGAATGATCCATGAACTACAGGACAATTAGGTTGCAACTTCTGTAGATGCTCAAATGAAACTCATTTCATCAGTTTTCTACAGATTACCCAAAAGGACCTCTTGAGACAGGTGATACTTAGAAAACTGAGATCAGGCAACCAGATCACAAAGTCAGGACCAAGAGGCTTGTGCTCATGACTACTCTACAGTGAATGCAGGAAGGTTATGTTTATGCTTTGGGAGGATGCACTTTCCCATGATGTCAACATTTGACATCAATAGTTAGCATTTCAAACATATCTTATGATCAGCATATTATTTTGTATCGTCTACTTGTAACACATTTTTATAGCTTGTCTATATCTATATTAATACTTCTAATTTTAATAATTTTCTTCAGATACTTAACCTCTTAATTTTAACTCAAAGATAAAAATATTTTTATTGATACCTTTAAAATAATTTTATAGCTTTTATTATTCATAAAACATACAATTCTATTTTTAGTTATGTTTTGTCCTTTTCACCAAAACATGATAGAAAATGATATATTCAGATCACAGCATCACTTCATGAAAGGTGCACAAGGGCGGAGTGACATTCCTGGGGCTTACCCTATTTCTATGAATGCACATCTGCTACTACCTTCAAAGATAAGTAATGCCAACTGACAACGTGGGTCTCCTGAGGCAAGAGGCCCTCTCATTAACGGGAAAGCCTTACTATGATATGAATGAGTTTTGTGCTTCTTTATGCACAAAATTTGTCAGCCAGTTTCTAAGATGTGTAGCATGAATTTTATCTGTGGTCACAAACTTCTGCGTTTCTAAATATTAGCACCAAGTTTATACTGTGCACGGTACATATACTTTTAGATTTATACTAGTAACCCATCTTACCAATCAATCCCCCTGTGGTAGTTATTTCTATTAAAGAACTGTACCTCCTCAAAGGATTTTGGGCTGGGGGAGTTACTAAGGATGGAAGGATGCATAATCAGGAACAGACACAAGGCAGTGGTACCTGAAATGACAGCAGGGATTAGAAATCAATAAGCAGAAAAGACAGTTTCCTACTTTTAGTCTTTCAGTCACTAATAAACTCAGTATTATAATGATCCAGGCAGATTCTTTCAATGTATTCCCCAGCAAACCCAAGAGACCACCTGCAACTAATGGGCCCTGCTTTCTTACCTATGGAGACAAAGCAACGAGAGGAGAGTCCCTGGCGCCAACGCTGGGAAACTGACTTTTGATGTCAGCTAAGTCATTGGGTTGATCTGTGACTTAGCTGTTAGCTTTTCTTTATTGAAGTTTTCTTTAAGGAAAAAAAATCATCACCTCATCTATTTAACAGATTTTCTCTAATGCTGAAAGACATATGATAGTCTCCACATACATGCTGTGGTTGTTTAGCTTGGGGACTGTGGAACTCCTAACAGCAGGAACGGGAGTGTCTCTGACACTTTGATCTGTTCTTTGGACTCCTCCTACTGGGCTGCCTCATCCATTCTTGATATGAGGGCTTGTGCCTTGTCTTATTGCACCTTGTAATGGCATGTTTGGTTGATATCACTGGGAGGTCTGCTCTTTTCTGAAGGGAAATGGAGGAGCAACAGATTTGTGGGAGAGGCAAGTTGTATGGTGGACTGGGTAGAGTGGAGGAGAGGAGGCTGTGGTCTGGATGTAGTATATGAAAGAAGAATGAGGAAAAAGATTAAAAAAACATACATCAAGATCTTTTAAAATAAAAATAAGTTAATTATATCATTATTTAATATATCTCATTACCCAAACTGATACTTGTTTAATATAAACTTGTTCAATATAAATAAGCTTTGATATAATGTTTTTCTTAAGGCCTGTGAAAGCTAGTTAAGAATTTAATCTAACAAGTTTATATAAGCTTGAGTGTACCGACACACAACACATGATCAAAAATCATCCAAATTGTCAAATTGTGAAGAGAAGTGGTATTCTTTTTAATGCCATTAGCACAAAATTTCCATGTATTGGAGATAGAATGGCACAGCACATAGTTTGGGAGTAAGGGCGTCATTTTTTTAAATCATTTTTTTATTTTAATTTTAAATAGCTTGTTTTACATGTCAATCCCAGTTCCCTCTCCCTCCCCTCCTCCCGCACTCCCCTTCCCCTCCACCCTCCCACCCTATTGCCAAATCCTTCCACATAGGGGATATCTAGAGTCTGCCATTTTACTCTGGGTAGGGTCCAGGCACTCCCCTAAGAGTCCAGGCTGAGAGAGCATCCCTCTTTGTGCTATAGGCACACGAAGACTGTTTGTATACCAGGGATAGACACTGATCCACAGCTCAGGGCCCCATAGGTTGCCCAGGCCTTCTCGCTGACACTCACATTGGGGGGTCCAGATCAGTCCCATGCTGGCCTCCCCACTGTCGGTCTGGGGTCCAAGAGCTCTCCCCTGTTCAGATCAGCTGTCTCTGCTGGTTTTGCCAGCCCATTCTTTGCCAATTTGCTCATCACTCCTCTCTCTCTGTCACTTGGTTCCTTGGGTTCAGTTCAGTGATTAATTGTGTGTTTGCCTCTGCTTCCATCAGTCACAGGATGAAGGCTCCCGGATGGTTATAGACATCAAGTTCATTATCAGGAATGGGCATTCGAGGTGGTCTCTCCACTATTGCTTAGCTTGCCAATTGGTGTTATCCCTTTAGATCACTCGAGGTCGCTCTGGTGCCTGATCTGTATTCTATCCTATGATTCCCTCTTCCCTCTATTCTACCCCCACCCCCTCAACTTCCTGTTCCCCCATGACCAACTCTCTTCCTCTTCACCCCCTCTCTTCTTCCCAGGTCCCACTACCCCCCACCCCTCGCCGTGTTCCCCATCTATTCAGAGGATCTTGTCTCAATCCTCTTCTCTTGGGTACTATGCATATATGCATATCTTTTAGGTTCTTTCCTGTTTCCCAGACTCTCTATCAGTGGAAGTGCAGATTGGCACTATCCTGATCCATGTCTAAAATCCATATATGAGTGAGTACATACCATGTTTGTCTTTTTGTGACTGGGTTACCTCACTCAGGATGGTTTCTTCCAGTGCTATCCATTTCCCTGCGAATTTCAAGATTCCATTGTTTTTTTTCTGCTGAGTAATACTCCATTGTGTAAATGTACCACATTTTCTCTATCCACTCTTCAGTTGAGGGGCATCTAGGTTGCTTCCAGGTTCTGGCTATTACAAACAATGCTGCTATGAACATAGTGGAGCAGATGCCCTTGTTGTATGAACTTGCCTCATTTGGATATATGCCTAAGAGTGGAATTGCTGGGTCTAGTGGTAGATTAATTCCCATTTTCCTGAGGAATCTCCATACTGATTTCTAAAGAGGCTGTATGAGTCGGCACTCCCACCAGCAGTGGAGGAGTGTTCCTCTCTCTCCACATCCTCTCCAGCATAAATTGTCTTCGGTGTTTTTGATTTTAGCCATTCTGACAGGAGTAAGATGGTATCTCAGAGTTGTTTTGATTTGCATTTCCCTGATGGCTAAGGATTTTGAGCACTTTCTTAAGTGTCTCTTGGCCATTTTAGCCTCCTCTACTGAGAATTCTCTATTTAGCTCTGTACCCCACCTTTTAATTGGATCCTTTGGTGTTTTGGAGACTTGTTTCTTGAGTTCTTTGTAAATTTTGAAGATTAGCCCTCTGTCAGATGTAGGGTTAGTGAATATCTTTTCCCATTCTGTGGCCTGCCTTTTTGTCTTTTTGACTGTGTCCTTTGCCTTACAGAAGCTTTTTAGTTGCAGAAGGTCCCATTTGTTAATTGTTGATCTCAGTGCCTGTGCCACTGGTGTTATGTTTAGGAAGTGGTCTCCTGTACCAACTCGTTGAAGAGTATCTCCCACTTTCTCTTCTAAAAGTTTCAGTGTGGCTGGATTTATGTTGAGATCTTTGATCCATTTGGACTTAAGTTTTGTACAAGGCGATAAACATGGATCTATCTGCAGTCTTCTGCATACCAGTACCCAGTTATGCCAGTACCATTTGTTGAAGATGCTTTCTTTTTTTCCATTTTACAGTATTAGCTTCTTTGTCAAAAATCAAGTGTTCATAGGTGTGTGGGTTAAAATTAGAGCTTTCGATTCGGTTCCATTGGTCTACCTGCCTATTTTTGTGCCAATACCAAGCTGTTTTCAGGACTATAGCTCTATAATAGAGCTTGAAGTCAGGTATGGTGATGCTTCCTGAAGTTCCTTTATTGTATAGGGATGTTTTAGCTATCCTGGGCCTTTTGTTTTAGGTGTAGAATTAGAGCTGTTTTCACTTAAATCAGGAGGTAAAGTGTGTAGCTCAGACTACTCCAGGAGAGAGGAAGGCAGTTTGGGTTTAGTTTGCCCAAGATTTAAGGGGTCACTTGCAACTATGACTATGTTTGTTAGATTATCAAATAAAGGTATCTCTTGTCTATACATTCATTATTCCTAGGATACAAATGTTCCCTATAGATTGATTCTACACATTTATTGTTGTGAACTAACTCTTGTGATCTAATGGAATGTATACTGTCAATTTTATTTCAGGTCAAATGGTAGCAAGAGCAACCTCACTTGCGGAAGTCACCATTCTAATTTTGCCAGTAACAATATCACCCTGCCATTTGTACAAAATTTGGTATTTTCTTATTACTCAAACTTCTTCAAAACTGCACTTCAATATATAGTACATGTACAGTATAAAAATGGTTAAAATATTTGTCAACTACAAGATTGTCTAGACAACAAATAGAGACAGTATACCAAGATTACATATCTAAACTGAACAATGAGCACTTTATCTGCAATCAAGTAGACTTTATGGGATGAAACACAAGAACCTGTAATAGACAATTCTGGTGTTCTTCAGCGCCTTGACTCAACACTGATCCTCAAACCCTGGCTGTAGCTGAGTCACATAAAGACTGGTTCACACAGACATCTGCATCCATTCCAGGGTTTCTGACTTAGTAGGTCTAAGGTGTGGCTCAGGAATTTTGTACTTCTACAATGCTCTGTGATATCTGTGATTCTCCTCTGGTGACTGTCTTTAAATGAGGCAGTCTTTAAACTTTATGGGGGAGTACTGTCCTAACTGAAAGTCACAGCTAGAGAGCAAGAGTCAGGCAAATCCTAGGACCAAGCATTTTTGTTGCAATTTCATCATCACTAGTGTTGTGAACTGTCTTAGCTTTCTAATCTGTTTTTTAGGAAAAAAGACTCACTCTCAGGGTCCCATAAAGCTTCTGAAGCTATTCTATGTGGAAATATTACTCATACAGTTGCCTAATTCAGCATTTGGAATGGGTACATTTTATTGGATGATGCAAATTATACTCTCTCAAAAAACCTTGGGAAAATTAATTTCCACAAAACAATAATTTTTCTGTAACAATTTTATGCCAAAAGCAAATGCCATAACCAAATAGTAGCATAAGCATTCAGAGCCCAGCAGAGTTGAGGTTGCCCAGTAATACTTCTGCTGTCAAAACATGATGTTAAGGTGTCTACATCCAGTGTGGTAGGATAAGCAGGGCTCCCATGCAAACTGGGTGTGTCAAGATTCAGACAGAGGTGATTAGTAATGACAAGGCTATGTGCTGATTGAGGGAGGTCACTGAAGTTATTCCAGTTTCAATGTTCTCCTAAGCATCGTTAGGCTTTCAGTAGACAAGGCCACAGGAACACACAAGGGAAGGGATGTCTGCCATTCTTACCTGGACTCTCTGATTATTTGAAAATAGCATTAAAACTAATGAAGTGTCCAAGACTGCTGATCTCGCCCAGATTTCTAAGATATCTTCAGAGACCAGGAAAGGGATTGCCACGCAAGGCAGCTTTTGTGGCTGTTTTCTATGAAGCCAGAATCCAAAGGCCCCAAGTAATTTATCATGCAGGCAGCTCAAATGTTTGGCATTAAAACTTCCACTGGGCTTCACTCAAACACCGAGTTTTACAGAAACAAGAAGTTTATGGGGGAACAAATTGCAGACCAATTTACGAAGGTGTGCAATGCATTCCTCCTGGGGTTGAATAAACATGTTGATAGCAGAAAGTTTTGTTTATGTCTAGGAATTTTGCTTGTCAAACAATTTTTGGATCTTAAAAAAAGGCATCTCTGCAAGAATGTGAGCTGTATCTGAAATGCAGAGATAATTTTTTTTTCTGGAAAAGATTTCTTATAAAGATCCAGGTACTTACATATGTCTCCCTTGGAATTTGAGCAAATCCTGTCAATCAATTTCTAAATGCAAAATTAGTTTTAATTTTAGAAATGTTAACTACACTTCTGGAGTAAGAGCCTTGGGGAAAAAGTAAGACGTGCTAGCAGACTGAATACTGTGTCTTTCAAATCACATCCACTTCCCCCTTCCTTTTAAACGAGCCTGATGAAGCCCTTAGTATGTTATTCGGCCGAACAAGACTGCTCCAGAGTATGCTGGAATGTACTGTGACTTCAGTAGCTCGGTCCTGCTGCCACAAGGGTTCACTGTCTAGTTATTTTATATTATTTAATAATAATATTAAAGTTCTTACCAGTTTTCTGGGGTCCTATTACCAAGAATTTTGGTAAACGATCGCAGGTTTTTTCTTTAGACCAAATGTCTCTGTGGCGTTTGTCATCACAGGGGTTCTGTATGGGTAAGGAATATAGAGATGTTATGTTTGTATGTGTGTGTATCCATTTTTGAGTAGAGATTCTAATCTTTGCTTTAAGATATACAAGGAGACAGAATGATAAGCAAGAGGTTTCTTTTGGAAACAAAAGCACTGGAAAGCTTTTTTTTTTCTGTCCTTCAGTCGAGAGTGAGGGAGTGGGAAGGGGAGAGGTTTCCACTTCAGTTAAACAGTCAAGTGCCCAGGAGATCACATTTTTCCTGCTCCTGGCAATTCTACAGTTATGCTCTCCCGCTTAAGTAGTAAACTTTTTGGTTAGACACTATTCTTTCTGTGAGTTCTCAACATGTGGGTCACAGCCCCTTTGACAAACCTCTATCTTCATTATGATTCATAGGAGTAGCAAAATTACAGTTATAAAGTAGCAACAAAAATGTATGGTTGGGGGTCACCACAACAGGAGGAAATGTATTAAAGGGTTCCAGCATAAGGCAGGCTGAACTATTGGCCTAAGGGGAGATATATTCTCAGCATTCAGTAAATCACTCTATTTAAAGTTTCCCTAGACCTTATTATTATTTTTATTCTAAATAGCTGAGTTTCCTTCAAGAGGAGAGAGTTCAAGTCATGCTGATTTAAAGAGACAGTCAATTCCTTCCAGCTACCTTCAAAATTTGGTAAATATATATCTAAAAATGTAAATTTACTGACTGCGATGTTGAAAGTATCCAGTTTTAGCAGAAGTGCAAAATGAAGGTGAACTGCTATTACACAGGTTAACTTTTGGTCTATTTAAAATAAGGCAGAGTGTGTATTTGTATCTAAAGCATACTTTCTCCTGAGATACAGTATGTACACTAATGTAAAGGGGAAGATTACAGCATTCTTTCATACTGCTTTATGAATAAGCAAACAGGACCACTCTTTCCTTCTGTCCAATTAACAGTATAGATGTGTGAAACTTGTTTATATGTAGCAAAGACAAAAGTCATGCACTTCTTTTGGTTACTACTCTGTACAGCTTATTTTAAACCACTTTCTCACAATAATAATGATTTCAACTTAAAGATAAAGGGTGAGACTAGTGGCAAAATTGTTCAAGTGACTAACATTTGGCTATTTGTAGTACTTAAGAAGAAATGATGCTTGTGACACCAACAAAATCTAACACTGGCTATCAGCACCGAGATTACTCCAGAAATCTGCTAGTGTGACTGGTAACTCCAGGTGTGTGTGTGTGTGTGTGTGTGTGTGTGTGTGTGTGTGTGTGTAAGGCTGACCAGTTGGCCAACTGCCTGACACACAACTTACTATTTTCCATTTTCAACTTATGACAGTCTGAAAAGTGATATCTTATGACTGAAAATATCATCATCTACGATGTCCTACACTCCATATTCTGTACTTTCTAATAGGAAAGGAACAGAAATGTGGCTCAATGGTTAGCAATAACATAGGCCTACAATTCAGTAGGAAGTGGTTTCTCAAATCTAAATGTTTTCTAATTGCACAGCTTTACTTGGATGCTCCGAGTTCTCACATTTAGATAACTTCACACAATAACAAACCGTTTGTGGGATGACTTATTTATGTCAATGACTGATCTGATTTTACCTGCCAGAGAGGGTCTTTCTGATCAGGAAAGAGCTCAAAATACTTGTGAGCCAGCTGAGCTGGAGGCAGGGTCTGAAGACGCAGGTTGGTCCAGGTCTGCACAAAATTGGCTAGATTCACAAATGTATATAATCCCAGTCGGTCATTTCCATAGTTAGACAAATGGGTCATGAAAATACTGATCTGAAAAAGGCAAATGAACTTTGGCATAAACATAGGTCATTTTAACACTAGAGGGCAGTATGATCATACCAACATTAGACTTAACTTTTTTGTTTGTTTGTTTGTTTGTTTTTTTTTTTTGGTTTTTCGAGACAGGGTTTCTCCGTATTGTTTTGGAGGCTGTACTGGAACTCACTCATTAGACCAGGCTGGCCTCGAACTCACAGAGATCCGCCTGCCTCTGCCTCCCGAGTGCTGGGATTAAAGGCGTGAGCCACCAACGCCCGGCTTAGACTTAACTTTTTAATTAGATGGTCTGTATAAGGATTTCAATCAAGACCCAAGTAACAGTCACCCTGATGTCTGACAGGATACACGGAAACGCAGTCTATACAACTTAAGACGGAGCATCAGTATCCTGTACTACATGGGGCAGTGTCTCCAGGCTTACATGAAAAGCTACAGTTCTAAACGTGATTATTTATCTCCTCTTGCTGAACAGATCTTAGAACTTCCAAAATACTTGGAAAGTGACTTTTATTATCTATCTATCTATCTATCTATCTATCTATCTATCTATCTATCTGTTTTTCGAGACAGGGCTTCTCTGTATTGTTTTGGAGGTTGTCCTGTCACTCACTCTGTAGACCAGACTGGCCTCACACTCACAGAAATCTGCCTGCCTCTGCCTCCCGAGTGCTGGGATTAAGGCATTCACCACTACCGCCTGGCATAAAGTGACTTTTAAATAGTGGCCAGCTTGTCAACACAGCCACTATTCTCTGATGATTCATGTCATTCCTATAATTTGACTCTGAAAACTGAAGCTTTAAAAAAATCATCCTCCTGGCTGGGCAGTGGTGGTACACGCCTTTAATCCCAGCACTTGGGAGGCAGAGGCAGAGGCAGGCGGATCTCTGCCAGTTAGAGATCAGCCTGGTCTACAAGAGCTAGTTCCAGGACAGGCTCCAAAACCACAGAGAAACCCTGTCTCGAAAAACAAAAACAAAGCAAAACAAAACAAAACAAAAAAACATCCTTCTAGTTACTTTTCTTCAAATAGCATCAAGTCTGTGGCAATTCTTCCTTGTGTTGGTACAAGGTCCCACTACATAGCCCAGGCTGGCCCCAACCTCACAGTGTTAACATTACAGTCACTCACTACTGACTGCCTATTATGATTCTTCTTTCCCTTCTCTTCTGACATTTGGAAGTCTTTGTCCCTACCCCCCACTTTGTATGGGGGCACACAGATTCATGTGTATAAATGGAGGTCAGAGATGAATTTTATGTAGCTTATAGCTCCTCAGATGCTGTCTGGCCTTCCCCCACCCTCCTTTGAGGCATGGTCTTTTACTTGACTGGAAACTAGTTAGCCAATGAGCCCTGGGTATCCACCTTCCTAGCACTGGGAGTACAAGCATGTACCCCCATGCATGTAGTTCTGGTTATTAAACTCACGTCTGCTTGTAAGTATATTAATTAAAGATGTATATTCACCTAGTTAGTTGCTAGCTCCATTTTTTGCTTTATTTTTTATGGAAGTGAGCGACACAGTGCTGTGATACCAATGCAACTGAGTTCACTATTCAGTCACTGAACAACAGTTTGTACTGTGATGGAGCAAGATATCTATCTTTTTACTTGCACAACTACAGAAACAAAATGGCACTGGTATTGATAAAGTCAGGCTATCCAAAATAAGTTACAAAGCTAGTTAATGTTGCTTTGCTGAAAATGAGGCTCATTTGTAAGAACTGAGGCAATATTTATAAAGTATTTAAATTAGCTCCTGTCTTAGTTAGTATGCTTTTACTTCTGTGACAAAACTCCATGACCAAAAGCAAGTTAGTGACAAAGGGGTTTACTTCATTTTACAACCCTCATGTCACACCCCATCACTAAGGAAAGTCAGGACAGGAACTCAAGGCAAGAATGAAGCAGAAAGGCAAGAGGGATGCTGATAATTTGCCTGCTTTCCCTGGCTTTCTCAGCTTGCTTTCTTCCCAGGGGTAACACCACCCATAGTGAACTGAGCTTTCCCATATCAATCATTGATCAAGAAAATGCCCCACAAACTTGCCTACAGGCAGTCTTATGGAGACATTTTTCTCAATGGCTCTTCTTTCTAGCCTGTGTTAAGTTGACAGAAACCTAACCACCACCAAGGATACCCCATAGGTGAAAAGCTTCTTAGTCTGTAAGCACAGCACATCTCCTAGATTTTCAACTCCACTTTGGTATGCCAACCTAAGATAATATAGGGTACAATGCAAGCAAAGCAAGGCATGTTACCTTTTGACCCTTTTAGATTTTGGACTCCAGCCTGGAATTTATTTTGTGCTTTTAAAGAAATAGAAGGTGAATTATAAACTTCAGATTCTATCGTGACTCTCCACCCTCTGGTAGAGAGGTGAGCTCCTGGGGCTCCTCTAGCTCACCTTTCCGTATTAGAGTACCCTGACCTACAGCAGCCAGACTCTTCCTGCCATCGAATCCCCCAGAGGGACCTGGAGGCAGAACAAAGCATCCAGCATCGGCCTCCATTCCAGCCCTGCCCCTCCACCCTCTGGTAGAGAGCTGAGTGCTAGGGCCTCTTCCAGTCCACCTTTCCCTCTTCCAGTCCTCTGGCCTGTGGTTGCCAGACTCTTCTTGACACTGGACCCCCAAGAGGGAGTTGGAGGCAGAACAAAGCATCCAACATCGGCTGCCATTCCTGTCTTGCCCCTGCACCCTCTGGGAGAGAGGAGAGGAGAGAGCCTTGAACCCATACCCACCAGGAGAGGGAAAGACCCCACCTGTACCCATTGGAAGAAGAGATGGAAAGATGACAGTATAAGGACACATTCAACAACAGAAAGACTTATATGACACCACCCGAGTCTAGGGGTTCTACATCAGCAAGACCTGAACATCCCAATGCAGATGAAGCAGGAGAGAATGATCTTAAAAACAACTTCATGAAAATAATAGAGGATATTAGAAAATTCCTTAAAGAAATGGAAGAAAAAAAACCCAAAAAAAATGCAAGAAATCAACAAATTTCTTAAGGAAAGTCAGGAAAAAAAACCAAACAAACAAATGAAGAAAACAATTCAAACAGTTCAAGACCTGAAAACTGAAATAGAGACAATGAAGAAAACACAAACTGAGGAATTCTTGAAATAGAAAAGTTGATCAGGAACTACAGATGGAAGTATAACCAACAGAATACAAGAGATGGAAGAGAGAATCTCAGGTGCTGAAGATAAACTAGAAATAATAGATTTATCGACCAAAGAAAATCTTAAGTCCAACAAATCTTTAACACAAAATATCCAGGAAATGTGGGATACCGTGAAAAGAACAAACATCAACGACTATAAAACTATAAATAGCTATTGCTTGTTATACAATTATTATGCAACAGGCTGTGCACTGAGTTTCTTTATGGCTATAATTCAATAGCTGCTGGAAGTAGAAGCAGAGATTCACAGCTAGGCACTGAGTCACTGATGCTCCTGCTAGTTTGAAGAACATCATTTTTTCTTGTTTATAACAGCATTCTAGCAGTTCACCAACTCATATCTGCAACCTTTTAATACTCATTTTTCTGCACCAATCTTCCAATCCTTTCCACTAGGCAAGATTCTACTGCCAGTGACTTGGGACTTCTCTCATGCTATCCATGCAAGCCTCTTTTATTTAATAATTTATCTTTTTTGTGCATTGGTGTTTTGCTAGCATGTATGTCTGTGTGAGAGTGTCAGATCTTGGAGCTACAGACAGTTGTGAGCTGTCATGTGGGTCCTGAGAATTGGACCCAGGTTCCTCTCGAAGAGCACTTAGTGCTCTTAACCACTGTGCCATCTCTCCAGTCCCTGACTCATATCTTTTTTAATGACCTGCCAACCTGAGACTTGGAAGTAGTTCTCCTTTTGATTTCCCTCCAACACAGAGATATTTCAGCCAAGCTTCAGGGAAAACACCATGACAGCTACTAATAACATGTTAGTGTATGGTCCCAATCTTTTTCATCTTCTTCTTAATGTTAATTAACTGGATTGAACTCTACTCCTCAGGTTTAGAATACATATTTTTACTTGCTAAGGATTTTCACTGGCAGTCCAGTCTCTTCTTGTATGTGTATATGACGTGTTCATAGGGACTTGAGTGGGTATATAGACCTAGGAGCATATGGAAACCAGAAGAGGGCATTGAGTTTTCTCTATAGTTCTCCTTCATTCCTTAAAGGTAGGATCTCTCTTTGGAAACAAAAACTTGCATTTTTGGCGAGGCTGTTTCTCTGGGCTTTGTTCCTTACCTTCTGTGCCTCTAGGTGGAATCACCACATTGATTAACTGACTTCAAACTACTCCAATCTACATCCTTCTAAATTTCACATGTGAACATCTAAGTGTCTACTTGGAATGTCTTACATCATTAATTTATTTTCCTTTCAATTAATCTTAATGTTTACAGTCCTCTTTGGCTGAGGGCTGCCTTTCAGGAAACCGTAGGAGGGAGTTACTCTTCTATATTGTAAGCCCAGACTCAGAAACAGGTTGACTATGAATGGTTTACTAGCAGGTTCCATATGAAAAATGTCATATGGTGGGTTGTGAGACGATGGTCCCCTTTGTGAGATTTCCCAGGACCAAGAGTTCTCTGATCAGGATCTAATCCTGATGTGGAGGGGGCATGGAAAGACAATGATGACATAAGCAACAACCTGATTTGGCTATTTGAGTGCAACTGAAAGTACTTCAGTAATGAGATAGTTTTGGGCTTGGGCAGGATTCTGACTTTGAGACATTCAGTCACAATCCCTGGTGGTAGCTTTGCTCCATTGGCTCCTTAGCTAAGTGTATCCATCAGCTGTCTGGACCTGCAGTGTTCTGAACCCTTAATACCAGGTCTCCTAAATCTGATGTGTTTATGATAGTCACAGTACATGCCAGTGTAGAGTAGCCACATGGTCACCATACCATATAATATAGCCCTACAGGCCACACCCCTAGTACTTCAAGAGTTCACCAAACATCTCCTTTCCCATCTCAAGTTTTCATTTTTCATCTTTTGTTTTACAACCCAGGAAATGTATCTGTCCCTGCATTTGTGTGTGTGACTTATTCCTACTGGCATTCCCTCTTATGTTTCCACTCCACTTTCATGTTTCTAGTCTATTGTACTTTGTGCTCTCTTCTAACAACTATTGCACTGATAGGATCCTGTTGCTAAATATGGTTCGCCAAGATCATTGACTATATTATAGTCTTTCAAGGAAATATTTAAAAATTGAATTGAGTAGGCTGCTAGTATTTGTTGAATTGAACTGAAGTCTACCTCATTAACTGTAGTCTTTCTTCTTTTGGTGGCGCTGGACAGTGCTATGCAAGCTCCCAGGAATAAAAAGTGATAACCAATCAGTGATGATTCAACCTTTTATCTTGCTTACTGAATTTTCTGGGCACTTTCTATTGGGGTGCTGTAGGTAAAAGAGGAGAAAGGACATAGCTGGCTTATGAGATGAGGATTTTGAGAACTTGCCATATTCTTCATATTTGTGCTATCCTGTTTTATGCCAAAAGAAATTTCATTCATTTTATCGCTTCCAATCGCAGCGAACAGATGCTGCTTTGACTTCAAAGGTTTAAATTCACTGAGTTCTGTTTTGACACTTGCCTTTTGTCATGCTCATCATTCAATAATCTCAGGGGAAAACTCAATTGCAGAATGATTTTCAGGAAGGCCTTAACATTTTGGATTTGAGCTCTGACAAGCTTTAAAAGAAATCCAGGAGGGCAAATCCATTGCTCTCAATTAGGGACAGGTTTCAAAGGTACAGGGATGAGGTCAATGCAATTTAAAGCAATTTAGCCTCAAGTGTTTTGTCTTTTTCACCATTACTTGCTTAATTTTTCTGGCTCTGCATTCAGAACGACAGCTTCAACCCTTTGGTTACAAGCTAATGACTGATGAATGAATGTTTCTGCCAGATAACAGAAGTAATGCTACTGGAATGCACGGCCCTCGCTTCAGCTTCGGAACACATGCCTACATTTCACGCAGCCGCTCCAACTCTTACACCAGTGATTTTCAATTAAGTCTGTATTGTGTCCATGGCCTGTGCTGTTGTGATGTTGTTTCTCATTATTCTGAGAAGACCCTACTTCAGTGGTTTAGAGAACAGACACAGCTGATCTTGTAGCATTAGACTTACAGTGACAGAATAGAGAACATGGCTGATGATAGCTTCAGAAGTGATTAATTAGAAGAAAACCTTTCTTAGGCAGGCAGCAGCATACCATAAATGTGTTACCCAGTTGTGAAATGCAAACATCTTTATTCTCTTGCAGAAAATATTTTCCTTCTTAGTTTTAAAGCACTGCCTCCACAGCATAATGAAAATATAGAGAGGAAATTGAATTAAATGTTTGCAAATGTATCTAATTTAACTTCAAAGACTTAGTAGATGAAAAAAAATGAAAGAAAACAGACCACATGAAAATCTGACGGGTTCATGTGGGAATGAGCTGAATTTCGACAACCACAAAGATCAAACTCACTGTTGGGAGGCTTCAGTTAACACACTAGCTCATAGGGCTAGATTTTGCATGGAAGGGGAAAACATCACATCAAAGCTGATTGTTCATTTTGTGAATTAAAAATTACTACACTTTCAAAAGGTGGGAACGCCCTTCTAAGTTTCTGCTTCATTTATTTACTATTATTTTTAAAGAGCACACAAATGACATATTTAATTATGAATGCTATAGTTTTGTGAGGTACCTCCACACTAGTTCTATAGTGGTGGTTTGTATTCCCAGTAGGCAGCTTTTTGCTTGTTTTCCTGATGACATCCCTTTTGTCTAGGGTGAGAGACTTGCAATGTAGGTTTTTACCAGCATTCTAGATATTAATTTCCCATCAAATATACTTTGGCATATGCTTTCTTTCATTTGCAGGCTATTTCACTCTATTTCCTTTGCTGTGTGAATTCTATTTCTAATTATTTAAAACTTAACATTTTTATTTAATTAATTTATTTTACATCCTGATCATAGCCTGTCCTCACTCTTCTCCCTCCACTCTCTCCCCCCAGCCTCCCCTCTGTTCCCTACCCCAATTCATCCCTCCTCCATATTCATTCAGAAAGGGACAGGCCTCCAATGGGTATCAGCAAAGCATGGCATATCAGGCTGCCAGAAGACCAAGAACCTCCCCACTGTATTCAGACTGGGCAAGGCAATCCAGCTATAGCACCAGGGACAGCCCCTGTTCCCATTGTCAGAAGTCCCACAAATAGAATAAGCACCACAATTGTCACATATATGCAGAGGGCCTAGGTCAATCCCATGCAGGCTCCCTGACTGCTGGTTCAGAATCTTTCTAGTTCCCATGAGCCAGACTAGCTCTTTTCTGTGATGTCCCTGAGCCCCCTGGCTCTTACAATCCCTCATCTTCTCAGTGGGACTCTCTAAGCTCAGCCCAATGTTTGGCTTTGGGTCCCTGAATCTTCCTCCATCAGTCACTGGATGAAGGTTCTCCACCAACAACCAGGGTAGTCACCAAGCAGATCACAGGTGATGCTAAGCTTTTACTGCTACCAGGAGTCTTAGCTGGGGCCATCTTTGTAGACTCATAGAAGTTTCCTTAGCATTGGGCTTCTATCTAACCCCATAAGTTTCCTCGTTCCAGTCATCTCTCTCAGCACTCTCTCTTTCCACCTACTACCCCCAACTGGATACCTCAAGTTCCCATGCCCACCGGCATTCAGTTCACCCAGGAGATATCTCTTTCCCCTTTCTACACAGATCCATGTGTCCCCCCTTGGAACCTCCTTATTACATAAACTTAACATTTAAATTTTTTAAATTTTATTTTAAGATAGCTTCTTTAATCCAGTGTTTTATGAGAAGTCATGGGAGTTCCAAGTTAGTTCAGAAATTCATTTCTTTATGTAGAGGGTAACTATTCAAACAATAAGAAAGAATAGAATGAAGAAAATCCACCTGCTAGACATTGATGAAACAACCCAAGATGCCCTACCTCTATGAGAAAGAATTGGTGTTGGGTTGCTCCCATACAAGATGAATCATGTAAATGTTTGAACTGAAACATAGTGTTTTAACATATGAAATTAAGTTAAGAGCAATAGTTTTTCTAGGGCTTAACAGGGCAAGACAATCTCAGCTGTAAGAGTCAGGCATGAAGCTGTGTAATGATGTAGGTAGAAATATATATGAAGCTTAAGTTTTATGAGACAAAACAGCAATGGCCATATGCTGCAAAGGCTATAAGGAAAACAGGCTGTTGTCCACCAGCACTGGACAATGTCATCATAGGTGTGGTTTTTGAATAAAATGGCTCCATAGCCTCATTTATCTGAAAGCTTAGTCATCTGGAAAAGCACAACTTGAAAACAATTAGGAGGAAAGAGACAATACAAAAACACAGTCAGCAACAGAAAAACAAATATGACACCGCCAGCTTCTAGAGACTCCACACCAGCAAGACCCCAATATTGCAACGCGAAGGAAGCAGAAGAGAACGACTTTAAAAGCACTTTCATGAAAATGATAGAGGCCCTAAAAGAGGATATTGGAAAATCCCTCAAAGAAATAGAAGAAAAAACAAACCAAAAAATGCAAGAAATGGAAGAAAAAACAAACCAAAAAATGCAAGAATTGGAAGAAAAAACAAACCAAAAAAGGCACGAAATGGAAGAAGAAATGAAGCAAAAAATGCAAGAAATGGAAGAAAAAGCAAAGCAAAAAATGCAAGAATTAGAAGAAGAAACATACCAAATAAGGCAGGAAATGGAAGAAGAAACAAAGCAAAAAATGCAAGAAATGGTAGAAAAAACAAAGCAAAAAATGGAGGAAGAAACAAACCAAAAAAGGCAGGAAATGGAAGAAGAAACAAAGCACAAAATCCAAGAAATGGAACAAAAATCAAACCAAAAAAATGCAAGAAATGGAAGAAAGAACAAACCAAAAAATTCATAAAAGGCAACAAACGGACGAACAGATAAACAGAAAATTGCAAGAAGCAATGCAAACGCTGCAAGGGTTGAAAACTGAAATAGAGACACTAAAAAAACACAATCTGAAGAAAGGCAGAAAATAGAAAAGCTGGACAAACAGTCAGGCACTACCAATACAAGCATTACCAACAGAATAGAAGAGATGGAAGAGAGAATCTCAAGTGTTGAAGATACATTAGGAGAAATGGATTTATCAACCAAAGAAAACCTTAAATCCAACAAATCCTTAACACAAAACATCCAGGAATTATGGGACACCATGAAAAGACCAAACCTAAGAATAATAGGTATAGAAGAAGGAGAAGAAATCCACCTCAAAGGGGCAGAAGGCATATTCAACAAAATCATAGAAGAAAACTTTCCCAACCTTAAGAAAGACATGCCAATGAAGGTACAAGAAGCCTACAGAACACCAAATAGAGTGGACCACAAAAAAAATCCCCTCGCCACATAATAATCAAGACCCCAAACATACAGAATAAAGAAAGAATATTAAGAGCAGCTAAGGAAAAAGGTCAAGTAACATATAAAGGCAGACCTATCAGAATTACACCTGATTTCTCCATGGAAACTCTGAAAGCCAGAAGGTCCTGGATAGATATTCTACCTACACTAAGAGACCATGGATGCCAGCCCAGACTACTATACCCGGCAAAGCTCTCAATCACTATAGACGGAGAAAACAAGATATTCCATGACAAAACTAGATTCAACCAATATGTGTCCACTAACCCAGCCCTACAGAAAATTTTGGAAGGAAAACTCCAACCCAAGGAAGCTAACTACAACCAGAAAAACATAAGCATTAGAGAATCCCTCTCTACCAACAGCCAAAAGAACAAAGGGGCGAAATTCCACCCATAATTCCACCACCAACAACCATCGCAAATCGAAGAAGGATGAGCAATCAATGGTCATTAATATCCCTCAATATTAACGGCCTTAACTCACCCATAAAAAGACACAGACTAGCAGAATGGATTCGAAGACAGAACCCTTCCTTCTGCTGCATACAAGAAACACACCTCACCCTCAAAGACAGACATTACTTGAGAGTTAAAGGTTGGGAAAAAATTTTTCAATCAAATGGACCCAAGAAACAAGCAGGGGTAGCAATCCTAATATCTAACAAACTAGACTTTAAAATAAAATCAATCAAAAGAGATGAAGGAGGTCATTACATACTCATCACAGGTGAAACCCACCAAGATGAAGTGTCTATCCTGAACATCTATGCCCCAAATACAAAGGCATCCACATTCGTTAAAGAAACATTATTAGAACTTAAATCTCATCTAAAGCCCCACACAATTATAGAGGGAGATTTCAACACACCACTCTCACCACTAGACAAGAATACCAGACAGAACTCAACAAAGAAGCAAAGGGTCTAATAGAAGTAATGACCCAACTGGGATTAACAGATATCTATAGAACATTTCATCCACATAAAAAAGAATATACCTTCTTCTCACCACCACATGGAACCTTCTCAAAAATCGACCACATACTTGGCAACATATCAAACCTCAGCAGCTACAAAAAATTGGAATAACTCCATGCATCTTATCAGACCACCATGCCTTAAAATTAGAATTCAACAACAACACAAATTGCAGAAAACCTACAAACTCATGGAAATTGAATAATGCTCAACTGCACCATCCCTGGGTCAAAGAGGAAATAAAAAAGAAATTAAAGACTTCCTCGAATTCAATGAGAATGAAGACACAACATACCCAAACCTATGGGACACTTTGAAAGCAGTGCTACGGGGAAGTTCATAGCACTAAGTGCTCACATGAAGAAACAGGAAAACAGTTATACCAGAGAATTAACATCACAGCTAAAAGCTCTAGAACACAAAGAAGCAAACTCCCCAGGAGGAGTAGATGCCAGGAAATAATCAAATTGAGGGCTGAAATCAACAAAGTAGAAACCAGGAAAACAATACAAAGAATCAATGCAACGAAGAGTTGGTTCTTTGAGAAAATCAACAAGATAGACAAACCTTTGTCCAAACTTACCAAACAGCAGAGAGTGAACACGCAAATTAACAAAATCAGAAATGAAAAGGGGGACATAACAACAGACTCTGAGGAAATCCAGAGAATCATTAGGTCATACTTTGAAAACCTGTACTCCACAAAATTCGAAAATTTAAAGGAAATGGATGACTTCCTGGACAGCTATCATTTGCCAAAACTAAATCAAGAACAGATAAGCAATTTAAATAGACCTATAACCCCTATGGAAATAGAAGCTGTCATCAAAAGTCTCCCAACCAAAAAAGTCCAGGTCCAGATGGCCTCAGTGCAGAATTCTACCACAAATTCAAAGAACAGCTTATACCAATTCTTCTCAAAGTGTTCCACACAATAGAAGCAGAAGGGTCTTTGCCAAACTCTTTCTATGAGGCTTCAATAACCTTGATCCCCAAGCCACACAAAGATACAACCAAGAAAGAGAACTTCAGACCAATATCCCTCATGAACATTGATGCAAAAATACTCAATAAAATACTGGCAAATCGGATCCAAGAACACATCAAAACAATCATTCACCACGATCAAGTAGGTTTCATCCCAGGGATGCAGGGATGGTTCAACATACGAAAATCCATCAACGTAATCCACCATATAAACAAGCTGAAAAACAAAAATCACATGATCATCTCACTAGATGCTGAAAAAGCCTTTGACAAAATCCAACACCCCTTCATGATAAAGGTCTTGGAGAGATCTGGGATAACAGGGACATACTTAAACATAATAAAAGCCATATACAGTAAACCAACAGCCAACATAAAACTAAATGGACAGAAACTCAACGCAATTCCTCTAAAATCAGGAACAAAACAAGGCTGTCCACTCTCTCCATACCTTTTCAACATGGTACTTGAAGTTCTAGCTATAGCCATACGACAACAAAGGGGGATCAAGGGGATACAAATTGGGAAGGAAGAAGTCAAACTTTCACTGTTTGCAGACGATATGATAGTTTACATCAATGACCCAAAGAACTCTACCAGGGAACTCTTACAGCTGATTAACACCTTCAGCAAAGTGGCAGGTTACAAGATCAACTCAAGAAAGTCAGTAGCCCTACTATATACAGATGATAAAAGGGCTGAAAGAGAAATCAGAGAAACATCACCCTTTACAATTGCCACAAACAACATAAAATACCTTGGGGTAACGCTAACCAAACAAGTGAAAGACCTGTATCGTAAGAACTTTGAATCTTTAAAGAAAGAAATTAAAGAAGCCCTCAGAAAATGGAAAGATCTCCCATGCTCTTGGATAGGTAGGATCAATGTAGTAAAAATGGCAATCCTGCCAAAAGCAATCTACAGATTCAATGCTATCCCCATTAAAATCCCAGCACAATTCTTCACAGACCTTGAAAGAACAATAATCAATTTTGTATGGAAAAACAAAAGACCCAGGATAGCCAAAACAACCCTGTTCAACAAGGCAACGTCCGGAGGCATCACTATCCCTGACCTCAAGCTCTATTATAGAGCTATAGTCCTGAAAACAGCTTGGTATTGGCACAAAAATAGACAGGCAGACCAATGGAATCGAATTGAAAATCCGGGTATTAACCCACACACGTACGAACATCTGATCTTTGACAAAGAAGCTAAAAATATACAATGGAATAAAGAAAGCATCTTCAACAAATGGTGCTGGCATAATTGGAGACTGGCATGTAGAAAAATGCGGATCGATCCATGTTTATCGCCATGCACAAAACTTAAGTCCAAATGGATCAAAGACCTCAACATAAATCCAGCCACACTGAACCTCTTAGAAGAGAAAGTGGGTGGTACCCTTGAAAGAATTGGTACAGGAGACAGCTTCCTGAACATAACACCAGTAGCACAGACAGTGAGATCAACAATTAATAAATGGGACCTACTGAAACTGAGAAGCTTCTGTAAGGCAAAGGACACAGTCAGCAAGACAAAAAGGCAGCCCACAGAATGGGAAAAAATATTCACTAAGCCCACATCTGACAGAGGGTTGATCTCCAAAATTTACAAAGAACTCAAGAAGCAAGTCTCCAAAACAGCAAAGGACCCAATTAAGAAGTGGGCTGCAGAACTAAATAGAGAGTTTTCAATAGAGGAGTCTAAAATGGCTGAGAGGCACTTGAGAAAGTGCTCAACATCCTTAGCCATCCGGGAAATGCAAATCAAAGCAACTCTGAGATACCATCTCACTCCTGTCAGAATGGCTAAAATCAAAAACACCAATGACAATTTATGCTGGAGAGGATGTGGTGAAAGGGGGACACTCCTCCATTGCTGGTGGGAGTGCCAACTGGTTCAGCCACTTTGGAAAGCAGTATGGAGATTCCTCAGAAAAATGGGAATAAACCTACCACAAGACCCAGCAACTGCACTCTTAGGCATATATCCAAAAGATGCCCATTCATATAACAAAGATGTCTGTTCCACTATGTTCATAGCAGCTTTATTTGTAATAGCCAGAACTTGGAAGCAACCTAGATGTCCCTCACCCGAAGAATGGATAGAGAAAATGTGGTACATCTACACAATGGAGTACTATTCAGCAGAAAAAAATAATGGAATCATGAGATTCGCAGGCAAATGGATGACACTAGAAGAAACCATCCTGAGTGAGGTAACCCAGTCACAAAAAGAGAAACATGGCATGTACTCTCTCATATATGGATTTTAGACATAGATCTGGGGAGTGCCAGCCTACAATCCTATGGCCAGAGAGTCTGGGAAACAGAAACTTCATTTACTGGCTGGTTAAGTACTGAGCTGAACTCAAGAAAGCCAGTATCAGAGAGGGAGGACTGATGATCAAAGGGATTAAGACTGGGCTGGTTGAACCCCCAGAAACAGCTGATCAGTCAAAGGTTAACTCTTGAATCCCAGGCATCAGCCTGGGAATCCAGCATGGGACTGATCAAGACCCCCTGAATCTGGGTGTCAGTGAGGAGGCCTAGGTAATCTATTGAGCCTTGGACAACAGATCAGTACCCATCCCAAGTATACACACGGACTTTGGACTCCCATAGAACAATGTGAGGTGCACTCTCACCCTGAACTCTTGGGGAAGGGTCTAGGCCCTGCCCTATATGAAATGACAGACTATGGACACCCCCATGGAGGGCCTAACCCTCCCTGGGGGAATGAGGGGGATAACGGGGGGGGGAATGGGGGGAAGGCACGGGAGGAGGGGAGGGAAAGGGAGAGGGACCTCGTACTGACTTGTGAAGCAACCTTGTTTCTTATCTAAATTTAAAATGGAAAATAAAAAAAATATTAATAATAAAAAAAAAGAAAACAATTAGGAGGTGTGGCCTTGTTTGAGGAAGCATGTCACTGGGGGTGGGCTTTGAGGTTTCAAAACTCCAAGTCAGGTCCAGTGCCTCTCTCTTCCTTCTCCTCGTGAGCCTGAATGTAGAACTCTTAGTTCCTTCTCCAGTACTGTGTCTGCCTGCATGCCACCAAGGCCCCACCATGAAGATAATGGACTGACACTCTGAAATATTAAGCAAGCCCCAATTAAATGCTTTCTTTTTTATGAGTTGCAATGGTCATAGTGTCTCTTCACAGAGCAGGACAATGATCAAGCCAATAGAAATCCTAACTCAGGTCAAGAGTTTAGTTCACAGAGACTCTAAGCAGGTCAGACACCTATGTAAAAATAATTTGCAGTGGTAACTCTACATTTGGCTTATATCTTGTCATTCTTTAAATTCTAAATATCTTAGAATAAGTTATTTATAGAAAAGCCATTCCATAAGTGATGTTATTCTACATCACATGTTTTCAATGTTCTAGGACCTAACCACATTGTTAAGAGGAACCAGCAGTCATCATTTTTCACAAGCTAAAATCATCAGTCCTTCTACATGGTACAAACTGCTGAGAAGAGGTTCAAGGGACTTAATTATGTTATGAAACCGAAAGGTACATTTTTCTTGATTAAAGTACAAGACAGTCTGACTTACAGAACAATTTCAAAAATGGTTTGCTTTGACAATATTGTTAATATTTTTTTATTCACAATCAAGTGACCTTAGACACAGTAGAAACTATGAAAGTAATATATAGCTTTAAATAAATGGTTTCATTAAATTTTAATGACCCGGGAATGCTACCTGTTGATAAAGAAAATTTGCCTTATTTATGGAGATGGGGAGGAAATGGAAAAGGGGATGGCAAGAGTCTTCTGTTTTCTAAATCTGAATTTTTGCTTGCTTTTCTGTTTCCTAGGCTATCACGTGCAGGACTTTGGGCCAGGCATAGACCTAGATGTAACACTGGATGACAACGCTCCCCAAACACGTGATGCTTTCCATTCTCATTCTGCGTGAAACATGTCAACTTGCTGTCCTCTGTATCGTTCTTTATCATGACACAGTACTGGTCACTATGTGGCTTCCCATCAATTCTTCTTGCAGATCTGCATCATAATTTTTCCCTATTATGAACTCTATGTCATGTGTGTTGTGTTCTAGAAATATTTTATGCTAAAGTAATTATATACAGGCATTTTACCTCTTTTAAGTACATAAGTATAAACGAGATGATACATTTAATTCTATTTCCTGCCTTTTATTTTAATAGCTTTGAAATTTTCTGTATCTTTGCATACACACACCTGTAATGTGAGTTTTCTGGCCTGGCAGGTCCTGCCACCCCTCTCTGCTTCAAATGAAGCACATAGATGCTATATTAATTTTTAAACTGTTGGCTATTGACTTGGGTTTCTTATTGGCTAGCCCTGTTTTAATTATTAACCCAGAGAGTGCTCCCAGTGCTAGCCTAAATCCTCCCCTCCTGTACACACCTGTGACCACGTGGTCAGCACCACAGATGCATAGTTAGGTCTCTCGCTACATCTATGTATTTCCATGTGGCCTTGGCTTACAAGGAATACTGGACCTGCAACTCCTTTGCCTGCTACATTGCACGACTATTCAGCATCTCTACAGAGAAGAGAGCAATTTCCTGTTTGTGCCTGCTTATATTCTGATTCTGCCTAGCTACAGCACTTCCTGCCTGTCTGCACAGACCTCCAGACCTCTATGGTTAGCTAGTGGTGGTTTCTGCCCAGCTCTGCCACTTCTGGGATTGTAACGTGTTGCCTTCCTTGCCATCCGCCTGGGCCCTGCTACAGTTAAAGTCCGCAAATAACACACAAGACACTATATTAATTATGAAGCTGTTGGCCGTTTGCTTGTTTCTTACTGGCTAGCTCTGACTTAAGTATTTAACACATAATTGTTAATCTAAATATTTCTCTTAGTAGAGAAAAGGGTCCAGACCTCTTACTCTGGTGGCATACATGGTGTCTGCTTGTGTCTCTCCTTCCTAGAATCCTCCTCAACTCCTAGTCCCACCTATCTTGCTTCCCTATTGGTCAATAGTGCTTTATTGACATATACACAGGACTTCCCCATCATGGGATCACAAGGCGATTCCTTTCTGCCTATACTTCCCAGAATCCTCCTTATATCCTAGTCCCACCTATCTTGCTGCCTTATTGACCAACAGTGCTTTATTCATCAACCAATAAGATAAACATATACACAGAAACACATTCCCTATCATACACCCTCATGCTTCTATAGGTTTTCCCTAATTGTGATAGCACACAGTTATATATTTTGCTTACTGAGCCTATGCATCTCTCTGTTAACATATATGGCTATGTGATTACTCACTGAGACCTTTTATCTCTAATTTTAACATATACTGCTGTCTCTCAGTTAGACTATTGCTGTGATGAGGCACTATTTTAGGGCACACCAGCCAGCCAAAGATGGCGCTGAGGGGAAGTCAGATGGGCAAGACCTGAGTTGTTTACAAAAAAATGATGATTGGTTGCCTAGATTGAGCCAGATGGGGTCACCGCATGAACAGCTCATGTTCACTAGGTAAAGCATAGGGTGCCTAGGTGTATGATAGACTGACCTTTAAGACCATTGGCTGGCTGTTTTCCCCCACTCTGCAGTGTTTTGCTTTAAAAGATGTCTGCTGTGGGACAATAAACGAGTTCCTGCTTGACTAGACTCCCTGATGCATCTGATTGTCTCCGGGATCCTGGGAGGCTGCAGAACGGGCAAGCAGTTCACTTGTCCTTCCTCAGACCCAGCTCAGCCTTCCGTGGTTGGGCTAAGACCCTGCACAGTATAACAGAAAACAACTTGGGGAGGAAAAGGTTTATTTGTCTTATACCTCCATTTCACTGTTCATCACTGAAGGAAGTCAGGACAAACAGGGCAGGAACCTAGAGACAGGAGCTGATGCAGAGGCCATGGAGGAGTGCTGCTTACTGACTTGTTTCTCATGGCTTGCTCAGTCTACTTTCTTATAGAACCCAGAAACACTAGCCTTGGGGTGGCACCATCCTCAATGGACTGGACTCGCCCGTATCAATTGCTAATTAAGAAAATATTCTACAGGCTTGCGTATAGCCTGATCTTATAGAAGCAATTTCTCAGTTGAGGTTTACTTTCTTTTTAATGAATATGGCATGTCAAGTTGATGTAAAACTAGGCAGCACATTGCTGTATGGATTACTCACTGAGTCCATGCATCACTAACTCTTACATAGTCTGCTGTATATGCCACAGACTGGAATTGTAGAATGAGGTCAGGCCTCTTTTACATGGGAACCCAGTGGCCATACCAGCTGGAAATCAGGAAGGTGATCTTTACTCTCTTTCTTATCCTCAATTCCAGCCATGTAACAGTCTGCTTGCATGAGCCTCTCTTTCCATCCTATCTCCATTCCTGATGGGGTCTGCCAAACCTTGGAGTGGACCATCTTTCTTCTTTCCTGTGCACCCTTTCAGTCTTCTATCCCCTAGCTCATACCCATTGCTTCATGCTGGTCCCAAATACCAAAAAACACTTTTTACCCAGGAATCAAATTGGAGACCCAGACATAAGTTCATATTGACACCTAGTTTTTGACAAAGAATCCAGAAATACACACTGAAAAAAAGACAATATCTTCAACAAATGATGCTGGCCAAATTGATGGTTGCTCGTAGAAGAATAAAAGTAGATCCATGCCTATCATCCTACACAAAATTCAACTCCAAACAGATCAAGGACCTCAATATAAAACCAGATACATTGAACTTGATAGAAAAAGTGGGGGATAGCCTTGAATAGGAAAGAATTTTCTGAAGGGGTTATGGATAACACAGCCACTAAAACTAACAATAAATGTGACCTCGTGAAACTAAAAAGCTTCTCTATGGGAAAGGACACCATCATTCAGACAAAGTGACAGGTTATGGAACTGGAAAAGAATTTTATCAACTATACTTCCAATAGAGGGATAATATCCAAAACTAGACTAGCATAGGGGATCAAACAGGGAGGAAGGAAGGGAAAAGTAGGCAAGGAAATGTGGGGAGGGTTAGCTAATGCTATGGGCCACTTGAGGACTCATATGGAAACTGACTACAGTGGAAGCTTTCTAAAATATATGCACAAATTAAAGAAATCTAAATGGAATTGCCAAGTAACAGGGGATACAATGCCCTACCTCAATCTCTTAAACCACTAAGTAAAATCTCCCATGTCAGGAATGGGTCACATCTAATAGGGGTCCCAGGAAAATCCCTAAATAACCCAGGCTATTAGTTGCTCTCCACAAACTGATGGTAAGGCCTTGTTGCTGAAAACAATACCTATGTAATTCACTGAACATAGGGAAGTTGGGCTGGTGCCTTCCTAGAGCTTTAACTCCTATTGACTAGTGTTCATGGTACTGGGAGGTACCCTGCATGCTACCAGAGAAAGGTAGACACCAATCCAGTTAAGGACTCTTTGATTTACACTGGTCTGCATGATATGCTGGTGTAATAGTGGCACAAAAGTTGTGGGAGTAATCAACCACTATCTGAGTGGATTTAAAGCCCACTGCGGTAGTTTGAATAGGGATGCCCACCCCCCATCCTCACGGGCTCATGTATTTGAATGCTTGGTCATTAGGAAGTGGCACTACTTGACAAGGATTAGCTGGTGTGGCCTTGTTGGAAGAAGTGTGCCACCCCAGGTGGGCTTTGGGGTTTCAAATACTCAAACCAGGCCCAGGATACATCTCTCTCTTCCTGCTGCCTATAATTCTGGATGTAGACTTGTAAGCTCCTTCTCCAGCATGATGTCTGCCCGAGTGCTGCCATGTTTCCCACCATGCTTCCTGCTATGCTGATAATGAATTAAACGGCCTTAACTGTAAGGAAGCCTCAATTAAATGCTTTCCTTTATAATAGTTGCTGTGGTCATGGTGTCTTCACAGCTATAGACTGACACTCACTCCATGAGATGGAACCCATGCTTGACACTGCTTGGATGGCCAAGAACTTGTGACTAGATAGGCCATGGACCTAGGAAAAAACAAAATTCCATTATTTTGCTAAATGAACACAATAACAAAATGACTCCAAACAACATTCTGCTATATCCATAGATTAATGTCTCAGCCATCATCAGAGATGTGTCCTCCTCAGCAGATGGGAACTAACAGAGACTTACAACAGGACAGTGTGTACCAGGTGAGATATTTTGGAACACTTAGTCCTAAATGGTATGTCTTCATCAAACTCTTCCACTCAGGTCTCAGGGAACTGTGAAGAAGAGGAGGTAGAAAAAGCATAAGGGCTGGTGGGAATGGAAGACACCAAGGAAACAGTGACCTCCAAAACCAACAGGAATGATGCACATATGAGCTCACAGAGACCATGGCTGCATGGACAGAGCCTGTACAAATGAAAGCCATATGGAGTCCAAGTGTTCAGAGGGGAACTAGATATGAGCACTCATTCCTAACCCAGGACCTATCTACATTGGTCAGTCACTTGCAAAGAAAAAAATTGGTTTTCTATAATGGAATCTTATTGGATATATAAACCACATTTAACGGAGGTTTCATCTCATGCCTGGCATTAGATGGCTTACACAAAACAATGGTGCCTTTGGAGATTTTCCCTACATTGCTTGGGCAATATTTATTCTCCTGTGAGACTGGGTTTCTTTGTGTAACTGCTCTGGCTGTCCTGGAAATCTCTTTGTACACCAGACTGGCCTCAAACTTATAGAGATCTGGCTGCCTCTGCCTTCCAAGTCTGGGATTACAGGCATGCATCACTAGTACCTGGTGTGTGCTTGGGCAATTTTAACTTTTTTTTAATTACTTGTATATTATGGTTTTCACTTTTGTATTTTTATGGGTTTTGTGTGTGTGTGTGTGTGTGCATGTGTATGTGTTTCTCATACTTCTTTTCTTTTTCTTTTTTGCTTATATGTGAGTTTCTTTCTAAAAATCCATTTTTCTAAAAAGAGAGATAAAGGTGTGGAGTTGGATGGGTGGGGATGATCTGGGAGGACATGAAAGAGGGGAAACTGTGATAAGAATATTCAGAATGAAAAATCTTATTTTCTCAAAAAATAGTAGTGAAAAATATTTGAACTTTCCGTTTTTCTTTTCCCTCCCTCCCTCCTTCACTCCTTGCCTTCCTTCCTTCTTTCCTTCCTTCCTGTTTTGAAGACAGGGTCTCTCCAGCCCTGGTTGCCCTGGAACTCACTATGTAGACTAGGCTGGCCTCCAATTCACAGAGATCTTCCTGCCTTTGCCTCTGTAGTGCTAGGACTAAAGAAATACATGGCCATTCCCACCTTAGTTCGAAACTTCTTGATGACATTTTACCAGAGCTAATAAAACATGAAGATGCACATCTGTATTTTCTCAAGGCTGAAAGTATGCATTTATAGCAAGTCTTTCTTTTCTCCAGAGGCAGTCAAAATCATAGAATTGCTTGTTTTAATAGGTACTAAGTCCTTTTCCTATGCATGCCAGACTGAGTGAATACTTTGATTGTGCCTATCCCCAGGAAAAGGAAGAGACAGGATGCATACTGAGTGTTGTCAATGCCACTGAGATGGAGAAGTTTTAGTTTTAGTTCTGTTAAGGGGTCAGATAGTTTCTGTCTCTGGTTTCTGAGGGAAGAGGGAGCAGGCACATTGTTTTAAATCTGGGAGAGTCATTTTAACGCTTCTGAGATTGGATGGAGAGTGTCTCTCTAAAGAATTTATTTAAAGAAGAAACATTAGGGCACAGCAAGCTTTGAAATACAGAAGGTTGTAAATGAAGATGTATGATTAAAATCATGTGTATGTGATATTAACATGACTGGAAGATGGAATTAAGCAACTAAGATACTCAGTTTTATAAATAAGGAAAATGAATGGAAAGAGAAAGAGAGCACAACCAGAATGGTTTTGCAGTTAAAGGACTTCATTTGGAAACATTGCAGGAACAGCCACTACATGAAACAGGCCATGAGTTTGCCAAGAAAAGCCTTAGTGACGTCGGTGGTGCTAGAAAACAACCAATGAAATGAAGGACAAACATCATATTGATGACAGAGCTTGTAGTCAAGAAAGCAAGTGCTGCTGACGCTGAAGCAGGGGCTGCTAACAGATGGCGTGAAGGCTCGGCAGACAGACGATCGATAGTGTTCTGGCTGTGTGTATCTGTTCATCATAGCAGATCCATGAGACAGCGTGGCTTTCAGGATAGAAATCTGGTTGAGAGTAAAAGACACTGAAAAATGGCGTGTCCTGTTGGAGAAGTGGATCATGAGACATCTCAGAAATATTCCTAAAAGTGTTACATGTGGTGTCACATGCTTTAATCCCAGCAGCTGTTCTCTGTGAGTCCAAGGCTGGCTTGGTCTACATATGGAGTACCAGACCAGTAAGGGCTACACAGTAAGATCATGTCTCAACAAACGGCCGCTTACGAAGTATTACAGACAAGTAAGTGAAGGACATTTGTGTTCAGGTGACTGACTCTAGGGAAATTCTTGGAGGCTCAGAAAGTCAGTAATAAATAAAGAAATGGGAAGGAACTGCCAAACATTGCATGGATGGTCATGAAGCTTCTTGAGTCGGAAATGGGGATGGGAGCATTCAAACCCAAGCAGTATATCTCACCGGAAGGTTTAACTTGGAAACGTAAATGCTTCAGGACCATACAGGGCAGGGCTGCTGAGATCTCTGTGCAATGGTAGGCCCACCAGGCAGCCAGCCATGTGAAGCTATGGATAGCTACTTCAAATGTTGAACAAAACGGCACATGGTTTCCTGCATAGTTCATCAGATTTGATGTTTCTTGTACATGCAAGTAGGGATCATTTGGGAAATGGCAGAGCTGGGTTTCCTGTGCAGACAGATGCTTTTTATATTTATAAAGACGGAGGAGTTGCTTCTTCTTTTTTCTTTTGAATGTTCTGGGAAACTGGAAACTGATATGATTTTTCATATCAAATTTAGTTTAACATATGGCAAAGCACTCACTCAACAGTGTCTCCAAACTTTGCTGTTAACAGTTTCCAGCCTTCACAGGAAACGGAGATATTCCTCTGCCGCATTCCTGCTGCATGGGAGGACCACAGAAAACAGCCTAAAGTTAAACCACAGAAATCATGTTTACATCAAGAGCAGCCTGCGCTTTACACCACCGTGGCGCAGAGAGCTTCAGCTGAGCTGTTAAGTCTATTTGTCATCTTTTAGGTAGGCAGACAAGCCCAATACTGTATCTGGGATTGACTTTTCTGAGGGGCAGCAATTTAGAATCAGCCTGCAAATCTCGTGCTGGATTTATATAAAAATAAGCCAAGAGAAACTCTACATCTACTGAGAATCAGAAGGAGGTAGCTAGGGAGGTGCCCTGTGCCTAAAATAATTGTGTTACCTTCCTCCCATGCTAGCAGTACAGGACACTGACTACAAATGTGCCAACCTGACATTGCTCAGGGCTGTTTGTTTGAGATGGAATACTTCTGAGCTGTCACAGAGCTATGCTTTTTCAGTTTTCTGGTTACTTTTCATATATTTCTCTTAAGCCAGCTTTTATTTGTCACTGTGGTTGTTGTTGCATCCTTTCACTAATGTCCAAATTCTTTTCTAAGAATGTACCCTTCTGATGAGTAGTCAGGCTAAGAAATGTGGATGAACTATGTTTTAAAAATATGAGGGTCATGAATGTGGACCAGGGTTATTCTGGCATCTGAGCTCAGTGGTAGTAGAACGCAGGTTTTTTTTCTAGTTGTTTCCCTTTCATGAAGTAGTGAAATCATTTTAAAGCCCAGCTTCCCTTTTTGTAAAATATCCACCGAGGTCAGATAAAGTCAATATATGTATTTTAAAAGTGTCATAGTCACCACCTTCGGTGAGGACTTGTTTGACAGCACAGAGCCCACGTTGGCTGAATTGGCTCTTTGCCTCCCTGTTTACCCTTTCAGGGTCTACTATTCCTTGCTTAGTTCTTTGTTCAGGCATTCAGTTATTGGAGGGAGGAAGTGAGTTAAAGACAGTTAAGCTATTTCCACTAGTTCTTACCTCTTCTCCTGCAAAGTTCTAGCCGGTATTAACGTTCCAAAGTTTGAAGAAAAGGGTTTTGCAAATCAAAAAGTGCTGCGAGTATCATCTTAAAATATCTGTGCATGTGTATTAATTCACAATTTGACAGTTACAATATTTTATAATATGTTGTTACCATAGTGTTCATAAGCATGGTTTTAAATAGACACAATTTTAAAGCATTTTCTTTCAGTTGGACATTGGCCTTGTTTCTATTTTTCTTTTTATAGTAATTAACATTTTTTTCTGTGCATTGTGCTATTTCCTTATGCTGGGCATTAATAGTGAAACCATAGCACAACAGAGTACAAAGACAGAAATCAGAGACCTCATGGCAATGACTATAGGCTGTTCAGCCAGGCCTATCCATCCTTGTCCTTTTCCTTCATATGAACATCTAAACCCTGTGTTTTCTGTGGTTAAAGAATTTTACCTAGAGCATCTTCTGGCCATTGATGTAATGAACATTATGATGTCCTGGTAATACTTTTTGAAACCGTGATTTCTAACATCGTGTAGGCATCTAGTTTCTCACAGAGAGAGCAGTATTAGTGGATAATGATGTGGCTGGTGACACAGAGGAAGCTGCAACTAAGTTTATCTTCCCTTGCTGTCCCTGGTCTGCACTGCTCATGCACCACAGATCTGACTGCATGCTCTCCCGAAACAGGCTCCACCTAACAAAAGGTCACAAGGTCTGATAAACTAATCTTGAAACACACAAGGCCCAATCCCAACCATGCAGTTTCTTGTGTGATTGGATTAGTGCCTTTCTGTAGAGTGTTATCACATGACCTCTAGAGACATCCACACTTCTGCTGAGATCCAAGACTAAATTGTCAGGAGCAAATATCACAGCAGCTTTCAGCTATTCAAGCCACGCTGCTTTCAGTGCTAGACACTGACTGAAACTAGGGGAAGCTTGTCAAGAAAAAACCCAGTGCACACCTTCCTTCCCCCTGCCCTCCCCCTCCCCCAACACCTTCCTTCACCCACTGCATACCTTCCTTATCCCACTGCACACCTCCCTTATCCAGTGCACACCTCCCACAGCCAGTGCACAACTCCCACAGCCAGTGCACAACTCCCATACCCAGTGCACACCTCCCACAGCCAGTGCTCACCTCCCACAGCCAGTGCACACCTCCCATAGCCAGTGCATACCTCCCTTATCCAGTGCACACCTCCCACAGCCAGTGCTCACCTCCTACAGCCAGTGCACACCTCCCTTATCCAGTGCACACCTCCCACAGCCAGTGCACACCTCCCACAGCCAGTGCTCACCTCCCACAGCCAGTGCACACCTCCCATAGCCAGTGCACACCTCCCACAGCCAGTTCACACCTCCCTTATCCAGTGCACACCTCCCACAGCCAGTGCTCACCTCCCACAGCCAGTGCACACCTCCCTTATCCAGTGCACACCTCCCTTATCCAGCGCACACCTCCCACAGCCAGTGAATACTTCCCTTATCCAGTGCACACCTCCCTTATCCAGCGCACACCTCCCACAGCCAGTGAATACTTCCCTTATCCAGTGCACACCTCCCTTATCCAGTGCACACCTCCCATAGTCAGTGCACACCTCCCACAGCCAGTGCTCACCTCCCACAGCCAGTGCACACCTCCCACAGCCAGTGCACACCTCCCTTATCCAGTGCACACCTCCTACAGCCAGTGCACACCTCCCTTATCCAGTGCACACCTCCCACAGCCAGTGCACACCTTTCTTAGCTTAGTATTCATGATTAGATTACTACTAAAATTATACTCTCGAGACTTAAGAAAGATATTTTTAACAATTTCTTCTCTTATAATCTGGTTCAAAACAGAGTCAGGTTGTTGGACTTGCTGTCCCTTTCACCTGGCTGCCAGCTTCCCTGATTCCCACCCTTTCTGACACCCACCTGCACTTGTGGAGTCTGCCCAGAACCATCCTGAGATAAAACCACTTTAGATACCCCATTTGCAAACCAAAATACAGTGGTCCCAAGGTTGAACACCAATCAACATTCAAGTGGTCCACATTGTGGAAGGTTGAGGTAAGACCACATAATGGTCTAAACAGCTACCCAACAAAGGAGTGAACAGAAGGCCAACACGAACTAGCACTGAAGACTGAATTCCAGATATCTAGGTCCAATAAAAAACACAAATAGTATGAATAATAAAGATAATATGTCCCTTCCCCAAACTATCATCCTTACTGTACTGATTTTTGAGAAAAGCACCATAGATAATGCCCAGGAAAATGACTTCAAAATAGCAATTATTAAGTACATTAAATAATCTCAAAGAGGACATGACTGAGGAACACAAAAACACAGTTGAATAAAATAATGAGATCAGTTCAAGATAAGAAAATGGAATTAATAAAGACATAGGATCTCTGAAGAAAAGCCAAAACGACATAAACTAGAGAAACTCAGGACATCAAGCAAAGACCTGACAGGAAGTACAACCAACATAGGAAGTGGATCACTCAGTCAAAGAAAATAGTAAATGTCAAAAGTCCCAAGAGAAGGACATACATGAAATCTGAGACACTAAAAAAATACCAAACCTGAAAATAGTCAGTATATACGAAGGAACAGAAACCCAACTCAAAGGCACAGAAAATATTTTCCACAAAATCATAGAAGAAATTCTCCTAATCTAAATTGATGTCTACTAAGGTGCAAGAAGCATTCAGAATACAACATATCCAGGACCAGAAAAGCAATTCTCCACAACATATACTAATCAAACATGAAATGCACAAGACAAAGGAAGGGTATAGAGAGCAGGAGAGAAAGATCCAGTCACATATAGAGGCAGGCCCATCAGACTAATAACAAATTTTCAGTGGGGACATTAGAAGGTAGAAAGGCCTGGATGGATGTTCTACAAGTTCTAAATGACCACATATGGCAGCCCAAACTTCTGAACAGTGCAAAACCATCGGCTGTAATTGCAGGAAAAAGAAAAACTTTCCATGATTAAAGCATACCAAAGAGGGCACAATGAATATATAATCCCAGAAGACTTAACCACCAAGAAAAAAATCACTAAACATTATTTAATAATAGCCCTCAATTTTAGCAGTCTAAGTCCCCCGCTTGAAAAAGACAGAGACTAACAGATTGGATCTTTTTGCCTCCAAGAAACACAACTTACCACTAAGTACAGGCACAGCCATATGATGGAAGAAGGTATTTCAGACAAATGAAACAGAAGCATCTGGTAAAGTAGTTTTCAAACCAAATCTAACCAGAAGAGAAAGGGAAGGACATTTCATACCCATCAAAAGAAAAACCCACAGAGAGGATATCATAATCTAAACTTTCATATACCAAACACAAGGATACCCAACTTCGTAAAACCAAACATTAGATATAAAGATCATAGACTGACCCCAAGGCAGTAACAGTGAGAAGCATTACCAGCTATGTATCTGACAGGGCTACATTTCTAGAATATACAAAGAACTGAAAAATCTGAGCAACAAGAAAACAAACAACCCAGTTAGAAATTGGAGCATACATCTAAACAGTTCTCAAAAGATGAAACACAAATGGTTTAGTTCTCTTTTAAATTTCTTTTTATTGTTGCTTTTGTTTTGAGACAGGTTCCCCCTATTAGGTAGCCCTGGCTTTCTTGAAACACATATACTAAGCTGGCTTTGAATTCATGTTAGGATAAGATGAAATCTCAAAGTAGTTTTAACTTGTATTTCCTTGATAGCTAAATATTTCAATTAAAAAAATCTAGCTGGTTATGGTGGCTCAAGTCTTTAATCCCAGCATATGCCAGGCAAAATGACCAAGATCAAAAGATCAAAGAAACAGACCACAGCAGATGCTGGTGCTGGGGGTGCAGGCAGGGAACACTTACTTATTCATTGCTTGAGGCAGTGTAAGTTAGTACAACCACTATGGAAACGGCTGTCGATTTAGAGGTTCCTCAAAGAGCTGAGACCAGATCTGCTACATGATCCAGCTGTACTCTTAGACATATATCCGAAGGATTTTATTATGCTAGTCCATGTTTGTCAGTAAGTCTAAAGCAAGTGTCCTGTAAACAATAGTGAAATTTCGGATTTTGTCTTTATTTAGTTACTCTATGTCTTTGAAGTTATTTGACTCTTTGTCTTTCTCCACTGTCTTCCTCTTTATTGTGATATTTTCTGATTCATTCTCATTGTCTAATTTTGTACCTGATGTATGTATTTTTCTTGATTACCAAGGCATTAATATCTAATTATCAGAAAGCATAAGCTCATATTCTCAGCTCATAATCTTCTTCCCTTCACCCAGCTAAACTGACCCTTTGCTTGTTTGTTTCCCCATTGCTGTCATAGAAGGCATCTTATGCTGTGCGATTTCAACATCTCTAGTTACATGCATTTCTCACACTTTTGTTTCCTAACTAGTGCATCATGACTAAGTGATGCACGGACTATCTTCCCGGAGTCACAGTAGTCTTGAGTTCTCACTGGTGTGTGAGTGACTTTCTTCCTTACCGCTGACCAGCTCTCGACTGGAAGAACCCCTTTTACACCTTTTGTGAGGTATATAAAGTTTATTTCACTTTATTTGGGAATGTACTTTTTATTTTTTGCATTTTGAAGTATTCTTCATTTTGGAAGGGCAGCTTTGATGGAGGTTGTATTTATGCTTGCCAGTTTTTTTTTTCTTCATGCAGCACTTTGAATAGATATCCTTGCCCCTTCTGCCTGGGAGGTTTCTGTGGAGAAATATGCTGGTAGCTTTAGGAAGGCTCTCCTTAATGCTTTTTCTTCTGCTACTTTCAAAATTCTTCTTCATTTCTGACATTTTGAACCTAACATATGCTGCTGTGAATCTCTGGCTCTTGCTGGAGTTTGTAGTCTCCTTGTGTCTCGGTATCTATTCCTTTTTCAGATTATGGAAAATTTTAATTTTTATTCCTTCAAATGAGTTTTATTTCCCCCCCCTCTCATTATCCATTAACTGTTTGAGGTCTTGCCCTTAGGTCATCTCTTCTAATTTACCTCTTTTATCTTTCTGACTGAACACACTACTCCACTTTGATTATGGAATCCCCTTCTGTCATTTCAGTGCTATTTGAGGCAGCAGTGCTCTGTAAATATTAAGTGGATGATTCCAGAAGCAACCAATTCAAAATCTGTACTCTAAGCAGCCCAATGGGCTCTCCTGCTCCATCCTATCTCCGCATGTTCGTCAGGGCGACTGTCCGTCTATGTTATCTATCCATCTGTTAGATAAGTAGCTGGTAATCTAGCATGACATTCATTGTGTTTTTTTATTATGTATATAATGCTCTGTGTGTAATCCTGCAGTACAGAAAGGGCCACCAGATCTTATTACAGAAGGTTGTGAGCCACCATGTGGTTGCTGGGAATTGAACTCAGGACTTCTGGAAGAGCAGTCAGTGCTCTTAACCATCTGAGCCATCTCTCCAGCCCAGGCATTCATTGTGTTTTAAGCACTATGTTCAGTAACCTTTATTTTACCTAATAATGAACCCAAGGCGCCAAGTAATGATGCCAGTAATTTTGTTAACACTTCCTTTAAGCGAAAAGAGAAAGCTCTCACTTAGGAAAGACAAAAATCATGTGTTAAAGCTCCAATCTTATGTTCATGACATTCTAAGGAAGAAAAGTAATAAATTCATGGTGCTTTGGGGGTTGTACTTCAAACTTCACATTTTACAAGTTCTGTGCAGGATAAATTATTACTAAAGAAGGAAAAGGCATTGGGTTTATATATTATTTATAGCATTTACAGGTAACATGCACAATCTTCAGTTTCAGGCTTGCAAAGAGTTTTGAGTGTGTCTTCATGGATAAGAGGCAAAGGGATGCTATAATTTCATATATCATAAGTCAATTCTAGTCTTTGATCTGTTTCATCATGTAGGCTATTTAACTCCTGCAGTGAGCTATTCGGTTTAATTTTTACATTCTTTAGCTCCAATATTTTTATTTGATTCTTAATTTTTTCAATGTTTTGAAACTTTACACTTTAACTGTTTAGAGACAGGTCTCTCACTGAAACTGGAGCTCACTGACTGCTAACAAGTAGATCAGTATCATAGTTAGAGTTTCTACTGCTGTGACAAAACACCATAACCAAAAAGTAAGTTGGGGAAGAAAGAGTTTATTTGGCTTACACTTCTCTATTACTGTTCGTTATTGAAGGAAGTCAGAATAGGAACGCAAACAGGGCAGAAACATGGAGGCAGGAGCTGATGCTGACACACGGAGAGGTGCTGCTTACTGCCTTTCTCCTTGTAGCTTGCTTTGCCTGCTTTCTTATAGAACCCAAGACCATCAGCCCAATGATGGTACCACCCATAATGGGCTGAGTCCTCCCGGAATAATCACTAATTAAGAAAACACCCAAAAGACTTACCTACAGCTAGATCTTATAGAGGCATTCTATCAATTGGGGATCTCCTCCCTCTGATGATTCTAGCTTGTGCCAAATTGACATAAAGCTAGCCAGCACAGTCATTGAGATCCAGAGAGCCTCCTGTTCCTGTTCCTCAAGTATTAAGGTTATGAGCACATGTCCCTGTATCTTGATTTTTACGTAGTTTCTGGGAATATGAACTTAAATCCTCACTCTTGCAAGGCAGACACTTTACTGACAAAATCACCACCCCAGGCCAGATATTTTTAAACTGAATTTTAAGTAAGTTTCCAATTGCAAGGAGTTTTCAGCTTATTTTTTTCCCCCAGAGTTTGTAACCCCTTGCTCCCTTTAAAATCCTTGTATGGTTCCTGCAGCTGCAAGGAAACATTTTGTTCTCGATAGCCTCAGGTTTTAGGTATGTCCAGTTCAGCTGGTGTTCTGAAACAGGCGAGACAGGAAACATCCCAGCCAGCTCCAGAAGGCCAAACTGCGGGCACAGGCTACCTCTTCTCCTGCTCACTCCTTGCTGCACTTTTTTCAGTTAGATTTAGGCAAGGCAGAAATCAGGTCAACAGGTGGCCTCCCAAAGTCTGAATGTTGAATCTGTATCCAGTCTCCTCTTTCTCTCTCCAAGGAGAAGCTAGGAGCCAGGAGTTTTCTGCCACTTGTAGTCAAAAGTAAGATGGAGGCCAAATGAGTTCTGTGCTGTCGCCTGCTACCTTCATGTCACCCGGGGTCCAGCAATCTCTTTACTTGTTCCTGGATTTCTCACAGAAGGCTCTGGTCTGTAAAGTGCTGAGCTTCATAGGTGGTAGGAGGGTCCTGCACTTCTTTTTTTAGCACCTTTCCTGCTGTGCAGTCTCCTTTATGTCGCATCTCGTTAGGGGTGGGCATGGCCGCGTTATGTCACTGAACTGTTCCTCCACTGCTGATGATGCTCAGCCATTCTGCTAATAGAAACTGCCAGTGTTGTCCATATGAGGGGCCACTTTTCGTTTTGTAATTAACATGCAACCTCTGGGATGAAGCTTTGTGTCGACCGCATTTCTTCCAATGGTTCTAGAAGTTACTGATTCTTGTCTAAATCAGTTGTCTTTGGTTCATTGTGGTGATTTTCCAGTCTCACCACTCCTTCTGCGTAGATGCATTGATCATATATAACACACCCATCCTTTTGCCATATTTTCAGTATGTCTGCAATATTGCTTACTGATGCTGAAACTATTTCAAATTTGGTCATTAAGAGCCTCTTAAAGCTGACTTTTGTCCTAATTAAAAAAAACTCACTGTTTTATGAGGGCTAACTGTATCATAATCATCACTGGTACAAGATATTCCAGACTCAGTTTGTATTTTCCAGGTACCTAACTTGGATTAAGTCTTTACTTCAAAAAGTTGTTACTTTTGAGGAGAATTGACATTTAGTTTAATGTGGGGACTTGTAAAACTGGATTGCATTGATGTCATGTGACTCTGGTTACCTGGATGCCATTGATGTCATATGACTCTGTTTGCCTGGATGCCATCGATGTCATATGACTCTGGTTATGTGGATGCCACTGAGAATCAGGTGACTCTGGTACCAAAGTTTGGAATATTTGTTCCTATTTATCTCCTTACATCAAAACCAAGTACCCCGAGTATCCTTTCCCTCCCTTTCTACAGTTCCCCACAGCACTGCTTTAGTCATTCTTTGTCCCAGACAGTACACGAAAACGTCCGTAATTCTAGTGAAAAAACACAACACAAAACTATTTTACAGGTTGGACATTTTCATTCCGAGTCTTACCCTTTTATCTTATGGAATATATGTAGTCCAAATGCTTGCTCAGAATCATTTAATCTATTTTCCTGTAGTATGTGAAGAGACTGTAACATTCCAAGCGGGTTATTTGCTCATTGTTTTCCCCTCACACTTTCTCATTTACTATTTTATTTCAAAATCAAAGCCTTGTTCACTGAAACACTCCTCCTGTCTGTCTCTCACTTCAGCAGGTAACTGTGCAGTTTTTCTTTGATGCACTATTCCTATATTTTCTTTCATCCAATTTGATGAGCATTTGTGTGTAACTTTTTAGATTTACTATGGAAGTCAGGCTGCACTGAGAACTCTTTTTCTCTTCTCTGTTTCTCTTCGTGTGTGTGTGTGTGTGTGTGTGTGTGTGTGTGAAGAATTGAACATAATTTCTGTTTTTAAGTGCATAATAGGCTGTGTAGCTGCAACAAAGATGATTTAACTAGTCTCTAGCAGATGGATATTCAAGTTGTTTCCACTACATAACTTTGATAGTTATTGTATATTCCAGTTATATGTGAAAAGTAGACACTTTAATACTTTTGTCTGTGAAATATGACTTCTAAAATCAAAACTGCTGCACCAAAGGTTTTGTATGCAATGTTTGTTGTGTCTGTATATTTCACCATGTTTCACAGTCACTGGGACACCTGAGGGCCAGCTTTCACAGTCACTGGGACACATGTGAGCTAGCTTTCCAACCCTTGCTAACAGAATTGTTTGACATTTCTTCTTTTTAAAAATCCTCAGAGAAAAGACATGGTATTTCAAAATAATTTTGTGTTTTATTATTTTGAGCAGAACTTAGCAATTTGTCACAAATTTTAAGGTCTCCTCACATGTTTTGTTGGGAGAGATAGAAATATAATTATGTATATCTGCCTGACCTCATGAAAAGTCTATAGTCAAGGTTTCAAGACAGATTTTAACTTCAAACATTTGCTGGCAGGAGAAGATGATGAATTACTATCCACGGAGAAGATACTATGTACCGAAAGTTTTATGATATTTTGTAACTATGAAACAGAACAAAGCTATATCTTTTAAATCAAGAAGTTCACAAACAATGAGAAAAGAGGGAAAATTAGTTATAGCACCATGGGAAAGCTGTGCTTAATCCACGATTTCATAAGCTAATAGAGGAGAAATCTAAACAAAACTGGAGTGTGCGGGAACTCTAGGGAAAGGAGTTTCATGAGTTCAGATCCCACTAATGCTATCATTGATGCCTTTGGGCCACTGAGGAAAATGGATGGAGAAAACAACACCCAGATACTAGGGTAAGAATGTAGTGATAAAACATAATAAGGAGAATAAAAGCCCCCAACTAAGTGAGGGGGGGTTACATGATCAGAAGCTCAGACCCAGCAGCTGCAACAACATGGCAGTAAGTCCCTTAGCCCACTATCATAGGATGTGCTCTGGCCGTGGAATCACAGATCATAGATGTGTCAGTTAATTTTACCTGACCAAATGAAGTTATTGTCTTTTTAAGGCCCTTTGTCTTATGATAACTTTGTATAAAGACTTACTGTGCTTAGTAATCTCTGTAACTATGGGAACCCTCCTGAGACATAATGGGAAGCACTGAGGTGAACGGCACACAGATTCTTTTCTTACACAATGGAAAAGATGCGCATGTACTAATGACACTAAATAACTGAAAATTTTACCCTTCAAAACTAGAGAATTATTTGTTGTTTTTAGTGTAACATTTGTTATGTGTGTTCCTAGTCTGCTTGAGTATAATAATCACCCCAGTTAAGCACATGACAAATACCCGAGCCTTAAAACTCCCCTGGAAGTCCTAATGCATTGAATGAACATTTATCCAAGGCTCTTGTGTAGTGCTCCCTACTGGACTGTTCTCAGTGTCTAAGGCAGCAGCGGTGGTTCACCTTTTCTATAACAGAGTGTTCTGTAGGACTAGATGACAAGGGAAAGCATAACACTTCTCATCAGGAAAAGCAAAGTAAGTCTCCTTTCAGCTGAATTTTACACATTAACATGCAAAGCATAGTTTTCAATATTTAATGGGACTTAATTTCTCTTCACACGGACTGTTGCCATGTGAAATTTGTTGTTTAGATTGTAACTGACCCACGTGTTACTTCCAGTTTAAGATGCCCAAATTTATGTTTATGTTTCTTTGATTTGGCTTTGGAATTTGGAAGAAGGGTGTTGAGGGCATGGTGAGAGAGTGCTCTATGTATTGAGCACACGGTGAGAGAGTGAGTACATCAAGCTGAGAGAGGAAAAGAATGGACAATGGGCATAGAGATTGTGGCCACTGGTCCTGCGGGATGCAAAGAAGGAAAGACACACACTATGTGTATGAAACTGCCCCCAGATGCCAAGCAAGAGTGGTGAAAGCATGAGTCCTCTGGCAGGCTACACAGTCCTTTGGATGAATGAACAAAGCAAGCACTGACTTTATTCTCAATCAGAGAAATATTAGTGACCCAATACTACTGTGTATTTGCTGAACATAAAGAGACTCAGAATATCTTATCTGGAGACTCCAAATAAAAACAGTGTAGGAGGAAGGTGGCATCCTTGACACTGAGCTGTCCGAGTAATACAGAGACACAGTTCTGCCCAGATGAAACAACTCCATTCCTTATACCTAGGGATGTGGGTTAGGACAGATGGAATTGGAAGCTTAAAATGTATGGTTTTCCTTACTAGCCCATTTTGTATAAACATACATGCCATAAATCACATAGGGATTTCTTTATTGATGACAAATGCAATCATTATCACTCAATACTTTTTGTTAATTTAAAAATTTAAATTTTTTAATATGCATGAGTATTTTGCCTTCATATACTTCTGTGTATCATGTGTGCATGCCTGGTGCTTGTGGAGGCCAAAAGAGGCCACCAGATGCCTTGGAGCTGGAGTCACAGCCAGTTGTGAACCACCATGCAGGTGTTGGGAATCAAATGAAGGTTCTCTGGAAGAGTAGCCAGTGCTCTTAACTGCTGTGCCACCTCTCCAGATCCTATCAATTTTAACTTTCACAACCTTAACTAGGATTTTTCTCATCATTTAAAATATTTAAAACATCTATTATCTATTTATCTATCTCTCTTTTATCTATCAATAATTATATATATGGCAGATTTGTTGAATTGTGACTTGATCAGGAATATCTGTATCTGAGAGCACTTTTGTCTGTGCTTGTGAGTATGTAGTAAACAATGACTCTGGGGTATTTCTTGTGTGTGTGTGTGTGTGCGTGTGTGTGTGTGTGTGTACCACATGTGTACATGTGGGCACATGAGCGTGTGAGCCATAGGTTGATGTTGGATGTCTTCTTCAATTGACTGGCACTTTTTTTTGGGATAGGATCTCTTATTAATATGGAGCTCACCAATTTGGATAAACTGGCTGGACAGAGATCTCTCTGTCTCTACTTCCCTAGTGCTGGAATTCCAGGCGCATGCCTGTGCACCTGGTTTTTTATGTGGGTGCTGGGGGTGGGACTCAGGGCTTCATGCCTTCATGAGAAGTGGTTTTCTAGATGAGTCATCTCAGATTCTGAGGTATTTTTGCAGCTGTCTCCAATGGTACAGTATAATGTAACCTAATTTCCTTTACCGTTTACCTGGAACAAACATAAATACTTCAGGGTCTGCTCTTTAGCCTGTGTACTCTAAAACCTGGTTAACCTCCACAATAGAGGGAGAAGTCAGATATTTTGAAGAGACATTGAATTTTAGAGTGTTTAAAATTTTAAAAACTGTGGGAAATTAAAAATTTGAGCTGCGTTTTATGTTGTGATAGTCATATTATCTTAAGATCTCAGGGAAAAACAAGTGAGAAAAAATGGTGGCTTCATAGTCATTAATTTGTGTGGCCAATGTTTTATCAAGCAACAGAAAGCAAGCTAGGACACAAAAGTGTAGAGCTCTCTCTCTCTGTCTCTCTCTGTCTCTCTCTCTCTCTGTCTCTCTCTGTCTCTGTCTCTCTGTCTCTCTCTCTCTCTGTCTCTCTGTCTCTCTCTGTCTCTCTCTCTCTCTCTTTGTGTGTGTGTGTGTGTGTGTGTGTGTGTATGTAGATGACCTAGCAATTCAGAGTACTTGTTGCTCTTTCAGAAGGCCAGGCTTGGTTCCCAGCACCCACATGGTTGTTTACAACTCCCCATGACTCCAATTCCAGGGTATCTGATGCCCTCGTAGGGTTTTACACAGGTACAAGGCATACATATGGCCCACAGACATATACGTAAGTAAAACATTTATGCACATAAAACAAAAGAAATTAATTTAATAAAAGCTCAGCTAGAGAGTCCCTCTATGGGGGAAATGTGTAAAATAACATGCAATTTGAAGGAGCCTTCATGGAGGAGCTGTGTAAAGAAACATAGATGTAGAAGTCCCATCTTTGGGATTCAGCATGCTTGAGTAGTATTCACCAACACGAGAGAGATATTCATAAAACTATTTTGCATCTTGCTACCCAGGTGACAATAAGTTCTTATGATCAACATATTCTTTTCATAACGGAATCTATACAGAAACTGGATTTAAATCCCAGTCATCAAAACATCGGCATTCATCTCATATCAGAAGTTTCCTGGCCCATGACACTGGAAATCACTGAAAGACAGTCAAGGTTTTCTCTCCTCTGTTGTGCTAGTCATCATTGTACTTCTCTAATTGTGTTATTTTCACTTGATTGATGATTCTTTTTAGTCACAAAAATACTTTGATAGTGTAGCAGGAGGTTATTCAATTTAAGGAGTTTTTGTCCTTGCTGTTTTCTTTTAAAGTTTAACTCTAAAATGCACTTAATTGTAGCCACCTCTTACTCAACATTGATGTTCTAACACCTTCAAGTGTTAATGCAAGGGACAATATTTTAAAAGGTCTTTAACTACAGCCCCGACTATATTCTCTCTTTTCATCAATTGTGACTTAATGCACCTACGTCTGTGTTTCCAGTACTTATGTACTTTTTCCTAGGAAACAATGTCACTTAATATTTTCAGAAACTATCACCTTTAACCTTCAGTTAAGGCTATATTATCATGTGATCATTCAGCGACCATCTCTCAAATCTGCTATAATTACAATTTCCACCTTTCTCACAGCTACCACACGCTATGACCTGATAAGGAGTTTTTCATTCCCATTCTGACCTAGTAAAACACCTGATAAAAGTCACCTGCTAACTTCATATAAACTTCACTGAAGCTGGAGGTTTTGACCCTTGAACATAGCTTTCTTTGACCATTTAATTTAGGTATTAATATTCCTGGGAATCACGCCCCATTCCTCACTTTGGTATCCCAGGCAGACATCACTAATGACAGCACACATCCTCATGGACGGAGTCTAAATGTAGACTTCACAAGCACCTGTCTCCACCAGGTAGAGAGAATCCCTACCCTCAACTCAACTTTTTGTGTACCAGATGAATCATTTCCAATCAAATCACTGTCTTTCTCAGGGTACATGTCACAAGTTCCCAGTTAATTTGAACCAATTTTTATTTACTGAAAATAATTATCTTTGGAAAGTTTTCCAATCTAGAAAGAAAAATTTGTACGTCAGCATAAATTGGCACCAAGGTCCACATAACCTTTGTTGTTAGAATTTTTAGAGTAAAAAGTTTGCTTTTTTATTCATGTAAAACACTACTTATTAGATAATAGGCAAAAAATTTAAGGTCACTTTTAATGAGTGACTGATTTTTAAATTTATTCTGTGCTGAGTGGAGATCATTTGGTTCACAAAGTTCAGAGACAATAATACCAGGAGAACTTCAAATACTAAATTACCAATGACTGTAGACTGGTTCCTTTTGCATCATTCCACCCGAATCTTGTAAAGTACAGATTCAAGGGTCTGAAAACCATTGATGAAGTTTTTACCATTTCACAGGTAATTAACCAAGTTGGTTCATAACTACACACTGGTGAACTTACTTTTCCCTGTACAATACTGGGAAGAAATCCATACAGTGTAATTAAAAATATAGGTAATCTAGAAGAAGGGGGTAATTTGTGGAGTGTAAACCAGAAATATCTGTTTGGGGAGGGCTCAGAAGTTTGATAACCTTCCTAAAGGCTGGAAGTTTCAAAGGTTCCTGAGGTGTGAACTCATGCAGATGTTACCAAAGATTGAGTTACCTTTTCATCTATCTCATTTTCTAGCTGCTAAAATATAGATCTTCTGTTGAATAGAGTAGATGATGAAAAATACTTGCAGTTTTATTTATAGCTCCTGTAAAATTAAGGTCAAGCTAAGACTCTTTCAAATTTTACTGTTTATTTCTATCTTCAACTTTTCTCCTGATAAGAAAAAAATGTTGTATTTGGAGATAATTGCATTTTTCGTCTTGAATATTGCTAAAGCCATGGGTAAATCCATATATTTGAAAGTAAATTTTATATCTGCTTTATTCTGTTCTTCTTTATGGAAGAAAATCACTAACAGCCTTTCCCTACTGCAGCTCACTTTAATAGTTTTTCTTTCACCACATGTTTTTATGATACTCAGCTCTAGGAAAATGAATTCACCAGTGGCTCACTGCATTGCTGATGCATAAGCATAAAAATAAGAAGGAGAAAGAGCAGCACACCATTCCTTAGGGATGCTCTGTGAGCTGGCAGGGCAGAACTGAGCATGGATGGAAAGCAAGAGTGGCAGTTGGTTATCCAACTCCTTTCTTTGTACTTAAAAATCTGTGCTTTAGCAGGGCATTGGTGGTGGACACCTTTAATCCCAGCACTCGGAGGCAGAGGCAGGCAGATTTCTGTGAGTTCGAGGCCAGCCCGGTCTACAGAGGTAGTTCCAGGACAGCCTCCAAAACAATACAGAGAAACCCTGTCTCGAAAAACAAACAAAAAATCTGTGCTTTTTGTATCAGAGAGGAGAGATGATGAGATGAGAGAGTGGGACAGTGAGGGGGATGGGAGAGAGGGAAAAAGGGAAGAAATAGAGAAAGATGGAGAGAGTACAGTGAGAGAAGAGGGGATGGACCAGAGGACAGAGGGGCGAGAGGGGGAAAAAAGAAAGAGGGAAGATGAGAGAAAGAAGGGAAAGAAGGAGGAGCATGGAGGAGAGGAGAATAGTTTCATTTCCCACAGCAGCAAGTTTCATGCTATTTGATTCATAACTACTTAATTCCCTATTTCCTCCTCAAGGTAATTTTTATGCAGCTTGCCATTTTAAACATTATTTGTTTGAAGAATGACTCCAAGTACTTACTGGGTTGAGAACCACAGTGAAAAAGAGCTCCCCTCCATGAATACTCTTGTCCAGTTCCTTGGGGCCACCTGGATATTCCTTGTAGAAAATTGTGTGAGTGAAGAGTCCACAGGTTTGTCTTGGAAGAACCTGAAGGAAAGATGGCCATGTAAGGAGAAAACTCTAGTTACCTCCACCGAACCTTAACTTGTCTTTCTTCATGGAAGGAGATATAAACAAAGGTGTTTTGTATCGAACTCTAACTAGGCCCTGGAAGAACCCTCCACTGTTGGGAATGAAAAGATCATATAAAGAAGAAGGGACAGGAGGGGAAGTTAAAGAAATAATTAAAACTGAAATAGATTTCAAAGCATTCAAAGTCAGTGCTTTTATTATGGAGTCTAGTATGTTTTAGCATCTTAAAAAATAAAATTTTAAGCTGGGCGATGGTGGCACACACCTTTAATCCCAGCACTCGGGAGGCAGAGGCAGGCAGGTCTCTGTGAGTTCGAGGCTGTGCTGGACCGATAGCCTCCGAAACAATACAGAGAAACCCTGTCTCGTAAAAACCAAAAAAAAATTTTAAAGTCAGACTTTAAAATACTTCAACTGTATATAATCCTCATTGGTAAAGTGTGAATTAGTACTTTTACTAAATGTTTGGAAATGAAGTTGGTTATTTGCATGGTTCTTCCTAGTAAGTGGCATTTTACATAGAATACACAATTGAAAAAAAACAAATCAGTTTCTGCTCTAGTGTGAAAATACTGCAGCAAGGGGCCCCAAAGTCCAAGGGTGAAGACTGCCAGATCCAAAAGTAAGAGTATATCTGTTCAGTTATTTGCTTTAGAAAGTGCCGCAAACAAGATGACAAACTGTCACTTAGCAAAAGATGTTTTCATCCTTTGCTTCTAATTATGGGGTCTTTTCCCCACCTAGGTCCAGATTTCCTGGTTACATGAAAGTGCAATTATAAAAGAAGTTGTGCAAGATTTGCTATTTGTCTGAACAGCACTGTGTGATAATTTACTTTAGTACTTGAAGTATTCACAGGGAATACAACCCTAAGCTCAATTAATGCTCTGGGCATTTCTGAGTCAATCAAGCCTCTATACATCTCACTTATTTTGCTAAAACACATACAGTGAGAAGATACTTTGCCTTACACTTGTTAAACTATTTCAGTTTAAACAGCTCGTATGCTACAGAAGGGATGGGAAAATTTCTCTCAGAGAAGGGTGGCAGTGTACCACTGTGAAACTCAAACTTGGAAACTGTAATCGTTGTAGTTGCTGATGGTTCTTGGGAAATGGTGAAACCTCAGTCAACACATATCAAGGCACACCAATATAATGCCTAGACAGACTTCATACAGGCAGCATTGCTAATAGCGAAGTGACCAGTAAGAAGACTGCTGGCCGCTGTGTGTGTGTGTGTGTGTGTGTGTGTGTGTGTGTGACAGTTAGACTGGTGAGAGGCCCTACCCCTGGGCATCCCTTTACACACATATGTAGATGTGAGTCTTGTTGTTCAGAGGCCTCTGTGTCCAGACAGTCTCATTTAACAACTGGACTCAGAGTTCAGAACGTAGTTTTCTATTCATTCCTTACGTGTGAGGATAAAAAGTTCCCAATAAATAGACTTTGTGTTCCCAGGGAACACATGAATTCAGAGGAGAGTAAGAAAGCTGCAGGTCTATTTGAGAACCACAGTACTTCAGAGTTATGTAACTAGGTTAAAATGAAAGTTAGATGGGGTAGGAATAGGTAGAGTGTGGCAGGGAAGTCATTCACAGTGAACAGAGTGTTCCCTGCTGGGCAGTGGAAGACAGAAATGCAGGTGGGGAGCTGAGCATCTCCTGTCTGTAAAGGATGCATTAAAGAGTGTGGTAACAGCGGAGACTCCCAAGATTAGAGAGGTCAGGAGGAGTCAAGGGCTGGCACTGCCTACTGGATAGCTCTCATTGAAGATGGGCAGAAGGTGAAAACTGACCAAGTGGGAGCTCGTACCACTGTCAACATGAAAACCAAGCAGTGAGTTAAAGAGAGTGGCAAACGAAAAGATACTCTAAAGGGATTATTGTGGGAACTCAGAGAAGGCTTGGAAATCCTAGTAGGAAGTTTGAATTATATAACTGAACTAGTGATAGCAGGATCAACAATGGCTTATAAGGAAAAATGCCTTTAAGTCTTCTGATTTCACTTCAGTTAGAAAATATGGGTCTGGTACATGATTTCGGGTTCATGCCTCAGTCCCTAGCCTTTCCTTCCCATCTCTATTAGGAGGACATCCTGCTCTTCAGCTCATATTGTGTGTCTGTTTTGGTGACTTCTGGTGATATCCTGTCTCTCTTCCTGCATAACCTATAGCCTGCTGAACACTTTTCATCTGGAAACTCTCATGCAGGAGCCCACGGATTTAATCCCCACAAAAACAGAATGACAGGGACAATTGTGTCAAAGCAGGAAATCCGCCTGAGCTTTGGTTACCTGCAATAGTCATGCATTTGCAACACAGGCAAAAGACAATTTAGGAGGTGTGGGAAATGAAGTCCTTTGGGCAGAAGCAGAAACAGAACAGAACCATGCTGAATATCGTCTCCAGAGACCGAAATTCACCCCTGTAGGGCTGCCTATGACATCACAACAGCAAAAGACAACCAAATGCTTTTGAAATTATGACCATGGACAGGCTTTTAAAACTCTCCCATCAGAAGACTGCCTGAAGGAGACATGATACATTCATTTTGAGCACCAGGGAATGGAAAGTTGGGAGAAGAATGTGGCCATTATACCCTCATCTAGCATTTACAGCAGTTTTCTTTTTGAGGGACACATTGAGATGGGGGTTGACCCAAGTTAAACACCATCCTCCACTTGACTTTTTTTAAACATTAGAAAGCTGTGTGAAAAGAAGTCAGCTGTGCCTGCTCTAGGGAGTAGGTATCTGTTCACACGCATCAGTTTGACCCAATGCTCTGGGGCTCATCAGCTTCCTAATTGTTTCTTCACAGCGTGTGAGTCTCAATCAGAGGTCATTCCTACTTTCACTGATACTTTCCTTAAGTTGTCTGACTTGGGGGAAAATGGGGTTCAGTGACAATGAGAGGGCTCATGCTGTCTTAGGGAGCCACATATTCTGACACCATTGATGGCTTTTTAATAGTGCAGAAAACAAAACAAGATGGAAACACTCTGGAATAGTAACTTAACTCATGTCACCTTCATTTGTTCTCTGGCATCTGGAGACAATTCATGACCTCATGAGTGGCTTCTTGCTGCACTCACTGTAGCGTTTTGGGGGACCTGGCATAGTAAAGAGGTGAAACTTGGCCAACTTATAAAAGGGCAGGATGGTGACTACGGAGAGCTCTCACATGACTTTTGTAAGAAATGGTAGTCTAAAATTATTTCTAACTTCGATGTAATGTTTTCTTAGTATTTTTACACCAGTGATTGCTTGCCAGCAGGAGTGACAGGAAAAGAAGTTTTTATTTTATTTTTTCAGAGTTCTGTTGAACAGGAAGACATGGCTATCATTAGAATGCCTTCCTTAGGTATAACAACACTCTTCACACAGCATGCCCTCTCCTGAGTCACACTCTTAACACTTGGCTCTCCTTTTTCTTTGTCTGTGCATGTGTGCTGTCATCTGGAAGAACCAGCCAAACCCTACTCATGCCAGAAGCTCACCATGATGTTTTTGTGGATGAAGCCTCTCCGATACCTAGCTGGTTTCAGATGAGGATATTCTTCAGTGCTGGTGATTTTAATATTCCAAACCTTCTTCCAAGCCTCATAAAGCTGTACATGTACAGGGTAGACGCCCGAGTGGTGAGGGGACACTGCGTAGCCCATGTCGGTAGGAATGCCGTGCTCCTAAGACCAAGCAAACGCTCATTAGAATATGGGAAGGTTTGTCCTTTGTTTCTCCTACTTTCTTGAGTCTCACTACATAGTCTATGCCTGAACTTACTGTGAATTCAGTGATCCTATTGCCTCAGCCTCTCAAGTGCTAGGGTTACAGGCATGCAATACAATGCCTGGCTTTGAGGATTTGTCTTAATTCTAGTTTTATTTTAGTGTTTTGAAATTTACTATAAATGCATACACTTAGATCCATCATTAGTTATTGCTTGGTGGAATTAAAATGATACCTATTAAACCATTAGAATTCTTGAAGTTGGATAGCCATTGGCCAATCTTTTTATTGTGATGGTAACTGAGAGGTTGTAGGATGGACAAAACATCGTACTCCACTCAACACATTCTTGGCCACATGTTCATTCTACTGACAACAATTTCAAAATATTTAATGACAAACACCTTTTATAAACAATATTCAGCCCATTCCACTGGACACAAAGAGTAACGAATCTTCCAGGTTTAACTGGCTCACTCAAAGGATTTTGTTGTGTATGTTGTGCTGCCTACTAAGGTTGCTACATTTCTACTGGGGCCCCAGAACTGTGTGTCAGTAACACTACTAAGTCTCAGTACATCAACACAGACTTGATTGCAAACTGTAAAAAAGTTTCACAAAGCTTTTTTTTTAAGTAGAAGTCATCATTCAAGCAGAAGGTAACCAAAGAGACAATTTGAGAATTTACATGACTTCTAAATTAAAATTTCATACATAAAATGATACCAGCTAAGCCGGGCATTGGTGGCGCACGCCTTTAATCCCAGCACTTGGGAGGCAGAGGCAGGCAGATCTTTGTGAGTTCGAGACCAGCCTGGTCTATAAGAGCTAGTTCCAGGACAGCCTCCAAAGCCACAGAGAAACCCTGTCTCGAAAAACCAAAAAAAAAAAAAATGATACCAGCTAAAAACAAACACCCTCCAAACTACACATACACAATGTGTACTGAGGATGTGACTACTGACGGGTCAAGGTGTTCCTTATCTTTTGGTCCTGTCCAGATCCTGCCAAATCCCAGTGAACGCTGTCTTATTTTGGAGAAGATCTGGACCAACTCAGAATCACTGTAATTGTTCTCAGTTTCAGGTGGCCCACGAATCCTCATCCATTACTCTTGTCATAGAGATAGTTTCCCAGACACGAGGTGTGAAATCAGTCTTTTAGAAGAGCACTCAAGGTTTTAATATTGACAGATTTTTCCCTCAATTATTTGTTTTGCTTTCCGTTTGTATTTTTCAATTGCTTCACAACTTTTAAAGATTCCACTGAAATAATCTTCCTTCAAATTAGTCATGGTTTTCTTCACACCAAAGAGCAATTTCACACAGAGAATCACAGTATCAGGCTGTCAAACAGACTGCCTTGCAGAAGCGTGCTACAAAATGGACATAGACTGCACAGAGATTCGGTCAGCTTTGCTTCTCGAGCCAGAGAATATAAAAAAAGAGAGAGACGCACATGTAGCATCTACACACAAGAAATCTCTCAGTTAGGCATTGCCATCTCTCAGTTAGGAGCTCATTATGTCCCTTTCAGAACTTTACTCACTCTTCAAAACTCCCATCAGTTCTCTTTAGTAAGGATGCTCGAACTGAGAGCTACCCAGTGCTGCTGAGAGAAACAAGAAGAGGCGAGGAGCACACAAGAGGAAGACCGAAGAATGACTGGGGAGGGTTGGCAATTTTCCCTTAATCTTGAGCCTCTGCAGACATTTCAATACCTGTGCAATCATTATCATATAATTGAGGACTTCACTAACATAGAATAAAATACCTCCTTGCATCCCTCCCTAGTTTTAAATGATTCACATTGAGGCAATTTCTTCCACTAAGAATTGTGTACCAGTATGTAATTTTGTTAGAAAAGGGAGCTAAAGTATCAATCTCAAATGGTTGAAAAACAGGATGCAGCTTAGGTCAGATGAAAGAAGATGGAGTGCTATTAAAAGGAGCAATTGCATTTTAAGAACATCTTGGAGAACTTCGTGAAGAAGCTATCCACAACAGCCAGACTATATTACAATATCCAGAGATTCATTAGCAAAGACGTTGATCAAAAAGTCAAGGCGGTTTTTCAGTGCTTGCTAAGTACACTTATGATTCCAGGAAATTGGATGTATAACGAAAAGATGATTTGACACATAAAGAACATTTCCTTCCTTTGAATTCTTGAAGAATGTTTGACTACTACTATGGTATATTCAGACTTCATTTGTTTATTTGCTAGTTTTAGTTATTAACATTTCACCTTTTCTTTGCAGTCTGGTACAGTGATGGGGGCATTTCACACACATTTACTATCTTATGTTTGGGAGAAAAACTAACCACATCTAGTCTTTAGATCCATTTTATAGCTTTTTGCATAGAAGGCTACACAGCTCCAAGTGTTGAGACATCATTAATTCATATGTGAGACACATTAAAAATGGGAGTGTTGCTGAATGTTACCACCCCATCTCCAATGCTCTTGTGTGCAGTGATCTTAATACAAAACTTTACCTGTAAACTACGATGGTTCTGAACATTCATTTGTCGATTGATTAATTAGTAAAAGATGCAAGCTCCCTTTCTCTACCTCTACTGTGGATTTGGGGATCATATCTCATTTCTTTTTTTGTATGTGTGGGCCAATTCCTTTGAACCTGTCTAAATGCAACCATTTCAGAAAGCTCTCTGGTAGAGTAGGTCCCTTTGAAATTATTTTACATAAAGTCTATATAAAAATTTCCTATTAGTCTGCACCCAGTGCCATTAAATATAGCCCATTATTATATCCTACAAATACTACAACTAGTGCAAATTTTAAATGGGCCCCACTTTTTTCTAAGTTTACCACAGAAGCCCAGTACACTGTCACCTATGGTCATTTGGTATACGTTTCTAATATTCTATCTATTTTTCCTGACTTGCCTTCATCCAAACCATTCCCCATATAGTAGGCCAAAGAAATATTTTACAGACTCAAATATGATTATGTGACTTTCTCTTTAAAAACTTTCAGGCATTCCCCTTGCACTTAAATACAAAATTATAATCTGATCATGATCTCTGCATCATATAGCCCCTGCTTCTTAAATCGAGCCTTCCAATGTTTACTCCTTATGTACTCTTTCATCAAGTTTACCTTTCCTGAAATTCACCAAACACTTTCCTATCCCAGTATCATCCTATTCTGAATCTTTCTCTCTCTTTTTCCTGTTTGAGACAGGGTCCCTCCATATCACCTTGGCTGCCATGAATCTCACTATGTAGATGAGGGTGGCCTCAAACTCACAGATCTGCCTACCTCTGCCTTCTGAGTGCTGGGATTGAAGGCATGCACCTCTATTCCCAGCTTCTCACACTTACTTCTGAGTAAATTTACAGCATAGATTTGTCTACAAGAAATGCTGGTGAAATAGTGGCACACATGTTACGGGATTACTCAACCTCTTTGTGAATGTATTTAAGGTCCATTCCATGAGGCTGAACTCACACATGGTATTCCTAAAATGCCCAAGAATCTTAGACTACATAAGTTCATGGGCTTAGGGGGAAAGCCTACTACTATCATTCTGCTAAAGAAACTTAGCAATGAAATTACTCCTAATGGCTTGCCTTTGTTTCTCAAGGTGATACAGTAATGTTTTGTAAATATTCCTTTCTTTGTGCCTCTTCTACATTAAGCAATGACTCTAAGAAGTCTGGGCTCCATGTTATTCACCATTGTCTTACTAACTGCAAACAAGAACTAACGTCTGTGAACAGATGATAGTACAGTGCTGACACTGACCTTCTTTTCCCTTTTTAATTTTTCACGTTCTCAGTGGTCTCAGCTCAATTGTCAGTCCATCTGAAGTATGGTAACTCATTGAGAAATTTTAATAACTGCATAAATAATACTTGCAAAAGGTTGTAACTATAGTTGACACTATTATTTTAGAGGCAAAATTTAAATACATAATTTCAAAATAGTAAAGTATCATGTTATAAAATGTAACATTATAAGACTTTTCTGATGTTATCATTCAAGATTTTCCAAACAGATAACTTGAAAGGCAAGTAATGCTGTAGTTATTAGGAAAATCCCCTAAGACTAAAGGAAGAAGGAAAAAAATCAGCATTTAAGTGATCAAACAACACAATCACTTCATTACCAAAGCACTAACTCTGACAGTGTTTACTTATTTAAACTCTTGCTGGTAATTAAGAATGGTGTTTTACTTTTAGTGTTTACCTCAATTTCAATCTTTCTGGATAGAAGAAACATTTCCCATCCATGGCTAGACAGCCTACTGCTTTTTCCCAATTTCATAGGTAAGCAAGTCTGTAGACTATTGTAATTTCTAAGCCCGCAGTGGCAGTCTACAATCTGTTAGATACTCTGTCGTCTACAGAGAAAACAGCCAGAAACTGCAACAACGCTCTTTGGAAAACTTCTACATGATTTTCTTCTCTCTGTTTTGGTTGAAATGTCCCATTTTCTCAGAACACAGAAGCTCATGCTCTGTTAACTACCTCACAACACTGAGATTCACATTTGCAATTTGCACAAATTTGAGATAAAGTCTCCTTCTATTTACACTTCATATTATGGTGATGTTTCTAAGAAAAGGCTCCTTTTCTTTCACTTTTTAAATGGCTTCCTTTAGGATTGTGGCTGTTGGATATACTGTTTCACCGAGTACACTTATCTAGAAGATGGGAGCATATTTGGAAAATAAGATTAGAATCCAGGTTGGAGTACATTTACTTCATATAATTCATACACACCCACACACACATATATATGAATTATTCAAGATACTTGTCAAGTACAAGGAGCATTTAAAAGACAGTTTCTTTTCCTAAGGTAAAACTGATATCCCAAATACAGTCTCAGATCTTGAGTGCATACAGGGCCTGTGGTACCTAAGGGAGGAGACCATAATAGCAGGGATGGTTGAGGGTAAGTACAGAATGATAGTGACTGTAGTCAGAATGGACCAGTGTATGTGAAGACTTCAAAGGAAACTGAACAAAATACAGGATAAACTAGGTAACTCAGGATCTATCTCTATGATAGAGAGTTTGGGTTTGGTCAGTGTACTAAGATTGCTAAATACTAGACCAATTTCTATGATAAAAGACAGTATTTTTGATATGGTTAAAAATAAAACTCTTGGAAGATAATTATCCCAGGAACCTTATTTGTTTCACAATAAAATGTGAAATACACAACTTGTGTAAGCAAAAACTAAGTTTTAGATTAAAAGCACCATTTCCAGTAGGGCACAGTGATGCATGGTCACAGTCCTAGCACTCTGAAGATTCATGAAGGAAGATCATAAGTTCAAGATCAACCTGTCTTTAAAAGTTACACCAAAGTAAATGTTATATTGCTTTCACTTTATCTTTGTGATTTCATAAGTAATTTTTATGTTCAGATGCTAAACATAAATGCGCTATTTTTAATTTATGGTTTAAACTTAAACCAGCATACTTTCCCATTCTCATTTCACAGGAGTTATGACACATTTATAAACAGTTGATCAGTAATTTGTAGGTTTGGCTGCTGCACACCTCTGTTTTTCTTATATACGCTCTTCAATTTGTAGTACAGATGACAGTCTACTATGGCTATTATGTGAAAACCCTGCTGTGATGATAATGCTGTTTTGAATGAATTTTCCTTAAGGATTTGGAGTCTGCTGGCAGGAATTGTTAAATAATTTGCTTCTTCTTCCTCATTCTAGGCTCCTGGTAGGCAACTCCTAAATCCTTGTCCCAATTTCTCAAAGCCCCAAGTAGGGTTGGTGTTGTTTTACATGGCAAATCTGAGATCACATTTGAGCTGTCATGCCAGAAGGACCAACCATGCCATTAGAGAATGGGGCATTGAGGCAGGTAATAGAGTTGACCTCTGGGCAGGAGGGGAGAGTTGGAGAGTGAGTTTGGTCACAAGGACAGTGAATCAATCGATCACGTTGATGGAGTGAAGCCTTAATAAAAACTGGGATTCGAAGCTTATTCCCTGTCTGGTGATATTCACAAAAACTCAGAAACCTCCAAAAGTATATTTTCTTTGTCTTGTAGTCTAGAGAACAAAAACACACGACAATAGTGAAATTATCAGAAATCCTTGGATAAAGGTGTTAACAGCATTAAGAACGAGATCTTGTGAGACAGAATGGCATTATAAATGTCTCATAAAACAGAAGTGTGACCTTACTTTTCTGAAGTAACACCTCTGAGAAACACTGAACAGTCTTTAATTAACTCAGTGTTAAGAAAGGGCTACCATTCTTTCAGTATCCCAAAGTATAAATACAAGAGAATGGGATTCTCAGTGTCACAGGAACCTCAAGATGCACATCTGTGTATGGGGAGACAGCTTGGGCCTTTTGTGCATGTGTTTTACGAACCAGAGTGGTGCATAGACAGCACACTTCACCATACCACACCTCAAGGTTTTCTCTTCCCGGTGTTAGGGGCAATAAGTGACTATTTCACCTTTTCAAGTCAAGCCAAATACTCAAAGGAAAGAGGGCTAAGGGGAGAAGGTGACCCCAGCCCCTGCTGTCCTAGAGAAGCCCAGGACAAAAAGGTGGTGAAGCCAATGTAAGAAAAGGCCCAAGAACTTTGGCATTGGCTAGGCCATCCAGTCCAATATAGATCTCACCAGCTACAACCAGCTGCACTGGTGAAGGGCTGCTACCTGTAAGGGTCTGCGAGCGTTTCCTACAATTAGTCAGTTCACTCAGGCACTGGACCAGCAACCTACAGTTGTGAAAATCAGGATATTTGACCCACTATAGATGAAGTGGAGTTTATTTGGGGGAAAAGAACTTACACAGGAAACAAGTTACTGTCATAGGCTCCTGCTCCAAGATTGCAGACCCTGCCACCTGGATGCTCTCCATGACCCAAAGGGGCTTCTGTGTCCCAATCCTTTTCCTTTTAACTCCTCGTGTCTGCACCTGTGACCACGCCTTTTTGGGCGTGTTCAGTGCTACAGGTGTGGGGGTGTATATATCACTACAATCCCCCTTTTAGTCTAAAGAAGAAGGTTTAGGCTTGATGTAGAACTATATACAATGATAGCAAATATCAAGTCTGATCTAGGAGAAGGAAAGGTATAAACATACACAATTTGAGAACTTCTGCCAGTGACGCAACACAGAGCAATAGGCTTGAACTACAGCAACCAGCAGCTGTTTAAACTTTCCAGCAACCACAGGCCAGAGACAAGGAGGAGAAGCAGCAGAAGCTGTTGGCCAGTGCTGAGGAGCAAGCTGGCTACTGCCAAAGGGGACATCTTGGCTATACAGGGCACACATATATGACACATGAGGGGGTGGGAAGGTGGGGAAGGGAGAAATGATGTAGTTATATTTCAATGAAAAAAATACATGAGTTAAAAAAAGAATCCTCCCACTGTTTCTTCTGTGTTCCCAACCTCAGAATTCTTATGTAAATGCACACATACTTAAAGAACACTATGATGACCACCAGTATTTAATAAAGTTTTAAGTTAGTACTGTAATCTGTTTTATAGAAAGTTGACAAATGACAATATCAACCAGAAATATATTTTGGCAAAGATAACTGATGTTATGTTTATAAGTGAATTGAGGATCAGCCCTGGTATACACAATAGGGTTGTAGCAATGACCCGAGCAACACTTTCTCAACAGTACACACTTTCCTTCCCGTCCTACTACAACTAAATGGCTTTGCTATTTGATGTGCTTGAATGATATTTAATAAGACTAATGTATAAGTAAGCAGCAGAAACAAAAGTTAAGCTAAACTTCAGTATAAGAACTAAAAAGATACCACAGCTTGTGTTTACTTCAGCCTCAGCTACTTACAATCTCTAAAAGACATGACTGAGCCTGTGTCTGCCTTCCCTAATAACCAAGTAATTCATTGTAAGTACATTTTCATTTAACGGGGCTGCTTTCCCCTCTCTTGAAGCTGCTTTCAGAATTCTGGAAGTGTCACATCTGTGTCGAGTGGCTCATAAGAAAGCATGCCACTAGAGGATGTGCTTTTTTGAGACTGCTTAGAATCCTGAGCACTTGTACTCTGTATGCTCCAGGTTGAGTTTTGTTTGAAATCACATAGAAATCACAAGTGAAACACAAGAAGAGGGCTTTAAGAAATGCGACTGGGGAAGCTTTATTTCTATATTTAAATAGCTGGAAAGACAATTGGCTGGGGATACAGTGGATGTGTTGTAAGGTTTGGTTTACAGTAACTATCTCTGAGTGTGAAGCAATGATTTTGATTGTGACATTGAAGGTTTTTAAGACATAGCAAAGCTGTAGACAAGTCAATGGCAGTTGCAGATTCCCAGACTACTTTCAAGTACATTTGATCTTATAGAAAACACACAGCTGACTAGCTAGAGACATTTAAGCTTGTGTAACACTAATTTTAATTGAAGTTTGATATTCTTAAAGAAAGCCAGTGAAGACATTGCACACCCTCTGGTGTTTAGGGTAGTTACCAAGGCAGTGATGCTGGTGGTACTTCACAGACACCAGAAGTGACACATCACATAAACAGCTATACAAGAGAAAAGCATCCTGGGATGCACTCTGTTTGGTTTAGAAACACCATGGTCTCAAGTGTCAGTGGTGTTGGGACTTGCATCTAGACAAACTGTGGCAGCCACGTGGGTTTGTAAGCTTGACAAACCAGGATGAAACCCTCGTCTCCAGCCTCCACCAGCAATTCTCTGATCTTTGTAAAAGCAGGAATAATCAGCCATATAGGTGGCTGTGGGAATTCATGAACTAAGTATAACATACGATTCATAGTTGGAATCCAGAAATTTCTCAGTCTCCCTTTCCTTAGGAAGCAAGACTGAAATGCACATTTTTGTTATATTTATAGAAAACAGAATAATATATTTTTTAAAAAAATCAATATTCCCCAGTCTAAGCATAAATGAAATGGAAAGAATTAGGGTTTGAGGAATTAGATACGTTGTGACAATGAGCCAAAAATAGGCATCCAATTTGGAGGCAGTTGGAGAAGAAGAATAATTGAAAAGGAACAGAGAACGACACAATGGAGAAAAAGAACAGACATCATGGGATGACAGGAATCGGGGCTATGAGACATGAGAAAGCTAAAGTTGTGGTTGAGGAGATGGATCAGTGGGTAAACCACTTGCTCTCAAGTGTGAGAGCCAGAGTTTGCAGCCCAGAGGCCATGTAAATGCTTAGCGGCTGTGCCGTCCACTCCCAGAGGGCCATGGTGGGATGATTGGGGCAAGGTGGATCAGGACTGGCAAAAGACTGGGCTTGAGAGAACATACCTCAGTGAGGGAAGTGCAGAGGGCTCATGGAAGATTCCTGATGCCATCCTCAGGCCTCTACATGTACACTCACAGAAGGGCACGTGCAACACACACACACACACACACACACACACACACACACACACACACACACTAAAAAAGGTGAGCTGAGCTGCAGCATTGGCTCCTACTTATTGTTGCATAGCCATTTCCTCTGAATTTAAACATTCCCAAGGAAGTAAACAAAATGTAAGCTGACAAGGCCCAGGAAGCTACAGAAGTTTACAGGCTTCACAAGTCCCCTTCTTGAAGTGATATGAGCAGTGACAATTCTGGAGATGGGAGACTCTTCTGTGGGCTGAACTGTGTATAAGTCACGCAGGGAGCCCCAGGGATGCATTGTGTGTGTGCTGTCCCCCTGCTGGGGTGGGCTCTTTCAGTGATACAGCCGCTTTTGAGTCACTCATGATCCTGCAAGTCACCCCAATAAACTCCTGGTTCACTAAGCCAGATTTGGGTGGGACTGTTTCCTGATTCTTTGGCCTGTCATTGATGTCCTATGTGGGGTGAACAGATGTTTCTGCAAAAAGAGTCACAAGGCATTTGTCTTCCTGATATCCCTTCTGTCTCAGGCCCATTTCTAGCTATATCTCAGCTATCCAGTCTAGGAAGAGAGAAGAATGAAAAGACAGAATTTAGGAGCAGCATTTGTGGATCTGGAAGAAGAACTTGTCCTTCTCCACATCCTGCAGTAAGAATTTATAGACAGATTCATAAAGGGTTTTAGTTTGCCTCATGTCCACATGACTGTGGGCCGAGAGGGACTACTCAAACAGTACATGCTCTAAATTTGTCTTTCTTTTACAAAACCAGTTTGTCAATGGTATGCATGCTGGCAAGGAGAGCTAGCATTTGTGCTGGAGCAATAGGGGGAAAGGAAGTGAGAGATGTATTTTCTACCTTCTCTTAATATAAAGTATGAAAGCTTCCTGTAGACTGAATGAGTATAATCTGAAGAGGAACTTACAAAGTAACTCTTAAGCTCCTAAGGCAATCAAAACCACTCTCCAAAATTTAAAGAAACAGCTTTCCATTTTTCATATATCTTTGGTTTAAGTTACCTCCTCTATCTGACCCCCTTACTCTGCATTACCCCTCCTCTACTTCTTATCCATAGCCTCTCCTTTGCTTCCTTTCATGTCATAAGTGTTCTGCTAATCTCTCCCACTTGAGGCCATTTTCTTTTCCTCTCCAATGTCCCTTCTTACCTTCCTGGCTTCTATAGGCACTCAAAGTCTAATGCGCTACTGGAGAATTCAGTTAGGATCCACATATGAAAGAGAACATGTGGTTTTTGTCTTTGTAGACCTGGGTTACATCACCCAGTATAACTTTTTCATTTCCCTGTAAATTTACATTTTCTTTACAACTGAATAAAGTTTCATTTGGTATATGCATCACGTATTGTATAGCCATTCATCAGTTGAAGGACATTAGTCTTGTCCATCTGTGAACCATGTACGATGTAACACCAACCTACCCAGCAAGTTGTGCCTACAAGAGCATGATTAAAATGTAGGTAACCTAATGCTCTCTGGTTGGATTTGGGTCCTCTCTATGGAAAGGAACCCTTGTCTACATCCGTGAATCTGCTCAAGAGATCATAACCTTCAGAGGAGTACTTATTACTATTGTTTTGATAAATGGATATATTGTAAATTCCTTTCTGTTTATGTCCCTAAGTTAGTGCTGATCTTGTCCTTCACTGGAAAAGCTCTATATAGCTGTGAGTGGCTCTTAATACTGAGTCATAACTGCTCAAAATATCAGGAATAAATGAGGGTGGAGTGCTCAGTCTTAAAAGACCACAAGCCTTAGGTAACATCATGGGATGGGGAAATATAAGAGTTGGAAGATGAAGAGGTGTGGCACCAAAAGGCACCTTCTGGACATGATGGAGGCATTGCGTTCATGAACTCACTTCAGCTGTTGTTGTCCACATAAGAACTGGACATGATTTTGCTTGTCAACATTTCACCATGGATAGGGAAGATGTTCATGAGGTTACAGAATCCTTGAGGGTCTATTGGCAGCTAATGGTGCTGGGGGAGGGAGGCCATTTTCTTCAGTGGCTTAGCCACTGGTAAGTTGTTCAGGTTCCAGTAAATAACCAGATACCTATGTTAATGCAGACAGCACAAATTAAACTCAATGAAACACACACACACACACACACACACACACTCACGTGCAAACACACAGAGATAGAGAGAGAGAAAGAGGAAGAAAAAGAATGAATGCGGAATGGGGGAGTTCTTGGAAAGAATGACAGGATGAGAGAAGAAATGGGAGAAAATCCAGCTAAAACTCACTCCAAAATGTATAAAACTGTCAAATAATTAAAAACAACCTCCAAACAATAACACAATAGCAGTAAGTTAAGGTGGTGTTTTCATGTGATAAGATAAATGCCATTTAATAATGGTTGAATGATTATTTTCAAATAAGAAATTTTGTATCTTTGTAGAAGAGGAGATAAGTCTTCTTACATAGGTGAACTACAGAGCTTTAAAGGAAAATCAGTAGTTAGTGTTTTCAAAATGCAGACAAGTATATGCAGAGAGAAAAGTAGGCGGCTTCTCCCTTGATGTTCGTTTGACCTGTTGTTTCAATTTACCTATTCATCCCTGCAAAAAAGACTGGATTCTTTCTATACCGGAAACAGTTTCTACAGCTCTATTTTTATAGTTGCATTTCCATTGACTTTGTCAGCCTGGTTTCTACTTCATCTTTTGTGATTCCCTTAACAGTAATTCAATTTGTCTGTTCACCCCCAATCCTTCCCTGACTGTCTGTCCTTAACACTCCCACACTAATGTTCTATGATTTTGTCATCTCTATGGAAATGTGAGAAGTCTGGAGGCGAAAATGACAATGTCATCTTCAAAGTTCAAAATACATACAATATATAATTCTGAAAACAAGTTGGTGAATTTTTCAATTTAGGAAAGTAGGATTTAGGGTATTTTGGATGAGCAAATAGTTGTGAAACAGTTGCTGGGAAGCAGAACTAAAAGGATAAGACACTCAAAACAATCTCATTTCCTCCAAAGATTATATCTGAAAAAATAGGAGGAACATTGGGTAACAGAGGTGAGCAGTCAGAGCACTTTGGATTCAGGTGTCAGATCTATGACCTAGCTGTGTGCCCGAGGGAAGAACTCAATCTTCCCAAACAGGCCTTATCATATAGAAGATGGAGATGGCAGTAGGGGTTGCGAAGAGGAGAAAACATGTTTATTGAGTGGATACATGCTCCAGCTATATAATAACGGCCCACTATGGACATAATAGAAGACAAAACTCACTAAATAAACAAGTAAGAGGTGTACACATCATGCCAAGTAAGTCGTTAAAGCAGAATGCTTACTTCCCAGGAATGACTAATTTAAAATGATTTTTATCAGTCAAGAGATCAATTTTACTGGGTTACACAAGTTGGGGAAAGAGAGTTTAAAATGCTTTATCTAATGATAGAGTGAAAAGTTGTGCATATCCTTCACTTCTTCAGCAAAGAGAAGCATTTTCAGGGTATTTATGATAAAAAGATACAAAAGTTGATTAAGAGGTAAGTAGGTGAAATATCAAGTAGGATATAAACTAAATTGTTCAAGGTTTTCCATACCAAGAGAATATATCTCATGGCAATTGACAGAAAAGAATGTGGATTTAATGTGCAGATATTTTTACTAGCCATAATGAAATAGCAAGTAGTAGTAGTCATGGGTGGGGAATATGTTGGGTTTTGCAAAGAGAATGCTAGGACTGTGAAGTTTGTAACTCAGCAAGATTAACGTCAAACCCATGACATATGAGAAAAAATGACTAAAGAAGTGACTGAGAATAAAGAAGAAAGCAGAAAAACGAGGAAGATTGGTTAGTAGTGTGTATACATCCTTTTAAGTAAAAGTTCTAAACTGGATTCAGAAAAGTGTCACATACACACATCCTCATCACTGATGTCTGGCACACTTAGTGTGACCTTTCTGGATATCAGTTTGTTTAGTTAGATTTGCAGTTGTTATGTCAACTATTGTGACATGATGGTGATCAGAGGACACAAGTCATTTTGGAATGAAAACTAAAATGTTCAACTCTAAATCTACAAATGACTATGTTCAACTTTATCAATGACTTGACACAAATGTAGAAGTCATACATATAAATTCAGGAATGGCACAAACTAGGCAAAGACATGAAAGATGCTTATCTATTGAAATAGTAATAGCTATAATCTCAAGACTAATCTATAATTAACAGAATCAATTGGACAAAATCACCAAATAAACTGCTAACAAAGCTCCTTGTCCCAGGTCTGGTAGAGACTGGTGTGGATAATTTTTCAACAACATTTAATGTTATATTTGGCTCCATTTCTAGGAATAAAATGCTCACAAAAATAATAATTTCTCCTTTCTGATGCAATGAGACCACAACAGTGGACTGCGGGGCGACTCTATATTTAGGATGAGAACAAAAAATTAGAAATGTCACAAATATTACACTTGGGTGAGGACAGGTTTTCAACCCATCGAATGACCCAGGTTGCAAAGTTTGGAGAGAAGCGTATGCAAATGCATTAACCCTGGCTACTTACTTTTCTATTTGTGATGCTTTGCTGTCTCTTGGCCTTGCTGACCCTGAAGAGACTGTTACAAACTGTTAGCCAGTATCCAGAGATAACGAACTCATGCCAGGGGTGCCTGAGACGTGACCCACTACTCCAGGAGACACATGTCCACATATCTGGTGCTCATGACTCAGGTGATAAGCAAAGTATTCTGCTTTAATCACAAGAGGCCAAGGTCTAAGAAACCCAACGATTATACCTCAGAGCCCACTGGTCTACTCTGCCCTGCCTCATCCACAGAAGTAATAGAGAAAGCACTGCATTCTCCTGGCTGCTCTGTGCTTCCCCAAATGGCTCTGTGCAGTATGGCATGCCTCTTCCTCTTGGTATTTGAGTAACAACCTGTTCTTTAGGTGTCACTTGTCTCCTAATGATAAAAAATATAGTTTGAGATCATGGGTAACAGACTCTCAGGATCTTAAAGAAGTATCTGATTGTATTTTTAAAACCATTTATTGAACATCTACATGCAAATAGCACTCTGTTTACACACTTACTCAAATCACAAGAAAAACACTAATTCTTGAACCCTTCTATGATTTCTATTATGAACATACTGATTCCTGTTATATTTAAGTTTTAAGGTAGACTAATTATATATTCAAGTGACACATTCATTGTTCTCAACATATTTACCGCTGTGTATAACATTCTTCTGACTACTCAGAAATGCTGCTAGCTATAAAGTCAGAGCAGGATGACGGGGACATTTTCTAGGTCAGGACTCTACAGTAGCTGAATAGTTGCAAGGTTTTGTCTTGTGGGAGGCTATAAGGTGATAGTGGGGTTAAGAAGAATATTCTTGTCATATTTCACATTGTAGGATCTGGCATGAGATCCCAGGACTTTGAAACTGAGCATAAGACGTATAACTTGTTCCTCGGTTTTCTATCTCATTCCTTACATTCATTTGATGAAGTAAATTATGTGCTTCAGTCAGTCTGTTCTAATTTATGACAAGTGACCATGCACTGTGGTGCTTAGATCACTCCAGAGTGTGGCCTGTCAGTTCAGATTAGATTCTGCAACCTGACTGGAATCTCTACTTTTACCAAGACTTCTAAAATTATACTTTGCACTATATATCAATATAAGATGAAAATATGATGTGTCTTTCAGCAAAGAGCTTGTCTATCTGTACGCAAATGGATTGAAAGATGATCATATATATATTCCTTAGGTTGACAAGTTTTTAAAATTTATTTAAAATTATGTTTTGATATTATAATCTGTATTTCCATATTGGAAAAGTGATATGCTTACTAACTTAAAGATATGTAATAACAATAGATATTCCAGCTAAGGTGAATGAATGTGTTTTGCTGGTCTGGAAAAGGGCTGTTACTTCAAAGGATGATATAATGCAATAAAGAGTACGGTCTACTGGAAGACTTCCAGTATCAAGGAACATTGTTTTACTAATACTAATTCCAATAAGATTGTCTACCACAGTGTTAATACTATTCACTGGGTGTGTTGGCACACACCTTTAATCTCAGAACTGGAGAGGCAGAGACAGGTGGATGTCTGTGAGTTCAAGATCTTTCTGCTAAAAAGCAAGTTTTAAAACCAGCCAGGGATATACAGTGAGATCCTACCTCAAATTAAACAACAACAACAAAAACCAACAAAACAAAACAATACCCCAGAATTTTAGTATCATATAACAGAGTGTGGATTTTGACGAAAGTCTTTACTAATTATCTCATTATTAAAAATTAAACTATTAAAGCACTTGCTAAAATTTATGCACATTGTTTGAAATGAGACAATGTATTAGTCATGATTTCTTGAGGCTCAAACATAATGCTATTTTAGTTTTCTAGTGATATTTTATAGGTTTTTAAGGCTGCACAATAGACATTTCAAACTGCATTACAGGCCAAGCATTATAATGAATCCTGAATGTAAGGTTGATAATTTCAAAATAAAATTTCTTTTTAAGTTTTTAAAAAAAAATTCATTAGTCTATATTTGGTCACTAAATGTTTTCCCTGGTCAGTCTGTAAGGCTGCATTTCCCTTGATGACTGTGTTCACCACATCTAAGTCTGCTTAAAGGATCTGTCTGATCGTCCATAAGAAGCCACTGAAAAGAACATTAGTTCCTCTGTGAGTGAGACACGTCCACCCCATGCAGAGGCCTAACAGTTCAGACAGACTTGCTAATTAAATGGAAACAGCCGTGTCTGGCTGACAGCGAAAGTAGGGCCTGGAGTACTGGGTCACGGTCTCATATTCGTAGTTGTCAGGACGTTTTAACTAATATCTTTTAGTTCAGTCACTCATTTAAACATTGCCCTTCCCATCTCCATTCTTGGTTAAATACCCTTTGGCTTCCAAGGCAGTCCATTGCTCTTGGCAATTTCTCCCATCTGTCTTTTTGGGAAAAATTTGCTCCTCCAAGCTGAAAGAGAAGAGCAGGGTATCACAGTATTCACACAGGTCAAGCATGTGATTATTGCCTCTGAGAAGTAGATGATCAGGATGGCACTCCCTGCAGGCTAGATTGCACTGACTTCAAGCAGCTTTAGTGTGGAATAAATAATATTTAGCCACATGGAATGCTGCTTGGCCTCAGGTTGTCTTTTGGACCACTTAGAGAATCTGCCTATATTGGGATCTGGGGGAGAGAGTTTCCTGGAAGTCTTGCTTCAAGTTCTCCAAGTCCCTTATGTTGCCCACATAGCTATATACACCCATGATTACTAAATAGCAGAGACTAGACTGATACTTGTGAATGGGTGACGAACCCTGGGGGATAGATACATTTACTCAATATTAGAGGACTTGGATTTCTGTCTTTAATTCTATCAGTGAGCTTTATAATCCTGTGATTCTATGATTCTAGCCTATAAAGAGAGAATACATGTGCTTAGAATTCAGGGTTGCTAAGATACTTAAAAGAAACATTGCACATTATTTAAAATGCACATAGGTTAAAAAATGACATTCAAACCCCTTTCATCTTTAGATTTAGCAACAATGTAACTTAGGAGACCTAATACCTTAATGGGAATTGACTAATATGTACTTATAAACTGTGTAAACCTCACATTAAGCAATTGCCATATCAATATAAAATAAAAAATATTTAAAGACAATTTATTCCTATAACTTATAATATTGACCACTTCAGGAGTAAAGACAAAAGTTGAAGATGACACTTTTAAGATACTAAATATAAAGATAAAAACAGCAGTTGGTGTCCATTGATTTATTTCCTAATCAATGTTTCATTATATATATATATTATATATGTGATTGTATGTGTGTATGTAATATATAATGTCTTTTATTTTGTGATTTTGTGGTTAGTTACAAGTTTCTAAGTTCCTCTCTTCCTCATATGCCCTGCATTGACAAAATTAAAAGTTCACTTATCTATATTCAATCAAACACTGAAGATAAATTGGTTTTTGTTTTTAAGATACATTTTGGGTGTCTTAAGATCTTTCACAATCATTTTCTATAGCATTAAGAATCATAATTTGAGTTGTCAGTTTATAGTTAGTAATGATATTCATAAATCTTTACGTGAAACTTGAGTCAGATTAATAATGACAAGACTTCGGTTTCCGGACCTCCTTCTGGTGTCCTGCTCCTACTGAGGCATGGGGACTTCTCTCCAGGTGTGTGGGGAGAACTGTGCCAGCAGAAGAGCCCATCCACAGTCTGTTGACATTGCTGTGCTAGTCCTACCTCCACCCACATGAAGAGGAGGCCACAAAGAGGACGCTGGACCCATGCTCACCAGGAGAGGGAAAGACACCACCACTCACTTGAAGAAGGGATGAGAAGACAACAGTATAAGAACAGAGTCAACAACAGAAAGATCAATATAGCACCACCAGAGTCTATGGACTCCACATCAGCAAGGCCTGAACAGTACAACACAGAGGAAGAGAAGAGAATATCCTAAAAACAACTTTATGAAGATGATGGAGACTCTCAAAGAGGTAATGAGAAAATCCCTTAAAGAAATGGAAAAAGAAAACCAACAAAAAATTCAAAAAATGGAGGAAAAGACAAACCAAAAAGTGCAAGAAATAAAAAAAATCTTTTACAGAAAACAAGGAAAGCCAAGAAAAAAACAACCTAACAAGTGAAGGAAACACTTCAAACAGTGAAAAACTTTAAAGCTGAAATGGAGACGATAAAAACAATTGAACAAAACAACACAGTCTGAGGGAATGCTGGAAATAGCTGGGTAAGTGATCAGGAACTACAGATGCAAGCAAAACCAACAGAATACAAGAGATGGAAAAGAGAATCTCAGACATTGAAGAAACACTAGGAGAAATAGATTCATTGCCCAAAGAAAATCTTATGTTCAACAAATCCCTAACACAATATATTCAGGAAATATGGGACACTGTGAAAAGACCAAACCTAAGAGTAATAGGAATAGAAGAAGGTGAAGAAACCCACCTCAAAGGGGGCAGAAAACATATTCAGAAATTTATAGAAGAAAGCTTTTCCAACCTAAAGAAAGTCATGCTAATGAAAGTACAAGAAGCTTACAGAACATCAAATAGACTGGACCACAAAAAGTCCCTTTGCAACATAATAATCAAAACCCCAAACATACAGAATAAAGAAAAATATTAAGAACAGCAAAGATAAGAGGCCAAGTAACATACAAAGGCAAACCTATCAGAATAACACCTGACTTCTCCATGGAAACTCTGAAAGCCAGAAGGTCCTGGATAGATTTTCTACCAACATTAAGAGACCATGGATGCCAGCCCAGACTACTATACCCAGCAAAGCTTTCATTGACTATGGAGAAAACAAGATATTCTATGACAAAATCTAATTTACACAATACATAAATACATATTCACAAATCCAGCCCTACAGAATGTTCTGGAAGGAAAACTCCAACCCAAGGAAGTTAACTACACTCACAAAAACATAGGCAATAGATAATCACACTTTACCAAGTGTCAAAAGAAAAAAAGGGTTGGGGGGAATCCACACACAATATCACCACCAACAAGAAATCCAAAACAAACAAGAATTAACAACCAATAGTCATTAATATCCATCAATATTAATGGTCTTAACTCAATAACAGAATGGATATGAAGCCAGAATCCATCCTTCTGCTTCAGATAAGAAACACCTCGGTTTCAAAGACAGACAGTACCTCAGAGTTAAGTGTTGGGAAAAGATTTTCTAGTCAAATGGACCCAAGAAACAAACAGGGGTAGCAATCCTAATATTTAACAATTTAGACTTCACACTAAATTCAATAAAAAGAGATGAAGAAAGTCATTTCATATTAATCACAGGAAAAATCCATCAATATGAAGTCTCAATTCTGAACATCTATGTCCCAAATACAAAAGCATCCACATCCATAAAAGAAACATTACTAAAATTCACATCACACATAAAATCTCACACACTTATAGTGGGAGACTTCAACATCCGACTCTCACCACTAGACAGGACCACCAGACAGAAACTTAACAAAGAAACAAATGAAATAACAGAAGTTATGACACAATTGGGGTTAACATACATCTGTAGAACATCCCATCCAAACACAAAAGAATATACCTTCTTCTCAGCACCACATGGACCTGTCTCTAAAATTGATCACATTCTCTACAACTTAGAAAACCACAACATGTACAAAAATTGGAATAATCCCCTGTATCTTATCAGACCACCAAGCTTTAAGGTTAGAATTCAACAACAAATCAAATTGCATAAACTCTACAAACTCATGGAAATTGAACAATGTACAATTGCACCATTCCTGGGTCAAGGAAGAAATAAAAAAGAAATTAATGACTTCCTATAATTTACTGAAAATTAAGATACAACATACCCAAATTTATGGAACACTTGGAAACTAGCGTTAATTGGAAAGTTCATAGCACCAGGTACCCACATGAAGAAACTGGAGAATAGTCACACTACAGAATTAACAGCACAACTGAAAGCTCTAGAACAAAAAGAATCAAACTCACCCTGGAGGAATAGACACCAGGAAATAATCAAATTGAGGACTGAAATCAATAAAGTAGAAACTAGGAAAACAATACAAAGAGTCAATGAAGCAAAGAGTTGGTTCTTCTAGAAAATCAACAAGATAGACAAACCTTTATCCAAACTATCCAAAAGGCAGGGAGAGAACATGCAAATTAACAAAATCAGAAATGAAAAGGGGGACATAACAATGGACACTGAGGAAATCCAGACAATCTTCAGGTCATACTTTGAAAACCTGTACTCCACAAAATTAAAAAAAAATTAAAGGAAATCGACAACTTTCTGGATAGATATCATTTAGCAAAATTCAATCAAGAAGAGATAAGCCATTTAAATAGGCCCATAGCCCCTAATGAAACAGAAGCAGTCATCAAAAGTCTCCCATCCAAAAAAAGCTCAGGGTCAGATGGTTTCAGTGCAGAATTCTACTGGAATTTCAAAGAACAGCTAATATCAATATTCCTCAAAATGTTCCACGCAATAGAAGCAGAAGGGTCATTGCCAAACTCTTTTTAGGAGGCTACAATTACTTTGGTGCTCATGGACCCCAGACTGATATCTGGAAAACCAGCACAGGACTGGTCCAGATCACCTGAATGTGGGTGTCAGTTAGGAGGCCTTTGCAATCTGTGGAGCCTCTGGCAGTGGATCAGTATTTATCCCTAGTGTATGAGTGGACTTTGGGAGCCCATTCCACATAGAGGGACACTCTCTCAGCCTATACACGTGGGGAAGGACATAGGCCCTGCTCCAAATGATATAACGGACTTTGAAGATTCCCATGGAAGGCCTCACCCTCCTTGGGGAGCAGAAAGGAGAGGGGATAGAGGGCCAGTGGGGGGCAAGGGAGGAGGGGAAGTAGAGGGAACTGAGTTTCACATGTAAAACAAAATTACTTCTAATTTAAATAAAAAAATAAAACAAAAGAATGACAAGATTTCAATCTTGAATCGTTTTTATAAATTAGGATGAAATTGTAAACAATGCTTAAAATTCCCTCACAGGTCTGCTTTTACTCCTTACTTTCAAATATATAACACTTTTTTGACTATGAGCACAGTGTTGCCAACCATCGGTTAATTCAAGTAGTAGTAGATGCCTCTTGTCAGTACATACTGTTCTAGTTTCCTTAAAAATCAAATTATTACTTTTTTATTTTATGAGGGTAGGTATTGTCATGCATGAATGTCTGTGCATCACATACATTCCTGGTATCCACAGAGGTCAGAAGAGGGCCTCTGGTTCCCTGGAATTGAAATTACAGATGGCTATGAGCCATCATTTGGATGCTGGTGATTAAATTACTGGTCCACTGGAAGAACAGCCAGTGCTCTCAACTGCTCTGCCAGCCAATCTGTTTAAGCTTCAAAGACCAGTCTAACTTTTTAAAGGTTATTAAAACAACAGTAAGAGCAAATACCTATCCTCATTGCTCACTGTGCTATGTTTTAACCTGTTTAAGCTTCAAAGACCAGTCTAACTTTTTAAAGGTTACTAAAGCAACAGTAAGAGCAAATACCTATCCTCATTGCTCACTGTGCTATGTTTTCACATTTCCTTCTCCCGCATTCCCCTGTGTTGTTCTCTATAGATTTAAGAAGCAACTGCAGCCATCTTTTGTCAACCCCACCTCTCACTGATCAACACTGCTGTTTGGTAATCTCAGTCTTCTAGACAGAACACCGATAGCTTTCAATGCTATGACAATGTGAGGGAGTGGCTACTCAATTTTACATGTTCATGACCATTTATAGTTTCAGGAGGAAAAACAACTCTCATGTCTTAAGTTTGCAAACGTCAAAATCCTGTCCTTACATTAGCGTTGCAAAGCCCTACACTTGCTTTCTTGTCAAAATATTAGTATATGAGAATGGTGCCCTTGAAACTGTTTGGAGAAGTGGGATTACAGTTAAAGACAAACATGAGCCCCAGTGCTCCCTGCAAAGAGTTAGATTTTATGTATCTTTAAGACAAAAACACAATCTGCCAATTTTAACTGAGTTGTGAGTAAGTTTGAGTAAGGGACCATTGTATTGATAGTAAAAACTTTTTGGCTCTTGCAGCTGGTGTAGAATACCATTCCAGGTAAGCAGATTTGGGTCCTCTCTGATAAGAGAGTATTTTCCTTCATACAATACTTATTAGAAGTTTTACTGTAAGTTTCTCAGCCCCAAAGTCATATGGCATTCAGTTAAAGCCAGTGTACTTTTCTTCTGATGAGCAGATGCTTTATCCTATTGGGTTTGCAGTATCTCTTCACCGTTTTCTCGAATCTTTATTGACTTGACTTGTGTATAGTTTATGGTGTCCCATTTGTTTTGCTACCCCAACCTCATTTCAATCCATCATGATACCCTAGTTTATTTGAATTTCTGGATATACCGAGTCCCATTTCCACCACAACTTTTTCTATCCCACTTCCATGACAATTATCCATGGAACTGGGGGCTTGTGTTCTTAAAACATGACATCTGGTCACAGAATATCTTATTCTGCTACGGACTTCCTTTGTGTGTACATTTTGTCTCTCAGTGCAGTGTACCAGGAAGCTCCTGGATAGGAGATGTTTCTTATGAATGCTGAACATAATGCCATGGGATTGAGCTTTGAGTTTTATGAAGTCTCTCTTAAATTAGATCTGTCAAAGCATTAAACCCAGTGATGAGTGCACAGTACAAACTCAAAAGCCATGCATGGAATATACATAATGCCAAGATTCTAATGGTGACTGAGAAAAGTTGCATAAGGAAAGCCAGCACACCAAAACCTCGGGGCAGTTTCCAATTCCCACATCTTGCTACTTCCCTCACCACTGTAAATGAGTTCAGTGAAGTAGTCAGCATGAGTTACTTACTAAGGCAAATTTTTTGTTGAGAATCATCTGCTCCACTAATGATGATTCATTATGGAAGAGGTGGGGCTGCATGTGACTCCACATGTGAGGAAACCACCAGAACTCATCCACAGACCCCAAAAGACAATCATCTCCTTCATCCTCCTCTTCAGTTCCTGTAGGGGCAGAAATGATTATTCAGTTAATTCCAACTGCATCGTCTTCCTATCTATCTATCTATCTGTCTGTCTGTCTGTCTGTCTGTCTGTCTGTCTGTCTGTCTATCTATCTATCTGTCTGTCTATCATCCATCCCTATCTATTTGTCAGTCTGTCTGTCTATCCATCCATATCTATCTATCTATCTATCTATCTATCTATCTATCTATCTATCTGGCCATTCCCATCTATCTATCTATGTATCCATCTATCATCTACCTATCTATATCTACCATCTCTATTTGTAGCTATCATTTATCTAGCTATGTCTATCATTTATCTGTCTATCATTTATATGGTATCTATTATACATCTATTATCTATATTATTACCTATCTATCAATCATTTATCATGTACTTTATTTAGAAGACCCATGCACATAAGTCAATGAATCCAAAGGAAAATTTGTTAGGGAACAATCAGAGGCTGTGATAAAACTTTTTAAAAAGATTTTTTAATATTTAGTTTGTGTGTGTATTTTTTATATTTTAAATTGTTTGTGTGTTAAATTATGTGTGTGTGTGTGTTTCTGTGTATGGGTATCTGTATGTGTTGTGCCAGCAGAGGCCAGAAGAGGGTGTAAGAGTCCCTGGAGCTGTGTTACAGCTGGTGGTAAGCCATTTGATATAGGTCAAGGTTTTGGAATATTTCTTTACACTGTGTGAAGATGTATCTCTGTGATTGGTTTAATAAAGATCTTAATGGCCAATAGCTAGGCAGGAAGAGGTTATGTGGGACTTCAGGGCACAGAAAGGACTTTGGGAAGAAGAAAGTTGGAGACACAAGCAGACTTGGAGGAAGTCAGACATGCAGTACTGAAGAAAGGTAAAAACTGTGTGGTAGGACGCAGATTAATGCAAACAGATTAATTTGAAGTATAAGAGCTAGTTGGGGGCAAGCCTAAGCCTTTATAATTAGTAAGTATCTGTGTTGTTATTTGGGAGCTGGTGATCCAAAGATAGTCCAACCATAAAGCTTACTACAGGTTGTATCAACAGACCTCTGGCTTTCTGAAAGGGCAGTACATACTCTTAACTGCTGAGCGATCTCTCCAGCACCAAATTTTTTAAAAAGTCATTAAACATGAGATATATCAAAATATTTCCATGTCACCTTCAAATTAATATTTAAATATCATGTTTAATAATAAATATAATCATTCACAAAGACATTAGGCTCTTTAATCATTAGAGTCTTTGTACAGCTTTTAGAATAGAGAGGATGAGTAGACTAGAGTAATGTATGTCTTAGGACTGCAGAAGAGGACGTAAATTATTGTGACATGCTTTGCACATTCTAATGCAAGAAATTAGCTTCCTGGTTTATGCATGGTGTTGGCACACCGTGGTGTCTATGTAAGTTGCTTGCCTCACCTTTTGCAGTAAAAACAGAAAGAAGTCGCTTATGGCTTTTAAGTTATCATCTCACCCTGAGATTTACCTCCCCAGCCATGAGACTGTGGCAGAGTTAGTCTGTGAGGTATTTTTTAGGCTGCTGCTTCTTCTCCCTATTTCTTGTCTTTCCCTGTGTCTGTCTGCCAGCATCCCTTCACTTTCTAGCTTGTTTTTCCCCAAGTTTGTTTAAGAGGGAGAGAGTAGCAGATCTCAGGGTTCTCTGGAGAGATATTCAGCGTTTTTTAGTCATCCTTCTCTGAACATCATAGTAAAATTGCAATTGCAACTTTTATACATTGGAGGCATGCTGAATTTAGAGAAATGATTTCTACCATCTGACAGATTTATCTTAATTCACAGGAAATGTAATTTTATGTCTTTCATTTGTCTTAATAGCTCCATTTATCTGGCTTCCTTGAATCCTGCTTTGGGTGTATTTTAGATCAGAATCAATTATATTGAGTGAAAGTATCTATTTATTACTTTCAAGATTATGATAAAACAAATGAAATGAATGTAGTTGCCTGTGTTTGGATTACTCTGGCCTCCTCTGTAGGAGCCAGAGGACAGAAATGGAAGTCAAATCCCTTATGCTATTGCAAATGATGCTTGAGCTCAATAAAGTCACTGTCAAGAGAAGTTCATTTTATTAAATGTCTACTTAAAAACTTTACTCTGCATCATGTTTGTCTTTGCTTTTATATTGTAAACTGCCACCGACTGAGATGTCAGCAAATGTGGACTCCAGAGACAGAGTGAGAATTTCCTAATTCAATACCACAGTGCTTCCACATTTCCAGCAAATCCTTGATGCAGTCAAGATGGATAGATGTTCTTACATCTCAGCATTTTCCTATGTTCCAGCCTCACTAATCTGTAGACATCAGAACTCTTTTGGCCACCTAACTTCCCTAATGAATTATTGTCAATTAGATAATAAGCTCTGTAAGAAAACTGCAGTCTGGTTAACTGAGGGCGAAGACGGTCTGGACATTTTACTAGCTACATAACTTTGGGGTGGAGAGACTACCTTAAAATGCCCCTCCCTGATAATGAGTTTGACCACTATCTTTTATACTATCCTAGAGCCTCCATCATGACGAGGGAAGCAGAGGCAGACACCCACAGCTAAACACTGAACTGAACTCCTGGAACCCAGTGACAGAGAGGAAGGAGTGATGAGCAAAGGGGTCAAGACTGGGCTGGTGAAACCCAGAGAAACAGTTGACCTGAACAAGGGGGAGATCTTGTACCTCAAACTGATAGCTGAGAGGCCAGCATGGGACTGATCCAGAACCCCTGAATGTGGGTATCAGTGAGGAGACCTAGGCAATCTATGGGGCTTTGTGTAGTAGATCAGTATATATCCTGGCACACAAATGGACTTTGGGTGTCCATCCCAAAATGAGGGATACTCTCTAAATCTTAACACTTGGGGGAGGGCCTAAGCCCTCCTGGAATGAAATGACAGACTCTAGAGATCCTTCATGGAGGGCCTTACCCTCCCTGGGGAATGGAGTGGGGATTGGGTGGGGGGCTGGGGAGGGCTGGTGGGGAGAAGCGGGTATGGAGGGGAAGAAGAGGAAGCTGGAACTGACATGGGAAGTAAGTGTAGGAGGAAGCTTGTATGCTGCCATTAACCATGTGACTTACTAGAGGCGCATACAGATGAGGTAATAAAAGGGCGGTTTACCACACTGCTAACCACACCCACTTTAGGCATGACTAAAGACGTATACGGCCGGACGTAAAGACGTATATGTACGTAGGTGGTGAACTATGTCACTAGCCAGGCCCACTGTTGTGCATGGCTAGGGGGCATTACAGGGGAAGGCATAAAAGACAGCACACAGGAAGTCTTGGTCTCTTTTCCCAGAGTTTGGCTTCCAGTTCGGCAGCGGGGGGGGGACTACTTGGCTCATCTGGGTTACTTGTTTGGTATCTTGTGAGTAATTTCTACAATAAATACTTAGTTTTACTTTCATTAAGTGTGTCACTTATCATTACAGTGTCATTTGGAGCCTCAAGTAAGCTTGCTTCTAATTTAAATATACAATAAAAATGTTTCAAAAAATAAAATAAAAAACCAACAGCAACAACAACAAAAATATCAAGACAATGGCCTACCTTCCAGTGCCCTACTCGGAGATGCCTGAGGTCTGGGGACTGCACACTGGGGTTCCCATCCTGGCAGTTGAGCCCAGCCAATCTGCCAGTCCCCAGTACTAGTTGCACCTCCACGCACGGGAAGAGGAGAACCATAAGAGTATTGGACCTGCTTGCACCCACCAGAAGGGAACCTTGAACCCATGCCCACCAGGAGAAGAAGAGACTCCTCCTGCACCCACTGGAAGAAGGAATGGGAAGAAGACAATATAAAAACACATTCAACAACAGAAAAACCAATATGATACCACCAGGGTCTAGGGACTCTACACCAGCAGTACCTGAACATCCCAATGCAGATGAAGCAGAAGAGAATGACCTTAAAAACAACTTCAAGAAAATGATAGAAGCCCTCAAAGAGGATATGAGAAAATCCCTTAGAGAAATGGAAGAAAATACAAACTGAAGAATATAAGAAATCAACAAATCTCTTAAAGAAAGCCAAGGAAAAACAAACAAACCGATGAAAGAAGCAGTTTAAGACCTGAAAACTGAAATAGAGACAATAAAGAAAACACAAATTGAGGGAATGCTAGAAATAAAAAAAGCTGGGTAAATGATCAGGAACTACAGATGCAAGTAAAACCAACAGAATACAAGAGATGGGAGAGTGATCTCAGACATTGAAGATACACTAAGAAAAATAGATTCATTGACCAAAGAAAATCTTATGTTTAACAAATACCTAACATAAAGTATCCAGGAAATATGGGACACTGTGAAAAGACCAAACCTAAGAATAATAGGAATAGAAGAAGGTGAAGAAACCCACCTCAAAGAGGCAGAAAACATATTCAACAAAATTATAGAAGAAATCTTTTCCAACCTAAAGAAAGTCATGCCAATGAAAGTACAAGAAGCTTACAGAACATCAAATAGACTGGACCACAAAAAAACAGTCCCCTTGCGACATAATAATAAAACCCCCAAACATACAAAATAAAGAAAAAATATTAAGAGCAGCAAAGGTAAAAGGCCAAGTAACATATAAAGACAAACCTATCAGAATAACACCTGACTTCTCCATGAAAACTCTGAAAGTCAGAAGGTCCTGAATAGATAATTGTACCAACACTAAGAGATCATGGATACCAGCCCAGACTACCATACCAGCAAAACTTTCAATGGTTATGGATGGAGAAAACAAGATATTCTATGACAAAACCTGATTTACACAATACATATCCACAAATCCAGCCCTACAGAATGTTCTGGAAGGAAAACTCCAACCCAAGGAAGTTAACTACACTCACAAAAACATAGGCAATAGATAATCACACTTTACCAAAAGTCAAAAGAAAAAAAAAAGGTTGGGGGGAATCCACACACAATACCACCACCAAAAAGAAATCCAAAACAAACAAGAATTAACAATCAATGGTCATTAATACCCATCAATATTAATGGTCTTAACTCGTCTATAAAAAGACACAGGTGAACAGAATGGAGAAAGGGAGAATCCATCCTTCTGCTGCATACAAGAAACACACCTCAACTTCAAAGACAGATGGTACCTCAGAGTTAAAGGTTGGGAAAGATTTTCCAATCAAATGGAATCAAGAAAAAAGCAGGGGTAGCAATACTAATATCTGACAAATTAGACTTTAAACTAAAATCAATAAAAAGAGATGAAGAAAGTCATTTCATACTCATCACAGGAGAAATCCACCAAGATGAAGTCTCAATTCTGAACATCTATGTCCCAAATACAAAAGCATTCACATTTGTAAAAGAAACTCAAATCACACATAAAACCTCACACACTTATAGTAAGAGACTTCAACACCCCACTCTAACCACTAGACAGGGCCACCAGACAGAAACTTAACAAAGAAACAAAGGAACTAATAAAGGTTATGACCCAATTGGGTTTAACAGACATCTATAGAATATTTCATCCAAACACAAAAGAATCGCCACATGTAAACCTTCTCTAAAATTGACCTCATATTTGGCAACATAGCAAGTCTGAATAGGTATAAAAATTCGAATAACCCCCTGCATTTCATCAGACCATCAAGCTTTAAAGTTAGAATTCAATAATAACACAAACTTCAGAAAACCTACAAACTCATGGAAGTTGGACAATGCACAATTGTACCATTCCTGGCTCAAGGAAGAAATAAAAAAAAATTAAAGGCTTCCTAGAATTCAATGAGAATGAAGACACAACATACCCAAACTTATGAAACACTTTGAAAGCAGTGATAAGAGGAAACTTCATAGCACAAAAGATCCAGGATAGCCAAAATAACCCTGTACAATAAAGGAACTTCAGGAGGCATCACCATCCCTGACTTTAAACTCTATTATAGAGACATAGTCCTGAAAGCAGGTTGGTACTGGAACAAAAATTGACAGGTAGACCAATGGAATCAAACTGAAAACCCTGATGTGTACCCATATACCTATGCACACCTGATTCTTTACAAAGAAACTAAAATTGTACAATGGAACAAATAAAGCATGTTCAACAAATGGTGCTGGCAAAACTGGACGCTTGTATGTAGAAGACTGCAGATAGATCCATATTTATTGCCATGCACAAAACTTAAGTCCAAATGGATCACATACCTCAATATAAATCCAGCTACACTGATCCTATTTGAAGAGAAAGTAGTTGGTACCCTTGAACAAATTGGTACAGGAAACCACTTAACACCAGTATCACAGACACTGATATTGACAATAAATGGGACCTCCTGAAACTGAGAAGCTTCTGAAAGGAAAAGAACACAATCTACAAGACAAAACAGCAGCCTACAGAATGGGAAAAGATATTCACCAATCCCACATCTGACAAAGGGAGGATCTCCAAAGTATCCAAGGAACTCAAGAAGCTAGTCACCAAAACACCAAATGATCCAATGGAGGAAGAGGCAGACACCCACCCGAGTTGAACTCCTGGAACCCAGTTGCAAAGAGGAGTTATGACCAAAGGAATCAAGATCAGGCTGGCGAAACCCACAGAAGCAGCTGACCTAAACAAGGGGGAACACATGGACCCTAGACTGATGACTGAGGGGCCAGCATGGGACTGATCCGGATATCCCTCCCACCGAACCTGGGTGACAGAGAGGAGGCCTTGGAGAGTAGAGCAGTATTTATTCCTGGCATACAGATGGACTCTGGGAACCCATACCAAGTGGAGGGATGATCTCTCAGCTTGTACACATGGGGAAGAACCTAGGCCTTTCCTGGAATGATGTGGCAGACTCTGAAAATTCCTCATGGAAGCCCTTGCCCTCCCTGAGGAGTGGAGGGGGGGAATGGAGTGGGGGTGAGGGGTTGGGAGGATTGGGAAGTGAGGGAGGAGGGGAGGGAGAGGGAACTGAGAGTGACATGTGTAAAAAGTTAAATTAAAATATGAAAAAAATAGAAAAAAAAGAAGAGTGCTACAATGTGTATCCAGGTATAATGTTTCTTTAAATTGCACTATATCTTTTATTTCGTATCCAATCTACTTTGTACTTAATTCCAAACAATTACTGTTAAATATTGTCATTGTGTAGCTTGTTTTCCTATAAATAGCATAATTATGAAATTTAAAAAGTGGGGGTACAGAACTAAATAGATAATTTTAGAGTAATCTAAAATGGCTGAAAGACACTTAAGAAAGTGCTCAACATCCTTAGCCCTTAGAGAAATGTAAATCAAAACAACTCTGAGATACCATCTTTTTCGTGTCAGAATGGCTAAAATGTCAAGAACACCAATGACAGTTTATGCTGGAGAGGATGTGGAGAAAGGGGAACACTCCTCCACTGCTGGTGGGAATGCAAACTCATACAGCTACTTTGGAAATCAGTATGGCGGTTCCTCAGGAAAATGGGAATCAGTCTACCACAAGATTCAGCAATTCCACTCTTAGGCATATACCCAAAGGATGCACATTCATACAACAAGGAAATTTGTTCAACCATGTTTATAGCAGCATTATTTAATAGTCAGCACCTGTAAGCAACCTAGATGTCCCTCAACTGAAAAACGAATGGAGAAAATGTGGTACATTTATAGAATGGAGTACTACTCAGTGGAAAAAAAAGGAACCTTGAAATTTGAAGGCAAATGGATGGAACTAAAAGAAATCATACTGAGTCAGGTAACCCAGTCACAAAAAGACAAACATGATATGTATTCACTCATATTTGGATTTTAGATATAGAGTAAAAGAATTACCAGCCTACAATCCACACCATCAGAGAAGCTAGGTAACAAGGAGGACTCTAAGAGAGACATACTTGGTTCCCCTGAGAAGGGGAGATGGACAAGGTCTGAGCAAATTGGGAGCATGGTGGGAGGAGAGAGGGAATTAGGAGAAAGAGAAAGGGAGAAGAGAAAGGGAGAAGAAGACATGAGAGGGCAGGATGATTGAGTCAGATTAGAGGAGAGCAAGAAAAGAGGTACCATAATAGAGGGAGGCATTATAGGTTAAAGAGAAATCTGGCACTAGGGAAATGTCCAGAGATCTACAAGGTTTACCCAACTAACAATCTAAGCAATAGTTGAGAGGATGCCTTAAATATCCTTCTTCGATAATGAGATTGATGACTACCTTATATGCTATCCTAGAGCCTTCATTCAGTAGCTGATGGAAACAGAAGCAGACACTCATAGCTAAACACTGAGTCAAACTCCTGGAATCCAGTTGTAGAGAGGGAGGAGTGATGAGTAAAGTGGTCAAGATCAGGGTGGTGAAGCCCACAGAAACAGCTGACCTGAACAAGGGGGAGCTCATGGACCTCAGAATGATATCTGGGAAACCAGCATAGGGCTGTTTCAGAACCTTGAACATGAATGTCAGTTTGAAGGTCTGGTTAATCTATGGGGACTCTGGCAGTGGATCAGTATTCATCCCTAGTACACGAATGGACTTTGGGAGCCCATTCCACATACTGTCCTAGCCTAGACACAGTGGGAAGGGTCTAGACCATGCCCCAAATGATATAACAGATTTTGAAGATCCCCTATGAAAGCCCTCACCTTCCCTGGGGCACAGAAAGGATGGGATAAGGGGTCAATTGTGGTCGAGTAGTAGGGCAGTGAGAGGGAACTGGGATTGACATGTAAAGCAAGCTTGTTTTTAATTTAAATTTAAAAAGGAAAAAATCAAAACAATATTTAAATTAAAATAAATCAAAGACAAGAAAGCCTTAGCCTGATGATGGCTCAGCGGTTAAGAACATTGGCTTCTCTCCCAGAGGACCCATGTTCTATTCCCAGTTCCCATACTCCCATACTCCCAACCATTTGTAGCTCCAGTTCCAGGGCAGCTGACATTCTTTAATGGCCTTCGCCAGCACCAGGTATACATGTGGCGAACAGACATATGCACAGGCAGAACACCCATACATATGAAATGAACTCTTAAAAAGAAAGAAAGCTTTTTGCTGAAATGATTTTTTTCTGTGACAGAAGTGTCATTTTTCTTTTCCCCTTTAAGCCCGAGTGAAAAGGACAGAGTTTTCAACACAGAAAGGAATCAATTATTTACAAAGTATGACAATTTGATTTAATTAAGTCTTGTAACATCTAATATGAAAGGCTGAGACTTAAATTTTGTTTGTTCCCAGGAAGAATCACTTCTCTGTTTTTAGACAGCCTGGCTATGATGGCACAGGACCTTTCCTCTCCTATACAGATAGTGAGATCTCACCAACCTTGGCTCTACTATTCTCTTGTGCGTGCAGGTCTTCTGTTGGTTTAGAGAGAAGACCCTCATCAGGATCTGTGAGAAGTGTTTTTATTAAAAAAACAAAAACAAAAAACCAAACCCAACCCTTACATAGCTTAGAGGAAGGAGTTGGACAAATGTCATCATTTGTAGCATCCAGGGTTGGTGGAAGAACACTGAGTTGCCAGATGTTTGTACATTTCCTGAGTTTGGACTGCCCTGGTTATAATTCTATTGTTCTTTCTCTCGTCACCTCCCATTTGGTTTTAACATGGAAAAGAATTCCTCCTAGGCTCCTGTGTTGAAGGCTTGGTCCTCAGTTGGGGATGCTATTTTGGGAGGTGGCAGAAACTTGCAGGGCCTAGTTACTGGAGGTAGGTCATTGGAGATGGTCTAGAGAGTGTACTTTCTCCCTCTTCCCTTTCTCATCTCTCTGTTTCTTGATTTTCATGAGATTAATGGGTGCTCTACCACACACAGCTACCATGATGCTCTGCCCCACCACAGGCCCAGACATGATGAGCAAAACACACCATAAGTGAAACTTAAGAAAACAAAATTCAAACCCCTTTTCCATTAAACCTTCCCACAGGCACGTACCACAGTAACAGTCCAAGTAATATGAACTCTTTCAAAGTACTGTGCAGTCAGTATGCTTTCTGATTCCTTCTTTGCGTCTTGACTTCCCACTCTTCACAGATGTCAAAGCGTCTAATGGCTTGACATTAGGGAGGTGACTACAGACGTTCTGTGTCTTTAGGCTGCAGAGTGGGCCTAACATTGCTATAGCCAGGAACTGAGTTTCTGCAAGCTGGAGTTCCTTTTGTGTGAAACATGCCATCGTTTCTTGTTTAAGAAATCTTTGGAGATCGCAATACTGTAAATCTTTGATCAATCTGGAGCTTGTTTTTGTGGTTTTCCTCAGCTCTGGGTCAAGCTACCTTCTTTCCATGGTAAAGTTCTCTAATTGGCATGGATTAGTGGGAAGCCCGCCCTCATCAGAGATGAGATTAGTGTGTTTCTGTAGACCGTTTCTTTCTCCCTTAGCTTGTTGGAGCTTCTTGTTTCTATCAGACATCTTACTGGAAGAAAGTCTGTAATTACTAAGCCTTTGCTAGAGCAACTACTGCAGTTTGGTTCATCTTCCTTACAACTGTTTTGGCTCTTCTTGGCTGTTTGAATTTTCATATAAATTTTAGGATGATGTTACAAATGCCCACTAAGAAACTTGCTTGAATTGTGTCTGAGACTGTATTAATAGATCAATTTGGAGAGGACTGATTTCTTTTTTTTTAACATTTTTTAAATTTTAAGTAGCTTGCTTTACATGTCAATCTCTGTTCCCTCTCCCTCCCCTCCTCCTGCACCACCCCCACCATGCCCCCCATCCTCCCACCCTATTGCCAATTCCTTCTGCATAGGGGATATCTAGAGTCTATCATTTCATTCAGGGTAGGGTCCAGGCACTTCTCTAAGAGTCCAGGCAGAGAGAGCAACCCTCTTTGTGTTATGGATACACAAAGTCTGTTTGTATGCCAGGGATAAACACTGATCCACTGCCCAGGGCCCCATAGGTTGCCCAGGCCTCCTCACTGACTCTCACATTCCATTCAGGGGGTCTGAATCAGTCCCATGCTGGCCTCCCAGCTGTCTGTCGGTCTGGGGTCCAAGAGCTCTCCCCTGTTCGGATCAGCTGTCTCTGCTAGTTTTGCCAGCCCATTCTTTGCCAATTTGCTCTTCACTCCTCTCTCTCTGTCGCTGGGTTCCTCGGGTTCTGTTCAGTATTTAACTGTGGGTGTTTGCCTCTGCTTCCATCAGTCACTGGATGAAGGCTCCAGGATGGTTATAGACATCAAGTTCACTATCAGGAATAGGCATTCGAGGTGGTCTCTACACTATTGCTTAGCTTGCCAATTGATTTCTTAAATATCTAGTCTTCCAATCCTTGGACATGTTACAAATTTTTAAAGTTACACCCAATATAACTGTATAATTCTGAAATATGTTCCTGAAAACTTTGTTGATGGAATAGTAAATGATACTTTGTTTTATTTGTCTATGACTTTGGTGATGGTGTGTAAAAACATAACTGATTTTGTATATCACAAAAGACTCAAGAAAGCTATTAGGAAAGATAAAATTGACATTAAAATGAACTATTTTCATTTAAATGAACAAACACAAGAGAGAGAAAAGATAACCCAGACTGTGAGAGGAAAGAACTTATAATGCATGTAACTGAGAAATCATGACACAGAATTGATCAAGAATCTACAAACCAGCAAAAAGAAAACCTAAAAACAAGTGCTCCTCAATATCCAGTAATCATGTGCATAGGCTCACTTTCTATTAATAAGAGAAATATGTATGAAAACCATCATATGAATTCCTACATTCCCATAGCACAGCTAAAATTTAAAAGGGAAATTACATGAAACATGAGGCACAGTCCTCAGACAGCTAGAAATACACACTGGAAAAATCGGTTTGTAAAATCAGCTGGCCTTTTCTCTTCAAGTTTTCATATATGTGTCATGTGAGCAACTCCACTCTGGGCTGAGATCCAACAGAAAAGAATTTATGCCCTCCAGGGAGGGGGGGCAGGGATGGATGCCTAATAGGATGATGTAAGAAATGCCAAAGGCTAGAAATAACCATCTACATTGCAGGAGAATGAATAAAGTGTTGGTAAGCTCAAACGAAACATTACCAAGAAAAAGGAGAGAATGATAATCTATGTACCTTATCTGTGTGACTAACAATGTAGAACAACAGCCAAAGCTGGATGTGGCGAGTTTTACACTTATGTAAGATCCAGGTATAGCTAGGGAGCCAGGGAGCCAGGGAGCCATTTAGAAGTGTTAGGAAAAAAAACAGAACAGGAGGCTAGAGACTACAAGAAGGGAATAAGCCTGGGGTGGGTATGAAAAGACTTTTCTTGCTCTGCTTGAAAATAACGACTGAACAGTTTGTGAAAATTCGCAAAAGATCAAGTTTGTTTTTTTATGGACTTTTCTATATGTAAATTACACTTCAATGAAAAGGAGGGGCATTGGAAAATATTGTAAGCTTTAGAAGCCGTAACATTTACTCTATTTCCTCCCTCCCTCCCTCTCTGTCATTCTTTTCTTTTTTTTCCTGAGACATGGTTTCTCAGTGTAGCCCTGGCTATTTTGGAACTCTCTCAGACTCTGCCTGGGATTAAAGGCACATGTCATCACTGCCTGGCTCATTAACATGTTCTAAAAGTTAAACGTAGTATGTTAGCTGGAGTTAAATGAAATGAACAAAAATAGGGAAAGACACGAAGGGTGTAGAAAAGTGGGAACAGGAGGGAAGTGTGATTTCCAACAGAGTGGTCAGAGGAGCCTTACCTGTGTGATAAAACTTCCCTGAAAATCCAAGGTTGAATGTAAAATTCGTGATTTGTGCTCGCAAAAGATTCTGAGTGTCAAGCAGGGCCTGAAATACAGAATGAACAAAAGGCATTTCAGGGTGATAAGATACTAAAAGGTTCATGCACATTCAGAGAGTAAAACCACTCTATTCAAATCAGAGTGTGGGGTGGATAATGTTGAGATTACACAGCACATACATGTACTGAGACTTTAGCCTATAAGAAATCAGAAATAAGAAAAAATGTCTACTGGATAAAGCAAGATGAAAGGAAAAGGTTAGTCCATCGTATAAAGGAAGCATATAATGTAATAGAATATATATATCTTTTTTTCTCTTCAGTGACATAGATAACCAATTCCAAAAGGACATTCAATTTAAATGAAGCTTGGCAAAAACATATGTGGAGAAAACACACTGGCATTTCTCAGATATATCTTTGTTCTTCAAAACACAAAATTCTTAACTTTTAAATCTGAGATTGCCGACCATAATGATTGCTATTCAAAAGAAGATATCAGGGTAAAGCAAATCTATAATTTGCCCATTAAAACAAGCAGATATCCACGGTGGTTCATCCTGACTAATGACTGGTTTGGATGGGATTAATGATTACTAAGCCTATGGGATTAAAAAAGTGCACCTCTGGTTGTGTCTGTGGGAGGATCTTCAAGTGGGATTAGCTGAGAGAGGTGCCTCTTTAATACGAACAGCATCACCCAGTCGTTTGGGCCTAAGTTGGAATAGATGAGAGAAAAACGGAGAAAGCCAGCTAGTGTAGGCAGTCAGTCTCTCATTCTGTCCTTTTGTGCTTCCTCGCCTCCAAGATGTAAACTCTGCTCTGATGCACGCATCCTGATGAGATGAAGCCATGCGTCAAAATGAACAGCCCCCCTGCCTAAGCCAGGGCAAGCATTTTGTAAGTGGTGAGAGTACACACAGTGAACAAGTGAGCACTGGAAACACGGTTTGGTTTTTTGTCTTACTTCTGCTTTCCGTGAGTATTTGGTGGACTTTCATTGTTTCTTCTCCTTTGCTTCCGATTCTTAAATTCCAGTGACTCTATTTACTCTGTCCCTCTCTCCTTCCCTTCCCCACTTTCTCCTCTCTCTCTCTCTGTCTCTGTCTCTGTCTGTCTGTCTGTCTGTCTGTCTGTGTCTGTCTGTCTCTCTCTCTCTCTCTCTCTCTCTCTCTCTCTCTCTCTCTCTCTCTCTCTCTGTGTGTGTGTTTCCTTATAACTTAGTGTCCACCCCAACCAAACATAAATAGCACTGTTGGTGTTGGTGTTCAAAAAGATCTTCCCTAAAACTTTGCTTTACATATGAGGAGACAGAGGCATAAAGCTGCTATATTAACAGCACAGACATAGCTTAGGTTCTCACATTGACCTTCACATTGACCTTCCTTCCAGATCCTTTTTCCTTTAGTACATCCAGGCCCACAACTAACCTTGTGTTCTCAGTAGCAGAGCTGATGCTCGGAGGTGCTGAACTGCCATGTTCAGAGTCTCTATCTTTTCATTCTGTCACCATCCAATGATTGCCTTCCTCATCAGAATGCAACTGGGTCTGTGCCTATACAGAGGAAGAAACCTTTTCTTCCCAAACTTAAGCTCATTGAATCAATCATTGATTATTGAAATGTAAGTATGTATAATTGTTTTCCTAACATTTCTTTGTTTACAAGAACCAACTCCTTGGTGTGCATGACTGAATCATGTACTAGGTAGGCCAACATGACACCGATGTTAGGACTGGCAGGAGATCTACACACTGAGGTATGAAAGTATAAAGCTTAATTGATGCCACTGTCCCTGAAGACAGACAAGGTCTTATCCTTATAAGGGTGGGGCATAGGATGGGCACAGGAAGAAAAACTGGATGGGTGAGTGTGCCACAGTGAGGAAGGAGATTTCCTACTTTTGCCAAGAGCTGAGAAGTTAGGCTCTGTTGCAAGGAGGATGCTGTACAGGGTCTGAGCCTTTTCCTTTCAGCCCCCAAGGAACTTACAGTGCAGTCTTTAGGAGGACAGGCCCAGAAGTCAGCTGGTCTTAATTAGAGTTCTGAATCTCTGCTTTCCACTTTTGGGCATGTTATTAAACTTCAAAGCCTGAGTCTCATCATTGTTAAAGCCAGGGTAATAACACTCACTTCAGGACTCTATGTGAAGATTAAATGAGACAATTCGTTTATGCTGCTTGTGCAGTGACTGGAACACAATACGTGCGCAGCACTGAGCATTGCTGCTCTGCCATCCCCACTGCTGCAAGCATCACTACAGCTGACATGGTCGTTACCATGAAATTCTAGAAGAAAATCTGTGGTACTTGTTCACACTTGGTCTTCATTTGTAAACTTTAGACAGTCTTCTAACTCAGAGTATAATGAGGGTGAATCATATATTCGGGAGTGGTTAGTAAAGTTTGCTAAAAAACCCATCAAAATATCTATCTATATCACCCATCCATCCATCCATCCATCATCTATAATATTTACCTACCATTTATCTAAAATCTATTTTTGTATCTTCTACCTATGTATCATTTACCTATGTCTCATCTACCTACCTATCATCTATCTATCTATCTATCTATCTATCTATCTATCTATCTATCTATCTATCATTTATCTTCTTTCTATTCTATCTTAATGTATCATTTATCTGTTACCTGTCTATCACCTACCTATTAATCATGTCTACCTATCTATCATCTCCATCTATCCATCCACCCACCCAGGCATTCATTCACTGCTTAGTTTGCTATCTCTATTTGATTTAAGTTATTTCTTCTGCCCTTCTTTTCCTGTCCTTTTTTTCCAGTTATTGTTTCTCTCCAGATGAACATTATAGCTAACTTTTCCTATGACTTAAGTCTTATCTCATTTCTCTTTCTATTTAACTAAAATTCATCTTTAATTATTCATTCAGTGGCTAAACATTCAGAATCTGTTATAAGATTATTTCTTGCATATTCTATGAACCCACCTTAAATCCGGAAAGCCATCATTCTTTCCTTTTACCATTTTTGTTGAAAGCAGCCCTCAGTGAACTCTTGTTTTTTGTTTTGTTTGTTTGTTTTTAAATGTATAGTTGCAATCACTGTTTGTTAGGAGAAAACAAACAAACCTCTTATTCCTGGGTCTTAGAAGCTAAATTAAGTTCTTGCAAAATAATATCTTTAAAAACTAGCATATATGGATTCCAATGACTTAACTACCCCCGAGTTTTGCCAGTTTTGATATTTCACACATTTAGAACATATTTTAAAAACAAACATTCAAGCACTTAGAAGATATACTGAAACATATAGTCATACTGATTATGCCATGTATGGTGAGACAGTACATCCTACTTGTCAAGCCAATTGGGCTGAGAAGTTTTCCAAAAATTAGAAAAGTGTATCTGAGGATGACAGTGAGGACATTCTAGAGATGATTGGATGCTGAGGGCTCTGACTCACTGACTGGACCAACATTTGGTGAGTTCAAAATATGATGGCATTATTGGGGGGTGATCAAAGGGAGCGGGTGGGGCCTAGCTGGAGGAGGTATGATGCTAGGCCTTATCCTTGGGGATTGTATGGTATCCTGATCTCTCTGTGCACCCCTTTTCTCCACTTGTAGGCCCTGTTCTGTTTCCCGACAGTCTCTGTGCTGTGCGGATACTTCTGAAATCAAAAGCTCTTAAGTTCTGCCCTTAAGTTCTCCCAGATATTTGGTCATAGGGATAAAAACTGAGTAGTCAACACATTGTAAAGAGGGAATTTGTGTCCAGATGGTATTTATGCACTTAGGATAAACTGCAATGTCTCACACTTAAATTGATTTTACAAACCAGATTTTGGGATTATGCCTGAGAAAAACATCTTATATTTACGCATTATTTCCATTGTTTTAAAATGTGTTGAAGTATTTTGTGTAAGAAGTTTAAGCGCCTGGAAATGTTTTGAGATGACATTCTTTTCACTAAACTTGTTATTACTGGAACAAAATGATTACCTGAAGTAGCATGCTCATCACTAGGAGCAAATATTAGAAAATGATTCCCTATTTTTATTCCCTATTTGTAATACATCTAAAATGATGTGACAGTAACAAAAACTAGCAGTAAATGAAATCATTGCTACAACACTAAAATGGAAAAAAAACTACACAGGTTTTGGGCAAGCAAACCCTCTCTAGGAAGTGGAGTATGATGAAAAAGGCAAAAAAATCCCACCTCTTCAAACTCCAGTGCAGGAGCCTTGGAAGCACAGCACTTAGTTTCAAGTTTTCATTATTGAAAAGTGCCACTTTTAGTTTAGGATTTCTAAAATACACTATGTATTTAACAGTATGGTACATTTTTACAATTCTAAATACCATTGATTATTTTTAGAACAAGACATTTTAAGTCATCTATTAAGATAATAATTGTTATCATTATTGTTAATTGTTACCACTCACTATTTTCTCAATAACTAAGTCAATCTGCATATATGCAGATGTAGGAAGGCATAGGCAAATTAGAGTCATAGAGATAGCCATTCTGCTACAAAAGAAGAATTAGAGTATGCTAAACTTATAATTAAAAGAACAGGATTACGTTTTTCATTTAACAGAATATTATGGATGGGCTTTGCCCTTTCATCTCCAAATCAAGTGTAACCAAAGCATTATAATGGTCACATCAAATGGGTATACTCTAATTGATTTGATAATTTCTGTTTATCGTGCATTTGAGTTCCTTTCACTCTGACAAACACAAACCTTGTTCTCTGTATGTCTGTATTTATATAGTAAGAAACCATCCTAATAGTCAATAAACAAAGTTTTCAACAAACAAACAAACTTTGTAGAAAATTTTGAAAGTACTTAATAGGAACATAATGTCCAATAAAACTGTAAGACACTTGCAGCCAAAACATAACTCATAAAAATGCAAAATCATTTTTAAAGCTGAATCTATATACTGTTCTTTCTTAGCTTTTCAAGTTCTCATTATACAAAGTCAAGAACATTTGCAAGATCTGACTAAAGGCAAAAACAGATCTAATTTAAAGAAATTGAGCTCCAAGGATTGAGTAAGATGGAAGCTTTTATGTGTCTTTGGATTTCACTCAATTTTCCTTAACAGAATGAATATACCAAAGAGAGAAAATGAGAGGCAAAATTAAAATTAAACATAATTGCAAAACATTTTTTGCGTGAGTCATTTTCGTATTCAGTAAATGTGTGGCATTCTTCAGGAGAACATCTGCTAATTTTTCACTTCTTATTTAGACTACCTAGGTAATATTTGAACCATTTCATCATTTGAAAGTGAATAGACTCGGTTGATCAGCCAATCAAAGATGAGGAAGATATTTTAGTGTTGAGCACTGTGTTGGTTAGTTTGCTAACTTGTCAAAAACTAGAAATGCCTGGGAAGAGGGAAGCTAACTAAGGAGTTGTGGCCTGTGGTCACATCTGTGGGCATTTTCTGGGTTACTGAGGGATATACCTGGGGCCACCCTAGGCTGCTGGTGGTGGACTGTATAATAAGGCAGGCTGAGCAACCAAAGGAATGCAAGCAGCAAGCAGCAGTATTCCTCTATGGTCTCTGCTTTGGTTCCTGCCTGCAGGTTCCTGCCTTGAGTTCCCTTGATTGACACAACAGTGTAAGCCAAATAAACCCTTTCAGTCGGTCAGTGTTTTATCACATCAACAGAAATCGAACTAGGACAAGTGTGTTTTTGAGCAGGAGGGAAAATACATATTATCAAAAATATGAGTATCTATATTTGCTAAATTAAATAAAAGCAATAGGGTAGCTATTTGCAAAGATCTATAACATGTTTCTTTGTCACACACATCTGAATTTGGGTATCAAAGCTACTCATTGTAATAGTGTAACCCAATTCAGATGACATGGAGAAAGGATTCCTAAAACTCTAGCGTGTAGAAATGAGCTCTGGCTCTAGGACGGCCCTTTGCCCTTTTTTACCAAGCTTGAAAACTTCTTTTTGCCTTGTCACAAAATTCCATCTCTGTTTTCCTTTTGTTACCCATGTAGAAAACAAGAATCATACGTCCACAGTTTCCATCTGTATTCCCAATGTCTCTTCAGTAACATGGGTGTCTATTAGCACTAAAGTGGAGGTTAGCGAAACAACTGTATGACACCATCACAGGGCTCCGAGTCTTTCTAAATGATGTTAGTGAATTTTTCATTCCCCACAGCAATGCTCATGTTTTTATGTTTGCTCTGTATTAGCATAGTAAAGCCATATCTGTTTGTATGGAAGGTAAGGGGGAAGAGTTACATAGTTAATACTAAATTGTTAATCTTTTAACTTGTCTAGATCATACATTATGCATAAACTTTAAATTATATGCTGAGGGTTATTTTCTTTCAAACAGTTTTTCAACTGAAATTGGCAAAATGATTTATAACTAGGAAAAAGAAAGTTATTAAGTGTTATTCTTCACTCAGTGAGTTTTTATGCACATTTTATTTAGTGTTTGGCTGATACACATCAATAGGCAAAATACTGATGCACTTTTAAAAGAAAAAATAAAAATACAAAGCAGTTCACAAATCCTTATAATACAACATCTTTAGGGAACTGTTAGCTATGTCTTATCATTTAACTATTTAGAAAAAGGATTTTATATGCCATAAAAATACTCTAATACATGTAAATAATGCTATCTGTTCTCCTGAAGAAGTGAAAATGCTAAGTACTTACAAGCACACGGGAAAGGCAACACATCACATTACAAACACATCACTTGCACTTTAAAAGCAAAGTGGGGCTGAGGCTTGCCTATCCACATTGTGAGGCAGTAGCTACGCTTATTGTATCTCAGCATGATGTTAGGAACCCGCTGTGCAAGCATGTTTGTTTAGTGGGATAGGAGCAATTTTTGATTGATTGATCATGAAATCCAAAGACTTGGGAGCATCTGTATGCTCATCTATTTATTTTGAGTATATTTTTATTCTGATTTTGTTTTTATAAACTGGAATCTTGATAAAAATGTCAATATAACTCAAGTTGAAAAATAAAATTAGAAAATATCTCGTTCTTTGTTTCTTTTTATAAAGCGTGCCCTGTGTTAGTTTTCTCGGCATTGATTTAAAAGAAATAAAGACAAAAATAGCTCACAATCACAGTGTAACACCCTTCGGGAACTGAAACTGCCAACTACATCTAACAAATCTACTATGTAGAGAAGACATATACTATCACAATGATTTCAATAATTTAAAATATTTGCTTTTAAGTAGCAGCAGCTCACATGAAAAGCTTAGAGCATAGACTCCAGGGTTCTAGCTCACACACTGAGCAACGCTCCTGAAGTAAGCCCCAGGGTGATTTTCCTGTGTGTGGCATCATACCTCACTCTAAGGACAAGCATTGTGAGCACTGTGTTTCCTGATTTGAAATGTTGATTGTTCAACGCAGCTCTAGTTCACTTATGGACTTGCTATTTTCTTCAGCATCTGAAAAGGTGCCGGAGACTACTAGCTTAGTAGATTCCTGGTGAGCAGTAGGTAGTCAACAGCTCCATGAACAACTTAGGTAACAGACATTGTGTATTTTCAAATTGAAAGTTTTCTAAAAAAGATAATTTTTGAAGATTGGGTGAATTCAGTAGCAGTTCTCAGATCTGCACTGGGAATGAAGTGCTCTGTGTTTAAATTTTTTGTTTCACTTTGAATAGATGTGAGTTGTTACCCAGGTAGTTGGTATCTGAGAGGTTGTTTTTGGAGGAGATTAACATCAGAAACGGTAGAGTCATGCTGACTGCCTTCTTTGTGTTCAGGGGACTTTACTAGATCAGCTGAAGATTTGAACAGAACAAAGAGGGGACTCTGCCCACATGACTATCCCGAACTGGAACATTGGCCTCTTTTTTTCTTCCCCCCTGAGACTCAAACTGAGATGTGAATTCTCAGTTTTTCTCCCTCTAAAACTTCTTTCTGTGGCTAAAAATGTAAAAGCTCATTTCAACCAGGCTAGGCGAAGTAGCTAATCAGATTGCCTAGACTGATAAAGCATATGCTCTAGGCTAGGCAGCTCCAGTCTTGGGAAGGCAGGTTTGAGGGAGAAGGTGCTCATGGGGTCCAAAGGTGGCTGGACAGCCATCATTTCATAACGGAAAATGGTCCAGCCTTTGAGGACAATGGCTTGGTGTTGCCTTACAAAGCTACATAGAATCACTTTGTAATTCAGTAGCTACACTTTCAGGTGGATACTCCAAAAACTGAACAGTTTTTAGACAAATGTTTGTATACTAGTTCATTGTGGCAAGAGTCATAATCACCAAATCATGAAAATAACCCTAAATGTTCACTGAAGGATGAATAGATAAACAAATTGTAGTACACATATGCAATGTATTAGTGTCCACCCATGAAACCAATGTACCCATACATGGCACAGCACACATAAACCTCACAAACAAGCTAAGTGAGCACATGGGGGGGGGGCTCACATGCTGTATGAGTCTATCCATGGGCGGCATAGGAATTGACTGGGAGGTAAGGCAGGCTGCTTCCAAGGGTCTGGGAGTGAGGTGAAATGAGACATGGATATAGGCTCCGTATGCTGTAAGGACCATGTCTGGGCAGGCAGAGGTAGTGGCTGCACCTGAGAATAGAAATTCTAACAGCCACTATTCTAATTTTAACTAATGGTTAATTAGATGATAGTGAACTGCACCTCTATGACCAGAAGAATTAGAGTTTACAACCCTGAGCCCAATGTCTGTGTGGGTTTACCTGAATTACTAAGTGGGTGTTTATGGGCCCTGTCCTACAACGGTATGTATGCCCCAATAGATGTCTTCTGTCCTTCATGTTGGTATCAAGAAAGTTCTTCACAGGGTGAGTTCAAACAGCCAGGCTGCTTGGAAGTGCTGACAACTGCTTTCCAGAACTTGGTTCCAGCTTCAGCTTTACCCTATCACTGTCCTCCTGCTCACTCAGTACTGACCATGCTGGCCTCCATGAGAATCCTGGCCATTTCTCACATCTCAAGGCCTTCATTAGTTTCGCTGCTTCTTAGAGACAAGCTCTTCCCACATATAAGGTTTACTTAGTTTTCCAGGTCTCTGATTACATAATCTTGATGTGGCTTTCCTTTGTCTTTTATATTATTATAGAAAGAAAAAAAAGCCTTCAGTTTTACTGAGGTATAATTGACAATAAAAGTTATGTATATTTACACTGTGAAATGCCATAGTTTGAAACATATGTTCATTGCGCAGTAAATCAAGCCAGTGGGTAAATCATTACTATGGATAAGAGCCCTTGTTGGGGGAAAGTGAGACTCAGAAACCTGTAAGCTCTGAATGGCTCACATAGAGCCAGGATACGGCTTTTGAAGAGACTCCTTTGCAGAGTTTCACACCAGACTGCAGAACTTGTTTAGCTGAATTTAAATGCCTTATAATTTCTATGATACAAGCTGGGGGGAAAAGACATAAATAAATGTCTACTTTGCCTAACAGCTTTATTCCTGTAGAACCTATAAAGCCCATGAGATCAGAAAGCTACTAGGAAGGAAAATAGAAAAGTTGAATTTTGTTGTGATCTGAATGTGTTACCAAAGTTCATGTATTGAAATATAGTTACCCATGTATAATATCCAGAGGGGTTTTAGAATGACGGAATCACAAAAACGGGAATCTGTCCCTACACAGAACTAGATACGGTGCCTGTATTTTCTGTCTCTTTCACCAGGAGGCTGTGTCACTAGCACACCTGATATTGTGGCAACACAAATCTATCTGGAAAGAAAGGCCTGGGCCTCTATGCACATGGAAACTGCTGCCGCCGCCTTCCAGCCTCCGTATTGACAGAGTCTATCTTGCATAAGTTCCCCCATTAAAGCAGCTTTAATTTTTAAGAAAGGTAATTGTCACTTTGAATCACTTCCCTTTTCACATTATTCTGGTAGGATTCGTGATCTAGTTTCTGAGGGCAGAACAAATTAAACTCTGTAAACTGATTGCAAAGAAAGATGCTGAAGAAGTTAATGAAAGAATCAGGCAGGGAAGGAGTAAATCAGCAGAAAGAAATCACACATATATGCACATTAGGGTGTGGGCAGAAGAGGACAGACACCTCCCATCCCTCTCGCGGTGTGCTCACTGCATTTCAGTGAGAGTACCACAGAATTCTAAGACACATTGCTAATTCAAGTCACACTGAGTGAATGTCTACTATGTGTCATATCTTTTGTTAGTTGCTGGGATAATCGAATTAAATCTGTCACTCAGTGACAGGATGTTTTGAGGAGAAAATGAGATTTTCAAAAAAGATCTTTTTATGCTTTAACTGAACAAATGTATAAAGTTATCATGATAATTTAAAATAAAAAATTGGGAAAATTGTTCTCATTGTCAAATGGCACCCTTGAATGAATTACCGATGTCAAGGTAATTTAGATGTCAGTCCTTCCCAGCTTCAGCACCAGGCCTTCTCATCACTAGGGAGTCAGGGCAAGGGCACTCTGGTGTACAGGCTCTGGCTTTTCCTCTTTATTCTCTGTCACTGAGACCTCCTTACATTGTCACATCCGAATCCTTTATGTCTTCCTTTACACAGTGCATTATCAAGTAGCTTTGTTCTGAAATGAAGGAAATGGTCTGAAAACGTTTGCACACGTACTCCTATAGCCCTGAGGACCAGGTATCCTTGAGTCCTCTGTCTCACGTTAATTTCTCCACCCGACTGGCCAGGCCCCGAGATGTTATTATGCACACTTATTATTCCTTGCTCTCCATTTCCATTGAGCATAAGAGGCTCAGAATAGGGAGTCTGACTGTTTGCTCATTTACATTTTGTCCAGAGTAATGGAGTCAATGCCCAAAAATGCTTGCTGAGTAATCCATGCATGCTTGAGATTTGCTGTCTGAGCATTTTAGGCCTGACACTGAAGTACACTTCCGGATTAAAATCAATGAGGCTCCAATGCAGTTTAGGGGTTAGAATTCAAATCAACAAATTCCAAGAGGCTATTCAGAAAGAAAATGAACATGGGCCCTGGAAGGAGGTTTCCTGGCCCGACCCCAGTTCCCAGGACACTGAGTAACTTTTCACTTTGGTCAAGTATCTTTCCTGGGTCTGCTTTCTTGTTGTAGAAAATAGAAGAAAATTAAAGCAAGGAAAGCGTTACTAGTTCACTGGTTTATAAGTTTGCAATATTGTAATGCTGCAGTGATGAAACATCAGAGACAACAGAAGCACACTAATCACAAGGCTGACAGCGATGGGCACAGCTCTCTGAGAACTGACAACAGCTGGACCTGGCTGACCTGCAGCAGGCACTGCCCGAGGATGGAGGGCGCCTGCTGCCCTTGGAAGGGAAAGACCTAGGTGTTTGTTCATAAAGATGGCCTCCATTTCCTCATTGGGTGTAGAACAGAACCCCACCCATAGAACCTAAGAGAGAGCTCCTTGCTGTCTAAGACCAGATTAATGACAATCACACAGCAGCATGCCAGAGCTGAAGACCCTACCAAGGGCTGAACTCAGTGTTTTTCATGTTGTCAGAGCTATGGGTAGGAGGCAGAGACTCTGGAAATGGTGTGAGGCCACACCTCCTAACCCTTCCCAAACAGTTCCACCAACTGGGGACCATGTATTTAAATACCTGAGCTTATGGGGGCCATTCTCATCCAAACCACCACAATGGCTATCACCTCAACTTCTACCTTGTTTTCAAAGCTCATGTATTTTTTCTATTCAGGATTAATAGTGTGCTCTCTCACTGGAAGCTCTCTTACATTTTGTGTGAGTATGGGTGCCAGTTAATGTGGGTGCACCTGCATGTAGACAGAAGTCAACCTTGGACACTTCTTAGGAGCTATACACTTTTAAAATGGTTTACTTTTGTTTATTACTATTGGTGTGTGTGTGTGTGTGTGAGAGAGAGAGAGAGAGAGAGAGAGAGAGAGAGAGAGAGAGAGAGAGCATGCACACATACTCATGCATGCCCACGTTGTATATGATATGCTTGTATGAGTGTAGGCAACCATATACAAGAAAACATGGAGATCAGAAAGCAGCTTCGGGAGTTGGTTCTTTTCCTGTGGATTCCAGGGCTTGCCTAGCATGAACTTTTACCTGCTGAACAAACTCACTGACCCTACCTCTTTTTTGTTGAAACAAGGTCTCTCTCTGAGACCTGGGGCTCACTGATGAGCTCAGGGAGTAGCCTCTCCCTGACTCTCTAGGTACCAAACAGCACCATCCTGCCTGGCTTCTGCGTGCTGCTGTTTGAACTCACGTCTCCAGGCTTGTCCAGCATTTTACAGACCATGCCATCTCACCAACTCAGCTTTTGCATCCCGAATATACCACTTTCTGTAAAATATTTCATCTTATGCCCCTTCGAGGAAAGAAGTTAATATATCAGTATGTAAATGCATATCAGACTCTGCTTCATACAACCATAATGAAGTGCAGAGATTCAACCCAAACGTTAATTTCTGAAATCTCTGAGTACAATATTGGAGAACACATCCATTTTGTGACCTCTGACCAGTGTTTCTAAGAAGTCACAGGTTTGATTTATATTTTTGGGCTGTAATTGGCAAGGTGACTCTAAAACCGGGAAAGATGCCACTGTTTTGTTCTATTTAGGCCACTAAATAGACTTTTGCTCTCAGTGACCCAGCACAGATGGAAATTAATGACATTTTGACTTCTCCAGAGAAAGCCTTCCTCAGGTCCTTAACAACAAAATTATTTTTCCTTTATAAAGATAGCTCCAAGTTAAGACTGAAATTAAAATGTAGTCAATGACACAGTGGTCTGTGTCTCATAAGTTTTAGATAATTATCTAAGAAACGATGAAAAGGTGCGTATTGCAATACTCAGGAAGAGGAACACTGGACATCAGAATGATTCACTTCCAAAAGCTAATTTTTTCCATTCACTTTACTACGGTCAATGTTGAATGCAGAATGATTCAGGGAAAGATAGCGTTGGCTCAGAAACTTTCAAAAGCCTTTAGAATGTTCTTTTTACAATATTTCTCAAATTGCCAATTTTAGGTAGGAGTAGGCCATGCTTTGAATGTGTTTGAAAATGCAAAGGTTTGCCTGTTGGAATCTTGGTTCGTGGTGAGGCAAGGGTACTCTGGAACCTTTAGGAGGGCTTGGTGGGGCCCTTAGGGTAAATGGAGAAAACTTGGAAGGGCATTAGGGGATCCACACTTTGTGGCGTCCCGCTTGGTGATGTGGTCTTGTAATTCCGCATGTGCCGCTGCAGATGTTGCAGCCAAGGTGGAGCAAGGTGGGTTGGCATGGGTTAGTGTGGGTTGGGGTGGGTTAGTGTGGGTTGGCATGGGTTGGTGTGGGTTAGTGTGGGTTGGTGTGGGTTGGGGTGGGTTAGTGTGGGTTGGGGTGGGTTAGTGTGGATTGGGGTGTGTTGGCGTGGGTTGAGGTGGGTTAGTGTGGGTTGGGGTGGGTTAGTGTGGGTTGTTGTGGGTTGGGGTGTGTTGTTGTGGGTTGTTGTGGGTTGGGGTGTGTTGGTGTGGGTTGTTGTGGGTTGGGGTGTGTTGGTGTGGGTTGGTGTGGGTTGGGGTGTGTTGGTGTGGGTTGGCGTGGGTTTGGGTGGGTTGGCGTGGGTTGGGGTGGGTTGGGGTGGGTTGGAGTGGGTTGGGGTGGGTTGGCGTGGGTTGGGGTGGGTTGGCGTGGGTTGGGGTGGGTTGGCGTGGGTTGGGGTGGGTTGGCGTGGGTTGGGGTGGGTTGGAGTGGGTTGGGGTGGGTTGGCGTGGGTTGGGGTGGGTTGGAGTGGGTTGGGGTGGGTTGGCGTGGGTTGGGGTGGGTTGGCGTGGGTTGGCGTGGGTTGGTGTGGGTTGGTGTGGGTTGGCGTGGGTTGGGGTGGGTTGGGGTGGGAGTGGCCTTGACAGAGATAATGTCATCATGAAGTGAAGATTTGTTGCAGGGCTTGAGTTCGCCATTCAGAACCACCCAGGATCCCACTGCTTGTTTTCCAGGGCACTGTTCTCTTACTGACCCTGACTTCAACTAGCCCAGGGACCACTTGTTCTGCAGTCTGTACATAATGTAAGAGTGAAGGGTCATGGTAGACACCCCCACGATTTCAAAGGACAGACTGGAAGGCCAGCTAAAATGAAGCCCTGCCTGGAGCCCTGGTGGAGTTATGCTCAGTGGGGCAGTAGGAAGAGGCTTCAGCAGAGGCTTTGGTGTTTGTCTCCCAAAGGTTCACTTGTTGGCATCGTGGTTCCCAGCATGATAGCACTGGGAGTTGTGAGACCTTCACAAGGTGAAGTCCAGTGAAGCATCCGCAGGTACATCAACTGTGGTCATGCCCTTTAGAGACAATGAACTGTCTCAGTCTCTTGATTTTTGTCTGTGATGGGACCACTTCCTCCTATTTGCATGTTTACCAGTTATGGCAAACAACAAAGCCCTCACAATAATAGGACAAATGCTAATAAATGCACTTAAATCTCAAGAATTATGAATTAGAAACTTTCTTTCTTTACAAAGTTAGCCTGCAATAGGCATTTTCAGATAATAGAAATGGATGACTACTATATAGTTAAACTTGACATTTCCTTAATCTGTGAGCATGAGCTGCCCTGTAATAAACCTATGAGATCAGTAGTCTTCTGTTTGTCTTTAGTGGGATGTAATAACTGTATGAATAATAAAGGCACTGTGAGAGCACTCCCAGCAGTCTTGCATAAAGGTATGAGTTAGCTCCTGAACTTCTCAACAACAACAAAGCACTGCTCACCTTCTTTACCCACTGAAAATACACAGTGCTATGATGTAGGTTTTATTAAGATCCCCCATGAAAATGGATGGACTTCAGGATATTCTTATGGAAACACTGAAGAGTGGCGATGTGGCTCAGGAGGGAAGGATGCTTGCAGCCAAGCCTGACAACCTGAGTTCCATCACATGGTGGAAAGGAAGAACTGATTTCTGTATGTCATTTTTGACCCCGCTACATAAACATAATGGCATGCACATGCACACACATACATGTACAATGTAAAAATTAGGAAAAAAAGAGCACTGTACGAAAGAAACAGAAGATCTATCTATATATCTATCCATACTCACCATATTACTAAAGTCACAAAATTTTTCAGAAATAGTCAGAAAAGAGGAGAATGTATCTAAAACAATGAACAGCCTACTATTTGTTGTGTTCAAGTAAAATAACAAAGCTTTCCTATGAATGGTGGTATCATGGAACATAACAAAATCCCCAAAGAAACCCTTGCAAAGTATCTCCTCATGGCCACAGTTAGGTGCTGTTGGAGCTCTCAAGAAATTTCAGTGGAACAGACCAAAGATTAAGCAGCACTGGCTTTGGTGGAGGCCAGATGACATGGGGAGAGTGAATTGCTGTGTTCAGTTGTTTCCGGTTGTGGTTTCTTATGGGACCCTGACAGATGTATCATGTATTGTTTTCCCTACAAATCGGAATGGGACAAAACAAAACCAAGTCTAAAGAAGAACAAACCCAAGAAAGTAGAGATTTCTTTTGTTAATATAGGAAACAAAATAAAACAAACAACAATACAACAATATTAGCAGTAGATGAGCTTGGTGACTAACTCTTACAATCCCAACACATGGGTGAGCAGGTGGGAACTGGGGGTGGGAGGTATAGGCAGGAAGACTGCAAAGAGTTGGAGGCCAGCGTGGGCTGTGGCTTTAAGGCCACACATCTGTAATTGTAGCATTTGAAAGGCCTAGGAATGATGGTTGCCCCAAGTTCAAGGCCAGGCTGGGCTGGAGTGATACTGTTTCAAAAAACAAAAACAAAATGACATCAGGAGTATAATGGTTAATGTTGACTGTGAATGATTTAGGAGACAAACCTTTGGGCATGTCTGCAAAGGAATCTCTTTAGATTTAACTAAAGTGGGAATATGCACCCCAAATGTGGGTGTCATGGATTGAGGTTCCAGACTGATACAGCCCATGGAATACCTACATTATCTGTATTGACTAGTTTTTTATCAATTTGAAACAAGTATTTTTCTCTGTTCTTTTTTTAGCTACCCCATTTTATATGTTAAATTAATGTAATTAATCACTTACCCCTCACTTTCTTCCCTCTAGTCTACCCCAGTGGCCCTCCCTCATACTCTCCCAACTTCCCCACTCTTAAGTTGGTAGCTTCTTTTTTCTTTGATGACATTGCTGATTGATGTGGGAAGATCCAGTTTACCATGGGTAGGTTCTATAAGAAATCAGGCTGAGCAAGCCATGAAGAACAAGTCAGTAACTAACACTCCTTCATGTCCTCCATGTCAGTTCCTGCCACCAGGTGCCTGTCTTTCTTGAATTACTGTCCTAACTTCACTCATATTCAGAGCAGTTGATATAAAAAATTCTCCTGGAACTAGGTAGAAAAAAAGGAACATTTTCCATCTTTGTTTTAGTATAGCTATAGAAATTATCTCTTCAATGGAAAAAAAGTGATTTCTTTGTTATGATTAGAGGTTTATGTCATTATATTTTCTGTTTAATGAAATGCCTCTTATAAAAAGCTATACCACAAAATAAAAATTAGGTTTGCATTTTTTGACATTGAGAGAGAAGTTTATAAGATGCCGAACTAGGAATCATATATTCAAAGAGAGTGAAAAAATTGTTGATTGAACCTACTGGTCTGGTGTAGGCTGTGGTACAAATGTGGCTTTGGACCGCTAAGTACTTCTCAAATGGAGCATACTGTGAGTATCTTTTTTTGGTGGAGTCCAGGGGTTTGTGTATGTTACGTGCATATTCTACTGCCAAGGCCAGGCAAATAGCTCAGACATTTATATGTGATTTTATTGCACATATTTAAGGTATTTGACATGAATTTGTTTGTGGTATGCTCCTCCTAATTTCAACAGTCTCTACAGGTTGTAACATTTGCTGCAGGAGATAAGGGGTGGCTCATGGGCCTCAGGTGACAAAGTGCAAGAAACAAAAGGTAACATACTGCATGGAACAGAAGCTTAGAAGATTCTTGGGAGCCCGTACCCTACAGTATAATTGTGAGTGAATAGTTTAAAGAAAAAGATGTTTGGATCTTGGAGATATGTGATCACTGTATGAGACTTCCAGGTTTTCATGAGTTGTTATCACCCACATTGGGGTGGCTTTCTGGTGATGTGGCTGCTTTTGAGTGACACCTGGTCCTTATAGCTAACCCCTCACAATATTGCCGTTAGTAACTGAAAGGACAGCAAAGTTGGCACAGTACACCCCATGACCAAGTTGTCAGCACAAAGGAGGTTTATTTGCTCCAGAGGGACAAAGGGAAGGGAATAAGAGAGGAAAACAGTTGCTAGAGGAAGAGAGAGAAGGGAAAAGACATAGAAGGAGGGGGAGGGATATTTTCTCAGGAGAGACAAAGAGCTACCTCTTGATAGAGAGGAGACAGACATAGCCCGAAGGCGGTTTAAAAAGGGAAAACAGGAAAACTCTGTGTTAGGATGGGGTGTTTAATTTTAAATGGACACGTTAATTAGATGAGCTAAAGGGAGCTTTTGATTGCTGGACCTCAGTACTTGGGTAGCTGGACCTTGGTGATCAACCTCAAGGGAAGGCAGCAGCCAAAGAAGGGAATAGACATGGTGACTAGATTTAGGAATATAACCTAACCGTTTAACAACGGAGAGGGAGTGGGGGAAGGGCAAGGCCTGTCAGAGCCATGTTTGTCATGCTCAGACCTGCTATAGCCCCTTCAGTAACCCCAATAAAAACTCATTGGTTCACCAAATTGGGCATTAGTACAATCCTTTGGTCTACTGTGGGCTCGGGCATGCTATTGTCTCCCCAGGAAAGTCTGACAAGTGACAGAAGTTATGGAACATACACTGGTAGTAAAGAAAGCTTGTATAATGAGACAAATTAACACCTCTATCACCTTGCACAGTTAGACTTTAAAAAAATGGACAAGAGCGAGGAAAACCTATTCACTCAGCACTAAACTCCAGTACAGAATAGTTTGATTAGCTGTAGTCCTATTTTGTGCATTAGCTCTTTGTTCTAGTTTCATTTCTGTCACTGTGCTAAAATATCTTGACCAAAAACATCATAGAGGAGGAAAGGAATTATTTTGGCTCATAAATCCACGTTACAGACTATCGTTATAGGAAAGTCACACCGGCAAGAGTGTGAGACAGAGGGTAACGGCATACCCATTGTCCAAGGGGAGAGAAAGGAATGTATCCACATCATTTGCTTCCAGCTTAGGATCCCCTGTCTAGGTAGTAGTGCTGCTCACAGTGGAATGGGTTAGATCAGTTAATGATCAAGACAATCGCCCAAAGACAAGCACACAGACCAACCTCATAAAGGCAATTACTTAATGGAGACTCTCATCCCAATGATTCTAAATTGTGATGAGTTTACATTCAATATTAATCATCAGTCTCTGTGGTTATACCCCACATATATGCATGTTACTTTGTATTCTCTGACCTTCACCTCATACTTTCCTCTAAAGGAAATAAAGTCAAAGATACAGAGACAGGAGCCATATTTAGAAGAACACCTAATTGATGTTCCCACTGAGAATCTACTATCCCCACCAACAGGGAAATCTGGAGAGCGGAGAGGACTTTCTCTTCCAATCCCACAGGCAGTGCGGGAAGATGAGAGTGGGTTGAGGACAGTAAAAGATGAGAAGGCATATAATCTGACCCTTGACCCTCACTGATGTGGCCTTTGGCAATGTCTGAATCTATTTGTTCACCTCTAAAATAGCTATTTGTAAAAAGCTTCTATCAGGGCTGGGAACGGGCGCTGTGGGTAAGCTGCTTGCTGGACAAGAATGAGGACCTGAGTTCAGATCTTCAGCACTCACTTAAAAAGTCAGGTGTCATGACTCTTGTAACCCCAGCACTGGGTGAGCAGAGACAGGAAATCTGCTGGACTCACTGGTCAGCTGCAGTGAAAGGCCCTGACTCAAATAAGATGGTGGAGAGTGATAGAGGGAGACACCGGGCACTGATCTCTGGTCACCATGCACTCATGCACGTGTATCTGCCCACACATAAAAACAAACACTACCCGTGTGTGTGCATGATCACACACACACACACACACACACACACACACACACCCTACATGAATGCACACATGCACGCACACAATAGTACTGATAGTGAATGAAATAGTATACAAGACACTAGATCAAATAATAAACTCAAATTTCATACACAATTTTAAAAAATACCATTTACTTTATCTCTGTCCTTTCTTGAAAATGCTTCTACCAAGAGGCTATTTAGAGCTCCCAAAGTTTCTTCTGGAAATGTGTCCAGTGGAGGAGAGTTAATGAAGGAGGTATTGAGAGTCACTCATCAAAGTGTACTTATGGCTCAATTTGATTAAAATTACTATTATATTTGTAACGGATACTATATATGCTAGGATCTGTGAGATCTCTACATGGATTATACTCAACATTCCTCAAATGAAGAATTACTATTTAATATCCAAGGAGACTAAGGCACACAAAGGCTGAATACACACACCACCAAAACCTGAAGTTTTGTTAGTTTAAAGGAAAGAGCTTGGGATGTTTTGTAAGAGACCTGGTTTGACAATTTCATGTTTGTAATGGGGTCCATGTCAGCTGTAAAACCTACACTGAAAATATTTTTCCAAAAACCTCATACATTTATTTATCATGTGTGTGTACGTGTGTGTGTGTGTGTGTGTGTGTGTGTGTGTGTGTGTGTGTAAATCAGGGTAACTTTGTCTTTCCTTCCACCACATGGAGCCCAGGAATTGAACTCAGGTCATAAGGTTTGGCAGCAACTGTTTTTCCTGCTGAACCATATTGCTGTTGATAACACTAAGTTACTAAACTATCCAACAAGAAAAGCCTCCTGTGTTGCTGGAAGACATTTACTCTGCTCTTGTATTCTTCTTGCCTTGTAAGCAGCAGCATGAACCGCTTTCACTCTGTAATGTCCTTTCAAGGATCCTTAAGACTTACTGCTCGTGTAAAACATTTGAGTGCTCAGAGTTCAGAGGTTCCTTTGTTTCCTATAATGTAGCCCTCTGTGTGGCACCCTATGGTGGCTATGGGTATTGATGTTCTCTCTGACCTGTGAAACTGTGGCTGACTGGCCATTAGCTAGCATATGAATTCTCAGACTCCACACCTTGTCAAAGCTGATGAAAGGAAGTTCATTAGCAATGTTGGACAAGGAAAGATCCTGTTTGCTTAAGGTACTATTGAAGTAATAGCTCATGGATATAGGTGGGAAAAAGCATCATTCTCAAGGCCAAGTGACGGGAACACACGTATGTCCAAGCAAAGAAAACATATTGCTTAAGACCACAAGAAACTAATGGGTTTCTGAAGACAGGTGTGCTGTGCTCAGTGTGATTTATATGTGTGCTCCTGGCTTGAAAGTGAACACTGATGTTAGGTTCACAAAAGCTAGTAAATTCTTTTGAGGTTCAATGTTGAGGAAAATTGTTTCACATCTGTATGTTCAGAGGTTGGTTTATGACTTGACAATCTTTATCTGGAAAACTGAGTAGAGAGAGAAGTGGTAATTTAATGGGAGTTGTACCTCACAGTTAATATATTGTGACAAGTACCAGTAAACAGAGATAGTAGCTTAATATGGATGTAACAAAGAGGCACAGTTTCCTGTACATTCACTAAACACAGTTAAGCCTGGTGTAGGGGCAGAAAATGAGGAAAAAACAATTATTTCATTTGAGTATGTCTAAGACTATTTCAAAGCAGTGAACTACCACCATGTAACAAATCCTGACAGTTATATGTGATATGTTTTCATTTTAAGAAAAGTAAAATCCTTTACACAAAACTCAGCAGTTGATATGAATAGTACAGTATCCTTAGCATCCACAGATCATATATAACATCAATGCCCACACTTGCATTGTGTATACCACTTTGATAAGGTGAATTTTGTATGTGTAATTTGATATCATATGATGATGCTTTGGCAAGCAACAGACTATGTGTGATGGTGGTTTCATATTACAAAGGAACTGAATCATTTCTATACACCTGGTAGCAACATACAGCTAGTTATCAATGCTTGTGGTCATGCCAGTGTGAACACACCCATGGGTTACCCTGCATGTAAATTATGGGTGCTAAACAACATTTGATAGATGACTGCAACCAGATTGTGTGTCTACTATACTGTCACTTATCATTATTTTACATCCCTTCTATTAACCTTTGTTATAAGAAAACATGCCTGTAGCTTCAAACATCTTCCTTATTTCATCTCATCAAGAAGCAAGGTCAAAGAACTGGTCTAGGCTGTTTGATTTGGATAACTGCAAACTCCAATATTCACACACTGATGGAACTACACAAAGACACATTTCTCAGGATGTATGCTCATAATCAACCCACATATTCCTAGATGCAATTGTGGTCTATGTAATGAGATTAACGGATCAAGGCATAAAGATTTTACCATAGGAGAAAGAAGGAAGCCGCCACATGAAAGTTCTATTTATGCTACATAGACCTTGTGAAACTTTATGAGGTAAGAATTCTTGTCAACTGTTTTAAAGGTAAAAGCATGTATTCAAATGAGGTGAACACACATGCATGGATCACAACTAGAATATATGTGAGATTGAAGCACAATTTAATCAAGTCTGAGGATGTATTCCTTGTGCAGCACACAAATAAATATGAGTTCTAGGAAGGCACGCACCTTGATGAGTATAGATTCACCCCCTCAAAGGATAACATATATTCCCCCAATAAAATGAGTTTAATTAAAAAACATTTCCTATGGAAAATAATCTATGTCCCTAGTTGATAGAATTTATGGTGCCATGCAAAAGACAGAACTTTCATTATTTCTCTAAGTGACTATCTCAACAGTCATTTTTATGGAAAGACTGTAAATCTGTGATAGGGACAAAAAATATGTCAGTCTTCACCATGAGCAGCCTAAATTGGGTGGGAGAGAGTATCTGTGAAATGCAAGATGGATAGCTGCTAAGACCCAGAGCTTCAAAAGAGACTGCCATGAAATAATTCAGGAATAGGATGTTTCCTGAAAATAACTAATTTGATTTGGACTCTCAAGCTACTTCTGCGACTACAGATTTGGACCATTTTGAGTGCCCCGCCCTCCCTTCCTCCAATGCCAAATTCTAATGAGTTTCCAGTTGGCATCTTCCCTGAGACTTCTCTTTGCACTCAAGACTTGAACACCTCCTTGCCCGTATATGTCTATATGAACATCTACACACAGTGCAAGCCTACCAGATATAAGAGAGAGCTTCTAGTCTATTTTCTTCACTTAATAACTAACATTGCTAGGTGTGTTAGTTAGGGCTTCTGCTGCTATGAAGGGACCCCATGACCACAGTGACTCTAATAAGGGAAAACATTTAATTCAGGTGGCAGCTTACAGTTCAGAAGTCCAGTCCATTATTATCATGGTGGGGAGCATGGCAGCATGCAGGCAGACACTGAACTCTCCTCATCTTGCTCAGAAGGCAATTATCTCACTGGGGGTGATGTCAGCATATATGAACCCTCCAATCCACCTCCACGGTGACACACTTCCTCCAATAAGATCAAACCTATTCCAAAAAAACCCCACTCCTCCCAATAGTACCACTCCGTTGGGGGGCCATTTTCTTTGAAACTTGCACACTACACATTAACTAACTTAATAGTATCACAAGATATGTGCTGTTCTGAACTCTTCATACAGATTTAACTACTTGATCTCTAACGTACATTGCAGAGATAGATGCTGCTATGAGTTTGATTTTACATAAAAAGAAGCTATGTGAACAAGCTAAGATAGCTATAACTAAACATTCATAAGAGATGACTGAGAATTAAGATGAAACTAACAGCAAATTTCTTCAAGAAAAATAAAACAAAGACCTAACAGCATTGTTTTTTTGCTAATTACAAGTCAGTTTGCTAATAGTAGGTTAACACTTGTCTCTGTTTTAGTCTTTTACACAGTAAAAGCCCAGTTTTGAACAGTTGAATGTGTCTTGTTCGAGTGACATGAAGGAGAGTAGTTTAAAGTTGATTTTTCTCCTTACAGGCATTTAGTTATACAAAGAACCAGTCTAGAGGATTTTGCTGGTCTGAAAGCAAAACTGCATGGAGTCTCTCTGGTCACAAGGAGGACAGGGCCTCGCAGGGTTTTTCTGGGGCTCTGAACTCCTCCCTGAAGTGTTGATGAATGGTTTCCTGTCAGCAGCAACCACTGAGACAGATTCCATTCAGGGAAATATGAATTTTCAAGTGGAATGAGCAGCTGAGTGTTCCCTGAAAATGATGAGTGAGCATTGACTGGTGGTCATGAGTTACAGTGACAATGGTGTTTGAGCACTAGCTCTGCAAAAATGAAAACCATACTTTTCCTTTTCCATTGTTACTTGGGACAACAGTGGTGTCTTGGGCCAGCAGAGAAAACACAGACCAGGAAGTCTTTTCTTGTTCACACCTTTTAATGCTCACTGTATTTCTGAATCAGCGAAGCAAATCATTCAAACATCATTTGACTGCATTGTAACTCTATACTAGAGTTTAGATGTGTTTTAATCCTTCTTGCTTCTGTTAATATTGTCAACTCTTTTTTTTTCAGACAGGGTTTTTCTGTGTATCCCTGGCTGTCCTAGAGCTCACTATGTAGACCAGGCTGGCCTCAAACTTAGAGATCTACCTGCCACTGTCTCCTGAGTGCTGGGACTAAAGGTGAGGATTACCACACCTAGCTTGTCAAATAATTTTTATAAAAACTATTACGCAAAATTTCCTAAAGGTACTTGGAGAATCTCAGAAACACATATCTGTAGGATATGAATATCAACTACATTGTGGACAGCAATTCTGGCCTTTGATTAGTTTCCTGTAAAAACCAGTCAGTTAACTTACTTGGAATATCAAGAGTATATTGTCTTCCTATGTGAAGTCTAACAATTTTTCCTTAGAGCACTACAAGAGGAATGACTGGAGCTGGTCTCATTCTGGTGCGTTTTTTAGACAGCTGAATTCTAGATGAAGGCCACAAAGGAAACCATCATTGCTGCTGTTACTGCTAGTTTGGATAAGTCATTGTTCATTGTCTTGACCAGCTGGTTTAGTTTCTCCCTACAATATTTGTTTCCTCTTTGTGAAAAGCTGATTCCACTCAGTATATATAAAGCAAATAAAAATAGTAGGTAGGTGCACTAAAAGGATAAAGGTGCAGATAGCAGGAATGAGAAAAGCAGCAATGGTGGATGGAAAGAGAATCCGGAGACTCAAAGTAGGATTTTCGCAGATGATGAGGCCACTCTTGCTGCCTCAAGAGGGTGATGCGAATGTAGATCTCACGGAGGGAAAGGCCAGAGGGAAAGGGGAACTGACATAAAGGGAAAACAATGGCACTGAAGGTGAGATGGGTGGAGGGACAGAAGTCGAAGAGAATGACAGGGAAGCTCCAAGAAACGCAGTGACAGTGGTGGTCAAGGTTTAGAGAACTGCTAGCTCCAACACGATGCTGTGCTGGGGAGTTTGTCATACACACACGCACGCACGCACGCACGCGCACGCACGCACGCACGCACACGCACGCACGCGCACGCACGCACGCGCACACACGCACGCGCACACACGCACGCACGCACACACTAGTCACCTGGGAAGAGGAAGCCTCGGGTCAGGGGAAGCCTCCACTATATTCTCCCGTGGGAAAGTCTGTGGGGCCGTTTTCATGATTAAGGATTTTTGTGGGAGCCCTCCGTGGGTAGTGCCATCTCTATGCAATTGGTCATGGGTGGTATGAGAAAGCAGGCTGAGGAAGGTTGGAAGCAGCCTTCCTCCATGGTCTCTGCTTCCAGGTAACTTGTAAACCAACTATGCCCTTTTCTCTCCAAACTGCTTTTGGTCAGTGTTTCATCACAGCAAAAGAAGGCAAACCGGCATAGTTGTACTTAAAAAGAATCTGTTAGTTAGTCTCATAACAGATACACTCGGGAGTCATGACACTAGAAGTTGCCAACATGCTGATAAACAGTGCTGCTGCAGTGGCTTCCACCCAATCTCTGTGTAGCTAAATTTCTTAAACAAAGTTGGGAACGGGTTGCTTGCTATCCATGCTGGCCTTTGGAGAGTTAAGATGCCCATTAATTGGTGCTCCCCCAAATTAACTGCTATTATTTCTGGATTTAGATAGTGATATTAATTATTAGGTCAGATATATGTCGTTAATATTTCTCTTCTACCTTACATTGCCCAATGGGTATGCATCTTACATGGTCCCATGGGTATGTATCTTACACAGCAAAAACAGATTTTTGTAGATGTGAGTGATTATGTTTAGGAATTTAGCATGGGGGGGATTATTCCAGGTTAAGTAATATTCACTTATTTGCGTGTGTGTGTGTGTGTGTGTGTGTATGTCCTACGGAAATCTTCCAAACAAGCTAGTCCTAGGTGAGTTAATGAGACTTGATGAACTTCAGTTTCTTTATATTCATTGATGTTACTTATAACAACTTATATTTTTCCATGATAATTAAATAATGATGAAAATAAAGCACAAAATGATTGTGTGTGTGCGTGTGCGCGTATGTGTGTATTTGTGCTGGATACCTTTTTGTCATCTTGACACAAGGTAGAGTCATCTAAGAAGAAGAAACATTTTTGAGAAACTGCCCCATCAAATTCGCATATAGGTAAGTCTACAAGGCATTTTCCTGATTAATGATTTATGTAGGAGGGCCCAGACATATCCCATTCCAGTGGGATGGTGCTACTCCAGGGCAGGTGGTCCTGAGTTGTAAGAGAAAGTAGTCTGAGAAAGCCATGAAGATAAGCAAGACAATAAGCAGTGTTTCTCCATGGCCTCTGCTTCAGCTCCTCCCTCCCTGTTCGTGCCTTGAGTTCCTATCCGGAATTCCCTCGGTAAAGTTGTAAACTGAAATATACCCTTTCCTGAGCAGGTTGCTTTCAGCCTTGGTGTTTATCGCAGCAATAGAAATTCAACTGAAATAATACTCAATATGGGTTACTTATTTTGGAAGTAACTAGTTACATCACTTATGAATCTGGGAGTACACACCAAACTGTAGACAGTCACTGGGCATTTTATTATATAGAATCATATAATAAAAGAAGAAACAAACACTCTCAACCCAGAGAAGCACATAATCCAGTACCTACATACAGAAAAGTTTTCTTCTTGATCTTTTGACTTTCCTTTATCAAAAGACAAACTTCATTTTATCTGTCAGTGTACCTTCTGGAATCCCACCACAGTGCTCAGATGGATTTAATGTGCATTAAAAATCTTATTTATTACAATAATGTGTGCACGTATGTGGGAGCATGTAGGGGTCTGAGAACAACTTCTGGAGTTAGTTTCTTCCTTCTACATAGGATTCAGAGCTCTAACTCAGGTTGTCAGGCTTTCTGGGCAAGTATCTTTACTCACTGAGCAATCTCTCAGGCCCAATGCATTATATGGTTTTATTAACAGAACTATAAATCTACAAACCTAATACTTTACTCAGAATCTTACCCCATGTAATCTGCTACCAGTCTAATATGTGAACCCCTGCCTCAATAAACCTTGTTCTCATCTATGGTTCTCATTCTCTTAATCATTCTCAGGCAGGATTCAGGATATCAAGGCTTTAAAAATTAGGATACCATACCCAGAAGAAATGAGTCATTAAATAAAAATCTCAGTGCCAGACCTAGATTGCATCGTTATGGGTTATTGGTCAAGGTTGGCCCAATAACACAAAAACAATATATTCTATTGCCATTGCTCTTGGTTTCCCACCATAATTAGACATTAAGGTTGTATAGTTGGAGACTAACTACTTTGATTACAGCATATAGATAAAATTAATCTTGAACTGGTCAGGGAAGTCTCTCTTTGCTGGTTAGCTTCCACAGAGTTATAAAGTGCAATGCAGGCTGCTGTAGGAGAAAATACAGTCTTAATTGCCTTAACCAGCACTCAAACCTGCATAGTTTACTGACATGCCAGGCAAGATGGCGCCATAGTGGCAACACTGTTTACGGGGTACCCAACTAATTGCATGATTTGATTTGCAGCCTGAATCCCAGGAAGAAATTAATCCTTTGTACTATAAACGTCATCAAAACACATGGCTAGGGAAGTTACATGCCCTAGAGGAGGATCTACTGATGTGTTCTTAATGGTCACATTATTAAGCTGCTTCCCCCAAATTTATTTCTATATTCATAGATTTCTGCTGCTCCAAGACTTTGCCAGAGAAACTTCTTTCTTTGCAGGGGATAGTGATTAATTCAGAGATCTAGTACTGTACATTACTGCTGTAAGCTCTGACAGTAAGACACGTAGAGTGCTCAGCCATAGATGGGTCATCTATCAGACCTACCTCCCCAGACAGAGTGGAAATAATGTAAGAGATAGAAGATCGGGAGTGGAGCTGTGCAATGTTGTCCTCTAAACAAGACACGGCTGTTGTACACTTGAACTTAGAGCAGCTGTGTTACCTGCACAAGACCAGACCAGTCAAATGTTCAGGCAAGTAGGGAGGGGCTTCCAAGTCCCACTTTCACTGAGGAGCTATTGGCATGATGGACACTGCGGGGAGAATCACTTTTCTTTGAGTGTATGTCCACTGTTAGGCTGTTGATGATGACCCCACACATGTGCACATATGGACAACTCAAATTGAACTTGGTGGTTTTAAAACTGAATATCTGTTTTAAAGGAGGACATACAGTTAGGGTAGTGATGGGGGAGTCTTGGCGAGAGAGATGGGAGAGTGGGGGGTGGCTATAATCAAGATACATTTTTTAGAAGTATGAAAATTTCAAAGAATAAAATCTTAAAAAAACAACCAGCAACCAAATACTATTTATACATTATTGATCATTCTGAGGCAGGATTGCCCTCTTTAAATCATTTAGAATACATTCTTGTGGAATGTCTTTGCAAAGTCAAGGACTCTTTAATATTAATCACAATAAGGATACTTTCTTACAATGTGGTAACAAATTTAACAAAATGAACCCAGCACATATGAATTACAAATATGAGGTTGTTCTTTTCTTTGTTAAATAACCTCTTATTTTCCCATGGTATATTAAATTTCTTTAATATAACATATGTACTACAGCTGTGTCGTGTCTAGAGGACAGCATTGCACAGCTCCGCTCCCACCTTCTAGTTCTTACAATCCTTCCACTCTGTCTGGAGAGGTGAACCGGTTTGATAGATGTCCCATTTATCTATGGTTGAGCACTCAAAGTGACTTACTCTTGGAGCTTACAACAGTAATGTATAGTAACAGATCCCTGAGTTAGTCACTATCCACTGCAAAAAGTAGTTTATCTGTCCATGGCTGGGAGCAGCAGAAACCTAAGGATCTCTTAAATTCCATTCCCTTAAAATAACTATGTATTTACTAGAGCACTATGGGGATCTAAACAGGACAATGATATGGAAAGTTATTTGTTTTCATAAGTATCATGATCTGATATCACATTTAGAAGTAAATATTCCACAAAAGTAGGACAGCAAGGAAGAGACTGTTTCATGTGTTTGTACTAGTAGTTATAAGTTGCCTAACTTTGTGTCAACTATAAAATGATTGGGAGGGAGTGGCATTGGGCAAATTTTACTTCCACAGATGTTAGGTGACTTGCAGGGGCTCCCTGTCTCTCCATTAGAAGGATTTTTATGCAGGAAGGTGCTTGTTACACGTACATTTCAACACAGCAGAACCGTCACTTTAGGAGTAGGGTATATGAATAGAGTCATTCCATAACATGGAAGGTGGTTTATTAAAGAGTTTCTGAAAGATGCACCTTAGGAAAGGGCACCCTGAAGTTTTACTAGGTGTTTGAAGCAGTTATATTACCTTAATATTTCTCTATTTCTCTATCATATCTATTGGTTTCTGCAGAAGTTACCAAAATCTCATTCACACACCAAATATGCAATGCTCCAGGCATGCTTCTAGGTGATGGGGACACTTCACTGAGCATAATACAGGAGAAAATATGGTTCTCTTGAGGGCTGCATTTTAGTAAAGTGGCACAGAAAACAGGCAAACAGGAGGAGGAAGTGTGATCAGGAAGATAAAGAGACGATGTGAAAGACTAGGAATTCTAGCTGTTGTAGAAGTCACTAAAGTGGTCTGAGTAGAGAAGGGACATGATCTAAATGATACACTGAGGGCATCGTGCTGCCTGTTCCATTAAAAGGGGGAAGGGAGATGATGACTGTGTGTGAAGGCATTTGCTGCCAAGCCTTTTTTTTTTTTTTACAAGACAGGGTTTCTCTGTATTGTTTTGGAGGCTGTCAGACCAGCCTGGCCTCAAACTCACAGAGATCCATCTGCCTCTGCCTCCCGAGTGCTGGGATTAAAGGTGTGCACCACCACACATGGCTGCTGCCAAGCTCTTTGGCTTTCACTAGATTCCTTGGACCCACGTGGTGGAAGGAGAGATCTTCTGGAAGTTATCCCCTGACACATGCATGCACACAACACATGAGGGCATGTGCATGCACATGCACATATAGACACATAGAGGAATTAGAAATGTAACTTAAAAATTAAAATGGGAGGAGTGTAGAAGCATATAGTCCATATAAAGAGGAGAATAGTTAGCAATGTAAACGGTAGACTGTGGGATAATCCAACCAAGCTTTGGTGGCAGTGAAACAATAATGTCTAACATCTGGGTTTAAACTATAGCATATTGACATCTAGAGCAATGGCAACTCAATAGCCAATGGAAGTACACAAAGGAAGTTGAGGACAGGATACAGTGGGGTAAGGCACAGTTCTGAAGTAGAAACTAAAAGGCTAGCACAAGGATACATGTTAGGCAAACAAACATAAAGGAAAACAATGACACTAACTGAAAAACAACAGCCACACAATGATAAAATACCAAATGAAAATATAAATTAAGACATGCACTTGATATTTTCAAAATACACGGTGCAATCACTGTCAAAAGAGCAACAAAATATGTATAACCACTCATTAGTGCTGGAGAATTAAACAGACATTCTGCAATCATAAACCTTTCCATTCTTATCTTAAGGAATCGAAGCAATACAAAAACAAATCTAAAACCCACAACAAGAGGAGCTGGGGAGATTATTCAGTGGGTAAAGTGCTATTCTAACTATAATGGCCAGCTCCAGGTTCAATGAAAGACCACGTCTCAAAAGATAACAGGGAAAGTGGAAGACAATTAGAGTTGACTTCTGGTCTCCAAATTTGCATGCACAGGCCAACACACACACACACACACACACACACACACACACACCAAACATCATAGTAAAGTTGGGCTAATAGTTTTACTTCAAGTAGAGAATGTGTGCTCATTAAAGTATTATCATCAAATACCTGTTTCTAAGCTATCACCAAAACAAATGTCAGCTAAAAGAAACAACAGAAATGATGGGCTTCCAAAAAGCTCAAATTTTCTTCATGACCTGGAATGGTCCTAGCTACCATCCTATTACTCTGTCTTATTGGTCTTCTCTACATCTCCCACCATTGGTGGAATTCAAATGCTATTCTTGTAATCTTTCATCTTCATTTAGCCAATTACTCCATTGTTAAGCATGTCCTGAATAATTTTTAAATTACTCTCACTTCTCCACTCTCATTCTCATTTCTTTTTTCCCTCAATACATGTTTTTATTTAAATTAGAAAAATGAATGCTTCACATGTCAATCCCAGATCCCTCTGCCACCCCTCCTCCCTTGACCCATCCCCACGGAGAGTGAGGCCCTCCTGGGGGGGATCTCCAAGGTCTGTCATTTCGTCCAGGGAAGGACGTAGGCCCTTCCCCATGTGTCCAGGCTGAGAGAGCATCCCTCTATTTGGAATGGGCTCCCAAAGATCATTCATACACCATGGTAAACACTGACCTACTACCCAAGGCCACAGTGATTTCTGTGGCCTCCTCACTGATACTACATTCGTGGAGTCTGGATCAGTCATTCCCATTTCATATTTTCAGAAAATTTCCATCTCTTGTTTGAATTAATGCCACCGCATCATTCTAGCTTTCACCTCAAGTTTTCCCTGCACATTTATGAGTTTCTGGAAAATGGTGTTGTACTATTGTGCTTTCCACAGCAAGTTTTACCTAAGGCCATACTGATTCCTTCCCCTTACCATATTGAAAGCAATCTATCTACTTGTCCTGGACAGTTTATTGTCAACATGACAGAAGTTCGAGATATCTGGGAAGAGACACTCTTAGTTTAGAAAATAGTTCCATAGCATAGGTCTGTAGGAAAATCTGTAGTGCATTTTCTCAATCAATGATTGATGTTGGAGGGCTCAGCACATTATTGGTAGTGGCCCTCCTGGGCAGCTGGATACTATAAGAAAGCAGGCTAAGCCAGACACAAGGAACAAGCCAGTAAGCAGAGCTCCTCCATGGCTTCTGCATATGTTCCCGTTTCCAGGTTCCTGCTGGGACTTCTCTGGATGATGGACTACAAGTGATAAGATAAGATAAGCCCTTTCCCTCCCAAATTGCTTTTGGTAATGGTGTTTCCTCATAGGAATAAGAACCCTTACTGTATCCTTTCTAACTTTATCATTGTATTTGTGTGTCTGGTATCACTGTATTTGTATGGCATGATATGAACACACCAAGTGCTGAACAGACAGATGCTCTTCCAAAGTCCTTCACCTTGTACACACATAAAACCTAAAAGGAACTCTATAGAGAATGATGATGGTTAATATTGCTTTTCAACTGGACAGCATCCAGAAGCACCTAGGAGACAAATCCCAGGCATATCCATGAGAGAGTTGCCAGATTGGGTTTGTTGAGGTCGGAGGACTCACTCTGATGTGATGGCAGCATTCTATAAATTGAGATCTAAGACTAAATAACAAGGACGAAGCCATCTGAACTCCAACATTCATCTTTCTCTACTTCCTCACTGTGGAATTTGTTATGTATTTATAGACTAAAAAATAATTAATTCTTCCAATTTCCTGTTTTCAATGACTGGGATGAAAATGTGAAAACATATATTTGATGTAAAACTTTTTAAAATCCTCTTGCCTCATTCTCTGGAGTGTTGGGGTCATAGGCACACGCCACCATGCCAGATCACTAGGCACTTTGTACAGATACTAGGTGATGCAGGAGGTTGAACTGGAACACAGAAGTTTACCTGACACATTTTAAAATGCCTTAATCATGTAGCTTTGGCCGTCTAAAAAGTTCTACATTAAATATATGTATTTTTCATTTTTTATCACAGTAATTGGAAATGTAAAACAGAAGAATTAAACGTTGTTTTAGTTTATGAACATATAACAACAAATGCTTAATCTACCTGCTTGGCTTTAATTCATTATGCTTTCAAAAGTAAATTGCAAAACTTTAATATAAATTTAAACATAATTTAATAAATATAGTTAATTAATTAGAAACTACAGCCATAGTATGGAAGTGTTTTCTTCCTCAGTTTCCACACTCTTACAGTGAAGAACATTCTCTCTGGCACTGACACTTTCTTTAAATGGTGTTATGAACCTTAATATTATTTGTTAGAAACTCAGTGGCTTAACAAAAGATACAACTGTCTAGATTACCCTTTTACCCAAAATTCTATGTACTTACTCTTTGCATGTGTGTGTGAATGTGTGCACATACGGAGGTCATAGAGCAGCTTTCAGGACCTGTATCTCTCCTGTCACCAAGAAGGTCCAGGGGGTCACACTTAGGTTGTTTGCATTTACCTACTGAGTTACCTCCTCAAAATAATATTATTGATAGCTCTTGCAGTTATAAATATTCTATCAGAAGGCTAATGCAATAAAGATTAAAAGTTATGTACCCAAAGCTTCTTCCTTCTTTGAGAAATCAATATAACAAAGTAATGGAGATAAAGTTCTATTATCAAATGGAAAAGCAACATAAATGTAGAAAACTTTAACTGTCTTTCTTACTGTTATATAACTAGTTGTTTACATAACACAATGGGTTATACTATAATTAAATACTTGTTTTGTTTTTGTTGAACAGAGGAAGTTTCACACAGTGAGAAGTGGGTGTGGCTTACAAGCAGCAGGGTGGCATCAGGAGAGTGCCAGCAGAGAAGCTAAACCTTATGATTCCACGTGAACAATCCTGCTGCTGAAGTCAGGTCATAGTTTTTCATGGCTAGTAAAATGATCCCCATATTAGACCTTCAAAGGTATCTGAATTTGCTTCTTATTGAGAACCATATTTCCTGAAAACGCACAATTTGACTTTGTCTTTAACGGATGTCTTTGCTTTCTAAGTGGATACCTTCTAGAAAGCAACTAAGCAAAGATGATTTCTACTTTGCAGTCATAAGAACACACAGAAAAGCATTTCTGTATCTCACCACACTCAATATTTTAATACAGTCTTCATTTTTTATTCAGATAGAAGGATATTAAGAACTTAGGGGATATACGATGAAAGTAACCAGTTACACTAGTTTCTTCTAAATTCTCTTGATAAAACAGAAGCCCCACGTCCTAGAAAACTCAGTCCTACAGAAGGTAGGAGTGCTGTTTTCTCGGGAATGAAGTCAACTGAGGAACTCTTAAGATAACAGGGCCTTACCTTCACATCATTGGTGTTCATCCTTGTTCCCTCCTTCCCCACAAATATGTCATCAATGTCCACAAGGATGTACCTGTCCAAGGACAAGGTCAGCCTCTTCCCTGACAGGAAGGAGATGGCATCTATGAAGATGAGCTTGTGCAGCCAAAAGTTCAAGTTGTTGCCAAAAAGAACGCGCTGGATCCCATCATGAAGCCCCAGGTCATGTATGATAGTGGCATAAAAAGCACCTTTAGAGATGGGAGGAGAAAGGTTTTCTGGAGTCGTAACTTTGGCAAATATTACTGGCTGGTAGGTTGAGTGGTTAATCTGAAAAACTGTCCAGTCAGTTCCTGGTAAAGAACCTCTGTCAAGCTTGGATGATTTGGTCACACGAAGCAATGGGGAGTGAGGGTTAATACAGCAATCCTTTACTGCCAGGTTTCCACTTATGGAAAAGGGGAACCCTCTGAACTGAAAGCTCTGTGGGTTTTTCTCACTGGTTTTGTGGAATCCAATGATACCCACACCATACTCTACACAGTATTTATCTAAGAGGCTTCTATTCCAAGAGTCCATGTTTATGTATTTTAAAATATTCTCATATATGATGAGAACATATTTGCCCTTCACGTTGTCTGTAAGGGCTGGAAGGTCCCCTTTTCCAGGAGCGATTTCAGTGTGATAGTGGAATCGAATGGATTCTAGCATCATAATGATGTCTTGGCCAAGGGATGAGTACTGGCTCTCCACAAACACTAGGACTGTGGGGTCTGTCCTTGAAGCATCAGAAATCATTGTCCTCTTCACTTCCATCAGCCTGGACGGTATGTGCTGGAGGTCACCGCAGTCTGCTTCTGAAGTCCTCCCAGAGAGTTCACTTTCCTGTTTGTAACCACTGTACAGGTAGTAAGCAGAAATAATAATGCTTACTACACAAAAAGTGGCAAGCAGAATCAGTGTTCTCTGAAAGTGTCTGTGAAGTTTCATGGTAAAACTCATGTCGGGTGGACTCCTTTGACTATTCCAAAAGAAGCACCATTAAAAAATGAGAGGAAGGATGGAGTGTCAGCCACGCTCCTAGTCTCAGTCAGTAGCTTATGTCACCATTGCAACACATCTGGATTGCGCGACCAGGACTCACAGGAAATACAGTCTGAAAAACAGAAGACAGCAGGACAGAGTGTAAAACATCCTGTCATTGGTATCAAAATGAGTGGGTCTTTATCATATTGGCTACCCTATATGGAGGTTTATAGGCAGATCGGATGGTGTATTAGAAAATCTTGCCTTCTTATTACATATATGGATGAGGACTTCTGGCAGACTGGATGAGGACTTCTGGCATACAGAATAAGGAAGAGGCTCCACTCGATATAGGGTCACCACGCCTAACACAGAACAAGCGACCAGGCTGACAAGGACCTGGACTCAAAAAGCTTTGCATCAGATTCTGTCAGTAACCAGGATGTAAGGGCACACAGAGCTTCTCAAGTATATTCAGTAGCTCCTGTCACACAGACACGTATCTTGCTGTGTGTATCCAAACTGTTGTTGAATTACATGTGCTAAAGGTTTACAAAATGTGGGCATATATCATTAAGTGCCAAGATTACAACAGTGACTTTTTTCTTTTCCAGAAATTCCTTAATGAAATGTACATACACTTCCAATTCATTCGAGAAATTATCCTCTAAGAACTGCTTTCATTAGAAAAATCCTTTCTACATGCAAAGATGGCCCAGCAACCCAATTGGCTATTTTAGATTACACAGCTTTAAAACATTGTACCAATCATATTGAGAAATGACTGTAGGAGTGCAAAGCTTCTTAGGCTCCTTCCGGTCTGGAGTGAGATGACCTGCATCAGGCATGCGCACCCCAGCAGTTCTGGAGTGAGATGGCCTGCATCAGGCATGTGCACCCCAGCAGTTAGGTCTGGAGTGAGATGGCCTGAATCAGGCATGCGCACCCCAGCAGTTCTGGAGTGAGATGACCTGCATCAGGCATACGCACCCCAGCAGTTAGGGCTGGAGTGAGATGGCCTGCATCAGGCATGCGCACCCCAGCAGTTAGGTCAGGAGTGAGATGGCCTGCATCAGGCATGCGCACCCCAGCAGGTCTGTCAGATGTTCCAGTGTGATCTGCTTCTGCTTTTAGAACTCAGTAATTACATCAAGAATACCATAATGGCATGATAAAAATGTCATGAAAACAGTTGAGATGCCATGAAATGCTTCATGCTTCAATAGTTTCAAGTCTTAGTAACCTCTGAAAAATCCAAAGCAGAGAAGCATGTGTAGAACACATATTTGGGAGGGTCTTATGGTTCTGGCACTCCATGAGGAATACCAACAGTTTAAAAAAAGTCTTGTCATTATCGTCATGGTGTGCTCACAGATAGCTGGGAGGCAAGCAGTGGTTGAAAATCCTGCATTTGATGGGCTGTTCCTCTCTTTCTTTCTTTTTTTTCATCTTTTAAAATTTAAATTAAAAACAAGCTTGCTTCACATGTCAATCCCAGCTCCTTCTCCCTCCCCTCCTCCCCATCACTCCATCCTTCCAGCCCCCCACCCAGTCCCCTCCATGGGAATCACCAGAGTCTGTCATTTTGTTCAGGCCCTCCCCCGAGAGTCCAGGCTGAAAGAACATCCGTCACTGTGGGATGGACACCCATGTTTCTATGTTTCTTAATTGCAATATTTCTATCATGTACTTTTCGATACAATGATGAAGCCAGAATAAAAAGTTGCTAAGAATCACAAGGTTAAAATTCTGCAATATTTATCCACAAAATAAGTAGAAAAATCAGAATTTGACTAATATCTTCATGAATAATAAATTTTGGGATATAAGTACAAGATATTTATGATATTTATCCTATAAATCACATATTGTAGTTTATTACTCAAATACTTGCGGTATCTGTGTCATTCATTCAAATGTTTACAGGGAACTTATTTTTTCCTACTGAAAATATACATGGTCAACATATTAAATGGCTTTAAAACTTCTAAACTATGAGGAAGATACAGTGAGCAGAATGCTAACATGTGATTGTGGATTCGAGGCTGTAAAGAGATGGGAGAGGGAAGAACCCATGACATTGTGGATTAGAGGCTGTAAAGAGATGGGAGAGGGAAGAACCCATGACAGGTGGGGCACAGCCTGTGAAATGCACAGTGGAGAAGACATGGCTGAACCTGAAAGGCAGGTAGTTTGTATAGACACGTGATTTAGAAAATGTCGTAGACACAGGAGTAAGCACGGTATTGGAATAAGTCATGAACGAAAAGTAGAATAATTAGGTAAAAGTATTCAAAAATTAATTGTGACTATGCACTGCTAATGCAAATTATAGGGAGTGATAAATCCTTAAGGACAATATCAGACCCTGTTTTCTCTAGATGTAGTAGATATAAAATGTCAAAGTCATTTTTTAGTCATTTTTTCCCATCAAATTCCCTAAGGTTATCCTGTTTATATGCCCAAGGGCAGTAGTTAGTTTTAAATGGATAAATATAAATTCTCCTGCTTTCTGTAAACCACTTTTTTCTTAAAAGACAGGACGTCATTATGTAGCCAGGTTGGTCTGGAACTCCTGAACTCTGAATTATTCTGCCTCTGCCTCCCCAATGCTGGGGTTATAGGCATTAAATACTATGCCTGACTTCTATGCAAGTCTGTTCTAACAAATGCCTCATGTGTCCATGGCTAACTTTAGTCTCAGTATGGATTCACAGACAGCCACTTCGTGCCCCATGCTTTTCTTATTCTAGTTGTGAAAACCTCAGGGTGGACTGAATTGATGTTGCCCCTCTTCTTTTAGGACATGGCACTTTAGAAGCAGGTAGAGACAAGGATACCAAGCTCTGTGCATGTCCTGAATGTAGCATCCCCAGGACAGGGAAATATGGAAAGCTAACCTTTCCCACGTAGTTCTCTTGTCAAATTTTCCAATTTTCCAAACTTGCAAAGACCCAGTAGATAACACATGGTCATGAGCTTGCTACCATAATAATTAAACTTGTACTTGCTACCATAATAATTAAAACTTTGTTTTAAAACATCCTTCCTGTTGCGGTGGAAGTTCTACGAAGGGAGAATTAAATCCTCATTTGTCCATCACTGCAGCCCTGTGCCCAGCATAGAATAAACTCAGTGACTGCTGATAGAATTTATTGAATTCAGTGGCTCATTATGCCTGTAGGTTTATTAGGTGCTTCTATTCATGCTAATGCCGCAATGTATCTTTTAAGGTTACCCATGACTATTAATGATTATAGCTGCTAAAAATTGCTGGATTTCATGTCTGATGTCTGTTTTATTGAATGTGGAATAAATTTAATCATAACAGCCTGGCATGTGATAAATCTAACATAATCTATTAGAGATAAATCTTCACACTCATGCACACACACACACACACACACACACACACACCACCACCACCACCACCAGCAGCAGCAGCAACAACAACAACAATAAAACCACCCAGAAATTGCTCTGCAATCAGCCATGAGACTGAAAAACTAATTTGAGATTAGTGTTGTAGTAGTCAATGCTGAAGACAGCACAGAACTGAAATTAGGAATAATCCTTGCATCTACAAAGATGGATTCACTGATAGCAACGAGACCTGTGAGACAATAGCAAACACCATGTCACACATGGTAAGATATGATTTATGATAGAAAATGGCCAATGCTATCATACATGGTAAACTGTACAAGAAGCAAGACATTTTTGTACCTTCTTGGGGCAGGGGAAGGGAGATATCAAGAAAGAGAGAGATCAATAAGATGATTCCCGAGAGACACAGCTCCTAAAGACTACCTATCACAGTGGTGAGGGTCTGGATATGAGGGCGAAAGGGAATGAAAAACCTCTGGCCAGGCAGAAGAAACAAAATGATTTCAACGTGTTTGTCCAAGAGTGGGAATAAACTACTTATATCACACTATGCACTGCAATAAAATTGGAAATAATACTTAGTTTAAAAAGCACAGCAGATTAATGCTTATCTTTTAATTCAGAAATAGCATTAGACTATTTGAACAGAAAGTCAAAAACAAAAAAAAAAGACACAAACCAACAGTGTGCAGTCGGTGCAGCAGTGGGCATGTGATAGTGTCTATGCTACAAAGTACAGAGTGAAGATGCTTGAGGTAAGTTAGCTAAGGGCTGCTGCTGTGACTCCATGGGAAGCTATGATGGTCCAGACTAAGGTGGCTATCAAGGACAATGCAAATGAAATTCCTGGGAGGAAAGCAGAAATGATGGTTGGGATAGAGGTGCACTTGAAGATTAAAAACCAAAGGTGTCAGGTCAGTAATAAAACACAAAGCTTTGAGAGGAAATGAACTTGAGCTGGTGTTGTTCATTTCAGACCCAGACAGGCAGGGTAACTGCTATATGACAACATGTACAAAACCAGCAGGCTCTATAAAGCAGTTGACCAAAGACAGAGACATTGAAGACAATCTTTGAAATCTCAGCAAGCCACACAAACCCAGTGCCTCAGGAAAACCCCAGCTCTAGCCTTTTTCCCATTTAGGTCACAGGAACTTTCATTGTGAACATTGATAAAACATTGTTAGCAAAACTATTTGCTCAATGTGTCTGCTCCTTGTTAGACTGGCATTCCCAAGGGCAAAGGCTTATCTTGTTATTTTTCAGAGAAAACTTCTTAAAAACCAAGATCAACAGGAAAGAAAACCTTACACAATGATGCTGTATTTTAGAACTGTTCTCACAAATACATAGAAAAATATAGGCATTCCTATTCATGGGTTCTGTGCTAAGTAAAGGAGCAAGCACACTGAGCAGCATGCCAGGGTCTCCACCCTGCAGAGTTTATGGGTGTGGGGCATTGTGCTTCCTAGTCATTTTAGGATGGGGAAAGGAGACACTAAAAAGTGTATTAAGTTCGGAAAATGAACTATGTGGGCAGTATTATCAATAAACACAGGCACAGGAAGGTTGGCCCAGCCTCACATTACTGCTTCAGGATGATCTCCTGTAGGTCACACTGAAGGAAGTGCCATCCAGGAACGTGGAGCAATAGCCTCAAAGGTATTAAGAGTATTTGGCCTGCGCAGACCATCTCCTGACTCTCTAGAGACTGGGAAACAGGCACAAGATGCCACAGCTAGAACATGATGAGCTGACAGCCTGCACCAGAGAGATTTACAGCACACTGCCTTCTCTCCCCTTGCTAGGGGCATATAGGAAGTGGACACCAGGGAGTCATTCTTTGATTTTTTTTTGTAGTTCTTTACATGGAGGCAGTGGTACTATGGTTGCTATATCCCAGAGTTTGCGTTTAATCTTTCATATTAGATGTTGAAATTAACTTATAACATACCAAGCTTTCATATGACATCTTCATGCCCTTTTCCTTTTGTTTGATGGCCCCGCCCCAGTACTCCTTTATCCACCCACCCCTCTTTCTTGCTGTACCCTTTTGTTCTCAGCATTTCTCCTTTTCTTCTTCTGTCTTCCTTTACAGCCTCCCCTCCAGTCTCATGGACCAGTTCTAATTTCTGACCATTACCCACATTTATCCACACTCAGGTACACATACTAGGAGTAGGAGGTTAGACTCTACGTATGGGAGAGAACATATACTATTTGTATTTTTGAGCCTTGGTTATATCACAAATGTTTTTCCAGTTTTTTGAAATGTTCATTTTTCCTTAACAGTTGAATAAAATCCCATTGTGTATATGTACCACGTATCTAGAGACTGAATTGTGAATAGAGAAGCAATGAGTATGAATAACTCAGCTGTACCTCTCCCAGACACTTTATATCCTAGGGTTTTGAGTGATAATGGTATTAAACATGACTTTTTGTACTTTTTTCTCATAGCCCATTTACATTCAAGAAACTTATGTGACCCTGGGCATATGGGTATATAAACTAGATATACAAATCTCTTATTTATTGCTGACAAATCATAAAGCAATTAAAAAAAACTTCCAGAGTATATGTAAATAAATATATATACATATATATTTTTACCACTTGTCAAACGTTAAAACCAATTTGTATTCTACGAATATAGATTGCTTATTTATTTTCATACAAAGAATCAAACATTGCTGAACATGTGATGCTTCAGAACATAAAGCATATACAGCTTTTCAGAGCGGATTAATACTTTGATTTTATGCTCATCAATGCTGAGAATACTGCTTTACACAAATACATAGCACAAAATGGCAGAGGCATGTTCAGAGTCATTTCAGAAATTGTTGAAAATTATGTTCTATTCTTAAGCCAACATCAATTTAACAACTTTTCTTCATGACGTTCACGACAGCGACTCAAACAGCAATTTAAAAAAGCCAACATTCTAAAATAATAAAATCCAGAGAAATACTAACTTGATAGTTACATACTGAGGAATAACAGCAGGAAAATATTTAGTCTGTTTTCTATAATCAAACATTGCATTTAAGAGTAGAAAGCTCGGTATGGATGCTCTCAAACTTGAGCTGAAGTGTCTCGGGCAGGCTTCAGCACTGCACACATAGGAGGCACTGCCTGATGCTTGCTCTGAACAAAGCTAGTCTGTCGCTGTGCGATACAGCTGTGGCTAGCACCACCAGATACACCTCAGCTTCATCACATGTTTGACGGTGAGCCAGCCTGTGGTCACTGAGCATTCCTGAAACCTCTTACTATTGCTGCATTTCTCCCAATCCCACAGTCTGTGACCTCAATCCCATATAGCATCATGGCCTACAATTAAAGAAGCTGGAGTATAAACCGGTAAATTCTCTCAGAATAGCATCTGACAGGTAGAGAACGAATGAACAAGAATGAACAAAGCAAACCGTTTTAATTATTGGAAAGATTGCTATATAAATGAACCATGAGAGAAGTATCTGCAATGAAAGTTCACTGAGCACCCATAAAGGGCAGCTGTACACATTTCACCTTGAGGGGAGTTGTGACATGCACAGACAACAACCCTTGGAGAGAGTCACTGGGCTTCCAAGCAAAGGAAAAGGCTCAATCAGAGGCAACCCAATACCACCATATCCATGGGCTTCTTCACCCTCTCTTTCCTTAGATGAGTCACACATTCCCTAGCTTTTATTACCATGCACTCTCCAATAAATTGCAAATGCTTACTTGAATCTCAAACACCACAGTCTAAGGCCTACTTCTTCCAAACAACCAGAAACTTGATAAAACAGCAATGCCAAGTCATATCAACTGTGTAGCCAGTTAGCTTCAAAGAAAGCATTTGAAAGCAAACTCAACTTATTCAAAATTGAATTTGTGATCTTTTGCCTATGATGTGTCATGACTTTTTCCCTGGGGAGATAGGAATGAATGTTACTCACCCCAGAGAGGAAACTGATGACAAAGTATGGATACCACCTGTCTTAGGGTTTTTATTGCTGCAATGAGCAACATGATCAAAAAGTAAGTTGGGGAGGAATGGGTTCATTTGGTTCACACTTCCCCATTGCTGTTCATCACTGAAGGAAGTCAGGATAGGAACTGAAACAGGGCAGGATGCCGGCAGCAGGGTCTGATGCAGAGGCTATGGAAAGGAGCTGCTTACTGACTTGCTTCCCATGGCTTGCTCAGCCTGCTTTCTTACAGAACCCAGGACTAACAGACCAGGGACAGCACCACCCACCATAGGATTAGCCCTCTCCTATTGATCTCTACTTGAGAAAATGCCTTAAGTTGGATCTCATGGAGGCGTTTCCTTAAGTGAGGCTCCTTTCTTTCTGTTGACTCTAGCTTGTGTCAAGTTGGCACACAAAACTAGCCATCATATCACCAAAGTCCAGCTTGGTGAACCAAAGAGTTTTATTGTGGTTACTTATAGGAATAGGGCTGAGGGACTACTTACAGGAGCAGAAATGATACAGAGACAATTGCATCATCAAAGCCACCCCAACATGACAGATCAGCAAGGCTGGCAGCCGTGCAATCTGCAGGCAGCTCAGCAGGCTAGAGAGTGTCCATTCTAGGTGGCTCAGTTGTTCTACCCTCTTCTAGGCAGCACAGCTTGTCTTTGTTTCTTCTAGATAGATTTCCTTGTCTTGCTTCTTCCAAGGGGCTGGGCTTGTTTGAGAGACTTTCTTGAAGCTTATCTTCTCTGAGAGTCACTCTCAGAAGTCTTTACAGTTTACATACTTGAAAGAGGGAGGGTCCTAGTGAATCTGGTTTATTTCAGGGACTCCATGAAACAATTTAGTGCTGTTTACTTTCTGTCTTAAGAAGCCTCTCTCCCTTTAGAACATTCTGCTATTTTCCTTCCCTACAAACATCCGCACATAAGAAGTCTCCCTCTGAAATAAAAGGTTGCTGCCCAACAGTCTGAAACCATCTTCATCTGCATGCAACACCTGATGGTTCAGGCTGACAGTCTTTAATTTCAGCCCAGCATATACAAATGAAACCATACCTTTCCAATTCTATTTTCCCAAACTCAGCTCATCCAGGTGCATCTCCTCATTCAGAAGATGTGAAGCCATCATATGAAGAAGGCGGCACAGATATTGCCATTCCCCACTTGTGGCACCAAAGTGAAACACAAATTGTTTTTTTGTTTGTTTGTTTTGTTTTAGAGCTATAGTTTTATCAGTGGATGCTAAAAACTTGCTGATTGAAATTCAAACTACTGCAGAGGGCCACAAGGCCCTGAGTGGTTAGCACCCTACTCTGACATGTATTGCTTGTTGAGATGGTATGGCCCTCTCTAGTAAAGTGGGCTTTCTCTTACTCTCCCAAAGAGACCACCTCCTTGTCTCAGGGTCTTTTCACATCATATTGCCTATGTCTGGAAGGCTTTTCTCCATTTCTTCTACTGTACTTTAATTCTAAGTATAACTTCTCAACTCATAGAGGTCGCCCATAAGTCTCCAGTCTGCAATGCCTCCTGGATTAAACATCTTCCCATTGCCCTGCACCTGTTCTGTGGCATGTCACACAGTTTCTAGTCTTGTGATGTTCCATGGAGTGTTCTCCATAGATGGAGAAGCATCTGTGAGTACTTGTGTAGTTCACTTTGTTCTCAGTGACTACAAAAAGAGTTCTTAATAGAAAAATATCCCATTGAATACTTGTTCAATGGGTGAAAGGGGGCCTTCACTCGATTTTATAAATAGCAGCTCATTCACAAGCTAGGGTAATACTCAAGTCAAACCATCAATCACACTGGCCTCAAACAGTCAGATCACTAATATAAACATTGAGGGCAGCAATGACCATCTTGACCAGAGCCATAAATCAGGGCTACAGAATGTACCTCTCACTTGGATTCTTACTTGTATTCTATTTTTCACATTATGACATTTTGCAGAATTTTGTGTGGCTAGAGTTTCTTTAGATGCATCTTGGAAAAGAAAAGATTCCACAAAGAAAACATTAGCCATTTTATTATTTTTCATTAAGAAAAAGTGGAGGTGTAATTATTTTTGTAATCACAAGCCATCCCAAACATGTAGGGAGGAACTGTATGCACACAAAGCATTTGCAAGGTCCTACAGTATCTGCAAGAAGAACCAGTTTACTAAGGTAACATCTCCTCTCTTCCACTGACACCATCATCATATTAAAGCAAAAATCAGTTTCAAATGGAATGGAACCATGTGGAAATTGGCAGAACAGAAAATGTAAAATAATCAGCAACCTGGAAAATTAGTATTAATAACTAAGGAGTCACAGGTCCTGACACAGCTGAAAGACATTGGAGTCTAAACAATATTCCTCTTTCTCAAATTCATTATAAATGTGTCGAGAAATGCATTTGGAGCCTTCAAATACTTTTACTGACTATGCTAAGAGTAATTTAGCAGTATTAAAAATTGACAAAGAACATGCTTTTCTCTGGGAAAGAGTGTGTGAAACTGTGTCACTTTAATTGAACCCTGCTGTGGTAGGCACATAAGAAATTGATTTCTGGGGAGTACTATGGAGAACATACTCTGTCTCTGGAACAGAGACTTTAAAAATGGATTGGAGGAAAGCTGCAGTTGGGGTCATTAGCTTTCTATAGTAAATGAAAAAGAAAACAACTACTGTAATGTTCCCATCCTCCTTGTATTTAGAAGTCATGAAGGGAAGATCATAGTTAGCTAATTTCCTTTAGTGTTGTGCCATCTAGCAAGGTGGAGAAGAAAAATATTCCATTACTATTTGCTGTCTATTTTGCTTGCCTGGAAGGCTGGAGTGGAGCAACATCTGCCTATTATTTCTTCGGTTGAGCTAGAGTGTGTACCTAATGGCAGGCACATTTCAGCCATAAGAGCATAACCTGTTCCTAACATTTCTGAAAACCAGGGAGTTATTGGTTTCTTCCTGCAAAATAGAGTTTGGCTGTGTCATATAGCTGACTGTATGACTGTAGACTATGTTTTAGGCAGATTACATAAGCCAGAAAAGGAGAGATGGCCAATCTGTAGAGAGAAAGTGGGTCCAAAGTAGGAACTGAAGACTAGAGAAGGCGACAGGGAATAATGACCTTGGTGTGGGTGCTGGTCCCATGGCTCTAGCCTAGAAATTTATCTACAAGGAAGTCAGGTTAAAGTTTCCCCTCCCCCATGTGGGCACCTTTCAGAACAAGTAGCATTCAAGCAGAGTAGCAACTAAACTTGCCTGTTTATACGTCATTAAGGAACATGCTACATTTAATTTTCCTGAGTACTGCTTTATGTCTGGTCCAGAATCCACACCTAGCAAATACCTTTTGAATGATAGCTTATAAATACTGTATTTCCTATGCTAGGGTAGAATGGTATGGAATGGCTGGAGCAGAACATTATAGCAAGAGGCATATCAAACATATCTGATGGCAGAGTTTTTGATAGAATAGATGCTGTGTACATCTGAAGCTAGATTCAAACTGAATTCCAGCTTCACTTCTAGTCAGGGGTGTAATCTCATATAGTTAATCCCCCAGTGCCTCAACTGAAATGGGAATAGTCTCTAGCTAAAAGGAGTTTGATGAGACTGCACATATTCAATTTTCTATGTGAAGTGTATCAATAGTGACTGTATAAGGTAAGTGGCTGTAGCTGTTAGTTTAACTGCTGACAGTTCTAGAAAATAACTCTCCAATAAGTTAAGATTCGTGTTACTCTCTGATGGCATATCATAGGATATTCTACAGGGAAGAGGCTCTGAGATTATTACAAGGGTGACAGAACCAATTCCAGAGCCAGAAAGTACCTTCTGGGGACTTTGTCATGGCAGATCCAGGACTGGAATCCAGTCTACTGTGACTTTTACAAGTATTGTAATTAAACAGAAGGATTAGAACTTGACCTGTATGTAAAATGGATAACATAACTGAGACAATTAAGGGTTGCAGTTAAGGTCTATGATACTGGATGCTTATAAACTCTGGTTTAGTAACAGGTACTCAACAGTTACAGCCCTTAGTAATTTAAGAAATGTGAAATTGTGCATTATTGGTATTAATCGTAACAGGGCTAGACTTTTTTCTAGCCATTTAGCTTTCATGAAACTGATCAACATATTTAGAATAATATAAAATTAAAAACCAGAGCTGGAGAGATGACTCAGTGGTGTAGAGCACTTGCTGCTTTTCCAGAGGACCCAAGTTCAGTTCCCAGCACCTACAATGTTGGCTTATAACCATTTGTAATTCTAGTTCCAGGTGATCTCATTCACTCTTCTGACCTTCCCAGGCACAAGGCATGCACATGGTGCAAATACATAATGCAAGCAAATACTTATACACATAAAATAAAATAAAAGAAAATTAAAGAAGTATTCAGGTGCTTTACTTGTATAGATTTTAATAAGACAACAAGAGCCATAGCTTAATTCTGTTCTACAATTATAAGGGGAACTTAAATAATACAATGTTTTGAGTATTGTTCAGATTAATGATCTATAGAGCACAGCTGATATTGTTGTGAACTTGTAGTGTCCTTTACCTGTATCAGCCTTCAGAGTTCCTGCATGCCTGTGGCCTACTCCTCTGCAGTGACCACATCCTGGGGAAAGGAAGTTCCATTGCACCTAAGTTGCTAAGCAGCTGGGAATAGTGTGGTTATCCTTAATTCTATTTCTTTGTTCTCATATAAAGTGCAGAGAAACCACAAGCACATGTATTTAAGTAGTTTCCTCTGGAAATAACCTTGGCAAATATGCTTTTTAGTTTAGAAGTTAATCATAATCACCAAAGATTAGGTGAAACCTCAGCTATGATAAAGGAATCCATATAAAATAGATATCTTGAATCAAATTAAAACAATTATGATGTCTTTATAAAGTAAAGACAGCCCCTGCATATTTCAATTGTAGATCCCAATACCTTCTTCACAGAGAGATGGGATTCAAAGGAGGGAAGATTTCTCAGCAAATCTTCCAGTTAAAAAAAAAAGGAAATCTCCTCTTCGCTGGAACTTTGAGAAATAAGATTTTCCTTGAGAAATTTTATTCCAAAAGAAGATTATACTAGACCTTAACCAAACCAAACTGTTAACAAAATTATCTACAAAGAGATAGAAACCTCATTTGATCTCAAACATGTTAGTAACCCAAGAAAGACTGTAGAGTAAATCACCAACTCAGGCGACAAGTTTGCAATTGGCATTTGCCTCCAGGAAGAGCCAAGCCTCCTGCTTTACCATCGATATCCCAGACAGGACAAAGAACATCACAGAGAACAGCCATAGTGCTAAGTAGAGAAGGCAGGAGGAAGCCTCTGCTGATGCAAGTCTTGGGTATCCACAGCCTGAGGAGAACCTTAAAAACCAGCTCTTTTTAGTTTATAGTTATATTCAAACCTTCTCACATACAAAACTGACAAGGCATTATGGCTGAAAAAAACAGGAAAGAAATCTTTTCAGATGAATATTAGATTCTTCTCTCATTATTCTATGCTCATGAACAGCATTGTTCCAGTGGATCATATGATATTTTCTAAGGACAAAAAGAAAAATAATGGACCTGAGCTCAGTTCCATCCCTGACTCCCTATTTTAACTTGTGTCTTAACCTAACATTAGGGACTCACCTGTTTATGTTGTTTTTTTAATGCTCTCCCAAACTACACGTTACTATATCGTAATGTGTTTATAAAAATATAGGTATTAAATACATTTCAAGTCTAAAGAGTGCCCGTATATTAGAAAAACTATTTAGGAAGTGATCAAACTAAGCTTCTGAGAATGTAATTTGGTTTTCCCCTGTTCTTTCCCCCTATATTAAATGGAAAAAAATCTACTTTATTTTGATTGAAAGCTTCTCTATTCAATAGTTAGGCAAAGTATTTACTTCAATTTATACTTAATGTTTCTATCATACCATCTTAAAATTTTATTAATCTACATCAAATATGAAGCTTTGTGAAGCATTATGACTGCATGATAAACTGGTGATTAGAGTTTAAATGTTACTTTAATGTTATTTCCAAAATTCAGATCAGTCAAACGACATGCAGCTGATTAACCATGACACTCCCGCATAATGAATTTGTTAGTCTACATCTGAACCAACTCAGAATTACCTCCTTAATTCTTTAACCTAAAGGAAGTGAAACTTTCGAATGACCTTTAAATGATGAAATACCCTACTGGTTCATTTTTCTTAGTTAACACAGGCATTTGTTCAGAGCAGAGATTCTTTATGGGATGGAAACAAAGTTATCTCTTATTGAAAGCCCCTCTAAGTGAACTGTCAATATAAAGTATAAATAAACAGATGCACTTACCTGGAATTAAAGTTCAGAGAGTTGGAAAATGCGGGGAAAAGTTTCAATCGACAGATTAAAAAAAAAGTAGGAAGAGGAGCATGTACAGCCTTCGTTTGGGCTCCCTGCCTTTGCAAGTGGCAGTAAGGCCAGTCCTGGCCAGTCCCCTCATGTTATGTAACACCTTATTAATATTAGCCATCAGACTGCTACCAAGCGGGCGAGGCACTAGAGGGCAAGAGTGACACATGCGACACCCATCTCCAAGGAACCAGCGCTGGGACCACTTCAGGGAAGACAGATGCTAACTAAGCTGATAAATACCAGATGCCTAAAAGCAGCAGCGAAACTTGCCCTTGTTCCTCAAAGAACATTTTAAATGCCAGTTTAACTAGCCCGACTTAACAGGTTAATGAATACGCGATAGCAAAGAACCACATCATGCAAAAACTTTCAGGATTATATTTACAACCCACAGTGACTCGGAGGGTTTGTCTTTGCATTGTTTAAATCAACGTATTTAGAACAGGAAAGGGGCGGGCGGAATATAAATACAACGAGTGTAGATCTCAAGACCCTTCGATTCCAGTCGCTAGAAACTTGCGATGGTCGCGCTGCCATTTCTAGAGTCCGCATTTCAAGTGGCCAGGGTTGGGCTCCTAGGACCTGCCGCCATCCTAGAGATTACCTCGGGCTGCCGAGCGCCAGCATCCTGTCTCCCGGTGCTCCTCCTCTTTGCTCTACCGCGGCGCGGCCACTGCTGCGGTGGCCTCCCGCAGCACCGGCTCCCGGGCCGAGTGGGCTGGGCGCTTGGGAAGGGCGGGACTTGCAGAGCAAGTGGTACAGGCTCTCAGGGTGCGGCTGGGCGGGGCTGGGCGGGGCGCCCGGCTAGGCGCGAGCTCGGGGACCGGTCCTCCCTGCACGCCGCCGCGCAGTCTCTGGGGTTCCTGCAGCTTGCTCACGCCCGGGAAGAGGCGTGAGCCTGGACCCAGCTTCTGCCAGCCCTCGAAGCAGCGGGAGGGATTCAGGGAAGGGCAGAACTGCATCACAGATACGAGTGTCCGGCACGGGATACCACCTCCCAAGGGCTTTCCTTCTGCTGGCTAGCATCATAAGTCCGGGTCCTCCCACCCTGGAAGACCAGACTAAGGCCAAAGGCAGATAAAAAGACATTTTTAAATTCAAGGTGAGGGTGGGAGAAAGCCCGAATGGAAGGTGTCTTCAAATACGCCATCTGCCACGTCAATGCAGAGCAGTTTGAGCCAGGGGCAATGTACCAAAGGTAACTTGGAAAAGAAATTTCTCTGGGCATAATAGAGGATCGGTCACCACCTCACAGGGTGCCACATTCCACCTACTTTAAGTGAGACAAGTCAATGTTTAGACTCCTTGGGGTTATTGAAGGCCTACTCAGGTCTGGCCAAAGGTAGCCCCATGTTTTCTTGGTAGTTAGGATTAGCATGTGACTAAGCTTAGTTATTCAGAGACAAAAGATCCCATTTATACACATATTGGTGCACTGCGTGTGGAAGTGTGCTGTTTTATGTTGGGTTCTGTCGGTGAAGAGCAATTGGAGCTTCACGACTCTCTGGGTATTGAAGACAGCTCTAACTGTTCAGGGAAGCAAACATAGGTGTTGGAGACTAGCTAAATCCATGCGCACACTGGTGCCTTCTGAACCCCGGTAAGACTAAGACACATCACACTTTCATGTGTTGTCATCATAAATCCATAAATTGACTTTTGGTTCAAGGCAGCTCCGGTTATATTTTCTGGCAACTAGAAGTTAAAGGGACACAAATGATAGAGAAATCAAACACTTTGTATTGCTTAATGATTTTAGGAAGACATTTGAAGGTATACAGCAATGCCTTCAACAGATCACAAGGTCTTGAGTTAGTTGGATTTGTGTGTGTGTGTGTGTGTGTGTGTGTGTGTGTGTGTGTGTGTGTGTGTGTGTGTATTATTAAGTGCTGAGGTTCAAATCCAGAAACTTTACACACAAAGGAAGCACTATGCCACTAAGCCACATCCCCAATCTGACTTCCTTCCTTCCTTCCTTCCTTCCTTCCTTCCTTCCTTCCTTCCTTCCTTCCTTCCTTCCTTCCTTCATTCCTCCCTTCCTTTATTCCTTTCTTTCTTCCTTTTTAAGTCAGAAAAACTGTATCTTCTTGCTCCATGAGTAGAAGACTATAGAGAAGTGAGAGAAACAATCTCTCTGCTGGAGCTACAGAAGTATTAGGCAAATAAAATTCTTTGGCTAGATGACAGGTGTCAGAATGACTCTTAATTTTATTAATTTTTTTTGTTGTTGGAGTCTCTCTTGAGAGTCTTGTGTCTTCCAAGAATGATCTCTGAAGAAACACCTCATTCGTTTTTATATGCTTACTCCAGAGAGCCTGCCCTGCCTCCTCAGCATCCATGCAGCCATCTAAAACTTCCATTTGGGAGATGTCTCAAAAATGAAGAGGCTTACCACCAAGTAAGAGAACCAGCGTCCAACCTGAACAATGTCATGTGGTTGGAGGAGAGAACCAAATTTTACAAGTTGTCCTCTGATCTTCACACAACTCCCTTCCCTAATAGATGAGCCAGAGGAGATGGAGGATACCAAGGAATCAACGCTTTCTAGACACAACAGGGCTGGCACCCATATGAACTCACTGAAAGAGAAGTGAACACATAACCTCACTCTAACCCACAAGCTGTTTCTAATTGATAACCCCTTGCAAATAAAAAGTTTTCTCCAAGGAAGTCTCACCAGGGAAAGATTATTCTTAAGAGCAGGTTCCACGGCCTGTAGCAGATTGCCATCAGAAAACCAGCTCAATGGCATCTTTGTCTCTTGATAGTAGGTTGTTTTTTTTTCCTTATAGGTCCTTTGAATGTAAGTTACAGCTTGTGGTTTTCTTCTATATAGTTCCTGTGTACTTGCACCTGTGTGTCTCTGTGTCCATATGTGTTTCTTTGCTTTTTCTTGTTTCGTTGTTTTGTCCTATTCTGATTTGCTTTCTTTTGTTTTATCTTATTATTATTTCTTAGATGTCCATTTTTCTTCTAGAAACAGAAAAGGTGTACATCCAGGTTGGAGGGTAGGTGGGGAGAAAGTGGAAGGAGTAGGTGGGGGACTGTAATCAGAACATATTTTTAAAAAGTCTATTTTCAATTAAAAATAAATAAATGTAGACAAGTATTGAACATCAACTGAGTGGCTCTGAGAATACAGTAATACCGAAAGGGAGGAAAAAGTAGATACATTTTTTTTCTGCCTCTCTGTTGCTTGTAGTGTGTTGATATGGGGTAGGCAGTATAAGATTTCAGTGAATAGACAAAAGTCACAAATCCATACACTTCTGAGTGTTCCTCCATGTGTAGTCAGGTTTGGAAATGGTTGTCTTCTATGCACAAAAGTTAGAAAGCTGGCAGAGAACCTCTTTAGCCTGTTTAAGATTGTCTTTTAAAATTTCTAGTGTTAGGTAGAACAGAAGCACATTCAATTTCCTGGTTGGTTCCGAGCATGGCTGCTTTTACCCAGTGCTGAGGCTCCTCGCCATTCATTTGCCAATGCAGATGGCTGAGGGATATGCTGTCTTCTCCCAGGATACACCCAAATCTCATAGCGCTATTATAGAAGTTTACATCTTTGTATATGTATGATAGCAGCTTGATATATTACCTGCATTTCCTTCCATCTCTGAGCTATTTGTCTGGGAGAGAGATAAAGAGGGAACATTCACGACTGACAACATTGCTTACCTTAGCCCTCCTTTTCTATTTTCTTTACCTTATGGAGGGCCAATAGGCCAGGGAATAATTTTCTCTCTAGTAGATGAATTCTCTAGCATTGTATACTGTTCACTATAGGCAAAAAAGACACTGTGCTCACCTGAATCGGCGCTTCACCTTGGAGAAGCACTTCAAATATATTCATGTCCAAATTAGCTTTCTTCAATATGTTTAATGTGATAAATGAGTTACATTAGCATTGAACTCTGGAGTACAGCACTCTTTTCATAACCACCTTTGTTCTTCCTAGTTTTACTATTTATGTAAACGTTGTGAACCTCAAAATTAGAAGCATCTTAGACTTCTGCCAAGGACTTCAAGAAGACCTAGCCTAGATTATAGGAAACATTTTGCTTATCAGGGACCAGTCTTTTAAAAAAAGAATGAGAATGTCCCTATAAATTAAAAATCTACAGAAATGATCAAAAAGAAAAAACAAAAAGAACAAAAAAATGCATTTTTGTATATTGAAATAATTAATCCTGTACTTAGCCACTCTGACAGATGGCATCTGATAGTAAGTAACTCATGGTGATGTAGAGATTTAATAACATTTCTTATATAAATTAAAATTACGACCTTTGATGGGATTTTGTTCCTCAGTGGAGGGCACTCATAATAAAAGTATTTTGAGAAACTTATTTCAATTTGCAGAGTTCTCTTCAACTTTTCAATGTCTAAATTAAATCCATGCATTATTCTGTTATGACAAGGTTAAAATGCAAATATATAGAGGACATATTGTTTTTTTATCTGAAGCAGCTAATAAGTGTGTGCATTGCAGTTTCTTTTAAAATATTCCCCTAAGACTGGTAGTAGTAACTCTGTTGATAAGCTTAATACGGTGGGATGGGGACTAAACAGAATATGTTCTGACTAGCAACTCTTAACTCAGCCCAAGGAAGGGGAGCCCTGCTTTCCTTACTGTCTCAAAAGATGTTCATTTGAAAATGGACCCAAACCAAACATCCCAGCAAAATAATTGATTGAGGAGGGACATGAGTGAATGTTAGGATGTTGCAAAGCTACAGGCACATAGGCTGCCTCCGCCTGAGTGTCCTATGGAGAGTGCCCTTGATAAATGAACAAGATAAGGTCTTTTAAAAAATATAATTTTAGCCGGGCGTTGGTGGAACACGCCTTTAATCCCAGCACTCGGGAGGCAGAGGCAAGAGGATTTCTGTGAGTTTGAGGCCAGCCTGGTCTTCAGAGCGAGTTCCTGGACAGCCTCCAAAACAATACAGAGAGACCCTGTCTCTCAAAATCAAATATATATATATACATACATATATATATAATTTCAATTAAAATAAAATTATATCACTTGTCCCCTTTCCTATAACTCCTCCCATGAACTCTCTACTCCTCAAATTGATGGCCCTTTGTTATTTTTTATTAATGTTATTGCATATATCTATTTGTATCAATCTGCTAAGTCCATTTATGTTGTTTATGTATATTATGATTTCAGAGCTGTTAACGTTGCACTGGGTAATCAGTTAAGGGACTCATCCCAGTGTGACGCCAATTCTCCCCCTCTCAGCCTAAGCAATACCTGGACAATGATGACAGTGTCAGTAGACATGCGACATGCTAGTGTGTAAGTGGGGAAATCTAATTGGGTATGACTCTCAAGATAAAGAACTACATGTAACCAAGGGTCTGGTTTTAAGAAACAAACTTTATGACTCAATGAGAGGACTGCAGTTGTGGCTCCAACCTTAGAGGACATGAGAATTACCTGGGGATTTTGTTCAGTTCCCTGTGCTCTATTCCTAGAGCTTTTGGTTCAGATCAGAGAAGGGCACAGAAACTGTCTTTCAACAAATGCTCAGTCACAGCTATCCCCAACTCAAGGAAAGTCAGCTTAGAGACTTCTTCAGGAAACAGATTGCAGTTTTATGCAATTTTTACACATTTTCAATAGAAAACATTTATGTCTATATAGGCTATTTAGTTTGCAAAGTTTTGGGTTTATTCTTCAATCTCAATAAATATACAACAAACTTGGTACTTTTCACTGGGTTCTGTATGGCACATTTTTACTTTAAAGTAGTAAGTCTAGAAATGGACAAACAGGAGCTCCTTTCTCACTTCATAGAGATTCCTGTATCACCGCCTCTTTCTGCTTTCTGTGCCTTGTAAATTAAAGGTAATTTAATTCACAATAAAGAAAAGGGAAATTGTTTAGTTTTCTATGTCATTTTGTATCATGTCCCTGAAGGACACCACCTTATCTTTTTCTAGCTGATTTTTTTAGAAATACTTTTTTTCTTACTAAATAACCCCTTCTCCACATTATTTTGTATAATACCATTTCAATTTGTAAATGTGTTGTCCTCAGAAATAGCTTTTCCCATGTGAGGCTAATTTACAATTTTATGTCCGATCATAAGCTGTGTCATCAATTACAAGCTTTGCGCGATGACAACTTGGCAGTAAAAACATTCCTATCTATAGGTAGGCCTAGCATAAACCTTTCAAATAGCATTTGCTGCATCTTTAATGGGCTAATACAAGCAATCATCAGATTGTAGACCTTATTGTGGGAGTCTTCAAAGCTATCTCTTAATATTCAGGCAGGACCAGACATCATTAAGGTGTTTCTTTCATGTAGCTTGCCACATTAAAACATCATTTTATAGCTTGGCCTCATGCCATGTAGTACAGAGAGATACGATGTGGGAATAAAATTGATGATTTCTTTTCCATTTGGTCTGAAAGCAGGCTTAGTAAAGACCCCAGCATGCATTTGCTACCACCTAACTGTGATGTTTCCCCGCTATATCTCATCAGTGGATTTCAAGAGCCTGAAGAAAATAATAAATATTCAAGTAGTTGTGTGAATTAATTTCAAGGCTGTGTTTTCACAATAGTCACTGGAAGTTGTTAGAATGCAGGAAGTGGAGGCAACAAATTGAGTTGCCTGTACATTATGAACTAAAATCCCATAGTCTTAGGCTTAATGGTTTTTACACCGAATCCCTCACCGAGCATATACTTTAGAGGTCTCTGAGTATGAAAACACAAGTTTTAAATGTTTCTCTGTCTTAGTCATGCTTCCTGTGGCTGTGGTAAAACATCCTGAAAAAAAAACTTTATGAAAGAGAAACAGTTTATTTTGGCTTAAGATACAGTATACTTTTGGGGATAGGGTGTCACTGTAGTCACATCACATGTGCAGCGAGGGAGCAGAGATAACCTTCACACCCTGCTATCATGAGCAGGTGCCCTTGCTGGCATGCACTTGAGCATGAATGGGAAAACTCATCAACAGTGTACTGGCTTTAAGTGTCTGCTGCTCATCATCTTCTGCATTCTGAAAGCAAATGTAGTAGATGCTCTTACCCAGCATTCTTGCCTGGACGCAACGAAATTATAGGGACTGATATTCAAGCATAGATGTTAATTTAATTGTGGTATTTATACTCAGTTTATTTTCCTTCTGTTGATTAGGCCCATGAAAAGGGAAGTACATATCAATTGGACAAATGAATTTGATCATTAAAATTTTTTCTTCAGTCCATTAGATAAAATGTAATTAATATTAGAAAGATTCTATTAGTAGTTTGTGCCCAGACCTATGTCTGTTAGCCTTCCGACATCAGGGTTGGCCAGGATAGCATTTGTAATAAGTTTTAGCTTTGTATATACTGTGTTAGTCAATTGGTAAAGGCAGCAGCAGCAAAGCAGATTTGTTCTAATTGTGTAGAAGTAGAAAGTGACGTTCAGGTAATCTAAAGACACTGTTGGTCACATAATAGGGATTAGGGTGTTGGGGGAAGAAAGAGGAAAAATAAGAAAAGGCAGAAATTATATTTTATACAGGCGAATTTTTACCAAATTGGCATGATTTCGCAATGAATTTGCTATTTTCATGATGTCAGTAAATGTGTGTGATGATACCATACCGTGATGTCTGTGCTGTGTTGCAGACATACCACACAATGAGCTAGGAAGGGATGCAAAAAACCTCTAGCCGTCTTATTTATATTGTTTTGATTCATCGATTTTCATGTTAATGACAATATAAATTATAATAGCACTGAATGGCAAAATGAGCAAGCTAAGGAAAATGGGAAAGACTCAAAGGTGATGTGGAGAGAATGAAAGGCTGATTTTCAGTCAATCAAGTAATCTAGTTGAATTTCTTTGTTTTATTCATCAGGAAACACACACATACACACAAAGATGCACACACAAGCACACACAAGCACACATACTCACACACATGTGCACACACACAAACATGCACTCTCTCTCTCTCACATACACACCCACACACACACACACACACACCATAGATCATCAGGGTAATATAAAGGTGAGTACAGGAATGGTGGGAGATACATTATTTAGGAAGGATGTCTGTTTTGCAGCTCATATCCCATTCTTCTCCCGAGAGTATTGGATTAATGATGTAAATGACCATTTTCATTACAGAAAAACTTCTCACAACACCCTCATATTAAAATTCTATAGCTCTGAAAGCATCCATTAGTAACTCCTCCCTCTGCCTTCCTCACCTACCCTCCTTTCTTTTCACCATTATTTTTTCAGTTAGAGGGCATAGGACATTCAGCAGAGAAGTGAAGGCAAGCAACAATTTCTTATTATCTCTTTTTTCCACATTTCTGGCAAATGATTAGCAAACTTTTGCTTTTCTTCAATGAAGTCAATTTCTTGGCCTTGCAACACAGTGGAGTCTTGGCAGAAGTGGTCTCTTGTCAGCTGTTTAATTTTGGGCTTGTACTTGAGCTTACCTAGTGAAGAATGGGACCTTGAAGGGATAATTTAGAATAAAACATATGTGAAAGAATATGATGTTTTTAAGGGATTATATGGAGACAATGAAGACAATAGATTTATCAGATTGGCCACATGTATAAGACTAAAAACACCACAAATTTAGCTAAAATTGATTTATTTGAAACTAAATCTTAGTGAGGAAAAGAACATGATTTATAGTCACAATATCTTCTCTCATAAAGAGGATTTATTGTTAGTTTTAATAATGTTTTGTGTGTGTGTGTATGTGTATGTGTGTGTGTGTGTGTGTGTGTGTGTGTGTTCCTGTGAAGGCCAGAGTCCTTGAATCTCCCAAAAGCCCCACTGACAAGAGGTTGTATACCTTGTGTGGGTGCTGGGAACTGAACTTGGATTCTCTGGAAGAGCAGCACACATTCTTAACCACTGCATCATCTCTCCAGTTACAACAACATCTTTTGTCTTTTAAAGGACTTTAATTTTTATTCTATTAATAAAGCTGCATCGAGTAGTAATATAATAGCTGTAATCACTTGACTGCTTCCTGATCTATGCTAGATGCTATCATTTTCTCCTTTCACACAGCTGCTAAGACACTTACAGGTGGTAGATAATCTGCTCATCATGATTTAGTACTTAGCTTGTTCTTTCCACAATTATAGATTTGTTTTAATCTGCCTGGGAATCTAGAAAGAAAGTGGCTGTGTTGTCCACCTGTGGCTCAGTTGTTGCAATGGGCTCATAAAAGAGTGGATGGTGTCTGGCTCATTTATGGCTGATTCCACTGTGTTCTCTTCCATCAGAGTCCTTTTTGGCCTGGTCTACTGAGTGGCCAGACTGGAGGAACCTTTGTTGTGAGCAACCATACATAGGACTCTGTGCGTTATCAAGCTACAGTCAACAAGAAGCTGGGTCCTTCATTTGAAATTAGGAGATGAACCCTGCTAAAAGCTCAAGTCAGCATTGACATGACTATGCCCAAGATGAGCCCCTAGATGGGAATGTGACACAGTAGATATCATGACAACAGCATTTGAACACTCAATTAGTTGAACTATACTGTGTCCATATTCACGACCTGAGCTGCATGCATACTTCTGACCTGTGAAAACACTGAGAAAATAATTGTCAGTTGCCCTAGTTGTTTTTTCATTGGTGATTTGTTATGTGGTGACAAAAAGCTACTACCCATCATAGTGACAGTTGGCTCAGATTTTGCCCCTTTTTTTTCTTGTTTTATGTCTGTTTATATCTTGCAGCCTAGGACTCAGCTATAGTTTTATGGGAACAACTAGTTAAGGGCTATACATTTGCGGGATGGGAGCCTTGAGAGAAAGAGACTGGGGCTTCAATAGTAGTCTAGGAAGCATGAGTACCTCTCTAATTTGCCAGTGCTATTCTGCATTATTTATCACTGTATGTGGAATTATCTTAAACAGTACTGTAGCCATGATTAACTAAATTGTGTTTCAGCTTTACTGTTTACTCTAATAATTCATGCTATTTATTGATGATTTGGAAAACTCAATCCATACCAAAAAAAACCCACTCTGATTACATTGCACTCTAAGATGTTTTCTGTCTAGAGACACTTTGGTATATTCTTTTCAATATTTGAACTTAAGTTTTTCTTTAAAGGAAGAATTCTGTATTAAATGTATGTGATATTTAAATGCTGTGGCTTCTTTGTCTGTAAAATGATGCCTAGAATATCTGATAGACTTTTCTGTGAAGTAGGAATTTTGAAGAACTTCCCTGTCTTTTCTTGGTGAAGCTAGGCAGTTGCCTTCCTTTCTATCCTGTTTGTCCAGTTTGGACAGCATACTGTTAGTAGTCAAGAAAAGAGAAGTTTCTTTTCTCAGTGCTTTGCCACTACAAAAGCAAACTCCATATGGAGGATGTTTGATATCCATCATCTCTTTTTTTCCAATGGAAATTGGTACTGCCAGGAGCAGATGTGTCTCACTGTCATGAAAAGCCTATGTTACTAAAACATTTCAAATGCCATATTCTGTAGGTCTTTGAAGTGTTTGAAGACTACCTATCTATCTAAAATACATGTTTAACCATGATATGTACATATATCATGGCTACAAGTTTGATTGTTATAGATGACTAAATAATAACCTGTATTTCTTAATTATCCTAAACAATTTGTAATAATAGCTTGTAAGGACTAGAACTTTACACTACATTTTAAAATGAGCTGTAAAGATACAGTACTTTAACAACATATATACAATATGAAAAAATTACCTTAAATTTATATCAGTATACAAAAATCCAAACCAATGTAAAATATTTAAGATTAATAGCTGCATTCAAAAAATAGATTCAATAAGCTACCCTCTTATCCTATCATTCCTATAATAAATAAAACGAATTTAAAATGCATTGGCTGGAGAGATGGCTTAGAGGTTAGAAGCACTGACTGCCCTTCCAGAGGTCCTGAGTTCAATTTCCAGCAACCACATGGTGGCTCACAGCCATCTGTAATGAGATCTGGTGTCTTCTTCTGGTGTTCAGACATAGTGGAAGCAAGATGTTGTGTTCACAATAAATAAATCTAAAAAAAATGCATTGGCGGGTGCATCAGAGAGTTATTTGCAGCAAGATGGAGGAAGCTTTTCTAAAGACCTAAGGTACAATCTGATGACATTCTTAGCTTCTGTGTTGGTGGAAGTCAATGGTCTGCAAAGCCAATGATTGAAAGGCTTTTATCCACAGGGCTTTAATTCCAACACAGAAGTGGGCAAGCATACTGTTCTGGGCTATCAGAGGATAGCCCACAATAAGGTAATTAGTTCTGATCTGTGACATTTCTGAGTACTGAAGATCTAATCAATTATTCTCTGCAGAATTTTCACTCAAATCTCTCATCATCTTCATGAACTCTCAAAACAAGTCAGACCTACATAGCTTCTGCCTTCCAGCTCAGAGGTCTCCCTTATACTTGCTGTTGAATATTTTTACACTGTGAAGATGTGCCTCTGCAACATCTTCAATAAAAGAGCTAAATGGTCAATAGCTAGGCAGAAAGAGGTTAGGCGGGACCTCCAGAAAGAAAGAGAGAAAGAGCAGATAAAGATGCCAGAGGACACGGAAAGGAAATAGGAGATGTAAAATGGAAAAGAAGTAAAAGCCAAGAGGCAAAACATAGATTATTATAAATGGGTTAATTTAAGATATAAGAGCTAGTGGAGCAAGCCTAAGTTATAGGCTGTATTTTCATTATTAGTAAGTCTCTATGTCATGTTTTGGGGGCTGGTGGTCCAAGAAAGCCTGCTACATACATTATTCAGCATAAGCAACTGCTCCTCATCTTAGCTCTCTCCTATACTCACTTTCCCTTTCCATGACTGCCTATAGCTGTGTACCAGCAATTTTGTTGGGCATCATATTAGTTACTTGTCTCCTCGCCATAACGGAAGCAACCTTTCAGTGGAGAGGTTTACTTACGTTGCAGCTCAGTGAGGCATCCGAATTAGCTCCTGTCTGTGAGGTAGGTGGCTGAGGTAGTCATAGTGAACCAGAGAGAGAGAGAGAGAGAGAGAGAGAGAGAGAGAGAGAGAGAGAGAGAGAGAGAGAGAGAGAGAGAGAAAGAGAGAGAGGAAAAGTGGTATGGGGCTATTGCCCCCTACTTCTTCTGGCTGGACTCTATTGCCTGAAGATTCCACCATCCCACAAAATCCTTACCAGCTGGCAAACAAGTATTCAGACATGCTCATGAGTGATATATTATATCCAAATCATTAGCAGACAGCTACATGATAAATGCAACTTAATGATTCAATAGAAACTCTATTTTGGGGGCATGATGAAGTGTTGGTTTAACAGTTAAGAGAACTTGCTGCTTTTGCAGAGGTACCTGGTTTGATTCCCAGTACCGGAGTGGTACCTCACAACTATCTCTCACTCCAGTCCCAGAACTCCCAAAGCCTTCTTCTGGTGCACATACATATATTCAGGCAAACCACTCATGCATTTAAAATAATAAATAGTTCTGATTTATAAAACTATGTCTTCTACTGGGCAAAGTAAGATTATTTTCATGAAACATGTATTAATTTATTTTATATGTGATCAGAGAAGGGCACCTACTTTGAGGATAAGTAAATGTGCTCCCAACTTTTGGAAATCTGCAAAAATCTTATTTCCTAGATCTAAGTCATGGTAAAGAGGGGTTCTGGTCACTGCATTCATGACTGTTTTGCCTCATGTAAGAAGCCTGTCACTGTAAGCACAACTGGTCATCGTTAGAGTCAAAGAGAGTAGAATGCAAAAGCATGATGCATGGGAAACAGAGGAAGCCTTAATGAGCAAAGTCTTGAGAGTACGTACATTTTCACATTGGCACAGCTATGAGGATTCCAAGACCAAGTGACCCTTAGGAAACTGACAAAGTTAGTACCCATATGGGTCATGCTTCAGAGGAAAGACAATTCTTTCCTCAGGAGTCAAGTATGAGTGTTTATGAAGGATTGATAAGTGTGGGTAAAGACTAGGAATTGGGGCTTCCTCCTGCCAGATGTTAACAGCCTGAGACTGCCTACAGAGATCTCCTATGAAGACCACCTTCCCATAGCTAACAAATGTGGTAAGGTTCTGGGTGGTAGTGGTAGCAGTTAGAGAAACCCACTTGATCCCAGATTCACTGTATGTGTGCCTGTCTTTTCTGCATTCCTTTTCTCTCCTAGCCAGGGTTCTGGGACCTAAGCCCTGAGATGTAGCAGTGAGGTGTGCAGGGAGACCTTTGACAAAGTTGGTAATCAGAGACACTGTAGCTCATGAGCTTTCGCTTTCAGAACAGGGACAGCCACAGCCACAGTGCTCACTCCTTTCCTAAACTAAGCCTATTTTGTTTAGGTGTGTATCTTAGCACCATTTTCAGTGGTGCACATTGCACCATACACAACAGAGGCTTGTAGTTTACTTTTTATTTTTTAATGATAGCATTTAATAGAAAGCATTAAAAGTCTATTTTATATAATTAAATTGTTGCTTTTCCATAAGAGCAGAAAACTATGTACGCACAGTAAAAGCACCGAGAGTCGTAACTTGCAGCAGTCTTGAATCTGAGCTAAGGTTTTTAGATGGTGTTTATTAGTTAGTGTTAAATGGTGTGACAATATTCAAATTGTGTCCAGAACCAGAACCACAATGAAATCTCACAATGCCACATTGGTAGGGATTGCCAGAACCACCTCAGATCTTTTACAATTTTGATTTGGAAATAATTTGGGGGCATTGTTTGTTCAAAAACATTTTACTGTTACTAATTTTTCACAATCAAACATTAAATTGTGAGTCTCTCATATGGACTCACATGTCAGTTTAAGAATCTTGTGTTTGGAGAATGTGAATAATTATTTATTACCATTATTTTTTCAACTTATAGATTGAGGAGTGAAAACTTAGTTTTTTTAGCTTTTATTCTTCTTTCATATATTATATCCCAACTATAGTCTTCCCTCCCTCCATTCCTCCGATTCTCTCTCCACATCTCCCCTCTATCCTATATCAGCTTCTCCTATGTTTCCACAAAACAAAGCAAAACAAAATAAAAATAAGACAAAATAAAAAGAGCAGGCCTTCCAGGGATATCTACCCACCAAATACAGCATAACAAGATACAGTGAGACTGGGCACAGACCTCCATATCACTGCTGGACATGGCAACTCTGTAGGAGGAAAGAGGTTCCAAGCACAGATAAAAGAGTCAGAGACACTTCCCTGTACACACACTTCCACTGTTGAGAGTGCCACAAGAATGCCAAGGTATACAACTATAATGTTTTACATAGAAGACATAGCTCAGACTCATACAGGATCCATGTGTGTCACTTCAGTCTCTGTGAGCCCCAATGAGCCTTGCTTAGTTGATTCTGTGTCCTGTGTTCTTGTGGTGTCCTTGACCTCTTTGGCTCCTGTAATCAATCTTTCCTCCCTCTCTTCAGTGGGGTTCCCCTGACCCTGCCTACTATTTGACTGTAGATCTCTGCATCTGCTCCCATTGGTTTCTGAATGGTGCCTCTCTGATGACAGTTGGGCTAGACACTAATCTGTAAGTATAGCACATTATCATTAGCAATCACGTTATTGAATATTTTCATGTTTGGTTCTATCCTGGGTTTTTGGGAAGTCCTGCCTCTAGTCTCTGGCCATCCAGGCAGCATCAGGTGAGGTCTCCCCTCTCTTGGTGTGGACTACAAGTTGGACCAGTCATAGGTTGGCCACTCCCATAAGTTCAGTGCCACCATTGCTCCAGCCTTTTTCAGGCAGAACATATTATAGATAGAAGGTTTTGTGCCTGGGTACATGTCTCAGTCCTATTTCTAGGAGCCCTACTTGGTTATAAAAGATGGGCAGTTCAGGCTCTGTGTTGCCCATTACTAGCAGAATACTAGAGTAAACTTTGATCGGGTTACTCTCAAAGATTCCAGGGGGTTCCACTGTGGTAGGTTTCTAATAAGAGAACTGAAGAAGACTAGGGATACAATTTGGAAAGAAAGAAGTAAAATAGTGTTATTTGAAGATGATATGAGAGTATACATAAGCAATCTGAACTATTTTACCAAAGAATTCCTCAACTGATAAACACCTTTAGTGAAATGGCTGGATACAAGATTAACAACAACAAAACAAACAAGCAAACAAAAAACTAGTAGCCCTTCTATACACAAATGACAAATGGACCAAGAAAGAAATCAGAAAAACAGCACCCTTATGCAAATAATGTGAAATAGCTTGGGTTAATAGTAACAAAGCACATGAAAGATCTGTACGATAAAAACTTCAAGTCTTTGAAGAAAGAAATTGAAGACATCAGAAGGTGTAAAGATTTCCCATTCTCATGAATTGGTAGGATTAACATAGTAAAAATGGCCATCCTACCAAAAGTAATCCACAGTTTGTAAAACAAAGAAAACCATTAATATGACACAATGGCAGGCTACAGAATGGGAAAATATTTTCACCAACCCCACATCCAACAGATAACTAGTACCCAAAATATATAAAGAACTCAAGAAACTATACACAAACAAACCAAATAACCCAATTAAAAACAGGATATAGATCTAAATAGAGAATTTTCAGCAGAGGAATCTGAAATGACTGATAAACACAGAAACATTCAACATCCTTAGCTGTCAGGGAAAGGCAATTCAGTACTACATGAGATTCCATCTAATACCTGTCAGAATGGTTCAGGCCAATGAGGATGTGGACCAAGGGGAACACTCCTCCATTGCTGGTAGGAATGCAAACTAATAGAGCCACTATGGAAATCAATATGATAGTTCCTCAGAAAATTGGGAATCAATCTACTTCAAGATTCAGCTATGCCACTCTTGGGCATATACCCAAAAGACAACCCATCCTACCATTAGGACATTTGCTCAACTATGTTTACAGAAACTTTATTCATAATAGCCAGAAACTGGAAGCAGTCTAGATCTTCCTCAACTGAAGAATGGATTTTTAAAACAATGTGATATAGTTTCACAATGGAGTTATTGTTCAGACATTAAGGACAATGACATCATGAAATTTACAAGAAAATGGATGGAACTAGAGAAGATCACTTGAGTGAGGTAACCTAGACCTAGAAACACATGGTATGTACTCACTCATAAGTGGACACTAGCTGTAAAGTAAAGGAAAATCATGCTCCAATCCCTAGACCCAGAGAGGCAAGTAACAAGAAGGGCTCAAAGGAGGTATACATGGATCTTCCAGGGAAGGGGAAATAGGGTAGATTTTACCAGTGAATTGGGGGGGCAGGTGGGGAATGGGAACAGGAAGGATAAGGTGGGTGGTGGGAGACAAGCAGGGAGAGAGTAGTGGGGGAGATGACTGGAACTGGGGGGCTTTGGGGAGCAATATAGCTTGTTTTCATGAGGGCATAGTGAAACCACCCAACTGCATTGCTCCATGGGTAGAAAGAAGGGTTTATTGGGGAAAATTTAAAGCTGCCATGACTGTCTCTCTGGAAACAGAGGATAACAATCAGTGAGGAAAGCCTTGAGATTTTTGAAGGAAGTAGATAGCTGCCAGGAGGGAGGTGTGCAAGCCAGAACAGTTTGGGAGTTAGGGTAGAGGGGAGAAGGTTTGGGCAAGAAGAGCTGGGGGCTAGCTAGGGACTTTGGTATTGTTAGAGACATATGCAAATAGGGAACTAAATTTCCCATTGCAGGAAGTATTCAGCTTTAGGGGCAGAGAAGGGAGGTAGTGGCTCCTCCTCAGGAATGTCTGAGGAGTGTTGATTTTCCGCCTCTGTTTATCTGCTCACAATACTTCAATTTACTTCTCAGAATCCGCCTGACTTGAGTCCAGATTGACATTTTGGTTGGGGAGTCCACTTTGCATCTAACAGTTCTTTAAGTTTGATAGCTTCTCATAATCATACAGGGGATTAATCAAAACAAACAAAGATTCTATCATTAGAAAGTTAAAATGCAGGTGAAATTGAAAATGCAAGTGTCTTTTTCAACTGTAAAATTTCATCCAAGGCATTCTTACATGGTGGGCTGCTGCTACCCAAGAGCCCCTGGAAAAGCCGAGCTTTGATTGGCTGTCAAAACGCTGATCACCAGCCCAGTAGCTTTTAGTAGGAACGTGAGCTCTGTGATTGTCTTGGAGATATTCCAAAGAGACTCCTACTTCCAACCTGCTGGCTATCTGACTACAAAGGGCTGAGACTCTTATGTTCCCTGTTAGCTATCAGACTGTGGAGAGATGCTGCCCGAGAAAGGGGAATTTCCCCAGACTCTCATGATAGGAAGAAGTAAAAGGCTGGAGCCGGTGCAGGCCTGAGGAGTAACTTGTCTCCCAGGACGAGATTTCATGCGGTTCTAGCAATTTGTGAGAATACATTGCAGAGAAACTGCAGCAAGGACCAAACCCTGACCTGGACTGCTCAGTGATAAACGTCTCTCACTCTCTGTTTGAACTCAAAACTCTTGCCATAACTCACACAATGAACTTGGGGGCCGAGGGAGGTCACTGGCCTCCTTTGCATCGCTTCTCTGTGTGGACACATTGGATGCTTTTCCTTTTTCCAGCATTTCCCTGTGATACTTGTTCTGGTTAGCCTGTTGAGGATGCGCACCTGAGGCTTGATTGCTCTGCCTGTTAGGACCCAGGCTTTGACCCTCAATGACTCCAGTAACATCATCATGCCTACTGTGGGCTTTAGAACCCTGAGCAGAGGAAGGAATTGCATGATAGCCTTACTGTGAACCCAAGAAATATTTGTGGCAAAGTGGAGGGTTCTGTTTTTTCTTTTACACGTGTTCTTACAAATGTTAAGTAAAAGATTGTAAATGTAGGTGGTGATGAGATTGAATACATGATGTATTCAATAACTGAATACATAAATGTAATAGTAATGGCTAAATTGTTATAATTGGCCAATTTGTCTCCTTATCCTTTATGTTTAGAGCCTAAGATTATTCTTTTCTGGTTTTTCTTAAAATATGTGATGGTTGTTGTGAAATATGGCCATCGTACCTGGTGGCTGAGAAGTATGAGACTACTCCTCCTTCCTGTGTTTGGGTACCAATCACTCAATTCATCCTTGCAACTGACTGTTTCTAGCATCCTAACACTCAATAGTGTCCCCACTTTGTGATATTTTTAGCTCATCTGTATGAATACAGACATTTAGAGTTCTTTTCTGTATATAGTCCATTTTAGTTAACATAATTCCTTCCATGTCTATTTTGCTACAAATTACTAATTATTTTATAATATGTATTGTGGTGTATACCACATTTTATTGATGGATTGATTCATCTGCCGTTTGGTTATATATCATAGTTATTGTGATTATTGGTATATAGATTGGTACATAGGCAAAGGCATGTAGTTACCTGTTGAGTAAACTGTTTCCTTTTCCTGTGAATGTGTGCCCTGAGTGGAATAGCTGGACTGTAGTGTAGGTTTGTTTTAGATTTTAAAGTAGCTTCTATAGTGTTTTCCATCATAAGTGTATTAATTTGCTTTCTCATCAGGCATGTGCATCTCTTTTCTCTGCATCTTCCCCTGCATTTGTTAGTTTTGCTGGACATAGTTTCACTGAACTGGTGAGGCTGACAAAAATTTTGGAGGTTCTAGTTACTGGATGAATGAGACTTCAGCTGTGGTTGCTCATCCCCTCATATACACCACTTATTTTTGTGAAAAGGACCATTGTTTTTTGCCATATATCATTTTTCATGCCATGCTAACAGTTAAGCCATAAAATATTTAAGTTACAAAATCTTGTAATTAATGTGTATTGCTGAATTTTTCCTTCTTATTGTGAAAACACTAAAAAATTGTTTGACAATACCTTATGTTTTGCAGTTTAATACCTAGTGATTTTTCTGACTGATCAAGGTAGAGTGGGCTGAGGCTGCTCCTTCTACCAGGTGAGGAAGAAAGCTGTTTAGGCTAGGGAAATGTATTTGCCCTCTTTGCAGCAAATTACTTCTTGCATGACTCCGGATTTTATTTTGATGCAGTTTTATTTTTTAAGTTTCAGTGTAAAGTATTTTAATGACTTCCTGTTTTCAGAATCACTTCCAACTGAAGAGAAGACTGGCCCATCTTACCAGAATGCATCCTACGTTACTAAATCAAAGGCTGTGCAATACACACTCCCAGGCGTGTTCAAGGTGCTGGCGTCCTTGTAAATCTCACCACTACTCAGAGATTCCGTTCTAGTGCATGCCCCCAACTATGTATTAAGTCAGAACCACAAATCACATCTTAGTCATTCCTCCCTAGTGTCAGACACAACAGTATGGGCAGAGGCTGAATGACTTCTGTGTAGTTAAGCAGCCGAGTGCCCTAAGAAAGAATTCTTTTTTTCTTCTAGTTTCTGAAAGTCATGGCCAAAACTTAGTGGGTACTTCGGAATTTCAATGTGGTCAACTTAGGTCTAAGGGTTAGTAACACTATGTTTAAATTTTACTGAAAGGTACCCTTACAATTTAAAGACCTTTTAGTGAAATATGAACAACGTGAAACAGTATCAAACCTGGTGGCTGAAGCTGAGGACTGTTTTCTTATATCAGTGCTTCTCAGAGTCTAAATCCAAATCAGGAGGAATAGATTCTTCAAAAGCTGCTAAGATTTACTTAATCGGCCTCTGCCGGGGAAAATTAGAGAGCCATGTTTTACCAATGGCCATATGTGATTCCAGTGCACCGCAGAGCAGAAGGTTTCCAATTCTCCTTCCTCCCCAAATTCCCTCATCTTTGACATGAAATCATGCAATATCTAAAGATTTAAAGTCTCCTTTTCTTCTCCAGCTCTCCGACGTCTGAGGGTTCTCATGTACTATAATTTGGACATAGTCTCTTTAATTAAAATATCAAGTCTATGAATGAAAGTTATAATTAGTAGGTAGAGTTAGCAATTGATTTATAAACATTTTAGTCATCTTTTCTGTACCTTTTTTAAAATCTAAAATTTCCCAAGAATTTAGCGATGTGTGATTTTCTTTGCTTCTGATTTCAAACATGAAAACACTTCTTCCCATAAACAATACACTAGTGTTGCCTTAGGACCTCAAAGAATGGAGATATAATGGAAGCAAGGGAGATGTTTATAATGAAAGGTCACACTGCCAACAAATCGTGTAACCATTTACAGTTGGGCTTTATCTCAGCAAGAATTTGGTACTGCAAAAGCCCACTGAAAATAAAATTAGAATGATTGAAGAGCCTTGAAGCAGAGTGAAGAGAATAATAAAATGAAATTACTGTGTGATACACTAAAATTAGAGATGAAGATGAATCTTCACCTCTCTGTAAGTGCCAGATGCTCCACAGGGGCAGTGAATTCCCATCAAATTCCTGTGAGAAGTACTGTAGTATGTTATTATTTCTTATTAACATCTTTCTCCTCCTCCCCTCCTTCCCTAGTTTCTTGACTGAATTGTAATGGGGGAGGGCACATGAATCCTGAGACACAAAGATAAAGAAACTACATCATGAACAATGTCTTTTCCACACAGGAGAGAAGGAGGGTGTAGACTTTCATCAGAAGTGTTTGCATGCTTATTCTAGGACCGATTGCCCTGAGTTCTGCTCTTATGCCCGGAACACATGCTCATATGCCTGAAGCATCAATGAAGAGATCAAAGCTTTTCATCAAGCATAATGTTATCAGGATAATATGAGAGTAGGAAGTTCAGCCTGAGGCCTTCACACAACAGCAGGAAGGAGTTGCATTACCAGGTTGGTCTTGGTGACAGTGTCGCCTATCAATGTGAAAGCAGTGGCTAAAGCCTTTCTATCATCATGGTGTTTACTCAGTCTGGACAGATCTTGGGTTAGAGTTGAGATCTTATCTTTTGCCATTAGTGTTCAGTTTAGGAGCAGAGGACTTGTCTAATATGTTCAATTAATTATTGAACATGGCCCAAACTGTCTAGGACTGTGCTTATTGCTACTAAATACCAATTTAATTGCTATGGAAACTAGTAAATTACAACTTTAGAGGGGTCATAGTGTTAAGGGAAAAATCATCTTAAGTAGATAAACACATAATTGCAATGGTCAACACTACAAAGCAGAGTTAGTAATTTTTCTAGGTGACATCTTTATTAGACAAACATTATTCACACTACATGCTACATTTTATTTAGCTCTTCTCATAATAAAAATAATATGTGCAAATACATAAAATAAATATCCAAAATACGTTCTGAAGAGTACAGTGGAATAAACAAATAACAAAAGAGAATCGGTGAGGTGGGAATGACATGTGAGTCATTATGCCAAATATATTAGTAATTACTAAAAATAATGAATGTACAGCTTACTGATTGCAGATTCTGCCTCTGGAAAGAAAGTTCAAGACTTCCTCCTATAGAAAGGAATCAAATCAAATTGTTTCTGTTTTTAAGTTACTAACTGGAAATCTAACATTGTGGACAGCACACCTAGAACACAGAGCACTGAGTCTTGTAGTATTTACTGAGTATTGCTTTGTGCTGGTGTGGTAATGCTTCCATTGCAAGATTTCTAGTTGTCTTAGATCTGCTGTTTCTAATTCCAGAAGCCATGTAGAACTTGATTCTAATTCTAGGCTGCTATCAAGAGACCTTAAAACCTTTCCTTGTCTTAGTGCTCTAGGGTTTCTTCTCGTCAACTTAACCATGCTCCAAACTCTTGTTTAAAGCCACATATATTACAAACAGATTAAACACAAAATGATTTATCAGTGTGTGTGTGTGTGTTATACCTTACTAGGCTGTACTAGCTAGAACACATTCGTCCTCTTAAAATCCATTATTGGATTATTGGTAGATGTCCAGGGTTCTTTCGGAAGACTACTAAAAGTGTGTTTTAACACTTTACTGTGTCTGCCCAGTGACTGGTGGTTGTAGCTTCCCTCCAGGAATCTTACCTGTCTCCATTCCAGGCGGAGCTCAGTGTCTATACCCTTTGGATTGTTCTTTATATTCCTTGTTCATATGTGAAATCTGTTGAAGGATTTGTAGTAACACATGATATTTTCTAGAAGTTGCTCTGTGGGCTTGAACTCCCGTAATTATTTTCCTTTTGGTGACATATCATTTTATGAGGTCATTAGTGAACTTTCTATTAGGGCACTGTGACCTCAAGGCAAAAACAACTCTCACCTCAAAGGGGATAGGTGTTTATTCTGGAGTCAACTATGGGTAGGTATGGCCCAGGAACACAGATTTGGGTTACTTCTAATTCCATGTTAGAATTGTTAACAGCTTCATGTTTTTTTCTCATTATTTTTTATTACATTTCTTTTAGAAAAGAGCTTGCTTCACATGTTAATCCCAGCTCCCTTTCCCTGTCCTCCTCCCACAACCTCCAACATTACCCCCAGCCTCCCACACTATCCCCACTCCCTTCCACATAGGAGATATCCAGAGTCTGTCATTTCATTCAGGGTAGGGCCCAGGCCCTCCCCCAAGAGTCCAGGCTGAGAGCATCTGTCTTTGTGTTATGGATACAAGAAGTCCATTTGTATGCCAGGGATAAATACTGATCTACTGCCCAGGGCCCCATAGGTTGCCCAGGCCTCTTCACTGACTCTCACATTCAGGGGGTCTGGATCAGTCCCATGCTGGCCTCCCAGCTGTCAGTCTGGGGTCCAAGAGCTCCTCCTTGTTCAGGTCAGCTGTTTCTGCTGGTTTCGCCAGCCCATTCTTTGCCCATTTGCTCATCACTCCTCTCTCTCTGTCACTGGGTTCCAGGGGTTCAGTTCAGTGTTTAGCTGTGGGTATTTGCCTCTGCTTCCATCAGTCACTGGACAAAGGTTCTAGGATGACCTATAAGGTAGTCGTCAAGTTCATTATCAGGGATGAGCATTTAAGGTAGTCTTTCCACTATTGCTCAGTTTGCCACGAGTTCATGGAGTTTTAGCAGCAATAGAGCAAAAGAAACCATAAATTGGCACACTTTCATCACATATGTTGGTAGAAACATAAGGTAGATGGGTTTCAAAAGATTAGAGAAGCCTCACTATAGAATGCAATTCTGATAGCATTTCGCAGCCTTTTGATGGGTGGAAATTGGAGGTCTGTGTGTATATTCCATAAAATAGATTAGTAGTCACAGAAGTGTTAAATCACATAAGAGATGATAACAAATAGCTACTTAGGGCCACAAAAAGTCCGGGATAATTTGTAATTATCCCTGGACCTGCAACACCTCAACATCTCCACAATCACTGAAGTTTGAATCAGCATGTTGTCAAGCAAACTTGTCTTCTTTCCAGGAATTTTCATCCACAGTGGTTAAAGCACTTTAGTATAAAGAAGGGCTTTTAGGGATCAATAGTTATGGTGAATAAGGTAATGCATTAATATAGAAAGGCATCATTTATCATTAACTTTGCAAATATCCACTCTTATGGTTTAATGGGCACTCTAGCTCCAATTTGTCCCTCTGTAGAGTGTCATCATTCATTCTCTGAGTTCTTTATTTTTTTTATCAGAAAGTGCAAGACAAAGAACTAAGTTTCTAAGGAACTGGAGAAACATGTGTGATCTCACCCTTTAGCCTCCGGGAAATATTTTGCATAAAATCTACTCTCTGATGCTTTTTTAAGTTTAGGGTTGTGAAGGTCCTTTGATTTTTTTTCCTCTTTTGATTCTGAGATGTACTGAAAGGTCAGACAGGAAGGACAGTTAAGCAATTTTGAAACTGAATAGTTTGTTTGTTCCAAAACTTAAGTCGTATATACTTGACTGCTCGAAGAATGCATAATTGTTCACATTTGCGAATCAGGAAACCAGATAAAATTGCAACCTGCTTAAGATCCAAATATTTCAGAGTACCTGAAAAATACTTTTAATTTGATTCTGAGGTTTAAAGGGCAAAGGATAAATGAGGGAAGGGGGACTGTCTTCCTTTTGCAGGTCAGAGTGTTGGAATTTTTTACAGCGGTTTTTGTCCCAGACAGAGGTGATTAATTTGGTTATGAGCTTGCTAGCTAAAACAGTCTCTTATGAAGAACCCAGAGTTTTACAAAAGTATACAGGATAACAAAGGCAAAAGTTACAAAAATGAGGGGAAATTGTAAGTGAGTGACATCCCATGCAGAGTCATACAGTCTTTGTCGCCAGCTGCTTAGGAAAATCTTCAAATTTATAAACTCTTAATTTTCCAGGAAAGGTAAGAATCTACTTTCTTTACATAATGAGAGTTCTAAAATGAATGAACAATCTAAAATGAAAATTTCCACTTTAAATATTCTTTTATTATTTCTGATCCACATAGGCAATGTGTTATAGAAGTTATCAGAAAATAAACTTTATTAGCCTTTAATACTTCCTTGCATATAGTTATACATATAAGTGAGACAAAGAAATGAAATGAATATACGTACCTACACACTTATGGATGAACATGTTTTCAAAGATGATTGATCTTATATAAACCCATATTCACAAAAATTTAAGTGGGTTGATCAGGCTCCCTGTCATAAAATGATGTAATATATGGAGTTGTTTCTTCACATATGTTTTTGTTCAGAAATTGGATTCTTTCCCCCTTTTGGATTCATTGCTCAGAGAGAAGCTTCATCAAATGGGATGGCTATTTTTAAGATATTTGGTGCATATTTCAGACTTGCTTTCCCAGCAGGGTTTGCCAGCTGATACCGCACTGGGAGTTTTTTCATACATTCTACTACACAGTTGCCAAATCTTCAGAAATTTGATGGGTAAAATGTGGAATCTCACTGTTCTAACTTGCACGCCTTTGATTAAAATTAAAATTAGAATTAGAATTGAGCAGAAAGCGTTCTTATGTCTTCACTCGGGCCTTTTCAGAATTTCTTAACAGTCCACATGACAACTTTGCATATGATAATTGTTAACTGTGATTCTGTATAAATTCACTTTCTGTCTTTTTTCTACTTTTTTTGGTCTATAGAACATCTTATGATTTTTATGATGAGATATAAATCTCATTTTATGGATTGAATTAACTGATTCTATAAGTTTTCTTTCCTGAAGCTAGAGACAGGATAAATATTTACCTCTGTCTTCTAGAGTTTTGCTACTCCACATTGTTTCTTCGATCTTCCTTTCCATTTCTTTCCGTCTCCCCTTTTTGCTCTTTGTGCCTTGCTTCTCTATTTTGTAGCAAACATGCATTTCTGTAGTTCGTGATTTCTTATTACAATATTTTCAACCTCTAGCTATAAATAACTGACTGATAAAATGGGAACTTGACATGAAAAATGTATTTTTGAAAAGTAAACATATGACATACTAGAGGTGACATCTCTGGAGACCACACTAACAGTGAAAAATCATCATAGCTTCCTTTGTACCTGACAATTCTACATAATGCTATTTAAGCTGTATTTGAAAAGCAAAGGAAAACAAAACACATAAAATCTGTTCAAACAAAAGTAAATGGCAACTTTTGCAAATGATATACTTGGTACAGAATTTGCATTCTTTCTAGTGTTATAAGGACCCTTTATTACCAATCTACTCTAAAACTTAAAAGAGAAGTCATGAAAATATATTTTCAATAACTAATATAACACTTGTTATAATTCTTTTTGCAGCTCTTAAACTCAACTTCAGGATATCTATTTTGACCATGTAACATTTATTTTCTATTCTGTTTAATGCAAACAACAAGGAAAATAATCTTGGGACATCTAGAAATAGTCCTTAGTGTGACATCCCTTTGGTGGGTATATATGTCTTTCTTGAATTACAGCTAGCAAAAATAAGATGAATAGGTTTTGCTCAAATCAGAGAGATATTTTACAGCTGCAGTGAACCTGATAAAGAGGCATCTCACTCCAAACCCCCATGACAGAAAAGGTCAGTAGCACAGGCTCTGCTAGGGGTATGTGAATGCTTTGTGTCTAGTAGACTCCTCTAAGGATAGTTTGTATTTAGGTTCAATTCTAAAGTGTCCTGTGTTGTCTTTACTCCTTGGGAATCCAGACAAAGCTAGTGCTGATAATAGTGAATAATCTATGAATAAATATTGCTGTTGTCTTATTTTCTGGTTCAAGTAATAGAACTATTTCAGAGTTAAATGAAAATGCTGTACAGAAATTAATTATTTAATTCCCTGTATGTGTTTAGAGTATCAGAATACTCTATTACAGAACTATCTCCTGGGAAATAGTCCCATGAACCGGTGATTTTTAACCATGAGTGGTTTTGTAGGCTGTGTTGGATACTGGCATGAGCCGAGGAAGCCCAACTTCCAACTTCTTTTCTCCTTCTTTCTTCAGGGTTGCTGTGCTGTTAGGATACATAATGAAGTAGCTTGTTTCTACATTTCACTTAGGGAAAGAAAGTTATTCTTTAAATGTGTAATACAATATTCCATATATTACTATAAAATTTGATCTTACTAATGTCTAAGGGAAGGCAAATACAGGACAGTGTAACATTGTTAACAACTTTTGAATTAGCACCAATATTGAAAGCAAATCAACTTCATGCTGGCAAGTTCTCAGTGAGGCTGGCACATGAAGGTGAATCCCTGTGGTTCTTAGATAACAGTTTAATATTACACGTCATAAACCATTCTTTAGAAACTTACCTTAAAGAAATACTGAAGAAACATGCATACAAAGAGCTCATTATAGAAATGGTTACAATGAAAAAATAAGAATACATTTAATGTATGAGACTAACTTACTGAATCAAGATCTAACCAATTCACATGTTATTGTTGTGTTATGATGCCAAGTGCATGACAGTGATTCTAGCTGAAATAGAACAAGGAGTGAAGAACTAAATTTTTGGGTATAACATTATTACAAGTAAAAATATAAGACATGTCTCAGAGGGGAAACTAGCAATTATTAGACGTGTCAATTGCATATTTAAAAAAGTAAATGTCTTTCAGTTCTTTAAATGTGTGTATTGCATTAACCTAATGATTCATGAAAAAAGTTCCACCCTCCAGTCTTCAGCTTGAGCTCCATCCATTCCTATTTAACATGTGGATCCCAGTGTTAGCTCAGACATATGGCTCTGGGTTTGGTTTCAGGACCTGCTGTGAAAAATGTATCACTGATACTCGCTTGAGCTTTCTTATCTAATGAAATATGCTCTCCCCATCTCATCTGCTTGTATTTCCAAACAGACCTACATTTGCTGCAGTAACTGATATCATCAGGCAGGGGCTTACTGGCTTTCTAGCCTGCACATTTGTCCACGTTCTTCCATGTGTGACAGTATGATTGCTTTTCAAATATAATTATGTATTTTGCTGTGTATCTCTTTCTCCTTTGTTCAGATAGTCAGCTTTCTGTTGCTGGAACACACACATGAAATAATTAATTATAATAAAAAAAATGGTTACCTTTGAGGCTTCCATCACTGGTCATTTGGTCCATGGTTGCCATGGAGAGAGAAGGATGAACAAAGCTACTCACCTTATGGTGGGACAGAAATGAAGGAAGAAGTGTCCTTTTGTTTCTTCCCCTGTAACTGAAAAACTCTCCTAACAGCTTCCATCACTCCTGCTGACACCAAATTGGTGACTAAAACTTTATCACCTTGGCTTTTAGAAAATCAACGAGGTCCCAGTCTCAGATCAGGCGTTTTTGGCTTAAAGACAAATCACTTCAGCTTTTACCCTTTGCTTCTTGCTTTTGTGTGACACACTTATTTGGTTATTTCTGCATCTATTAATGCTATTCATAAGCTTGCTTTGAATTTAAGACCCATTCTACCTTCAACACAATTGCACTTTAAGACCCATAATAAATTACCTTTTGAAAGTTCCTATTTTCAAATAAAGTCACATTTGGATGTTCTGGGTGGGCATGAATTTTAGGGAATTTTTCAACAATATTTAAAAAATAATACCAAGATTAAAGCCAGAAGAAGATTAGTAAATAAACACTAGGGACCACATGGCTGGAAACATGTGAAATAAAAGAATTCTGATTTTACCATATAGAAGGTACCTTTGTGTTGCTCTGCCATGAGCCAAGATGCTCCTTGAACTTTAAAGACAGGAATCATGTGCCTCAAGATACGGTGAGGTCTTGGGCACATTTCATGGAAATAAATTTATTTTCCAATCTTTGTACTTCCAGTTATGGGAAGCATGTTCTCACAGACACATACATGCTACCCATCCATTAAAAACTAGAGCAGATTCCATTGCTCCAGAAAAACATAGGCTTAACCTCCACACCACCCCTTCAAAGCAACTATATTTTGACCTTGTGAAACGAGCATTTAATGCCTTTGTTTTCTGCCTTTTTAACTTCCTTGGAGGAAGGGCCTGGTGTTTCAACCCTTGGTGACTGTCTCCCTGTTTAGTGACATGTCCAGCAGATGAGGAATATAACTTGGTTATTGCTTTATTTTGCTATTCTCCTGCTTCTCTCTATTTCTTCATTCTTCATTGATGTATTTCAAAAGATTAAAAAATACATTGGTATGCTTTTTCCTGCTGGAAATAAAAGTATTCTTGTTTTTACAAAACATTATGCAGCTTGCACACATTCTTTATGGTGGTGACAAACCCATTCCAAGAAATCTGCAAATGAACCCTGGATCCATCTTCCAAGGCCCGCAGGTGCAGAACACTGCTTCCTTTTGCATTGGGCAGCATTGAGAGCCAGCTTTGGCAGGTCCCAGTGTCACAGTTTAGCCTTCATCAGAAGTGTATGGCAGAGAGATTGGAGGAAGTGGGAAATTAATTCCAATTTGATATACAAACAAATCCTCTGGGCCTCTGTCAGCATTCTTGTGAGAAATCTCAGCTCTCCTTAGTCTACCACCCTTGGCACATAACTTTCCTATCACACTGAAACCAGAAATAATGCAATCCTGGAATATTTCAGCTATTTTCAAAGCAAACTCAAGTTAGTTCCCCACGCCTAGGGTGAGGCGCATGCTCACTTACTTGTTTGGCTAGAAAGAGTGGCAGATTCAACACAAAGTGAAAAAGCCAAAAAGCAGCACAATTTCCTTCCAGTTCCAGGGTGTTTTATGCACAGAACAGATCTAAATAACTCCCAGGAAATCCTTAAGCCATATTCTGTGTTCAGAGTGTCAGACTGTAGATCTCGTGTTGTACTTGACTTGATACAGATATGTCTCGTAAAATTCTGAAAGGCAAGATGACGTTTATCCTCACATTAAATAGCTCATTGCTTTTCTTTAACTACACTCATCCAAATGAGTTTTTAAAATGAATTTAATCCATAAAAAAGAAATATTTTCAATTTCCTCTCCAGACAGATTGTACATTGTTTGCCATAAAATAAGTGTCTTCTTTTTCTCCTCCTAATCCTAAGAAATCATTTATGCTTTAAATTAGAAGAGAGAATCTAATTCTGCAGCATACTGACGTCTGTGGTGGCACCTCTGCTATTGACTATTCACTCAGTGAAGTGGAAGCCTCTGATTTACATCTTTACAGTGAACAGCACTTCTTTTGAATTGTAGGTGCACATTGCAGTTTGCATTGAGTTTTGTTTTTGTGTGTAAGTCAACAGATCAAACCATTCACAGTCTATGTTCTCTCAAACAAGATTTACAACACAGCTGACTCTGACACATTCTAAAGTAAATCGTGGATTATTTATGGGATACCCGGGGCCTTTCTGGCTAAGTATACCCCAGTCTAAAATGTTTGTTTTGTACCTGCAAGCATCTATATTTTCACCCTGGGGTCAGTAAGAGTTTTCTGTCTTAAACACCTTATTACATCTTAACAAGTTTCTTGGTTTGATGTTTCTCCTATAAGCTCTGTGTTTCTTTTATAAATCTGAGAAGTGAGATGTAGTTTTCTTCACCTTTAATATCTCATTACTTTTATTTAACTACATGCTCCAAGTGACTTTCATTGCACTGTGTTCAATCCATCTGTTCTCCCAGGTGGCTGTCACTTGGTGTCTGAGCTCTGCTTGTGTCTCTGTTCGGGGCTCCCTGATGTTCTGCCTTCCTGATCTCACATATGGCCATTCCTAATGCCCTGTCTCTTCTCCAGACTGTAGCTTTCCTCATAATGACTGTTTCGTGCCCTCTATGACTCAGAACCTCAGCTAAATTCTCACAGAGAGTAAGAAAACACATGACTGAAAGGCAATTAGGGAGAACAGGAGTAGTAGCATTAAGTCCTAACTTCCTACATTCCTGAGTTGTGTAGCTGTTTGGTGGGGGACCACGTTGTAGCATCAGTGGTCTCACTAATGTGAACATTGCAGGGATGGAAGCTTTGCACAGTCTCCAATGAGATGTCTTTTGCTTGCTTAGAGACTGTGGTTCCTGTGAAGCTACCCAGTAGAACACTTGGAACTCCAGAACCATTTGTTCAGGTCCCAGTACTTGCCATAGATAAGTATTCAAATATTGCCTATGCAATTACTTCTCAGATGCGAAGGTTGGAGATCCTTCTGTAAATATTCTTGTTGTACAACTTTTTCTCTCTCATTCTCAGGCATTAAGCATGGCCAGAAATCTTTAGACCTTTGAAACAACACCAGGAAAAGTATGCAACCCACAAGTCCAACCCAGAAGCAATTCAGCAGTCACAAGATTCAGCATGTGGAAATAGCCTTGATTATTCTCTTGGGCAGCTACTTATGTCTGGCTACTTGATTTGGGTACCATTAATCAAATGACAAACTAGGGCTGATTGCTATTTCCTCAGAGGAGGTTTGGTTCCCAGGTTCACGCTTCTGTCATTAACTGTGACTTATTGTATTATACAAGCTATTTAGGTGAAAGGACTGAACAAACTCTTCATCTTCTGTGATCATGTGTCCTGGATTAAAATGTAGAGAGATGGAAAACATGGTACTAGGGCATTGTCTATGGGAAGAGATGATGGAAGGATGGGTGGACTTATAGAGAGAATTTGTAGTAGTGGAGAAATAAAAGATTTCCTTGTGTATTCATCAAACAATGAGCACCAGTTGGAGCACTTTATTTCAAGTGATCACTTTCATAAGGCGACGTGTAGCTTAATATATGTTCAAGCACATAGACTGGAGCCTTAAGTGTTAGGGCTCACCCCTGCACATGTTTATGACATCAAAGGTTTCTTTAGCAAGGAAGCAATCTCTACGCATGAAATACTGAGAAAATCAACAAAGAAAAGTCAGACTAGCTGTATTTAATGGATAGTCTATGGTTTATCATTTTGTCCTTACTTTTATTCTCACATAAAATCTAGAGCTTATAGAATTGAATGGAATAAATAAAAACTTGAATTAGTGGCCAAATTTTGAAAAATTGTACATTTCACATATAATCATGTGACATATGCGGTCTGTTCAAATATCCTGTACATTGTAGTAACTTGTGGTCACAATCCTAGACTGTTGGAGCTCCCCTCCAGGGCACAAAATATGTTCTTTACCTACATTTGAGCCCTGAAGTCATGGATACTTTCTGCTGTCTCACAACTGATCTTTTATTATGTTACCTTCCTCTGTTATGGATGCTATGGTCCTGAGAGTCAACCTCTTTTAGTGATGTTGTCCTTCTACTCCCTCAGAACCACTCCCCATACCCTCTGCTTGTGTAGTATGGCTAGAGCAGAAAAAAGGAAAACACATAGTAAAATAATCCTTATATCCCCACATATCCTTCCATTCTTAGGTGTAGGTTCAAGTCTTTTAGCAATAGCATCAAGAGAAAGCAATGCACGTGTGGAGAAAGACACTAGACCTCTGCACACGGCCCTCAATGACTTGTTAATAACTTGACCACAGGATGGACACCGATGTACCACCAAGGTTGTGAGTTCAGAACTGAAGACTTGCTGCCCCTACTTTGGAACGCACTGCAGTGATGACCACTTCAGCTGTTAATATCCTCCAGCATGCAGAGAGGCCACCTTTCTCAGGCACACATTGCATTACTGGAATAACCTATCTTCACTGGTGCATCTTCTTCAGATTATCCCTGTAGTGGAGGGCATCTCAATAGATTCCTTCAGCTTTACAGAATCTCACAGTGGAGGCTCCACTGAAATTGATCTGATACTTACATCTTCTTACGTCTTGCACAGTTCTGTTTTTTTTCTCCTGCTTTTCCATAGGTTTTGAGTCTATTAGTGCCTGCTATAATTGTATCCCACACACTCCAATGCATTCCATTATTTTATTCCTGCAGAGACTGATATGTGACAGCCTTGGAGGAAGTGGAGACCAAGGTGGCTACCAGCTATAGCTGTAGAGTGACCACACAAGTATCTCAAGCACAAGATAGTCTGCACACTTGGAAGTTGTGGAGAACATGGAAGGTGACTGGGTAGAAGGAGTCCCCTGGCAAGAACTTTGAAATGTTGTTCCCAACACCGGTTCATCCTTTGTTTGTAGTCATCAACCTTCTGAGGCCTCAGACAAATGTGTTAAATTTGTGTCATAGTTTATTCAGGGGCCAGTGTAGACACCATGTGGAAGACTGCAATAGATTCTCTGTTGTTCAGAAAGCTCTTTTTCTTCAGTAGTCTGTCCACACTTCCTCATGGGTGGTTCCATGCAACTTACCCCACAGCCAGCTGCTTATAGCTAGGCTGGTGCTCCTGATACAAGGAGGCTGTCTTCTCCAATGTCAACTCTTCCCAATGAATTTGTTTATTGTATAAAATGAGTTCTTACTCTATGCTTACCACAATCAACAGATACAACTGGCATCAGATTGAATCCTCTGTACTGGTTTGGAACTCCAGAGGACATGCCTATGGAGAACAGAATTGGAGCCTTGGGGTGGTTTGTCATGGATGTGGTCTTGGAGCTTGTAAGTGCATTTTCTCATCATTCCCATTCATTGTTTTTATGTCAACCCAGAATTGAGTATTATACTTTCACCAATAATTTTTAGGGGGGTATTTGAGAGAGGGTTTCCTTGTGAATCAGTCCTGGTTGTCGTGGAACTCACTATGTAAACCAGGCTAGCCTCGAACTCACAAAGATCCTTTTACCTCTTCCTCCCAAGTTTTGGGATTAAAGGAATGCACCACTACTGCCTGGTAACTCCAATATTTCTTATATATATGTTCACATTTCATACTTGAAAGAATTTTGGACACAATTACTAGCATTCATCTTTGCAGATATTCCTGGTAAATAGTAACATATTACTGTGATATTTGTATTTTTCCTCACATAATTATTGATATTTCCCTCTCTTATAGAGAGCTTAGACAGTGTCGTGATATATTATTTATTAAAGCTTGACTGAGCATTCAGGACAGCAAAGCTAGTCTCAGCCTATAGAGATCTGGCAGTGGTGATACACACCTTTAATTCCAGCAGTCAGACACCTTTTTTCCTAGGACTCAGCATTAACGAATAGATAGATCTCTGTGAGTCCAAGTCCACCCAGATCTAGACAAAATTACATCAGTCTAAAAGAGAATTATAGCTCACCCCTTTAATCCCAGCAATAGGGTATAAAAGACAAGAGTAAGTGGTCAATATGAGACATTCATTCTCCAGACACACTGAGGAGAGGTTATAGTCTGAGGCTTGGTAGAGCTCATGGAGGCAGGATCAGCCCATTCAGCCTGAGGTAGAGGTAAGAAGCTAGTGGCCAGCGCTTTCCTTTTCTGATATTCAGCTTGAAGTTTGAACCCCAATATCAGTCACTGGGTCTTTTATTAATTTATGTTATAAGACACTGCATGGATGTTAATTTGCTTAAGAAATGTGATGTTGTGAGGCTTTTGTTTTGTTGAAAACAAGGATTTAAGTAACCTGAGGAGGTTTCAGAGTTAATATGAGAGAATTTCTGCCTGTCTTCCAACTTTTAGGATTCTAGGCCCCAGACCACATAATGATTACCTCAGAAGAGGAAAATCAGTATGTGGGCATGACACATGGTTATTAATAAACAAAAGATGAGGCTTGTGCAAAATGTACAGACAGTATACAGAGAAGGAAGAAGGAGTGGGCGTCGATCTGAGGTACAGTGAGAGGAAACTTGTGACCAGTCTTACCCTGTCTACTGTGTGTCTTCTGTGGATTTGCTTTTGTTTTAAGTGAAGTCAGCTACTTCCTTTTTCTGTTGTGATATAAAGCAGTTAAACGGAAAAAATATTACTATTATTATTATTGCCAACTCAACAACTCTGCTCAACTTCTTGTTTTCCAAATGTCTTACATAAAGTTCTTCTAGGAGTCAACTTCACCATCTTCCTTCTTCTAACATTTAAAGAAACTAAATCACAGTGAACTTGCAATTCTTTCAAGCCTCTGGGGCTGATCGACAGTGGAACATGGCCTAGTGCCTGGCATCCTTACACTGTCAGACTCATTTCCTTCTTTATGCACTTAGCCAGAGATGGAGAAATCTGTATATTAAAGTATTGCTTAATTAATACAGTGCTGTTATAAAGAAACTTGATATTTGAGTGTCCAGGTGGGCTTTAGATATGAAGATATAACTCTACATCATGGGTGGGAAAGCTCATTAAATGGAAAATACACTTATGGTGACAGAGAAGATAGATTTAAATGGCCTTCAAGATACTGCTTTCCTAAATGCACAGAAGATATTTGTCAAACTGCTATTACTCATACTCAAAGTATAGTTAATAAAGAGGGAACAGATCATTTGCTTATTAGAAAGATTATAAATCAGTGGATGGAATATCCACACCATGTAGTGTATATTTATTTGTGGTGCTCTGGCATGCATCCCCATTCCTAATCAGTATTTTGGCTTTTCTTGGAATGACTCAACTCTTACTCTGTGTGCCCTTTCAAATATTCTACTGCAGTCTATAGAGAAAACAGAACATCACTTTCTGCCAAATAATATAACTATATTTAAAACTAAGCAAGTTTCAAGGTAAAATAATCTTTTGACTTGTGACTTTCTTTCATACTTCTATTTAAAAATCTCTTTTAAAAGTCATCACTGGCCTCCATTGTCAAAAATGAAATTTCCCATAGTTTTGGAAATGTTCATTGTTAGATGCCAAAGAGACCCAGGGCAAATGGCTAACTGAGATGCCTATTAATATATCAAAGTAGACTCTTGCCACCAGTCTCTCACCCTGCCCCTGACCCAAAACCTCTCTAGCCCCTGAGTTCTGCTTCCTTTTCTCCAGCTCCTCGTTCCTAGGTAATTCAGGAATTTTGGCTACATGATGTCTGAGTTCTTGGCTCTGTTGGTGTTCTTGACCTCTTGGTTCTTCTCCCTCTCCTGGTCTCCTGGTCCCCTCTCTTGCCTCTCTCTCTTCTCTTCCTCTCTCGCTCTCCCTTTACTGTCCTCTCATGGCTTGGTCTATTCTGGTGGCCATGTTCAGTCTGGATTCTGCCAGATGTCTCTTGCTTTTGTCTCCCTCATATCTACAATGAAAACCTTCTCCTCTAACATACCTAAGAGTGGTCATGTCTCATTTTCATTCATTCATTTCATATAATACAGTTTGAATTTAGTTGAACTGACCTTGGAAATTATCCTCCATACAGACCTACTGGGGGGGGGGTAAGCAACCCAGTCAAAGCCAGTAAGATGGAGGAAATGTCATGGTGGGACATAAGGATAAGTGTTTTATAAAACACGCAGGTAACTCCCTACTGTTAAAGTAGAGGGCATATCATGCAAGGCATGGTGGGAAGTTGTCTTAGTAAAGTACAATGAAGGCTTAGATAGAAAAACAGCTTGGGTGACATTATTAGAGTAACCATGTCAAGGCATTTTATCCTCCAGAAATCAATATGGGTCAGTTATGTAAGTCAGTAGTTCCTTACATTGTTAGGCAATCTCAGGATGAAAATGTTGAATGTTGCTTTATAATTTTATCCTCTACTTTCGATTTCATTATAGAAAGGATATGATTTTCAATGATCTAAGTTAGGACTGGGAATTATTCACAGGAAGTTGGAAAAATGACACATTCCAGCTCATTTCTTTATTCAGTGAATTCTGGATGAACACTCATTCCTCCAACATTGGCAGCTTCTGTGGAGAATGTGTCCTCAGTGACTCACTCCTGAGAAACAAGAGCTGGGCTGTCAGGATGGGGTCATGCCTACTTGGAATGGAAGTGGCAGTGCACAAGACATCCATCATGCGTGATTCAGGGGAACTCTGTCAGTGCCTCTGCAGCCTAGGAGAAGGAACTGAAGAAATAAAGATATAGTCTTTCAGCCTGAGGAAAGACAGTAGCTAGTAATATGGAGGGATACATACCACGGCCATAGAACAATTTTTTTTAGAAGTATGATGATCGATGTAGAGGACACTACCTGAAATTGTTACTGTCCCTTTAAAGTTGACGACACTAAAATTTTAGACAAAAGATGCCTTGTTCTGCATGGGCAGGTGAAATTACTAAGTCTAAATGTACTTTGTTCACTTAAGTTCCACAGTGCATAAAAATACAAAAGTCATAAAAATGACTGTGGAAGAATTGTGGATGAGTGCTGTCCTTCAGGCATGGCATAGCCATAGGGACCTTGAAATCGTAGCAGCTGTGACCACAAATATGAGACTGTCAACAGATTAGCTCATTGACATGGCTTTGTGGAAGGTGAGAAAGGCGCATGAGGGTTAACAATTATTTGTGTGTTGGGAGGGTGTTTCTCAGTGATGTAGTTTCCCATAAGCTGCTCATATTCTAATAAATGACCCTCCTCCTCATACTCTTTTTGAAGCCCAAATAAACTCATTGGTTTGCCTAGCTAAATTTGTTTTTGTTTGTGTTTTTACAGTGCTGGGGCTTTGTGCTTGCTAGTTTAAAGTACACTACTGAGCTAGGCATACAAGCCCATCAAGCTATACTAAAATGGAGTTAGCTCTTTGTTCTCTTGTTCCCTTTCTTATTTGGGTGAATGGAACTAGACTCCACAGGGAAAGGTCACACTCATAGAGATGATTGCTTTAACTATGTACATCTGAGAGGACCTTGTAGAAATTAGACATGGCATATATAGGTTTGATGGCTATCAATTCAGAAATGGAGTTCAACTTAAGCATTTAAGTTGTGAAATGAAATGTCACATTGAGAATTAATACAGTGAGGCATTGTTTCCAGAACTAAATCATAATATTCACTTAATTTTGGTTTTTAATAAACTCTTCAGTTATATCTTTTCAAGAACAGTGTAGTCACTTCAGAACTCTTCCTATAGGGGAAGTAACAGAAGGCATTGGAACCAGACTGATGGTAAATGTCCTTATTTTGCTCATTTCTCTCTTTGAGACATTTGGAGTCTCTTTATGTGGCTATCACAGATATTTTTCTCATTGCTGGGCCAAAATTACCTTCAGGAATCACCATCAGGAAGGAGAGCTACTTTTGGCTCCTCTTTTGGTTTAAGATGGGAAACAGTTCATCATGGCAAATAGTGTGGTAGTGGGAGCACCAGCTGCTCCCATTTTGTCAGTAGTCATGATGGAAGCAGAGAGACAGCTAATACAGGTGTGCAGCTTGTCTTCTACTGTGTTCCTTTCTAGCTAATCTGAAAAGCAGACACAGGGGATGATGTAACTTGCATTCCGGGTGGATTTTCCCCCTTCAGTTAAATTTTTATGGAAATGCTTTCACAGACATGCCCAGAGATGGGTCTCCTGGGTGATTCTTAATCCAGTCAAGTTGACAAAAAAAATTGACCCTCACGGTTGTTATCTAAAAAATGGATGTAATGTCAAAACCTGGTTTTACCAATTTCCTTGTTGTTATTATTGTAGTTAGATTGAAAATGCAAGTAAATACATTGAAAAGTATAAAATATCATACACATATATGAAACTCTAATCTATATTTGCACAAGGAAACCAAGCACTGGCAGTATTAAGAAAGAACTGCGGAAGGACTGAATATTAGACACAGTATTGAGAAGAGTGATAGCTCTGAGCATCAAGTAGGCTATGGCAGTAGATCGGTATATATGGCCTTCACAGTAAGGCTTCTTCACTCAAAGGTGAACTAAAAAGTTACCCAAAGGTGAAGATATTATAAGATGTTCATATCGTATTATTTGACTTAAAAAAATCTCAAACTGGGACTAACTAAATTAAAAAATATTTGTGTATGCATATGTGTGTCACTGTGTGAGTATATGTTAATGTGTGTGTGTATGTGTCTGTGGAGGCTAGAAGAGGTGTAAGACCCCACAGAATTAGAGTAGTTGCAAGCCTCTCAACATTGGTTCTGGAAACCAAACTTGTATCATCTTTGAAAGCAGTAGATGTCCCTAATCTCTGAGTCATCTTTTCAGCCCCAGAACTAAGGTTTTGGAAGTCACATAATGTACTGTGAACACTGTGTTATTAGAATGTGAATGGTGCCATATGCTCAAATGTTTAACTACTTGCCTCCCCACTCCTACACTGGTGGAACTGTTTGGGAAGGATTAGAAGGTGTGGCTTTGTTGGAGGAGGTGTGCCACTGAAGGCGACCTTTGAGGTATCAAAAGCCCAAGCTTTTCTCCAGTTAACTCTCTGCTTTGGACTTGTGATTCAGATATAAGCTCTCAGCTACTGCTCCTGAACTATGCCTACCTGCTGCTTTTCCCACCCTGATGATCATGGTCTCTACTTCTTTAGACCTGTCATTCCCAAGTTAAATGTTTTCTTTTATAAGTTGCCTTGGTATTGGTGTCTCATCATAACACCTGAAAAATTTGTTATGCTAATTCCATGTTTGGGTGACTATAGTTAACGTCTTAATGCAGATGCTCTACTGAAAATCTAATACATAATTTTCTACTCTTAAAATATACTTGGCACTCAGTCTCATCATGGTTTCCATGTTGTGTCCTAGAGCACACAACACAGAAAGGATATTAGTGATCACTAATCCAATCTTATCTTTTTTTTGAGACAAAGTCCCTGCCATATGTCCAGCTAAGGTAACTGAGCTGTCAAAATGTAGGATTAAATGTTTTGAGAAACTGAGAAATGCTGTTCATACCATTGTGTTCCCAAGCTGATACATTTATCTCATTGATCCTTGTTATTCTTGAGAAAATCTATTTCCTAATTATAGCAGTTGTGATTGTTTAGTCACTCAAACCTAAGAGCAAACTGTATTCTACTGTCAGAGAAGAAACCCCCAAGGAAAAATATGGGATGCTCTATCTTCCGGATGGACTAGATGTGGCAATCAGCTATAACACCAGAGAGAAATTTCCAATAAAAGGCTACTAATTTTGAAGCATTTTAGTCTTTGGATAATATCTTAAGCATAATTACAGAACCACTTTACTATTTTTCTTACTATGATATGTGTATGCATGTGTTACTCGTGAGGTGTATGCCATGATTTCTGTGTGAAGATCAGAAAACAATGTTGTGGGAACTCATTCAGCCAATAGTCTTTGGGGTACCTGCCCATTATGGTGTGATTTTTAGCTCGTAGATCCTCCTGACTCTATCTCCTTCAGCAAATCCTACAGACATGCCGGGGCAGGAAGATCTATGTGTTCAAGACCACACCTTAATGGGCCAGTACCCCAAAGGCTATTGGCTGAGTGAGTTCCCACAACAGAACAACTTTGTAGTACCAGTTCTCTCCTTCCAAACATTTAGATGTGTTCTAGGAATTAAACTCGGGTTGAAATGCTTGCACAGTCATTGCCTTTTCTTACTTCCCATCTGAGCATAGAATATACACACCACATACCACACACATAAACATACACATTAGAAACACATCACACACACACATACACATAAACATATCATGTCTTCCTCTTACTTAGGCTTGGATCTGGAGGTTTTATCTTTGGGATAATTGAACCAAAAGAGTTCAGGTAAGGGACAGAAAGCAAATATAAAAATATAAGCTATCAGGTTGGAGGGATAGCTCAGCTGTTACAGGCTAGGTTCATATCCAAAATATGAGATATCATTACTTTACTACAAAAGGACTATTTCATCTGCCTCTTTTAGCTTTGCATTTTTGCTACTTGGTACAACACTGTTGAGCAGTTAAAGGTTACTTAATCATTCTTTCTAAAGAATGTGTGCGGCTTCTGTGGCAAGTTGTCAACACTTGAGGGGAATCTCAACAAATTATCTGGATTACACCAAAAGAAAATATGCTCATTCAAGTGGAATTTCTAAAATGTCCACTACATTCAAGTAGTAAAATACCCAAAATTATTGTTAAATATTTGAGGGATGCCTACACAATGAAATAAAAATCTTAGCATAAATAGACAGAAAGTGGAATTAAAGGAAAATAGAGAGCTATTCCTCAGGCAGCATCAGGTAAACAGGCCGGCTTCCCGGCCTGTGCTCCAGTGCCTGCAGATAGCCTGGGACCTGCACAGAGCTCCCAATCCCGGCAGGAGCCAAGCACCCCAGACTCCAGATCTTCGCTCCCACCAACGAGACCAGGAAAGGAGAGGAGGCTGGGAGTCCAGGGAAGCAGCTGTTCCTCCAGCAGCATCAGGTAAACAGGCCAGCTTCCCGGCCTGTGCTCCAGTGCCTGCAGATCGCCTGGGAACTTCACAGAGCTCCCAATCCCGGCGGGAGCCAAGCACCCAGACCCCAAGTCTTCTCTCCCACCAATGAGACCAGGAAACCAGAAGACCTAGGGAGACCAGGGGAGTAGCTGTTCTGGATCAAGTACAACAGGACCCAGCATAGGGTCCAGGAGACCAGGTAAGAGGATAAGCGCCCCAGATTCCTGTTCTTCTTCTCCACCCACGAGACCAGCATTCGGACAAGGAATAGAAGAACCACCAGATTATTGGACTTGCTAGCACCCACCAAAAGGGAACTCTGGTCCCCAGACCAGTAAGGGGCTCTTTCTGCACCCACTAGAAGAAGAGATGGGAAAGAGACAATACAAAAACACAGTCAGCAACCGAAAAACAAATATGACACCGCCAGATTCTAGAGACTCCACACCAGCAAGACCCCAACATTCCAATGCGGACGGAGCAGAAGAGAACGACCTTAAAAGCACTTTCATGAAAATGATAGAGGCCCTAAAAGAGGATATTGGAAAATCCCTCAAAGAAATGGAAGAAAAAACAAACCAAAAAATGCAAGAAATGGAAGAAAAAACAAACCAAAAAATGCAAGAATTGGAAGAAAAAACAAACCAAAAAAGGCAGGAAATGGAAGAAGAAATGAAGCAAAAAATGCAAGAAATGGAAGAAAAAACAAAGCAAAAAATGCAAGAATTGGAAGAAGAATCATACCAAAAAAGGCAGGAAATGGAAGAAGAAACAAAGCAAAAAATGCAAGAAATGGTAGAAAAAACAAAGCAAAAAATGAAAAAAATGGAAGAAGAAACAAACCAAAAAAGGCAGGAAATGGAAGAAGAAACAAAGCACAAAATGCGAGAAATGGAACAAAAAGCAAACCAAAAAATGCAAGAAATGGAAGAAAGAACAAACCAAAAAATTCATAAAAGGCAACAAACGGACGAACAGATAAACAGAAAATTGCAAGAAGCAATGCAAACACTGCAAGGGTTGAAAACTGAAATAGAGTCATTAAAAAAAACACAATCTGAAGAAAGGCAGAAAATAGAAAAGCTGGACAAACAGTCAGGCACTACCAATACAAGCATTACCAACAGAATAGAAGAGATGGAAGAGAGAATCTCAAGTGTTGAAGATACGCTAGGAGAAATGGATTTATCAACCAAAGAAAACCTTACATCCAACAAATCCTTAACACAAAACATCCAGGAAATATGGGGCACCATGAAAAGACCAAACCTAAGCATAATAGGTATAGAAGAAGGAGAAGAAATCCACCTCAAAGGGGCAGAAGGCATATTCAACAAAATCACAGAAGAAAACTTCCCCAACCTTAAGAAAGACATGCCAATGAAGGTACAAGAAGCCTACAGAACACCAAATAGAGTGGACCACAAAAAAAAAATCCCCTCGCCACATAATAATCAAGACCCCAAACATACAGAATAAAGAAAGAATATTAAGAGCAGCTAAGGAAAAAGGTCAAGTAACATATAAAGGCAGACCTATCAGAATTACACCTGATTTCTCCATGGAAATGCTGAAAGCCAGAAGGCCCTGGATAGATATTCTACTTACACTAAGAGACCATGGATGCCAGCCCAGACTACTATACCCGGCAAAGCTCTCAATCACTATAGACGGAGAAAACAAGATATTCCATGACAAAACTAGATTCAAGCAATATGTGTCCACTAACCCAGCCCTACAGAAAATTTTGGAAGGAAAACTCCAACCCAAGGAAGCTAACTACAACCAGAAAAACATAAGCATTAGAGAATCCCTCTCTACCAACAGCCAAAAGAACAAAGGGGTGAAATTCCACACATAATTCCACCAACAACAACCATCGCAAATCGAAGAAGGATGAGCAATCATTGGTCATTAATATCCCTCAATGTTAATGGCCTTAACTCACCCATAAAAAGACACAGACTGGCAGATTGGATTCAAAGACAGAACCCTTCCTTCTGATGCATACAAGAAACACACCTCACCCTTAAAGACAGACATTACCTGAGAGTTAAAGGTTGGGAAAAAATTTTCAATCAAATGGACCCAAGAAACAAGCAGGGGTAGCAATCCTAATATCTAACAAACTAGACTTTAAAATAAAATCAATCAAAAGAGATGAAGGAGGTCATTACATACTCATCACAGGTGAAACCCACCAAGATGAAGTGTCTATCCTGAACATCTATGCCCCAAATACAAAGGCATCCACATTCGTTAAAGAAACATTATTAGAACTTAAATCTCATCTAAAGCCCCACACAGTTATAGTGGGAGATTTCAACACACCACTCTCACCACTAGACAGGAATACCAAACAGAAACTCAACAAAGAAGCAAAAGGTCTAATAGAAGTAATGACCCAACTGGGATTAACAGATATCTATAGAACATTTCATCCACATAAAAAAGAATATACCTTCTTCTCACCACCACATGGAACCTTCTCAAAAATCGACCACATACTTGGCAACATATCAAACCTCAGCAGCTACAAAAAAATTGGAATAACTCCATGCATCTTATCAGACCACCATGCTTTAAAATTAGAATTCAACAACAACACAAATTGCAGAAAACCTACAAACTCATGGAAATTGAATAATGCTCAACTGCACCATCCCTGGGTCAAAGAGGGAATAAAAAAAGAAATTAAAGACTTCCTCGAATTCAATGAGAATGAAGACACAACATACCCAAACCTATGGGACACTTTGAAAGCAGTGCTATGGGGGAAGTTCATAGCGCTAAGTGCTCACATGAAGAAACAGGAGAACAGTTATACCAGAGAATTAACATCACAGCTGAAAGCTCTAGAACACAAAGAAGCACACTCCCCCAGGAGGAGTAGACGCCAGGAAATAATCAAATTGAGGGCTGAAATCAATAAAGTAGAAACCAGGAAAACAATACAAAGAATCAATGCAATGAAGAGTTGGTTCTTTGAGAAAATCAACAAGATAGACAAACCTTTGTCCAAACTTACCAAACAGCAGAGAGTGAACACGCAAATTAACAAAATGAAGTGATTCTAGAACTTTAAAGTGTTTGTTTTCAAATTCAAATGTTTTCATTATCATTGTACTTTTTGAAAATTAGCATGATCACAGAGAGCCCATTCTTCCCTCTGTGCTGGTGCTGGCCCTTTCCTTTGTAGACCAGACATTGGCCGTAGTCTACCATGTGGGATATCCATGACTTCCATGAAAATGACAAGAACTCACCAAGCCTTACAATATTTTGAGAAGTGTCCCACATTTTCCTGCGGCCTGTTTGACTTTGGAGGTCTAAGGGTAGAATATTTTCCCTTTTAGTCCCACTGATGATAGAAGTCTATACTTCCAAGTGTGGCTATTGAACATCCAGAAGGTCAGCTACACCACATTGCTACTTTTAATCATTGTTCAATATTCAGATAAAGCTTGAGCAAAATCCAAATACTTTTAAATTAATTCTGATTGGAAAAAGATGTTTGCTCTTTAAACGCAGCATTTTTAACTATTGCCAAGATAGGATCAATAACTTGGAAAAATTCCATTGATTTAAGTAGAAGTTTGACATCAGTGTATTAAACTTTGTCCTTAGAAAACTTTAAATCCTAACTCTCATCTCCAATCCTCATCTTTTACACATCTTATATAGCTTATCTGTGTGGCTTCCAAGCTTCATCTTTTACACATTTTACATAGCTTACCTCTGTGGCTTGTCTGTAAGTCACTCAGGCTTGCTGGACTTTTATCCCTATTCTGAAACAGCATCCAATGGTCTCAGTGTAAAGACACAAATTCTTCTTTATTAATGTTTATTTTCACACCGTTTTAATAATTATTTTTCTACTTAGTGTTTCCCTTTCATTTTATTTAACTTTCAATACCATGAACCATAGTAGATTAACAATTAGACTATCTGTTGTGAGATCTTTCTCTTTGGGCGAGGTGGCAGGGGCAGGAATGGATAAGCAGTGTCTTCTTCATCCTTATTAGGCCTTAGGCACCAATAATAAACATAACTAATGGATTTCTTAGGTTTGCTAATGGAGCATGGGTGAGGGGTTATAGACAGGAACATTGGTGACCCAAAGCTGCCACACAGCAAATTCTTTACCCAGATTGGATGGTACCTTTTTCTCAGTAGCATGGGTAGGGCCCCCTATCCCTTTTCCCCCTCAGCCTATATACTCTACCTACTCCCTAAAACCAAGAGGCAAGGCCACAAGCAGTTAGGTCAAAATTGAATACAACTGGCTGTGGAGAGTGACTGGATGCTTAATGAGGGTTGAGTGAACCTGTCTACCACTCCCTTGTATGAAGGAATATCAACAGTCAACAAACCCAGCTCTGATGATCTCATGCAAGCAGACATAGCTGATCTTATGAATATGGATGCTGTTTGGCAAAGCGGATAGTTCATCACAGTAACATCTTATTAATAGAATGCAGAATCCAAACTATGTACTTAGGAAAATGTAATAAATAAGAATTACCTGTGAACATACATCCTAATCAAAAGATTACCTATGTACATACTGTTAAACTATGAGCCTCTATAAATTCTCAGGAAGATCTTACATAAAGCATTTAAAAATTTTTCTGTGGTGTGTGTGTGCGTGTGTGTGTTGTACAGTCTAGAAACTGATCTACTGTGTCTGTACTCTTGATTTTGGAATGAGTACAAATAGATAGAAGAAACATCAGAGAAATAAAGAATAGTCAAATTAATATTTAGAACATCCATCATAAACCAACAGAGGAACTGTTTTAAAACTGTGAAGCTGGGACAATTTAAGAGATTGCCAGTAGTTTAATTTTTTAAGATGTGAAGAAGTAAATTCCAAGTAATTCCTGATAAATAATCCTATTTTGCTTTGTACAGCTTCAAGGTATTTTAGATGGCAAGGGATGGAGCAGTGACCAGGAGCAGTAACCATTATCACAAGTTATATTCCCAAGAAGTTGCAAGTGTTGTGGCTGTGCAAATGAATGCTACAGGGTGCATGATGTGTTATTAAAAAATCAACGGTAGCAAACTGTGAGAAAATATCATAGTTGTGTACTAATGACCATCTATATTTAAAATCCTGCAGTTCACTGTTGTTGTAAATGGTAGCCTGCAGGATCATACAAAGCCAGGGATAAAATGAAAGGGAAGGAACTTAAATGCCTGTAATATGTATGGGCTATTAATTTGATAACTGAATTAGAAAAAATATTAGACTATATCCTATATCTTAAATCATAACCATATTGATCTAGAAAATGTTGCATAAATGATTTTTCTGAGTATTATTTGTTTTGCTTGGGAAGGGAACTTTAGGTGTCACTAGAGGAGCCCTACATGACACTAGTGGAGAAAAGATAATCCAGGATTTCTCTTGTAACTTTTTATCCATCTTCTTTAAACAACTTAATTGCGTTTCCAGGCAACCTACATCACTTTTCCCTTGTATCCACTCCAGTCCCCAGCTCCACAGTTTTGTTCCTGTGCACTAGCCTCCTGCTTGCTTTCCTTGAATCTGTGTTGTCCCATCACCTTGAAACGAGCAGTTTCTCCACAGCTCCTCCAGTGTAACATTTCTTCACAACCATTCAGTGCAGTCCTGCATTCTTACCACATGCCGTCAAATGATAAATGATCCAGTCCCTGAAAGCCTAGTGTGTCCTTCACGGCATTTATCACAGTTTGTCATAGATTCATTTGTATAACTTTTTTCTTTCTTTTTTACATTCTCCATTTGTTATAATGTCATTAGATTTATTTCCATAATAAGTACAACTCTCACAATACGTCCTCATTCACTGTGTTGGGATTGCAAACTGGTGCAGTCATTATGGAAATGAGTGTAGAATGTTCTCAAAAAAGAGTAAAAATGGATATATCATATTAAGCAGATCCACCACAACTCAACATTTACCCAAAGGACATTCTACTCTATAGATACTTACTCAATTGTGTTTGTTGCTGCTCTAGTTACAGTAGCTAGGAAAAGGAAAACAATCTAAATGTCTTTCAACTGATAAACGGATAATGAAAACACAGTACATATAAACAATTTAATTTTCCTCAGTTCTAAGAAAGATGAAACGTGTAGGCAAATGGATAGAATTAGAAAACCTTATGCTATTTGAGGTAACCCAAGGCCAGAAGCAAAGATGCCTCATATTTATTCTATTCCATTTGTGGATACTACCTTTGCATCTTTACCTGTGAGTGTACAATCTGGAGTCACCACACAAACAAGAAAAGTAAAAAGAGACCATAGATGGGAGGAAGGCAGAGAAGGAGCTCTAAAGAGGAAAATGGCAGAACCCATGGTGTATGAAGGGGTAAATCTAAAAATTGAGGGGGATTAACTTGGGCATGGGGAGGGAGACCAATATAGAGGGTGAGGGACAGAGAAGGGTGAAAACCACCAAGGGTGCTGAAAAGCCATAGAGAAATATATTTTATGCTCATACACACATACTCCCCCCACACACTGAAATGATGCCACTTGGGTGATAATTGGCCTCTAAAGATCCATAGACCATCCAACAAAATTCCCATTGCCTGCCAGGCATAGGGAATCTCCCTCTGAGTTGCTGGTCAGAAGAGTTTAAAGATGCTCCCCAAAGAGCAAAGGCTATTGTTGTTTCCATTGCCTGCCTCCCAGAATTTGGAGGTAATACTCTATTGCTGAAGACTTTACACACGTTTGGACACAGGACTAGGGGCAATAGACAAAGAACTGGTTGGGAAACCTCCTTCCTGACTTTCATGGTATTGGGAGGTGTTATGAAAATTATCAATGGTAAAATGACTAGATGTTGTTATATTTTGCTTGTGTTCTGACAAATAAAGCTAGCCTGGAGACCAGAGGGTAGTGCTAGCCACTAGTCAGCCATAGAAGTCTAGTGGTCTGTACAGACATGAAACAGGAAGTGATACCGCTGTGTGGAGAGAGGAAGTGATAAGGTGGGTCCTAGACAGGATCTCAGCCATTTTGGGTCTGAGGAGGTGCAGAGGTGACTGTGGCTGGTCCTTTACTTATCTGATCTTTCAGCTTTTACCCAATATCTCACTCTGGGTTTTCATTATTAAGACTAGTTAGGATCACGCTTCAATCAGAAGTCATACCAAGCAGTAAAGCCTACAAACTACAACACTGATTAGCAGGACTAAGTATCTCCAAAGGTACAATAGTGGCACTTACATTTGGGGCTAACCAATAGCTGTCTCATTGGACTTACAGTCCACTCAATGAGAAGTAATTCATGTCAGATACTGCAAACCTAGTCCACTATCCATGGCTGAAGAAGTTATGCAACCTAGAGGAGAATATCCAACTACTGCTTTCCTAAATCAGTGTAGCTTCTAACTGTACTCTAAAACTTACCCTTATATCTACAGATGATTATAGCTCTCACCCCTCATCCAAGATGAGGACCATTACAGAAGACTACTTGTCAAAATGCAGAGAACAACTGAGTGTAGGGTGCCAAACCTTAACTAAAACATCTACAACACAACCTCTTCACCCAATTTTTGACAATTATTTTTGAAGAGGCTCAACACAAAACCAAAGAAAACAAAAACATGGAGTTTTGAACATCTTTGCATAGTTGCACAAATGTTCTTGTGGTGTGAATGTGCATTCTTTGGTTATATGCCCAAGTGGTATTGGTGGGTCTTGAGGTAGATTGATTCCCAGTTTTCTGAGAAACTGCCATAGTGATTTTCAAAGTGGCTGTAAAAGTGTGTGCTCCCACCAGCAGTGGAGGAGTGTTCCCTGTACTTTGCATCCTCTCCTGCATAAGCTATCATTGGTGTTTTTCATCTTAGCCATTCTGATAGGTGTAAGATAGTATCTCACAGTTGTTTTAATTTGCATTTCCCTGATGGCTAAAGATGCTGTGCAATTCCTGAAGTGTCTTTCTTCCATTTGAGAATTCTCTGTTTAGACCTGTACTTCATTTTAAAAAAATGGATTATTTGGTATTTTGATGTCTAGTTTCTTGAGTTTTTTATATATATTTTAGAGATCACTTCTCTGTCAGGTGGAGGTTGGTGAAGATCTTTTCCCATTCTATGGGCTGCTGATTTGTCTTGTTGACTGTGTCCTTTGCCTTACAGAAGTTTCTCAGTTATAGGAAGTCCCATTTACTAATTGTTTGCTCTCAGAGTCTGTGCTACTGGTGTTGTATTTAGGAAGTGGTTTCCTGTGCCAATGTGTTCAAGTCTACTTCCTACTTTCTGTTCTATGAGGTTTGGTGTGGCTGGATTTATTGAGGTCTTTGATCCATTTGGATTTGAGTTTTGTGCATGGTGATAGAAATGGATCTCTCTGCAATCTTCTACATGTTGACATACAGTTATGCCAGCACCATTTGTTAAAGATGCTTTCTTTTTTCCATTGTATAATTTTAGCTTCTTTGTCAAAAATCAGGTGTCCATAGGTGTATGGATTAATATCAGGGTCTTCAAATCAATTCCATTGATCCACATGTCTGTTTTCGGTAGTATTATTTGTAATAGCCAGAATCTGCAAACAACCTAAATGCCCCTCATCTGAAGAATGGATTTTAAAATGTGGTACATTTACACAATGGAGTACTTACTACTCAGCAGTAAAAAAAACAATGATATCTTGAAATTTGCAGGCAAATCGATAGAGCTACAAAAAAATCTATATTGAGTGAGATAACCCAGATTCAGAAAGACAAGCATGAACCTTCATCCAGCAACTGATGGAAGCAGATGCAGAGATTCACAGCTAAGCACTGGAACTACCTCCCAGAGTTCAGCTGAAGAGAGGGTGGAGCGATAACATGAGCAAAGGTTGCAAGACCATTTTGGGGATACTCACAGAAACAGCTGACCTGAACTAGTGGGAGCTCACTAAGTCCAGACTGACAGCTGAGGAACCTGCATAAGACCAAACTAGACCCTCAGGATGTGGGTGACAGTAGTGTGGCTTGGGCAGTCTGTGGGGTCACTGGCAGTGGGACCAAGATTTATCCCTAGTGCTTAAAGTGGCCTTTTGGAGCCCATTCTTTTTGGAGGGGTACTTTGTTCAGCCTAGACATAAGGGGGAGGGCCTTGGTCTTGCTTCAGTGTAACGTGTCAGACTTTATTGAATCCCCTTGGGAAGTTTTACTCTCTCTAAGGAGTGGGTAGGTGGTGGGGTGGGAGGAAGAGAGAGGGAGAGGAAGGAGTGGGAACTAGAATTGGTATGTAAAATGAGAAAAGATTGTTTTAAAATAAAAATATGATAGAACAAATCTTAACGTAATTTAATTTTTGTCGTTTCTGTATGTCTTTAAGTCAGCAAATAACTAAAAATTTCAATCAAGTAAAATGGTTGTAGCCTATTGAACTTTAATATTTTTTCATTAAGTTTGTTTTCTGAGACAAGATCTTATGCACTCTATGCTGGCCTTGAACTCACTATATATCTGAAGATGGTCTTGAATTCTTGATTCTCTCAGGTCTACCTTCCATGTGCTGAGATCAAGGAGCTGTGCCATCATCCTCTGCCCCTTTAACATTTGTTACAGTGAAGGCCTTCTGATAATGCATCTTACTTCCTGCTGTCTCAAAGCTCATCATTTTGCTTTAAATCTTGCAAACTATTTTTGTGGAGTGATGGTTTCTGCTTTGACAGATTTTGCTTCAATACTCCATTGTGATTGGTTTTGCATTGCGATTTCTGTCAAGAAATCTGTTCTATACTTGTTTAATTGTAGGCAACGTGTCCTTGTCATTTGGTCATCTTCCATAATTTCCTCCTTGTTCTTTGTCTTTAAGCACATTAGTGGTGATGTGTTTATTTGCAAGTCTGTATGACACTCAGATTCCTTCAAATTTCTTAGATCTGTGGCTTGTCATCATTTAGTGATTTTTGAAAATTCTCAGCTGCTGTTTCCTTAAATATCTCTTCTGTTCTATTTTCTCCTTCCAGAACTTATTAGACCATTGTTTTTAGTTTCATGCAACTCTGGAATTCTGTGTTCTGTTTTTCACTTCAATTTTCTTTTTGCTTTGATACATTCTACTGGCTTACCTTCACTGTTATTATTTTCTCAATGTTTCTTGGTTTGATAGGTACACCAGAGGATTCTTCATCTCCATGTGCTTAGTTCTCATATTTCTATTTGACCCATCACTTCCACCTTTTTGTTCAATTTCCCAATGGATCTGATGTGTTGTCTTACTGCAGAAACATTGAGTGTAATTAGTGTTGTTATTTTATAGATTTAATTTAATAGATTTAGCATTTTGAATATCTGTGGGTCTCATCCAATTAAATATTATAACTTGACTTTTTCATGGTTTTTACTTTTATAAATAGTACTACTTAAACCTTTGAGATGCTGTTTTCTCTATTTATTAGCTTTGAGGATTGAAATATTCTCATCAGTAGTTCTAAGATTTGTTTTTGTTTTTGCTGTGTATAAATTCAGTGGCACAAAGCTTTTACATTCCTCATGACACAGACTGTAGATTACTTGTTTCAATGTTGATTTGAAGTGCTAGGTGGATTTCTCCAGGTCTATGCTTGACACTCTACTTTATCCAATGGCCATTCTTTCTTCATTTTCTTTCTTCTGACTCCAGACTTTAGTGACCTGTTAAAAGTTTTTGTGTGTATGGAAATTGTATCTGTCCTTATCCAGCTTTTATCTGTTTCAGACACGGTCTACAGAGTTAGAATGGGACATGAACTTTGTTTTCATTTCAGTCTCCTTCCTTGAGAGTCAAATCCTGTCTTCTATTGTGTGTGTGTGTGTGTGTATGTGTGTGTGTGTGTGTGTGTGTGTGTGTGTGTGTGTGTGTGTTGCTGTATTGGGTATGTCTTGGATAAAACATAAAATCTCACCAATCTCTGATAATTTGTGGGCAACATTTTTCCATAAACCTATTGGTTGTTCAAATTTCTTCTTTGGAAAAAACATCTATTTTAGGTAATTTTCCAGTTTTTAATTAGTCCCTGCTCTCTTTGCTATTGATCTGTAAGCTTCTTCCATGTTGCTTCCTCATATGGGCAGACATATGGTTTGCAATTGCTTTTCTATTCTAAAGAGAGCACTACTGTTACTTTTGTTTTTCAGAAACAGATACAAAACAAGCTCAACAAAATACTAGCAAGTGAAGTTCCAAGAATATTAAGAGGATTATCCTTCATCACTATATGAGATCAAGCCTCAGAGTACAAGAATGATTTGACATATGTATCACTGAATGTAGTAGATCATAATAATAGAATGAAGAATAAGAAATATCATCTGATCATTTCAGTAGGTGTAGAGAATTATTTGACAAAACCACATCCTGTTACATAAAACTGCCAACAAATTAGATATATAAGGAACATACCTCTACAAAATAAGGATAATTCATATTAAACCTGTTTCACATCATTCTCAATGGTGAAAGTTGAATGGTTTTTCCTCCAAGATGAGAAGCAATGTGTTGATATACTGGGGCTTTGAGTAGTTATATTTCTATTTGTGTGTAAGCTTCTATGGCTGTGTAGGTGCACATGCAGGTAACCATGGAGACTAAACTGGGCTTTTAGAATCTATGGAGTTAGAGTTACAGGCAGTTGTGGCCTGCACCATGTGAACACTGGGAACTGATGTGTTATCAGGAACAGCAATATGTGCTCTTCATGGCTGCACCATCCTACTGCTATGTGATACAGTCAGAAGGGGCTTGCCAGAGCTGAACCAACGCAGTCATCATGTGTGTGAAATTAAAAAAACACACAAATTTAGCAAAATTCTTTCTTTTGTAAACTTAGCTACTTCAGTTATTTTGCAAGGAAAAGATGAATAATATTGATATCCATTTCAGTCCTTCTTTTCAATATATTACTTGAAAGTATAGCCAGAGAAAATAAATAAAAAAATAAATTAATAAATAAAACAAATTGTGAAAATATCCAAACCTGCTTGGCAGTGGTGGGACACACCTTTAATCCTAGCACTTAGGAGGCAGAGGCATGCAGATCTCTGTGATTTCAAGGTTAGCCTGGTCTACAGAGTGAGTTCTGGGACAGTAGGGTACAACAGGGAAACCAAAAAAAGGAATAAACAAAAATAATCCATATGGAAAAGGAAGAAACAAAATAACAAAATTGCCTCTGGTTAGAGATGGTATGGCTTTTTAGACTGTTGTTTTTGGGCTGTCTTTGGGGCTGTGAACTGAACCAGCTGTACAGCCCCAGGACTGACCCTGAGTTAGGGAGTATGGACTCTGGGAAGCTAATTACTCAACTACATTTGTTGTGCCCAAATTCTGAACCCACAAATCACCAAGAGGCCCATTTTGATGCAAAAGCAAAGAGTCTTTTATTGTAGTTGTTTAATGAGCTAACCCCATTAGTTCAGGCCTTCATCCTCAGAGGATGACTGGATAAAGACCCAGAGGCAGGGATCTTGAAGGGCAGTGTAAGGGGAGTGTCTTAAGGGTTATTACACAGTCTCAGGATTGGTTCACTTTCACGCTTGGACAACCTGCCCTGTGTTGAATGATCAACTGGTTGTTATGGCCCATAGGCCCTCCCAGGGTGGTTGCTATGCTCTATAGGCCACTGTTGTGCACAGCCCCGCCAGCAAAGTTCTGATTGGTTCCTTTCCACAAGGAGGGCATCTGACCTACTAGTGACCAGGATAGGAGCAGCAAGGTCATGTAAGCATATGTTAGCCTATCATGGTTGCTAAAACGTGGGGGGGGCATAGGCAGGTGTGGGGGTAGGTTGGGGGGTGAGGGGCTAGTCACTTCATGTTAAAGATGAGACAGGGACATCAGGTCATCTCAGGGGGGCTCCTAGTGGATACCAAGAAGCCATGGTTTATTGAAGCAGCTTTTTAAAATGAAGGGTAGTGGCAGAAGATATCTATTATCATGTATAAAGGGCTGACTAGGAAAAACTTCCTTTATTCCTAGAGATGGTCCTAGAATGCATGTACAGAAGCTCTCAGGCCTCCCATAATGCAAGTCTCAAGAGTCTTCAGGTATGTCTTACTGGTCCCCAGGCATGTCCCATTAGCCCCCATGATGGGTGTGGGGCCTAGGTCTATTGTTATACAAACTAGAAGCCATTCTCCACTGTGGCCAGGCCATCTGGAGGTAACAAGCTGACATCTAAAAGACAATAGGAGATTCAAACTGGAGCTCTTGGAATTGAGCTGAGGCCTATTAACAGAAATATCATATTTGGGCTCCCAACAGTATGGTCTTATTTGTAGAAATCTCTTTAAAAAATTCCTACCAAAGTTTTACTAAAACTAATATAAATGAGTTTCTAATCCAAAATTGATCTACAAAAATCAATATTATTTCTGTACATTAATACCAACCTATACGAAAAAGGAATCAAGATGCCCCGTTGATGACAACATTAAAATTTAATATTAATTATAATGAAATTACTCTTAGGTACCCAGAGCAGATTTTTTTATTGTCAATAAGATGACAATAAATGGCCCTTGAAAAAATTAAAGGTTGTTTTGTATTGTAATGAATTAAATGGGAGCAATTGCAGATGTGCTTACTGAATCCAAGGTGAATGAGGCACAAGGATAATCTGGATATCTCAATAAATACATGCTGCTAATATAGACTGCAGGTCTCCATTCCACAGTGGAATTAAGAATAGCTCCACCTCTGCCAGGTTGACTTGGACAGTGTTAGCAGATACTATTTGATGGTCACTAATTCTTGCTCTTCCACTCATTAGGGAAGACTTCCTTTTTTACTTTACTTCCTTATTTTAGACCTAAGAAAAAATGGGGTCATTTGTTCAGTTTCTCAAATTATTCATCTACATTTCCCTCTGTCTGTTTCCCAGTCTTTCTTCACATTTGCCTGCTTCATTTTGCCAAGGTGCTGGTATTAGGAGGTCGCTTCTTAGGGAAGTGATTGGATCACGATGGCTGGGACCAATGATCCAGCTATCTTGTTTGTCTTGTTCCTTTGCTAATTAAGTCTTTTTCCTTTTGTCTGTGATAAATCACCGTGAGTATAATAGCTTTTCTGGGTTCCATGAATCTGGTTGACTACTGTGATTTAATCTTCAAATCTGAGAATGGTGTTGGGATGCATGGTCATGTATCTGCCATCAGACTGTGGCTGTTACATTTGCAGATGCCAAGATGAGAATCAGGGAGAAGGGCATCCATTTTCTGATAAGGACAGTGCCTATAATCTGGATACTTCTATTTATAAGTCATTGACTGAGACATAGACACAAGGCTACACTAGTTGTAATGTTAGTTGAGCAGCATCATGTTTATCCAAATAATACATTTCCACTGAAAATAAAGGGAAATTGAATATTAAGAAAGAACTGAAATTTCCTTCCATAAGTAGGGAAAAATTTGATTTGAGTTAAAAAAAAACAATAATTTATCTGTTTGGATATTGGCTCAGTTTTTAAATGTTTACCTTTTCTGTGTGAATAACTTCAATTTGGAAATTGCACAAATCATTTTGCTCATTGCTATTTAAAGCTTGCTTTATTGAAAATCTGACATTTGGATACACATACAATCATGAGATTGCATTACAGAAATTAAAGAAAAAGAGGCTGTGAATTTAAAAGTCAGCAAGAAGGTGTAAATGGGAGGGGGGTGAAGGAGGACAGGGATGGGAAAAGTGATACAATAATTATAACATCAAGGAGTTGAAACCATCTAGGTATAGGAGCAATGAACTGGTGTCTCACACAGGTGAACCGTGAAAACCTGTTGATTCTTTGTCTATCTGTGTCTGTACTTTCCAATTTTATTTTTCTGTTCTGAAGTTGGATGTTCCAGAATTTCCAAGACATTTCTGGTTCCTCAGAAGGACATTTACCTTTATAATAAGCCCACTATTATTTTGTGCAATTATGTGAGTAAGTCATACATTTGCATATCCCTCTGTCCTCTGAGAGTCTCTCCTGTGACCTCGAACAATTTTTCATAGTTCTGAGTTCTCTTTTTCCTGTGGCTCCCCACATTGCAGCTACCTCACAGTACAATTCTCCACAGAGCTGTCTGACAGAGCTCCTTTACTGTAGCACAGGCATGGCAAACATTTTTTAGCAGTACATCTCCACAAGGATTCACAATTTATGTTTATGTGTTAAAGCACAATCTCACTGAGAGCTGTTAAATATTTAAACCACCCTCCCACCTTTTCAACCCCCACTCTTAACATTTTTTGTTGTAAGGCATGCTATTCAAAATAGAATATGTTCTCCACACTTCATAATTTCCCAAAGGGACTGGTTTCCTTTTGCCCCTCTCTAAACTCTGAATGTCTGTCTCTTTCTCTAACAGATAAGTTTATATAACTTCAGATCTACAGCTGTTGTGGGAATTATAAATAAGATCTTTGGTATTGCTTGGTGACTCACTGTTTTAAAGGATATGCATGCTAACAATCTGTATCAAGGGATTTACATATTCATTGCACAAACCTTCCTGATGACGCTTTTACTAAATCAATGGCCTTCAAAAAGTCTTTAATAGTTGAACCATTTTTCTAGGCATTAAAACTGGGGGGAATTGCTTTGCCTGAACAGCAACAAAATGAGCAAACACTTTCTCTTTAATACCTGTGCTGTGAAATCTCTCCATTTGGTCCTTGAGATACCTTATTGGAACTTCGGATTTGGGAGTATACTTTAAAATCTGCCACACTGAGCCAGGTATTGTGTGTGTGCCTTCTTTCTTTCTTTCTTTCTTTCTTTCTTTCTTTCTTTCTTTCTTTCTTTCTTTCTTTCTTCCTTCCTTCCTTCCTTCCTTTCTTTTTCTTTTTTATGTTCCTTTTTTCTATTTTTAAATTTAAATTAGAAACAAACTTGTTTTACATGTCTTTTTATGTTCCTTTTTTCTATTTTTAAATTTAAATTAGAAACAAACTTGTTTTACATGTCAATCCCAGTTCCCTCTCCTCCCCTACTCCCCACTAACCCCCTATCTCATCCCCTTTCTGCTCCTCAGGAAGGGTGAGGCCTTCCATCGGGGATCTTCAAAGTCTCTCATATCATTTGGAACAGGGAAACTATGTTCATAGCAGCATTATTTGTAATAGCCAGAACCTGGAAGCAACCTAGATGCCTCACAGCTGAAGAACAGAGAAAAAGTGGTACATTTACACAATGGGGTACTACTCAGCAGAAAAAAACAATGGAATCTTGAAATTTGCTGGCAAATGGATGGAACTAGAAGAAACCATCCTGAGAGAGGTAACTCAGTCACAAAAAGATAACCATGGTATGTACTCACTCGTATATGGATTTTAGACATAGAGCAAAGGATTACCAGCCTACAATCCACACCACTAGAGAAGGTAGGAAACAAGGAGGACCCTAAGAAAGACAGACATGTTTCCTAGGAGAAGGGGAAAGGGACAAGTTCTCCTGAGCAAATTGGGAGCATGGAGGAAGGGAAGAGAGAGCTAGAAGAAAGAGAAGGGGAGAAGAGGAGGGGAGAGAAGGACATGAGGGAGCAGGAAGTTTGAGTCAGGAGAATAGAGGAGAGTAAGATAAGAGATACCATAATAGAGAGAGCCATTATAGGTTTAAAGAGAATTCTGGCACTAGGGAAATGTTCAGAGATATACAAGGATGACACCAATTAACAATCTAAGCAATAGTCAAGAGGCTACCTTAAATGCCCTTCCCCAATAATGAGAGCCTTCATCCAGTAGCTGATGGAAGCAGGAACCGACACCTACAGCTAAACACGGAAATGAACTCTGGAATCCAATTGCAGAGAGGGAGGAGTGATGAGCAAAGGAGTCAAGACCAGGCTGGTGAAACCCACAGAAACAGCTGGCCTGAACAAGAGGGATCTCATGGACCCCAGATGGCAAACCAGCATAGAACTGTTCCAGACCTCCTGAACATGGGTTCAGTGAGGAGGCCTCAGCAATCTATGTTGCTTCTGATAATAGATCAGTATTTATTCCTGGCATACAAATGGACTTAGGAGCCCATTACACATAGAGGGATACATGCCTTTAATCCCAGCATTCAGGAAGCAGATGCAGGTAGATCTCAGTGAGTTTGAGGTCAGTCTGCCCTACAGATCTAGTTCCAGGACAGTGAGGCCACACAGAGAAACCCTTTCTCAAAACAAAACAAAACAAATGAATAAACCAAATACTGCCACTGAGGACCATGCTGAGATTGATGGTACATGCTGATACCATGTCCACGCTGTTGCCAGAGAGCATATATAATTTCATGATCTATGCTCTTGCTGATTGTAAAGGGAAAGGAAGCTATATTTGGCATGGCATTGATAACTTCAGACTCACAGTTGAGAAAGAGTGACATAGAAGGCTTCTGTGACAACCTCTACTCCACCTATCTCCCCAAAAGTAACAGGCTAGATAGAAAGTCATTGAAGGGAACTCTTAAAAATTGTGATAATGATGCTGAAGTATAGTTCTTCACAATGGATGACTTCTGGCAGGGTGAGGGTGGGGAAGAACTTCATTTTTTAATGGGCTTGCCATTAAATATTGGCAACTGGGACTAGAGTTATTATTATTATTTATCTACTCACATCTGAATTTGTTGAACATCAACTAACAATATGGAATTTAATCTTTGTGTGTATTGTTTTGGTTTACATTGACACAGAGCAATCATGCACCGTTCTAATATTCTGTGTTGCTCTGCCGTGTATGTGTAATGTCACATGGAGAGGGTAAGTAGGCCCTAAACAGAAAGGGAGGAAAGCATGCCATTTTCCCCTCTGCTTCTCAGTCTTCCTAACACTTTGATCCTTTAATACATTTCCTCCTGTTGTGGTGACCCCCAACTGTAAAATTATTTTGTTCCTACCTCATAAGTGTAATTTTGCTACTGTTATGAATCATAATGTAAATATCTGTGTCTTCTGATGATCTTAGGCAACCTCTATGGAAGGATCGTTTGACCTCCAAAGGGGTTGTGACCCACAGGTTGATAACCACTGGGTTAGAGGCAGGATGACTAAGGTCATGGCTCACAGTCTTACCATCTCAGCGTGTTCTGCATTATTCTGCAAAAGTCTCCATCTGAACATTTACCCTAAAAGGTGCCCTAGCTTTCCCGGACACCTCCCCTTTTAGCCAAAATCACTGGGCAAATAAGTTCTTTTAAACTAACCCAGTAATATGGAGAGACCTTTCCCTGTGTCCTTGATCTGCAAAGCTTCCACGATCCCTAAATTAAAAGACATTTTTCTTTGTCTGATGCAGCATTGGTCTGGGGCTTTGTTTTCAGATCCCTGCTATACTGTCTGTACTACCCATCTCATTCAGGACCCCACTCTCAAATTTCTTCCTCTTCTCTCCCTTATTGAAATCTAAAAGAATCCCAAGGGCTTTCTAAAGTTTGTGGGATGAGTGAATGATTTCTTTATGTTCACATGTGTTTTTCTAAGTATGTATTCTTAGAATCAACATTGATGAATCCATATATATATATATACATATATATGTATATGAATATACACACATGTATGGAAGAGGAGAAACAGAGCAGCTCATTATAACTGATGTCATATAAGCTAGAATTCTAATTTGCTTGTGCCCTAAACCTCCTGCCACATTTCAATATTTAGACCTTGTCCTTGAAGAGAGGACTTCCACACTGTTTCACAAAGCATTGAGAGGGGTATTGCCAATGTGGTGTTTTCACTCTGTGTTTGGTTGGGTGCTGCCAGCAGCTTGAGGCTGGCTGATCCCCAAAGGGAATCTGCTGAAATTGAGAAGGTGCAGAGTCTGCAGAGACTGGCACCTCTGCCTGTACTTTCTTCCTTTTCTAACAGTTTGAAGTCAGTAGCTAAGAACACAATGACTGTTAGAGCTGCGTTTACACTTCAGTAAAAGGGAACATTTGTCAGATGATAAACTTTTATAGTTCCTGTTCATGGTGTGGTTGGCAAAGGAGTAATTAAAATCTATAGCATATTCTTTTCCCTCTATTTTATTTCACCCAAGGCCTTCTAAAAGCCCAGTTTAAGTCAGCCACCTATGGAAGCAGGCATATATGCATACACACACAGACACACACATATATGTATATGTATATATATATATATATATATATATATATATATATAATCAAATCCACCTTATTCCTTCCTGTCCATGTCTTCCTGTAATTCCCACACTACCTTTCCTCCAATATTCGTGAGTTCTCTCTCTATGGAGTCTGGGGAGGGATAACATTAAGGACCTTTGAAAATGCCATAGCAAATCTATTATAAAAGCTTCCTAAAATATATACGTATTCTTGCATAAAAAGGGGCTTAAATTTGGGACATCCTATAATGGGTGGAATGCCTCCCCAAGACATCATTGTCTATTATGTAAAAAGCCTAGTATCAGATATTAATTACCTATTTTTGAGTTGTGTTTGGCCATAATGACTTAAGCAAACCTTATAGGCTATTGTTGTTCCTCTTCACTACCCTTTAGAATTTGGTGGTAAGACCCTACTGCTAAAGACACCGTATACCTGAGTTATGGGACGTGGGAAAAATCAAGCAGGTACCATGTTTTATCCCTACTTTCATAGGCTAGAAGATTATGTGTTTGCTACTGGGGCAGAAAACTCATCCATAGTTGTATATATCTTTGAACCCTGCTGAGCTATAGTAATGACTGGCTTGGCAAGATATGCCCACTTGCACAATAATGTCCCTAATGTTTTAAGAGTAACCAATGAATTTCACAAGATGGAGTCCATGCCTGTACCATTAACTGGGTAGACACTCCATGCTTGGCTGTGTCATGTGACCTTGAGGGGCAGCTAATACTGTTGTTGTGCTACCCAGACAAAGTAAAATGGCCCTTTCAGTTCTTCTCTAGAAAGTTCTTTTTAAAATATTTGTGATTTTATGGTTTGGAGAGATGTGTTGCACTATTCGTTTTTAACTGAACTTGTACTCTAGATCTTCTGCCTCAGTTTCCCCAGGTGCATGGTTATGGATATGGTGGCACACTCCTAAATTAAAAAAAAACAAATTATAATGATTTGACTGTAAACATAGCATAATTAGTTTAGGAAACAATTGGTAAGGGGACTCAGTATTCATACTGTCACTGGGTTTATTTTATCTCTGTGATCAAAATCACAAAGGTAGGAAGAATATCACACCCCAGAGAAGCATTAAAACACAACAGTTTCTTTTATATTGTTACAGAATGTACCTTCAGATTAGTGGTTAATGAAAAATGTTAGACACAGAATAGGATTAAAAAAGAGAAAGTGTACACTTGTAAAAACATACTTACACTGGAATAGGAATGAATCTGGGATAAGTCAATAGAAACTCCTGACATTTATTGCATATGGAGTATGAAAGGGAAGAAGGAAGGATAGTGCAGGGAGGAGGAGGAAGTGTTTCTATTTCTTTTCTCTGTACCTGTTTTGATTTCCAGAAGGAAGAGAGCTATGTAAAGCAGCTAATGAACACTTAACAATATTTAATACTTTGTAATCTATTATACCAGGATGATGCAATTGTATAATTATATTAGCACAGAAAAAGGCTGTTGCATCTATATTATAGGTTTAAATGGAAGGCTAAGAATGTTTAAGCCCATAAGCTTTGAAAATAAGAACCATGAAGTTTTTCCAGAGTCACTCAAGTCATAGAGTATGAGCAGCAAGTTAAGATACTTGCTGCTCAAGCCTGACTACCTACTGAACGAGGATGTCAGTTTGGAGGTCTGGTTAATCTATGGAGCCTCTGGTAGTGGATCAGTATTTATTCCTACTACACAAATGGATTTTAGGAGCACACTCCACAGAGAGGGATACTCTCTAGGCCTAGACACACTGGGGAGGGTCTAGGCCCTGCTCCAAATGAGATGACAGATCCCCTATGGAAGGCCTCACCCTCTCTGGGGAGCAGAAAGGGATGGGATAGGGAGTCTTGGAGCCAGGGGAGGAGGGAAGGCAGAGAGAACTGTGATTGACATGTAAAAGAAGCTTGTTTCTAATTTAAATAAAAAACGGGGGAAAACATGGTTACTTAAGTAACCATGTACACTTGATAGATTGGCTATTAGAGACTTGTTTATTGGAATGAGCCTATTTCTAAGTGACTGATGTTCTAAAGTGAAGCACTGTCACTGAGTGGTTGGGTTGCAGAAGTGTGTTCACTGGAAAAATCTGTTACTGTCTGATTCACCTGATGACAAATCCATTCAGTAGCTATCTGTTGCAGATGGCAACATGATCTCCATTTTCTTAGAAACATGACAACTTATATAATTTCCCCTTTGTTATATATATTTTTAACTCTGTGTGTCTTATCTACTCTATCCTCTCATTACAAATGTTGCACTCTTCCTTGCCACGTGTGACTTCTGAATTGCCAGTAGCTGAATATCAAAAGTTTCTTCTAGATCTTACTCTTTCTTGTTTTCTGTGGCCAAATAAGAATTATGAAATAGGCTTTGAGGTAACATTTCCAGCACAAGAGGGTAATATTTTGACATTACTCTATCTGTGTAGTAATTATGATATCATTGTAGTGAATGCTTAATGATCCTGGGGAGAATTCAAATCACCTGGGGTCTACTTGAGGAACTTCTATCACAGTTAATCAGTCATCTATTTACATGAAATCCCGGTATTTTTTTTTTTTTGTTCCAGGATTAGAGAAGAGGTTGTTGCACAGATCTTTGATAACATATGGAAAACAACGGAGAAGATTAGCTCCATATGTGTTTTTTGGAGCAACTGTGAAGCAGGCACTGGGAGAAGGGTCATGTTGAGGACTCAGATGCAGGTTCAGTATGAAATTCCAGATGAGCATAGATAGACACAGACACAGGTGGTCTTGCCAATAATTGACACATTTAGGATCCTTGGAGACAGTATCTTGTTGACTGCTTGAAGTAGACTCCACTGGGAATTACAACAGTGAAGCACCTTCATGGAAGCAATGTTTTTTTTTTTGTTTTTGTTTTTTTTTTTTTTTTTTTTTGTGGAGAAGAAACTAGATCATGAGAGGACACTCAGGAGGCATCCGAGAAAGGTAGAATTATAATCCCATAAAGGCTTGGAGTGCCATGAGGCATAGTTTTTGAGGGGGGTAAGATTTTGTGGTAAATAGAAACAAGATCAGAATGTTTATATGATTATTACACATGTAGGTGTGTTTGGGTAACTGGTAACGTGAGAGGATTGAGTCATAGGGGCATTCAGGTTACATTTCTAAATTCTGCTTATAAACCAATACTGACACTTTGCCAACCTGAGGTGCTGTTTAGGGTGTACAGACATCTTTGGTTTCTAAGGATAGTCAGTTCATAGGTTCATCCATTTGCTCACTTATTTACTCAGGTTTTGAGGCAATAAATCCTTATTAGAAGTTCATAATTATGGGCAATGTCTCTATTCTCGTAATGTGATTTGATAATTAAAAGTCGCAATAGTAATTATATTCTGGTGTTCATACAGAAGGTATGTAAGGAGTACAAAATCAGTTGGACGGAGGAATGGAAAAGTCAGGTGGATCATGCCATACAAAGTGAAACTTGGAACATAAGATTGGCTGGACTGCAGGAAGAGACAGTGAGAAGGAGTGACCAAGACACTTATGAGCAAATGTGTACCATGCATCAGGAAGCAACACAGTTGAAGCTGAGTGTCTCAGGGAGACCTCAGTGGTCAAAGCTGATGTTATGAGCACACAAAACAAAACTAGTTTACTAAAGAAAGCACCCCAAAATTGAACAAAAAGTCAGCAGGGTTAGATATGTTTTAATGGCCTTGAAGATTCAATGTAAGTAATATAAGTTAGATTTAATGTAAGTAAATTTAAATGTAAGTAATTGCATGTTTTAACCAATTTCTTTGATTTCGTTCAGGCTTCCCCCACCACCCCCAGTTTTTAGATGTTTTTACAATACCTTATTTGATTTCACCTGGAACTTTCTTATAACAATTTAGAGGTAGGATAAAATCCTTGATACTACTGTTAGGGGAGAATGTTGAAATGCCCTCATATGTCTTTCCAAGCAAGAAATAGCACTTGGCTTTTAACTAAAAGTACTAAAAATACATCTGGAATTATCTACTTGAAAATCATATTTGGAAAAGCCATTCTGAATGGCAGAATGCTTGCCTCTCCTGCTCCAACAGTGCACATAATCTCTAGGAGACCATCACATAAAAATTCTACTCTGCATTCTTGCTTCTGGGAGTATAGCTTCTTTCAGCCCCTTTCTTCAAGTGATGTAATTCCCTGAGGAATTCTTGCATAAAGAAAGACATCTGTTTCCTTTATCCCTTTGAGGAAGAACAGACTCTCTATACATCATTGAATACATTACTATCATGAGCTTAGCACTTTCCATGAGGCACAGTCTCAGAGACCAAGAAATAAGGTCTCCAGACAAGAGGGTGCAAAGGGCTTTGTTAACAGAAGGGTGTTTGGCTGCTGTTTAACGGAAGCAGGCAGTTTTCAATCCTGATATTTTCTTCACTCCTTCCTCCTCCTACCTCTCTTTCTTTCATTGCTTTTGTACCTAGTTATTAAAGAGACAGAGGTTTTCGACTTAAATTTTCATTTGAAGTGTGAACAAATTTACATTACAAATTATAATATGATAATGCAACGTAATTTTGTTTTCTACAATACCTTTTAAGTACAATGCATCTCATATGGTTCTGCAATTCAAAAGGGAGGTGTTAAAATAAAAAAAAATCATGCATAGGCAAGGGACTGGTGCACAAGAAAAAAGAGATGCTTGGTATATATAAGCAGCATCATTAATTCAACTGAGAGATGGTTGAGAAGTTAAGAACACTTGCTGCTGTTCCAGAATACCTGGGTTTGATTTCCAGCATCCACACAGTGGCCTCCAACCATCTGTATCTCCAGTACCAGGGGATCCAATGGCTTCTACTTGGTTTTATGAGTACAAAGCCATTGTTTCTTAGTCACATCTCAAAAGGCTTTGCCATCTGGTATGATCACACTGGATGTTAAGGTCGAGCATATGAATTTTAACAAAACAGTAACAACAAGATCCATATTAGTAGTTTCCAAGGATGCTCCTTCATTCTGAGATTATTCTATAGGCCTTTTTCTTAACCATAGCACCCATGACATTTTGGATCGCATGTTCCTTTTGTTATAGGTGGTTTTCCTGTATATTGCGGGGTATTTGTGAGCATCAATGTCTTCTTTATACTAGATATAAGTATAATTCACATCCGAATTTGTAATAATCATAACTATTGCAGACATCATTACAGAAACTCTATTTTTCATAAGTTTGAGATTTTTAACAATATAGCAGAAAGAAAGATAAGAGGCAAATAGAGGTACATGCTAGAATTATTTGCAACCATACTCAATTGATGATAATCGTTATATCTATCAATTCATAAATGGTTAAGTAGTTGTTGTAAAGTGACCATACAATAGAAATAAAATAATTAATAAGCATAAGTGACTGATCATTGAAAAAGACATTTTAAACGAGTAAGCCACCATGGTCAGTGAAAGAAATCAGACACAAAACATTTTTACTCCATGACTACATTCATATGATGCTCCAACAACTGTAGAAAGAGAAAACAGATGAGAGATGCCCAAGGCTGGGCGTGGGAATGGTTGATTTTCAATCATGAGGGTTTATGGTGATGAAAATCTTTGTACTGCATAGATTTAAATATAATGTTCTATACAATATTGTTACTTGTGCAATCACTGTAGTTAAAAGAATATACACTCTGCCAATTTGTATGAAATGCATACTTAAATGATTTTATCTCAAATTATAATTCATAAAAACTGTTAAAATATATGAATCAGGTATAAGTAGGAGTCAGAAACTTCTAGCCGACAACAAGACTGAACACATATAGCAACAATTCAGACAACAGTGTTTCAGACTGAAAATACTTGACCTATGTAGAACTCTAACGTCCCTTAAAAAGTGAACTGAGCGACCTTAATGCATTCTCAGAATAAGTTGTTGTTATATGGGAAATGTAACAAATGGCGAGAAAAATCCATAGGTTAGAGGATTATTTCAGGAAGAGATCTAGAATTTGCTTTGAAGCAGGCCCCCTGCTGGGAAACCTGGGCTCTGTGTATCCTGGATCACTCACCAACTCAAAGATTGCGTGTCTTAATTACTTTTCTATTCCTGTGATAAGACAACATGGCCACAGAAACTTATGAAACAAAGCATTTAATTCAGATCTAAAGTCTCATTATGACAAAGTGAAGGCATGATGGCAGGAAGAGTGGAGAGGTCACATCTTGATGGATCTTTTGATACCTCAAAGCCTACCACCAAAGACATGCCCCTTCAACAAGGATGTGCCTCCTAATCCTTTGCAAATAGTTCTGCCAGCTGGGAACTAAGAATTCACCTATAGTAGCATATCCAACCATTCTCATGAAACCATTACACTGTGCCAGCCCTTTTCCAGCTGAGATCGTTTCTTAAACCGGACAATGGGAGAAAACCATTTATTTTCTATAGTTATTATAAAAACAAGATGAAAATACCCCATCTTCCTTTCTTATGTCACACTCGGAGGCTAAGGTTAGAAAAATCTGTTTTTAAATTCGGTTGTCCTGACATCTTAAAGTAAAATGCTGGCAGGGACCCATTCCTTTGTGGACTCTAGTCAAGAGTCATAGTGACTCAGGAACCCATGTTAACATCGTTGCAGTCTCTTAGATACCTCTACAGACCTCTTCTGGGCCCATGTTTTCTGCTCTTTCTCTCATAAAGACACACACCATCAGATACAGCCCTACTGCCCAATCTAGAGAGATCTCATATCAAGATCCTTACTATGTTGTAATCCTTTCCCCAACACATTCATATTCATGTTCCTGGGCAGGCCTGTCCTTCGGGTGAGACATCATTCAACTTGCTGCAGGTCCTTCTGGAGAGTGTGTGGTTTATGCTCCATAGGCAGTAGTTATTATTTTGTTTTATAATTTCATAAGTACTGAAAATCCTTCTATAAAGATTGCTTGAATGTTTTTCATGAATTAAGTTTCATGTAATTTCTTCTTGAACAAACATAATGTAGTAAATTGAAATGTTCTGAAGTTAATGACAGTTCTTCACTACTGTTCATCTTCTGCTGTGACAACACTCCACTTCCTTTGCTTCTTTCAATCATCTGTGTAGCCTCACATGTGCCCAGGATAACTAAGCATTAGTTATTTGTTTTGTGTTGTTTTCATGACAAATATTTATTGAACTATTATGAGTAACCATAATTTGAAGATGACACAGAACGTGAAGTTTGATAATGTGGAAATTAATTCTAGAATGGAAAGAAATTAATCCTTTTGGGTTGTCATATGCATTAACACATTGACTCTTCTATGAAATGAAGAGGGGTCTATGAGAATGGCACAACTGTGAAGTCATTTTCTTCAAGGTCACTTTAGCAGTGTGATTGACTTGGCAGACTTGAAGGGCATTCCTACCTATAGCTATTACTATACTATACAGAATATATAAAACTCATTCTCCAATCTCTCTTTCTATGCCAGGAGTTTTAATTATGCACCTTTAGGATGTAGCAGCTTTTGAAGTTATGATTAAAATGAATCTGTACTTTGCTCAGCAGCAGGATTCTGACGAGGCTCTTAAATAACTTTCAAACACTCTTGCCTTCCCCCTTCACAGTGTTAATACTTCTTCCCCCCTTACTGTCCCTTTGTAGTGATATATGGGCTATGCATTTTCTACAGATAACACAACACAAGTTCAAAATGTACTGAAGTGAAATGAATGGCAGCTGAGGCTCATCTGTTGTCTGCAGGCAGTGCATTGGCAGCAGTCCCCTTACTTTACTGCAATTTTGATGGGAAGCCTGCTTCCTGATGCTGAAGCTAACATGCGTCAACCACAGCTTGGGGTGATTAAATCTTCTTCTTTCTGTCAGGAAGCTGCCTGTGATGTCTTTTCTCCCAACTACTCATGTCTTATTACAAGCCCCCTTTCTTCCCTGTAGATTAGACTACAGCATGGTGAAGAACAAGTGCTCAAACTGCACACCTTGCTTTCAGATACCATACCCTTATGTTCCAGGTGACAGGATGCTTTATTTGCTCATTAACGAAGAAGCTGAAAACAGACAAAAATATTTCTGAAATACTGAAGCTTGCATGTGCATTTCTGGGAAATAGAAATGCTTGTGTCCCCCCCCAAGGATGGTTTATAAACACAGTTGCTGTGTTTCTACTCTTTTATTTCTAAGCAAATGCTTTATTTCAGTAGGTATCTTCCTGCTGCTTGTTATGCAACCGATTTGTGAATTCTGTCTAAATATATGAAATAGGAATTTGACAAAGTGGCCTCAGTAAGTACCTCAGCAAAAGCATAGATTTACTCATATGCACAGGCAATAAGCATTGCGTTTGATGATCCAAGTAGACTTCTGGGTGGACATGATTTGCGAAAAAAGTCATGAAGATTATGAATAATATTCAGCTTGGGAGGAGCTATTCCTGGCTTTCAGTATGATCTATATGACTCAGGAATGCATATATTTAGTAAAAGAGAAGAAAAAGATGAAAACTCTAACTACTCACAAACAGATGTAGCTCCCATCTACTCTATTTTATCCATGTTTTCAATATTTTTAATTAGCAAATGGGTGTTGAATTTTTTTTGAGTCAGTCAAAAAATAATGAAATTAGATGTCAAGGGACTCCACAGAAAAGAATCTGTTATATTGTTTGTACTGGTTTTCATGGAGGCAGATGAGGGTTTGCAGTGCATATTTCACCAAGGGCATGCCATTTTCCAGAAAGAGTGAGTGTGGCAGGATGGAGACAGAGAGCTGAGGCAGAAAATAGTTTGCTTTAGCTAAAGCCAATCCTTGGCCTGGGAACATGGGAAGAATCAGGCAAGTGAACACTAGCATTGTGTCGACTCAAGGATCATCAGTTCCCTTGTTCCTTCAGGTAAGTGTCTGACAAGTGGGTTATTCTTGGCTGTGCATATGTATGGCTGAAAGTGATGTGGGACCGTACACATACCTTATCGCTTGAACTGAGGGCAATTCCATTTAAATAACAAGGAATTATGCACTATTAGAAGCAAGCACTCACAGTAGTTAGATGTAAAGATGCTGGCCCAATAATAGGTTGCAGACTGAGCAACCCTTGAATTTCCAAGATAACTCACTAGCATTTACTACCTTAAAACAATGCATATATTTATAGATACATGTTTTTTCACATGGTAATTTGTACAGAAAGAGTGCTATGTCTTCAAATACACTGGCTAACTTTGAAGTTTGGAATTTCATTCTATATACAAGTGAACTGTTTAAAATGTTGACAGTTACAGATTCATCCTAGAAAGCATTTCATAGTACTTTTGTGTTAATTAATGATAAGGACTTGAAATCATAATGAAAATATCAGTCTAATTTAAGATGTAGTCAAGAAGATAATGTAATGGCAACTTTGGGGACACAGACAGAAACCAGACAAGGCTAATGCAGCTTCTTCATTTCCTTTAATCAAGCTGTCCTGTGTATAGTTATTTGAATCTATCTGTATAAGCATGAAAAATTATAATTCAACTTGTAATTTATTAATTACATTACATTAAATTCCAAGTACACATACATGCAGGCAAACATACATTCACAAAAATAATAAAATGAATAACCAAAATTAAGTTAAAGCATTAGAGATAGTCTGGTAAGTATGGTAACGTGTTATTCTATGTTAGGGTCTTATTATTCTGTTTTTATAAGCTATAGCTATGTAATCATGAATTTTAGCTTTTATATTTCTTATGATTTGTGTATAAAATACTCAAATGTACAGAGAGTATACTTTGAGTCATTTCTACTACTTACAATACCTCATACAACAAAAGTGTCTCATAAGTATTTGATATATGTGCTGTTTAAGGAATGAGAAGAAAAGAGTCTCTGCATGTTTAGTACAGACACAATTATATGTATCTAACCAAAGTGAGCTTTCTTTATTTCTCATTAATATTAAATGAAAGGAAATGTTTAGCAAATGTAGGTTCTAAGAACCAGAGAGAGTAGCAGAAACAGGAATAAAACACTGATTCAATGAAGACAAGACCATATATCAGCACCTAGAATTATAATTATCCAAAACTCAAATGCCTAGATGTCAATGTCAGAACAAAACTAATAGAGAAATTAACAATAGCAAGGACAATATGTCTCCACTAGTGCCCAGAGACCCTGCTACAGTAGACCCTGGGAAATTAATTATAGCTGAAGTACAAGACAAGGACTCAATATAGCTGTCATGAGTAAGTTAAAAGTCCTTGAAGAGGAAATGAACAACTCCATTAAAGAAATCCATGAAAACACAGTGAAACAGTGGAATGAAATGAAGAGAACAGCTTAAGGCGTGCATGGGAAAATATATTCAATAAAGGAAACCCAAACTGAGGGAAAAGTAGAAACAAATAAATTTAGGATCTTAGAAAGCTCAAGGACAAGCCTCACCAACAGTACAAGAGATAGTAGAGAAAAATCTCAGACACTGAAGAGAAGATATAAGAATTGGATAACTCAGTGAAAGAAAATACTAAATGTAAAATAGTTCAGGTACAAAATATCCAGGATTTCCGGGATGCTATGGAAATATTATATCTATGAGTAACAGTAATAGAGGAGTAGAAAAACTCAGTCAAAGGCACAGAAAATATTTTCAACATCATAGAAAAATTTTCCATAACCCAAAAAAGGAGGTGTCTATTAAGGTGCAAGAAGCAGACACAACAACAAATACACTGGACAAGAAAAGAAATTCTCTATGGCATGTAATAATCAAATACTGAATGTTTGGAACAGAGGAAGATTATTAAAGGATAAAAGGAAGGTTCATTGTGGCATATGGTTTCAGAGAGATCAGTTCATGGTCACTTGAATGCATTTGTTTTGGTGGCTGGGAATCAGAGAGCAAAAATCAGCATCTAGGGTCTCAACAACTTCTTCAAAGGGCAGACAAACAATGACAAATCCCTTTGTCTAGGTCCCACCTCCTAAGAGTTCTTTCCATCACCTCCCAGTAGCACCATAGCCTGGTGAGAGGAAACATTAATAAACCTTAGCCCACATAGGATAACTTTTAGAATTGTGGTAAATACATTCAAGGCTGGCAACTTCTTCCAAATTCTTTTTTTCTAATTTGAAGTAATCTGATTTTTTGTTGTTGGTTTTTTTTTTTGAGACAGGGTTTCTTTGTATTGCTTAGGAGGTTGTCCTGTAGACCAGGCTAGCCTCAAACTCACAGAGATCTGCCTGTCTCTGCGTCCCATGTGCTGGGATTAAAGGCATGTGCCACCAACGCCCGGCAGGTAGGCTGGTAACCTGATTTTTGTGTTTTAACATTTTCTTTTTTTCCCCTCATCTAGAGAACTTTGTTTTTAATTTTAGAAACAATCTTATTTTGCATATCAATCCCCGGATTTCCTCACCCTCCCATCCTCCCATGCCCCCCCCACAAGTCCCCCAATCTCCCCTACCCACTTCCCAAGGATAGTGAGGCTATCCACGTGGGACCATCAAAGTCTGTCACATCATTTGTGGGAGGGCCTAGGCCGTCTTTTGTGTATCTGGGCTGCAATAGTATCCCTCCATAGGGAATGGGCTCCCAAAGTTCATTTGTTCACTAGGGATAAACACTGCTCCACTGTTAGAGGTCCTATCGACTGCCCAGGCTTCCTAACTGGAACCCAGATTCAGAGGTCTTGGTTCGGTCCAACACTCGTTCCCCAGCTTTATGACTAGGGTCTCCGTGCTCTCACTAGGTCAGGTCAACTGTTTCTGCGGGTTTCTCCAGCACAGTCTTGGCCCATTTGCTCATCCTTCCTCCTCTATACAACTGGATTCCAGGAGTAACTGAATTTCAGTGTTTAGCTGTGGGTTGAAATTCTAACTATTACTATGAAAATTTTTTTGAGGGAAGGAAGTCTTCTGATGCCTAGGGTGGCCTCCTACCTCTTAAGTGGTGTGGGATTGCAAGTGTATGCTTCCTCAGCTGGCTACATGTATACTTTAGCAAAACATGGAATGGATATATTTCCATTCCAGAGAGTTTCAGTCCATTTTGCTCGACCAATCAAAGGATACACTGCCATCGGCATCTATGGTTTTATGCAATGTAGTCTTCTTAATAGGACTAAAAAGTTCAAATCACTCAACTGTCTACAGATTTGTTGTGTTAGTCAGCATATGTACAATACTGATCTCATTACACATCTCCCTTAGAGCTCTTGGGTGATCAGGTTCATGAGCAAGAGGCATTAATATTTTCAAAGAAATTGCTTTGTTTTTCTTTCTTGTGCAGTACATCTCAACAGTGTGCTCAAATTATTCAGCTAAACATGTTTTAAGAAGACACAATATAACCTCGGTATTCTGGTTAGGTTTCTGTTGTTGTGATAAACTCCATGATCAAAAGTAGCTTGGGGAGGAAAAGGTTTATTTGGCTTATAGTCCATCACCATGCTGGAACCTGGAGTCAGGAACTGAAATAGAGTCTGTGAGGGGTTGCTGCTTATAGACTTATTTTCTATGGCTTGCTTTACTTGCTGTCTTAAATAATACAAGATCACCTGCCCAGGGATGCTATCATTCACTACAGGCAAGGGTCTCCTACATCAGTCACTAATCAAGAAAATGTCCCACATATGTGCCCATAGGCCAGCCTGATGGAGAGAAATCATAAGTTGAGATTCCTTCTTCCCAAGTGACTTCAGTTTGTGTGAAGTTGACAAAACTACTTAGCATATCAGGTTTTATTTTCTATTTATAAAGTATATATAGGGAACATTGACTACTACTAATTTTTATTAATTTTGATTTATTTTACATGCTGACCACAGTTTACCCTCCCTTTCTCCTCCTGTTCCTCTCTTCTACTCTACCTACATTTATTCCTTTTACATATCCATTCAGAAAAGGTCAGGACTCCCATGGTAATCAGCAAAGCATAGAATAGTATCCAACTGCTTTGGGTGTAGTAAATGAGCATTGACTTCAACTTAAACCCACCATCTATATTTAGTCCTTCAAATGAGGCTCAATATGTTCTTTGAGGCTTTGAATCCAGACAGTGATTTCTCTTTAGCTATGAGAATTCTAGATAAGATCTTTTAAGAGAAGGCTGTTATAGCTGTATTAAAAAATGGAATCTGGAGAGATGGCTCAGAAGTTAAGAGCCCTTGTTGAGTTCCCAGCAAGCACAAAGTGGCTCATATCCATCTATAATGCCAGTTCCAGAGAATATTATGCCCTCCCAGGACACATGGTGCAGTACGTACTTCAGGCAAAGCACACATATGCATAAAATAAGATAAGTTTTAAAAAACCCTCTGGTGCTTAGTAGTGACCTCAGGGGAAACTCCTGAAGCTTCTGTATCTACAGTTATAGCTAAATCTTGTACTATGATGTAATTATAATGGTTTCTGTCTTACGTGTCATGTCTCACTCTCTGCTGAACTTCAACCTCTTACCTCTGCAGCTTCGTCCTATTTCCAAGGCTTTATAAATGGAAAGGAATTTGCCTTGTTGTAGATTAGATTCTGTTTTGAGGGGACTACTGTGATGGGAATGGTCTCCACAAACCATTAAAACTGTCTCCTTACCCAAGCAATAAGGTTGTTTTGCTTTTTTATTATTCATGTATTCATTGCAATAGCACTTTAAATTTTTTTCAAGAATGTTTCCTTTGCATTCACAATGTGTCTAATTGGCTCAAGGTGCCAAGCTTTCAACATGGCTTACTCACTAAATGTAATCATTTCTGGCTGTTGATTTCAAGTGAATGGTGTGCGGTTATTCTTCTTTTCATGTAATGCTTAGAGGCCATTATAAAGAGATTAATTGACATGATTTCAATGCTTCTTTTCTCAGGAAGTGGGCAACTTAAAAGGGGATGCAGAAATGTGCTTAACTTACCAGGCAATGGGACAGTAGGAACATACATGCCATTTACTATTTCAGTTTGCCATTTTCTCTATATGTGGTCCATGGCATCCCTAAAGCAATGTTAATAGTAGAATTAAAGATGGCAGATCCCAGACCACCAGAACATCCTAACAAGGAAAACCTTGGGATGATGCAAGGATTATTAAAATGTTACACAGAGCACACACACACACACACACACACACACACACACACACACAAAACACACTCACACGAGCTCATGGTCTTTGGAAAAATGAACTTGATAAATGTACTCAATGGAGACTTGCCACAAACTTTTAGTTTATACAACTCTGAGATACCATCTCACTCCTGTCAGAATGGCTAAAATCAAAAACACCAATGACAATTTATGCTGGAGAGGATGTGGTGAAAGGGGGACACTCCTCCATTACTGGTGGGAGTGCCAACTGGTTCAGCCACTTTGGAAATCAGTATGGAGATTCCTCAGAAAAAATGGGAATAAACCTACCACAAGACCCAGCAACTCCACTCTTAGGCATATATCCAAAAGATGCCCATTCATACAACAAAGATGTCTGTTCCACTATGTTCATAGCGGCTTTATTTGTAATAGCCAGAACTTGGAAGCAACCTAGATGTCCCTCACCCAAAGAGTGGATAGAGAAAATGTGGTACATCTACACAATGGAGTACTATTCAGCAGAAAAAAGTAATGGAATCACGAGATTCGCAGGCAAATGGATGACACTAGAAGAAACCATCCTGAGTGAGGTAACCCAGTCACAAAAAGAGAAACATGGCATGTACTCTCTCATATATGGATTTTAGACATAGATCTGGGGAGTGCCAGCCTACAATCCTATGGCCAGAGAGTCTGGGAAACAGAAACTTCATTTAGTGGCTAATCGAAGAAGAGGCAGACTCCCTTGGTTAAGTACTGAGCTGAACTCAAGAAAGCCAGTAACAGAGAGGTAGGACTGATGATCATCAGCCTGGGAATCCAGCATGGGACTGATCAAGACCCCCTGAATCTGGGTGTCAGTGAGGAGGCCTAGGGAATCTATTGAGCCTTGGGCAGCAGATCAGTACCCATCCCGAGTATACACACGGACTTTGGACTCCCATAGAACAATGTGAGGTGCACTCTCACCCTGAACTCTTGGGGAAGGGTCTAGGCCCTGCCCTATATGAAATGACAGACTATGGACACCCCCATGGAGGGCCTCACCCTCCCTGGGGGAATGAGGGGATAACGGGGGGGGGGGTTGGGGGAGGACACGGGAGGAGGGGAGGGAAAGGGAGAGGGACCTGGAACTGACTTGTGAAGCAACCTTGTTTCTTATCTAAATTTAAACTGGAAAATAAAATAAAATAAAATAAAAAGAAAAGAAAAAAACTTTTAGTTTATAAATGATCAAAATAATAATGAGGGTGTTGATTAGATGCTGGCATCCTGCAAATGAGAGGGATCTGTAAGACAAAGGATGGACTCTAGTCCAATGAAAGGAAGTGAGGAAATGGTATGAGGAAGCACAAAAGAGATAAAAGGACAATGGAAAGCCAAAGAGTAACAGGATGACTGCACAGTAAATGCAAGAAAGTATTCCTGGCTGTAACTTCAATTCTCTGGTGGGGAGCCAGAAAGGACCAGTGAAAAGCGACCAGAAGTCAGTGTTACTTACAGGAAAAATTCGCAGTTTGCCCAAGACCTAACTTGGGGGATTAGATAGAGCAGTAACTTCTTCTGTGTTGTAAGTTGGCACTATTCTGTTACTACCCATTTATCTTAGAGCAGTGGTTGTCGACATTCTTGTGCTGTGACCCTTTAATACAGTTCTCCATGTTGTGGTGACCGTCAAGCATAGAATTATTTTCAATTATTGCATTGCTGTAATTTTGCTGCTATTGTGAATAATAAGGCAATATCTGATATACCAGATATCCAAACAGTGACCCGAAAAGGGGTCATTACCAACAGGTTGAGAACCATTGTCTTAGAGAGTCTATTGTGAGGATGATGTGCTCTTTTTTCCATTATCTATTCATGATTTAATAGACTTTTAGAGTATTTACACATCATAACTATTGGGAACAATGATATAGCATAAATGAGAGTGCAGTTCAAGAGGCATTGAAAAGAGAGACACCTCTGTCCCTTGCTTTTGTTCTCAGACTGCTGGAAGAATGCACCTCACAGAAATAAAAGTTACCCAGAAACTGTAGTAAGGGAAAAGCTAGCACCATTCTCCTAGCCAGAAGTGAAACTTACTCCCATAAAGATATTTCAGTTAGGAGAACATATTGTAAGAGTGACTAGAGGAGAGGGTTAATGCCAAGATGGCTCAGTGATTGATTGAGCCACATCTCAACCAGGATTGCTTAGTTATGCACACACCAAATCCTGTTTAAACCTAAACCTCATGTGAGGATTCCAAAATTAACTTAGTGATTACTACCATTTTTATTTTTTTCTCTTTCCAGTGTGATCACATTGCAAAATCTCCTTTCCTGCTTTTTTTTCTTTTTCTCATTTTTTTTTGAGGATGGCCTACTCTTGAGCCTGAAAACAGTAAACATCACAAGTGATGGAAATACAAGACACCCTCTCACAGTCCCTTAGTGGGTGATATCCTGTGAGGCAGACTGTAAGTCAACACACTGAGAAATCCAAGTTGCAGAAAGTCAGCTGTGTGAAGACACAGTGATCAGAGGCCCTAACCCTGTGACAAGAAACAAAATTCACCCGATGGAAACTGAATTTATAATCCTAAGATCTTCTCCAGAAGTCTCCTTGGCTTCTGGACTTAGTGCCCTGATCCCTCAATTGCTAGCCCGACTGTCCTCCCTCCTTATCACTCTGAGCCCTCATCCAGCAACCTGCACAGTCTCTAGAGTTATCTCTTGCCACATCATTTATTGCCAGTAGGAATGAGAATTTTACATTTCTCTCTCTCCTACTCCTCCTCCTTCGTTCTTTCTTATTTATCTATGTAGTGTGTGTGTGTGTGTGTGTGTGTGTGTGTGTGTGTGTGTGTGTGTGTGTGTTAGTTCCCTTCTGGGGATTGAACTCACATTGTCAGTCTTGGTGGAAAGCATCTTTACCCATGTAGAAATCTCACCAGCCTAGGTCATTGAAATGTTTAAGGCTCAGATTGAATAGGACAGCCAATTTGCAGTCTCCTCCCTGATATCAGGCATTCTCAGCAGAACAGGACACGACAAACATCCCCTCGCTCCTGCCCTGCACTTCCTCTTCAGTACACTACGGAGATATCTCTTGGTTAAAGCACTAGCCAGTTCTTGGATTCTTTAGACTTAATGAAAATCTTCCCAACCCATGGGGTGAAATCTGAAATCTGGTTGAGATCAGCAACAGCTCTTGGGATGTGGACAGAGAAAGGAAGTTTCTCAAGTAAGGGCTATTCTCACTTGACCGGCTCAACAATGTGTACATCAGAAATACCAGATAAAAATTAAAAGTCTGCTTAATCAATGACTTCATAGAGGATACAAACTAGTAGATGAATAATGTATGGTTATCAGTTCAAAACCTGGATATGAAAATCAGAACACAGTGATAATTTCAGCCAGCAAGTTGAGATTTTGCTGGGGAAGTAGGGAGTTGGGAGGAAATAGACAGAAGTTTGGAAATGAAAAAATCAAGAAATCAAATATAACCACAGATGAAAGCACCATTAATATACTAAAGTAGAAGAGTTTTTAGGAGGGGGGTTTGCCAGGGAAGTCTGACATGTGCAGAAATTGGGAGAGTATGTATTTTGAACAGACACAGGAATGACTACTTGTCTGCATTTTAAAGTATTTTGTTTATTCTAGTGTATGCATGTCTCTATTTCCAGTGAACCACTATTTCTTTAGTGCTAATAGTAGTGGCCAGTATTTCTGTGGCATTCGGCATTGTTTCAGGGACTATCCTAATGCTTGTGCCAGTAGTTTTACTCATTTAATCTTCTGCCTGCCCTTCAAGAGGTAATGCTGTTATCAGTGTTTTCCAGATGAAGGCACTGATGTGGAGAGAAATTAAACAGCAAGCCCAGAATCGCACAGTAAGTAGCTAAGCTGTAAATCCAGCATGGAATTTCAGATATGGGTTCATCCTCCCAACATTACAACTGTCTTCGAGTTAAATGACCTGCCAGAAGTTATACAGTTTGTAAAACAAGTGATGCTTCATTAGCAAATTGCTTAGGAAAACATGCACCTATGAAACAAAGGCACAACAATGGATTAGTAAGATTATACTAGCATGCAACCCTTCCTAGTTTGAAAAACACATATGGAATGAGGATTTGCTATTAATTTTTTGTTGTTTTTTTGAGATTATAACTTAATTACAATATTTCTCCCTTTCCTCTCCTCCCTCCTTCAATCCTTCTTCACTCTCCTACAAATTCAGGGCCTCTTCTTTCACTAATTATTAATGCACTAATATATGTATTTGTAACTGCTAATATATTCCTAAATATAATATGTTGAGCCATATAATTCTATTTGTATGTATGTTTTTCAGGCTGATCTTTGTCACTGGATAACCAATGGACGTGCTCTTTCCCTGAGAGGGCCCACATTCCTGCTCCCAGCTTTACTTGGCTGCCTCAAGTTCTTTGTACAGGGCTGAGGTCTCAAGGGCTTTTCCCCATCCACTTTGCATGTTCTTTGGTGCCATCTTTGTTCATCTCACATTCAGCTGGTCAAGATGGTGAGACTTTGTGAGTACAGCTTCTAATGTTGCTAGTAGACACAATCTCACAGCAACATCTCTGATCCTCTGGTTCTTAGAATCTTCAGCCACCTCTTATGTTATGTTTCCCGAGTCTTAAGTGTAGGAGTGTTTTATAGATAGATGCATCCATTGGGACTGGTCTCCACAGTTCTGTATTTTGAATGGTTATGTTTTTTTTTGTTGTTGTTGTTGTTGTTTTTGTAGTGGTCTCTGCCTGTTGCAAAGAGAAGTTTCTTAGAGAGGGGTGAAGACAATACTTATCTGTAAGTTTAAGGACAGACTTGTAAACACACATAAACAAATGCATCAATCTACTTAGCTAGGTTTCCAGTAACAGGAATGCTCTCCCTCTTGTTGAATGGGTCTAATTGTCCAATCAGAGAGCTGTTGGCTACCGTCAAGATATTTGTGCCATTACTGAACCTGCAGTGTTATCATGCCATAGGTGTCACACCTGGGCAGGACTTAGGATGCTTGCATAGTGGTTTAAGGTACCATGAAAGCCTTTGTAGAAAGCACAGGCAGGATATTAATGCCACTGAGAAAAGCACCCTGGGTAATGTGCAAATGTAAACAGTGGGTGCTGAGATTTTCCCCCCAGCATTAAGAAGACTGGTGTGATGAAGGAGGAAAAATTGCATTTACTAGAAGGCATAGCAAGTAATTTCAAGAGGGGCAAACAATATAAGCTTAGTGAGCTTGACTAGGACAGGGATTCTCACACAGAGAACAAATTGCATTACTCATGGGAAAAAGTGACTATGGTCATGCTATATTCATAGCTCCCCCTCCAACACTACCAGCTCATACTCTTTTTTAATACCTGGCAAATGTTTAGATAGAATAGATGACTAGTAATAGGATTTGATGATTAACTCAATAAAAGACTAATAGAAACAATTTTTTGTTTATAATTTTTTCAAACAAAGAGCATATCAGTGTTAATAACAAAGTAAGAAGACTGAGCTGGGAAACAGTTTTGAAACTTTGGAAGAATTAAGCTCAGGGTAAGTATCGACACTCTGCTTACAGCAGCTCAGTCACATATGCTGGAGTTGCCCATTAGCTGCAGAAGAGAAGTCACATCCAGTATCTAAACTTGATAGGAAAAAAATCATTATTTGTGACCACAATTCCATTTCACAGCACCAGAAGAATAATGAGCAGAAGTGTGCCCTTTTCTTTTTAATATTCCTACTCCTAGGTGGCAAGCCTCAGAAACAGCTTAATAATAACAGCAGCTATGCTATGGAAGACCTCCATCGTCCTGGAGAGGGCTGCTCAGCTAGATGCAAACCTGGTGTGTAATTATATGTTTACAAGACTTTCATAATAATAGCCAGGCAGTAAACACTAGGAAGTAAAATGAGATTAGGAACATCCACTCAAAAAATGCATGCAATGAGTTCTCCACAGTCACTTTTTTCTAACTCCGATGAGTGAAATTGTTGCACTTTTTTTTGTTGTTGTTTTGTTTTTTTCATTTCCACATAGAATTAAAGGAATTCAGTTACTGAGGTGGTTTGTACTGTATCAACTTGGTTAATACCAAATTCATTTTCCCAGAATTCCCTTTAGGGTTCTGTATTAAAAGAATTTATATGCAACTTGGAAAACCAGAAGTGACAGATGTAAATCCCTATAGCCATTACATATATAGTAATGACTGAGAAAAGCAAAACTGCTCCGTGTTCTCAGGCCTCCCTCTCCAGACTCTCTATGCAGCTCTTTGGCTCAGTTGTTTGAGTGTTAGTGTCCCCAGGCCACCTCCAGTCTGTGGATCTAGTCCTATAGAGGCAATGCTGAGGCTAACTATTCCCACTAAATTTTCATTATTATACCTATAAATCAAATGAACATATTTAAAAGCATAAATTTTATTGGGTTTTGAAAAAAGTATATACATTTTTTTTCTGTTGGTGTGGTAAAACACTTGCCAAAAGCAACTTAGCAGAAAAAAGAATTTATTTCATCTAACAGGTTACAGTCTACCATCAAATATCAAAGGGAGCCAGACCCAAAGCTCAAGCAGGAACCTGGAGGCAGGAATTGAAGAAGGGATCATGGAGGAATATTGCTGACTGGCTTGCTTCCAGGTCCACTTTCAGATGCACCTACTGGGGGTGGGCTTCCTATAGTGGGCTTAGCATGCCCACATTGATACACAATTAAGAAATGTCCCACAGACATGGTCACAGGTCAGTCCGATGGAGGCAGTTCTTGAATAAAGGGTCTATTTCCCCAGATGTGTGAAGTTGACAGCTAGGAATGGCCTTCACACAGGCACTTCTCCCTTTTTATTCTGCCAGCCTGATTAACTTGTTCCATATTTGCAAATACTGAGGAAACTTTGAATTCCTGAGATAAACTTTAAGTAACCATAAAATATTGATAATTTTGATTTTGGACTTAAATTGCAAATATATTGATTTATATTTGTGCCTGTATTCATGAACAAATAGTCATTATATTTATTTTGTAGAATTAGTTTCTATTTTTGACTATTTTATACATACATACACATACATACATGCATGCATACATATATACACATATATACAGTATATTCTTATCACAGTCACTTCTCCACCTATCCTTTCTCCATCTTTCTCTTCACTCCCTCTACTTCAGAACAAATTCACAAGTCAGTATCCTATTTTCACATCTTTTTCTTTTGCTTTCCTTTTTACTTTGTGAACTGATGGGGAAGTCTTGTGTATATGTCAATAAAGTACTGTTGACCAATAGGGATGCAAAATAGGTGGGACTAGGAGTCCAGGAGGACTCTGGGAAGGAGAAACACAGGGAGTCACCATGTAGCCACCATAGGCATAAGAAGTCTGGACCTTTTCTCTGGTAACATAGATGGGTTAAATACTTAAGTCAGAGCTAGCCAGCAAGAATCAAGCAAACAGCCAATAGCTTCATAATTAATTCAGTGTCTTGTGTATAACGTGGCAGAGTCCAGGAGACTGGTGGGGAAAAACCAAAGCAGCTGGCAAGGAAAAGGCTTCTCTCAACAGTGAACTACTGAGTTAATCCAGGGCCTGAATTGTGAGTAACTCAGCAGTGGCTACATCCTAAAGAGAAAGACTTTTTCTCTCCCAGCAGTTCTTAACTGTTATTAATTTCCTTGGGAAGACCAAGGCCCCATGAGTTCCTCCCACATTTATGACTGGATATTAATGGGCTTAGTCATGTACAAACCTTATGCAGATTAATATGACTATTGTGAGTTCATGAGTGCCATAGGCATGCCATGCCCCTAAGACAGCATTTCACAGCTTTCCTTCCAAACATCTTATTGCTATGTTCTTTGTGCCACTGGTTCTGTGATGTTCCCAGAGCCTTGAAGGTGGTGTTGTGGGTATCTCATTTAAGGTTGAATACTGAAGAGTCACTTCTTCTTATCACCTTGATAAACCATAAATCACTACATTAACCCACATGAAAAGAAATAAAAATACTTGATGAGACTGACCAAGAACCTCACCTAAGAACCACCAGGCCGACTCTGCATACCTGTCCCTTTATCAGCCATCCTGTAACCCTGAGATCAAGAGGGTCCAAACCCAGAAACACAAGTAGAAACAACCTTGAGTCAGTCTGCCTGCCCATCAGCCAGCGACCTACCATGCTACTCTGAGACTATGTGGAGTTTGTGGCAGAACCCCAGGTAAGTTCAGAGCCAGAATGCCCACCTAGCTGTGAACAATCTACCTGTCCTCTCAGGGATGATGTAGCATCATATGACCTTGACTCCATATAGCTACACCCTGCCCCATTCAACCTGACATCAACCACGCCACATACAGCTCAGTCCAGTGACCATATGCTGTCCTACAACTTCTATGCCAGGAAGGGCAGAGTCAGTCCACTACCTCAACTATAAGAAGCCCCATTACTATGTGGCATCCTATACCAATGATCTCAGATAAGGACCCCTAGACTGTCCTCCACCTCAACCATCTTCACCTGATGGCTACCCTTATAGACTACCACCCACTCTCTCTGTTGCTATAGTCCTTGCCACTCAATGACCAACTGAAGAACCTAACAAACATTCCAGTCTTCTGACAATGGAGACTGAGACTCCTTTAAGACCACAGATGGTTTTCTCCTAAGCTTAGAAGCTGCACCTATTTCTAGCTGAACTGAAAACACTTCTGACACCCTTAGCACGTCAATACAAGCTGGTCAACCAAACATAAACTCCAATCACCATCCAGCTGATTAAAAAAGTGACAAGTTGGTATTGACAGCAAACAAAGGCCCCAAAACAAGTTAAACAAATGTGTGACCAGAAATTCATACTAAGGAAGACCAGTAATGATGTTCCTTCAAATGCCTAATTCCAAAACACAGACAATATGAACAACAAAGACAATGTCTCCTCCAGAAATTAGCACCCCAATTGTAATGTTCTACGAAAGGCAATTTAGATGACTTATAAGACAGTGATTCTAAATATTTATAAGGAACTCAAAGAAGATATGAATAACTTCATGAACAAAGACAAATAGTTGAAAGAAATATTAAAAGCTATTCAGGATATGCAAACAATTTAATAAAGATACAGAATCCTTGAAGAGAAGCAAAACTGAAATAAGTCTTATTTTACATGGAAATAGCTAGGCAGAGATGGGGGTAAGATTTAGAAATTATACATATATACATGCATATATTCCTACTGACAGTCAAACAGTCAGGAGTAAAATAGAGACTGTCAACCCACTCCATTAGTAAAACTTAGTCTCTGTGAACTAAAGAAAATGCCAAATATCTGAATGAGGGGTCAGGGAGCTTGAGGCATTTGAACACAATAGTGGTACAAACAAAGCACTTCTCATTTTTACTATTAAAGCAAGTAAAGCATGAGGTGATAGTTACAGTAGCTTAACCATATGCAAGTATACTGAAGGAATACACTCGTATTGTTTCTTACAAGTATTGGTTATGTGAAAGTGCCAAGAATTTTCCTCCCAGGCCTTTGTGTTTCCCACGGAGATAATGAAGACCTTTCAGGGCATTCTCTTTATGTCCTTGCTTTCAAGTGCATTCACTTATCACAGTTTATGCAATTCTTTCTAGAAGGCTACCTTGTAGGAACAACATTCTTCACTCTGCCCCATCCATAGTTCACAGTAAGTCCACAAATTTTTTACACAGGCTACAACAAGAAACGAACAAACAACTAATAAAAATAATCAATGAAATGAAGAGTTGGTTCTTTGAATAAATTAATACTATTGGCAAAACTTTAGTCAAGTTAACCAACAGAAAGAGAAAGACCAAAATTAACAATACAAAAGTTACTAAAGAAATTCAGAGAAGGGACAGACTTTAAAAACATATAGTACACTAAGCAGAAAAATCTAAGAGACAGATTTATGTCTATATATGTAGTAAAATCAAATATAAAATAAATAATTTAAATAGACCCATAACAACAAGTAAGAAGGAAACATTGATTTTAAAATCCCAACTAAAAGCAGTCCAGGGGCAGGTAGATTTGGTCCATACTTGTACCAGATCTTCAAAGAAGAACTAATGCTAGTACTTCTCATATTATTCTCTAAGATACAAAATGATGGAATATTTCCTATCAAATATTTTATGACGCACCATTCCCACTCCCAACCTCTGGAGTATAAAATCACAGAGATAGCAGAAATGACTGAGAAATAATTCAAATCAGACCTTTTAGAAGAATTGTTGGCCATAGGGAAGATTCAAACAACAGATGCATGAACTAAAGAAATCTATGCAAGACCTTGACAAGATAGTCTCCAAGGTGAGGAGAAAAATTGAGATAAAAATTCAAAATATGTAAGAAAAAGTCAGCAAGAAAGTTACATTAAAAAATGCCTTAGGATTTCTTTAATAATTTAGAAACTTAGCTGATGGGGCTTTGCCCTGAAGACCCCCATCCCTATGTACCACGGCAGAGTAGGGGCCTCTTCTTAATGCACTAATTTCAAAATGTTCAGCTGAAACATTGGCTCCAACATTATGCTTAACGGTGCTGTTTTATTCTTCAAATGGCACATTTTGTATTTTCTTTCTACCCCACTTATTCTTTTTCATTGTATACCTAAAAATAGCCATTAATAATAACCATAGATTAAGCATTCTGATACCTTGAAATTTCCTCTACCAAAGAAATTACTTTTTAATTTGGCTTCTGGCATGTTCTTAGGACAAGGACAAAAGGAATCCAGGTTCTTTGCCAAAATAGCAGAGGAATGGCTTCTAGCTCAGTTACTATTAAAATCATTGTTTCCTTTGGAAACCTCATCAGTCATGCCTCCAGAGTTGGCTTTGCTCTCAGAGTTGTCTTTCCGGCTCTGATGAGATATTTTCTAAAGTTCTACTTTCAGCATTTGACCACGTTTCCAGTTCAAAGTTCCAAAATCTTCCACATTCCTCAAAACTAACAGAGTCAGCTTCTTAACAATAGCCTGGTATCAATTTCTATATTAGTTACTTTCTGTTGCTATGACAAGTTACCATGACCAAAGGCAGCTTAAGGAAGATAAGGCTTATGAGGGCTTATGGTTCCAGAAGAATAAGAGTGTATGGTGGTAGAGGAGTGTCATAGCAGCCAGTGGCAGACATGCTGGCAAGAACTGGAGGCTGACAGTTCTCACTTTGAATGGCAAGCAGGAAGTGGAGAGAATGGACCGAAAGTGGCATCCAAACTTCTATCTCAAAGTCCATGGTCAATGACATACTTCCTCCAAAAAGGCTGCACCTCCCCAAACAGTGCCACCAACTGGGAACGAGGTATTCAAAACCACAAAACTTTGGGGGATATTCCTCATGCAGACTGCTACGGTGAAATCACCTCTGACTGTGACTCAAGGCAAGATCCAGGACTGGTGTTGTTCTTACAAATAGTCCAATTTTCCCCTGTCTTCTCCCCGACTTTCCCCTTGTCGTTCTTCCCACTGATTCCTCATGTGCACACACTCTTAGCTCATATACATCTGTTTCTTTTCTGCCCCTGAAATGCTTTATCTCAGAGCTGTTTTTCCCACCTAGAAAACCTTTTCCCTTCCTTGCCACATCATACTCAAATGTGCATGCTTTTTTGCAATATTTTCCAACTTTCCCCCTCAGATATGCCTGTGTTAATTATATATATCACTTTGACTAGCCTGTAGCATTCAGTTGTTAAGTTAAACACTAGTCTAAATGGTGACATGATTGACTCTGAGGAAAGCAAAATATTTTCCATAATACAGATAGAACTCATCCAATCGGAGGTTGTCTTTCAGAATTTATCCAATTAGAAGTCAGTGTTATATTATCTTTTTTTCCCGATGCTTGTGCTAAAAAAAATTACATGATGATAAGGTCCCTATTTTATCATCTGCTGTATTCTAGCTCATAAAAGAGCACTTAAACCAAATAGTCAGTTCATTTAGGAGTCATTCATTCAACATATATACTCAATAAATAATCTTTTACTAATTCATTCATTCATTCAACCAATATTCAGTCAGTGAATGCAAAATGAATCGAGCATCTGGTTTAGTTGAAAATTTCCAACATGGGAAATGACATGGAAAGTAGGTTAAGCTGATATTCAGTGGAAGCCGTTGAAGAAGAGGAAATTATAATGGTACTGACACAGAAAGTAAAAACTGAAAAAGAAAAAACAAAAGCAAATCATAAACATAAGTCATTATTCTGTTTTCAACTGCATGGTACGACATTTACATAATTAATGATATTTACTGGCTTTCTTGCCTCTGCAATATAAAGAAAAGAAAATAAGTCCAAAGAAAAATTATCATAAAGAAAATGAAAGAAAATAAATAGGAGAGAACTGAAAGAAAACACATGGCCTTGATGGATGCAAGTGCTTAGCCAAGATTAGGAAGCACAAATGCTAACACCACCCCATTCACAGGGATTCTAGCCCTGCTTATCTGTTTGTAGAAAAGAGAAATTAGCTTATGCTAGAGAATGTGAAAGGAATAAAGTACTAAATATTTATAGCTTGCAGAATAAAAAGGGGAAGAAAAAGCTTATTTGTGTATTTAAATATTATGCATCACATTTAAAAAGATATTCTATACTACAGTCCTGCCAAAACCAGATAAAATAAAATAAAAGGCATGCTTGCTCCTTCCTATGAGGTATCTAATCTAGGCAATGTATCACAAGACTAGGATGGTTTCTAAAATTGTATTCATTTAACTATATTTATTTCTCTTTTCACCAAATCTTCATTGATTATTTTCCATGAGCTGGACAGAGATTTGTTTAATAAATTAAGATGTATGATGCTTGACCTCTGAGCTTAAAGGCTACCATGGCAGATGTTAGTTACCACACACACACACACACACACACACACACACACACACACACACACACACCAAACATATGTACACACATGCACAAATTATGTCAAGAGACTGTAAAAAATAAATTATTACCAGCTATAATAATCAAGATATTGATTATTGATGTGGTGCCAGGACATGCTATTCTCTCTTTGCTTACATTGAGACTCAAAAGGTGAGCATGGATTTGGTAAGCAAAGACAAAAAGGCTTTACAATTGGAGTAGAATGAGAAAAGCTCATATGTATAGCATGAGAGATACAGTTTTGTTCTTCTACATGTGACTCCCAGGCTATACATTTGACATTTATTACAGCCTTCCTGTATTATGCAGCGTTCCCTCATGTCACTTGGCAATTTTGCAGATGTTTCCTGTAGATGACTAGGATCACCACCCTGAAGTTATTTAATCTTGTCTACTGTGTTCATGTCAGGCTATGATTGCTACAGTTGCCTATTTTGAGGCATAATCTGGAATGAAAGCAAGAAATGACACAATAAGTCCCCTCAGTTACAACATTTTTCTCTACTACTTCTATGTATCACAACCTTCCATTCTTAAAATAATCAGGAATTACTTTTTACTCATTCTCATATGATTTATGCTTGATTTGCAGACATGCAGACTCTAAGATCATCTTCAACTCCATGTTTACTTACTTCTGACTGTCCTAATTTGTCAGTACTCTTCCTCCCTCTACTTAGAAACCATATGTATTCTTAGGGTTTACCTTCCTATCTCTTGATTTGGGGCACTTTTATAATGGTCAACAGCAGTACCACAGCATGTGACAGCTACTCTGCTTGTTGAGGAGAAGTCCCAAAACTGAACAACGTTAATTCTGAACTGATGTATTAAATGGCCTATTAAGAATCAGCTTCAATGTTCACCTGCACTAGGCACTTCTACAAAATGCATAGTAGGATGAGTAAACTCTTTACCAGGTGACGTGATCAGGCTCCTACGTGATAAAGTAGACCTTTTTATCCATGGCAAGGTGTTACAGGACTATTCCTTCATTGAGACTTTGGATTATAGCTGGAAGCTTTTCTGTGTCCTGCCAGGTCCCACAGCTGTTTATAAAATAATCACTCAGAGACTTAATACTAATTATAATTGTTTAGCTGATGGCTCAGACTTATATCTGGCTAGCTCTTTACATTTAAATCAACCCATTTCAATTAATCTGTGTGTTATCATGAGGCCCATGGCTTACCAGTGATGCTCAGGCATCTTTCTCCTTTGGCTGCTTGGCTCCATCTTCTATCTCCCTGTATCTCTGTGTTGGATTTCCTGCCTAGCTACATTCTGTCATATAATAGGTTAAAACAACTTTATTCATCAACCAATAGTAGCCACACATATTCACAGCATACAGAAGGACATCCTGTATCATTAAATAATAGTACTATTCATGTCAGGAGAGAAAAGAGGCAATCCCACACTTGGAACACACACAGTCTCAGTAAGGACTACTTTCTTCATCATTCACAGCAGAGGGTATAAAAAAATAGTCTGGTAACTCTTCTAACTAGTCCAAATGTGTAACTGGTGGTCATGAATGAGGGAAGGAAGCACATAATATTTCAGCATCTCTTCAGTCTGTAACTCATTACTATGGCAGTTTGGAATTTGAACACAGACCACCACATACTGATAAAAAGATCTTGTTGTGGGCCTGTGTTTGACCTTTACACATGCCAATTTTTTAAATTCCCATACACAGGCTCATGGTGGAATCACTGTGATAGAGGTTTGTAGACCACTATAAAGCAAAGCATCCTGTGTATTATATTGGAATTGACTCTTAGAACTTATGCATGTTAGATAAGTGTATTATAACTAGGCTTGTTCTTTAAAAATAGTTTAGACACAATCTATAAGTTGCCCTTGAACTCACTTGTAGATCATATATGTTGCACCACCAGGCCCAACTCCTCAGTACCCATTTGAAGGTGAAGAATAATGTTGAAAGTTTGGTTACTGAAAATGTTCCTCTGATCTCTGCATTTCAGGGCCACAATTGAGAAGAATTAGAGTTTTCCAGTCATTTTCAGATTTAACTAAAACATTTAGTCAGTAATGTAAGAAAACAGACATGCTAAACTTCTTTGACTTTCAGCTGAGCTTAGGTCTCTCCCTTAAGTTATTACCTACCCTGAAGTCAGAGGTATGTACTGAGGAAAAGGCTTAAGTGCAGCAAAATTAGGTTACATGTCACATGTGACTGGTAAAAGGCTTACTGGATTCTATTATAGGAACACTATTTCTACTATATAATTGATTATTATGTGCACTCAATTGCATTACCCATGGTCCAAAAAATATCACCTCATATTAAGAAGTTTTCATCATGTTTAATGTCCCATAATTAGATTTCCATGGTTTTCTAGGACCCCAAAGCACCCAAAAACCTATTTTCCAATGCAAATCTATAATATTGAATTTAAACTGTGACTAATTTACCAGGGTGTTCTCTCTCTCTCTCTCTCTCTCTCTCTCTCTCTCTCTCTCTCTCTCTCTCTCTCTCTCTCCATATATATATATATATATATACATATATATGTATATACATTATAATCAACTTTCACATATTCCCATTCATAATGACCTCAAATAAAACAAAATACCTAGGAATGAATCTAAGCAAAGAAGTGAAAGTCCTCTGTAGTGAGAGATCTAAGTATACACCTGTGGCACTGATCACACCCATTTGGGCATGATCACAGGTGCTACCTGAGGTTGGGGATTGAGGCTGGGTTGGACAGACTCATGCTCTCTTGATGCTGGTTGGGTCACAGGGAACAGCCTTGGAGGAGTCTTGGAGCTGGAACCTGAGGCTGCTACCTGCCTCTTGTGTAAGTGTAATCTCTCCGAATAAACTGTACTGAGTCTAGTGAATCTTGAATTCCATTTGATATCTGGTGTCAAAAGTGGGACCCATAGAGTTGCCATTGTCCCGTTTCAGCAGGAAATAATTCTAAGAATACAACACCCCCTTTCCCTACTATTGGCATTAAGGGATAATTTGCATCTGCATAGGGTTGGTTTTTAGTTGTTTAGGGTTGGCTATGGACGTAGTTGTTTAGATTTGGGTATCTCTTTTGAGAAGTTTAGGATATCGATGGGAGAGGTATGGTTAGGATGGAATATAGGTAGATTAACATATCTTTTTGTGAACTACCTTAGTAATTATTAGCTATAGACAACTTATATTGTTATAGATTTTCATATTATGTAACTTATGCACAGTCAAGTTTGTATTCCTTTCTTGGATAATTTGTTTATTATATTTTGTCACATTTTGTAAGGTCTTCCTCCTATTTATGATGTTTGGTGCACAAATATCCTTATCATATTCTATGTGTATATGCTTTTACATATGTTTAAGATATTTTGTATGTTGATACAGTTTAGGATATTTTAATCATGTTGCACTATATAGTTCTACCTCTGATTAAGACATTTCAATTCTACCTCTGTTTTAGAGATTCACATATATGTGTGTATATAGTCATATTGATAGAATCATGGTCCCTGCTAAATTATTTTTGGAAGCTTAAGCCATTGTATAACTAGGTTCCCAAGAATTATAGATATTTTCACCACATGCATTATATGTATGAGATTAATCAGACATAGATTTTGATCTTCAAACACTTCATAGAGCTACAGAATATGACATTTAAATGTTTTAGTATTAGTATTCTATTGGATTGAGCCACAATTGCTCCTGTCAGCACCAAGCTATTCCTGAGAATGTGTTGGGCACTGATGTCACTCCTTCTGGAGTTCATTCTCTCCTCAGCTAATGGTCTCTTGGGCAAAGAACTGCCTCCACCTTGGCCACTGACTTTAGACATGCTGTCCTACTATGCTTGCAGGAGGTAATTTAGAACACTGCTAAACCTTGCCAAGTTAGGGTAAGACAGCCTTTCTACCTCCCTGCTTCTGTGTTGGTCAGTCAGATACCACAGGCCGTAGCCAAAGCTGGTTGCCCGTATGCTGCTGTGAGACTTTGGGTGACTGTCCAGGTAACCTGCTGTTTCTGTCTTCACTGCACCTTTGGAAGTTACCCATCTTCACTTCCTGCCTACTTTAGTATTATTATCTTCCTTCTCAGGTCTTTGACAAGGTTGAAGATTAGACTCATGATTATTGTTTTCTCTCCCTAGATAGAAGTATTAGATACAAGACTTAAACTCTCCAGCTTAGCACAACTCTATAGTAATCTCTGTTATGCCTTTACCCTAGGACTGGATGTGTAGTCCTTGCCGTTTGCTCTTGTTGCTTCACTGGCAATAGGTCTTCATGTGTGTATGTTCTTACTTTTTCTTCTCCTGGAGCATACTTGATATTTGCTATCTTTGTATATAGTTTTGCATCAAGTCTAAATCTTCTCTTTAGACTAAAAGGGGAATTCAGAAAGAGATCTAACTACACACCTGTGGTGCTGACCACACCCATTTGGGCATGGTCACAGGTGCTACTTGAGATGGGGGATTGAGGCTGGGTTGGACAGACTCATGCTCTCTTGCTGCTGGTTGGGTCACAGGGAACAGTGTGGGAGGATCCTTGGAGCTGGAACCTGAGGCAGGCACCTGCCTCTTGTGCAAATATGATCTCTCTGAATAAACTTCATTTAATCTGTACTGAGTCTAGTGAGTCTTGATTCCCATATGATAATCCTCTACAATGGAAACTTTAAATCTCTAAAACAAATGGCATAGAGAAAGACACTAGAAAATGGAAAACATCTCATGCTCATAGATTGGTAGAATTAATGTTGTCAAAATGCCATTTCAGCATGTTATATATAGATTCACTGTAATACCAATCAAAATCCCTATTTCTTTCTTACAGATTTAGAAAAATTTATTTAAAATTCATATGAAACTACAAAAGACTCCATATAGATGAAATAATTGAACAAAAAGAGCAATGCTGAAGGATTACCATTGCAGATCTAATGATATATAACAGAGCCATAGTACTATAATTAATATAGTACTGATACAAAAATAGACATGTAGACTAGTGGAGCAAAATTAAAGACCTAATCATGAGTATACATAACTTCAGTCAGGAGTATACATAATGTCAGAAGAGAAAGCATCTTTAATTGTACTAGGCAACCTAGATGCTCACATGCAGAAGAATGAAATTAGATTCATATTTATCACTTTGCACAGAAACTAACCCCAAATACATAAATGGTCTAAACATGAAATTGAAAACACTGAGAATGCTAGAAGAAAATATAAGCAACGGCCTACATGATACAGATTTAGCAAAGAACTTCCTGGATAGGAATGAATTTACCCAAGAAACAAAGCCAATAATTGACAGTGAGATTTCATAAAACCAAAATGCTTCTGTACAGCTAAAAAGAAAAGTAAACCAAGTGAAGACTGACTGGGTCAGTTGACAGCTTGTAAAATCCATGCTTACCACTAATAATATACTGGTTAAATTAAGATCATTTCTTCCAAAAAATTATACATTCCCTTCCTTCAGTGGCTGGCCTATTGTCACAGTGTGAATAGGGTTAGTGATGAGAGTGATGGTGGTTGACAGGATGGTACTCTCACACCTCGACTATATCCTCGTGTTTTTGTTTCCATTTTATCTGTTTGTGTGTCTTAGAAGTGATGTTTCTCTTCTCCTAGCATAAGATAAAGGCAACTGGCATCCTACCTGCTAACTCAACCTACGTCCCTAGCACTTTTATGAAAAGAAAGAAAAATACAACAAAGCAAAAATCTAATTCCAGAAAATTATTTTTATCAAGATACATAGTGGAGAAAAATGAAATCTGTTGATGTTTGTAGCCAGAGAATCAAAAATTAGAGTGAAGAAGAAAGGAATAAAGACAGGAAAACAAATGTGGGTTGATGTATTTGATACCAGCTGAATATTTTAAGGAGATGTGGAAGGTAGTTCCATGAAAGAAACAGTCTAATGAATGTTTGGATATTATACTTTTTCTTAATTGGACCTGAGGCTGAATGGTTGACATCCACATAGAAGTAACATCATATGTTTTGGTCTTCAGTTTCCTCTCCTGACTCATTCTGAATGTTTCTTATAATCAAAGCAGAATTTTTCTTTGTTGTAAAGTTGAAAAAGAAATAAGCATAAAGGTAATTCATCTACACTTCAAAAAGTTAAAATCAGTTTTTAAATGCTGAAAGTCATTCTAAAAGCAAGGGGTGAGTTTTAGTGATTTGATCTGTAGAAGGTCAAACCCTTTAATCACAAGGTCTAACTGGTATATGGTTACTAAGTTGTGTCTCTCTTCCTGATAATTATTGTGGATAAATCATTAGATTTAGTTCTTCGTGGTCTCATTACTTGGTAATAGGCCATTTTAAAAAGAAAAACAAACAAAAAACCTAAAAGAGATAACTATCTCTCCTTGATCCTGGTTTTAGCTAAGTAACCCACTAAATTGATAGACTACACAAAAAGTATTCAAATGAAAAAAGAAAAACTGTCCCCATTGACTGGACAGTGGTAGAATCTGTTGACAGAGATAAATAACACCAACAATGTTAGAATCTTTCCCATTTTTCCTTTTCTCCTTTTACAAAGTTGAAATGTGTGTGTAGTTATAGCAAGGGCTGAGAGTGTGCTCAATCAATGAATTGGTAAGCTATCATGTTTAATATTTTGCTTTTGTTTCTATTTGATCAAAATAAAGTTTTGTAGAAAAGGATAACACAATAATGCACAATGTTAGAGAAAATATTACAAAACCACATCTCTGGTTACTATTTTGTGAGGTAAAATGAATTTTTAAGTGGAATATATATATAGTATATTGATAAATATGTGTATAAGTGTTTTGGGTTTTTTATTTCTGTGAAGAAACATCATGACCATGACAACTCTTATAAAGAAAACATTTAAGTGGGGTGGCTGGCTTACAGTTTCTTATATTAAGTCCATTGTTATCGTGTCAGAGAGCATGGTAGTATGCAGTGTTGCTAGAGCTGAGAGTGCTATATCTTGCAGGCAACAGAAAGTCAGCTGACTGTCACATGATGGGAGCTTTAGAAAAAGAGAGCTCAAAGCCTGCCTCCAAAGTGACAAACTCCTCCAACAAGGCCATACCTCCTAATAGTGACATTCCCTTTGGGGGGGCATGTTGTTTTTTCAAACCACCACAGTGAGTTAATACTGATTCAGAAAAGGATGATGGGTGGAGTGATTGTAAGAATAACCAACAAGAATCTGGTCTATATATAATCTTTTTCCTGAGTGTTTTTTTTTCTCTCAGGAAATGGCTGAAAAACTACAAAAGTTAACAGAGCTCATTGATGGAAAAAGAGTTCTGTGACTATTTGGCTAAAGTGCTCAGATCCTAAACTTTGGTTTAAAAAATTCCTGAAGACCCTATCACTCCCTACCATCAGGCTTGTGTTTGTATGTTTATATATGACTAGCAACCAAGTAGATGAGTGACACTGACAAAATACCTTACTTCATTTTTCTTATAATGGTTTCTTTCCTGTGCCCTTATTTACAAACCAGTAATACTGTGTATTACATCCTGGGTAAGCATTTATAGAGGTTAATCTGTTCTCCAAGACAGATAAACTTGCTAGAACACTAAATTATGGGCATTTGAATTTTTTACAGATGTCTGGAATTCCATCCACTAACCATTACTATTGCCTTGGAAGTCTAAGTTGGAATTTGGAAGAATGTCTTATCTGAAATATAAGTAAATTTATGTATATTTCCATGAAGAGACACAGGAGAAAATAGGCTATATTCATTTATTAAAAATCCTACCACATGCTGTACAGGATAGAGTAGAACTAGAAGAATGAAGTAATACAGAAATAGAGAGGAGAAATAAATGGGGTGTAGAAAGGTTTAAACAGGGAGAAAGCAGGGACTGAAGAATATGAGGGAATGGAAAGAGTGTTGTCTTAGTTATTGTTCCAATGTTGTAAAGAGACACTATGACCAAAGCAATTATTATAAAAGAAAGCATTTAATTGGAGGCTTGTTTATAGTTTCAGAGTGTTAGTCCACTATCATTATTGTAGGAACATGGCAGCATGAAGGTGGGCATGATGTTATAGAAGTAGCTGAGCGCTGCATCATGATCTACAGGCAGAAAGAGTTAGACTGGGTCTGGTGTGGACTTTTGAAAAGTCAAAACCCATACTCAGTGACACACTTCCTCCAACAGGGACACACCTCTCAATCCTTCTTTAATTTAAATTTATTTAAAATTTAAATTAGAAACAAGGTTGCTTCACATGTCAATTCCAGGTCCTTCTCCATTTCCCTCCTCTCCTCTCGTGCCCTCCCACCAACCCCCCAATGCCCCCTGATTTCCCCAGGGAGAGTGAGGCCCTCCATGGGGGTGTCCATAGTCTGTCATTTCATCCAGGGCAGGGCCTAGACCCTCCACCAAGAGTTCAGGGTGAGAGTGCATCTCACATTGTTGGATGGGAGTTCAAAGTCCATGTGTATACATGGGATAAATACTGATCTACTACCCAAGGCTCAATAAATTACCTAGGCCTCCTCACTGACATCCACATTCAGGGGGTCTTGATCAGTCCCATGCTGTATTCCCAGGCATCAGTCTGGGATTCAAGAGCTAACCCTTGTCAGGCCAGCTGTTTCTGGGGGTTAAACCAGCCCAGTCTTAATCCCTTTGGTCATCAGTCCTCCCTCTCTTTCACTGGATTTCTTGAGTCAGCTCAGTGCTTAGCAGTAGGAGTCTGCGGCAGGCTACAAGACCAACTCAAGAAAATCAGTAGCCCTACTGTATACAGATGATAAAAGGGCTGAGAAAGAAATCAGAGAAACATCACCCTTTACAATTGCCACAAACAACATAAAATACCCTGGGGTAATGCTAACCAAACAAGAGAAAGACCTGTATTTCAAGAACTTTGAGTCTTTAAAGAAGGAAATTAAAGAAGTCCTAAGAAAATGCAAAGATCTCCCATGCTCTTGGATAGGTAGAATCAATATAATAAAAATGGCAATCATGCCAAAATCAATCTACAGATTCAATGCTATCCCCATTAACGTACCAGCACAATTCTTCACAGACCTTGAAAGAACAATAATCAATTTTGTATGGAAAAACAAAAGACCCAGGATAGCCAAAACAACCCTGTTCAACAAGGCAATGTTCGGAGGCATCACCATCCCTGACTTCAAGCTCTATTATAGAGCTACAGTCCTGAAAACAGCTTGGTATTGGCACAAAAATAGACAGGTAGATCAATGGAATCAAATTGAACACCCTGATATTAACCCACGCATGTATGAACATGTGATCTTTGACAAAGAAGCTAAAAATATACAATGGAAAAAAGAAAGCATCTTCAACAAATGGTGCTGGCATAACTGGATGCTGGCATGTAGAAGACTGCGGATTGATCCATGTCTATCGCCTTGCACAAAACTTAAGTCCAAATGGATCAAAGACCTCAACATAAATCCAGCCACACTGAACCTCTTAGAAGAGAAAGTGGGTGGTATCCTTGAATCAATTGCTACAGGAGACAGTTTCCTGAACATAACACCAGTAGCACAGACAGTGAGATCAACAATAAATAAATGGGACCTCCTGAAACTGAGAAGCTTCTGTAAGGCAAAGGACACAGTCAGCAAGACAAAAAGACAGCCCAAAGAATGGGAAAAATATTCACTAACCCCACATCTGACAGAGGGCTGATCTCCAAAATTTACATAGAACTCTTAAGAAGCAAGTCTCCAAAACACCAAAGGATCCAAAAGAGTGGCTACAGAACTAAATAGAGAGTTTTCAATAGAGGAGTCTAAAATGGCTGAGAGGCACTTGAGAAAGTGCTCAAATCAACATCCTTAGCCATCTGGGAAATGCAAATCAAAACAACTCTGAGATACCATCTCACTCCTGTCAAGATGGCTAAAATCAAAAACACCAACGACAATATATGCTGGAGAGGATGTGGTGAAAGGGGAACACTCTTCCACTGCTGGTGGGAGTGCCAACTGGTTCAGCCACTTTGGAAATCAGTATGGAGATTCCTCAGAAAAATGGGAATAAACCTTCCACAAGATCCAGCAACTCCACTCTTAGGCATATATCCAAAAGATGCCCATTCATACAACAAAGATGTCTGTTCCACTATGTTCTTAGCAGCATTATTTGTAATATCCAGAACTTGGAAGCAACCTAGATGCCCCTCAACCGAAGAGTGGATAGAGAAAATGTGGTACATTTACACAATGGAGTACTATTCAGCAGAAAAAAAACAATGGATTCTTGAAATTTGCAGGCAAATGGATGGCACTAGAAGAAACTATCCTGAGTGAGGTAACCCAGTCACAAAAAGAGAAACATGGCATGTGCTCTCTCATATATGGATTTTAGACATAGATCTGGGGAGTGCCAGCCTACAATCTCATGGCCAGAGAGTCTGGGAAACAGAACCTTCATTCAGTGGCTGATGGAACCAGAGACCTCTCAATCCTTCTAATCCTTTCCAACAGTTCTACTTCCTGGTGACTAAGCATTCAAATATATGAGCCGATGGGAACCATTCTTAAAACTACCACTAGGGTTGACTAAACAAAGGTGGATGAAAAGCTACATGGAGACCTACTATCATGGGAGGGGGATAAGTGATGATGGGATGAGAGTAATCATATTTACTATGTGTTTTTGTGGAAGATTCAAAGAAGAACATTGATAATGAAGTGTCCCCAGCACATGTAACTGTTTTTCAATAATAAAAATTCAGTTCAATGCAATGATTGTATTTGTATCAACTCTTTCTTTAAACTAGATTCGAATTATAGTAATTTTCAAAGGGTTAAAGCCACAAGAAAATATAGACAAGGATAATAAAAATAGAAATAAAAGTTTCAAACCTGCAAATACATGGTCAAGAAGCAGAAAATAAATCTGTCTTGGCTATGAAGGAAATTTTATCTCTAACAAAGCACCTGAGAAGTGGAAATACTTGGGGCTAGAGATGGAGGTCTGGGATTGTTGGAGGAAAAAGGGATGCGAAATAATGTACTTGGTAAGGAAAATGTCTTGAACATTGAAATTTGATTTTCAAGTTACTGAAGACATCCATTTCCTGGAAGGGTTCACCACCTCAAATCCGTACTTAGGGCTCTTTGCTCTTTATGATTTTATCATATGTAGTTCATGCGAAGGGATGAAGTTACCTACACTGGGTTTTGTCTTCTTATCTGCTTTTGGGGAAAACTTTGACAACCCTCATTAAACATTGACCTCTAATCTCATGAATGTGTTGTTTGTGCCACTGCTATTCAGGGGAGACAGAAAAAAGTGATTAGAATATTTGAATTTTCATTAACTTTATCTCTGTTGGATTGCTAAGAACAACACCATCATATGCATTTTTAAAGATGAAGCTGTTTTCATATTAGTCATTGATTTTATAATAAAACGAGAATATGAAAAGCTGGCATGCTACATAAATTCAAACACAAGTGACAAAAGTGTAAGGTGGACCTCAGTGCAAAGGAAAATAAGAAAAGCTATAGTCATTCCTGTAGACTTGCCTGTAGTACTTGATAAGAAGTGTGGGGATGGTGGGCAGACAGACTGATTTCTTCTTCACAAAGTATTTGAACTTGATATCTTGCTGCCGGTCAGTGTCAGACAGAAGAAACAGTGAAAGGAAACACATTCCTCACATAAATTTCCCAATGCTTTCGTTTCTGTTGTTTTATTCTGGGATCAGACATCAGAACACACTCTCACATTCTCTCCTTTCTGCTGCTCCCTCCAGCCTTCTCTTCTTTCCTCTTTCCCTTCCCAGTTCTCCTCCTCGCTTTGCCTCTTTTCCTCTTTTTTCTTCTCCCCTCCCTTTCCCCATTCTTCACTTCCTTTTCCTTTCATTCATTTCCTCCTTCCCCTCTCTCCCCCACCTCTTTCTCCCCTTCCTTTTCTTTTCTTTCCTTTCCCTTCTTATTGTCAGCTTTTTAGCTGAATAAAAATATTTTATTTTCTGAAAAATACCATAGAAATTAAAAAGACAAAGGACAAACATGAAAAAATTCAATTTCTACACTGACATAAAACTAACTTGTTCATATTTCAGAGTTTTACATTTCAATTAATGAAAATCCAATAATAATTGCATAAGTAAAAACTAATAAAAACCAAAGGACAGGTAGGTGTTTTAGCATCTTTATCAAAATTATAAATTTCCAGGCTCTGTATCTAATTCTATGAAGGTTTTAACTTCTTTACTTGGTAATTTATTTAAGATAATATAGGAAGTGTTTATAGAAAATATTTTATGGTTCTTCTTGTTTTTCAGATACCAGGTGTATTTGGGGTGGTATGGAATAGACGGCTCTTTCTTCACATGTAGTGTCTTCCTGCCCAGGAGAGGGCACTGTCATGGCACACAGCTTGCCTTGCTCTACACACTCACACACAGGAGATGAGATAGGAAGAGTAAAGGCGGAAACCCCTTTCCAACTATATTTCTATAATAAAACTTTAAATTTGCCTTTACAATGACTAATTATTTATAACATAAAAATAGCACAAAAGAGTTCTTTAATAGTTGAGAGTTTGAGCTTGTTTTATATTTTATAATACTGGATATTTACAAATATACATAGGCACATATTTGTATATATGCAGGGCACTATGGATCATAGACTATCTCTAAGACAATAATATTTTAATAGGTCAAATATATGACCAGCATTATATTATTTTATTGTGCATACTTGTTGAGTCTGTTCTGAATTTTGTTATATAAGGTATCTTAGAGATTTTTCCCCTGGTAAAAATGTATAATAAATCCACCATTTTTGAAGCTTCAAAAAACTGATACATAACAACACAAATAGAACATATTTATGGGGTACCATATGCTGTCTCCATATGTGCATACATTATGTATGTTTAACTATTCATCACTGCGGAATGCAGCACCATGTTAGAATATAAGATAAGTTATTTAATCAGCTTTTGCATTATCGTTTTATTGTAGATCTATGTATTCCTGACAACCTTTTGCTAATACAATGTTAGGATAGTTATCCTTTTGTGTGTCCAATTTTCAGTATATTACCAAGTAATGAGATAATTTCTTATGGTTATTATATATAGAATTTATTATAATTCAATAAAGATTATAAAATATCTATTCTTAGGGTTTGTGGTGGTTTGAATGAGAATGGCCTCCTTTGGCTTGGTCATCAGGGAGTGACTCTATTTAAGAGAGATTAGGAAGTATGGCCTTGTTTGAGAAAATGTGTCACTGTAGGTGAGCTTTGGGATTCCAAAACCTCAAGCCAGGCCTAGTGTCTCACCCTTCCTGCTGCTTATGGATCCGAATGTAGAACTCCCAGCTACTTCTCCAAGACCTGTTTTCCTGCCACTCTGCTTCTTATTATGATGATCATAATGGACTGAATCTCTGAAACTGTAAGTCAGCCCCAACTAAATGCTTTCCTTATGAGTTGCCATGGTAATGGTGCCTCTTCACAGCAATAGATTACTGGCTAAGACATAGCTATACTAATTTTCACTTTTTAAACTAATATTAGAGTTTCATTAATTGAGGTATAAGATTCTGATATGCAAACAAATTACATGTCAGTAGAAAAATTCAGTTTTTCCCTGTTTGCTCTTTGTCTTTTATTTTATGGTATTTTGGAGAAAATATATAGTGTTTATGCATCTAAATTATCTTCTGAGTATCTGAAATTTCTGTTCATAAAAATACAGAAATAATGACTTAGTTTAGTACTTTTAGACTAGTTTTGTATTTAAATGCCTGATGTAGTTTTGTTTTGTTTGTGTAAGACAAAAGTTATAAATAATTTTATATGTATGTTTCTATTTATGTTAAATTATCTTCCGATACTTGATTGAAGTAACATGTTTATCATACTAAATTTCTGTGTATGTTAGATCTAATAATTGTTTTTTGATTTTGCATAAACATAGTTATTATTGAAGACAGGAAAAGATAATGGCTAAGATCCTTGTAGTGCAGTGGTTTTTAATACCTTCTTAATGTTGTGACTGTTTAATACAGTTTCTCATGTTATGGTGATCCCTCCAACCATAAAAGTTGATCTACGTCACAGCTGTAATTTTTCTACTATTGTGAATCATAATTTAAATATCTGGTATGCCAGATATCTGAAAAGTGACCCCCAAAGGAGTCATGACCCACAGACTGAAAGCCACTACTGCAATGACTGTTTTTCCTTAGATACACAAATTGGAACAGCTTTCACACAACAAACTACCTTCACAGCAGTTAAAGGAGTGAGGGAAGAGATATTGGTACCTTATGATAATAGGAGAAGATTCACTGAACAAGGAGGGAAGGAAAGGTTTCCTGAGTCACCCTTCTTCCACCCCTAAGTCTCCTGGAAAGAAATGTGTATCACTTAATGAAGGGGTAAGAATTACAGCCTTAGACTCTAGGGTGTATCATGTCTGCCTCTGTGAAATCAGTGCCAGACAGGCCTACAAATGGTTGCCCTGGGCCAGAACTCTGAGACTGTGACACAGGGACTCTATTGAGCCAGAAAGCTGGCTGCCTCCATCACTCTTCTAATCTTGAACTGAAAAGCTGGAAGCAAGATTCAGTCCCTTAGGAAACAGAAAGCTATTTCTTGGATCTTAGTCCAAAGAGTATTACTCAATACCTGGAGGCAAAACCAAAGCCCTATACAGAAGCCAAGTAGAAATAAATCCTCCAGACCTGACGCAGTTCTGACCTGTATGCTTGAGGGTCTGTATAATTTCCAGTTTTCATGTGGACCTGGGATACTCCTCCAGATCATATAGATTCCCTTAGGAATACTCAGCTTAGGTCAGTCTTGGTGGCCAGGGTACTTTCCCACCACCTGTCCCCCAACCTCAGGCAGCGTAGCTTTTCTCAGGCCATTGTTTCCAGACAGAGGCCCTTGATACGCTGTAACACCAGACAGACACATGGGTCTCTGTAGGACTGATGAAGTGTTTCAGGTCACTGTCAGCTGTAGTATAGGTTTGGGTATAGCCATGAGACTGCAGGTGTCCCTTGCTATGAAAATGTTTTGATAAACTAATGATCAGGAATCAAACATCAGCTTCCATAGGTGAAATGCTCTAGAAAGATTCTGGGGAGACCAACTGCATACCTGTCAAGTGATTCTCAATCCTTGAGTGCAGGGTGGGGCAACTTGCACAAGGCAGTGGCCAGGGAAGAAGTGATAGGAAAGGTGGCTGATGTTATGATCATCCAGGAATAAGTCAGATCTCTGTGTGCACCATTTATTTGATTGTCGTGGTTTTATAATTTTATAGTGTTAAGTAAATTTTAATATTAGGCCTCTTCAAATCTGCACAGATACATATAAATATAATAGTCCTTATTCTAATATAAATTCCATTTACATTAGATACAAATTATTGATGTAGTAAGAAATGGCAATTTATGCTTTTATTGACAGAAATATTTGCATAAGCACCTAAAATGTACAAAAATCTTGTGAAACATTCCAGTTTTGTAATGATTCAAAATCAGTTTAGAATGATTGTACATATAGTAAGTATTCTACCTTGCTTTCTGTTGCTGTAATAATATGTATGATCAAAAGTAACTAGAATAAAAAATTATTTTACATTTTAAGCTCATCATTGAGGGATGCCAAGAAAAGAAATTCAAGACAGGAGCTTATAGCAGAAACCACAGAGGAAGGCTGCCTATTGCATGTTCAGCTACTCTTCTTATACAGCCTGGTCCCAGGTGCCTTGAGAGGTCCAGTCACAGTACATCTCTAGTCCTGTCATTCTTTTTTTTTAATCATTTTTTATTTTAATTTTAAATAGCTTGTTTTACATGTCAATCCCAGTTCCCTCTCCCTCCCCTCTTCCCGCACTCCCCTTCCCCCCTTCCTCCCACCCTATTGCCAAATCCTTCCACATAGGGGATATCTAGAGTCTGTCATTTTACTCTTGGTAGGGTCAAGGCACTCCCCTAAGAGTCCAGGCTGAGAGAGCATCTCTCTTTGTGCTATAGGCTCATGAAGACAGTTTGTATACCAGGGATAGACACTGATCCACAGCTCAGGGCCCCATAGGTTGCCCAGGCCTTCTCACTGACACTCACATTTGGGGGATCCAGATCAGTCCCATGCTGGCCTCCCCACTGTCGGTCTGGGGTCCAAGAGCACTCCCCTGTTCAGATCAGCTGTCTCTGCTGGTTTTGCCAGCCCATTCTTTGCCAATTTGCTCATCATTCCTCTCTCTCTGTCACTGGGTTCCTAGGGTTCAGTTTAGTGATTAGTTGTGTGTTTGCCTCTGCTTCCATCAGTCACAGGATGAAGGCTCCCGGATGGTTATAGACATCAAGTTCATTATCAGGAATGGGCATTCGAGGTAGTCCTGTCATTCTTACCTCTTCTTTTACCACCTGCCTTCCACTCTCTTCTTATTCATTCATTTGCTGGAGGCCACAGATGCTGCCTGTCTTCTTTTTGTAGGGACCCTCAATGGTTTGTGTCTTCTTTATTGCTGCAAGTAGCAATCAAGGACCTGGGATGTGATAGGTGGAGAAGTCGCATGTAAATATTATTTAACTTTAACTTAATGTAAACCTAAATATAAATGGCCATATATTGGCTTACCTCTCCTTCCCTCCAGTCTTTCCCACAGCCTTAACACACCTCCCTCTGCATTCCTGATGCTTCAATCATTTCTAAGGTAACTTAAACAACAACAACAATAACAACAACAACACATTCTTCTGTTTCCAGGCTCCCACATTTGCTTTATTTCTTCCCATATCCTAGTTTTCACTTGCTTAGAATGTGGGACTCACAGAATAATGTTCACTCTATGCTGGACAATGTTTAAGGTTATGTATGGGCAAGACATGCTTTTTCTTCTTCAAAGCTTTAGGGAAGGGACTCCAAGATTAAAAACAGAGGACCAAGTTACCAGTGAAGTTCTCTAGAAGAAAAGGGAATTTTAAATGATTCTGAAGCGTGTTGGGTTCTGTTCCTCAGGTTTTCTTCTGCAGAACCTGAAGGAATTAAACATCACCATTGTCATTTTTTCTGCAAAGACATCATGGTTCTCATTTGTTTTGTAAATTCTTTGCTTCCATGTAGTGAATTTCTAGTCTATTCCATTAATCTCTGCTCAGAGGGTCTTAAATGCATATTATTACTTTTCAAAGTTACCTCAAGGTATGTTTCTTAAAAAGTATACAACAATGTGAGATCTCTAGTTAACAGTTATTGTGTTATAGAAATTAAAGCTAAAAGTATTTTAATTTGTAGTCATTCAACAGTTTAAAAGAGGAGCAACTATGTTGCCAGTCAGAAGGAAAGTCAAATGGATTATTTAGCAATTCTGTACATCTCCTTCTGAAAGATTATTCAAATCCATTCTCACAATACGTGGGTTTTTCTGTCATGACTAGCTCACAGCATTCAATGAAAAGACTCTTGCATTTGCTCCAATGGGTGTCCAGCCACTGCTTATGCAAATGGAAGCACTTATTCTGGGGGCCCAAGAAGAAAACCCCACACAATTGCATAAGTAGCTATAAATCCTTCCTCAGACCTTTGCCTTTCCTATTCATGACTTTGTTCTGCATTCAGTAATGACCCTTTGCATGATAAGGAGCAAGCAGTATGCAAAATGTAACTTTGCAAAGGGAGGGGCAAGAAGCCAGAAGGGAGCTCAGGCTAAAAGATGATTTGATTTAGGTTTTTCAATAATGGGAGCCTAGAAACAAAATCAAATTGGCAATCTGTCTTTCCTTAAAACTAAAAACTAGTAAAGGCATTTGCCCTTGCCATATTTGCTGTCTTCAGTATTTTCAAATAGTTTGGATTAAACTCTTTTTAACATTGCAGGGTTCACCAGTTCAAATACTGTGACCGGCCCCATATAAATCTTGTTTGTAAAAGTAAGATTTCTGTCTTTCCCATTTGTTGTGTAATGGATTTTCCTCCTTCCATTACACCCCATGGTCTTGTGATCAATTCTTCAACACAATGCTAGTGCCATGACAAGATGGTTCCATCCACTAATCACTAAGCCATTACAGTGCATAATTCTACTCTGTGGTATGAAATTCAATGCTTTCCCTTTTATTATATTACACGACAGCAGGCACAACTGAACAACAAGGGAATGTAAAACTCACCAGTTTATTTACTTAATGACAGAAGTTTTGGCCTCTTGGAAATGGGAGACTTTAAGAACAGTGGAGTAAAAATGATTATTTTATGAAGAAGAAAGGATCTGGAGAAAACAGAACAACAAGACAGCAAAAGCATGCTGAAAAGAAAGTAGTTAAAAAGAAGTCTGACATTAAAACCTAGGCCTCTAATGGTGCCCATGGCAACTCATCTGACAACTTGGTTAACAACAACAAAAATCCCATTCTCTGCTCTCAAGGATAATCCTTGCTTTTTATTTTTAATTCCTGGGAGCCATGAAAATGTTTTTTTTCTCTTCACAGTGGACTTTCTTTAGCTCTAATAAATGATAGGGGGCCAGTGTTGTTAAGACAACTAGCTGGGAAATTTGATCTTCCTTGGATGCAATTTTCACACACTGTGTAGCAGCCTGGCACTATGTGATCTGGGTGCTGAAGAGCATGAGAAAGGCTCATGGTTTAAACCTTTGATTTCTGCTGCTTCGCAGTTCTCAGGTTGAGTACAGCCTGTGCCGATCATTTCATTCTCTCTACCCATCAGTGTGACATCTGTATTACTGCCATTTTCTGGGGTTGCATTTAAAGGGTATGTTTTCACTGAAGCTATGACCTTTGCCTTCTCATTTGAAACACCACTCCCCTGGTAAAGCTTATTTCTCAAGAGCTATATGCTATGATCAGGGTGTGGTTCCAATATTAGAGTTGGTTTCATTGTAGCCCAAGTACTATAGCTGTGTGGCTTACAGAGCTCTGTTTTCAGGAAAACACTGCTGAGACTGCCTTGTGTCAGTGGGACTTCTTGATAGTTCATACAGACTTTGCTCAAGCTTTAAGGTGTGAAGTGAGAGGCTGGAGGGATTTCTCAGTGGTTTAAACACTGGCTGCTTTTCCCCAAGTTTGATTTCCAGCATCCACATGGAGTTTCACAACCATCAGTAATTCTAGTTCCAGGAGATCCTATGTTCTCTTCTGACATACAAGGACACTAGACATGTGACACATAGGCATCTTTTCAGACAAAACATCCACATATATAAAATAAAGTGGTAATTGAGAAGAATTATTATATTTCCACTAATCTATTTTAAATTGCAATATTAATTTCAGGCATTCTAGAGCACATTTAAGCTCTTTGTTATTTTTGCTTTCAGGTAGAAGTACTCATATTCAGTAAAATCAGCATGAATCAGGAATAAAGTTTTTCTTTTGTGCTTTAGAGAGAAATTTTCAAGAATATTTATTATCTAAGACCTTCAGACTGCTCATAATTTCCCAAAGTTTTGAGATTTTTTTTTGATAGGATCATTTTTCCCCACATCAAGGACAGTTGAGCACTTGTTCTATGGCAGGTTCATTTAAATAGATTGTTATTCTTTTTATAGACACATAATGTAATAGTTTGCACTCATTTAATGTGAAGACAAATATTAAGCAAGCGTTCAATGTCACATGAGCTGCAAGCAACTGCAAGGGCTAAACTTGATTGTCAATGCAGTGAGATTTAGAATCACCTAGGAAACAATATTCTGTGGCTGTCTTTGAGGGAGTTTGCAGAGAAAGTGCCCTGTATGTGGGGGCTGGGACATTATTCCATGGGCTGTGTCTCAGGGAGAGTGAAAAGGCAATCTCAGACTCTTCATTCTCTTCGTCTTGGCTGCAGAGCAGGGTGACACTGCCAGTGATCTTGTCAATCATCCAAGGGAACTCCTCTTAGGGTTCACAGTATAATTAATAAGCAAATTAAACAGGAGTGTGCTGGTTCGAATGAAAATGGTCCCCACAGGCTCATGTACTAGAATGCTTGATCCCCATTTGATGTAATTTTTGGGGATGGACTGGGAGGTGTGTCTTTGTTAGAGGAGTTGTGTTACTGGGAGTGGGCTTTGAGATATCAAAGGCCTATGCCATTCCCAGTTAGTATTTTCCTTGTGCTTGTGGACCAGGGTATAATCTCTTGGCTCCAGCTTTATGCTTGCCTTCCTGCTGCTGCCATACTTCCAACCTTAATGGTCATGGACTGTGACCCTGAGCTCCAAATTAAATGCTTTCTTTTGTAAGTTGCTTAGCTTATGATGATTTATCAAAGCAACAACAACAACAAAAGTAACTAAGATAAATAGGCTCAAATGGAAGCTCAAGAACAATTTTATTTGTGTTCAAAAGCAAAGACACTATGGGAAACAAGTTGCAAATCTGAACAGGTTCCCTGTGAATGGGGGAGAGATGGAAGGAAGAAAAGCCATGTCGCTTAACCTGGCATGGAGGTCAGCTGCAAGACAGACAAACATCCACAAGGAAATTGGGGACAGGGGTAGAGAAAGAGACTTTCCTCAGGTAGCATGGAATCCAAAATGTTAAGGAAAGCATGTTTACAAAAGACAGTGTTTTCACGCCGGGCAGTGGTGACGCACGCCTTTAATCCCAGCACTCGGGAGGCAGAGGCAGGCGGATCTCTGTGAGTTCGAGGCCGGGCTGGACCGATAGCCTCCAAAACAATACAGAGAAACCCTGTGGCTACACGGCATCTCCCTCTTGAGTCTCTGTGTTTCTCTTTCCACAATTCTCCTAGTCTGGTAGCCCCACCTACATTTCCTGCCTGGCTACATCCTACGTTTCCATTGGCCAAAAGAGCTTTACTCATCAATCAATAAGAAAAACATATATTCACAGCATACAGAAGGACATTTCCCACCAAGGAAACATGCCTCCAGGTGATCCAGTTGGTATTCTTAACTCTAGTTCATCAGTTCTTGGTGTAATTCTTCTGCCCTGTTAGGATGAAATGGTATCTTTAAATCTAACTGTCTTTCTTTCAGCTATTACTTCCTGACTGTTAACTACCTTTTAGCTAGTTTCTCTCCTCCCAGGTTTCCCTCCTCTAAAAGGAGTTGGGTCAGGATACATGCATTCCCCTAGCATGAGGAATTGATGAGCTAGGCCTACATCAAATCTGGAGAAGCAAGCATGTGCAATTCTGTAGCGATATGTCTTTAAGAATTATACTGACTCCTGATAGACACTGCAGAGTGTTGTTGCTAAAGTTCTCCCACCTAGTAATTCCAAACACCACTTGTCATCTTTAGCACTTCAGGAAAACTGAGGATATTTTAAGTCTCAGTTTTCACTCAACAGTATCTTTCTAAACAACAGCTACTCAGAGATCTTAGCAATGACTACAGAACCAGCTACATAAAGTCTATGAGTAACTTTTGCACTTGGAAAATCCTTTGTAAATGTCAGTGGTTACTTGTTGTAGCTCAAAGTTCATAACAATTAACATTGGTTTTCTCTAATCCAGGTTTCTTCCTTCAACATACCCTTAAGTTATGATGTGTCTCTTATGCATCGGGGAAGTGAAACTGAATGGACTGTAAGTCATGAGTTTGAATATAAGGTAAACTAGATAAAGTATCTTCATTTGTTCTATTTCCAGTCACTAAGCATGGAAGTGAACAGCTGATCTCCTTTTCCTCCTCCTCTTCTGCACTCTTCCTCTCTCTTTGCTGGAGGAACTACCTACTGAGTTAAACCTGTACTGCACATGTAACCTTTTGCTCTCCTTTCTTGTTTAGTAACTGAATGGTTAACTATAGTATTATCCTAGGAGAAAGGATTTTTAAATGAGCAACTTTCTTTAGAGTTATGGAATCAGGAACTTTGGGTGATCTACAAACAAACAAACAAACAAACAATAGCATTCACATCAGAAAATCCTATTCTCCTAGAGCAGCTACCCTGGTGTCTCATTCACCTGAGGCTAAAAGACTCCTCCCACATACCCCTCTATAAACAGGGAACTCACACATAAACATTGTATCTAAAATCTTAAGCAAGATGGCTTCTGATACACAATGCATTGCTAACTGCCATAGTTTACTTCCTGTTGAAACACCATGAACAAAAACTGCCTGGGAAGTGAAAGTTTTATTTAAATTTATTGTTCACATCCCAGTACATCACAGAGGGAAGTCAGGGTCAAGGCAGGAACTAAAGCAGAGAGCATGGAGGAACACTGATGCAGGCTTGCTCCCCATGATTTGCTCAGCCTACTTTATTTTACACTTCAGGACTATCAGGCAAGCATGTAGCATTGCCCACAGTGAGATGAGCTCTCCAGTTTCAATAATCAATCAAGAAAATGCCCCACAGGCTTGCTAGGATTCTGGTCTGGTAGGGGCATTTTTTCAACAGAGGTTCCCTCTTTCCAGTAGTCTCTAGCTTGAGTCAAGTTGGCAAAACCCAAGCAACTTCTCCAATTACTGGTCTCACAAGCAGCAACTGAGCAGGACATTTTGCAATAACAAGATTACCGGCGTGGTTATTTATTTAAATTATAGACTTTCTCTGAAGTGCAAGTGGTGATCCACCTAGGGCATAGTCTGGAGATGAAATGCCATCTAGGAACCTCTGGCTCAAAAAGTCTGATATATGTGAGTTCTTTTAGTAATTACACTAACAGTAGAATTTTAAATACTTGGTCCATCTCTCACTTGAAATGAATTTTGTGAGAAATGTAAGAATTGTTTCTCATGAATTTGTTAAATCCTTTAAAATAGATCTTTTTTACAATGTGTTAAAATTTAATGTTTGTAGCTTCAGCATTTTCTTAAAGCATATTCATTTCCTAGCGCTTAAAAGAAACAGAGAGCATTAGAGCATTGTGTTTATGTAGGTTTTTTTGAATGTATGTCTTTTTATTATAAACATTGGACTTAGTAGCACTTTTGATTTATTTACTGCACTTTGTTGGAAGTCTCACAATGGCTTCCTGTGACACCAGCCACACCCAGGCCTGCTGTACCCTTTTGACTATTAGATGGGAGTTTTCTCCCACCTAGCAGGGAGAGCTAAAGGGCCTTGGACCCTCCCTGGACAGTTTATTCCTTTCCTCTCTCTCTCTGAAGATTCTCCCCACCTTGATCTTTCTTCCCTTATCTCTACTGCGTCCTAGGCACTTGTGTGAAAATGAACCTGCAGAAAGTAGGAGAAAGTCTCTTCTCTGTAGTTTGTCTGAAAGGTCTTCAGAGAAGTTTTCAAGAATGTACTAAGGAAGCAAAAAGGAAGGCAACTAAAGATAAAATAGTCATAATTATATTTAGATTAATTCTCTTTCTGGTTAGTTATTTAATCATCTAGACTAGAGAAAAAGTGTAATGAATTACTGTATTGTCATTACCCAGATTACAATTTAAAATTTTTGCTTCATTTTTCTCCCTCTACTTTATCCAGTTTTGGTCCTAAATATAAAAACCCCATCATCATGTTATTCCAAGTACTTAAGTAGAAATTATAGCTTCCATGGTTAATGCTGTTATAATGTGTCTAAAGCTGTCTAACATTCTGTTATACCCTAATGTAGATCTTTAAATTAATGTAGTATCTATAATCATGAAAAAGCCATGCTATATTCTCAGATAATGACTGAAATGTATGAGATTGCTCATCATGCTAGGTATATCACTGTTTAATGAGAAATTGTTAGAGGGTCTGAAAATTTGTCCGTCCTTCCATAGGGTAGGTACAACATTCTTATTTTGTGTTTATAAATATGACATTGGCAAAGGCAATACTATAAGTGTGAGAGGAATCCTGTAGAGAGAATGCAGTTATGTTTAAAAGTCAGAGGTAAGTAAGAACTTGCACAATCTTGCCAAATTTTTTCAATGCTTTATCTCCAGAGCTGGAAATATTTAACTTGCAGACGGCTCTGGGTTTGATTTCCAGCACAAAATTATGGGGAGAAGGATAAAAGAAACAGGAAGGAAGCGAGTACAGAAAACAGAGACAGACACTGTACCTAGAGATTGGGTTCATTTGGGATGCTCGGCAAAGGATTAATTCTTTAGCTGTAACCATCAAGAGGAGAAGGCTGCTTAGGAGAAAGAGGAATAAATGACAGCACTAATCCAAGGGTAGCATTTTTCTGTCTTCTCTGGGTACAATTAGCACAACATAACCCCCATGGATGGAGTGACTGACGGGCAGAAGAAAACACAAGTGAAGTTTTCATTTCTCTTTTTTAGGTACTGTAAGAAGTGCCAGGAAGTGAGCAATCGAACATTTGAGCAATGCTCTCACTGCAGAAGGCAGCTTTCAACCACAGTGGCAGTGCCTGCGTCTCAGTGTCTGTTCAGGTCATGGGCATTCCTTTAAGGTCAAAGAATTTTGGGGAACGTTCATCTGTTGAGTTCCCGCGGGAACAAATCTTGTAGTGACTACTTCTTACTCCTGTTACTGAAAAATTTCTCTTGTATTTTTTGAGAATAGTTGTATTGCTGTTTTTTTGTTGCTGTTTATCACATGTTTAGTTAGCCAAGAGCATTTATAGAACAGACATCTTTTCTTAACTATTATATTCATTTCAAACTCTAACTAAGACACCCATGATAAACTTATTAAAATTGGGATTAGAATAAAATCCTATTATTAAGACATTTTTACAATTTTGTAAGGATTACCTGAGGTCTTTGACTACTATGCTGAAATATTTGGAATTTTCCTTGCTGTATAAAGTTGAATAATAATAGAGTTCATTTCATTACTGAACTCTTAACTTGCTAGATAGTCTTTTGTTTTTATTGTATTTCCTTCACATCTATCCACACTGCCCTTGGGGAACCCTTTTGGATCAAATAGAGTCTCTCTGCTAACAAGGTTGGGGTCAAGATAAATGTCAGAGGTTCAGTTACTGAAAAGGATGGCCAGGTAGACAGGACTTATCTTAACCTCATAGATTAAGAGCAATCAGTATTTTGAACATTAAAAATATAAAAGAAAGTGATCGGGGAGAGGATGAATCTAAAGTACATTGTCCTGTATTCATGTCTTTGTAATATCACACGAGCATACTCATTATTAAAGATTATCATCTATAATAAACATTTATATATTTTGGCAGTTGAAATGAAAGTAGTTATGCAAAGACATAAGAATATAATCTAAATTACTACTTTTGGTAAAAGATTCATTTTCTGAAGATAAGAATAATATTTATACATACCACACACTGCTGTTTCTTTACAATGCCTGAAATTTCAGAATCTTGCATATTTCAATACCTCAGTCTGTTTCCTCAGAATTCCTTCTTCAGAGATTCAATAATGTTCTTTAAAAATGTTCGTGATTGATTAGTGAGAACACTGCTAAGCAACTGCAAACAAGTCAGGACTACATGAAATTTGAATTCTGATTTAAAAAATGTTTATATTTATTTTTAAAGACAAAGCAGGTACTTGATAAAGAATTCTAAAGTGTTCTAAGTTTTAAAATAAACAAATTACAATATTCAAAACACATAGAAAGACTTTTAGCAGTTTTAGCATGTAGTTAAATAAGAGAAATTTTAAGGAAACCCAGGTGCTTTCTCTCCTATTCCCTCTCTTAACTACTCATCTTCTTCACTTATGACCCAAGAATATGCTTAAAAATGATATTAATACAGCTGTTTCTAACTTATGATGCAATCAAGGTGTGATTTAATGTACACTTGTGAATAATGTAACCAGCTGTGACAAAATGAATTAAAATATAGTCAGTATGTTTTGCCATCTTTAATAATAAAGTAGTAAACAAAAAACAATAAACTCTTTTGACTTGCTTAGTAAATAGAGCATCTTTCTAAACTAGGGTTGTCATTAATTTAATATATTGACACCACGCAGCTATAGTCATTAATTAGCTTGCTACCTTTTCAAGAAAAATAGAAAACAAAATAAATGATGAGGTTAGGATTATTCTTCTGCACTCAGCCAGCATGATATTAATCAATGTAAATTCTCCAGGATACAAACCTTTAATCTTTGTTTATGTGCAGTTTATTTATAGACATCATTTTAGCACTTTCTCAAAAGTCTTAAAAATATTTGCATTCAAGACCAGATTTATCAAACTTATGAAGTAGATACTTCATTTTCTGTTAAAGTATTTATGTCTGTAAGGCCTACAAGGCAAGAAAACTGAAACTGGGTTAGAGTGATTAATGACAATTCATGTGTTTACAAGATTTGGTGATTGCCGCCCTTCACTTCTTAACTAGGTAGAATTACAGAATGGCATAATAGAGTCAGTGATCATTCATCTGTTTCAATTTAATTGCATTTGTCACAGAAATATGCCCACCCTAAATGACTATGCCTTTTTCATGGTATCATGCAATAGGGCTTAATATCCTAAATCTGATAACTTGTGTTTTATACAGTGAAGAATAGGAGTGGCTGAAAAGTTTTATGTAGCAATAGTCTGTCCACTTTAAATCGCTTTTTGGTAAACTGCATCCATGGATAATCTGCTAAATTATTCAGTAGATAACTGTGTCAGTACTCCTTAACACTAAGCAATGTCAGGTCCCCCCACTTGATGTGGAACCAGGGAATCCTTAGTTCTCCCTGTTAGCCCCTTTCATCCTTTCTTTCTAGCTTCTGTTCTTTGTGACAAGCCACAGACCTTGTCTCACACAGGGAACTAAGCTGCCACAGTAGTCTGAGAATCAGGTAGAGAACCTTTATTGTCTTTCTTGTCTTTCATTCCCTTGGTTTCAGACTTTCCCTTAGTCCTAGCTGCAGTTCTCCTGCATGAGCCCCTTCCTCAAGCTCACTTCCATCCCCCTGCCTCTTGGTGCAGACCCTCTCAGCCTTTCCCTTTAACCCATCTCCATTCTTTTGTGATTTTCTGATGACCCTGTAGAACTGCTTTCTGCCAGAGAACCCACAACCACCATACTTGTCTGGGACTCAGGGACCTCACAGTTGTCATACTAGTCAGAGACCCAGATTAGACAACAGCAACCAAAGAATCAGAAAAGGACAAAGATAAGACTGGATATTCCTAACAGTAAACACCTAAACATCTTTAACTCCAGATGCTTAAATCCTATTACAAAACCATAAATGTGAACAACCGAGACACTATGCCTCCTTCAGAAGCCAGAAACCCCTGAGAAATGTATTTAGCCACAGTAGAGACAAGGACTTCAAAATAGTAATACGAATATGTTCAAATACTGTAAAGATATGAGTGAATGCCTTGATAAAGATCATGAAAATACAACAAGTTGAATGATATAATTAAAAATTTTAAGATATGAAAGTGGAATTTGACAAAAAATATAGTCATTAAAGAAAACCCTCGCTGAAATAAAATTGAAAATGAAAAACTGAGGATGTCAACCAAAAACCTCAGAAGTAAGCCTCACCAGCAGATTAAAAGACATGGAAGAAAGAAATTTATGTCTTGAAAAGAAGGTAGAAAAATGGATAGTTTAGTCAAAGAAAATGTTAAATGTAAAAGAATTCACAACAAGAATATTAAGAAAATATCAGACATTATGAAAAGACAAAAACTACAGAGAAATGAGTAGAAACTTAGGTCAAGCATAGACAACATTTTTTCTCTTTAGAAAATATTTTAACCAAAATCTCAGAAGAAAATTTCCTCAGTCTAAAGAAATAGTTGTCTATCAAAGTAGCAAATGGACAGGACAAGAAATGACAGTCTTTATGAAGCATAATAAGACAATGCACAGAAAAAGAAAGACTGATGAAGATGCAAGGGAAAAAGACCATTTATCACATACAAAAACAGACCAATTAGAATTACATCTGACTTTTCAAAGGAGACTCTGAAAGGCAATGAGCCTATATCTGTGTTCTCCAAGCTCTAAGAGACTACAGATGCCAGCCCAGCTATACCCACAAAACTATCAATCACAACTGACAGAGAAAGGAGTATATTTCAGGGTCAAACAAAATTATGGAATTTTGTCTACTAATCTAGTCTGCAGAAGGCACAAGAAGGAAAACAGTCTGAAGGGGTTAACTATACCCAAATTTATTTTCTTCTGCTCCTCCTGTCTGCTGCCTTTTCTGACTTTTTGTTGTTTTTTTTTTCAAGAGAAAGAGAGAGAGAGAACTTGAAGTTGTGAGGGTATGGAGGTGGGAGAATCTTGAAGATGATGGAAGAAGGGAAAGAATATGATCTAAATATATTGTATCATATTTTATATTTAAACAATTTTCATACAATAAAACTGTTCTATCTGAGGAGTCCCACAAAATCCCCAAAGTTCACCTCCAAATGAAAATCCAAACAAACAAAAATATTAGAATATAAAAAAAAAGTTTGCTCTGTGTTGGTCAATTACTCCTGAGCATTTTGATAAACACAGGGATAGTCCATTGGAGATAACTGGTTTTTCCCTTTACAAGCTGGCATCAATTATAAACAATTCTTGGTTAGGAAAGGGGCATTACATTCATGTCCACCTCTCAGTGCTGGGCCACTGACTGAGCAGAATCTATACAGGTCTTGTGTATGCTGCTATAATCTATGTGAGTTCATATAAGAATATGTCCTTTTGAGATTGGAAGGCACTGTTTCCTCAAAGTCATCTATCACCTCTGTTTCTTGAAATACTTTTGCCTTCTCCTCCTCCTAGATCCCTGAGTACTGAGGACAGGAGTTTGACAAAGACATCCCATTTATGAGCGAGAGTTTTAATGTCTCGTTTGTCTGTCTGAAAAAAATGTTGGTCTAATGAAAAAAGTTGTTTCTCTCATAAGATTGTATTTTAATTAAAATAAAAATTTATTTAAAAAAGATGTTTCTTTCATGAGGGTTGAATTAGGCACTCCTCTCCAGTGATAGTAATATGCTGTTAGGAGTCGTTTTATTGCTTTATTCTTTTAGCAGAATAATGGTAAGTTTACTCCTGTGGCCTGTTAGCTATCAAGTCTCAAGTTCTTGCAACATTAGCAGGGTCAGAAACAAGTTGCATCTCATAGAGTGGTCTTCAAATCCAATTAAAAAATTTGTTGGTTACTCCTATATCACTTGTGCTACTCTTGTACCAGTATGTATTATAGGTAGGTATTTGCTATAAATTGTAGAGTTTGTAGCTGGATGATATTGGTGATTAGTTTTCTCCTCTGGTAGCATGCAGATGCCTTTTAACATCACGAACACCAGTAAGTTGGGGTGAGGATTCTTGCTGGACAGGACTCAACTTCTTTGTATTCAATGACATACATAACAATTGTCTTCACTAATTTTTTGGTTGCAGAGAGCATCTGGTAGTCTTGTGATGTTTGGTGTTATCCATGAGTTGGTCCTCTTTGGTAAGAAACTTAAAAAGGAATAACCCATTCCTGGCACTGGATACACTGTCCTGACATTGGTATAAGTCTCCCTCATTATAAAATGACTCCATTTAAGCTCATTTCATATATGTATATATTTTAAGATGCTCCTGAAAAAGAAGGTTTCCACAATGGCATTATAGTTAGTTGTTCCAATGCCTTGCATATCCTTTATACATTCATCTTCAAGGGTATAGGAAGAACTTGTTTGAAATTCTGATGTTTCACCTTTAGTATAGAATCTCCCTGTACATATTTTTAATTGTCTAGCATCTGAATCCATTTATATCATTCGGGAAAAATACCTTTATTTCAGTGTAAAAAAAAAGAGGGCCATTCACTGACATATAAGGACATTGATGGAAAGGATACTCTTGAATTTTTTAAAATGTTAATACCAAAACTAGGTTAATTTTATATTTACATTAAATAAATTAGGATAAATAAAACAGAAAAATCCATTGAAGAAGTTAACTCTACATCTTTTGTCATTCTACCTTTACTGTATCATTATCTTATCTTTTGTGTGTGTGTGTGTGTGTGTGTGTGTGTGTGTGTGTGTGTGAGAACACATGTGGAAGTCTTTTGCACACACTTTCTGTTTACTTAGTTAATATTAATTTCTCCTCAGGTCTCTGAGGCAGTTGAAGACTAGATAGTATAGTTATAGTTTTCATTGTTTACCAGTCTCAGAAAAGAAACTCAGTAGAGATGTGTAAAGTGTAAATGGTTTGAAAGACATGAAAAGAGAATTTGATAATACAAATTAAAATAGAAAGTAAATTAGGTACAAGACTTTGGACTCACCATGATAGAATAGATAATGGAGTATTTTCTCTAAATTTGTCAAATGCAAATGAGCTAGACATTGTTGATACTTACTGCCTGTATATATTGTATATACTAATTGTACTTATCGTATATAGTTTTTCTTTTCTTAGTTGTAGCCTTCTTTTTATATTAGACAAAAAAGGGAATTGTGGTGATGTATTATTTATGATTTAATGAAGATTGCCTCAAATATCAGAATGCAGTCAGCCACACTAGTTAGCTATAGAAGCTAGGCAGTGGTGGCATACACCTTTAATCCCAGGACTCAAGATGAATTTCTCTGAGTTCAAGGCTACACTGGCCTATCCAAGAGTGAATCAGTCTAAAAGAATTAGAGGTCATGCCTTGAATTCCAACCCTAAAGAGGTATATAAAGACAGGAGTCCAGTATTTCAGACTTCATTTTAAGATTTAGTTTTCAGCCATGTTGAGGAGAGGCAGCAGTCTGAGGCTTAGAAGAGAGCTCATGAAGATAGGTCCACCCTTTTATCCTGACCCTCAGCTTGAAGCCCAATATCAGTCTCTGGGTTTTTGTTTTTCATGTTACACATTGTTTGAATCATGTCCTTTGTCCCTAGTGTATCTTAATGTTTTCTTTGCAATCTTCTTCCTTTCTATTCAAGAAAGTCATTGTGAATTTATTTTCCATGTAACTCATTCTAGCTACTTATTAGTTTTCTATCAATATTCAAATGGACTATTATACCTTGGATATTGAGCTTACACATATTAGTTTCAATAAATTATATTGAATCAATTTTATTCGTATAATAAAATTTGTCTGCTATCTTATTTCATTTCTCTTGCATCTTTGTGCAAAGGTACCTATTTCCATAAAAAAACGCTTGTACTTACAGCTACAAAAGTATTATTTCCTGGATGATATTTATCATTATTTGTCAATGTCATTAGTGTGTATCTATTATATAAATTTAAGGTATAGATCTGATTATATTCCTATCAACTTCCAAAATTTGACTTGTCATGTTAAGAGCATTCACATATATGAATAACACTATTCTTTAAGAGGAATCAGTTTATATGGTCAATAGCTGAGATGGAGATCATATACGTCCACATTGTCATTAACAGTGGTGAATATTCACTGAAATCTTATCTCTAGTTGTTATACCAGAGAGGACATTTGCTTATATGGTGCTGAGTGTTTTGTGCCTATGTGCCCAGTCACTCTTTCACAGTAAGTAACCCATTTCTATTGAGTGTCTACTTCTTACTTATGTAGAATGCATACACAAACACATACTTGCTCAAAATTTTCTATTGTCCTTTAACTTGCTCTTAATTTTGCTTTCCATGAGTGGTATTGCTTTAAAATTTTAGTGATTTGATTTTCTGTGGATGAGTGATGGTGGGCTTGAAGTAAGGTATCCAAGGCAGGCTGCAAACTTACTTTGTAACTGAGACTAAACTTGAACTGACCCATAACCTCTACCACTCACGTGCTGAGATAACAGGAATGTGCCACCATAGCCATGGATGGATGACTAAGTTTAACCATGTGATGACTCGTGATTTTTGTTTTTTTATTTTTCCCTTATTCTAGGTGATTGGGAACTTTCCAGATATTTTTGGTCATTTGGTTATCCTGATAATAGGTGATTGGGAAACTTCCATGCTAGCTTAGGAGCTTGGGTTGTTGGCAGAGTTCATTTCCACATGGCGATAGACTGAGAACCCCAATTTAGCTGACTGTTGATTGGAAACTTTCCTTCATGTCTCAGATGCAACTCATAGCTATATTCTATAATGCCCACTTATCTGACAGTCTACACAGGAGTGCTTGCTGCATGACAGTAGGCTAGGGCCTCTGACCTATTGCATTGAATGGAATAGTATATACCAAAACAGCATAGTAGGAATGACCTATTCTCTTTGTTAGAAGCAAGTCATAGGGACTTCATAGACTGCAGCACTAGGGCCAGGAGACCCTTCTGCTACTATGAATCCACTGGCCACTGTCCCTACAGCATTAGCTCTACGCTAACATCAGGGAGTTTTTTGATCAAGTCGTGCTCCTTTTCCTAACAACTTTGAACGATGTATATATATATATAGGTCAGCAGTTTAGTTATCTTCCTAGTATTTTGCAACCATAACCAGGGTGTTTATTTGCTATTCAGCTGAATCTTGTGCCAGGTAAAATTTTGGTTTGCAAACTAAGTTTGAATGTCTCCAAAATAGATATCTCAGTTTCTCCTCATGCTAGTTTGAACCCTGGCAACAATGGTAGTATGCCAGTGTGCCCAGTGAGAGCTGATGTACCCAAAGACTACAGCCGTTTCTCCTACTTGATTTTTTAAAATAACTGCAATACTGACTTAATAACAGAAACGCACAAAAGGCTGGTCCTCACACCTAGCAACCTGTGTTCCAGGGTGCCTACGGTAGGGAATGGAGCTGAAGCGGGGCTCTGTTTCTGTTTCTACAATAGTACAGGTATGATTTGCAGTGTTTTAACTCTAGGCACCATATTTTCTGCTATTTTAATGTATTACTTTTTAATATTTTCCTACTATTACTCTTTAGTATGTAAACATTAAGCTAGAACATCTTTGGGTTGCATTATATTAGAATATTTGATTTTCAAAATTGTGTTTGAGCTGCTGACTTCAGTTTCATAAAAAGTATCATTAAATGAATTTTGGCTTCACATTAGAAAAGAATTTCCAACAATTTCTGAAATAACCCCATGGACATTTCTGCCATTTTACACTGTGTATTTATGTAAAATAGTATTCCCAACATTGACAATTACAAAGTCAGACATCAAATAACCTAGAAAGTTGACTGTGCTCTAAGTCCCATGTGTCAAATATTCAGCCAATATTTAATTCTTCATGTACAAAAAGTAAGCTCATCTATCTCATTAGTATGCAAATTGGCTTTCATCTTCAACAAATGCTATAAAACCTTATGTGTACCAAAGCTTGTTTTAAATAAATTTGTTTTTAATTATCAGTAAATGTTTATTTCTTTGATAAATTTCTTCTAATGCTGGTGCTATAGGAATACAAACTTTACATAAGGTCATTCAGGGGACACCTAGAATTCAACCTACAGCAGTAACCAGACAGTTTTTACAATCATTTATAATGACAGAGAATGTACATTTTAATGTGTATTTAATGTTTGTAAATCTCAATTATCTGTACACTAATGTTGGAGATGCATGATTGACAATTAAGAAAAACTGAATCTCTCTATCATAGGTATTATTTAAGCTTATTTTGTTCAATTTTTGTGTCATAAATGAAATGAATTAATAAATACTTGATAATTCTAAGCTTAACTCAGTAGATTCATATAAGTCTTTAATGCTGTTGTTTTCTTTTATTAAACATGCAACACATTAATACCTTTATATTAGCAAGTTCCATATCCTCAAATTCAACAAATTGAAGATTTAAAAAATATATATGGGAAATGTGCCAGGGTGAAAACTCTGTAAATAAAGTGCTTACCTTTCAAGCATGAGGACCAGATCAATACAAAAAGCACACACACAAAGTACACACACACACACATACACACACACACACACACACACACACACACACACACACACACACACACATTCGGAAAGGGTTCCATAAATAAGGACATCTGCTGCCGAGCCTGAATACCCGATCTTGATTCTTGGTATTCATGTTGGAAGCAGACTACAGACTACAAGTTGCATGCTGGGATACATGCACATGCACATATGCACACCCGCAATGAAACACAATAAAAATGTTTTTAAATGCCAGGCATGTCTATAGTGTGTTTGTAATCAGTGCTGTGATGATGGGGACAGGAGGATTCCTGGTGCTTACTATCTACCCAAAAGCTTTACTTGGTGCATTCAAGTCCAAGATACCCTGTCTCAAAAAATGTGAATGACTGGAGAAACAATGCCCAATTCTGTCCTCTTACTCTCAATCTCACACATAACACATACAAAAGTAATGTTGGAGGGGAGAAATTGCACTTGTACTGGACATGTGCAACTCTCTTCTTTATTCCCAAGGAAATGGGACATAACAATCAGCTGCATGGCACTTGCACGGTATCCATCATTCTAATAAATCTTCAGGTACTTTAAGGTACGCGAGTGTGTACACAGCCTACATGCAAATGCCAAACCATTTTAATCAAGGAAGCATTTTTTACCTTTTCCAAATGTGACCTCTTTGTGCTCAAGAAATCTCTGTGGCTCAAGATATGTCAACATATAAAATTGGAATATATGGCAATATTTACATGAACAGGTGGTCATGAACCTTCACAAAATGGGGCCAAATAAAAGATCCTGTGTTTAGGGATGTGCCCTCTTTGTTCCTATTTGAAATGTGAACATTTCTTTCCACACATGCTCCCACCATGCTGGGCCACCATCTGCTACTCTCACCAGAAGCCAAATCAATGGAAGGTGGCATGCGATGTTAAATATTAAATCCCTAAAACTGCAAGGTAAATAAAGTCCCCACTTTATAAGGAGCCTACAGTGCCAGACTCTAGCTAGTCTGACACAAGGAAAACAACTTTCTCTTTATCTTCTCCATTACCTTCTGATACTATGATTTGTCATTTGCATTCTGTTGATCCAAATATCTAAACATAATTCTTTCCTTTAATTTGTCTTAAATGCAACTCCAAACATGCTGCTCACTTGCATGAAGTGCTTGAAGAGGGTGGAATCCGTGCACAGGGGTGTAAGGCCTTTAACAGTCTGATTTTGTGCCTGTTACTTGTGTTCTCACTGCCTTCCAGTCAAGGAGACTCTTCTACATGAGACCTATCCTGTGTTTTTGTCCTGTCACGCAATGGCACATCCTGTGACTTCTAGCTGCCGATTTCATTTACTGTTTTACGTAGCGCAGTATCTCATCTGTCATGCCACTTTCAGAAGTTAACGTGTGTGTGTGTGGGTAGGCTTCGGGACTTCTTTTTATTTCCATTGTGCTCTGAGAGCACATCTCCTAGCATAAGATTGAGTGTTCCCTGAGAGGTCCTGCTTAATGCTCTACTGATCGTTGTGTTACTGCATCCAGCCTGGCAAACTGCAAGTCAGGTGACATCCCCCAAATTATTTGATATTGAATATGTGAGCACTTATGTGCTTGTAATCTACTTTCTTCCTGTTAGTTAATTTTTAATTGTTTTGAGCCCACGTCTGACTATACAGCCAGGCTGATTTTGCACTCACAATTCGCTAGCTTCCACATCCTGAGTGCTGTCCTGACAAGCAGGGACCACTGTGCCCAGGAGACAGTCAACTTCAAACACTGAGCTGTTTTAGTGATCTGAATATTTTAACATTTGAAATGGAAATGGGTGGCTTTTTCATCCACTTGAAATCTCTAGGACTTCTCTGGAACTGCAGTATCAGGTACGGAGAGGTGGCTGAGACGTCCAGTGTCTTGGACTGAATAACTACGGGACTACTAGGCTTTCTATTAGGAGACAAGTATTGTTGGACTATCTGGACCACATCCTGTAAGCCACTCTAATTCATTTGTGCATTTTTCAGTTCTGTTCCTTTACACAACCCTGACTAACACATATGGTGAAGACTTGCTTTACAGCACTGGCATACCTGACCGATTGGACAATGATTTTCTTTATATTTTTATTTGCCACTATTTTTAATGCTTTATCCATTATTTCTATCCCATTTAACTCTGTTTCTTCTTTTGTACTTTTTGGGTTTCTGTGATTATTGACCTTTGTAGACCCTTTTTGGTGAGACTTACTCAGAATGAGCAGATGAAATGTTTAGACACATGTTTTATTTTGTCTTTTCCATCTTGTTCTCTTCCTTCACTCTTACATGTCTCTTCTCTACCCTAGTTTTGTGAGCCAACTTTGTCTGCTCTCTTTTCTCCCCTTATGTTTTTACCTTTTTGGCACAGGCTTTCTCACTTGTGCATTGATTTGAACCTGGACGTTTTCCCTTCCACAGTCTTCTTGGGGACCGGGTTCTCTAAGTTGTCTTATTACATGTCTGTCCTTCTTTATCTTCTTGTATGCTTGTTTGGTACTATTTCATCTCCCCATGTGTTTTCCATCATTCCCCTTCTATTTAGTTTCCCCCTTTTGTTTATTCTGTTTTGCTCTAATATTTTGCTTGTTTTCCTTAAGTCCTACTCTTATGACTAATATTTTAGTATGCACTATAGAATAGTGTTCCTTTGTCCTCAACATTATTGCAGTCAGCAGTGATACCGTTTCTACTTCCTTTTGCAGTCTTTGCAACACGTGCTTATTGATCATGTGTGGTTATTTATACTTTTCATATTCACTGCTCCAACGCCAATTTTATTTTTTCAGTACCAACATAGAAGGTGGACCTCAAGAGTTCTTGTGAGGTAAAACTTAAACTAAAAAGGCTAAACTAAAGCTAAAGACACTGTGAAAGGAGGGCTTTGTTGATTTGTTTTTTTTTTTTCTGTTTGAAGACAAATGATATTACAAAGAAACCAGCATAAAGAATCATATGCCAGCTAAACAGATCACAATCGGATAGAATTCAGAAGTTTTCTGAAACCTCAAAGTTACTTTCCCATTGTGTGAAGAAAGCCTCCTGTGAGGTAATGGTGGATACAACCTTTGCTTATTATTACATTATATTAGTTTCATTGAACCTGGTGATGGAGTCAATTTCTAGTGATTTCTTATGGTTAAGGATAGAATTGTGTCTCTTCTGTCATCTCAGTGATTTTCTGTTCCCAATTCCAGCAAGCCTTTCTTTTAATCTATGTGGGTATTGGCAAATGCCTTGAGAGTAATGGAAAACCAGTTTTCAATAATGAGTCTATGGGAATTTGTATGATTAGATTTCATCTTGCCTGCTTTATACATAGTTTTCATTGGTTACTCAGATATGGGCCATTTTTTTAGAAGGCTTTGGTTTTAGTCTGGTGTAAATTGCTTCACATTAGCTCACAGTAAGTAAATTACCAAGTCAGCTTAACCCTACAATTTGATTCAGTGACTGCTAAAATTGTAATATTACAATTTCTTCCTAAGGCAATCTCAAGGACTTGATTCTTTTGAGTTATCAGATTGTAAAATAATAATTTTGAGAAGTGATTTGAAAATCTCTGCATACATTCATGGAAGCTTCTGGAAGGACTTTTACTTACCCTCTTCCAAGAGGGGAGCAGAGGTTGGGGAGTTCAGTTGCTTACGTTTTCACTCATCCCTTGATGAAGGTATGGACCTAAAGTTCTCCATCAATACTAACCTAATGACTGTTGCCTCCTGTATAATCTCATGTGTGCATTTGAGTAGAAAAAACAATTATCCACATATTCACCCCAATTACCTTCTCACCACTTAAAGGAATTTAAATAATGCCCTATGCTACCAACATTTCAATCAGTCAAGATCCACTGGTCACTGTAGTCACTTCTTGATCGCCCCAGGACTGAATGCATTGTTTTGAGCCATACAAGCACATGTGATTGCTGCTGTGAATTTCTCATCTAAGCTGCAGTTCTGCTTTTTGCACAGCTTATGTCCTGGGTGGTGTCTGCATTTTCTCATACAGCTGCTCTCTCTGTTTTCTGCAGTTTCTTGTGGACCATTTAAGACAGACATGTTCTCAACTGTCAAGTTCCATTTTTCACAAACAGTATAATTCTGTTTTCCCAAGCAACAGTTTCACTGAAAGTCATGTGTCTTCACTCTTTGATATTTTCCCCATCTCACCCCAAATCCCAGGAAGTGTGAGTTCTAAAACTCAATAATGGTCTGTGTTACCATTGATCCTAAGTGAGAATTTCTTTAATGGAACAGAAAGTGAGACTTTTCTTACAGTATCCACCTCTTAATGCATTTGGGCTCAAAATTCCTTTAGATGCTGAACATAGTTTCAGGACTTCGTAATCTATATGTGAAGAATATCACTTCAGAGTAAAACAGTATCCCCGATTAAGAAGACTTTGAAAGTGGAAGCTCAATCCTCTACCATTACTGACATAATGTCACACTGATCATCACCTCAGGGAATTTGTTGGGCTATACTTTGTTGAAGTGTGAATCACACAAATGTATGACATATTTAATAAGTGGTTGGTCTGATTGCTAAGAAATAGTCAGATTATTCTTCCAGCAATACACATTCCTTCTATCAAATTCAGCTTTGGAGATGCACACACAGTAGCTTTCCAATATAGACTTCTTTAATTATTCTAATAAATAAATAAGCCACATAAATATTTAAGGGCACTGTAAATCACAATGATCAAAGGATATTTATAGTTCAAGAACAATATTATTGCAGCATCGAGAAGGAATAATATGCCTAACTTGATGGCTGAAAGCTGAGTGTGACTACTGTATATTGTAAATTGTTCTTTCTTTCGGTCCCTCCCCTCCCCCTTTCTTTCCCTTTCCCCTCCCCTCTCTTTTTTCCCACCCTCCCTTCCTTTTTCCCTTTCTTCTTTTTTTGTCAGTCTTATGTAGCCCTGGCTGGTCTGGAACTCACAATGAAGCTGAAGATAATCTTGAACTTTTGATCCTCATGCCTTAACCTCCCAAGTGATTGAAGCACAGATGTGTCCCATGATGCCTGGTTTGTGTTTGCACAGTGTCTGAGATCATGCATGCCGGGTAACTACTGTGCCATCTGAACTATATCCCCAGGCCCCATGAGTTGTTGTTTTTTGCCATTTGAGTCTGCATAGTATTTCACACGAAAGTGCAATATTCCTGTCCCTGTTAAAGTATATGATGTGGATTCCATCTTCTGGGCTCATTTGTTCTTGCTTTCTATTCTTTACAGACTTATCTTAATTTACTTTATATATCTATGGAAAAGAAAATACAATCTGTGATGGCTAATTTTACCTGTTAACTGGGCCAAGCAGTGTTGAAATATTTGTTTGAACATTCTGGGTCGGTGTGTTTGGGGTAGCTCTGGATGAGATTAGCATCTGGGTCAGCAGACAGAGGAAAACAGACTGCTCTCTTATGTGGGTGAGCCTCATCCAGTGAACGGAAGACTTGAAGAGAGAGCAATTACTATGACTGACTTTATTGCAAGTAGGACAGATCTCTTCCACCCTGCATCTCTTTTAGGCTGTGAACCACCAGATCTTATGGTCTTCAGGACTTAGAACTCAGGATAGAATTCTGTACCACTGCCTTCCTGGGTCTTTAGTTGACTAAATCTGGGACAGCTCAGCATTTATTTGAATGAGTTAATTCCTTGTAACAAAACTTCATCTGTTTATATGTGATAGATACTTCTGCATTCATCTTGATATCAGTAAATTTATCTTTCTAGGTATATAAAGAATATATATTCTATTATATATAAGTAATATTCACGCTATCTATAAACAGATACAGATATACCATTGTCATAGTTTGCTTTCTATTGCTGCGACAAATCCGACTAAAAGCACCATGGGGAGAAAAAGGTTTATTTGGCTTACATGGCCAAATCACCCATCATGAAGGGAAATGGGGGTGGGAACGCTTAAGGCAGGAACTGAAACAGAGGCTGTGGATGAATGCTATTCATTGACTTGCTCCTCATGGCTTGCTCCCTGTATCTTTATTGTTCAACCCAGGACCACCTGCCCAGGATTGTTACTGCCACAGTGGACTGGACACTCCCACATGGATCACTGATCAAGAAAATGGCCCAAAACTTTCCTCCAGGAAAATCTGATGGAGGAAATCTCTCAGTTGAGGTTCCCTCTTCCCCAATGACTCTGACTTGTGTCAAGTTGATAGATACTCACCAGCAAGTGTGTGTGTTTCTCTGGAGAATTCAGACTAACTTATAACTGACATTTTATTTAGAATAAGTCATCACTAGTTTAGTCAGAGTTCAGTGGAAGATACCCAAACCCAAAATATCCTCTTTCCCTGTGTGAATTAGTATGCCCACCATCTCCAGGATTTCTTAATTAATACTAAATAGTTAAGTAGCAAGAGAAGAGTTAAATATATACAGCATCCTTCTGGGTGTCCTGCCCCTTCCTCTGTGCTCCAATGTGTTTTCACTTTGCTATTACTGATAACATTCAGAGTACGTATGAGTGAATGAATTCCCACTCTTTTTTCCCTCTAAGTTTTTTACTAAGAAATTTGCAGACAAGTATGGATATTTAGACAATGGTGAATATTTTTAATTATTGGCACACATTTTCCTAGTTGAGGTCCAGCAAAACATGCACTGCCTTTTCTCCTGGAAAAGTATTTGATTGGTATCTACTCATGCCCAGGCTTTTGTGTATATTTCTGCTTTGTGTTGCTATGTTTTACTGCTTGAGATGGGCTGTAATCATCATTTTCTCATGTTGAAGTGTGCAAGATGACCAGCTATACCTTTGGAGGATGTAGGCTGATTGACTAAGTTTCTTTCTGATATTAATCGCAGTTGATTGATCATTAATTCAGTGTAAATTTTTTCTTTTTCTTTTTTATTATTATTTTAATTTTAAATAGCTTGTTTTACATGTGAATCCCAGTTCCCTCTTCCTCCCCTCCTCCCATACTCCCCCACCATTCCCCCCAGCCTCCCACCCTATCGCCATTTCCTTCCATATAGGGGATATCTAGAGTCTGTCATTTCACTCAGGGCAGGGTCCAGGCACTCCCCTAAGAGTCCAGGCTGAGAGAGCATCCCTCTTTGTGTTATGGACACACAAAGTCTGTTTGTATGCCAGGGATAAACACTGATCCACTGCCCAGGGCCCCATAGGTTGCCCAGGCCTCCTCACTGACTCTCACATTCCATTCGGGGGGTCTGAATCAGTCCCATGCTGGCCTCCCAGCTCTCAGTCTGGGGTCCAAGAGCTCTCCCCTGTTCAGATCAGCTGTCTCTGCTGGTTTTGCCAGCCCATTCTTTGCCAATTTGCTCATCGCTCCTCTCTCTCTTGTCACTGGGTTCTTTGGGTTCAATTCAGTGTTTAACTGTGGTGTTTGCCTCTGCTTCCATCAGTCACTGGATGCAGGCTCCTGGGTGGTTATAGACATCAAGTTCATTATCAGGAATGGGCATTCGATGGTCTCTCCACTATTCCTTAGCTTGCCAATTGGTGTCATCCCTTTAGATCACTAGAGGTCATACTGGTGCCTGATATGTCTTCTAACCTATGATTCTATCTTCCCCCTATTCTATGAAAACCATTATCTGTGGATCAGTTGGTAAAATATCCTGACCACTGTCTAATGGGAAGTTGATTATGCCTACCTCAGGGAGACAATCTTCAGTTTTAATGGTGACTTAATATAGCACAACTAACATGAATAACATGAGTCAGTTGGATATGGTACAAAGTATGTAGGAGAAAGTTGTAAGGTCTGCCCCCAGGTTATCATTGTTCCTATATTTAAACTGGATCCTGACCCAGCTTCTAGGCACAATTTCTCCATCTGTGTAATAGAGAATGCTAAACTGCAAAAAAAATACACATATATGAACCGTTACTTTGTAAATGGAAACAGTATAACAGAAGCAGTTCAAGGGCTTTTTAACATGGCAGAAATGTAGAAGATATTTAATAGTTCTTATTGCTATCTAATGATTAATACGATACTTTAACTCTTAATTTCCTAAAAAGAGATACCACATTTTTCAGTTGTTAAGACAGCATGCATCTGAACTTCAAATTCATTTGAAGAAGCATTGCCTCTTCTGTATGTTTTCAACTTGTCAGAGCACACAGCACACTACACAGGAGCAAAACTAAGGAGCGTTGTGAGCTCACTGGTATTTGTATCTTTTGTTGTCTTTGACCACCTCACTTAATTTACTAACATAAATCTCTGCTACTCTCAGTGCTGCAGAGTCAATTTAGCTGAAAAGAATAAAGCTTGAATTCTGTTCTGCCTCATGCATCACCAACAAAATTGCTAGGTCAGTTAAGTTTTCATTGTAGAATATTTATTTTCAGTGACAGGTATTACTGGTGCAAGAACTTCAGCAATCACGCCTTCAATTAGCACTGGATGGAGATCAAAAACAATGGAAATTCTCAAAGTATGTTAATGTATAACATCAAAATGACAGTTTTGGTATGACATATCTGGTGGTTCTTATTTGCTGAGAAAAGAGTGGCTACATTTACACATAAGCAGTGCATTTGAACAGAAAACTGTACATGGTCTTTTATGGAATTGTATTCCTTTATTATGTTGTTCTTTGGGACAGATCTCACTGTGTAACTCTGGATGACTCAGAATTCTCTATGTAGGTCAGACTGACCTGGAGTTCATAGAGACTGACTTTGTTTCCAGAGTGCTGGAATTGGGACCATATTCATAAGGTTTCAGTCAGTCATGGAACCTGATGGAGTAAAATATGCTACATTCCAAGTCCTCATGTGGATCAATGGGGAAGGCTTAGGCTAATTATTAGAAGTTGTGATTTCTGAAGTTTGTTTCTTGTATTCCTGTGCTTATCAAATTCTCACAGCTTTTTTATGTTTCTTTCTCAGCCACCCACCATAAATAGCTGGGAGAGAGTTGCTTGGAACTCATTTTCAGTAAATTACAGGAGAAACTTTCACAGGGCAGTTTAGTCTCTGCAATGAGTGTGCAAATCACTTCACATTCAAGAAAAGGGAAAATTGGTATCCATCTCCTTGGAAGTATCATGCACAGGGATGTTTGTGTCTCCAAATGGCTCACTGATGAGATACACTAGGGAGCTGGAAGAGGGATGCTGGAAATGAAGAAACTGAAGGAATAAGTCTTTCACTTTTTCGTTTGTCTTTTTAAAAATAGGAAATAGGATCAGGCAGGAAGAAGATGGAGGGACAGAGTACTGGGAGAGACACAAGGAACTGAGAGTATTTCAGGGGTGAGGTACAAACTGATCATAATGGAAATTCCCAGGAATCCTACAAGGGTGACCCTAGGTAAGAAACCTAGTAATGGGAGATACAGAGCAAACAAGTTATCTACTGTAACCAAGCAAGTTCTGCTAGGGAAATTGTGACACCAATCCAGCCACAAAATCTTTGACCTAAATTTGTCCTGCCTGCAAGATGTGCTGCCATAAAGATGACACAGAAATCTTCAGAGTGGCCAACCAATGACTGGCCCATGTTTCAACCCATGCAAAGAGAGTCCACCCTTGACATTTCCTGGAGGGCAAGAGATCAGAGGCTGGATAACCCAGGGATCTACCAAACATGATTTACAAAAAAAATCAATGAAATTATTGTTAATGTTATTCTTCTATACTCATAGAACAGAACCCAGTATAATTATTAGAAAAGCTTCAAATAGAAGCTTATTGAAACAGATGCAGAGTCACATAGTTAAACATTAGGCAGAGCTTAGGGAATCCTAAAGAAGTCAGGCAGGAATGATTATTGGAACCACAGGGATCAAGGACAATAAAGTCCACAAAACCAACTATCCTTGGTACATGGGGGCCCACACAGAATGGATCATTTATGCTACAGTTATGTAGTTTGGTCTTCTTGTGGGATTTCTAATGGTGAAAGGGCTGGGGGAGTTGTCTCTGACTCTTTTGCCTGCTTTTGAGATACTTTTCCTCCTACTGGGTTGCCTTGTCCAGGCTTAATATGGGGGATGGTACCTAGTCTTCTTGCAATCTGATGTTTGGTTGATGTCCCTGGGGGGGTTCTGTTCTGAAAGGAAATAGAGAAGGGGATTGAAGGAAGAGGGAATGTTGGGGATGGAAGGCACTAGGAAGAGAGGAGGTAGGGGAAACTGGGATTGGGATGTACTATATTAGAGAATAAATTAAACAAATACCAAGCAATCACTGACCAAATAGTTCTTCTATTCTGGTTCTGTACTTGTACATATGAAAGGATCACTAAAAATTTTATTATTCATTTGTTTCAGTGGGACTAATTGCTATGAATAAAATTAGTGGAAGAAAATGAAGTCAGTGATTAAGTTAGCTTAATAGTTTATCTGTCTCAAATGGATTAGCTTTCATGTATTAGTGGGATAACTTAATTTTAATTAACTTTTTTGAGACAGAGAATCACTGTGCCCCTGGCCACCTGGAACTTGACATGTAGCATCCTGGAACAATTCCATGACTGTCTTGTATTTACAGAGGTCTGTCAGTGTCAGCCTGTAGAGTGCTGGGATTATGGGTACATATCACCATGCCTAGTGGGATGACTTCATTGTAACATATTCCAGTTTGTTTATGGTTAGCTATAAATTATAATTCAAACACTACACTCTGAAATATTTTGGAAAGAGAATGCTTAGAAATACCCACAGACATATTCCAATTCTACAACATTTTCTTTTTTGCAAAAATCATTAAACCATTCATACTTGTCCATTTTATGTCTATGTGACAGATAGCTTTGTTTACAATTTTCTAATTTTCTAATTTTTTTTCTGGGAATGGTCATCTACCCACTTTTTCCTGGAAGAGCAAGTAAGGCATTAATTAAGCATGAACACAAAATGTCAATGAGTTCTTCTTCCACAGACCATTTTCTCCTTTATTACATTTAATTTTTTGTAACAAACACTCTCTGTTTGCTGATATGGAGATAAGTTTGTTGTGAATAGTCCTTGTGACTTTTTAAACATAGGGCATCACACACACACACACACACACACACACACACACTACATACAGAAGTATCAGTTACTTTCTCATTGCTGTGACTAGTAGCTGAGAAATACGAAAGCCAGGGAGCAAGATTTACAGTTTAAGAAGAGCGTAGTCCATTTTGGAAGGAAAGTCATGGCCACAGGAGTAGACGATGTCTGGTCACATTGTGGCCCCATTCAGGAGGCAGAGAGTGATGGAGCTGGTGTTTCCTTCCCTTTCCCCCTTTTTATTCAGTTCAGGATATTAGCCCACAGGTCAGCACTGCAGACATTCAGAGGGTCTTCTCCCTGCTCAGTTGAGCCTTTCTGGAAACACTCTTAAAGACATACCCAAAGGCGTGTTTCCATGGTGATTCTAAACCCATTAAACTGAAAATGATTAACCACTACAGAGAAAAGGCCTGAGTGCAGATAATTGTCATGAGGAGGAATTTTGACTTTCACATTTAAACAGACTGGGAAATTATGGCTGTCACACCCTTGATCAGACTGTAGGTCATTTCAGGAAGGCAAAATCACTGAGTTGATATAACACTTCTTGTCTAATGAATGACTACGTCCCAGATGTCTGACAACCCCACTTCCTACTTTTCCTTCAGAGAACAAATGGAGAAAACTAATATTTAACTTGATAATGTGAAAAGCTGACATAGGACTGCCAGTCTCAGACTCGTCCCTACAGGATGCATCACAATGTGCTGAGAGACAACTGAGAGGTTAAGAGTGTTTTTTGCTCTTCCAAAGAAGCTGAGTTTGGATTCCAGCACACTCTCTGGGAGGCTCACAATTGTACTTCCCGCTTCAGGAGATCCAACATCTTTTTTCTGTCTTCTTAGGCCACTAAATTCATGTATACACAGCTACATGCACAGGCATACACATGATTTTTAAAATATCTTAAAAATGGAAACAGAGCTGAGATGGTTCTAGTTGGCTCCGAGGAACTGACTTTATGTTGCCGCATAGATTAGAGCTCTCATCCCAGCAATGAAAGCATTTCCTGTATATAGAGGAGGGAATTTTAATTTCCTCATAAAGTTAACATTGGAACAAATATTGTGTACATGTCTCTCATTTGTTATTGGGAGATATGAGGGTTATGTAAATCCAAAGCCAAACATCCTTTCTCTATGGCCTGATCCAAAGCTAGGGTTCCCACTTATAATTAACCCCATTTTCATACTCTGTGGTTCCTTGATGATTTTCCTAATCTGTTTGTCTTTGTCTACCAAGGAAACAGATCTGTTTATAAAACTGCAGCTGACGGTCGCTGTTTGACTGAACTGAGCTAACATGGCAGCATTAGAAAAAGAGCACTGGGGAAGTCAGTGACAAATACTGTATTGCATTCATGTTTATAATTAGCTTAATATTTTCAGTTCCAAAGAGAACTCTTCACTGCACACAATGCATTTGCTTTACTGCTTGCATATCTATATGTGTGCATTGCTTCTTTTGTCTGCCTGTTCAGTTATGAATCCACTAATTCAATAACCAAAAGAGCACACAATCTACATATCTAATGAGTTGGTGACAAGGAAGCAGATGATTGCAGACATCAATAAACCATGCCTTACATAGCTTTGCTCTTTCTTGTTTACGAAGACTTGCTCCTCACTGAAACTGACAGGAGATGCCACAGTGGGGTGGGTTTCGCAGTCGTATCAGATGCCGAGGAGGCTGTTGAGGACGTACAAGCTTCCATTAACGGAACAGGGATGTCAGAGGCCCTTCCCCCACCCATTTCTCTTCAACCTCTTCTCCATTTCTCCAAGAAAGTGAATTGAACTTACAATACTGGTTTTAGCTTGCTGGAAAGTCACAGCTTAACCTTTGAAGACTAGTATCTAATCACACGGGACAGTGATTGATTTAGCCATGAGTCCTTATTGGAGCCATATAATCAGAAACAAAACCTATCCGTTCAGTAAATATCTCCAGGAAAGTAGAGGGCACCATGCCTCCACTCAACACCATCATGTAGCAAGCTCCACAACATGGGGCTGGACTTAAGCAGAGCCGACAGCAGCGGAGCAGCCTCAGTCTCCAGTGTGGCTAAACAGGCTGCGGTACAAGCAGTAAGGCTCCAACTTCCCAGATGCCAAGGCTAGACCCCAGGGATTATTAGCTTCCTCCCTTGGGAAACTAGGGTACTTTTTAAAGATTATTTTAATTACTAGAAACTTTTTGTTGATGTATTACTGAGATAGAATACAATGATGTCGGCTAGCCATGCTTGCAGCCGCCTTTTCTGACAGAAATTCATTTCCCATTTCTGACTGTATTCATTGGCTATGGAGAGGTGTACCTACTACTTGTGCTTAGGAAGGATCAATTGTTCTGTGGGAAAGAAGGGAGCTCCACATGCTCAGGAGACCTAGAGTACACGCACAAATACTTTCACCTTTCAGGAAGTGGTTTATGATGTGACTGGTAGTGTTTATGATTTATTAGAAGCTAAATGATAGCCTCTGAGATCTGCTCTTTCTAAAGAATACACACCTTCCTAATCAGCATGGCTCTTCAAACACTGCTGCACCCTGAGCCTTCCTTAATCATTCTCATCTCCCCTGGTTCTCCCTTTGTAACACTCACTAGGATTTGTAGCCCCTGCCCAATGGCAACTCCCATGCTCCACAGTTAGTTTTCTTCCCGGATTCTGTGTTTTCTTCTTTGAAGAATCCCTTTTCATTGGTTCTACTCTACATGTCTCTGCCATTCTTGCATTAGCTGATAGCCTTTATCTGATGCATTATGGTGTTTCCTCCCAACGCTTCCAGTATCGTCTTCACTGATGTTGTTGCTCTTGGAGCATCATGCTCTTGGAGCATCATGTTGCTCTTGGAGCATCATGCCCTTGCCTGAATTTTCTTTAAGTTCTAAAATGAACATTTCCCCCCTTTGATCTCATCAAATTGTTCCTCTAGATGACATATTTGTACATGCACAGATCCACACAGTTCTGAAATCTTGGATGTGGTTATTCTGGAGTACACATTAACATGTGCCCTAGACATCTGCAAGTGTCTGAGGCAAATGCTATTTTTTTTAGCATTGCTTTCCTGGAAGGAGTTTAATAAATATCCCTAAATATAGACAGAAAAGAGTTACGATCCCAGCACCTGTGAGGACTTCCTGTTATGCATATCCCTTCTTTCTCAGTCTCTGCTTCTTCATTCCCACATGCTACAGAATGAGGAGTTGAAATTATTTTCTTCCAGATTTTGCTGTTTGCATCTTTAAATTAACACCATTAAATCTTTTTATTGAAGTTGCTCAATTACAGTAGCAATTGAAAGAGCTTGTCTGCTAAAATTCTGTGTTATTAATAGCCTTTCTGAAATGATTTTCAAAATCCTAACATGTTTCCTTGCTTGAAAGCAGTGGTTCTCAACCTATTGGTTGTGACTCTCTTGGGGGTAGAATAAGTCTTTCACAGCAGTTGTGTTTCAGATATCTTGCATATCGAATATTTATGTTAAGATAAAGAGAAGTAGCAAAATAACAGTGATGAAGTAGCAACGAAATAAGTTTATTATTGGGTTCACCACAACAGGATGAGTTGTATTAAAGGGCCACAGTGTTAGTAGGGTTGAGGATGGACCACTGCTTTCAAGGTCCATGTAGTGTATTGTGAATATAGTTTTGATTCAGGCTATGGCTCAACCTCACTCGCAGCTTTCTTCATCTTCCTCCCTTCATATTTGGAATACCACACAGATCCCAGCATAGAAAAGGCCTTAAACATACTGGACAGTTATTTTATGAATCTTAAATGGCTATCAATAGTATAACAAGGTGAAACAATCACCCAGACTTCCATAGAGTTTTCAGTTTCAGCGGGTCGCCTCTCCTTCAAATCAGGTGGGTATGGGTTTTTGCCAATGCAGGTGCTTATATTTTCATTGTTTTTAACATTTTTTTCTTTCTAAGAGGCCTGATTTCCTCAAAACCTTCCACCTGCTGATGCAGGATAATTAGGATGGTTTTAGCTGTTTCTGTAGATCATGAACACAGACTCTTTTCTGGACTTCAGGCTCCATTTGTGGAGATTCTAGAAGCTTATTGTGGGGCCCTTGCTTAAAGTGTCCCGTGGCTGTGCATATTTTGCCAGTACCTGGGTTTTCACATGGCTAATGAGTTTTGGAGCATTAGCTTAGTTGTACATAAGAAGAAGAGACTTTGAAAAGGCTGTCCCGTTAATTCCAGAATGGTGAAACAATTTTTAATATATAACTCATTTTTAGCTCATCTTAGAATCTAGAGCTTTTCTTTGTTTCTCCAAGTAATTTGACTAATGGTTATACTTGTGACATGAAGTAGACTTGTGCTAATTATGAAAAAAGTATGAACCATTATCATCTTTGTTTTTATGATCAGTACCATGGATGTCTCCAGAGAAGAATGTGGACTTTGCATGTCCAGGTTCTCTGGGTTACATGTGTCTCCTGCTGCTAAGGACAAGACCACTACTAGGTCCATTTTGGACTTGGAGGAAAAACTCTAGTAATCTTGTTGGGGCACAAGATCCATGTACTCCGGTCTAGAGTTTCTCTAAGGAAGCAATGAATGCTTGAAATGGTAAGACAAATGTGCAACTGCTTGATGTGTATGTTCATGGGACCCATATGTGTGCATTAAGCATCTAATATGTGTCAAGTTTTTATCATAACAGAAGAAAGAGGGACATAAAGAAATACTTGGACAGTGTGCTAAGTTCCACATATAGTTCACATGCTGCTTTTGGGGCTGAATGATGACAGAGTCTAGTAGCCTAGGGAAGGTCTTAGTCTGTAACTGGGCTTTGATGACTTGTATAACTGGAGAAAGATGATATTTCAACAAATTTATGTGAACATTTGGCTTCAGTCTTGCTAATTAATGCATTCATCTAGACCTAGGCACACAAGTTAACGTCTACTCTGTGCCCTGAGCAAAGAATTCTCTAGATTTAGGTTCTGCCACCTATATGATGTGAAGGACTCCAACTGACAAGAAGGACCAATCACCATTGGTTCTCAATTCCTTTGATGTTTAATTGGATTTCTCCTTTTAGAAAATTACATACATTTATTTATTTAGTTGTGTGTGTGTGTGTGTGTGTGTGTGTGTGTGTGTGTGTGTAAGGCAGCTTGAAGAAATAACTTTTCTCCTTTCACCATATGGGTCCTGGAAATTTAATTCATATCATCCAGGTTGCAGCAAGGGCTTTATTACCCACTGAGCTACATCTAGGGCCCGGGTTGGATTTCTTTAAGAATGAGCATCTAGTTGGTAGATTTAAATGATGCATCCAGATTTAATCCCCTTCTTTCTGTATACACTCGGTACTATAACATCATCAACCATCTTTAATGAGTTCCCATGGCCCTAAAAAGTGTATTTCTTCTCTTTTTGCTACGCATTAAGAGTAGAAAGATGCCATGAAAATGCTGAATCCACAAATGTGAAACAGAAAGATGTTTCGCAAAGGTGTTTTTGTTTTTTTTCGTGACTTCTGTGATGTGATTGGAAATTTCCCACAGTAGTGAGCTTTGCTGAGTTGAGGTGAGGCACAGCCTCTTAATAGAGTTCAACAGCTGTGTGCACTTTCACCCCTTCCTACCCAATAAAGTAACAAAAATAGGTCGGACACAAATGTTCTGAATTGTGAAAAATTGTATGCAGTGAATTAAAAGAGTTTGGAGATCTACAAATTGGTTTTCATATGTAATTTAAACTGGAAAATAAGTGTTTTGTATCAATATGATGTATAATTGTATATATGCAAGTTTTGTTGGCATGTGTAAGTGTATTTACCTTTCACCCTTATGAATATATATGCACATTTTGCTATGAAGGATGTTATGTTCCCAATATTTTCAGTAGCATTTCTAATGTATCAACAGATTTCTAAGACACAGAAACACACACACACACACAAAACACACACACACACACACACGAGAGAGAGGGAGTGAGAGAGAATATGAGAGTTGCATAAAAATTATTAAACATTTAGAGTGTTAGCTAAATGAGTCTTTTGTTAATATGCCTACATGCCTTATTATTTAGGGACTGACTTGGAGAACAAAGTGATGTGTATTATTAAACATGAAAACACTTTCTAAATGTTGGCATTATCATTAACTCTTAAAAGTGAATGAATGCATCTAATGGCATTTGCATCATAGTCATGAATGTTGCCACTGTATTATAAAATCATATCAAATTAATAAAAGCTAGGAGAATCTTTGCTTACTGATCTACCCTGAGGTAGACAAATGAATCACTGAGCATGCTTACATGCTCCTGTGGGATGATCTACTCAAAGTCCCAGGGCAAGAGCGCTTTGTTTTTCAACTCACCAAAGAGTTTAGAAGTAAAATTGTGTTTAATTATGCATGGCACAAAATAGCTCCCTTTTCCCACCATTCTTCTTTCCTTTTCAGTATTTGTAAACATTTAAGAAAAGTCTCAAGTATCTTAATTTTGTATTTTTCCTTTTTATTTTCAAACTGCATTTTGATAAAAAGTAATTGTGATGGTCATAGGGTGTGTAGTAGAATCATCTTGTTACCAGGTTTTGCAAATTTTTATGGTTAATTTCATCATATATTCCTATCTTTAAACAATATGCCTTATAAAATATTTTCCTACTATATATTTATCATGATTTTAGATAATAGCCTGTATTTCATGGTGGACTACAATTATTTTGGTATCATGCACATTTGGAAACTTAAATGATTGTTTCAGGAAATTATTTTCATGATGATGAGTTTAATGCATGATCATTGAAAAAAATGAAAATAAAATCCCTATGGGGTAGGAGAGATAATTAGTGTAATGAAAGGATTGCAAATATGGAGACATATAACCACTGTGAAATTTGTTACTTACACTTCAGACTTCTAAAATGTGTGTGTGTATAAATCCATTTCTATTTTATATTAAATATGCTCAAAGACATTTCTTACATATAAGTATGTGTGTCAATAGAATAGACTCCCAGAATACAGATAGGTTTATGTTTTTTCTTTCCTTTTTATAATAACTGAGAATAACATGCATGATCTGAACCCTTGGAGACAGGTAGGGAAACCACTGACTCATTTATTTAAACTTTGATTTTGTTCTGAGTTTTATTTTTCTGAGGAATTCCCTAAAGTAAACACTAAAGACAAATTACATTTAAATCAATTCTGACAATGCTTCCAGTTTCAATCATCCTGAAATATTATTTGATCTCCATAGTCAATGCTTTGCCTCTTCCTACTCCTGAAAGCTTTGGAGTCTCTTTACTTTCCCTTTATATCATGGTGTGCATCATTCTAGCCACATGGAAGCAGATATTTAGCCATTGGTACTGCAACATTCGGCACATGAAGTCTTTACGGACAATGACATCTATTTGTATTGTTCGTTACATATTTGTTTAGTGAACAAAACATCACTTCCAGTCCTCCTATGGCTTTGCAGAATGTTTCAGAATGCCTAATGCATAAAGAAAACTTCTTCCTCATTGTAAATTCCATTTTTCATTTGGGTGAGGAGTTAGATTTCAGATACTCTTAGCTGCCCCCTATTTTTGATTTAATGTTACTTGACTTCCAAATTTTTATACATCAAAAAGAGTTGATGAAAAAATTATTTTAAAAATTCAGTTCAGTGAGCTCCTGGAACCTAGTGACAGAGATTGGGGTGTGATGAGCAAAGGGGTCAAGACCATGATGGTGAAACCCACAAAGACAGCTGACTGGATAAGGGGGAGCTCTTGAATCCCAGACTGATGGCTGAGAGGCCAACAGGAGACTGATCCAGACTCCATGAATGTAGTGCCAGGGAGGAGGCCACAGAAATCACTGGTGCCTTGGGTAGTAGATCAGTGTTCACATGGTTTATGAATGATCTTTGGGAGTCCATTCCAAATAGAGGGATGCTCTCTCAGCCTGGACACATGGGGAAGGGCCTAGGTTGTGGAGAGCTGTGCCATGCCGCGCCCTAAAGATGGTGCAGGCTTCTGCCTTCCACCATCCTGCTGGTGAGCACTCTCAGTGATAAACAACTCCTTATTTGGCCTGCTCCCATCCCACCTGGATCTTCCTTGCTGGTTGAGGTGAACGCAACACTAGGTTCTGCCCAGGATGAAATGACAGACTTTAGAGATTCCCCCCAAGGAGGGTCTCACCCTCCCTGGGGAATGATGTGGGGATTGGGTTGGGGGCTGGGGGACTGGGGGAGGGACAAGGGAGGAGGGGTGGGAGAGGGAGCTGGGACTGACATGTTAAACATTCACGTTTCTAATTTAAATAAAAACATCTATTGAGAAAAAAACTCAGAAGCAAAACTTGATGATTTCTAGTTGCATTGCCTTTACTAAAAATCAAGCATTTCTTTTGAATTGCTTTTAGTAGATGTTTAAACTATTAGGTACATACTATTAGCACTACTACAATGAAAGTAATTTTGTGTGGGAGGCAGAGAGATTTATTTTGTGTTACCTGGCCCCATGAAGGAGCAGCTGTCCTCAGTGGAAAATTACTACACAACTGAATCAGCTTTGAATGTCATTGTCACCCACATTGAATACTATTTTAGCCAAAGGCCCTTAATTTGCATTAGACGTTGATACTGGTATTTCACATTCTGTGGTTTTTGAAAGTTCATACTGTTCTGCATTGGTTCTTAACCTGTGACCCCTTTGAGGTCGAGTATCCGATACCCTGCATATAATGTATTTACATCATGATTCATAACAGTAGCAAAATTACAGTTATTAACCAGCAATGAAAATAATTTTATGGTGTGAGTCACCACAACATGAGGAACTGTATCAAAGGGTCAAAGCATTAGGAAGGTTGGGAATTGCTGCTCTACTGTGTCACACTGTAGTTTCATTGCCCTCCCCCAACCCTGTATGTTTTATTTAGTTGTGTCTCTTTCCCTCTGAAATTTTGGTACCTACTGATAGTTTGCTGTTTCCATAGTTTTCTTTTATCCTAAATGTCACACAGTTTGAATAATTTGGTAGGTAGCTTATCTAGATTAATGCTTTATTTAGCAATCTGCATTTTGCATCATGTCTTATAACAACCTTAGAGCAGCACAGAATTATGTCCTGCTATGTGTATGGTTCACAGTGTGCACCTATTCGTCTATAGAGGAGCATATTTTTCTATTAGCATATGTTAATTATACATACTAACAATTTTTATGACACCTGCATTGAAGATATCTAGCTTTAGATCTTCAAAATTGCTTTGGCAATGTTAGGATGTGATGAATCACTGTGCTCTTGTAGTCCACTTGAGGAAATGCCAAGGGTGTCATCACATTATTATATTACTGGAGTTTTTATAGGTTTTAAAGAAAGTATTAAATAGTCTTCAAAAGTGGCTATGCCATTTTCCATTTCCATAAGGAGTAAGCAAGATTATCCTTACTGCACATCCTAGGGAGCACATGGTGCAGGTGATGCTATGGTTTTGGTCATTTTAATAGATTTCTACTGGTAATCTTGCATGGTTCTAATTTGCAATATTGTAATCATATGAATTGAGATTTTTGTCATCAATTTGTCTGCCACCTAGGCATCTTCTTTGCTGAGGTAAACAAGTCCTTTGTCTATTTAAAAAACTGGCTCCTTTTTTTCTTACTGCTGAATTTTAAGTTTGTTGTATGTGTTGGAAAATTTTCCTCCTTTAGATGTATTGAAAATATGTTCTCCTCATTCATGATTTATCTTCCCTACTTTTCTGCTTTTTTTGTATGTTTTGGTGGAATAAAATTTACATTTTTACATTGTTATCAAATCTGTGGTTTTTCATAAAATTCCCTTGACTGTTCTTTTAATGCCCATGTAGCTATGTGATAACCCCGTTTTCATTCCTAAGGCAAGTGTTGTTTCCTTACACAGCCTAGTGAAAAGAATAACAGTATCACCAATATTTTCTCAATCTAGCTTTGTATTTTGTTGCTTTTTTGTTTTGATTTTAATGTCTTGATTTCTAATGTAATTTAAATTCTTTTTGCTGTGGTTAATAGGAATTAAATTTGTCTTTTTTTTTCCTATTTTCCTAAGGGAGAGAATGAGGTGAGTAACTTTCTGTCTTTCTCCCACATGCATACATTTAATTCTGTCATTTCTTCTGAGTACTACTTATGCTGCACCTTGCAGATTTGGGAATGCATTTTAATTTTCACTTATCTCAAAATATTTCTGAATTTTCTTGCTATTTCTTCTTTGATGTATCTATTCTATATTACTGCTGTCATAGTTTTCTATTTTAATGTGATAAAACACCATGACCAAACACAGTGTTAGAAGGAGAGCATTTATTTCATCACTGAGGGAAGTCAGGTCACAGCCAGGAACAGGAACTGATTCAGAGGCCAGGGAGGTGTATACTTACAGACTTGGTCCTCAAGGCTTGTTTTCCAGTCTTCTTAACGCATTCAGGACCATGCATCCTCTCCCCCACCCCCTTCCAGGGTACTGCCTATAGTGAGCTGGCCACACCCCTAAATCAGCAATCAAGAAAATGCACAAGAGCTCACAAATAGACAAACCATGGAGGCTTACTCAGCTGAGAGTCCCTTTCCCAATGACTCTAGCTTGTGTTGGGTTAACATCAAACTAAACAGGATAGCTGCTTAACTGGCAGTAATTTGAGGGATAATTTGTTGCTTTCTGCTGCTTATTTCTTCTTTATCTACATTGTGTTCTAAGAGCAGATAATGTAAGATGTCTGATTTCACAATTTATTGTGCATTTTTCAGTGCCCACACGTAGTCTATCTTCATGAATGCTGCATGTGAATTTGCAAATAGTGTGTATTACATGTGTTGGTTGTTGTACAAATCAGACTGTTGTGTTCAATTGATTGATGGTGATGTTTGCTTGGTTCAGCCATATCCTTAGGTACTTCATCGTTTTCAAGCTTGATCTATTTCTGATACAGAAGAACTGAGCTCTCCAGCTCTAAATTTATTCATTTGTCCTTGCAGCTCCATTAATTTCTACTTTTTACAGCTTGCCACTATATTGCTACACATATTCATTACTTTGTATTATTGCTGAACTGATTGATCTCTCATCATAAAAGTTCTAACGTAGGTAATCTTGTGTGATTTTTTTTGTACATTTGAAAATGCAATGATCTATTTCAGTCTTTCCAACCATTATCATTACCATTATTTCTTCCTGCTTCTATCTTTCTGCCGCCCTCCTCTTCATCTCTGATTAGTTTTAGTGAAGGATATATTTTCCTGTTAATGTACTTTTTGATATGTTTAAAAGTGTGTGTGCATGCATGTGTGTGCATGTGTGTGTGTGTGCATGTGTGTGTGTGTGTGTGTGTGTGTGTGTGTGTTTATGGGTACTCACATTGGAAGCAGGTGCCCAACGAGACCAGATGTGGCACATCTGTGATAAAGCGGGATGTGAAAGTCAGTGAACTCAGAGACTCAGTGCTGCCCAAGGTTCTGTGAAGAAGTGAAGGTGAGGGCTCAGTTTTAAGCTATATATTGATACCATCTCCTCTAAGGCACAGAGAACATTGAGGAAGATGGGGCGGAAAGCATTTATGAGCCAGAAGACAGGGTAAAAGACTATGGTGTGCCACAGTCTAGACTGGAAATAGCATCTTAACAGCTACAGTGACCTGCATTAGGCCCAAATAAGACAGGTCCTGCCAACAGTTAGCTATTGGGAGTGGCCCATGGGACCCTACAACATGCTGCTGAACTTTGGAGTATTGTTAGATTCTGGGACCGGAGGAGCTATTGTTGTTAGTTGTGTGTTCACTTCTAAATCCACATGGCTTCAACAGATAGCTACAAACCCATCACCACACAGACGAATCTGGTTAAACTCAATGGGCTTAAAAACAAAACAACAGACATGGATGTATCGAAGAGGTTTGTAGGGAAGAACATTGATGATGGTAGAAAGGGTTAATGAGAGATAAGGTTGAATGGAGGTTGCAAATTGTCAGTATGCATTTTGTATGTGTGTAAAATTGTCAAAGAACAAATTTGATAAATGAAAAGAAAGGCAAATGAGTCTTAAAAAGGTAAAAATATAATTTTATCCATACAAATACATACAAAGTTTTTCTCTTGTAAATTTTAATGGAATTCTTGTATTCCCTAATGTGGTTTTATAGACAGTGGCCAGTTACAACACTAATTCATCTCTTTTAATTTGCCTTCATTCTATTTTTCTTTGAAGCCCAACCAGACAAAAATCAGTATACATAAAGGAAAAAACCCTAAACGTTTAAGGAAATTTTATTCTGTCCAACTTGTTAGATCATTAATTGGGAAAAATGGAACATTTCATTAAGTCTTGTATTATAGTATTTTATAAATACAATTTGCATCCACTTTTATTTTGTAAATTGCATTCTCTAATTAAGTTAATATTAAAGTAAGTTTTTCTCTTGTTTAGAATAGAAACAGGCATTTCAAGAATCAGTGAAGAGCCCCCACAAAACTAAAGGTAAATCTTCCATGTGATCCAGCTATATGACTCTTAGGCATATGTGCAAAGGACTAGATATCCTGCTCTACAGACAATTGCTCAGCCATGTTCACTTCCACTCTATTCACAATAGTTAGGTAGTGGAAACAACTTAAATATCCTACAACCAGCAAATTGACAGTGAAAATGTGTTATGCATGCACAATGGAATACTAGTCAGCTATAAAGATAAATGAAACCAGGACATTATCGGGTAAAGGGATGAATCTAAAATATTATATTGTGTGAGATAAGCCAAACCCCAAAGACTGACACCAAATTGTCTCTCTTCTTGGGTTCATAGCTCCAAATCCTCAGATGTGTGTAGGCAATATGGAGTAACCACAGAAACCAGGAAAGTATAAAGTGACCACTGGATGGGGAGATGTGGGCATTCAGAGAGAAGTAGCAGTATATGAAGTGGGAAATGGAAAAACAGGGAAGAGTCACCAACTGGAGAGGGTGAAGAGTGGCCCACACAGAAGGGGAAGGAGGTGTAAGGGATGGAACCCAGGTTGTTTGATAATTTACCCCCATTTTAATACATAATATATCTATTTCTTACTATATATGCATATATTTATATATGCATATTTAAGTTATGCCACTTGGGATTGCAATGATCCCCACAAGAATTAGACTAACAAAAACCTCAGTACCTCGTCTCATATGGTTAGTTATGGTGATCCAAATGACTTACTCTCTAACAATATAGACTGTAAAGCCCTTATTGCTGAAGACATTGAACATTTAGGACATAGTACTTGAATAATTTGATGTAGACTTAACCTGAAAGTCACCTTTGTGTGGTCTAACTCCCATGGTACCAGAGAAAGGTATGCAAACTTCCAAGGAAGAGAAGCAATTAATAGACCTACCTAGATGCAAATGCCTATTTACCACAATGGCCATCATTCCAAGACATCTGCAACTCACATACATGCTGGCGATAACCAAAAGCTGTCTAGTTGCGCTTAAGGACCACTCAACAGGAGGTAAATCAAACCTGGTACTAAAACCTAGTCAACTTCCTAAAGACAATGAGGTCACGGATCTTGGAAATGAATTTACTCCTGCCACTTTACTAGACTAGCATAATTCCTTAACTCCATTCCAATTCTTTTCCTTTTTCCCAATTGATAGCAAATGGAAACCATCACAGAAACCCACAACTGAATGCAATGCAGAGATCAAGAGATCACAGGGAGTCCAGACCCAATGAATGCATTCGTAGCAGGGCTCCTACATTTATGGAACAGGTAATATCACAGAAGAGGGAGTGAAAATATTGTAAAAGCCAGAGTACCAGGAAGTCTGCTCTGAAACAGTCTTTCCAAGACATGACTGCATATATAAGATCAGTTCAATGACAAAAAGGGGAAAATTGCTCAGGTTCTGAGTTTTATAGAACTACAGCACTAATGACTGCTGGGGGAGGGAGAATTAGTTTCTCCCAAGCATGAGCCCCCTTACTGATTATCCAGCACAAAGCAGTTAGCATTGAAACCACATGCTCATAAAGAAGAAGAGTAGATGAAAATGGTTGTATTTATATATTTGTGCATGCATAATATGTTTACACATATATATGTAACAATAAAGAAAAAGAGGCTATTTATTTGAGAGTAGGGATTACAAGAGAAACTAGGAGGAGGAAAGAGATCATGGAATGCAATGTAATTCTATTGAAAATACACAAAATTAACAAAAGGAATGATATAAATCTAAAATATAAATAAATGGTATATAGAAAATTTTGGGTTTACTTAAATTTTCTGTGGTTGAGATTTTTTTTGCTAATGAGCTTCTTCACTGATTGCCTGTCACCAGAACTCTAATTAATTTAAAGGAGTTTTTTAAAAAAATAAGGCAAATACTCAGCATGAAGAACATTTTTCAAATGAGAAGACTCTTCAAAATAATGCTTAATGATATGCCTTTGCAAGTTCTGCTGCCAGTGAAAGACATATGAAACATAATTAGTTTCTTTTTGTAAAAGAGATGAACTGTGATGTGATACCATGGTTCATTATAACTTTCACTGTCTTATATTAAAGACCTTGTTGATAAAATGTTTTCAACAAATACTTTTAAGAAACCCTTTTTCTATCCTGCAGAAATGTTGCATTCATGATAAGATTTAGCATGGCGCTAGCTTATAAGTTTGTTTGGCTATTCAGAAATTTAAAAAAAATGAAATTTGAATATTAACTATTACTATTTTAGAATAATAATTCCCTAATGACTCTATTTCCTACTACCCAACGGCTGTCAATATATTAGTTTTGAGCCAAGGGAAATTAAAGCTGTTTCTAGAATTAAGGCTGTATTAAAGCAGACTTTAAAGTAGCAAGATTATTTTTGTGATGAATGGTTAGTTTTAATTGCCAACTTAATGAAATCTAGGATTACAAAGTAAGAGAGATTTAAAGAGAGGCTGATTAGATCAGGTTAGGATGTGGCTTGGGTAACACAGGACATTTCTAGGCAGGATAGTTTACAAGCTTGTACTGAAGAAACATCTGTAATAGATGGAGAGATGGTCAACACTCTACTGACATCCGCATATCACCACGATGACAGGAAGGCATTACTTCTGGGTCAACACACAGAGCTGATACAGCTATGGTTTAAGGGAGGTGAGCTACATTTTTGGTTGGCAGTGGAACATGACAATGTTGTAAATATCTAGGTAGTACTGGTTTTAGAGGCATAAATGATACAAGATTGAGGAGGCCACAGAGAAGCTGGGGCCAGGAAGGGTCGGAGTGCCCAAGAAAAGGTCCTGAGGGGTCATTTTATAAAGTCGTAAAGGGGATACATCAATTACAATGGAGACTCCCAAGTATTGGAGGTGCCAAGGCCGTGAAAACATTTTTGAAGGAAAGCTGCAGCTGTCCATTGGGGCTTGCCTAAGACTGCTTCTAAAGAAGCTCTATGTGCAGTCTGCTCGCACCCTTTGGAATGCAGAAGGTTGCATTAAGAATTCCGGATGCCAGATATAGAGGTGCCAGTTTGCTTTTTGAAGAGCCCCAACAGTTAGCCCCCCAATAGTTGGAAAATTACTAAGCTGTTCTGTCCTTGGACGTGAGCAGCTGCACTTAAACATCTTCCCCTGGTGGTCCTCAAGGACTTGAAAATATTTCCCAGATCTCAGTCCTCAAGGACTTGGGAACAATCCCCAGACCTCAAGGTTCCAGGCCGGTCACAAAGTCCAGCCAGGGCACAGACGTTGCCTGAGACAGATAACGAGCCAGTCAGCCAGACAGCCACAAGCATACGTGATTCATGAAGGTCTGGCACCAACTGCCAAACTCCTCTTGCACCCCCACCACCCCATTTGCGGTTTTAGGCTTTAAAAACTTGCTGTAATTTCTGCTCGGGGTTCACTCCTTCCCAAGGCTGCTGAATCCCTGGTACGCCTGCTTAATAAAAATCCTCTGGCGTTTTGCGACGAACTTCGGCTCCCTGGTGGTCTTTGGAAGAGGGTCCTGAGAGAAAGACTGAAGGGTCTTTCACTTTTAACCTGATGAGTTTTGGTTCTGCTTAAGTTTGGTTTTTTTGTTTTTTTGTTTGTTTTTTTGTTCATCATATCCTTGTATATGTTTGTTTCTCTAGACAGGGGTTCTCTGTATTGCTTTGGAGCCTGTACTGGAGCTCGCTCTGTAGACCAGGCTGGCTTTGAACTCACAGAGATCCACCTGCCTCTGCTTCCCAAGTGCTGGGATAAAAGGCGTGCACCACCAACGCCCCACTATCCTTGTATTTTTACATTGAAATGGAATGTTTGTTCTGTGCCAATATATGTTGGAAATACATAACTTATTTTTGATTATACATGAACTTTCAGTAAACAAATCTGGAATTGTGTTAGGAGTTTTAGCCTCTGAGGACTTTTAAAGTTTAAATGTAATTTACTTTACATCATGAGGTAAACATGAGATATGGAGATGGGAATGGAAGCATCTGGCTTAAAATGGTGTGGGTGTCTGCCAAGTTGACACTGGGTGGAATTGTGATGGTAGTTTTAACAGTCAACTTGACACAATCCAGGATCACCTAGGAAAAGGGACTCAAAGAGAGACTGTCTAAATGATGTAGGATTGTGGACATATCTGGGAGATTGTCTTAATTACATTAATAATTGTAGTAAAACCCAGTGTAAAATTAGAAAGCACTGTTCCCCAGGTTTGAGTCTTATACTGTAGAAAAGATAAGAATGACATTTGACTGTAGGTATGTATTAACTCTATCTTTGTTCTTGGTTGTGGATGCTACTATTTCATGTTCCCACACTGACTTCCTCACAATAATGGACTATATATCCTAAGGTTGTAAGGGGAACTATGCCTTCTATTTTCAGAATATTTTATTATAGCAACAGAAATGAAACTAAAGTGTTTTGGCCTTTAGTCCAAGAACTTTGGCCAAACTGAAGGACAAAGAAGAAGGAATGGGAAAATTGAACAAGAGAGAAGGCAACACCATGGGGCCATTGCTGGTTTGAGGATAGAAGGGAGGTTCGAACCAAGTAAAGAATGAGGTCACTAGAAAGTGAGAAAAAATAGCCATAAATACTTCTCCATAGTCTCTAAGCTTAATAGAGATTCTGATAAATAGCTGGGAAACTTCAATTGTATAACAATTTCCTCTGAAATTGAAACATTCATCCTGAAGGAAGCTCCTTAAATAGGGAAATAAACAACTCAAAAGAACTTCAGGAAGTCCCTGAAATTGACCAAACTCATTAGGACCATCCTAGCCAGAGGAAGCAATAGAAGTTGTGAGTTCCCCTCAGAGGAAATTAAGCAGAGCTGCAAAGAACACTGTCAAACCGGGCCGGATGCCGACAAGAAGCAGAAACCAGTCAAGCTTACTGCTTATATCAACGACAGCACCTAGGAAGGACATGCTCCAACTTGTTGAGCTACCTGCAGGCTATACAGGGTGCTTCAGGTTCCCAGCTTTGTGAGCAGTCATACCTGCTAGAGTGAGCTTTGGTGATCCAGCAGTCTCTGAGTCATTTCTGCTCCTGCATGTAACCTTACCCATATTTCTGTCAGTCACTCACAGTTCATCAAGTTGGACTTTGGTGGTATCCAAACTTTGGTCTATCTGAAGTGAGTGGATATGTGTTTTGTCTCCCTGGGAAAAGTTTTGTCAGGCAACAAGGTCTTAGCTAGGTGGAATCTGTAGGTGGAGTTTTCTGTGTCCCGGTAGTCAGCTCTGTCCCATCAGCCAGATCCCAAGACTAATATTAATTATAAATGCTAGGCTGATGATAGCTTAGGCTTGTTACTAACTCTTACAACTAACTAACCCATACTTCTTACCTACACTCTGCTTCATGGTGGTACCTCTTTTCAGTACGGTGTATTTGCCTCCTGCTTCTTCCATCCCTCCTGGTGACCCCTTGACTCTGTCCTTCTTCTTCCCAGCATTATCTCTGCTCTGAGAATCCTGCCTAGCTACTGGACAATGAGAGCAATACATTTTCACAGTGTACAGGATTCTTCCGCAGCATGAATCCATGGCATACTTCCACCCTTCTCGTTCACAGCTCTGAAAGTTAATTAATGTGTGCTGTTTTGAATTCGTAGCTTGTAATGATTTGCCACAGTAGCATCAGTGAACAAATAAAAACACCGAACATATTTAGACAATTTCCTTTTATATATTTATATTTCCTGTGGTCCTGGTTCTAATATTTTGTACTACTTACTTTGTGTATCTTTTATTGTAATTGTTTAACTTCTTGAAAAATGTTGTCAGTTAACAAATGGGCATGCCAAGAATGCAGCTTATCATCCTCAGATTTACAGAAGCTGATCTGTTAAAATGCCCTAACAAAATATGGGTTAATAAATCAAAATTTGCTTTTGGATGACTAAGTCATCTTAAAAGAAGAAATATGCCATTATAATGTTAATAACAAGTAAAACAGGAACAACTCTTCAAATGTCAGGCCAGTCCCTCTCTGAGCAAGGCTGTGAATAGGACCTACTGCTGGCAGGAAGAGGGTCATCCTTGTGATACACAGTGGAGAAACTGCTCCACATAGGTAAAACCATATTCGAAACAGAAATCACACTGGAAAAGAAGTACTAGAGACTACAGAGTTATCAGTTCTTATGTATCTCTGAGAATGCAAGGGGTGTTATTAATAAGTCAACTTGGCAAAATGCAAATATGAGCAACCTAGACCAGTTGTTTAGTTTAGCCAACTGAGGGACAGTAATATGTGCTTTGGCCAGAAGGCACACTCATGAGCATTAGGGGGGTGAGACATAGTAGAGACCAAAACATGTACTCTAGATTCCTGATTGAAAGCCATAAGGTAAGTGCCTTCTGTTCCTGATTATTTCACATTGCACAGTGTCATCCATGTATATGCATACGGCCATCAAGGATACCATTCCTTCTAATGACCACATAGTGTTCTACTGTTATTATTTTTATATAATGTGCTATTTGTCCATTTTCCCCTCTGGAGATGGAATAAGATTGGAGTGTTTGAGAAGATACTGATTGACAGGTACTACATTAGTTGGATACAATTAAAATTGGATATTCTTTGCAATGTAAGGTGGATTAATGCCGCAGGCTATAGAAGTATAAAACAGGTGACAACTAGTGTTCAGATATCAACCCACCAGAGGAATGATTCTCTGTTGGAGGAGAATCCCATCTGGGCAAGGCCCATGGGACCACCAACTCTGGAAACTATTGCTTCTGTCTATAGTTTCACATGTCCAAAAGCAGCTATGGTATCTCCCCAGTATCAGCAATGTAATGTGTAATCTCATGTGATGCATATATGTAATCTCATGATTACTTCTCAGTCTTATATCTATATCTACCTATCTATATACATATACATATACATATAAATCCACATGTATCTGTGGATAGTCAGGAGATGACTTATCATTAACTTGAATATTTTCATATATAGAAAATATAATAGGATATGCTTCATAACTAGATCTATTGTCCCACAAAGGCTGTAAGACACTTAAAGGCCTGCTTTGTTCCTTTTACTCAGACTAACACAAGAAAATAATAATTTCTTCTTAGTCTAAGACAAACTGTACAGCATTAGCTCATTTATACCTCAGAGCAAATTCAAACTGAACTAAAGTTTTCATTTTTGGTTTTCTTTTTTTTAAATGGATCATAAGTTTAAAACTTTACAGTTAAGTATAAGGTCAGAGTCCTAGGTGACTAACAAAGTTTATTAACACAAATCAGTCTTGAAAAAGATCATGTTAATTCTTTGCTTGCCAAGTCTGGATGATAAAAGACCTATGTCTCAAAGCTTGCCTCACCTGGCACTGGGTTCCAGGTCACTGTTTACAATTTTACCCCAGACTTTGAAACTTTGCATTGCCTTGGTAAAGGGGTCTGCCCTTACCACTCATCCAAAGGAATGTCCTTCAGACTATACATTGCTTGCCTGGTGTCCTTCATCCCTAGGAGAAGAAAATGACATCTCTTTCTTTCTCTCTTTTCTTTTCATTTTCCTCAAGCTTCCTTTCTTGGAGAAAATGGCAGGATATGGAGAACACATAAACTCCTTCTCTTTCTTGGGTTGTTTTCCCATATGTTGATGACTGACTGATGATCACATGGTTGGTTGTACATATTGCTCAGTTTAAGTCCACATTGTCTCTTCCCTCCTTCCCTCACCATCAAGTTTCCCTGTGAGGGCTAGCAAGACTTCAGATAGGTTTGAAGGAAGGAGGAAAGGAAAGCTGACACACCGGCTTGGTGTCTTAGCATTCTGGGGAGAGACAATGAGCACCAGCAGTGCTTTAGAATGCGTGGCCTTTAGGCAGTTGCTTTTCTAACTAGATAAAAGTGCAGCAGAAGGGCGCTAAGGTTTTAAATCAGAATCAACGATTTTCAACAACTTTCTTTTTAAGGATTTTCAATTATCACCAGCTAAGAGGTTCCATATGATCTCGTTCCTTGCCTGAGTAGGACAAAACTATGCCAAGGTTACTTTCCCCTTCTCAGTTTCTCCATGTGCTTACAAAGCAACAGCCCCACCTGTGAAATCAGGTACACTCCCCTATTCTTTCTGCTTCTTATATGGAGTCCTCTCCAAAAATTAGCTGAGCCTAGCAGCTAAGGAGAGACCACAATGAGATCAATATTTGGTATTACAATTGGTAGGAAGAGGGCTGGAAAGATGACTCAGCCGTTAAAAGCTGGGCTTACAATGAAAACGCAATTGGTAGTAAGACACATGGATGCCTCATTTAGGCTGAGACAGTGGAATACCTTCCTTCCTGTTCTGCTGTTCTGCTTTTCTCTTTTGCTCACTTCTTTCTGTTGTCTTCATGATGAACTAACCTGTCAACCTGTTATCAATTTCCTCTTTCTTTTTTTTTAAAGGGGTGTCTGCCTACATTTAATCTGTGAGATGCACGTGAAACGCTGAGCTCACTAGGCAAAAGGTAGCTATATTACTTGGCCTCCATTTTGGTAATTAATTTCCCAGGGCAATCGAACCCTCAGGTAATCACCGTATGCCTAGAATTTCCTGTACCATAGACATGCAGTCATACATCCTATATCTCTACTCCTAATGCATATTTCTAGGTTGTCACCATTTTGGATGTCAAATGGGACCACAGAACTGGGATTCTCAGGGCCCTATAACCACGTGATGCAGTGCATTTCCTATATCAGACCAAGGTAATACCAGAGTCCACGTGGTGTCTTTAGATTGTGGCATGTTTTTTCAGAAGATATATCTGATAGATTTTAAAGGGACCTTAAGATGCCTCAGATATGTGCCTACAGCATTGGCCAATTACAAGGAGAAGCTTATCCTTTGAGATGTAAAGACTTGCGAAGTTCTTATAAATTTCAGCAGCCCAAGGCTGAGTCTGGGAAAGCACAGTCCCAATTGAGACCAAAATGATGGATTGCCAAGTGATAAATAAGTTGCTGTCTGCAGAAAGTTGGAACAGCTGAGGTGGTGTCAACATATGGAGGTAGGGATTGGAGATGCTGGTCTACAGGGTCTTAAGCCTGCTCTTTCTGTCTTGCATCCTAAATTGAGATAGAATATTCTTTCCCCATTAGAGATCCCTTTGTGCCACGTTTGTTCTCTGTTTTTATTTCTACCACATCATGCTTTGGATAACCACATTTTTTGCTTTCACTTTCCAGTTGCTAGTTAAGAGAAAAGAACATTTGGATACTATTTCTTTTCAGCTTCATTTAGACATTTGGGGGTTTGGTATTCCCTAGACCAGTGATCCTCAACCTTCCTAATACAGTTCCTCATGTTGTGGTGACCTCCCACCACAAAATTATTTCATTGCTACTTCATAACTCTAATTTTGCTACTGTTATGGATTGTAATGCAAATATCCTGAAATTCCGAATGTCTGAAGTGTGCCTTCCAATGGGGTTGCAGCCCATAGGTTGAGAACTGCTGATCTAGACTATTGGGACAAAAATTAGTGTTACATACAATAAATTACAAAGAAGCTCTCTTGATCCAGGCATCCTGATTTCTAGCTCTCTTTAAATGAGGAATTTTCCCTGAGGACTGTCATGCTTCTGTGCTCTCTAGATTGAGAAATGTAATGCATACTAGCAGATTATGAATTTGAGATAAAGGGTCAGAGTAAATGTTAAAAATACCTTTGAGGCTCAAACCACAGGGGACCAGAGACCTTCCTAGACTCATGCAATCATTAAAATTTAGCTAACTTCCCTAATGCATGACGGTTAATATTTTGCTCCAAAGATTTATTTTGGATAGTGAGTCCTGCACAGGCAAGATAAGATTAACCAAACAAAATTCAGAAAGGATTCATCAAGGTCACTGGGAATTAGAGTCCTATAGAGTCACATCAACAGTCATCTCTTTTCCTTGTAGTCACTCATGGGAGAGAAAGGAGGGTAAAGAAAATTTGCAGAGAAATTCTAGAGGAGAAGACAAGAAACATACAAAAGAAGTCTTTCTAATATATGATCCATTTGTTTTACAGAGGGATCATTAGGCATCCATGGATTCTATCAATTTGGTCTAGAACTCCAAAATAAAGTTCTAGATGACTCTGTGTACACACACCTGAATTAAAATTGGACTGGGGAAGAAAAAGACCTCTATGTTTGTGCCACTGGTGTTATGTTCAGGAAGTTGTCTCCTGTACCAACTCATTGAAGAGTATCTCCCACTTTCTCTTCTAAGAGTTTTAGTGTGGCTGGATTTATATTGAGATCTTTGATCCATTTGGACTTAAGTTTTGTACAAGGCGATAAACCTGGATCTATCTGCAGTCTTCTGCATACCAGTACCCAGTTATGCCGGCACCATTTGTTGAAGATGCTTTCTTTTTTCCATTGTATAGTTTTAGCTTCTTTGTCAAAAATCAAGTGTTCATAGGTGTGTGGGTTAAAATCAGGGTTTTCAATTCGGTTCCATTGGTCTACCTGCCTATTTTTGTTCCAATACCAAGCTGTTTTCAGGACTATAGCTCTATAATAGAGCTTGAAGTCAGGTAGGGTGATGCCTCCTGAAGTTCCTTTATTGTATAGGGTTTTTTGGCTATCCTGGGCCTTTTGTTTTTCCATATTAAGTTGATTATTGTTCTTTCCATGTCCTTGAAGAATTGTGATGGAATTTTGATAGGGATTGCATGGAATCTCTAGACTGCTTTTGGCAAGATTGCCATTTTTATTATGTTGATCCTACCAATCCAAGGACATGGGAGATCTTTCCATTTTCTGGTATCCTCTTTGATTTCTTTTTTTAAAGACTCAAAGTTCTTGATATACAAGTCTTTCATTATTCCTTGGTTAATATTATTCCCAGATAGTTGATGCTGTTTATGGCAATTGTAAAGGGTGATGTTTCTCTGATTTCTTTCTCTGTCACTTCTTCATCTGTATATAACAGGGCCACTGATTTTTTTAAGTTTACCTTGTATCCTGCCACATTGCTGAAGGTGTTTATCAGCTCTAGTAGTGTCCTTGCGGAGTTTTTCCGGTCACTTATGTAAACTATCATATCATCTGCAAATAGTGAAAGTATGACTTCTTCTTTTCCTATTTGTATCCCCTTTAGCTCCTTTTGTAGTCTTATTGCTGTAGCTAGAACTTCAAGTACAATATTGAAGAGATATTGAGAGAGTGGACAGCCCTGTCTTGTTCGTGATTTTAGAGGAATTGCGTTGAGTTTCTCTCCATTTAGTTTGATGTTAGCTGTTGGTTTACTGTATATTGCTTTTATTATATTCATATGTGTTCCTGTTATCCCTGATCTCTCTAGGACCTTTATCATGAAGTGGTGCTGGATTTTGTCAAAGGCTTTTTCAGCATCTAGTGAGATGATCATGCGGTTTTTCTTTCGCAGTTTGTTTATATGGTGGATTATATTTATAGATATTTTTTTTGGTTTTACGAGACAGGGTTTCTCTGTTTTGGAGGCTGTCAGTCCAGCGTGGCCTCCAACTCCCAGAGATCCGCCTGCCTCTGCTTCCCGAGTGCTGGGATTAAAGGCGTGCGTCACCAACGCCTGGCCCGATAGATTTTCTAATGTTGAACCATCCCTGCATTCCTGGGATGAAGCCTACTTGATCATGGTGGATGATTTTTTGATGTGTTTTTGAATCCGGTTTGCGAGTATTTTATTGAGTATTTTTGCATCAATGTTCATGAGGGAAATTGGTCTATAGTTCTCTTTCTTAGTTGTGTCTTTGTGTGGCTTGGGTATCAAGGTAATTGTAGCCTTGTAAAAAGAGTTTGGCAGTGAGCCTCCTGCTTCTATTGTGTGGAATACTTTCAGGAGTATTGAAATTAGCTCTTCTTTGAATTTCTGTCAGAATTCTGCACTGAAGCCATCTGGGCCTGGGCTTTTTTTTTGTTTGGGAGACTTTTGATGACGGCTTCTATTTCATTAGCGGTTACAGGTCTGTTTAGATTGTTTATCTGCTCTTGATTTAGTTTTAGCAAGTGATATCTATCCAGGAAATTGTCCATTTCCTTTAAATTTTCAAATTTTGTGGAGTACAGATTTTCAAAGTATGCCCTGATGATTCTCTGGATTTCCTCAGATTCCGTTGTTATGTCACCTTTTTCATTTCTGATTTTGTTAATTAGCATGCGCTCTCTCTCTGTCTTTTGGTTAGTTTGGACAGAGGTTTGTCTATTTTGTTGATTTTCTCAAAGAACCAAGTCTTTGTTTCATTGATTCTTCTCAATGTTTTCCTGGTTTCTACTTGATTGATTTCAGCCCTCAATTTGATTATTTCCTGGCGTCTGCTCCTTCTGGGTGTGTTTGCTTCTTTTTGTTCTAGAACATTCAGCTGTGCTATTAATTCTCTAGTATGACTGTTCTCTAGTTTCTTCATGTGGGCACTTAGTGCTCTGAACTTTCCTGAACATAACACCAGTGGCACAAACACTGAAATCGACAATTATCAAATGGGACCTCCTGAAACTAAAAAGCTTCTGTAAGGCAAAGGATTCAGTCAACAAGACAAAAAGGCAGTCCACAGAATGGGAAAACATATTCACTAACCCCACATCTGACAGAGGGCTAATCTCCAAAATTTACAAAGAACTCAAGAAGCAAGTCTCCAAAACACCAAAGGATCCAATTAAAAGGTGGGGTACAGAGCTAAATAGAGAATTCTCAATAGAGGAGGCTAAAATGGCCAAGAGACACTTAAGAAAGTGCTCAACATCCTTAGCCATCAGGGAAATGCAAATCAAAACAACTTTGAGATACCATCTTACTCCTGTCAGAATGGCTAAAATCAAAAACACCGAAGACAATTTATGCTGGAGAGGATGTGGAGAGAGGGGAACACTCCACTATGTTCATAGCAGCATTATTTGTAATAGCCAGAACCTGGAAGCAACCTAGATGCCCCTCAACTGAAGAGTGGATAGAGAAAATGTGGTACATTTACAAAATGGAGTATTACTCAGCAGAAAAAAACAATGGAATCTTGAAATTCGGAGGTAAATGGCTGGCACTGGAAGAAACCATCCTGAGTGAGGTAACCCAGTGGCAAAAAGACAAACATGGTATGTACTCACTCATATATGGATTTTGAGAGTCTGGGAAACAGAAAGATCTAAAAGATATGCATAGTACCCAAGAGAAGAGGAATGAGGCAAGATCCTCTGAACAGATGGGGAACATGGCGAGGGGTGGCGGGGGAGTGGGAGCTGGGAAGAAGAGAGGGGGGAAGAGGAAGAGAGAGTAGGTCATGGGGAAACAGGAAGGTTGAGGGGGGTAGAATAGGAGGAAGAGGGAAATATAGGGTAGAAGACAGATCAGGCACCAGTGTGACCTCTAGTGATCTGAAGGGATGACATCAATTGGCAAGCTAAGGAATAGTGGAGAGCCCACCTCGAATTTCCATTCCTTGTAATGAACTTGATGTCTATAACCATCCGGGAGCCTTCATCCATTGACTGATGGAAGCAGAGGCAAACACCCACAGTTAAACACTGAACTGAACCCAAGGAACCCAGTGACAAGAGTGAGAGGAGCGATGAGCAAATAGGCAAAGAATGGGCTGGCAAAACCAGCAGAGACAGCTGATCTGAACAGGGGAGAGCTCTTGGACCCCAGACCGACAGCTGGGAGGCCAGCATGGGACTGATCCAGACCTCCTGAATGTGAGTGTCAGTGAGGAGACTTTGGCAACCTATGGGGCCCTGAAATTCTCCCTGGAATACAAACAGACATCATGTGTCCATAACACAAAGAGGGATGCTCTCTCAGACTGGACTCTTAGGGGAGTATCTGGACCCTACCCTGAGTGAAATGACAGACTCTAGATATCCCCTATGTGGAAGGAATTGGCAATAGGGTGGGAGGCTGGGGAGGGATGTGGGGGTGCGGCAGGAGGGGAAGGAGAGGGAACTGGGATTCAGGAGTTCATTTCATTGTTAGCTGTTGGTGTCTGCCTCTACTTCTATAAGCTACTGGATGAAGACTCTAGGATGGCATATAGGGTAGTCATCAATCTCATTATCAGAGAAGGGTTGTTAAGGTAGCCTCTCAAAGTTTGCTTATGTTGCCAGTTGGGGCCGTCTTTGCAGATCTCTGGAAATCTCACTAGTGCCAGATCTCTCCTCAAACCTATAATGGTTCCCTCTATTAGAAGAGAACAGGATAAGGGATACCATAATAGAGGTTTAGGGTTTTCAATACCATATCACCTTAGGAACTATATGAGACAGCAGTAAGTAGAACAGATCATTAGAATTTTCTTTGACATTGCACCTCATTGTGGTTTTTGCTTCTAATGAGAAACCCCTTGAACCAACACATTTAGCAGTTTGTCATGGTTTTGGTGTATGCTACAGATGCTATGTTAACAATTGTTAGAGTACGCTTGTAGCACAAAACACATTTTCTCTTCCTTTTTCTGGATAAGTTTTTTTTGTTGATTCACTAAATTAATGAGGAACATCCTCATAATTCATGCCTGAATTAAGCTTAGCTAACACATTTTCTCTGAAAGGCATATTGCAGAGTTGTGCTAGAATCTATTCATTACTGCTCTGGAGCTCTTTTAAATAGCAAAATCAACAAAGGTATAAGCCAAGAAATTGTGCTACTAAGTAGATCATTAAAAGACATGTATACATAGCACATAGCTGACAAAAGATGATCAGGCAACCATGTTTGATCTCACTTGGGAGAGTGTCAGCTAACTCAAATTTTTTGCCACTCTGCAAAAATAGCTGGTATAATGCTGGTTTGGGAGTTGCAGATACATCCTAGGTATCAGATGCATCTACAAATATATAATACAGAGATAGTGATGAGTGGAGTCTCTCTCTCTCTCTCTCTCTTGCTGTCTCTCTCCATCCCTTCTCCCAACACCCATCTCCTCTTAAAATATTCCTTAAATTTACATGTAAACCTACTCACAATGTATTTGAGGGCAAAATGCGCATATGATTGTTCCTTAATTCCTAGGAAAAGATCTCTATCTCTTCAAAATAGGTAAGAGTCTTTGATTTCATGAGGAAGGTATTTGGTGGTGTGCGTGTGTGTGTTTCGGGGGGGGTGATGATTTATGTGTACTTGATTATGTCCGAATGTGGCCATATCAATTTTCCTTTACTCATATCCATTTGACAATACTTGTACTTGCAATATTTCAGTCTTTCTTACCTCCCTAAATTTTAATATACCCCCTCTTTCTCTGCCTTCCTCTGCCTTGGTAGAGGCTATCTCAAAACTTATTTCATATTATTTGAGGATCTAATCAGTAGGATCTAATTGGACTTACTGATAAGAGAGAACAGGGTTTCCAATATGCATGTGCTCCCTTAAAAGTGTCATATTTCTTCTTCCCTTTGACAATCACAGCTTCTCTTTAACCCTTGCAGTGCCATACCTGAAAGGACAGTAAATACAAGGTAGTCATTGCTTGACATATTAAGAGACATTAAAATCTGGTTTATATTGTCATTAGGCTTTCATTCAGTTTAACTGCCAACCTCTGTTCCTAGGGGTTATTTGCTATTTTTGCTGTCGCTCATCAAACACATCTTAGGTTTCTCAATGGAAAACTCATTGCTTATAATTAGGCATGGAAGTTTGTGTACGTTTGGCTCTTTTGTCTTATAGACTTATTCTATACACGTTCTATAAGGATGGAAAAACAAAACAAAGCAACTGCAGTGGTCAGCTATGTTTTCAGACAAGTAATATAAGACTAGAGAAATGGCATATTTCCAACTTTAAAGCAAAGTTAATGGTAGAGAGAATGCTATAAGGAATTAAATAAAGCACTGGTATCCATGGTGATGCTAGCATAGTGGAAATATTTCTCTTCTCATTTCTGTCTTGAATGAAATCTGAACAAGGACTTAGGCATTCAGTGATATTATTTTAATTCTATTCTTATAATTTTATTCAAATATTTAAAAATCTTTTAAGAAATTTGTATTAAAAATATAACTGTGTAGATATATATTTGCATGTTTTATATAAAATGCTAAGAACATGTGTGCTTTCAACTAAAATATCTTTGAAAATGCCACTCTTCTTCACTTTTTCTTATTAATTTATCCATAACTGTAAAACATTTAATAATAAGTGTTTTCTAGGAAATTTTTTCCATTCTTTCTTTTAAGAAGTTTTATTACTTGAGGTTATATATAATTACATTACTTTCCTCTCCCCTTTCTTCTCTACAAACCCTCCAATTTACCCCTTCTTGTAGTCTTTCAAATTCATGGCTTTTTTCTTCATTTTGTTATATACATACATACATACATACATACATACATACATGTTTACAAACTGATCAGTCTGTATAATAATAAAGATTGTAAGAGTCTGAAGAACAGGGAGTTTGCTGTGAGACTGTCCCTAGGAATTTTTAAAAGAAATATATTGAAGACTGAAAATACTGACCTCAACAAGAGTACAAAAAGAAGTGAGTGAAACAATTATATACCGATTTTTATATATTTATATTTCAACACCCATATTAAGAGAGAATTATTTAAATTTTAATTGATAATTGCTGATTTGGAGTTAAAACTTTTTGCTAGCTCTTAAGCCAGTAAGATATCATCATCACTTCTAAGAATCTTTCAGTTCTGTGATCTTTACTCTCATTATAGTAAGATTTTCATTTCATATTTTATAGGATATGGATATTTCTGTATTATACCCCTTTTACCCTTCCTTCCTTCCTACCCTCCCTCTTTCTTCTTTCCCTCTTTTCTTTTTTCTACTTCTTCCCATCATTGTTTTTTGTTTCTTCTTTCTCCCAAGATGGCCTTGTACCTTGTACCTTCAGCTACACAAGGCTTCTCCCATCCTCACTATGTAGCTCAGGTTAGCCTCAGGTTTGATTACTAGTATGTTTGTCTCCCAAGTGCTGGACTGTTACCAAGCCCAGGTTGTTCTTGTACTTTCTGTACACAATTTATTGTTATACCTTTAGTGTCCACAAAGATGATATTTATTTCTCTGAGACAAGGACTGGCTTATTGCTCACACTAGTCTTGATTTTCTGGTCCAAGCAATCCTCTTGCCTTAGCTTTTCAAGTATCTTGGACTTCAAGTGTGAATCAGTATGTTAAGTCCACTCATTAGTCATAAGCAAATCAGTCAGTGAATGAACACATAACCACTTGTTTACTTTTATTTAAATCAAGTGCTATGGTTTTGCTTGTCAGGATAAGGGAGGGATGGTAGTTGTTGTGGTTAGAGCAGGTGGAAAGAATGCCGGCTATCTGTTTATGCTCCAGACTGGTTACCATGGCAGTCTTCCTCAAGGTGAAAAATGTCTCAGACAGTGGTTACAATTATATAGATTTCTAGTGTGAGTACCTTTGTCCCCAAATCTGCAATCATGGAAATATTTTAAAAAGTTGTTAGTTCCCTGGGAAAAATTTGCTCTAGATCGAATCTTGATTTGAAAAGTTTTATTTAGTAAGTTTTTAATTCATTCTTAGCACAAAAATCTCTCCAAATTGGTTAAAACATAGATAGCATATTTCAAATTAAAAATTGGAAACCCAAACAGAAATATTGTACTACTTAAAACACTTTTGTCATTTGCCACAGAGTAGCACTGCGGTGCTGCTCCTGCCTGCTCCAAAAGCCTACCCACACGGTTCATGCGTGCTTGCTTCCAGCTGGTGGTCTTCCTGCCGGCCCTGTGTCGGAAGATGGGCGTCCCCTACTGCATCATCAAGGGGAAGGCCAGGCTGGGACGGCTGGTCCACAGGAAGACATGTACCACCGTTGCCTTCACACAGGTTAACTCGGAAGACAAAGGTGCTCTGGCTAAGCTGGTGGAAGCTATTAGGACCAATTACAACGACAGATACGATGAGATCCGCTGCCACTGGGGAGGCAATTTCTTGGGTCCTAAATCTGTGGCTCGAATTGCCAAGCTGGAAAAGGCAAAGGCCAAAGAACTCGCCACTAAACTGGGTTAAATGTACACTCACTGCTAAGTTTTCTGTACATAAATACAAACTTATCTTCCATCTAAAAAAAACACTTTTGTAGTATTTAGGTTTAGAATATATTGAAAATTATGGCATTTAAATTCAATATTTAAAAATTTTCCAGATTATGTTATAATTGCCACAAACTGAGTTGCACATATAGTCTACTATTTAAAATATTTTGATGTTTGTGTGGACTTTTGTATTTTCTGTAACAAATATGAGCATGGCATTGCCCTTGGAAGCATGCTCAGATGCCCATATCCCTTCCTCCTATCTTGTCAGCCATTGACCTGTTTCTGTCATTACATATTTGTGGAAATTTGAATAAAAATGGCCCCTATAGGCCCACAGGGAGTGGCACTATGAGGAGGTATGACACCATTGGGAGTAGGTGTGGAATTGTTGAAGGAAGTGTGAGTCTCATTCTCTTCCTGCTGCCTGTGCATTTAGACATAGAACTCTCAACTACCTCTCCAGAACAATGTCTGCCTGCATACCACCACGTTTCCCACCATGACAATAATGGACTAACCCTCTGAAACTGTAACCCAGCCCCAATTAATTGTTTTCCTTTATAAGCGTTGCCATGGTCTCAGTGTCTCTGCACAGCAATAGAAACTCTAAGGCAGTATTTAATTGGTATCTAGAAGTTCCATGGCTATCATTGCATAATATGATTATTTCAAGACATATATGCTGATGGAAGTATATGACTGTTTAAATGCTAAATACTGTTTTGTTATATGAACGTGCAATAATTTCACCTTCACCTAGTTTTGTGGTATATGTTTTTATCAGTTTCTATTATCAACAAAACTCTGGTGAACATATATACCCCTTTAAGCAGAAATATTTCAGCAAGAATATAAAAAGATAAATATTATAGTTAGAAGAAAAAATATCAGGCAGAATTTATAAATTACTGTAAGTTACTAACAAGGGAATGGTCTAAACATTCTCATACACAGTTTGATGCACAATTTCTTTTCTCTTGTGGACATTCCTCAGAGGGGACTGGTTGATTATATGGTAGTGGTAAACTTATTAAGGAACTACCAAACTATTTTCTAAAAAGATTCACTTTGGTGTTGCTCTGTCCTGAAAACAAAAGACTATGTAATCTGATTTCTTATGAACACTTGGTATGAGCCTGTTAATTTTAGTTACTTCAGTGAATGAATAGCTCTGTGTTATCTTATTTGAATTGCATTTACCTAGCGATTAATGATAGCATCTTTCCTTATGCTTATTTTCTGCTATTTTTTTTTGATAAAATGAATCTTGAAATAAGCAGGCAAATGGATGGAACTAGAAGAAATGATCCTGAGTGAAGTAACCCAGTCAAAAAAAGGCAAACATGGTGTGTATTCTCTCATATATGGATTTTAGACATAGAACAAATGATTACCAACATATAATCCACATGCCAAAGAAACTAGGAAACAAGGAGGACACTAAGAGAGACATACATGGTCCCCCAAAGAAGAAGAAAGGGATAAGATCTCCTGAGCAAATTGGGAGCATGAGGAGGAGGGAAGCAGGAGTTAGGGGAAAGAGAATGGGAAAAGAGAAAGGGGGAGGACAGAAGAGAGCAGGAAGATCCAGTCATGAGAAGAATAGAGGAGAGCAAGAAAAGAGATACCATAATAGAGGGAGCCATTATAGTTTTATTTTTCATTTTTTATTTAAATTAGAAACAACCTTCTTTTATATGTCAATCCCAGTTCTCTCTTCCTCCCCTTCTCTGGTGGCTCCACGATCCCCTATCCCATCTTCTTTCTGTTCCCAGGGAGGGTGAGGCCTTCCATGGGGGAATCTTCAAAGTCTGTCATATCATTTGGAGCAGGGCCTAGGACCTCCCCCGTGTATCTAGGCTGAGAGAGTATCCCTCACTATGGATTGGGATCCCAAATCCATTCGTGTGCTAGAGATAAATACTGATCCACTACTAGTGGCCCTATAGATTAACCAGACCTTCAAACTAACATGCTCATTCAGAGGGTTTCTCAGCTATCAGTCTGGTGTCCATGAACAACTCCTTGTTTAGGTCAACTGTTTCTGTAGATTTCTCCAGCCTGGTCTTGACCCATTTGTGCATCACTCCTCCCTCTGTGCAACTACCTTCCAGGAGTCGGCTTGATGTTTAGCTGTGGGTGTCTGCTTTTGCTTCCATCAGCTACTGGATGGAGGCTCTAGGAAGGCATTTAAGGTAGCCATCAATCTCATTATCGGAGAAGGGTTTTTAAGACAGCCTCTCAGACTATTGATTAGATTGTTAGTTAAGATCTCTGGACATATCCTTAGTGCCAGATTTCTCTTTAAACCTATAATGGTTCCCCCTATTATGGTATCTCTTTTGCTGCTCTCCTCTATTCTTCCACTGATTTGAACTTCCTGCTTGCTCCTGTTCTCCTCTACCCTCCTCTTCTCCTCTTCTCTTTCTTCTAACTCCCTCTTCCCTCCCCCCAAATTCCCAATTAGCTCAGGAGATCTTATTCCTTTCCCCTTTTCCAGGGGACCATGCTTGTCTCTCTTAGGGTCCTCCTTGTTTCCCGGGCTTCTATGGCAGTGTGGATTGTAGGCTGCAACTCCTTTGCTCCAGGTCAAAAATCCATATATGAGTGAGTGCATACCAATTTTGTCTTTTTATGCCTGGGCTACCTCACCCAGTATGGTTTCTTCTAGTTCAATCCATTTGCCTTGGAACTTCAAGATTCCATTGTTTTTTTTTTTCTGGTGAGTAGTAATCCATTGTGTAAATGTACCACATTTTCTCAATTGATTCTTCAGTTGAGGTGACATCTAGGTTGCTTCCAGGTTCTGGCTATTACAAATAATGCTGCTATGAACACAGTGAACAGATGTCCTTGTTATATGAATGCACCACTTCTAGGTATACAACAAAGAGTGGAATTGCTAGATCTTGTGGTAGACTGATTCCCATTTTACTGAGGAATCTCCATACTATTTCCAAAGTGGCTGTATGAGTTTACACAACCGTCAGCAGTGGAGAAGTGTTCTCCACAGCGCAAACTGTCATTGTGTTTTTGATTTTAACCATTCTGACAGTTAAAGACGGTATCTCAGAGTTGTTTTGAACTGCACTTACCTGATGTCTAAGGATTTATTGCATTTTCTTGTGTGTCTTTGAGCCATTTTAGATTCCTCTGTTGAGAATTCTCTATTTAATACTGTATGCCATTTTTAATTGGATTTTTTGGTGTTTTGGTGACTAGCTACTTGAGTTCTTTGTATATTTTGTAAATAAGCCCTCTGTCAGATTTGGGGTTATTCTGTGGGGTACTGTTTTGTCTTGTTGACTGTGTCCTTTGCCTTACAAAAGCTTCTGTTTCAGGAGGTCCCATTTATTAATTGTCAGTCTCAGTGTCTGTGCTACTGGTATCATGTTCAGGAAGTGGTCTCTTGTACCTGTTTGTTCAAGGGTACATCCCACTTTCTCGTCTAATAGGTTCAGTGTGGCTGGATTTATGAGGTTTTTGATCCATTTGGACTTAAGTGATGTGCATGGCAATACATATGGGTCTATCTGCAGTCTTATGCAGACCAGCATCCAGTTATACCGGCACCATTTGTTGAAGATGCTTTCTTTTTTTTCCATTGTATAATTTAGCTTCTTTGTCAAAAATCAGATGTCCATAGGTGTGTGGGTTAATATCAGTGTTTTCAATTTGATTCTATTGGTCTGTCTATTTTTGTGCCAATACCAAGCTGTTTTCAGGACTAAAGCTCTGTAATAGAGCTTGATGTCAGAGATGGTGATGACTCTGGAAGTTCCTTTATTGTACAGGGTTGTTTTGGCTAACCTGGGTCTTTTGGTTTTCCATATGAAATTGAGTATTGTTCTTTCAAGGTCTTTGAAGGATTGTGCTAGGATTTTGGTGGGGATTGCACTGAATTTGTATATTGTTTTTGGCAAGATTGCCTTTTTTACTATGTTGATCCTACCTTTCCAAGAGCATGGGAGATCTTTCTATTTTCTGGGATCTTCTTTAATTTCTTTGTTTAAAGAATCTAAGTTCTTCAAAACAGGTCTTTCACTTGTTTGGTGAGCGTTATGCCGAGGTATTTTAGGTTGTTTGTGGCAAATGTTTCTCTGATTTCTTTCTCAGCCCTTTTATCATCTGTATATAGTAAAGCTATTGACTTTTTTAGTTGATCTTGTATCCTGCCACTTTGCTGAATGTGTTTGTTGGGTCACTTATTTAACATCAGCAAATAGTGAAAGTTTGGCTTCTTCTTTTCCAATTTGTATCCCCTTGATTTCCTTTTGTTGTCTTATTGCTCTAGCAAGAACTTCAAGTACAATTTGAAGAGATATGGAGAGAGTGGACATCCTTGTCTTGTTCCTGATTTTAGAGGAATCAAGTTGAGTTTTTCTCCATTTAGTTTGATGTTGACTATTGGTTTGCTATATATTGCTTTTATTACATTTAGGTATGTTCCTGTTATTCCTGATCTCTCCAAGATGTTTGTCATAAAGGGGTGTTGAATTCTTTCAAAGGCTTGATCAGCATCTAGTAAGATGATCATGTGGTTTTTTTCTCAGTTTGATTATGATGGACTACATTGATGGATTTTCATGTGTTGAACCATCCCTGGAATGAAGTGTACTTGATCATGGTGGATTATTTTTCTGATGTGTTCATAGATTCAATTTGCCAGTATTTTTATGAGTATTTTTATATTAGTATTCATGAGGGATATTGGTCTGTAGTTCTCTTTCTTAGTTGTGTCTTTGTGTAGCTTGGGTACCAAGATTATTGAAGCCTTGTAAAAAGAGTTTGGAAATGATACTTCTGCTTCTATTGTGTGTAGTACTTTGAGGAGAATTGGTATATGCTGTTCTTTGCATTTCTAGTAGAATTATGCACAGAATCCATCTGACACTGCAATTTTTTTTGGTTGGGATAATTTGGATGACTGTTTCTATTTCATTAGGAGATATAGGTCTACTTAATTTGTTTATCTGTTCATTGTTTAATTTGGTAAGTGATATCTATCCAGAAAATTTTCCATTTCCTTTAAATTTTCGAATTTTGTAGAGGTTTGCAAAATATGACCTCATAATTCTCTGGATTTCCCTAGTGTCTGTTGTTACATCCTCTTTTCATTTCTGATTTTGCTAATTTTCATGCTCTCTCTCTGCTGTTTAGTAAGTTTGGATAAAGGTTTATCTATATTGTTGATTTTCTTGAAGAACAAACTCTTCGTTACATAGATTCTTTGTATTATTTTCTTGGTTTCTATTTTATTGATTTCAGCCCTTAATTTGATTGTATCCTGGTGTCTACTCCTCCATGATGAGTTTGCTTCTTTGTCTTCTACAGTTTTCAGTTATGCTGTTAATTCTCTAGTGTGACTATTCTATATTTCCTTCTTGTGGGCACTTAGTGCTATGAACTTTCCCCTTAGCACTGCTTTCAAAGTGTCCCATTCTCATTCTAGGAAGTGTTTAATTGCTTTTCTCATTTCTTCCCTGACCCAGGAATGGTACAATTGCACATTATTCAATTTCTGTGAGTTTGTAGTTTTTCTGCAATTTGTGTTATTGTTTAATTCTAACTTTAAAGCATGGTGGGTTGATAAGATACAGGGGGTTATTTCAAGTTTTTCGTACCTGTTGAGGTTTGCTGTGTTTCCCTGTATGTGGTCGATTTTAGGGAGGGTTCCACGTGGTGCTGATAAGAAGATATTTTCCTTTGTGTTTGGTTGGAATGTTATATAGATGTCTGTTAAACAGAATTGGGTCATAACTTTTATTAGTTTCTTTATTTCTTTCTTAAGTTTCTGTCTGGTCGTCTTGTCTAGTGGCAAGAGTTTGGTGTTGAAGTCTCCCACCATAAGTGTGTGAGGTTTTATGAGTGATTTGAGTTTTAGCAATGTTTCTTTGACAAACGTGGATGCCTTTGTATTTGGGACATAGATGATCAGAACTGAGACTTCCTCCTGATGGATTTCTCCTGTGCTGAGTATAAAATAGCCTCCTTCCTCTCTTGATTGATTTTAGATTAAAGTCTAAATTCTTAGATATTAGGTTTGCTACCTCTTCTTGTTTCTTGGGTTCATTTTATTGGAAAATCTTTTCCCCACCTTAATTCTGAGGTACACTCTGTCTTTGAAGTTGATGTGTGTTTCTTGTAGCAGCAAAATGATAGATTCTGTTTTGAATCCATTCTGTCAGCCTCTATTTTTTATAGGCGAGTTAAGACCATTAATATTGAGGGATATTAATGACCATTGACTTTTCTTTCCAGTTTGGTTTGGATTTGTTTTTGGTGGTGGAATCATGTGTTGATTTCCACTCCTCTTTTCTTTTGGCTGTTGGTAAAGTGGGATTATCTATTGTCTATGCTTTTCTGGTTATAGTTAATTCCTTGGGTTGGAATTTTCCTTTCAGAACTTTCTGTAGGACTGGATTAGTAGATATGTATTGTTTAAATCTGGTTTTATCATGGACTATCTTTTTTCGTTCATCTATAGCGATTGAAAGCTTTGCTGGGTATAGTAGTCTGGTCTGGAATCCGTGGTCTCTTAGTGTTGGTAGAATATCTATCCAGGACCTTCTGGCTTTCAGAAATTCCATGGAAAATTTAGGTGTAATTCTGATAGGTTTGCCTTTACATGATACTTGACATTTTCCTTCCCTGCTCTTAATATTATTTATTTATTCTTTATGTTTGGGGTTTTGTTTATTATGTGGCAGGGGGACTTTTTGTGTGGTACACTCTATTTGGTGTTCTGTGGGCTTTTTGTACTTTCATTGGCATGTCTTTCTTTAGGTTGGGAAACGTTTTCTTTGCTGATTTTATTGAGTATGTTTTCTGCATGTTTGAGGTGGGTTTATTCACCTTCTTTTATACCTATTATTCTTAGGTTTGGTCTTTTCATGGTGTCCCATATTTCCTGGATATTTTGTGTTAGGGTTTTGTTAGACTTAAGATTTTCTTTGGTCGATGAGTCTGTTTATTCTAGTGTATTTTCAATGCCAGAGGTTCTCTCTTGCATTTCTTGTATTCTGTTTGTTATGCCGGCATAGGTTTAAAGAGAAATCTGACATTAGGGAAATGTCCAGAGACCTACAAGAATGACTCCAACTAACAATCTAAGTAATAGTGAGGAGGCTACCTTAAATGCCCTTCCCCAATTATGTGATTGATAGCTACCTTATATGCAATCCTAGAGCATTCATTCAGTAGCTGATGGAAGTAGAAGCAGACACCCACAGCTAAACACTGAACTTAACTTCTGGAATTCAGTTGCAGAGAGAGAGGAGTGATGAGCAAAGGGGTCAAGACCAGGCTGGAGAAACCCACAGAAACAGTTGACCTGAACAAGGAGTTGCTCATGGACTCCAGACTGATAGCTGGGACACAAACATGGTACCAACCCTGATCCCCTGAAAGTGGGTGTCAGTTAGGAGGCATGAACAATCTATGGGGCCCTAGTAGTGGATCTGTATTTATCCCTAGTGTACAAATGAACTTTGAGTGCCTATTCCACATAGAGAGATACTTTCTCAACCCAGACACAGTGGCAAGGGCCCAGACCCTGCTCCTAGTGATATGACAGACTTTGAAGATTCCCCAAGGAATGCCTCACCCTCCCTGGGAAGCAGAAGAGGGATTGGTGGGGGCCAGTGGAGGATGGAAGGGAGAGGGAACAGGGATTGACATGTAAAATAAGATTGTTTCAAATCTAAATTTTAAAAAAGGAAAAAATAGAGTTTTTAGATCTTAATTAAAGAGCCATTGTTAATTTTTTAGATATTCTCAATGCAGGCCATGTATCATATTGTCATTTGCAATTCATTTTTTTCAGTTTGTTGTTTGTGTTTTTATTTTATTTCACAGTGAAAGTAATACTAGGTTCCTGGCTTCTGTTGGACCAGAGCATTCTAGAAGACCAGTTCTCCTGCTTCTATGAGACTAGAGAGTTCAGTTGACCAGGGCTCGAGGTTCTGTGTACCTTTTCACTAGGTCTTCATCCCAGTGGCCTCAGAGGTCAGTTCAGAGCTCCAGTATGCTCAGGATCCCCTGAGAGACTTGGCCTTCAGTGGTATCTCTTGATGATATACTCTGCTCTCTGAGCTTCAGGTGATCTGTTGCTCACACCTCTAGACTACCATGTCTGTGCCTGTATTCCCGTGTACCTTCTCCTTTTAGCACAGACTGAGAACTGAAGACATTTCATTTAGTACATCTTAGGATTTTTTTCTTTTGCTTTCTCTTCTTTTAGAGAATTACTGTATTTTTTTCTTGGTCTTGGAATATATATTCCCAGCTTTTAGTCCTCTCATATTTTTCAAAGCAATTATTTGATGTGTGGGGAATATTTAATCTTTGTCTATAAAGAAATACTTGTGATGAGGAAGTCTTTCTGTGTACATGTCAATAAAACATTGTTGGTCAATAGGGAAACAAGATAGGTGGGATTAGGAGTCTAGGAGGATGCTGGGAAATGTAGTGAAGAGGGTTATTGCTGTGTGATCACAAGAAGAGGATGCATGAGCCTGTGTCCTTTGAAAGGTAAGTCTTTATAAAATATATATTAGTAATTATGGGCTAATAATTAAGTCAGAGGTAGCTGATTAGAAACCATAACAAACGACCAACAGCTTCATAATTAATACAGCATCCTGTGTGTTATTCAGGGGCTGAAAGTGGCAACAGGACCCAGGCGATGGGCAGGGAGAATACATGTCACATATGGTGTCAGGAGTTAGATATGAATTTCCATGTAGAATGACAAAAGTGGAAAAAGGATTTTAGAAACAAAAGAACAGAGAGAAGCATGGCTTCTTGGTAGTAGCATTTTTCTCGGGTGAGCTCTGTTTTGCTAGAGACAAGCAGAGACTTACTGGCCAGTGTTGGTGGTAAACTTATTTCCGACATCTTACAAAAACAGTAGTTAGAACAACCATGGATGTAAACAGATAACAGACCCGTGACCAGAAAAACATAGAGATTTACAGTAAAGTCAGATTCAGATGAAGAAAAACCTCTAAAGGTTTACAGTGTATTTTAAAATATGTAGGCTTGTGAGAGAAAAAGAAACAAGATAAAGTGTTTAAAAAAATACAGAGAGGGAATGGGTGGGCAGTGGTGGCACACACACCTTTAATCCCAGCATTCTAGAGGCAGAGCAGGAAGATTTCCACAGAAAAACCCTGTCTCAGAGAAAAAATAAATAAATAGAAGTAAAAGAAGTAGAAAAATAAAAAAGTCACATAAAGATGGAAAATACATAGAGTCTGGATACTGTATGCTATTGTGTTTTTCAGTTGTTCAATTGCTAAGAAAGAAACAACTGCTGAAATATACTTGATTATAAATGCTGATAAATTGGTCCATCTTATTTATTTTAAAAAGGCTTTGATTTCTAAATTTAAACATAAGGACAAATTACTAGGGAAAAATATTTTATTTATTTTCCACAGAAAATGAAAGGCTGTGGATTCCTTCCAGGCTTCTGTTGTTTGATGAACCAAGACCCCCCGAAGCAGTGGCCCAAGTAATTCAACATCTAAGACAGCTGAGATGATGCAGCCTTACAGACTACAAAAACAAGGACTTGGCCAGGTTTCTGAGTTTTGTCATGATTCCCATGGTATGGACAGCACCCCCTATCATCAGGAAGCAGTTAGGAGTGAACAACACCTAATTTCCAAAATATTGTTCATAATTTTTTTCATTTCAATTGGGTTGCTTATAATTGGTTAATGATCGCAACCAATCTCTTTTTAAAGGTAAAAGGGTATTATGGTATAGTATGTAGTGGTATGGTTTTTCATTTATTGATACAAATTTAAGGTCAATTTTGTGATATGTATAGTTATCCTCTTGATTAAGTATTGTATTTATACTGATCTTTTAAAATATAATGCATAATTAAATACAGATTATATATAGTTATAATAGTCAGAACTTATAGTTAGGTAAGTTAGGTTTTCTAGACATACAGAGATGTATTTAAGGTAGATAGATAGTCTCCAAACCTTTCAAAGACCTTCAGAAAATGGCATTTAAAATGGTTTATGGTTTTTCTCGACAATGAGAAATGTCTGCTCCTGGCACATCAATTATGTAGGAAAGGAAGATGGGTATGGAAGAAACTCATTATGGAGTTTGCTTTCAACCTGGTAAGATTACCCATTTGGGCAAGAAACTGCTCTTGCCTAGACTGTTTGACTGTTGCTGTATAAACTGACATGCAGAACCCACAGGAAAGTGATTGCTGAACTTGAACAGTCCTACAGGGTTCATGCTTCATGGAAGAGTCTGCCAGGCATTTTGTAGAAAACAGAAAAATGACTGATAAACTGCCAATGTAGGCAGACAGTTTAAAATTTCCTGTTTTTCAGAGAAGTCTTCCATACACACTGTTGCCTATGGGCTGAAGACGGATGCCCCAACATTGAAGAGGAACTTTGGGTGACTGTCCAGGGAGTGAGATGTCTCTGTCAATTCTAGTATTTATATATATATATATATATATATATATATATATATATATATATATATATAATCCTTCTGTGGTCTTTGATGGAGTTGAAGACATAGTCATAATTATAGTTTTCCTTAGTTATGATAAAAGACAAGCTACATATAAGACTTTAGACTCACAAAGATAGGATAGATGATATTTTCTTTGAATCATGCTAAATGTTAATAGACTAAATATTGTAACTATAGTTCTTGCTTGATAACTGTTCTGTTATATATAATTTGACTATGTTAAAATTAAAACCTTCTTTTATCTAGACCGAAAAGAGGAGATGATGGGGAAGTCTTTCTGTGACTATGTAAATAAAGTACTGTTGGCCAATAGGGAAGTAAGATAGGTGGGACTAGGAGTGTAGGAGGATGCTGGGAAATGTAGTGAAGGGAGTCATTGCCATGTGATCACAGAGGATGCATGAGGCTGTGTCATTGGAAAGATAATTCCTTATAAAAATATGTATTAGTAATTATGAGTTAACAATTAACTCAGAGCTAGTCGTTTAGAAACCATAACAAATGGCCAACAGCTTCATAATTAATATCCTGTGTGTTATTTGGGGGCTGAAAGTGGCAACAGGACCCAGGCCGCGGGCAGGGAGCATACATATTACACACTTGTTAATATTTTCAAAGACACATGTTATCCATCATAGAAATTTATGTCATTACTCTACTATATTTATTGTCATTCTATGAATTAAAGTTTATGTTGCTTTTGGTCTTGGTCAGGTTAAATAATTTCTAATTTAAAAAATAGCCTTCCAGTATTTTTCTTTTTAACTGGTAGAGACTATGATAGTGAGGGTTAATATGACACAAAAAGCAGGGTATTGATCTGAAGCCTATGACTCAGTGTGTTTCAAAGTGGGCTGTCTTTGTAGTATCATGCAGTCCATTTCCCTTGAGTGGCCTTTACTATGTCCATTGACTCATTTGCTAACTATGTCCCAAGCTTGGGAACAAAATCATAAATCAAGCACAGTGTTTTGTCTTGCAATAGAGTTCTGGGCTGTAAGTGGCACAAAGTGCTCCTCTAAGGTAACTAGTAAATGCATGTCCTCTGTTGTTTTTTGATGGTTCAGGGATCAATCATTAAATACAAGGCTCCCAAGGAAGCCTTGTTCCTGGTAATGTCACATTCTACATGATGATCTTTCCCTGTTCTCTTTTCTCTGAACACAGTTGCTGTGGCTGAAATATCCCTTAACTCTAACCTTGATTTCTCTCTGTTTTCTCCATTCAGTCTGTAAGTGATGATAATCAATTTGGACACAAATTTGGAGATAAATGTAAGCATGCTATTTTCAATACATAAAACAACATACAGCTGTCAAAATGAGAAACATCATGAAGGCAGCATTTACTAAAAGGAGCATATGCAGGCCCAGTGGATGCAAACTTTGAAATACTAGAGATAGACACTTTAAAGTGATATATTTAAAAGATACAAATATGAGAAGATTTTTGTAATGAATTCCATTTTATCCTCAAACAGGGTTTGTGTTGAGTGAAATGGTGGATGAACTAGGGTCTAGTCAGTCAGAATCTCTATCAATATTTTGCTTATTCACTCTCCCACTCCATATCATGAAATGGGGTGCACAATTCTTACTTCAGGCATTATTTTAAAAGTATAGGGAAAGCCACAGACTTTTTTCTTTCTTATATATGCCTTTTTAAAAATTTAAATTAGAAACAAGCTTGCTTCACCTGTCAATCGCAGCTCCCTCTCCCTCCCCTCCTCCCCCACCTCCCTCCTCTGCTCCTCAGGGAGGGTGAGGCCCTCCATGTGGGATCTCCAAAGTCTGTCATATCATCCCGGGTGGAGAAGGAGGGGTATGCACATACCACAAGGAGTCACATTAGAGGTTAAACGACAACTAGCAGAAGTCAGTACTGTGTTCTCACTGTGTGACTTTGGGATTCAACTCAGGGTGTCAGGCAGGGTGGCAAGTGCTTTACCTACGGGGGCCACCTCACCAGACATTCCCACTTCCTTTCAGTTAAAATGTTTAAGTGCCCTATCTTCATCACTTGCCTTTTGTAAATGTCCTTTATCTTTCCTAAAGTCAGTGTGTGTCAGCGCCTAAAGAAGGCGAGGGCTAGGGCTGCAGTGTTGTGGACTTCACATTGCACAGAGAGACAGAGCTTAGGGTCTTTGTTCTAATCTTGTTATGTTATTTGTTGTGTTCCTGGAGAAAGTCAAATGCACTGATATTGCCTCATTTGTAAATTAAAAGATGCAATTAGTTTCTCTTCAAGGTATATTAGTCCTTGGAGTTGGAGCAACAGAAGAAAACAGCAAATAATTCTGCATTAAAGTAAATAAATAACCTAATTAAAAACTTGGATTATTAATTAAAAAGTCCCATTCTCCACCTACGGGACAGGAGAGGTGAGGGTCCAGCCTACCCAGAGTTTGCTAAGGTCCCGATTCTAGGACAGCCTCCATCCACACAAAAGGAAAGCCACAGGGTATTGGACCTACTCCCACCCACTGGAAAGGAACTGTGGTCACATACCCACCAAGGGAGGAAGAGACTCCTTCTGCATCCACAGGAAGAGATGATAGGAAGGAGACAATACAAAAACACACCCACCAATAGAAAAACCAATATGACACTGCCAGAAACTAGAAAATCTACAACCGCAAGACTTGAACAGTCCATTACAGAAGAAGCAGATGATAAAGACATTAAAAACAAATTCATGAAAATGATAGAGGCCCTCAAAGAAGATATGAGAAAATCCCTTAAAGACATGGAAGAAAGATAAAACCAAAAAATACAAGAAATGGAGGAAAAAACAATTCAAAAGATTCAAGAATTGCAAGAAATGGAAGAAAAGACAAACAAAAAATTTCAAAAATGCAAGAAAGAGAGGAAAAGACAAAGCAAAAATTACAAAAAACAATTCAAACAGTACAAGGGTTGAAAGCTGAAATAGAAACCATTAAAAAACATAGTCTGAAGGAATACTGGAAATAGAAAAACTGGGCAAAAGGTCAGGTACTACAAATACAAGCATAATCAAAAGAATACAAGAGATGGAAGACAGAACCTCAGGTGTTGAAGATAAACTAGGGGAAATAGACTCATCGACCAAAGAAAATCTTAAGTCCAACAAATTCCTAACACAAAATATCCAGGAAGTATGGAACACCATAAAAAGACCAAACCTAAGAATAATAGGTATAGAAGAAGGTGAAGAAATCCACCTCAAAGGGGAGGAAAACATATTCAAAAAAACCATAGAAGAAAACGTTCCCAAATTAAAGAAAGGCATGCCAATGAATCCTACAGAACACCAAATAGAGTTGATCACAAAAGGAAATCCCCTTTCCACATAATAGTAAAAACCCCAAACATACAGAATAAAGAAAGAATATTAAGAGCAGCAAAGGAAAAGGCCAAGAAACATACAAAGGCAAACCTATCAGAATCACACATGATTTCTCCATGGAATCACTGAAAGCCAGAAGGTCCTGGATAGATATTCTACCAACACTAAGAGACCACGGATGCCAGCACAGACTGAAATACCCAGTAAAGCTTTCAATCACTACAGATGGAGAAAACAAGACATTCCATGACAAATCCAGATTTAAATAATATATATCCACTAACCCAGCCATACAGAAAGTTCTGGAAGGGAAACCCCAAGCCAAGGGAGTTACCTAGAACCAGAAAACCATAGGCAATAGATAATACCACCTTACCAACAGCTAAAAGAAAAGAAGGGAAAATCCACGTATAATTCCACCACCATCAACTATTCCAAGACAAACAAGAATGAGCAATCAATGGTCATTAATATCCCTCAATATTAATGGTCTTAACTAACACATAAAGAGACACAGGCTTACAGAATGGATTCAAAGACAGAACCCATCCTTCTGCTGCATACAAGAAACACACCTCAGCCACAAAGACAGACATTACCTCAGAGTTAAGGGTTGGGAAAAGATTTTCCAGTCAAATAGACCTAAGAAACAAGCAGGGGTAGCAATCCTAATATCTAACAAATTAGATTTTAAAATAAAATCAATCAAAAGAGATGAAGGAGGGCACTTCATATTTATCACAGGAGAAATCCACCAGGATGAACTTTCAATTTTGACATCAATGCCTCAAATACAAAGGCACCCATGTTCATAAAAGAAACATTACTAAAACTCAAATCACATATAAAACCCCACAAACTTATAGTGGGAGACTTCAACACCCCACTTTCACCTCTAGACAGGACTACAACACAGAAACTTAACAAAGAAGCAAAGGAACTAATAGAAGTTATGGCCCAATTGGGATTAACAGACATATATAGAACATTCCACCCAAATACAAAAGAATATACCACATGGAACCTTCTCAAAAAATCAACCACATACTTGGCAACATATCACACCTCAACAGTTACAAAAAAATTCGAATAACTCCATGAGCCTTATCAGACAACCATGCTTTGAGTTCAACAACAACACAAATTGCAGAAACCCTACAAACTCATGGAAGTTGAATAAAGCACAATTGCACCATTCCTGGGTTAATGAAGAAATAAAAATAGAAATTAAAGACTTCCTATAATTCAATGAGAATGAAGACACAACATACCCAAACCTATGGGACACTTTGAAAGCAGTGCTACGAGAGAAGTTCATAGGGCTAAGTGCCCACATGAAGAAACTGGAGAATAGTTGCACTAGAGAATTAACAGCACAACTGAAAGCTCTAGAACACAAAGATGCAAACACATCCAGGAAGAGTAGATGCCAGGAAATAATCAAATGGAGGTCTGAAATCATAAAGTGGAAACTAGGAAAACAATTCAAAAAATCAATGCAATAAAGAGTTGGTTCTTTGAGAAAATCAACAAAATAGACAAACCTTTATCCAAACTTACCAAACAACACAGTGTGAACATGAAAATTAACAAAATCAGAAATGAAAAGGAAGACATAGCAACAACACTGAGGAAATTCAGAGAATCATCAAGTCATACTTTGAAAACCTGTACTCCACAAAATTTGAAAATCTAAAGAAATGGAAAATTTTCTGGATAGACATCACTTGCCAAAATTAAATCAAAAGCAGATAAGCAATTTAAATAGACCTATAAACCCTAAGGAAATATAAGCAGTCATCAAAAGTCTCCCAACCAAAAAAAGCCCAGGACCAGATGTCATCAGTGAAGAATTCTACCAGAAATTCAAAGAACAGCTTTATCAATTCTTCTCAAAGTATTTTACACAATAGAAGCAAAAGGTAATTTGCCAAACTCTTTTTATGAGGCTTCAATACCCTTAATATCCAAGCCACACAAAGGCACAACTAAGAAAGAGAACTTCAGACCAATTTCCCTCATGTAAAAATACTCAATAAAACACTGGCAAATCAGATCCAAGAACACATCAGAAAACTCATAAACAATGATCAAGTAGGCTTCATTCCAGGGATACAAGGAGGGTTCAACATATGAAAAATCCTTCAATGCAATCCACCATATAAACAAGATGAGAAACAAAAATCACATGATCATCTCACTGGATGCTGAAAAAAACCTTTGACAAAATCCAACACCCCTTCATGATAAAGGTCTTAGAGAGATCTAGGATAACAGGAACTTAATTCAACATAATAAAAGCTATATATAGCAAACCAATAGTCAACAAAAAACCAAAACGACAGAAACTCAATGCAATTCCTCTAAGATCAGGAACAAGACAAGGCTGTCCACTCTCTTCACACCTTTTCAATATCGTACTTGAATTTCTAGCTAAAGCAATAAGACAACAAAAGAAGATCAAGGGGATACAAATTGGAAAAGAAGAAGCCAAACTTTGACTATTGGCAGATGATATGATAGTTTACATAAGTGACCCAAAAAAAACTCTAACAGGGAACTCCTGTAGCTGACAAATACTTTCAGCAAAGAAGGAGGATACAAGATCAACTAAAGAAAATCAGTAGCCCTACTATATAGACAATAAAAGGGCTGAGAAAGGAATCAGAGAAACATTGCCATTTATAATAGCCACAAACAACATAAAATAGCTTGGAGTAATGCTGACCAAGCAAGTGAAAGACCTGGAGTGGGGTTCACTCCTACATGGATGGAAACAAAACTTTGTGACTTTGGTGCAGGGTGGGGTCTGTGTTTAGACATCAATCTTTACAGATGACATTCCAGGCTTGCAAAGTCCCTTTACTTTGTTAGCAAGCAGTGATGGATGGCTAAGTAGATGCTTGTTGAATTTCACTCAAGTGTAATGGATGTGGTTTTCCTGGTGAGGCAAGTGACTTACATAAATTTAAATACCTGTGCTCCCTACTTTGTTTCTTTTGGATCAGAAGTAATCTCCTTTTATTTAGAATTTCATACTTTTCTGTTGCCTTACGATTATAATTGCCAGGAGTGTCTCTGAATGCTGATTAGTGAGTGAGTGTTTGTGTGTATGTATGAGTGTGTGTATGTGTGAGTGAGTGTGTGTGTGTGTTTGTGTGTGTTCCTTCTAGAGTTACAATTTCTTTGCCTATTTCAGGTTATCAATATCTCCAATAATTAGTTTTGTTCACCTCCTATTATGTGATGATTTCCAAAGCATTGAAATGTTCACTGCTGGAAAGCAGAGAGAAGCTCATGAGACTCGGGAAATAAAGAGCCCTCACCAGTCCCTGAAAGCTGAACCAAACAAGGCTCATAAGGCCTCTGGGGAAGGTTATAGAAGCAGTGAAAAATTACTGGGTCATGGAGATCTCCCACCTGTCAAGCTACTTGAGAGCCAGGCAGAGAGCTCCTGGAATGCAGTATTCATGAGTTGTCACCCATGCTGGGTGGCTTTTCAGTGGTGCAGCTTTCTTTGAGTGACTCGGGCTCCTGAAAGTGCATTCAGTCACCTGTGTGTAACTTTAGAAAACTCTTTGGTTCTCCAAGCTGGTCTTCAGTTGACTCATTGCTGTGGTCTGTTGTTAGCTCTTTAGCAGGGATGAATAGATGTCTGTGTCTCCCCAGGAGGAGTCATACAACATTGTGTTCTCTTTCATTTGATAACCACTTAGGCTTCCCACTCTAGCACTTGGAAAGAAATGTTAAATATTTTTAAAACATCTTATGTTTTACTCACACAGGAAATAACATATGCCCTTGAGATTATATGCCAGGTATTAAGTTACTTAACATTCAAATAAAAGTTATAGTCAGAGAGATTTACTTGCATTCATTATTTTGAGCACAACTTTAGTATTTTATTTCATCTGTTTCCAAGAACATGGGGAAACGAAAACAAAAAGTCTGAAAGAAAGTGCTTTTGGCTTATCATCTATGCTTGGTAAAGGATGGCCTCAGTGTGCATGAGCTGGGGCATGATGGAGACTGGATGACATATTAACTCTGTGTGGAGTAGGTGCCCTCACTCAGGTTGCTGTGTGTGATTGTGACCAACTTGGTCATTTATTTGTTTCTGAGTTTTCTTGTGTGAAATAACAGCAAATACCACACAGGTCTATTTTGCAGTTTAATGTTGTTTATGGTTTAAAATGATTAGAATGCCCCAGTACAGAGAATGTGCTTACCAGATACCAATTCGTGCTGTTTTCTAAGTGAAAAATTGACACTAGTTTTATACAAGGGATTTCTTTTCCAAACTGGAGTTGAATGTGTAGTTTGTACTTTTAAAGTTATGAGTAACAATACAACTCTCAACTCAAAAGTAACAAGATAGGGTTTATTCTGAGCCAAATGTGATTTACTGTGGTTGGAGAACATGGCTTCAGGTTGTTTCAAATAACATATTCTGGTGGGGGAAACAGTAACAAGAGCATTCGTAGTCACAGAGCAGCAGACATCCATAAATCTAAGACTCATCAGCTACAATGGCGGAGACACCCAACTATCAGATCTCATCAAGTGGGAAAATCTGCTATCCATGTCAGCTAGTATCTGAAAACATTTTATGCTTGGTGATGGTGGAAGCTGGTGGTCTTCTAAATTAATTCATTCTAAATGCTTTCGTTGATTCTTGAAAGGATGTTTTAGGTGAGACATGTCAGTATAAAATGGATGACTGTAAAAGGGACTAATGACAGCCCAAGATAATTTCAGCTCTGGATATGTATCATTCCAAATTTGTAATTACATTTTGAGTATCCAACCAGGGTGAGGCTTTCATTTCAGGAAACTTCAATTATATGGGTTTATGAATATAGCACTAGAACTGAAAATGGACTGTTGTTATGTATGGGACAGTTTACAGGATCCTCTGCTTCAGAGCTAACCCCAATTATTCAAAGTGATTCTAATGGGCTGGAAACAGTGCCACTAGTGCCTCCCTTCTGTTTTCATCAACAAAACCAAAACTGTACTTTAGAATGTTTCCTTTCTTTTTAACATCAGGTTTCTCACCATAGAAAGCAATGCTAACTGAAAAACACTGCATTTTTATGTCCTTTTTTTAATTTATATCACCTGCTCCCAAATGGCCAATTTAAGCACTGGTTAGCACTGCTTTATACTTATAAACTGTAATGCCTGCCAGTGTGAATTTTCTGTTCTTAACATCATCATCATTACCATTATCACCACCATCACCACCACCATCACCGCTATCATCATCATCATTACCACCACCACCATCGTCATCATTTTTCCATATACAAACCAATGATCACGAATGTAGCACCTCACAACACCACTCCTTTATTTATAAGCTCATGTCAAAAGTCAGGCCACAGATTGGTTAGATTATCTTCTTAGACTTGCCTGTGCGTGAAATCAAGAAGTGATCAGGGATGGATTTGTATCTTGAAGTCACAGTGGAAACATCTTCAAGATTATTGTTAGGAACAGAGCTCAATTCCTTGGGGGTCATAGGACTGAATTCCTAATTCCTTGCTTGCTATTGGTCAGAGTCTGTTGTCTGCTGCCATAGACAGGTGATTCACAATAACTCACAGGTATTTCACAGACAGATGTTTTATCTTTTCAAGGCCAGTGAAAGAACACTTTCTGACTTGGAATCACAATTTTGTGAGCAGCTAGAGAAACTTTAAGTCCCCGATACTTGTGCTGCTGCCCTGGATCATCACTCCCCAGGTTTCTGTCACATTCTCTGCTTTAATCATCTGTGCCCCTGAGACCCTGCTCCATTAAACCTAAGATGACAATAAGGGAACTTTCTGTCAGACACTGCTTGGTCTAACCACGGCCAAGGAACAATGGGAAATCCTGTGACTTGGGAGTTTTTCCTATTTGGGGATGTTTCCTTTCCCTGATAGTCCACTTGGATTTGTGCTTTAGTGAGTTCTCTTAGAAGATGCTTTAAAAGCAGAGGGAAGACACTTGATACAGGAAATATGTAGAAAGCTTCGAAAAATCATTTTGAATGCATTCCAAATAAAACAGATCATGAACATTTTCTTCTACCAAGGTAGAAGCTGTAAATAAAGATGCAGATTTCATATGCTGGGAAATGTCACTGATTAAATATAGAGAGAACGGAGTTTATGTGAATATTTTGTCCCAGTTATAAGTATTTTTCTTCCTTCAACCACAAGTCCAGCTATTAATTTCCCTCCATTCTGACAGTCTTATTGTTGCTCGGTGTTCCAAGTTCAAGATGGATAACTTGCTTCTGTGGACTGTATATGGGTGAACCAGGGGTCCTGTATTTCAAGATGAGTTTTTGCTGTGAATGTATTCCTTTTTTCAGTTTTCAACTAAGAAAGATCACAATAGATTCAATTGCCTTCAGGAAAGCCTAAAGCTCTGTTATATAAATTAGCTCTAATTAATAACATATTTTACTGCATCGATGATTCCTATGATATAGTTGAGGATGAGTAACATTATCTTCCATGTATACACATGCCCCAGTTGATGTTGGCTGTGGGTTACCTCTACTATCTAATTAGCCTTTGTCATCTTTCCATTCTTTGGAATAATTTTATTTCAGTGACCTGCGATGTTGTGCAGTTTTTTTGTTCCTATACATAGAAAGAGATTTTAAGCAATGTGCTCATCGCTACCACCTGCATTAAAAGTATCAACGGGTGGTATGTCTCTGGTTTTCTGTGGGGCATGTAATCTTTAGAGCGTGTCAGCTCAGGGTGTAGGCACTAAAATGAATCTTGCCAGCCATATTGGCATTTCTGTCTCTTGCTTAGCTTTTGTTTCTCTCGGTATTTTTTCCTGTACTGATTTGCAAGAAAGCAATCACTTTTAGCCCACCTTTAAAGATTAATAAATCTCTTAATTTATAATGTCTTCAGTTTTACCATTGAGATAGATTAATAACTCCTACTAAAATTTATTTATATAAATAAGGAGAGAAACATTCCATGTCTCTACGTCTCTTTGATCTTTATATATTTACATGTCAGATGATTTACTAGCTCTTGTGACAACAAAAATTCTTACAGGTAGAACCTCCTGAGATTAAAGTGTTCCAGCTTCGCCATGTAGATTTATTATCTCAGTTAGAAATTTAAGAACAAAGGGAAAGTAAGCTCTTTAGAGGGCAGCCTACTCATGGACTTTGAAATATCCAGGAAGAAAAATCTGTAATTGGATATGAGGACCCAGGTGTATAATACAAAGAAATGACCAGTGAGGACGTTGCACATAACAGACAAGTGTCAATAGATCTTGTAAGACTTGGAAATTGAAATTGTAATCAATCTACCATATAGCTTTTATAGTTTTCCCAAATAATTTCTCTTTTCATTTAAGTGAAATTTTGAAAATTTCTTTTTCTTAGTTTTAATTTTCTTGTTGTAAATAATGAAAATATTTTATTTCATTATTATGAAGATTTATCATAGTGCTTCTCTACGGGAAAGCTCTTGACCCATGATCAAAGTCCAGTTGTTTTAGTGGAGTGAGGTATAGGTCTAGCAGAGAGTTGGCCGCAGGAACCGTTGAATAATGAAGAGGCACAGACACTGGGTGATGGTGTCTCTATGACCAGGAGAGAGGTTCAGAAAGATGTGGACAGGTAGGGGAATGAAGAGGGCTTACTGTGAAAGAAAGGGAGATAGCTAGAAAAGCAGCCCGTGCCCATCAGGATCTGCAGAGACTATTTCTAAGTGGTATGGAGATGCGATCCTGGCTGCCTGGATTCAAGTCCCCCAATGTCTCTGTTTTCTATGTTCTACTGGTAGGATTAGCTAACCTTCTGAAGCACTTGATTGCTTGCACAAAAATATTCAAAGTTGTATTAGTGGTGTGAAGGGATGGTGTGAAGACCGGAGGAACTGATGTAAGCAATGGATTTGAAAAATCATATTTGTTACTATTAAAATGGAGATGTTAAAAATAACTCGCTTTAGGTCTCTGAATATTGCTAATATCCCTGAGGTATATATGCCATCCCTTTTTTGACAGAGGAAATATTTTCACATAGGAAAATGGCTTATCACACTTCCATACTTTGATAAGAAGGTATGGGAACTATGTTTTCTCTGACTTCTCAAATAATGTCATTTTCGTTAAAATGTTAATCTTTTAATTTTGAAATTATAATAAAACTATTTCTGCCTCTCTTTAGTCCTTCCAAACCATCTGATATACCACACTCTTGTCTTTTTCAAATTCATAACAATTTTTCATTAATTGTTGTTACATGCAGATATGTACATACTTAAACAAATATATATTGAATATAATTTGCTCTGTTTGCATAATGTTACTTGCATGTGTGTTTTCAGGGCTCAGCACTTGTTATTTGTACACTCCTAGAGAAAACTGTACACAGCCCCATTACTTGGGATGGGATTGTGTGCCCATCTCTTTTCTCCTTGCTAGGTTTCGATGTGACTTAGGCTTGCACAGGTTTTGTGCATGCTGTTCTAACTATTGTGAGTTCATGTGTACAGCTGCTTTGCTGTTTCCAGAAGATAATGTTGTTTTACAGTCATGTTCATATGACTTTAGTTTATTTACAACATTAAAATTGTCACTAAGGTCATGCTGTATCAGATTTTTAAAACATGATGAAGTGAATCAGAAAGGAAGATGGGCCTTTTTGATTAGAAAGAGTTCAGAACATTTAAAATAGGTCTTGACTACTGGTAAAATAATCAAAAGCATCTTTTGAAAGAGAAAGAATAAGTTTTAAAACACATTCATATATTTTGCAAATAAAATTGAATCACAACTACAGTGATAACTGGTACAGAATGTGACTGTGAGTAAGTGAGTGAATGCAGGGAGCGATTGGGCAAGAGTTTGAGGCTACATTATAGATACACTGAGTTCCACACTTTGACCTACATAGATAGCAGGAAAGCCACTATCCTTTAAAAATGGCTATAAGAAACTGTAGCAAAGGAGATAACTCTGGTAAGGAGAGGAAAGTGATTTTGATTGTAAGAAAAATTGGAGACAGATATTGGTCAGAGTCTCAAAATAGCCGTGGTGATTCTTTTTTTTTTTTTTTTGGAAACCAGGACAACATAAATGGAAATAATGCAATCCTTTAAGGATTAATTTAAGAAAACAAGACTCAAAATCTAGAGTTACTCAAAGCAAGGAAGAGGGAAATATTGTGGGCAGTAGGCTTTTAGCTGTGATGGTTAAGTGAATGATGACTTATTACTATATCAGAAACCAGGAGACAGCCTTTGAGGTTTGAGGATAGATTTACCTTTGAACGAGGTAAATGGGACACACAGTAGTATACTGAAATAAAAAAGTCATTAGGAAACATGCTTTGGACACTAAGAGGACTAGAGAGGACTTTAAAATCCAATGTGTCACTGATGGCTGAGTTTCTTGGAGTCATCAGACTCTCCAAAGGTTGAAGATGGTGGGAAAGGAAGACTATGATAGAACATTAGGGCATAGCAACATTTCAGTAACAAACCAAACTCCTCCTTGATAATGGATATGAATTACAGCTAGAGAATTAGTGAAGCTATAACCAGGCTGTTTGAAAGAGAGGACAGCCATTTGTTTGTTGTTACTTTCATTTGAGACAAAGACTTTGAAGCTCTGGCCTGCATGGAATTCATAGAGACACACCTGCCTCTGGGATTAAAGGTATGAACCCCAATGTCTGCATTTTGGTGGTGGTGTTATCAATTTTTGTTCTTCATCATATTTAAAAATATTTGTTTACTTTTATTTCACATGTTGAGTGTTTGTCTGCCTATATGTATATGTGCCATTTGTGTGTAGTGGTCCTAGAGGCCCGAGGAGAGTAGTAGATCCCTTAGAAATGGAGTTAGCATATTCTTGTGAGATGATCCATTTTTACAGCACCATAATAACTGTTTTTGAGAATGGAACTGATAACTACAAACCCTGAGGGTTTTTAAGAGACTGCTGATTTCACACTTAGTAGATAATAAAATGTTCCTAAGATATGATTAAAAGATAGAATTCGATGAATGGAAGAAATAAACAGAGGTGAGGAAGAGGAGGAAGTAGATGAACATTTTTCTTTCAAGAGTAGTCTACTCAGCAACATGGTAGAGAATTCATCCTTTCAAGGGAGTTATTATATTCCCCAAGAAAAGAAAGGAAAATAAAGTAAGTTGATTTTTTTTTTGTTTTTTTGAGACAGGTTTTCTCTTCTCTGTGTAGTTTCATAGACCAGGCTGGTCTCGAACTCACAGAGATCTGCCTGCCTCTGCCTTCTGAGTGCTGAATTTAAAGGCATGCACAACCACCACCCAGCCATGAATTTATTTTCTTTTTTCTTTTGTAGTGCTCTGATGTGTAGTGGACATTTGAAACTAATGTTCACCAATCCCCATGTCCTGGGATGTGAGACAGCAGTACCTGCTGGTGGCATTTAGAAATTGAAGTTTAGAATATCTTACTAGTGCTTGATTGATGACTTAGGAATATGGAATTTCAAAGATGTTGAACATTCAAAACAGACTGGGAAAGGAACAATGCGATATAATGAGTTGTTTCTCAATTGGAAACTAGCCAGACTGATGAATAGTTGAAAAGTAAAAGGAAACAAATCCAGAGAGGCTCAGAATGGCAGTCTGCATGAAGAGGGGTGTTGTGTATGGAGTGGAGAAGCAGGTGACATCAGAGACACTGTGACTTCTCAGGAGAGTATTACTTCTCTGAACTTCACTTTTGCCTCTCTGTGAAGGGCATGTGTGGTGTGTGTGTGCTCACTAACTTTACAAGGTGCCTTACCTCTCAGCTTTCTCTGAATTTTACTAGTCATACACAAAATGATCTTTTGGGGAAAGAAAACAAAAGCAAACACAAAGGAAACCAACAAAACAACCAACCAGCAAACAACAACAACAAACACTGTAAACTCCCAATACCTGCTGTTCTTCTGATTGTTTTAAGCTTTCACATTCAAAGTCTCCAAATTGCACCGTGTACATGAAACAGACTAATTTTATCTGCCATTATTAGTCAACTTTATTTAAGATTAAGACAGTCTTAGAATATTTTCCTCAGAGTTGTTTGCTAGTTTTATGTCAACTTGACTCAAGTTGGAGTCATTTGGGAAGGGCAAACCTCCACTGAGAATATGCCCCCACCAGATTGGACTTGGGGCAAGCCTGCTGTGCATTGTTTATGTGAATGATGTGGGAGGGCTTAGCTCACTTTGTGTGGTGCCATCTGCAGGGAAGGCAGTCCTGGGTGCTATTAAATGTAGGTGGAGCAAGCTATGAGGAGCAAGCCAATAAGTAATACCCTGTTACAACTTCTGCTCTAGTTCCCGCTTCCAGTTGCCTGCCCTGTTTTTCCTTAGTTATGGATTCATGAGCTGTAACATAGAGTGAATCTTTTCTACACAAGTAGCTCTAGAAGCCTTAAGTAAGACAATAATTATAAACTTGCATGGGAATTCTGCAGAACATAACTCCTGATAAACTATCATACTTTGCACACATTCTTTCATAGAAACGAGAACACAGAGACAAGAAAAACTATGTCAGGAAATAGGATATTAGGTCTGAAATAGTTTCAGAATTTAACCAGATTTTGCTTTAATTTTTCAACTCTCTAATATTTACTTGATAGGCGTAAACCAGTTGGTTACATTTGAGTTCGGTGTTAACTGAGCATAGTAAGATTTTTATTCAAGCATTTTCCAAAAACTTTCTGGGGTGTCATATAACAATTATGGGGAAAGCTCAATGCAAAATATTCAGTTCATTTTACAAGCTGGTTTTACATTTGGGAATATTTCTCCTCCATGCTTATGGGAGGTAATTGTTTTTGTTTTGTGTCAAGGTTGTACTGATTGTAATGAACTGGTAATTACTCTTTCTTTATGCTTTAGAAGAGTGCATGGGCAATTTATTGATGGATTCCTGGAAGAATTCCCTAGCAAAGAAATTGAGTCCATGGGTATATTTTGCAAATAGATTCAGTAGAAATTTGGCAATCATAGACATGCAACTATATTTGTCCTTTTGTCACTTTTTTGTTTTCTAGCTGATGCAATTATTTAATTTATTGATGAACAATTCATAGGCTTTCTATATATGCTTTTGTAAAATCATTGCTCTTATAGTTAAGTTCTCTCTTTCTCTCACTTTTGTTCTCTATTTCTTGCAGTCTCATTGCACTGAGATATTTTGACTTTTTCTCTTTTCCTCAAGTCATCTCATATTTCTAGTTTACAACCTTTTTATTTGTGTCTACTATAAGTTAACCAGTTTCAATTAGATTGCACTGTTTATTACTTTCCCTTTCTTTGAGTTAAATTTGGTGTTTTTTCCTTGTCCTTCTAGGGGTGGGTGCATAGATCATACATTTTTTTATATTTGTAGTCTACATGTATTCTATGACTATGAACTTCCTTCCCTTTTTATAATTCAGGTTGTCTTTACTTTTCCTAGTCCCTTGATATGTAACAATGGTCTGTACAGTTGAGCTTTTTCTGTTTCTCTGATGACTCTGAACTGCCCACTTCCTACAGCTTTGCTGTGTGTCGTGTGTTTTGTTATTTTCCTTTCATTTATCTTGAATGATCTTCTAATTTCCATCTTGATATCTTGATATCTTCCTTGATGTAGTGATTCTTCAAAGGTATATCATTTGATTTTCATGCATTCATATAGTTTTAAAGTTTTTATTGATTTATTGTTTTATTGCATTTTGTTCAGATAGATCTGATATTGTCGGCAGACAGAACAGGACTCAGCTTCATACTGTCACCATCATATTTTAGTGACATCCACTGAAGCTTAACTAGAATTCATGGCTTGTCACAAATATATTTTCAGGGGGAGGGGTTGGAAATTTTATTGAAGACCTTGAGAAAGGTTCTGAAGAAGAAAGAAAGGTCAAAAGGGTTAAGGGCTTCTCCTTGGGAGAGTCACAGAGAGCAAACACCCAAGTGTGAGCAAGCCTCTTCTAGGGAGTCAGGGTGCATTGTGCAGCATAAGTCAGATATACCTTGTTGGTGGCCTGCTGAAAGCCTTCTTTTTACAGATTCCTTTGTTCTCTCTTTTTATAAGTGACTCAAGGTAGCTCCAGTAGTGCCTTATATACAGCTACAACATAAGATCAAACCAGATCCATTCAGGTTACACATGGTTCCATGATGCCCTTGCCCTATAAATGAGATTTCTGATGAGATTATGAGAAATTCCAGGTTTCCAGCTGAAAAAGGAGGCCTTCTACTATGCTAATTTTGTTGGAATGCTTGCTTCTTAGCTGGTGAGAGGGTTCAGTGACTTCTTCCCCCATACCCCTGTTTCTGCTAAGGTTTCCTTTTCTTTCTATCCTGCCTCAAGTGTGATTTTAATTTGGAAAGTTTTGTTGTTGTTTCTCTGCGGTTTGTCATGCTGTTTATCAAGTTTTGTGTATATCTGTATATGCCAAAGAAGAAACGGACTCACTATATTATTTACAAAAGATATTTCAATAGTTTTGACTTCATCTATCTGCATAAAAGTTTAAAAAACAAGCTACAGAATAATTTCTGAGTGAATGTTAGAGAAAATGTAATTTGTAATAAGTCAACTGACATGGACTGTCATACCTTTATTCACTAAAATCTGTGAATGTACAAAATATTAGACAGTGGTTTCTCAGATGAATGAATAAATTTCAAGGAAAATCTCCAAGTCTTCAATGAAAATTTGCAAAGAAATCATGACATTTCAGTGACTTTGTATTTGTGTCTATCCATCATAGAAACAAATCCCTGGATACGTTCTTATGAAACAAGAGAGAAAAATTAGGCATAGAATTCTGGCTTTGGGTGTTCTGCTTCTGTCAGAATCTCCTGTGCTGACATCTTCTGTCCCGCACATTGCTGCAGACTCTTCACTGATCTGGATAATAACATGAGGCTGGCTTTTCCCTTCCTCTGCCATGCTTGACCTTTTTTGCTGTCTTGGTGCCTCGCTCACCCACATAAGTCAGACAAATGTCTTGCTTAGGTATTATTCCCTTTAATTTCAAGTCAAAGATTCCACAATTTGAAATTATTTTAAAACTCTCTTGTTTAGTTGTACTATGTATTTTAATTTCTTTAAAGCATATTTTATGTCTCAATTAATATAAAAGAAGTTATAGTTTGACCACATTCTAGGTCTGAATCTCACAGGGGCACTGTCAAGGGAAAGGAGGGAATCAGTGAGTCAGAACGCTGCCTTGTCTCTGTGGAGACGACTGCAATGCCAATGTGTTCACAGAGCCATTCGGGAGGAAAACAGGGTTATCACAGCGGTATATCCCCAGAGGGTGCTGAGACACACTTCTGGGATTCAGATTGCTGTCTGGAGTTGCAGTCTCTTTTCTTTCTTTAAGAAATTGAGTATAAGTCTTTTACTGATAGGATCTTTTAACACTGGACATTTCTTATTCTTCTAACTGCAAGAGGAATTATTTAAGAAAGCACTTATTTATAAAAATATTTTCTGTTGCAGTGCCCTCATACTCTACAAAAGCAATTTAATACAGGAACAATTATATGTATTAAAGCTATAAAATAAATGTCTAATGTACGTGGCAAGAAAGGCTTGATGACTGTGACCAGAATATATAATATATGTGAGAGAAAATGCCATAATAAACTATTATATGTAGTAAATATATACAAATAAAAATTTGAAGAATTATTTCCAACAGATAAATAAAAGACCACTAGAGACTAACAGGCCTTCATTTGATAGCACCCTCTGTTTGAGTATATATCTGTCTGATCCTTCCTTTATAATACAAAAGAGTTAACATCTAGCACGATAAGATGGAATGAAAAGAAAAATAACTGCTTATTTTTGTCTCAAATACTTCATATAATTTTTTTTAAATCAAGCACTTAGACCAAGTGGAGAGACTGACATTGTGTATTATGAAACTAACTTGTTTTGACTTCAAGGGAATCTTTTAGGGTTAGACTTTAATAAAAAGCAAAATAAGATACATTGTAGACTTCTGATATCATTTTTCGGAGGGTAGGGCATCACATATGGAGTTTGAAAGTATTAGTTGTATAGAATCCCAAAGGTTTTAAATGCACAGACAACTTCAGGGACAAAGCAAAACATTTCTTTACAGCTGCTAATTAAATTTTCAGTGCTGTAACTGGATGTAGCACCATATACCATGCCAGTCCTGGAGAGACTGAGGTAGGAGGACTGCGAAGAGTTTGAAGTTAGTCTAGAATACACAATGAGTTCAAGTTAACCTTGGGTACATACCGATAACCTGTCTTACTTCAGTTTAAAACAAGAAAATATAAGCTAAGAGCAGAACTAGTAAGTGTTAGAAACCAAGTCCAGGTCCTCTCCTAGAGCAACACATGCCCTTAACTCCATGTCTCTGGCCTCTGCCTCTAAATTATGTTACTATATTGTCCAGAAAAGAAATCATGGCAAGAAAGCATAGCAGCTTTCTCTGATCTGCCGGTTCAATCAGAAGAATTTTTTATAGCCTTACTTGTTTTGGTAAACACAAACATTTTTTGCAAATATATTTTCTACTGAATCGCGGATGTCATCATTTCAGGAGACATAGGTTGACACTTTCTTGGAATTGATCCAAAGCAAAAAGCAAACAAACAAAAAACCCCACAAATTATTGAACATGTAGGAAAAGGTCCATAACTACTTTAGTCACAGCAAAGAATTATAATCAGGTAATGCACTACCTTTCCTACTAGTAGAAGTAGGGAGTACTCCCAACTTAAATAAGTCAAATTTCAGTGGCAGAACACTTAGGAAAAATGAGGTAGGAAAAATGTGTTCTTGGAAACAAGAAGGCAGTAGGAAAATAAAGGCTTATTAACATGTCTTGGAGTGGAATGACTGAAGACCTAGAAGGCATGTTATGTATTATAAGAGGATATTATGCATATTGAGTTAAACAAGCCAATTATTTAAAAATTATGAAAACTTTGGGAAAATTTGAATTTTGACATCATGTATAGCATATATTACACGAATCAGAGGAACTTTGTTATTTTCTTTAGGTGCAATGAAACTTTGGTAAAATGATTTTGCAGTGAAATACTATCCTAGGTGAATATTTTTTAAATTAGCAGAGATGAGAGAGGTTGGTTATGGCTACACATGCTTGTGAGAGCTTAGTTATATTCTAGGTTTCATGTGTTTGATAAATGTAATGAAAACTTTAAGACAGAAAACAAAGAAAGTAAAGGGTTTACCGAATTAGAATGTACTTGTATAATGGAAATGCCTTTATACTATGGAAGCAATTAGTTAAACCAAAGGGATCTCTGAAGTCTCTGAATGAATCTCTCTTCTTCACTTTTTAGTACTAACATATTTACATTGTTAAATGAAGCAGATACAGCTAAGGACACAGAACCAAATGGGAAATGAATTATAGAATTATTTTATTTCCTTAATGAATGGTCTAATTTCACTGGAATCAGTTATCAGGTCTGTATATTAAAGACATCTATCTAAAAACTCTATCAAGTTTCTTTAGATTAAAAGACCTTGGACTCATCATTTTCTATAAACCATTAGGAAAACAAAGAAAAGAAGTTCCTATCCCTGTGACCTTATGTATGGCCAAGCTGATGTGTGATGTCCTTCTGTATATATGTTTTTCTTATTTGTTGATGAATAAAACACTGATTGGCTAGTAGCCAAGCAGGAAGTATAGGTGGGGCTAATTCTGAAGAGATGACAGGGAGAGTGAGTGACCAGAGAGACATTATGTAGCTACCAGGTAGATAAGACACTGGGCATTCTTTGGTAAGATAATACCATGTAGAAATGCATAGATTAATAGTTTTGGGTTAATAATTAAGAGAGAATAAGCAAGTAAGCCACCACAAGCCAAACAGTTTATAATCAACCTAAGCCTCTGTGTGTTTATTTGGGCAGCTGTGGGACCAAATGGGACAGAAACTCAGTCTACACCAGGTCATGATGAAAATATGACAATCAAGAAAACAAATGGCTGGAACAACTCTTCTAAATTCAACTTTAACTTGGTATCAGGAACAAAAAATAAACTAACAAACACCAATAACAACAACAACAACAAAACAAGTATCTTAAATCTTGGGTTCCCAGGTTGCAAGCTGAAGATGGTTTCCTGGCAGTATACAACGTTTCTTTCAAAGAAAAGGTTGGAATGGACAAACAATAGACAAATTGCCTACAAAAATCAGTTTAGATAATTCCTTGTAATAGAAACAATCTGGAGATTAATGTATTTGCATTCTCTGTGCTAATACGACCTGAGTTTAGCAAGGTAGAAAATAAGTATTTTCCTTAATTCATGTATATGTATTTGAATAGGTTATGTGTGAATAATTTAGATAATTTATCATTTTAAAGATGAATTTCTTTATTCTTGAGAATTTCATAAAATAATTATTATATCTACCATTCTATTTACCCTTCCATACTTCTCATGTCTCCCCAACACATCCTGCTCCAACTTCATTTTCTCTTCATCCTCTTTTTCTTCTTCCTGTTGACACTGAGTCCAAATAATAATGGCCACATATGAATAGGTACAGGACATCTATTATAGCCTGATAAACCTGTACCAGTGGCCACAATAGCTAAAAAGAGCAATTACCTCTTAACTCAGCAACTATTAACAACTCTTGTATAAGGCATGGGGAGTAGAGAGTACCTGCTCACCTTTGGTAGAATTTTGACTGGATTGATCTTGTACATGTATTGTGTAGGTGACCACTGTTGCTGTCAGTTTAAGAGTGTGATTTGGATCATGTCCAGGAGACAGTGGTTTGTTGAACACATTGTCATCCTCTGCTTCTTACAATCTTTCTATCTCCTCTTCTTTGGTATTCCCTGAGCCTTGCTGGCAGGGAGAGGGGTTACTGAAGATGTTCCAGTTGGGACCAAGTACAATACCCTCATTACTTCAACTAACTGTTCATCTTTGCACTGATTACTACGTACTATAGAACTGACTTCTCTGACCAAGGCTGAGAAAAATCCAGGTCTATAATGTACATATAGATGTTTAGAAGGCAATTTGAAAACGTGATCACTGAGTCAAGTAGTAACATGCAGAAAAATGAAACCAGATCCTTATCTCTTACATTGCACAGAACTTAATTCCAAATGAATCAAGGACCCCGGTAGAAAACCTGATATTTGCCGGGTGTTGGTGGTGCACGCCTTTAATCCCAGCACTCGGGAGGCAGAGTCAGGCGAATTTCTGTGAGTTCGATGCCAGCCCAGTCTACAGAGCGAATTCCAGGACAGCCTCCAAAACAATACAGAGAAACCCTGTCTCGAAAAACCAACCAAACTAAAAAAAAAGAAAACCTGATGTTCTGACACAGCTAGAGGAAGAAGTCGGGCTGCATTTCAACTCATAGACACATAAAATGTGACTAACAATTGACAAAGGAACCTTCTGAAAGTAAAAACAAAAACAAAACAAAACAAACAAACAAAAAACAGCTTCTCTACAACAAAAGCAACTGGGAAGCAAATGAACAAGCAGTCTATGAACTGAAGAGAAAATTCCAGCTATCTGTCAGAGAGCAAACAGTAAAAAAATAACAAAATTAAAAATGTTGAATAGGAACATTCTCAAAAGTAGAAAATCAAGTGACTAAGAAACACTTTTAAAGGTGGTCAACAACATTAGTCATCAGGGAAACACCAAACAAGCATACTTTAAGATTCCATCTCGTGCCAGACAGCATTCTCATTATCAGGAATACAAGCAACAGCAGATGCTGGTGGGGACTGTCAACTAGAGTGGCCATTCTGGAAATCAGTCGGGAGGATTCTCAAAACACTAGAAATATAACAGCTGTGTGTTTCAAGTGTACACCCTGACATAACTCAAAGAACTTTACATTCAAAAAAAGAGAAACTCGCTCATTCATGTTCACAAGAGCTAGGGAATGGAATCAGTCTAGATGTCCATCAATAGATAAATGGATACAAAAATGTGTTGCACACACATAATAGAATATTATTTATCTATAAAGGAAATTTGTGGGTGTTGGGGAAGTCCTGTTATTTTGTCAATAAAGCACTGTCTAGCCAATAGGGAGTCTAGATAGGAGGGACTAGGAGTCCAGAAGGACCCTGGGTAGGAGAAACATAGGATATTCAAGATGTAACGCCATGGGGTAAGAACCCGGAACTATTCTCCGGTAAGAGACATACTTAGATTAACAACTATGGGGTAATTACTTAAAGCAGAGCTAGCCAGTAAGAGACAAACAAGGCCAACAGCTTCATAACTAATATAGCCTCCTGTGTGTTTATTTGGGACTGATGCGGCTCTAGAACCAGGCTGGTGGGAAGGCTTCTCTCAAGGAAAAAGCTTCTCTTTACACATAGGTAAATCCAAGGGACTTTTAAAAGTGTGTTACTGGAGTCTCACTCAGTGTGATGAAATCCAGTTTTCACAACACCACTTATTACATATTCTGTCCTATTGCCAATATATATTTTTGGCATTCTTGTACAAAATCAAATAACTAAAGTTGTGTGGACTTATACCTGAGTCTACTGATCTGTATGTCTTTTTGTGCCAGTATCACACTCTTTTATCACTATTGTCCTGTAGTATAGGTTGAAGTCAGGTAGGGTGTTACCTCCAGCAGTATTATTTTAGTTCAGTACTGTTTCATCTCTTCTTGGTTTTAGTGTTTCTGTATAAAAGTTTAGGTTGCTTTTTCCATGTTTGTAAGCTGACTTTGGAATTTTAGTTGGTAGTTCATTTAATATGTAGATTGCTTTTAGTAGAGTGGTCATTTTCAGAACATTAATTTTTCCAATACATGAATGACAGCTATCTAATTTCTTCCTTAGGTGTCTTAAAATTTGCATTTTTGTTGTTCTCCCTCAACTCTCTCTCTCTCTCTCTCTCTCTCTGTCTGTAAGTGTGTGTATGTGTGTGATCTATTGTCAATTCCCCCCATGATTGTCATTGGTGTATAGTAAGGCTACTTATTTTTTGTGTTGATTTTGCATCTTCTTACTTTTTTGAACGTGTTTATCACATTTAAGGTTATTTGTTTGTTTTTGGTAGGGTCTTTGAGTCCCTTAGGTATAGAATAATATCCTTTGGAAAAATGGGATTATTTACTTCTATTTGTATGCCTTTAATTTATTTCTTTTGTCTTAGTGTTGTAGGTAAGACACTATATTGAGTAGAAATAGAGAGTGAAAGTTTGTCTTGTTTGTAATTTTGGTGAAAATTCTTTGACTTTTTCTACAGTTAGTGTCAGGCTGTTATTGGTTTGTCATATTCAGCTTTTATTGCACTAACGGATGTTCCCCATCCTGAAGAGTCTCATCTCCTTTACCAAGAAGGTATCCTCTGAAATTTCTGAATTTTGTCAGTGTCTGTTATATCTCTTCCTTCATTTATAATTTTAAATATTTGGATCCTTTCTGTTTTGGTTAATTTTGCTAGTGGTTAGTCATTTTTTTATCATTTCAAAGAAACAGCTCTTTGTTCATTGAAATTTTTGCATATATTTCATTGATTTTTACTCTGATTTTTGTTATTTTGCCCATCTACTGTTTAGGGTTTTGATTTATTCTTGATTTCCAAATTGTTTAAGTTGTATAGCAATTAATTTATTTTATATCTCCCAAAATTTTAATGTAGGTGTTAAGGGAAATACACATTCCTCTCAGGTTTGCCTTCGGTATGTCTCAAGATTTGGTTATGTTGTATCATTTAACTCTAGGGACTTTCTGATTACCTTCTTGATTTGTTCAGAGACTCATATGTTATTCAGTGTTATGTTATTTAATTTTCATGAACTTATGAGCTCTCTGAAGTTTCCATTGCTATTGATTTCTAACTTTATTCCACTGATTTCGGTTAGAATATGGATATTTAAGTTTGTCTATATATGCTGAAACATTTTTTATGTTCTAATACGTGATCAACTTCCGACAAAGTTCCATGAGGTGTTAAGAAGAATGTGTATTCTTTTGTGTTTGGGTGGGATATTCTGTGGAACAGGGCCCTTTGATTTATGATGTCACCTAATTCCATTGTTCCTCATTATTTTTTATGCAGATGGCTTGTTTTTTGGTGAGAATGAGGTATTTCAGTCACACTTTATTTGCTTGTATGCTTAGAAGTATATCTCTTGTTGTATTGTTCCACTGAAAAATAGGAAGCAACTTTTGTACTTCCCAGTGTTTTGGTTGAAAATTTGTTTTGTCAGATATTGCACTAGCTACACCTGTTTGTTTTTTAGTTTTATTTACTTGGGATATATTTTTTCATCCTTTTACTTCAAAGTGGGGTGTATTTGATAACAATGTATGCTCATGATAATAATGAAAATATTAATCTATTTTCCAAAAATAACCTGGCAGTCTATGTATTTTTATTAGGAAACTGAAATGATTAACACTCAGAGATACGGAAACATATGTACTAATTTTTGTTGTATGATTTTTTATAATCTTGTCTTTGATTTTTTTGATGAAATGTCTGATACTGTTTAGTTATCATTGTGGCATTTTTAGCATCCATTCACTTCAGACTGCAGTATTCCTTTTGTTATTCTCCATAGATTTAGATGCTTGGTAACAAATTCCTTTAGTGTATTTTTATCTTGGAAAGTTTTTATTTCTTTTTCAATTTTAACACATATTTCTTTTGGGTATAATGGACTGGATTGGTGATTATGTTCCTTCAGAGTTTAGAATACAACTTTCCAGGTATTTTTGCCATTAAATGTTTCTACCTAATTATATAGGACTTGCATATACAGTGACTAAACACTGCTCCTTTGCAGTTTTCAATACAGTTTTTGTTCACATTTTTAGTATTTTACCCATAATATTGCATGGAGTTCTACAGCCTTCTTGTAATTGTCTGGGCATCGATTTCTCTAGCTCTGAGAAATTTTCTTCTGAGGTTTTATTGAAAATGTTTTTATGTCTTTTGTGCAATATTCTTCTTTACTACAGGTAATTTGAAGATCTGGTATTGTCAAGGTACTCTAGAGCTCTCACATATTCTAGTCATATTTAAAAATATATTATTGACTTCTGAATAGTTCAAATTCCACAGCCTTGTCTTCTAGTCCTGATACTGTTTTTCAAATGAGACATTCTATTGGTGAAGCTTTCCACTGAGTTTTTAATTTGTCCTTGTGAGTTTCTCATTATCAGCATCATTTCAGTTTGGCTTTTCTTTATAGTATCTATCTCTTTGTTAAATTCTATTTTCTCATCTTGGATTGACTTTCTTTTTTCCCTATCACTTCTTTGCTTTTGTTCTTTTGCATTGTGTTCATGTCTTCCTCAAGTAGTTTGAACATAATTATAATATTTCCTGAAGTTATAATAAAATTACATTTTCCCTTCCCTTTTCTCCCTCTAAACCATTCCATATACCGCCATCCTCTTTTGCCTTCAAATACTTGGTCTCCTTTTTCACTAATTGTTATTGCATTTATATAGAATGTACATATACATCCCTAAATGTAAACTCTTAAGTCTGTATAATGTTACTTTTATGGAATTCTTTCAAATAATTTGCCAGGAATTTCTTCCAAATCATTCTCATTGGAACTATTTCTACAGAGTATGCAATTCCTGAGGAAGATAAATTATCTTTTTTCATGTTACTTTTATTTCTGCTCTGGATTTGGCATCAGGTACCTGTTTGTTGGCTCTGTTTTTCTTTTAAAAAATCATACCTCACTTTTTCTCTAGTGGTGTGTTTACAATGTTTAAGAAACGATTAAGTTGGAATAGGGTTACAGTATTCTCTTGTGACCATGGATTGATATTAGGGCCAGATGTGCTCTCTCTCTAGTATTCTCCTGAGTATGAGGTCCTATCCAAGGTCAGACTGGTGTAGATGGAGTTTCTGTCCCATCTAGCCCATAGCCATGTAGTCCAAATAAACACATAGAGACTTATACTAATTATACACCATTTGGCTGATGAATCAGCTTTCCTATTGGGTAGCTCTTTCTTAATTATTAACCCATAACTATTAATCTATGTATTTCTCCATGGCCTTATCTTACCAGAGAATGCCTGCACTTGTTACTCCTTCAGTGGCTATATGGCATCTCACTAGCGGCTCCTCTCTGCATCCTCTTCCCAGAATTCTCCTCATCTGGTAGCCCTGCCTACACTTTCTGCCTGGTTACTGACCAATACGAGAAACCAATAAGAGAAAAATATATTAACAGCATATAGAAGGACATCTCCCATCAGGTTGGGTCTTCTCCAGTGTCCTCAGCTTGTATGGTAAGTTGTGAAGCACACTCCATCTGTGGACCCTTCTCTAGGACAGCTCAGGGTCAATACTTAGGCTTACAGCTTCTTATGCACTGCCTCCCCACACATCTGTGAATTTATTATATTAATAACAGATATCTAATGTGCTTTAATGGATTAGTAGTCAAGGATATAAGAAGTCACCAATAATGTAAATAACAAGAAATGATAGCAATAAAATACAGGAATTGCCAAAGTTCTAATTTTGGAGGAGTGCCAGGATCAAAACTAACTGGGCAAATGCTTTGTTACTGACATACATACCTGGTTTTTATTATATTGCAATATTGACAATTAAAATTTTGCAAGTAAATTGTTCAAACATTCAAAACTAAATGGTCTGAAAGTAGAATTTTGTGGCTGGGAAGATATAGTACCTGCCATATCAGCATGGAGTTCTGAGTTCAAATTCTCAGAACTGATCTAAAAAGGAAAGACACCACCTGATCTGTTCATGGGGCAGGAGTGGGGTAGAGACAGGTGGATTCCTGAAGCTCATTGGCTAGTCAGCCTAGCATATAGATTGCCTGTAATATAAAGAAAGATGGAGAATAATTTAGGAAAGATACAATATTTACCTCTGTCATACACACGCACACACACACACACACACACACAAAATACAACACACAACATACCACACACATAACAATAAAGGAAATAAGACATATGTATAAAATAATTCAGCCATATATGCATGCCAATAAAATTTATGCTTATATTAGGAAAAGACATATTTTATAACAAAATAATTGAGACAGTGATGGTTATTGAGAATTAAAAGCAATGCTCTTTGTATATTACTTTTACAAGTAGCTGTCAAAAGGTTTTACAAGTATTTAAATACAAAATGTTTTGAGATTTTAACTTTGAGTTCAGTGTTACTTGTGTTTGTAGTTGTAATGGAAACAATAGGTTTTACATGAGTCTAATGTAGTATATCATGGACTTATGTCAGTAGTTATTTATCCATTGATCAATTTTTAATTTTTTACATCAGTATTCTGTTCAACTGGCATAAATATTGAATCTTTCTTAAACTCCCATTTTTTTCTAAGCCTGGTTTCCAGATAAGTTCCCAGTAAAAATATTATGCAGAGTCAGTATTCTTTCTGCTTAATGGGGGAAAATCACCACAGTGTTGAAAGGCTTCCCATTGTGAGGAGTGGGTGGGAAAGTGGCAGATGTGGTGGATACTTCTGAAGAATTTGACTGGCCCACTGGAGAGCACAGCCATGTCTGATTAGCTTGACAGCTCTGACTAGCCATTTGTACATAAGCCAGGAGGTCTCTAATTGTTTTCCAGGTCACTTAGGGATTAATGGTGTATTGTGCCTGGACAGCTCATAGACTGATCAATATTTGCTGGAAGAGGCAGAGCTTGGCAAGTCAAGAGAGTAATCAAAGTGACTCTATTAATAGATACAGCCCTTAAGCAATGACTGTGGAACAAGACTGCCAGGAGAGTAGACTTTCTCTATATCACGTACCACTTGTACAATTTTAGAATACTGTTAAGGAAACATAAACTATAACCAAACTGAGTTCCTCTGAAATATTATTTTGTATACAACTGTAATTATGAAGTATGTATCTTTTTATTCTCTCCTCTGGTGTCTGCTAAAAGCACGTTCTGGAATTATTTTTAAGAAATTCACTTATTCTCTTAATATATCAAGTTATTCGCGAAAATGTTTTGGAATTTCATATAAGATCATTAACGCAATACCCTTTTCCACTCCACTAAAACTATAATAGCGAACCATTCTGACTCAGCATCACTCCCTGAAGCACGACTGTGGCTACTCATTCATTAAACATGTATGTGCTTCAGGCTACATCTTGGTTTCAAATCACTAACTCAAGTTTTATGACAAGTAGAAAATACAATGTCCTAGGCAATATTTAATTTTTATCAGTGTGAAACATAATTAAATATTTGCTTTAGGAGTTCCAAAAAGACCCAGTGCAGAAGAAAACTATTAAAAGTAATAACTTTTTAAAGTATACTGACTTCTTACAATTTAAAAGTCAAAGGCAGGAGAAAAATATCCAAAATATGCTGCAGCCGGCATGACTTTGGGATAATTTCCTGACTGGGGCAATGGGAAATGAAGAAATGACAGTTGCATGTACCAAAAACCTTGGACTGGTGTGTTCTTATGGAGATCAGCATCAGCCTTGAAACTCAGTTTTATTGTACATAGATGAATAGCTCATCTCAGTTGGGTTGGATATGTAGGGTTGTCACTGTAGGGGAGCAATATCCAGTTGCAGTTATCCGGCAGAGGAAACTGTGGCTGAACCTTTATGCACACACAGTCAACATCCATACTTGCATCAAGGGAAGGCCATATTCATGCCATTAGCATGAGTGTGAGGCATTGGCATTCTTCACATGGCCATGCTCTTGTTTTGGATGCTCATTCATACAGGGACACACTTTGTTCTTCACAGAAATGCTAATATTGTTTTGTGATGATGCTACTTCAATTGTCAGAATCATTGAGGAAAGACATGTAAGGGTCCTCATTACAGAGAATAGTCAACTTATATGTCAGGTTTAAGACATTTATTTATTTGTGTGTGTCTGTGAATGTTGAGTCTATGTATCTGTGCGCATGTGTGCCATAGGAAGCATCTGGCTATCAGTGACTGTTTTCTAAAGTGATTCTCTTCTTTCATCACGTGTGTCCTAGAATTTGAACTCATAACACAGAGCTTGGTGACAACAGCCTTCAACTGCTTTACCAGCTGTCTGGCTGCTTTTGACAGTGTCTAAAAGAGAATTTTAACTCAATTTTCTATGAATAAAGAAAACCCTTGACCCAATATTTAGGGTTGGAAAAAATGTGTATTCTGTGTGAATGAAAATTAAATGCTGAATTCCCAGTACTAGTTAGAGTGTCCATTGATGGGCAAACTTGTAGTTTGGGTTTCTGATAGGAATTGCTTTGTTGATTTGCCACACCCTGAGTTACTCAGATGCTGCACACTGTATGTCCTTCACTCATGAACATCTAACAGGAGATAATGGTAACATAATTTTCTCAGCCTCAAAGCATAAATAAGCCACAGTACAATGTTAAATAACCACTTCAAGAAACAGTGACTTAAAAGTGCCATCTAAAGTGGCTGTACTAGTTGGTACTCCCACCAGCAGTGGAGGAGTGTTCCCTTTTCTCCACATCCTTTCCAGTATAAATTGTCATTAGTGTTTTTGATTTTAGCCATTCTGATAGGAGTGAGATGGTATCTGAGAGTTGTTTTGATTTGCATTTCCCTGATGGCTAAGGATGTTGAGCACTTTCTTAATTGTCTATCAGTTATTTTAGATTCCTCTATTGAAAATACTCTATTTAGTGTTATATCACAAATTTTGTAATTTTTTCTATTTTTATTTAAATTAGAAACAAGCTTACTTCACATGTCAATTCCAGCTCCATCTCCCTCCGCTCCTCCACCCCCCAGACCCCCTCTAGCCCCCATCCCAATCCCCACTCCAGTCCCTAAGGAGGTAAGGCCCTCCATGGGGGACCTTCGGAGTCTGTCATTTCATTCAGGGCAGGGCCTAGGCCCTCCCCCAAGAGTCCAGGCTGAGACAGCATCCCTCATTGTGGGATGGGCACCTAAAGTCCATTTGTATGCCATGGAGAAATACTACCAAGGCCCCATAGATTGCATAGGCCTCCTCATTGACACACACATTCAGGGGGTCTGTATCAGTTCCCTGCTGGCTTCCCAGCTATCAGCTTGCGGTCCAAGAGCCATTAGTTTGGGGTTAAAGAGCTCTCCCTTGTTCAGGTCAGCTGTTTCTGTGGGTTAAACAAGCACAGTCTTAACCCCTTTGGTGCTTACTCCTCCCTTTTCAATACTGTATTCCAGGACTTCACTTCAGTGTTTAGCTGTGGGTGTCTGCCTCAGCTTCCATCAGTCACTGGTTGAAGGTTCTTTTTCCCAGATTCTATGGCAGTAGGATTGTAGGCTGTCACTCCCTTGATCCATGTCTAAAATCATGAATGAGTAAGTACATACCATGTTTGTCTTTTTGTGACTGAGTTACCTCACTCAAGATGGTTTTTGCTAATGCCATCCATTTGCCTGCAAATTTCAAGATTCCATTTTTTTCCCACTGAATAGTACTCCATTGTGCAAATGTACCACATTTTCTCTATCTACTCCTCAGTTAAGGGGCATCTAGTTTGCCTCCAGGTTCTGGCTATTACAAATAATGCTGCTATGAACATAGTGGAACAGATGTCCTCATTGTAAGAATGTGCATCTTTTGGGTATATACCTAAGGGTGGCATTGCTGGGTCTTATGGTAGGGTGAATTCCATTTTCCTGAGTAATCTCTACACTGATTTCCAAAGTGGCTATATGAGTTGGTACTCCCACCAGCAGTGAAGGAGTGTTCTCCTTTCTCTACATCCTCTCTAGCATTAACTGTCATTGGGTTTTGATTGTAGCCATTCTGACAGTCGTGAGATGGTATCTCAGAGTTGTTTTGATTTGCATTTCCCTGATGGCTAGGGATGTTGAACTTTCTTAAGTGTCTCTCAGCCATTTTGGACTCCTCTATTGAGAATTCTCTATTTAGTTTTGTACCCTAATTTTTAATTGGATTATTTCGTGTTTGGAGACTTGCTTCTTGAGTTCTTTGCAAATTTTGGAGATCAGCCCTCTGTCAGATGTGTGGTTGGTGAATATCTTTTCCTATCCTGTGGACTGCCATTTTGTCTTGTTGACTGTGTCCATTGCCTTAGAGAAGCTTCTCAGTTTCAGGAGGTCCCTTTTATTAATTGTCGATCTCAGTGTCTGTGCTACTGGTGTTATGCTCAGGAAGCTGTCTTCTGTACCAATTCAGTCACGGGTACCTCCCACTTTCTCTTCTAAAAAGTTCAATGTGGCTGGATTTATGTTGAGGTCTTAGATCCATTTGGACTTAAGTTTTCTGCATGGCAATAGACAAGGATCTATCTGAAGTCTTCTACATGCCCCAGTAATGAGATTCATGACTGCCTTATATGCCATAATAGAGCCTTCATCCAGTGGCTGATGGAAGCAGAGCCAGACACTCACAACACTGAACTGAACTGAAATCCTGGAATCCATTTGCAGAGAGGGAGGAGTGATGAGCAAAGGAATCCAGACCAGGCTGGTGAAACTCACAAAAAAGATGACCTGAACAGTGGGGAGCTTATGGACCCTAGACTGATGGCTGAGAGGCAAACATGGAACTTATTCAGACCCCTTAAATTTGGGTGTCAGTGAGGAGGCCTTGGAAATCTATGGGGCCTTGGGTAGTAGATCAGTATTTACCCCTGGCATACGAATGGACTTTAGGAGCCCATTCCACATGGAGGGATGCTCTCTTGGCCTGGACACATAGGGGAGGGCCTGCGCTCTGCTCCGGATTGTATGACAGACTTTGGAAATCTCCCCTGGGGAGAGGCGTCGGGATTGGGTGGGGGGATGGCAGATTGGTGGGTGGCAGGGAGCATAGGAGCGATAGAGAGCTGGGATTGACATGTGAAGCAAGCTTGTTTCTAATTTAAAAGAAAAATAAAAAACAACAAACACAAAAAGTGACATCTGGTTGACCTTAGAAAAAAACCCAATGAATAAATAATTGTGGTACTCTACCTTTAAGTCACAGTGAGAAAGTAAGATTTTTAATACCAGGTCATGACAGATAAACATGGAACCTAAAAATGTTTATGAGAGGGTTACAAGTTACACATTTCCCCTTTATGCCTGAAATTGTCAGTCTCTGTACTTTTTCAGTCTACTCCTCTCATGAGGAAAAGAATATGAAAGTCTTAGGCCTCTATAGGAAGTTGAAGAAAAGAAATATTCCTTAATATTTTTCTAGTGATTATTTTTCTAATGGGTCTCTCCCATAGTCCAGCGGCAGTTGAAAGTGAGAATGGGTGGTGATGTTTGCAGGGGTGAATGTGGGAAAGGATTCTTCCACAAGTGGGTGTTAGCAAATCTTATTGCCATTGTGACTGAATAAAATTTGCAATCCATATAAAATACAAAAACTTTGATAAAATATATAGTAAATAATATTAGTCAAAAACTCTAAAGGAGCCAATAACTTCTGAAGCAATACCTGGTTAACTATTGGATAATGGAATCATGGGATCAGGTCTATGCTGTTCAGTCCAGTTCTGCTCTCCAAAGGGCAATGCTAGCTCCACCACCTTTGTGTTTGTAGGTTATTCTGTTGTTAGCTTGTTTGTTATCAGTAGAATTGTGGTCAACCTTAAGATCATTATAATTGTATTTTAATTATCCTTCTATAACCTATATTTTACTGGTAACATATTAATACTGTTTTCTAAACTAATGTCTATTGGTTTACATAGAATAATTAATGTAAAATCCAACCAGATAATCAACTTTCAAAAGTTTTCAGATATCATTACAATCCAAACAGTATAATAATACTATTAAATTATTTTTATCAATGTATTACTTTAAAATTTATGTATTATATTAGGATTATCTCCTTTTATTAGATATTTATATGGCTTCTAATATTTTGGTATTTTTACGCAGACCCCCATTATGGTATATATTTGTATATATTTCAAATCATGTCAATATTGTAGCCTACAAATAAAGTTCCCAAGACAAGATTAAAATTAATAATGTGTATTTATATTGTCCATAAATATTTCAACTTGCATATGAGTAATACCTAAAAATTTATGTCCTTACCTATACTGTATAGAATTTCTACCATTGTTGTAACTTAATGGATGTTAAGGGAAAATATCACATTAATATATCTATCTGTAGTTTCTTTTAATACAGTTAAATGATATCATAAATTATAAATTTTATTGTAAATTCTTTTCATGATTAATGCTTACATTTTCCTAATGTAATACTGTTTTACTCATTATCTATGAGGCTAATCTAGCAATGAATATATCACTTGAACTGTAAATACATTGCATTTTCTTAATTTAGTTATGTACCTTAAAGGTGAGTGTTTTGTTCATGTTGAAAAATGGCTTGAAAGTTTCTGTAGTCATTGATACTGACCTTTTCCCTTTTCAAAATTTTTACAAAATCTCTCTGCTTCAACTTTAGATTAAGTTCAACTGCATTTTATTTTAGTTTAAATTCTTCCTCTCTCAACTACTAGCTCACCCAGATATAGCCCATTGAAATTTGTTATATTTGGAAAAAGTAGTTTTAGATTGATAATTCAGTGTGGCTTTCTCAAATATGTAAGAATGAAAGTTTTTACAAACCTTGAGATAACAAGAGAATATGCACCTAATTAAATTTTCTCAGTACCCTCTCACTTGCCAATTTCAAGTTATATTATCCCCTTCTACTTGTACATAGTATGTCAGCCACTCTTTGTCAACTTGACACTAATTTGAGTCACCAATGAAAATAATCTCAGTTAAGGAATTGCCTCCATCAGATTACTCTGTAGGCAAGTGTATGGGTATTTTGTTGGTTGTTGATTGATTTGGGAAGTCCTGGTCCACTGCCGGCGGTGCCCTCCTGGTCAGGAGATCCTGGGAGACATAAGAAAACAGGCTAAGCGAGTCGCAGAGACCAAGCCGGTAAGCAGCATTTCTTTACAGTCTGTGCTTCAGTTCTTGTCTTCAGGTTTCTGCTTGATGATGGACTGCAACCTGTAAGCTAAACAAACTCTTTTCTCCCCCAAGGATCTTTCTGCCATGGTGTTTTATCACAGCAACAAAAACCAAACTGATACACCTCTACCACATTTAGTTACTTTAACCTTTACAATCTTTCTTTCCAACTGAATGCTTCAGGACTTACTTTTCATGCTCATGTGGCTTTAACATTTGTTTCTTTCTTGTTTCTTGGAATTCACATTTTTTCAACACTGTGAGTATAAACATGCCTCCATATCTGAGGTATCTGTAGTTTCTGATTCTGTCTTCAGGGTCAGACCACTATGGGACTGGGAATCTCAAGATGGGCTTATTTGTCCATGTTACTTACTTGATGTAAATGTGGCTTACAGTTATTTAGTAGGCAATAAAAGCATAGTTTCTAGTAGCATGCATTATGACACAGAAAGCATGTTTTACTCTGGTATATAACCAGGTTTAAACTGATGCACCAGCAGCTACAATCCCAGTCTTTAATAAGCTCTAAACTTTGAAGATATACTGAGCAGAACAGTGGTCTTCAGAAGCTGTTACACTTGATAGAAAAACACTAGGTATAAAGAACTCATTAGGTATATTAAAAAAAAACAAAATAGCAGCCCAACTACTCCTATTAGTCTGTGCATGAGAGCAATAAACCCACTTCACAGTTTCTTTCATTTTCTTTCAATTACATAACACATGGGATCACCATTCATTCTTTCAGAAACGAATTTTAAACATTTATTTACACTTCTAACCATTCTTCTAAGATCTAGCTGTGTTTCCTCTTGTCACTTTTTCATGAAGATTTCCTTACATATTGTTTTTATGATCAGCCATAAACTGAACTGTGGTCTTCTCTTTATTGATTTTGTCTTCTAACTACTGTTAACTTAACCTTCTTTACTCACTGTTTTCAAAGAGCTGTCTAGGCAAGACTAGATTTGGACACTTTGACTGGTCATGGTAATCTACTTTGCTTCCCACTCATGCACACATATTTCATCTTAGCTTGTGTAAAGCCTCATAGTGTAGCTTCTTTAATTATATTACATGGTATAGCATTGCAAGAAAACAGCATAAGGAATTATTAGCATTAATAAATGACATTTCATATTCTATTTTCTGCTATGCACTTGACACAAGATCAAGAGTCATATTTGTTTGACTTTTCATTGGATACATAAAGCATCATCTTAAATCATAGCTGCTTGATAAATTCTGAATGACAAAATAACCTTAAAATACTCCATAGTTAAATTTAAAAGATGCTAAAATTTTCTTGGAAGTTCTGTTTCCTAATCCTAACAGTAATGGCTTATGACTGTTTTAAAACGCAACACACCCATCTACCACCCGACCTGGCAATCAGAACTGTGTGGAACTGACTCAGAACTACTGATAGGTCGCCTACATACATTCCTTTGCTAACCTTCCCATCCAGTAACCATTTTATCCAGTAACAGCATCAAGGCATTCCAACATAGAATTAAACCAATGAATTTTAGCAATCCTTCTGCATACTTCTGAAGATCAACAGAGTAACTCTTCTAAGACTAAAGATGATTTATTCAAAGGCTCAGAGGTTTCCCTTTTCCCTAGCTGAGCTGGGACCATTTCTGACATCCCATTCACATACCAACACAGTAGTCCCAAAACTAATTATTTGGCTGAACCACACCTGCAAGTTGGAATCAGAGCAATCAAGGATCCAAAAATTATTGAACAAAGATGAGACACAAAGAAACAGTATCAAAGACCTAAATTTATATGCCTATATCAAGACCAAAAAAAATAAGTCAAACAAAGGAGATTCCTGAGAGAAACAGCTCAGTGGACAGGACACTGTCTGAGTGGACAGGACAATGATTTCACAATAGCAACTATGAGTATGCTCATGGAACTCAAAGAGGCTATGAACAAATTCCTGAACAAGGACTGAGGAACCACATATAGTTGAATGAAATTATGAAGAATTCAAGATATGAAAAAGAAATTTAATAAAATTATAGAATCCCTGAAGAAAAGTCAAAGTGAAGTAAAATTTAAAATGGAACACTTAGAAAGTCTTTTGGAAAGTCTTATCAACGTATTATTCCAAATAGAACTGAGAATGCCAGGTCTTGAAGATGATGTAGAGTATTGTATTACTCATTAAAAAAAAGTTGAATTATGAATAAATGCAGGAAGAGGTCATGCAAGAAATCAGGGGTACTATAAAAAGACCAAAGCTGTGAATAATACATACAGATACAGAAAATGGAGACCAAGCTCAAAGCCACAGGAAATACTTTTAACAATATGATGAAAGACTTTTACTCAATTCTAAGAAAAAGATCCTAATAAGGTTCAAGGGGTATCTAGAATACCAAATAGGTCCAGAAAAGAAAGTTTGTGTCATAGAAATAAAACACTAGAAATTATATTGAAATCATGAAGAAAGACTAAAGTACATATAAATGCAGGCCCATCAGAACAACACCTGAGTTTTATTTCTTTTTTTTTAGATATTTTTTTATTTTTAAATTTACATTTAAATTAGAAACGAGGTGGCTTCACATGTCAACTCCAGGTCCCTCTCCATTTCCCTCCCCTCCTCCCATGGCCTCTCACCAAACCCCCAATATCCCCTCATTTCCCTAGGGAGGGTGAGACCCATCATGTGGGTGTCAATAGTCTGTCATTTCATCCAGAACAGGGCCTGGACCCTCCCCCAAAAGTTCAGGTTGAGAGTGCATCTCTCATTGTTGGATGGGAGTCCAAAGTCCATTTGTATACCCCAGATAAATACGGATCTACTACCCAAGGCTCAAAAGATTACCTAGGCATCCTCACTGACACCCACATTCAGGGGGTCTTGATCAGTCCCATCCCATGGTGGATTCTTGGCATCAATGTGGGATTCAAGAGTTAACCCTATCAGGTTAGCTGTTTCTGGGGGTTAAACCAGCCCAGTCTTAATGCTTTGGTCATCAGTCCTCCCTCTCTGTCACTGGATTTCTTGAGTTCAACTCTGTGCTTAGCCGTGGGAGTCTGCCTCTTCTTCCACCAGCCACTGAATGAAGGTTCTGTTTTCCTGACTATCTGGCCATGGTATTGTAGTCTGGCACTCCTCAGATCTATGTCTAAAATCCATATATGAGAGAGTACATGCCATGCTTCTCTTTTTATGACTGGGTTACCTCATTCAGGATGGTTTCTTCTAGTGCCATCCATTTGCCTGCAAATTTCAGTATTCCACTGTTTTTTTCTGCTGAATAGTAAGTACACCATTGTGTAAATGTACTACATTTTCTCTATCCACACTTCCGGTGAGGGGCATCTAGGTTGCTTCCAAGTTCTGGCTATGACAAATAATGCTGCTATGAACATAGTGGAACAGACATCCTTGTTGTATGAATGGGCATCTTTTGGATATATGCCTAAGAGTGGAATTGCTGGGTCTTGTGGTAGGTTTATTCCAATTTTTCTGAGGAATCTCCATACTGATTTCCATAGTGGCTGTACAAGTTGGCACTCCCACCAGCAGTGGAGGAGTCTTACCCTTTCACCACAACCTCTCCAGCATATATTTTCATTGGTGTTTTTGATTTTAGCCATTCTGACAGGAGTGAGATGGTATCTCAGAGTTGTTTTGATTTGCATTTCCTGCATGGATAAGGATGTTGATTTGAGCAGTTTCTCAAGTGCCTTGCAGCCATTTTAGACTCCTCTATTAAAAATTTTCTGTTTAGTTCTGTAGCCCACTTTTTAATTGGATCCTTTGGTGTTTTGAAGACTTGCTTCTTGAGTTCTTTGTAAATTTTGGGGATCAGCCCTCTGTGAGATGTGGGGCTAGTGAATATATTTTCCCATTTTGTGGACAGCCTTTTGTTTTGCTGAATGTGTCCCTTGCCGTACAGAAGGTTCTCTGTTTCAGGTGGTCCCATTGATTAATTGTTGACCTCACTGCCTGTGCTACTGGTGTTATGTTCAGGAAGCTGTCTCCTGTACCAATTTGTTCAAGGGTACCACCCACTTTCTCTTCTAAGAGGTTCAGTGTGGCTGGATTTATGTTGAGGTCTTTGATCCATTTGGACTTAAGTTTAGTGCATAGCGATAAACATGGATTGATCCGCATTCTTTTACATGCCAGCCTCCAGTTATGCCAGCACCATTTGTTGAAGATGCTTTCTTTTTTCCATTGTATATTTTTAGCTTCTTTGTCAAAAATCAGAGGTTCATACATGTGTGGGTTTTCAATTCGATTCCATTGGTCTACCTGTCTATTTTTGTGCCAATACCAAGCTGTTTTCAGGATTATAGCTCTAAAATAGAGCTTGAAGTCAGAGATGGTGATGCCTCCGGACGTTGCCTTGTTGAACAGGGTTATTTTGGCTATCCTGGGTCTTTTGTTTTTCCATACAATATTGATTTTTATGGGTGAATTAAAGCCATTAATTTTGAGAGATATTAATGACCATTGATTGCTCATTCTTCTTTGATTTGGAATGGTTTCTGGTGGTGGAATTATGTGTGGAATTCCACCTCTTCGTTCTTTTGGCTGTTGGTAGAGTGGGATTCTCTAATGCCTATGTTTTTCTGTTGTAATTAACTTCCTTGGGTTGGAGTTTTCCTTCCAAAACTTTCTGTAGGCCTGGGTTAGTGGATACGTATTGCTTGAATCTAGTTTTGTCATGGAATATCTTGTTTTCTCCATCTATAGTGATTGAGAGCTTTGCCGGGTATAGTAGTCTGGGCTGGCATCCATGGTCTCTTAGTGTTGTTAGAATATTTATCCAGGACATTCTGGCTTTCAGAGTTTCCATGGAGAAGTCAGATGTAATTATGATAGGTTTGCCTTTATATGTTACTTTGCCTTTTTCCTTAGCTGCTCTTAATATTCTTTCTTTATTCTGTATATTTGGGGTCTTGATTATTATGTGGCAAGGGGAATTTTTTTTATTCACTCTATTTGGTGATCAGTAAGCTTATTGTACCTTCATTGGCATGCCTTTCTTAAGGTTGGGAAAGTTTTCTTCTATGATTTTGTCGAATATGTTTTCTGCCCCTTTGAGGTGGTTTTCTTCACCTTGTTCTATACGTATTATTCTTAGGTTTTGACTTTTCATGGTGTTCCATATTTCCTGGATGTTTTGTGTTAAGAATTTGGTGGACTTAAGATTTTCTTTGGTTGATGAATCCATTTCTCCTAGTGTATCTTCAACACCACCTGAAATTCTTTCTTCGATCTCTTGTATTCTGTTGGTAATGCTTGTATTAGTAGTACCTGACCATTTGCCAAGCTTTTCTATTTCCAGCCTTTCTTCAGATTGTATTTTTTATTGTCTCTATTTCAATTTTCAACCCTTGCACTGTTGCAATTTTCTGTTTATCTTTCAATTCATTTGTTGCATTTTATGAATTTTTTGGTTTGTTCTTTCTTCCATTTCTTGCATTTTTGGTTTGCTTTTTCTTCCATTTCTTGCATTTTTTGGTTTGTTATTTCTTCCATTTCTTTCAGAGATTTTCCTATGTCCTCTTGTAGGGCCTCTAACACTTTCATGAAGTTGTTTTTAAGGTCATTCTCTTCTGCTTCATTTGCAATACTATGTTGGAGTCTTGCTGGTGTGGACTCTCTAGAATCTGGAAGTATCATATTTGTTTCTTTTTTTTGCTGAGTGTGTTTTTGTATTGTCTCTTTCCCATCTCCTCTTCTTGTAAGTTGCAGAAAGAGCCCTTTTCGGTGGGTGCTAGCAAGTCCAATAATCTGGTAGTTCTTCTATTCCTTGTCCTCGTTCTGGTCCCGTGGATGGAGACGAAGACCAGGAAGCTGAGGTGCTTAGCCCCCCACCTGATCCACTGGTCCCTTTGCTGGAAGAGAAGACTTAGGATCTGCGGTGCTCCTGCTGGGATGGGAATCCCTGTGGCCGTCCTCATTCACTGGAAGGACTTTTCTGTTTTACAAATTGTGTTAGATTTATTTTAATTTATTGGTATGAGTGTTTTACCTGTGTGTGTGTGTGTGTGTGTGTGTGTGTGTGTGTGTGTGTATGCACAATGTTCATGCTTGATGCCTATGAAGTTCTGAAGATTTCTGATCTACTGGTTCTGGAGTTAGAGATGTTTGTGAACCATAATGTGATGCTGACATCTGAACTCAGGACTTCTGCAGGTACAACAGGTGCTCAAAGCATTGAATCATCTCTCCAGAAGGGCCTAAACTGCTATTCACAAGTCCCAAAATACCACAATTGCCATACCAGGTTACTGTACTTATCAAAAGCATGAGTCATGACTAAAGAGAAAGAAACACTTTCCATGAAAAAACAGGTTTAAGGAATTTATGTCCACAAAGACAACTCTACAGAGGATAGTGAAAGGGCTGTCTTGGTCTCAAGAGATGATTATATACACCCATGAGGATATAAAGTTTTTGTCATTCAGGTCTAGAACAGTTAACTAAAGGAAACCTAAGTAAAAGTTACAACAATGATGTAATGGCAATCATTTAATAATGATTGTCAATATCCAGATATTAACTCCATGATAAAAAGATACAAACTAACAGATTGGATTATAAAATATGATCCACCTATTTTTTTTTTTGCTTATAAGAAAATTACCCAACCAGATATTCACCACCTTAGGTTAAAAGGATAAAAATGGTGTTCTAAGCAAAGTGAATCAAGAAACAAGGGGTACACACAGGAAAGACATCAGCCCTTCTTGGCCCCAAACTCCGGCGATCCCAGCCAGCTAGGTCAGCTTGGGTCTCCGGGGGAACACTCCCCATCCTCAGCCCAACACCCATCCCCTCGATCTTCTGGGGCCTCTCTGGGCATCCAGAAGACCCGCCCACACAGGAAAGACATCAGCCCTTTCAGGCCCCAAACTCCAGCGACCCCAACTGTATTTATCTGATCACAAAAGAAAATTGAGAAAAGTGAAACACCAAGAAATAATTTAGAAATTCCTGGAATTGTATGAAAATGAAACACAATGAGTCAAAACCCATGAAACACAATGAAGGTGGTCGCAGGATGAAAGTTTATAGCATTAAGGAGCTTCTTCAAAAACTAGAGAGCTCCCATAGTAATCACTTATTTTTGCTCCTGAAGACTTGGGAAAAACGAGAGCAAGAAGTACCTCCCCCCCCAAAAAAAATAGATGGCAAGAAATAATACAGATCAGATTTGAAATAACGAAATAGAAACATAAAAGTTTGAAGAATAAAAGAAAGGAAGAGATGGGACTTAAAAATATTAAAAAAAAGATTGAGAAAACTTTAGCTAAATTTACCAAAAGAAAGAGAAAGAAGTCCCAAGTGAATAAATTGGTAATGAAAAGGAAAACATTACAACAGACACTGAGGAAATTCAGAGTGTATTAAAGGCATACTTTAAGAGTCTACACTTCACTAAATTGGAAACCTAAAAAGAAATGTATGGCTTTCTTAATATATAAGACCCACAAAATAAAATCAAGATGAAGCAAATAATTTTAATAGATCAATAAAATAAAATATCAATTTAAATCTCCCTTAACTGAAAATAGTTCATGCTCAGGTGGATACACTGAAGAATTCTACTTGACTATCAAAGAGGAACTAGCATCAATATTCAATTATTCTGTGAAACAGAAAAAGAAAAAAAACACTTTCAAATTCTTTTTATGAAGCCAGTATTACCCCAATACAAAACCAAATAAAGATTCAATAACAATAACAGATATCTTGGAAAAATCTTTCTAATAAATGTATGTGCAAGAATTGTCAATAAAATACTTGCAAATGGAATTAAAATACATCAATAAGATTATCTACCATGATAAAATTGACTTATCTCAGAGGTGCAGGGATGGATTAACACACACAAAAATGTAATTCATCATATAAATAGACTCAAGAATGGAAACTGCATGATCATGTCATTGGATGTAGAAAAGGCCCTTGACAAATTCCAACTTGTACTTTTGATAAAAGTTGTGGAGAATTGAGAGCTAAAGGCACATATTTTCTTAGTACAAGAACTGTACAACAAGCCCATAGCCAACGTCAAGCTAAATGGAGGAAACCCCATCTTGTTCAGCAAAATAAGTAGCAAGAACATGAGTCTATCCTGGCAGGTGAGGCACATGAGATTGGCCACAAATCAGCAAACAGCATTAGACTTTCTCCTATGGTTTTCATTCACCTGAAGTTCCAAAGTTTCTTAAGGACTTTTCTTTCAACAACTGCTTTTTACCATTTTAGGAAAGCTGAACTTCTGTTCAAATATGATATGAAAGGCTGTATGTTGAATTCAGGGCAGTGGAGGCCAGCAGCTAATAGAAAACTATGTGGCAGTAACTAGGTTCTCCAACTTTTCACTTGGGTGGTTTTGCTATAAAAATCTAAGTTGAAAATTCCCTAGTGTACCCTGCTCATGTAGTGGCTTACTACGCAGCTAAATATATAGAAAAATGTATTAAAACATGATATTTATGTGATAAAGGAGTGATGGCTTTTTAATATTACTCATCTTCTTATTAATGGTGTTAATCACAGCTACTTTATCTCCATAAATTTCCTTGTAGGTATTTGCCAGAGAGCCATCTGAAAAGATTGAGTATTCAGTATGACTTACATATAGTACTGAGCTGGACAGACACCAGGATAGTGTGTAGATAAATGTAAACATACCTTCTCAAAGAACGAAGCAGGTAGTGTTAAGGTTTTGAAGATAATTTATAATTTGTAGCAACATAAAAGTATATGTTATAACGGTTTATGACTTCTGCTCTTATATAGCATATTGGACATTCTTGGAAGTGTATCTGAATATTTTATTGAAATCACAAACTTACCAGCACTTCCAGAATATAGAGTTATAAGATTTACCATATCTAGATTTGTATCAGAATTCACTTTTATCTACCTAAAGTTTGGCACTTTGAATACATGTTGAAAGTAGTGCAGCCACAGAATAATCATTAGGGGCAGCACATGGAGAACACCCGCTGATACTGAGTACATATCTTCATTGTTCGGGTTAACATGGCTCAAAATGATCAGAAACACAGACACTGGTCTTCATGTAGAGAAATCAAATATTTGATTAAAACATGAAATCCGCATACAGCAAGAAAACCTCAAAATTTTACTAGCTCTGGATTAATGATAACTTTTGTCATCTCAAAGTTTATAAATCCCATAAACATAGAATATTCCCTGGAGATTTAAAATAAAATGTATAGGATGAAAATATATGGATGTATAATTAACTGCAAACATTTCAAACAGAAAATAAGAATTTATTAAATAAAAATTGTATACCAAAGGCTCTAAAGACTCGTGAGGCCATCATGAACTATCTGCCTCTATTTGCAACTATTTTAGGAAAAAATTAGTTGCCAGTGTGTCACAAATTAATTTCATATGCAGTATAAATAAGTTCAACACCATGTAGGCAGAATAAATTTTATGCGCTATTCTATTAAATTTTAATTTTGACAATAATCTTAAACTATATGGGATGTGTGTCATAAGCATTAAGACAATCACCTGAGGTCACAGAGTATTAACTGCCGGGGCTAAGCTTCATCACAAGCTGCTACCCAGTAGGGCAAAGGCTACTTCCTCAGTGTGCACATGCTTGTGCTACACGTGCACACATGCACACACACACACCAGTAAGTGAGAGCTCAGAAGAAAAAACAAGTGATGTACAGCAGGTGACTTGTCATGAAAACCTTAATGTGGTTAATGGCTATGGACTTGCTTCTGGGATGAGATTGTTTAGATAGGAAGGAAATGAAAGAGCCTCTACTCTCCAAGTACAGTAATGGCAAAATCCAGAGACTGGCTATACTCTCTTTGTCTATATTTTAATATGTTCTATAGTCATTCCTATAACTCAGAAACTCATAAAGTTTCAATGTTTGTCTGCAGCTTCAAGCTAAGTCAAAGCCTCCAATTTTTTCCTTCTTAATTTAGTGTAGGTGCTCAATCAATCATTAAAAGATATGTGACTTTGGATTCACTCATTCATTCAGTGCATACTAAATTTTTTTGAATGTGTACTCATTATGATCTAGAAAGTGTGCTAGGTGCTGGAGAAAACATGATCTCTGTCTTCCTAGGAGCAATGGCTCTCATAAAGGACATAGTTCAACAACATACATTCACGCTTCACAAGGCCAAGGACACATTCTGACAAATGTGTCAGCAGGCAATTTCATAGTTGTGTGCACACCACAGATTGCACCTGTACAGCAATGTCAATCACTAAACATGGCCTCAATACAATTGAGACATGTGATCAGCACCAGATGTATGAATTTGCTGGTGAGACACAGCATGCTATTTTACAGTAAACTTTAATTACAAGTAGAGGGAGTATCCTTTAAAAATTAAGAAGTATGATAGAGTAAATACATGCACAGCAAAGCTTGTTTACTATCATCACTGAGTACTTCACACTACTTATGAATGCACATGTTGTACCTTCATTGAGGGAAAAATGTGTTTGTTACATCAGAATCAACATTGCAGGCTATGAAATACAAAGTGACAAGAATTCTTCAGTTGATTATTATGTCATGGCACTCCTGTTGGATTTCCAGCCTGCCATTGTCCAAAACATCATCACGGTGCTGTGAATCATTTTATAGAGTTTACTAGATGAGAAGTAAGAGAATCATTGTTGTTGTTTTTGTTGTTGTTGTTGTTGTTTTGGTTTTCTTTGATATTGTTTGTTTGATTTTTAAATTACATTTTTATAAAGCCTCCCTATAACAGTGACTTCAAAATACTTTTTGAATGCAGGGCCAGTTGAGTACTAATGTCCTTCAAACCACAGATTTCCAGGAATAAACTACCTGGGCATTTTGGATACTGTGGAAAGTTTAGCAGAAGTGGATATGCTCTACACTTGAGTTTGTCTGTGTACAATCACATGTCATTCATGGATATGGGTTTGACTCATCTAAGACATGTTTGTGCAGTTCCAAACAGAGTTACTTTTGGAAGGATGCTGACATGAATTCATTTGCATTGGAGTTTGCAATGCATAGCATATAGATATCACTCAGGTAGAAGAGTCAAAAAGCATTAAGAAAGAATATTCATCATTGCTATTCTTGAGTTATTTAAATTATGGTTACAGGATAGTGCAAGTAACAATAGCTTACAAAGCAATAGTAGAACAATTAAGCCTTTATTTTAAGACAAAAATGCAGATTGTTAACAGCCAGTTCTTTTAAGTTTTACTATGCTGTAAATCAAAGAAAAACATTCTCTGTGTAAGCAGCAGGTATCAAAATGTAAAACCTCAATAGAAGTGTCTCATAGAGAAATTTTACAGTGGAAAACATGAAGGCAAGGGCTGCATTCATCCATAGTTATAAACTGTTGGTTCCTTTCAGTTGCATCTGATGTATTAACAAGATTCTCACACATGAACATTTTGTTTTATTTCACAGCTAATGTAAGTATGATGCATTAGGAACACATATTATATACAAAATAATCTAAGTTAATAAGCGTTTCTGTGTTTAATTTTTAATTTTCTTGAATTGAAGGCTACCACTAATGTATTTATAGTTTTGTTATATAATGGATTCTGCCTTAATCATCATTTTAAAACATCCAGTTCTTTGGCATGAATTTTTATCTTCATTTTGTCTTGGAAAAGATTGTGTCTTTACTTCTTTTCATTTGTCATTCTAACAGTAAATATGACACATTCAGTGATTAAAGCCCATTAATAGTAGATTTATAATGTATGAAAAAATAATAATAGACAGGAGGGTCCCTAGTCAAAGTCAGTTTTGATTAAATATGGAGAATTTGTATTAAAACCCTTAAAATACAATAAATACTTATTTTCAGCCTTAAAATCTAATAGAAAACTTAGAATATAAGGTAGGATTTGCTGCTCTCATGTGTCTATTATTATATAAGTGAGGAGATAATAAAGGACTTAGATCTGTCATATTTTTGCATAAATAAAATATTTGCAATGAAAGCTAAAGGTGGTGATATGGTGAAGTGGTACTGGCACCAAGAGAATATACTGCACACAAAATTATTAAAAGCTATATGAACAGCCCATCATACCTTGAGTTACAGGCTATATTAGATCCAGGTCTTCTGCACCTGCTTCTTTGCTAAATGTGACTGGGCACTGCATGTGTCCTGTTAAGTGGGACAATAGCAAGAGTGAATTGTGCTTTCTAAGAACATTTCTCTTCTCAAGCAAGGAGGCCTAAGATAGCTTATTTGAATGATGAAAATCCAAAAGAAGGCAGGACGTATTTAAAACTGAGCGTCCAATTGAGTCAGGTAGAGTAGACATTTAGTTTCAGCATAGCTGTCTTTGAGTAGAAGTATTGTGTGACCATTCTGAAGCACCTTGAGAAATGAATACTGCATATAGGCAATGCACAACACATTCCAGGGTAGACAGTTACTATAAGTACATATTTACATACCATTTTAGGTTCACAACCTGTGGGTTGTGATACCTTTTGGGGGTCAAATGACTTTTCCTAGGGGTAACATATCAGATATCTTGCATATGATATACTTACATTGTGATTCATAGCTAGCAAAATTACAGTTACGAAGTAGCAAAGAATAATTTTATGGTTGGGGATCACCATAACATGAAGAACTGTATTAAAGGATCAGAGTTAGGAAGGTTGAGAACCACTGCCTTAGGCAGTTGGTCCTTAACTTACAGTGTACCTAAAGGGCATGGAAAGGAAAACCTGAACCTAGCATTAACATGACAACCCTAAATCTTGAGTAATTTAATCACAGTAACCAGTTGCTCAGTTAGGAGAGATGTATAAGTGAGTACACTTTAAAAGTCAAGAAGTGAAATATTTGTACTACTAAATACTAATTAACTACTCAATTTAGATTTAAGGAACCTGTCATATGTAGTATCATTTAATTGCATATGTAAATTAAAGCAAATCAAAGTTTATAATCAGATTGGCATGAAACTAGAGTTAGTAATAATTAGTGTTTTACCATATACATATGTAATGGATGTACATTGTCATAATGCACATTTGGTGTTTAGATCACTATCAGTCCAAGACATGTTGCAATTTTAACTTTTGACCTAGTTGTTTTGAACTTAAATTTTTGAAAATGTGTCAATCCCATTTTAATCCAAAATGTACAATTTTAAATGTAATTATTAAAATTAATTATTCCTTACATTGTAGTTTTATCCTTCACTCTTTCCTTAGTATGCACATTTGCATATACATTTATGCTTTGACAATGTAGCTAGAATGTGTAAGACAGCATAGGTGTATATGTACATGGCAATAATAAACACTTGAATCTCTAAAACATTTTGTGATGTTTATAATCAAAATAGAGTTTTCTTTTCTTTATTTTCCCATTTATTTTCTAGGTTAGAGACAAATACTCAAGGAAATTAACTGATATTTTAGTTGCAAATTTTTTAGTTGAAATCTAGGTTTTGAACTCACTTTTTCTCATCAGAAACTTATTCTATTACCAAAGAAGTCATATTTACATATTTTTTCTTTTCAATTAAGAATAAGAGCTTTGGTTCACAATCTTAAATAGTTTAAGAAATATGTCTCTAAGTACATCTTTGTAGTACATCAACTATATAGAGTTACACTCTAAGAGGAAGTACTTTCTAGAAAATATACAAAGTACTTTGCTTTCACACATATAGAAACCCATTAAACTACTAATATTTTGTTGAAATATATTATATGAATCATCAGCACACATTTATCTGCATTCCTCTATGTAGTTATACAATTTAACATCCAAGTGAACATTTACTCCATAAAAAGATGAAAAACTGAAGAACATAAAAACTCATACCATATTTTAAGTACATAAAGAAGAAATTAAAAGAAATCTAAAAACTAAAACATGTTGGTAGTCATAGGAAAGAAAAGATGACAATGTAAGCTACATTCTGGGAGACAAGTAATTTAGCTTTATGAACAGTTGCCCCGCAGAGGGTCAGGCATATGAGAAATTAAAAATAAACATGTAGATTTTAATATGCCTTAGTAAGTCTGCTAGATCTTACAGAGATTTTGCTGACTGAACATCATGAAACGATTTAGAATCCAGTTTAAAACAAAGTTTATAATCCTTGTTTAATGGATTTTGGTGCCTCAGGCAGTAGAAGGCTGCAAAAATGATTAAAATGTTCAGTATCTCTGTGTAATCAATAAACCTTCTCTTTAAAATTAGTTAGGTTCCAAAATTCCTCAGTAGGCTTGGCAGTATTGTGGCTGTGGAATTCCAAATAAGCCATCTATCATCATTCGGTGTGCATAGTTCATTAGATTTCTCATTCTTTGTCTTATTAGCACCAAAGTCAGCTAAACAATCAAATCAAAAGGTCACCTTCAACAATGCCTAGTTAAACCAAAACATAAATCACAGAATTATTAATATAATACATCAAATATACTGGCAGAGGACCTAGAAGGCCAAGGAAGGACTGGTACTAGAGAATGAAACTGCACATTTGCAAATTGAGGCAAACAGCTCTCATATGACATCATGAAGCTATAAGTTTAGTTCATTAACTAAGTGAGTGGAAACAGGTATTCATTAACTGCTGTTTTTTTGTGTATTTAGGAACTGAATTTCCAGATTTCATGAAAATGTGAATACAATCAGTAATTTTACATTATTTTTCATACATTCTAAGATCATGATTTGCAGACTGAATTTATTTAGTTTCTTCAGGACAACTATTTTCCATTGTAATTTTATGATGGGAGTGTCAACATTAAAGCAATGGATGTTTTCAAGGGCCAATATGATTTATATAAGCAAATAAATTACTAGTTTACCTTTCAAAGACATTACAGCTCTACCACCTGTGTGGGAATCTTGCTGTCTTCCAGAAAAATGCACAGGGAATGAAAATATGCCCTGGAAATATGCTCAAGTTGTTGCTCCAAGCAAAACATGACTAAAGCTGTACACAAATTTGATGTTATCTTCATGTGTGTGGTATATGTGGTGTGTGGTGGTGGTATGTACATATGTGGGTGTGCATTTGTACATTTGTATACTCAGGCCCACAGAGTTCTTTTGGTGTTATCACTCAGGAACTGACATTGCTCTGGACTTTCTGGTTTCATACTCATGTCTTCATGTTTGCATTAAGTGTGGTGGTTTGAATGGGAATGGCTCCCATAGACTCTGTGTATGAATGCTTGGCCTATAGCAGTGAAAGGATCAGGAGTTGTGGCCCTGTTGGAGTAGGTGCGGCCTTGTTGTGGGAAGTGTGTCTCTTCACAGCAATATAAACCCTACCTAAAACAGAAGTTGGTAAGAGGGAGTAGAGTATTGCTGTGAAGGCCTGACAATGTTTTGATTTGGAGAAATGTGGACTTTGGTACTTTGAATTAGAAAATCAGCTGAATGCTTTAAGCAGATTTAATGTGCCATCCTAGTAGGTACATGGAAGACAGTGATGCTGAGGGTGATTTGAACTTTGGGGCCCGGCCCAAGTAATTTCAGAGAGAATATTAGTATTTGGCCTAGAGACCATTGTTTTTTTAGTTTGCTTGGTTTTTTTGTTTGTTTGTTTGTTTTCGTTTGTTCGAGACAGGGTTTCCCTGTGGCTTTGAAGGCTGTCCTGGTACTAGCTCTTGTAGACCAGGCTGGTCTGGAATTCACAGAGATCCACCTGCCTCTGCCTCCCAAGTGCTGGCATTAAAGGTGTGTGCCACCACTGCCTGACGAGACCATACTTATAGTATTTTGCTAAGAATATGGCTTTTGCCCTTGTCCAAAAAGTTTGCCTGAGGTTAAATTGAAGAGTGGCTAAAGACTAATTCTCCCAGATCCTTTGCTTCTTCCTTAAGTACCTATCTAGTGCTCTGATTAAAGGCGTGAGCTCTGTTACTCTTTCAGTCTGGTTCACTTTCATATAGCCCTGGGTGGCCTTGAACTCACAGAGATCCATCTGTCTCTGTCTCCTGAGTCCTTGAATTAAAGGTGTGTGCCACCACTGCCAAGACTCTATGAATAACTAGTGAGTCTGGCTTTGTATTTTGATCTTCAATGGCCTTATTAGATCATAAGCAATTTATCACCACACACCCAACTAAGCTTCCAACTCGTGAAAAGGAATTAAAGAACATACCAGGTCCAGGTATGGTGGTACAAACTTTTAATCCCAGCACTCAAGAGATAGAGGCAACAGGATCTCTGCTGTCAAGGCCAGCCTGGTCTACAGAGGGAATTCCAAGACAGCCAGGGTTAGGCAGTGAAGGAAACCATCAAAAATAGTAACCTAGTAAAGATGTAATTAAATGAGGGATGATATGCTCCAGACTCAAAAAGCAACAGAACTTGGCAGCATTGACCATATAGTTCTGACTTTTGAATCAAGGAGAAAAATGAACAGGCTGTGAAATCTTCCTCCATGACTAAGGGAAGTATCTGGAGCTGGCATTTGTCAGGGGTATCTCTGCATGGAGGCCTAATGAGGCTATTTCATGAAGTTGTGAAGGTGAAGCCTGGACTTCCTTGGAGACCTCAAAATGTTAGAGATGCCAGAGCAGTGGGATACCTGTTGAGGAGAGCTGCTAACAGGGAGTGGAACTAGTCCAAGAGAAAGAAGGGTAATGGGGATATCTTTCTGTATGCTGTGAATATATGTTACTCTTACTGGTTTATGAATAAAGCTGTTATGGCCTGACTACATCCTGCCTGTTCATATGACACAACCAGAGTCTAGAGATTCTACACCAGCAAGACATGAACACCCCAATAAAGATGAAGCAGAAGGGAATAACCTTAAAAACACCTTCATGAAAATGATAGAGGCCCTCAAAGAGGATATGAGAAAATCCCTTAAAGAAATGGAAGAAAAAAAAAACCAAAAAATCCAACGAAGCAAAAATTACAAGAAACAATTCAAACAGTGCAAGGATCAAAGCTCACATGGAGACAATAATAAAAACACAGTCTGAAGGAATGCTGGAAATAGAAAAACTGTGGAAATGGTCAAGTACTACAGATGCAAGCATAACTAACAGAATACAAGAGATGGAAAAGAGAATCTCAAGTGTTGAAGACACACTAGGAGAAATAGATTCATCAACAAAAGAAAATTTTAAGTCCAACAAATCCCTAACACAAAATATTCAGGAAATATGGGATACCGTGAAAAGACAAAACCCAAGAATAATAGAATAATAGGTATAGATGAAGGTGAAGAAACCTAACTCAAAGGAGCAGAAAACACATTCAACAAAATCACAGAAAAAAAAAACCTTTCCCAACCTAAAGAAAGACATGTCAATCAATGTACAGGAAGCTTACAGAACACCAAGTACAGTGAACCACAAAAAAAGTTCTCTCACCACATGATAGTCAAGACCTCAAGCATACAGAATAAAGAAAGAATTCTTATCGCAGCTAAGGAAAAAGATCAAATAACATATAAAAGCAAACCTATCAGAATTAAACCTGACTTCTCCATGGAAACCCTGAAAACCATAAGGTCCTGGATAGATATTCTATTTACACTAAGAGATCACAGATACCAGCCTAGACTACTATACCCAGCAAAGCTTTCAATAAATATAGGTGGAGAAAACATGATATTCCATGGCAAAACCAGACATAAACAATACATATCCACTAACCCAGGCCTACAGAAACTTCTAGAAGGAAAACTCCAATCCAAGGAAGTTAACTAAAACCAGAAAAACATAGGCAAGAGATAATCTCACTTTACCAAGAGCAAAAAGTTAAAAGCGATGGAAATCCACATACAATTCTACCAAATCGACTATTCCAAAACAAACAAGAATGAGCACTCAAAGGTCACTAATATCCCTCAATATTAATGTTCCTAACTTGCCCATAAAAAGGCACAGGCTAACAGAATGGATTTGAAGACAGAATCCATGTTTCTGCTGCATACACCTCAGCTTCAAAGACAGATGTTATCTCAGAGTTAAGGGTTGGGAAGAGATTTTCCAATCAAATGGACCCAAGAAACAAGCAGGGGTAGCAATCCTAATATCTAACAAACTAGAGTTTAAACTGAAATCAATCAAAATAAATGAAGAAGGTCATTTAATATTCATCCCAGTAGAAATCCACCAAGATGAAGTCTCCATTCTGAACATCTATGCCCCAAACACAAAGGCATCCACATTTGGAAAAAATTACTAAAACTTAAACCACACATAAAACCTTACACATTTATACTCGGAGATTTCAACACCCTACTCTCACCACTAGACAGGACGACCAGACAGAATCTTAACAAAGAAACAAAGGAACTAATAGAAGTTATGATGCAATTTGGTTTAACAGACATCTATAGAACGTTTCTTCCAAACACAAAAGAATATACCTTCTTCTCAGCACCACATGGAACCTTCTCAAAAATCAACCACATACTTGGCAACATAGCAAACTTCAACAGGTACAAAAAATTGGAATAACTCCATGTATCTTATCAGCCCACACTGCTGTAAAGTTATAGTTCAACAACACAAATTGCAGAAACCCTGAAACTCATGGGATTGTATAATGCACAAATGCACAAATCCTGGATCAAAGAAGAAATAAAAAAGAAATGAAAGACTTCCTATAATTGAATGAGAATGAAGACAGAGCATACCCAAACTTATGGGACATTTTGAAAGCAGAACTAAGAGGAAAGTTCATAAAACTAAGTGCCCATATGAAGAAACAAGAGAATAGTCACACAAGAATTAACAGCAAAACTGAAAGCTCTAGAACAAAAAGAAGCAAACTTATCCCAGAGGATAGATGCCAGGAAATAATGAAGTTGATTGCTGAACTCAGTCAATAAAGTAGAAACTAGGAAAACTATACAAAGTATCAATGTAACAAAGAGTTGGTTATTTGAGAAAATCAACAAGATAGAAAAACCTTTATCCAAACTGAGGAAATGGCATAATGTGAACATGCAAATTAACAAAATCAGAAATGAAAAGGGGGACATAACAACGGACAGTGAGGAAATCCAGAGAATCATCAGGTCATACTTTGAAAACCTGTACTCCAAAAAATTCAAAAACTTAAAGGAAATGGACAACTTTCTGGATACATATAACCTGCCAAAATTAAATCAAGAACAGATAAGCAATTAAATAGACCTATAGCCCCTAAGGAAATAGAAACAGTCATCAAAAGTCTCAACCAAAAAAAGCCCAGGTCCAGATGGCCTCAGTGCAGAATTCTACCAGAAATTCAAAGATCAGCTTATACCAAGTGTCCTGAAAGTATTCCATGCAATAGAAGCAGAAGGATCTTTCCCAAACTCTTTTTATTAGGCTTCAACAACCTTGATACCCAAGCCACACAAAGACATAACTAAGAAAGAGAACTTCAGACCAATATCCCTCATGAACATTGATCCAAAAATACTCAATGAAATACTGGCAAATCATATCTGAGAACACATCAGGAAACTCATCTACCATGATTACGTAGGTTTCATCCCAGGTATGCAGGGATGGTTCAACATATGAAAATACATCAATGCAATCCACCATATAAACAAAGTGAGAAACAAAAATCACATGATCACTAAATGCTGAAAAAGCCTTTGACAAAATCCAGCACCCCTTCATGATAAAGGTCTTGAAGAGATCAGGGATAACAGGAACATACCTAAACAATAAAAGCTATATACAGCAAACCAACAGCCAATATCAAACTGAATGGAGAGAAACTCAATGCAATTTCGCTAAAATCAGGAACAAGACAAGGCTGTCCACTCTCTCCATACCTTTTCAATATTGTACTTGAAGTTCTAGCTAGAGCAATATGACTAAGGACTCTAGAGTTACTTATTCTTGGCACTTTCATGAGTTAAGAGTTTATGCATTATTATTATGGATGTAGTGTTTATATTATGTTTTCTTAGAAAATGTTTACAATACATATTAAGAATCTTTGAATCCCCAGACTTTGCATCATCATTTCTCTAAGTGCCTAAAATCTGTAATGGCTCTGATAGAAATTTCTAGCTGATCTTAAACTTATAAATTCCAAAGCACAGTATTTCAGATTTGGGAAGCTGTTTAGGATTCCCAGTTTGAGAACACTCTGACTGACCTATGAGTTACTCAGATACCTCCTCATCTGCTGATGACAGTCTCCTGGAGCCCCACATGACTCCCAGTTAATATATCTGAAGAAACTGTTGGCAAAGACACTCGTTAAGAAGCATTAGGCTCAAGCTGGGCATGTTGGCCCACACCTTTAATTCAGCAGCAATAAGGAGGCAGAAGCATGGAGATTTTTGTGATTTCTAAGTCAGTCTGGTCTACAGAGCAAGTTCCTAGACACCGAATGTTCTTACACAGAGAAACCTTGTTTTGAAAAATAAAACAAAACAAACAAACAAGCAAAAATCTGGAAGCTCTTGAGCATTTTGAAACAAGTTTAGGAAACGCTGAATTGACTAGAGTTGGGGAACAAATATTAAAGTCACTGAAGAGAAGTTTTAGTAACCAAATGCATAAGATATCCAAATATCCCATTCAGAAACATGCCTATTGACTTTGACACTATTCTCATTAAGTTAAGAAGGTTCTCACATAATGTTTTCTTGATCATTGGTAATCATGTGACTAGAATGTGACATGGCATCACCTGGGCTTAAATACCAAAGTGGAGGCCCATCATTTTTAGTAATATCATGCATGGGTTATATGTCAAGAACTAGAAAGAAGGGCTTTTAATGTGAAAAACAGAAATAATGACAGCCAAAGTCATGGTGATAGTTCTTTTACTTTACATTTTGTAAGATTTGCTGAAAGTACTTTAGAATTTTCCTTTTCTGTTCTTGTTTATTTTCTTTCCTTTTAGAGACTATAGGCTTATGTATTTGGCATGAATATAAACAACAGAAGGATAACCAAAAGAAATTAATCCATTACAGTTCTAAATTTAATTTGCCTATTTTTGTCCTTCACATTTTTACCATCTGGAAAATGTTCGTTTGCTGGATAAAAGTATGATGTTAACTTTCAAGTGTTTTTATAGTTTGAAGACAGACCCCGTGAAATTTTATTCTCACACTTCGCAGAATTATTTAACATGCTTTCAAAACCTACTTGCTTCAGTAATGATTTCACAAAGCATACTATACATAAAATACACATACAAAACATACTATATATACAAACTCTATATAAATTTGCAATGATTAATATTTAATTTATTTGAAAAAATATTGTGATATGCAAATATCAATACTGTGCTTTGATATTAGCTTTTGTGAAAAGAGAGAAAAGAGAATTTATATGAGTGTACATTATATTTGTTGCAAATATGTGCATATTTAATATATATTGTATGTATGATAATAAAACATACTTCATTCAACTAAGTTTTGATTTGCATAAAATTTTTTTACAACTATGTGCTACAGAAATTGTCATTTTTTGTATTTCATTGGCAATTAGTTGCTGTACATTAGAAAAATAAATGATGTAAAACCTCTAAGCACATTTGTAGCTGCGTAATATGAGAGCTTGTATTAACAAGACAGAAACTCTATGTAAAGGTAGTTTGTTCTCTACCTTCCCTATCCTCTCAATATAGCTTAAGTATTTTTTAATTTTTATGTTACTCTTGAGCATGGAATACTAATTCCTAGTTTCACAGACACTGTGCTTTATAAATGTCATTTTTGTTTCTATCATTTTTATTTTCTTATTGACATTTTATTTTTAAACGTATAACTAGATACTAGAAATGTATTTATTAAATTACAGTGTTCAAAGCTTGAAGATATTTAAGGCTATCAAAATAATCTAAAGGGAAAACACCAATTGGCAAGCTAAGCAATAGTGGAGAGTCCACCTCGAATGCCCATTCCTGATAATGAACTTGATGTCTATAACCATCCGGGAGCCTTCATCCTGTGACTGATGGAAGCAGAGGCAAACACACAATTAATCACTGAACTGAACCCAAGGAACCCAGTGACAGAGAGAGAGGAGTGATGAGCAAATTGGCAAAGATTGGGCTGGCAAAACCAGCAGAGACAGCTGATCTGAACAGGGGAGAGCTCTTGGACCCCAGACGGACAGTGGGGAGGCCAGCATGGGACTGATCTGGACCCCCCCAAATGTGAGTGTCAGCGAGAAGGCCTGGGCAACCTATGGGGCCCTGAGCTGTGGATCAGTGTCTATCCCTAGAATACAAACAGTCATCGTGTGCCTATAGCACAAAGAGGGATGCTCTCTCAGCCTGGACTCTTAGGGGAGTGCCTGGACCCTACCCAGAGTGAAATGACAGACTCTAGATATCCCCTATGTGGAAGGATTTGGCAATAGGGTGGGAGGGTGGGGGGGGAAGGGGAGTGCGGGAGGAGGGGAAGGAGAGGGAACTGGGATTGACATGTAAAACAAGCTATTTAAAATTAAAATAAAAATGATAACAAAAATAATAATAATTAAAATAAGAATGTGCCAAACTTTAATAAACAACAAAATATTAAATTTGTTATTTTATATCAAAATTCAATCAATGATGACTACAAATGAAAAACTATAAAATTATATATAAACATGTTGATAAAGGAGTTCTATTTTAGAACAAATTTTTTCTGAAAACCAGTTTTTTCTCATTTTCAAAATATGAACTTGTTGTATACACCTTTATATGTGCTGTTGATTTAACAATTGTTGATAATTTAATGGGTACATATGCATACGCAGATGTATATATTTAGAAATACATTGAACAGTTCAAACTTTAATTCCTATCAGTAAAGTATGAACTTAGCTTAATTCTTAATGAACAACTTTAGGGACTGGAGAGATGTTTTAGGGGTTAAGAAAGCATTCCAGTTTTGCAGAGAATCTGAGTTATTCTTATCACCCTCACTGGATAGCTCATGATTATCTGTACTCCAGCTCCAGGGGATCTGACACCCTTGACTTTTGCAGACATGTGTACTGACATGCACATACCACCCCAATGCGTACATATATGTGTATTCTTAAAAATCATAAAGAATAAATGTTTAAAAATATTTTTAATTATATGTATGCTTGTATGTGTTGGGATCTTTGTGTGTATATATATGCACATGAGTTCAGGTTCCTGCACAGTCCAGAAGAAGGCATCAGAACCCCTGTAGTTGACATTATAGACAGTTGTGCCCTGCCTCAGACTGACCCTGGGAACGAAATAGAACCTGATAACAGTTCTCTGAACCTGATAGAAACTTTTTGGGTATAGTATTTTCATGACTATTTTATGTGCAATATTTGATCATTAATCAACATGTCCAAACTTATCATTATTAAAAATAAAAACTACAAGCTTGGCATCTGATTTACCTTCCACCTTCCAGTACCCTGTACAACCACCTGAGACCTGAGGACTGCACACTGCAGATCCCATTCCAGCAGGAGCAAACCCACCTGGAGACTGCTCAGGCCTCAGTACAAGGACCACCTGCATTTATGGGAAGAGGAGAGCCATCAGAGTATTGGACTTGCTTGCCCCCACCAATATGACACCACCAGAGTCTAGAGACTCTATATCAGCAAGATGTAAAAATCCCAATGCAGATGAAGCAGAAGAAAATGACCTTAAAAACAACTTCATGAAAATGATAGAGACCCTAAAAAAGGATATGAGAAAATTCCTTAAAGAAATTGAAGAAAAAGCAAAAAAAAGGAGGAAAAGAAAAACAATTTTCAAGAATCAATTCATACAGTGCAAGGGTTGAAAACTGAAATAGAGACAATAAAAAAAACAATCTGAGGCAATGCTGGAAATAGAAAATCTGGGAAACAGGCAGGTACTACAGATACAAGCATAACCAACAGAATACAAGAGACAGAAGAGAGAAACTCAGGCTTTGAAGATACACAAGACTCAATAGATTCATCAACCAAAGAAAGTCTTAAGTCTAACAAATCCCTAATGCAAAATATCCAGGAAATAGGCGACACTGTGAAAAGACAAAACCCAAGAATAATAGGTATAGATGAAGGTGAAGAAACCCAACTAAGGGGCAGAAAACTATTCAACAAAATCATAGAAGAAAACTTTTCCAACCTAAAGAAAGATGTGTTAATGAAAATACAAGAAGCCTACAGAACACCAAATAGAGTGGACCACAAAAAAGGCCCCTTGCCACATAATAATCAGCACCACAAACATACAGAATAAAGAAAGAACATTAAGAGAAACTAAGGAAAAATGCCAAGTAACATATAAAGGCAAATCTATCATAAGTACACTTAACTTCTCCAGGGAAACTCAGAAATCCAGAAGGTCCTGGACAGATATTCTACCAACAATAATAACAGATGCCAGCCCAGACTACTATACCCAGAAAAGCTTTCAATCAATATAGATGGAGAAAACAAAGTATCCCATGACAAAACCAGATTTAACCAATATATATCCACTAATTCACCCCTACAGAAAGTTCTGGAAGGAAAGTTCCAACCCAAGGAAGTTAACTACAACCAGAAAAACATAGGCAATAGATAATAATCCCACTTTACCAACAGCCAAAAGAAAGAAAGGGGTAGAAATCCACACACAATTCCACCACCACCACCAAATCCAAAACAAACAAGAATGAGCAATCAATGTTCATCAATATCCCTCAATTTTGATGGTCTTAACTCTCCCACAAAAAGACACAGGCTAACAGAATAGATTCGAAGACAGAATACAACCTTCTGCTGCATACAAGAAACACACCTCAGCTTCAACAATAGATGATTCCTCAGAGTTAAGGGTGGGAAGAGTGTTTCCAATAAAAATGGACTCAAGAAACAAGAAAGGGTAGCAATACTAATATCTGATAAATTAGACTTTAAACTAAAATCAATCAAAAGAGATGAAGGAGGTCATTTCATATTCATCACAGGAGAAATCCACCAAGATGAAGTCTCCATTCTGAACATCTATGTCCCAAATACAAAGGCATCCACATTTGTAAAAGAAATTTACTAAAAATCAAATCACACATAAAACTTCACACACTTATAATGGGAGACTTCAACATCCCAATCTTACCACTAGACAGGACCACTAGACAGAAACATTACAAAGGAACTAATAGAAGTTATAACCCAATAGGTTTTAACAGATATCTGTAGAACATTCCATCCAAAACACAAAAGAATATACCTTCTTCTCGGCACTACATGGAACCCTCTCAAAAATCAACCACATACTAGGCAACATAGCAAAACTCAATGGTATGAAATAATTATAATAGCTCCATGTATTTTATCAGAATACCACTATTTAAAGTTAGAATTGAACAGCAACACTAATTGCAGAAAATCTACAAACTCATGAAAATTGAACAATGCAAAATTACACAATTCCTGGGACAGGGTAGAAATAGAAAAAAAGAAATTAAAGACTTCCTATAATCCAATGAGAATGAAGACACAACACACCCAAACTTATGGGACACTTTTAAAGTAGTGCAAAGAGGAAAGCTCATAGCACTAAGCACTCACATGAAGAAACTGGATAATAGTCACACTAGAAAATAAATAGCACAACAGAAAGCTCTAGAAAAGAAAGAAGCAATCTCCCACCCCCAAAGAAGTAGACACCAAGAAATATTCAGCTTGAGGCCTGAAATCAACAAAGTAGAAACAAAGAAAACAGTACAAAGTATCAATGTAATGAAATGCTGGTTCTTTGAACAAATGAACAAAATAGACAAACCTTTATCCAAACTAACAAAAAGACAGTGAGAGAACATGTAAATTGAAGAAATGAGAAATGAAAAGGGGGACATTACAATGGACACTAAGGAAATCCAGAGAATCATCAGGTTATATTTTGAAAACCTATACTCCAGAAACTTTGAAAATCTAAGGGAAACGAACAATTTTCTGGATAGATATCATTTACCAAAATTAAATCAAGAACAGATAAGCAATTTAAACAGACCTATAACCCCTAATGAAATAGAAGCAGTCATCAAAAGTCTCCCAACAAAAAAAAGCCCAGGGCCAGATGATTTCAGTGAAGAATTGTACCAGAAATTCAAAGAAGAGGTAATACCAATACTCCTCAAAATGTTCCCAAAAAACAGTGCCTTTGACAGAAGGATCATTGCCAAACTTTTTTTGTACAATTGTGTACAATTACTTTGGTACACAAGCCACACAAAGGCACAACTAAGAAAGAGAACAACAGACCAATATCCCTCATGATCTTTGATAGAAAAATATTCAATAAAATACTGGCAAACTGAATCCACGAACAGATCAGAAAAATCATCCACCATGATCAAGTAAGCTTCTTCACAAGGATACAGGGATGGGTCAACATGAAAAATCCATCAAGTAATCCACCACATAAACAAGCTGAGAAACAAAAACCACATGATCATTTCACTAGATTCTGAAAAAGCCTTCGTCATAATCCAACACCCCTTTGTGATACAGGTCTTGAAGAGATCAGGGATAACAGGAACATACCCAAACATAACAAAAGCAATATACAGCAAACCAATAGCCAACATCAAACTGAATGGACAGGAACTCAACACAATTCCTCTAAAATCAGGAACAAGACAAGCTGTCAATTCTCTCCATATCTCCTCAACATTTTACTGGAACTTCTAGCTAGACCAATAAGAAAACAAAAGGATATCAAGGGGATACAACTTGGAAAGGAAGAAATCAAACTTTCACTATTTGCAGATAACATGATAGTTTACATAAGTGACATGAAAAACTCTACCATGGAACTCCTACAGCTGATAAATACCTTCACCAAAGTGGCAGGATACAAGATTAACTAAAAAAAATCAGTTCAATGCAATCCCCATTGAAATCCCAGCACAATTCCTTACAGTCCCTGAAAGAACAATAATCAATTTTGTATAGAAAAACAAACGACTCAGGATAGCCAAAACATCCCTGTTCAACAAGGCAACGTCCGGAGGCATCACCATCCCTGACTTCAAGCTCAATTATAGAGCTGTAGTCCTGAAAACAGCTTGGTATTGGCACAAAAATAGACAGGTAGACCAATGGAATTGAATTGAAAAACTTGATATTAACCCACGCACATATGAACATCTGAACTTTGACAAAGAAGCTAAAAATGTACAATGGAAAAAAGAAAGCATCTTCAACAAATGGTGCTGGCATAACTGGAGGCTGGCATGTAGAAGAATGCAGATCGATCCATGTATATTGCCATGCACAAAACTTAAGTCAAAATGGATCAAAGACCTCTACATAAATCCAGCCACACTGAACATTTTAGAAGAGAAAGTGGGTGGTAACCTTGAACGAATTGGTACAGGAGACTGCTTCCTGAACATAACAACAGTAGCACAGACAGTGAGATCAACAATTAATAAATGGGACCTCCTGAAACTGAGAAGCTTCTGTAAGGCAAAGGATACAGTCAGCAAGACAAAAAGGCAGTCCACAGAATGGGAAAAAATATTCACTAATGGCCGAGAGGCACTTGAGAAAGTGTTCAACATCCTTAGCCATCCAGGAAATGCAAATCAAAACAACTCTGAGATACCATCTCACTCCTGTCAGAATGGCTAAAATCAAAAACAACAACGACAATTTATGCAGGAGAGGATGTGGTAAAAGGAGAACACTTCTCCATTGCTGGTGGGAGTGACAACTTGTTTAGTCACTTTGGAAATCAGGATGGAGATTCCTCAGAAAAATGGGAATAAACCTACCACAAGACCCAGTAACTCCACTCTTAGGCATATATCCAAAAGTTGCCCATTCACACAACAAGGATGTCTGTTCATAGCAGCATTATTTGTAATACGCAGAACTTGGAAGCAACCTAGATGTCCCTCAACCGAAGTGTCGATAGAGAAAATGTGGTACATTTACACAATGGAGTACTATTCAGCAGAAAAAAACAATGGAATCCTGAGATTTACAGGCAAATGGGTGACACTAGAAGAAACCATCCTGAGTGAGGTAACACAGTCACAAAAAGAGAAACATGGCATGTACTCTCTCATATATGGATCTTAGACATAGATCTGGGGAGTGCCAGCCTACAATCCCATGGCCAGAGAGTCTGGAAAACAGAAACTTCATTCAGTGGCTGATGGAAGAAGAGGCACACTCCCATGGCTAAGCACTGAGCTGAACTCAAGAAAGCCAGTAACAGAGAGGGAGGACTGATGACCAAAGGGATTAAGACTGGGCTGGTTTAACCCCCAGAAACAGCTGACCTGACAAAGGTTAACTCTTGAATCCCAGGCTGATGCCTGGGAATCCAGCATGGGACTGATCAAGACCCCCTGAATGAGGGTGTCAGTGAGGTAATCTATTGAGCCTTGGGCAGTAGATCAGTATTTATCCCAAGTATACACATGGACTTTGGACTCCCATCCAACAATGTGAGATGCACTCTCACCCTGAACTCTTGGGGGGAGGGTCTAGGCCCTGCCCTGGATGAAATGACAGACTGTGGACACCCCCATGGAGGGCCTCACTCTCCCTGGGGAAATGAGGGGATATTGGGGGGGTTGGGGGAGGGCACGGGAGGAGGGGAGGGAAATGGAGAGGGACCTGGAACTGACTCCTGAAGCAACCTTGTTCCTAATCCAAATTTAAATTTAAAAATAAATAATAAAAAAGAAAAAAAATCAATAGCCCTACTGTATACAGACAATTAATGGGATGAGAAAGAAATCAGAGAAACATCATCCTTTATGATTGCCACAAACAACATAAAATTCCTTGGGGTAAAGCTAACCAAACAAGTGAAAGTCCTGTACAACAAGAACTTTGAGTCGTTAAAGATAAAAATTAAAGAAAATAACATAAAATGGAAAGATCTCCCTTGCTCTTGTATAGGTAAGATCAACACAATAAAAATGGCAATCTTGCCAAAACCAATCTATTGATAAAATGCAATTCCATTCAAAATAGTGATACTACTCTTCACAAACACTGAAATAACAATATTCAACTTTATATGGAAAAACAAAAGACCCAGAATTTCCAAAGTAACCCTGTACAAAAAGAAACTTCTTGAGACATAAATATCCCTGACTTCAAGATCTATTTTAGAGCTATAGTCCTGAAACCTGATTGGGATTGGCTCAAAAATAGACAGGTAGAGCAATGGAATTGAATTGAACACCCTGATATTAACACATACATGTATGAACTTCTGATCTTTGACAAAGAAGCTAAAAATATACAATGGAAAAAAGAAAGCATCTTCAACAAATGGTGCTGGCATAACTGGAATCTGGCTTGTAGAAAAATCCGGATAGATCCATGTCTATCACCATGGACAAAGCTTAAGTCCAAATGGATCAAAGACCTCAACATAAATCCAGCCACACTGAACATTTTAGAAGAGAAAGTGGAGGTACCACTGAATGAATAGGTACAGGAGACTGCTTCCTGAAAATAACACCAGTAGCACTGACACTGAGATCAACACTTAATAAATGGGATCTCCTGAAACTTAGAAGCTTGTGTAAGGCAAAGGACACTGTCAACAAGACAAAAGGAAAGATAAGAGAATGGGACAAGATATTCACTAACCCCACATCTGATAGAGAGATGATCTCCAAAATTTACAAAGAACTCAAGAAGTCTCCAGAAAACCAGTGGATTCAATTAAAAAGATGTGTACAGAACTAAATAGAGAATTTTCAATAAGGAGTCTAAAATGGCTGAGAGGCACTTGAGAAAATGCTCAACATCCTTAGCCATTAGGTAAATGCAAATCTACACAACTCTGAGATACCATATCATTCCTGTCAGAATGGCAAAAATCAAAAACACCAAAGACAGTTCATGCTGGAGAGGATGTGAAGAAAGGGAAACACTACTCCACTGCTGGTGGGAGTGCCAAGTTGTACTGCTACTTTGGAAATCAGTATGGAGATTCTTCAAGAAAATGAGAATCAGTCTAACACAAGATCCAGCAATTCCACTCTTAGGCATATACCCAAAAGATGCACATTCATACAATAAAGACATCTGTTCTACTATGTTCATAGCAGCATTATTTGAAATAGCTAGTAATGTTTCATTTACAATCATGGATGCCTTTTGTATTTGGGGCATTGACATTCCGAACTAAGACTTCATCCTCATGGATTATTTTCCTGTAATGAATATGAAATAACCTTCATCATTTCTTTTGATTGATTTTAGTTTCTGTTAACCTGTGTCTTTTTATAGGCGATTTAAGACCATTAATATTGAGGGATATTGATTATTAATTCTTTTTTCGTTTTGGATTTGTTGTTGGTGTTGGTATTGTTGTACATTTCACCCTTTTTTCTTTTGGCTGTTGATAAGGTGGGATTATCTATAGCCTAGGTTTTTGTGAGTGTAATTAACTTCCCTGTGTTGGAATTTTCCTTCTAATTCTTTCTATAGGGATGGATTAGTGGATATCTATTGTTTAATTCTCATTTTGTCATTGAATACCTTGTTTTCTCCATCTATAGTGATTAAAATCTTTGCTGGGTGTGGTAGTCTGGGCTGGCATCAGTGGTTTCTTATTGTTTGTAGAACATCTATCCAGAATCTTCTGGCTTTCAGAGTTTCCATTGAGAAGTCAGGTGTAATTCTGATAGGTTTGCCTTTATTTGTTACTTTACCTTTTTTCTTTGCTGCTCTTAATATTCTTCCTTTATTCTTTATGTTTGCTGTTTTGATTATTATATGGCAAGGGTACTTTTTTTGGGTCCACTCTATTTGGTGCTCTGTAAGCTTTTTTGTTTTTTACTTTTATTGGCATGTCTTTCTTTAGGTTGGGAAAGTTTTTTCCTACAATTTTGTTGAATATGTTTTCCACACCTTTGAAGTGGGTTTATTCACCTCCTTCTATACCTTTTATTCTTAGGTTTGGCCTTTTCATGGTGTCCCATGTTTCCTGGATATTTTGTGTTATGGATTTTTTTGGACTAAAGTTTTTCTTTGGTACATGAATCTATTTCTCCTAGTGTACCTTCAACACCTGAGATTCTCTTCCATCTCTTGTATTCTGTTGGTTATGTTTTCATGACTCAGATTTTCTATTTCCTGCATTCCCTCAGACTATGTAGTTTTTTTAATTGTCTCCATTTCAACTTTCAAACTTTGCACTGTTTTAATTCTTTCCTTTACTTGTTTGGTTGTTTTTTCTTGACTTTCTTCATTTTCTTTAAGAGATTTGTGTATTTCTTGAATTTTTTGGTTTGTCTTTTCCTCCATTTCTTGAATCATTTTTTTGTTTTTTCTTCCATTTCTTTAAGGGATTTTTTTGTGGGTCTCTATCAGTTTCATATAGTTGTTTTTAGGGTCGTTATCTTCTGCTTCATCTGTGTTGGAATGTTCAGGTCTTGCTGGTGTGGAGTCCTTAGACTCTGGTGATATCATATTGATCTTTGTGCTGTTGAATGTGTTCTTATACTGTCATCTGTCCATCCCTTCTTCCAGTGGGTGCTGGTGGGGTCTCTCTCCTGGTGGGTACAGGTCCAAGGTTCTCTTCTGGTGGGTGCAAGCAGGTTCAATACTTTGATGGCTCTCCTCTTCCTGTGGGTGGAGGAGGGACTAGCACCATGACTTTGGCAGACTCTGGATGGCTTGGTCTGTCATGACATGTTCCACTTTGCTCAGTCCCCAGTCCTTAGGTGGCTCCAAGCGGGGCACCGGAAGACGGGTTACAATAGCTCTTGTAGACTAACATTATATAAAGAACAACAGGTTTTTCATATAATTCTTTCCAACATTTGTAAAAGTTATAGTCTGTCTCAGTAAAACTCAAACAGGGAATGAAATGCCTGAGGCAAAACATTTCTTCTTTGCCTCTAGAAAATGCAAATTAAAGAAAGATATTATTTACATATAAAAAATGGTAAAATATTCATGAATAAAATATTTATGCGCTGAGACTAAATGAAAAAGTTTCAAAAGCACTTTTCAAAAACCAGAATATGTAAACTTCAGGTGCAATACAGTTGGAAGTGATATTTTGTGATCTTTATGTATTCAAAATCTATTACACTTATTTGGTAGCAAAAAAGATGTTTCTGGATATAGAAAAATATATAATCATAGGTTTTCTGATGTTGGTCAATTGTTAATATTAGATATATCGGTTTGTTTTCTTTTTAGGCATGTGACTTTTTATGGTATATACTTTAAAGATGAGACAAGTGCTACAGATAACAGATCTAAAGAGTGGTACTAGACCAGAGGCGGTCGCCAAGCTGAGACACCACTTCTGCTGTGTTAATCTTTTTAATTAAAGTCTAAGTATTTTTTTCTGCAGAGACTATGAAAAATCTCTAGTTCAGAGTTAAAATGTTTGAAACGTTAAAAATTCAGAGTTTGAATAGAAAATAATGTTAAAAATAAAGTTACTAGGCTTGAGCAAATTACCCACCATGATAATGATGCCTGTCTTGTGACTTTGTATCTCTATTGACCTTGCAATGCGCACCAATAGACCACAGAAAGAATTAGATTTAAACCTAGCTTGTTTAACTGTGATGACATTACTTGAGGGGGCATCAATGACTTTTAGTCAGATGCACCATTGAAGAACCCTCACCCCTAGTCAGCATCACACCTCCTGTATACTATCCTTGACCTCTGAACTGTTGACTATCGATAGAATCTACAGATGGAAGAATCACTCTTTTGCTGCATATCTTTAACCGAGCCTACCAGATGCCAAAGAATAGCTCCAAGCCCATGGTCAATTATACATCACTGGTTAAAAGACTGGGCTATAAAACAAAGAAAATAGTTTTGAACATGAAAGCTAGAAGAAGTCAAGGGGAACAGTTAGATGACTCAGCAAATACACACGCCAATGTTCAGAAACAAATGCTGATTTCAGTTTCTGGACTACGCAAGGTGGCAGGAAAGAATCAACTCTGACAAACTGTCCTGTGAATTCCACATATATGCCATGACATTCATGTAATTGCATTCTCTCTCAAACACACATAAACACATTAAATAAGTATGCAAAATTTTAAGAAAGAAGTTGTGGTTGCTGGTAGTGAGAAATGCTGGGACTCACCTTCTAGAGACTAGTTCTTACTGATTATTATTGTTACTAGACCTCTTCAGTGGACAGAACTAATAGGGCTAATATAATGTATGTGTTCACACTAATATTGTGAATTCACATTAACTACTACATAAATTTTAATACTTTGAATTTAATTATGTCCCCCATTGAAATGACTAGTATTGGGAATATAAAAATAATCTACTTAAAATACATTGTCTCCATATATAAGTACCCCAGTTAATTTCTTAAGCAGCTTCACTCTTTTGCAACATCTCAGTTATATTTAGTATGAGTATTATGACAGAGATGCTAGCACATCTGGGAACTTCAGGGGGAAATAAAAGTATTAATTGTAGAATGTCAGAATTATGGATGTGTTAATGCAAAGCTGCAGCTCTTACCTCAAGGGGTTCATGCTGCAGCCAAATACCATGGACCATGACCTGTCAACACAGATTGAAGATTTCCCAATACAATGTTCCACCTGGGAAGTGGTTACACAGGATTTTTATTAGTTATATCAAAAATCATTTCTAAATGCTTACCAAATACTATTAGAGGCTACAAGGATGCAGGTCACAGCAAATCAGGGAGAACTGTGCTCCAGATTTCAGATGCTGTCTTATGACATTCTCAGCATTTGGACCAGTAAAAGCTAGTGGTCTACTATGAGTACATTGTAAGCTTTGGTAGTAACAAAGATGTTAGGTTAAGTACATTTTGGGACATGGATGGTGTTCAAGGAGTAGTTTAGAATGGGTGGGCAGCATTTAAACACTCCAAATCTTGAAATTCAGTCATTTGGTCTTTAGAATCATTTAAAAGTTGCAATTTTTCTCTTTTTGCCTACCTTTGCTTGCTCTCCTCACCTGTGCTAGAACGATATCTAATGTTCAAAATAAAATATCTATCACAGGTGGAGTCCTTTGGGTATATGTTCATTAGCTTGATCACATGGTTGTTCCACTTTTAGGTTTCCAAAATTACCAGTTCAGGATATCCTTTTTGTGAATTATTGGCCAAGGAGTCTCCAAGGTTCTCAAACAACAGGTTATTTCCATTACTTTTATTTGTTCCCCTAGAAGTGAAGACACACAGCATATTAGATACAAGACTAAGAGAAATTAAGCTTTAACTGAGCTGGAAGCTGAGAGGCAGATATTGCAGTTCAAGCTGAAGATCAGAGAAGCAATAAAGCCACCAGAGAGCTCTTACCTGTACAAGACTGACAATCCTGTCCTCAGTGTGGCTGGAGACTAATTGCCTAAGACTGAACGCCAGCTCAGAGATCCTGCTCCTGTCTTACATACCTCTCTAGTGCTGAGACTAAAGGCCTGTGTCACCACTGACTAGCTTCAATGGCCAACTAGTATGACTGCTGGGATTAAAGTGTGTACCAACGCTGCCTGATCTCTATGGCTATGCCTTGCTTTACATCCTGATCTCCAGGCAAACTTTATTAGATCATAAACAATATATGACCAAAGTAGCCTAATGGGGGAGAAATTTGCTGATACTTTTCATATTGCTTTGACAAAATACTATGACCAAAGGTGAATTATGGAAGAATTGGCTTTTGTTGGCTAATAGTTCAAGAATAATTGACGACCCATCATGGTGAGGAAGGCATAACATGCATGGCAGGAAGCTGGATGGTCATATTTTCATCTGCACAAAAGAATCAGAGACAGAAAACAGAAAGTGGGGACAGGCTCAAAATCCCCAAAGCCTGCATTCGGTGATCTACCTCCCAAAGCATGCCTTTGGTGATGTACCTACCCCCTTGCAGCTCTCTCTGCTTTCTCCAATTCAGAGGCTACTGTCCTTCATCGTTTATTTTTTGAAACTTGGGAAACTTATCACTTCTCTCACATGTTTTGGAGGGTTCTCCTTTGCTGTCTTACATTTTACTATCCAATTACTTTTACACTTTTGAGAGCCAAACTCTTGCTTCCATATCTGCCTTCTCAACATAGCCTCCCTCCTTTTCCTTTCTAACAGGGTCTTACCTTGGCTAGAGGTATTGACTTCAGCTAAGATTTTATGAATTCAGACCCCAGTTATTTTTTATGTTGAACTTCCAATGTTTATTGTCTTAATTTATACCATTGCCTTCCCAAAGATTTCTTTTTTTACTTTTTAAAATTTAAATTAGAAACATGCTTGTTTTACTTGTCAAACCTTTCTCTCCCTTCCTCCCCCACTGACTTCCTATCCCCTTTCTGCTCTCCAGGGAGGGAGAAGCATTCCATGGGGGATCTTAAAAGTCTGTAATATCATTTGGATCAGGGCCTAGACCCTCCCCTATGTGTGTAGGCTGAGAGAGTATTCCTCTATGTGGAGTGGGCTTCCAAAGTCCATTTGTACACTAGGGATAAATACTGATCTACTACCAGAGGCCCCATAGATTGTTCAGACCTCCAAATTGACATCCACATTCAGGAGGTCTAGATCAGTCCTATGCTGGTTTCCCAGCAATCAGTTATCAGTCTGGGGTCCATGAGCCCCCCACCCTTGTTCACAGACCCCAATTGTAACATGTGGGAACAAGAGACCTTGGCCAGAAGCCCACTTTCCCATCAGCCTGGGAGCAGGCAGCTGTAACCAACCACAGAGAAAACATGTTTACTAAAAATATGTATACTAAAAACAATATGGTACCCATAAGGAATGTTTACCGGAACAGTAAGTTCCTGATGTTTTCAGAAGGGCTTGCCCATGGGAACACCCTGACCTTGACCTTTCCAATGACTAACCACCTCTTCCTGACCCCCCCACCGCTGCCTCTGGTGTCAGGGCTTATAATAAGCAACAGGGGTAAGAATAAAGCAAGGAGCATTCTTGAAGCTTTCTTGAAGCCTTCTTGAAGCTTTTTTTGCACCACTGACTGGTCTCTATGTCATCAATCCTGACACCCTCCACACATTCTCGGACACAGGCTGCAAAGCAGGGTGCGGCAGTAACACATATTTTTAAGAAGCTTTAATTTGGCTATATCACAACTCTAAACTGCCAAAAACTAATTCTCTTAAAAAAGTATTTCCGAAGTTAAATAAATTAATGTTATTACAATGTTTTGATTCTGACTTATAACTCTTAATAAATTAAATTCAGTTGTTCTAATGCATACTTTTATTAAATCTTTGAGGATTTTATATATTGTGTTTTCATCATATTCTTTCCTCTGCTCCTATATCAATACAACCTTGTATCCTTGTTTTTTAAAACAAACTTATCCAACCAATTAGGATTGGATATATAATCTTGGATATGTGGCCATCCACTGGAATAGATTGACCTTAAAGAGAAGTGGTATTCCTTCTTCATGCCGCGATCATTTACCAATTGCTACTCAACTAATGATGGGACTTCTCTATGATAGAACTTTATCTGGATGTGTTTGCATTGATCATGTGCATGCTGCCACTTACTGTGAGTTCTTATATGAAACTGAGCTGTTGTGAACATGTCTTAGGGTTTCTTTTGCTGTGACAAAACACCATGACCAAAAGCAGGTTGGCTTATACTTCCTTATTACTGCTTATCATTGAAGGAAGTCACGACAGGAATTCAAACAAGGTAGGAACCTGGAGGCAGGAATTGATGCAGAAACCATGGAGTAGTACTGCTTATGGGCTTGCTTCCATGGCTTACTCGGCTTGATTTCTTTTTTTTTTAATTATTTATTTTTAAGTTTAAATTTATATTAGAAACAAGGTTGCTTCACAAGTCAGTTCCAGGTCCCTCTCCCATTCCCTCCCCTCCTCCCGTGCCCTCCTCCCAACCCCATCCATTATCCCCTCATTACCCCAGGGAGGGTGAGGCCCTCCATGGGGGTGTCCATTGTCATTTCATCTAGGGCAGGGCCTAGACCCTCCCCCAAGAGTTCAGGGTGAGAGTGCACCTCACATTGTTGGATGGGAGTCCAATGTCCATGTGTATACTTGGGATGAGTACTGATCTACTTACTGCCCAAGGCTCAATAGATTACCTAGGCCTCCTCACTGACACCCCCATTCAGGGGGTCTTGATCAGTCCCATGCTGGATTCAAGAGTTAACTTTTGTCAGGTCAGCTGTTTCTGGGGGTTAAACCAGCCCAGTCTTAATCCCTTTGGTAATCAGTCCTCCCTCTCTGTTACTGGCTTTCTTGAGATCAGCTCAGTGCTTAGCCATGGGAGTGTGCCTCTTCTTCCATAAGCCACTGAATGAAGTTTCTGTTTCCCAGACTCTCTGGCCATGGGAAGACTAGGCTGGCACTCCCCAGATCTATGTCTAAAATCCATATATGAGAGAGTACATGAGGTGTTTCTCTTTTTGTGACTGTGTTACCTCACTCAGGATGGTTTCATCTAGTGTCATCCATTTGCCTGCAAATCTCAGGATTACATTTTGTTTTATGCTGAATAGTACTCCATTGTGTAAATATACCACATTTTCTTTATCCACTCTTCGGTTGAGGGGCATCTAGGTTGCTTCCAAGTTCTAGCTATTACAAATAATGCTGCTATGAACATACTGGAACAGACATCCTTGTTGTATGAATGGGCAACTTTTGGATATATGCCTAAGAGTGGAGTTGCTGGGTCTTGTGGTAGGTTTATTCCCATTTTTTCTGAGGAATATTCATACTGATTTCCAAAGTGACTGAACAAGTTTTCACTCCCACCAGCAATGGAGGAGTGTTCCCCTTTCACCACATCCTCTCCAGCATAAATTGTCATTGGTGTTTTTGACTTTAGCCATTCTGATGGGAGTGAGATGGTATCTCAGAGTTGTTTTGATTTGCATTTCCCGGATGGCTAGGGATGTTGAGCACTTTCTCAAGTGCCTCTTAGCCAATTTAGACTCCTCTATTGAAAATTCTCTCTTTAGTTCTGCAGCCCACTTTTTAATTGTATCCTTTGGTGTTTTGGAGACTTGCTTCTTGAGTTCTTTGTAAATTTTGGAGATCAACCCTCTGTCAGATGTGGGATTAGTGAATAGTTTTTCCCATTCTGTGGGTTGCCTTTTTGTCTTGCTGACTGTGTCCTTTGCCTTAAGAGAAGCTTCACAGTTTCCGGAGGTCCCATTTATTAATTGTTGATCTCATTGCCTGTGCTAGTGGTGTTATGTTCAGGAAGCTGTCTCCTGTACCAATTCGTTCAATGTACTACCCACTTTCTCTTCTAAGAGGTTCAGTGTGGCTGGATTTATGTTGAGGTCTTTGACCCATTTGTACTTAAGTTTTGTGCATGGTGATAAACATGGATCAAATCTGCATTCTTCTACATGCCAGCCTCCAGTTATGCCAGCACCATTTGTTGAAGATGTTTTCTTTATTCCATTGTATATTTTTAGCTTATTTGTCAAAGATCAGATGTTCATACCTGTGTGGGTTAATACCTGGGTTTTCAATTCGATTCCATTGGTCTACCTGTCTATTTTTGTGCCAATACCAAGCTGTTTCAGGACTATAGCTCTATAATAGAGCTTGAGGTCAGGGATGGTGATGCCTCCAGAAGTTGCCTTGTTGAATAGGGTTATTTTGGCTATCCTGGGTCTTTTGTTTTTCCATACAAAATTGATTATTATTCTTTCAAGGCCTGTGAAGAATTGTGCTGGGATTTTAATGGGGATTGCATAGAATCTGTAGATTGCTTTTGGCAGGATTGCCATTTTTACTACATTGATCCTACCTATCCAAGAGCATGGGGGATCTTTCCATTTTCTGAGGGCTTCTTTAATTTCTTTCTTTAAAGAGTCAAAGTTCTTGTGATACATGTCTTTCACTTGTTTGGTTAGCGATACCCCAAAGTATTTTATGTTGTTTGTGACAATTGTAAAGGGTGTTGTTTCTCTGATTTCTTTCTCAGCCCTTTTATCATCTGTATATAGTAGGGCTACTGATATTCTTTAGTTGATCTTGTAGCCTGCCACATTGCTTAAGGTGTTAATCAGCTGTAAGAGTTCCCTGGTAGAGTTCTTTGGGTCATTTATGTAAACTATCATATCATCTGCAAACAGTGAAAGTTTGATCTCATCCTTCCCAATTTGTATCCCCTTGATCCCCCTTTGTTGTTGTATGGCAATGGCTAGAACTTCAAGTACCATGTTGAAAAGGTATGGAGAGAGTGGACAGCTTTTTCTTGTTCCTGATTTTAGAGGAATTGTGTTGAGTTTCTGTCCATTTAGTTTGATGTTGGCTGTTGGTTTACTGTATAAAGCTTTTATTATGTTTAAGTATGTCTCTGTTATCCCAGATCTCTCCAATACCTTTATCACGAAGGGGTGCTGGATTTGTCAAAGGCTTTTTCAGCATCTAGTGATCATGTGATTTTTGTTTTTCAGCTTGTTTATATGGTGGATTACGTTGATGGATTTTCTATGTTTAACCATCCCTTCATCCCTGGGATGAAACCTTCTTGATCATGGTGAATGATTGTTTTGATATGTTCTTGGATCTGATTTGCCAGTATTTTATTGAGTATTTTTGCATCAATGTTCATGAGGGATATTGGTCTGAAGTTCTCTTTCTTAGTTGTGTCTTTGTGTGACTTGGGGAACAAGGTTATTGAAGCCTCATAGAAAGAGTTTGGCAAAGAGCCTTCTGCTTCTATTTTGTGGAATACTTTGAGAAGAATTGGTATAAGCTGTTCTTTGAATCTGGTAGAATTCTGAACTGAGACCATCTGGACCTGGTCTTTTTTTGGTTGGGAGAGTTTGATGACTGCTTCTATTTCCATAGGGGTTATAGGTCTATTTAAATTGCTTATCTGTTCTTGATTTAGATTTGGCAAGTGATATCTATCCAGGAAGTCGTCTATTTCCTTTAACTTTTCAAATTTTGTGGAGTACTGGTTTTCAAAGTATGACCTGATTATTTTCTGGATTTCCTCAGAGTCGTTGTTATGTCCCCCTTTTCATTTCTTATTTTGTTAATTTGCATGTTCACTCTCTTTCTGTTTGGTAAATTTGGACAAAGGTTTGCCTATCTTGTTGATTTTCTCAAAGAACCAACTCTTCATTGCATTGATTCTTTGTATTGTTTTCCTAGTTTCTACTTTATTGATTTCTGCCCTCAATTTGATTATTTCCTGGCATCTACTCCTCCTGGGGGAGTTTGCTTTTTTGTGTTCTAGAACTTTCAGCTGTGCTGAAAAAACAAACCAAAAAAGGCGGGAAATGGAAGAAGAAACGAAGAAAAAATGCAAGAAATGGAAGAAAAACAAAGCAAAAAATCAAAGAAATGTATCTAGAAACATACCAAAAAAGGCAGGAATTGGAAGCAGAAACAAAGCAAAAATGCAATAAATGGAAGAAAAAATAAAGCAAAAAATTAAAGAAATGGAAGAAAGAACAAACCAAAAAAGTCATAAAAGGCAACAAATGGACAAAAAGATAAACCTAAAATTGCAAGAAACAATGCAAACACTGCAAGAGTTGAAAACTGAAGTAGAGACAATTAAAAAAAAACAATCTGAAGAAAGGCAGGAAATAGAAAAGGTGAGCAAATGGTCAGGTACTACCAATACAAGCATTACCAACAGAATAGAAGAGATGGAAGAGAGAATATCAAGTGTTGAAGATACACTAGTAGTTCAACAAATCCCTAATACAAAACATCCAGGAAATATGGGACACCATGAAAAGACCAAACCTAACAATTATAGGTATAGAAGAAGGAGAAGAAAACTGCCTCAAAGGGGCAGAAAACATATTCAACAAAATCATAGAAGAAAACTTTCCCAACCTTAAGAAAAACATGCCAATGAAGGTACAAGAAGCTTACAGAACACCAAATAGAGTGAACCACAAAAAAAGTTCCCTTGTCACATAATAATCAAGACCCCAAATATACAGAATAAAGAAAGAATATTAAGAGCAGTTAAGGAAAATGGCCAAGTAACATATAAAGGCAGACCTATCAGAGTTACACCTGACTTCTCCATGGAAACTCTGAAAGCCAGAAGGTCCTGGATAGATATTCTACCAACACTAAGAGACCATGGATGCCAGCCCAGACTACTATACCCAGCAAAGCTCTCAATCACTATAGATGGAGAAAACAAGATATTCCATGGCAAAACTAGATTCAAGCAATATGTATCCACTAACCCAGCCCTACAGAAAGTTTTGGAAGGAAAACTCCAACCCAAGGAAGTTAACTACAACCAGAAAAACATAGGCCTTAGAGAATCCCTCTCTACCAACAGCCAAAAGAACAAAGGGGTGAAATTCCACACATAATTCCAACAACAACAACCATTGCAAATTGAAGAAGAATGAGCAATCAATGGTCATAAATATCCCTCAACATTAATGGCCTTAACTCACCCACAAAAAGACACAGGCTAGCAGAATGGATTCGAAGACTGAACCATTCCTTCTGCTGAATACAAGAAATACACCTCACCCTCAAAGACAGACATTACCTGAGAGTTAAAGGTTGGGAAAAAATTTTCCAATTAAATGGACCCAAGAAACAAGCAGGGGTAGCAATCCTAATACCTAACAAACTAGACTTTTAAATAAAATCAATCAAAAGAGATGAAGGAGGTCATTACGTACTCATCACAGTTGAAATCCACCAAGATGAAGTGTCTATCCTGAACATCTATGCCCCAAATACAAAGGGATCCACATTCGTAAAAGAAACATTACTAAAACTTAAATCACATATAAAGCTCCACCCAGTTATAGTGGGAGATTTCAACACAGCACTCTCACCACTAGACAGGAATACCAGACAGAAACTCAACAAAGAAGCAAAGGGTCTAATAGAAGTAATGGCCCAACTGGGATTAACAGACATCTATAGAACATTTCATCCACATAAAAAAACAATATACCTTCTTCTCACCACTACAAGGAACTTTCTCAAAAATCGACCACATACTTTGCAACATATCAAACCTCAGCAGCTACAAAAATTGGAATAACTCCATGCATCTTATCAGACCACCATGCTTTAAAATTAGAATTCAACAACAACACAAATTGCAGAAACCTCCAAACTCATGGAAACTGAATAATGCACAACTGCACCATTCCTGGGTCAAAGAAGAAATAAAAAAGAAATTAAAGACTTCCTAGAATACAATGAGAATGAAGACACAGCATACCAAAACCTGTGGGACACTTTGAAAGTAGTGCTAAGAGGAAAGTCTATAGCACTTAGTACCCACATGAAGAAACTGGAGAATAGTTATACTAGAGAATTAACAGCTTGATTTCTTTTTTTTTCTGTTGGCCTTGCTTGTTTCTAACTGGCTAGCTCTGACTTAATTAATTACCCCATAATTGTTAATCTAAGTATGTCTCTTACCGGAGAGGTTTCCGGGCTTCCTACCCCAGTGGTGTTACATCACAGCTCTCCGTGTTTCTTCTTCCCAGAGTTCTCCTGGACTCCTAGTCCCTCCTATCTTGGTTCCCTATAGGCTCAACAGTACTTTATTGACAAATGCACAGGATTTCCCCCAACATCTCCTCTTTTCTGTTTAAACAAAAAGAAAGGTCTTAACTTTAACACAGTTAAATCGTGTATAACAGAAGTTATCAAATAAGAACATAGTTACAATATTTTAGCAAGATTTAAAGAAAATATCATCCATCCCATCCTTGTGAGTCCAAAGTTCTATATGTATCTTTTATCATAACTAAGGAAAACTATAATTATAACTATCTATCTTCAACTCCATCAAAGACCACAGAAGGATAATATATAAACACTAGGATTGACAGAGACATCTTACTGACCGGACAGTCACCCGAAGTTCCTCTGTAACGTTGGGGTATCCATCTTCAGCCCATAGGCCACAGTGTGTCTGGAACACTTCTCAGCAAAGCAGAAAATTTCAAACTGTCCATCTGCATTGGCAGTCTGTCAGTCATTTTTCTGTGTCCTGTAGAATGTCCCGTAGACTCTTCCATGAAGCAGGAACCCTGTAAGACTGAGTTCAGCAGTCACTTTCCTGTGGGTCCTGCATGTCCAGATTATACAACAACAGTCAAACAGTCTAGGCAAGAGCAGTTTCTTGCCCAAATGGCTATTCTTGCCATGTTGAAAGCAAACTCCATAATGAGTCTCTTCGATGCCCATCTTCCTCTCAGACATAATTGGTGCTGCCAGGAGCAGACATTTCTCATTGTCAAGAAAAACCCTAACCCATTTTAAGTGCCATTTTCTGAAGGTCTTTGAGAGGTTTGAAGACTATCTATCTGTCTCAAATACATTTCTATATATCTAGAAAACCTAACTTACCTAACTATAAGTTCTGACTATTATAAGTAAATATCTATAGTCTGTATTCAATTATGCATTATGTTTTAAAAGATCAGTATAAGCACAATACTTAATCAAGAGGGGAAATAGAAGCATCACAAAATTGACCTTGAATTTGTATCAATAAATGAAAAACAATACCTATACCATAATTCCCTTTTTTACCATTAAAAAGCGATTGGTTGTGATCATTAACCAATTATAAACAATCCCATTTAAATGAAAACAAAGATTTATAAACAAGATGGGAATTAGGACGTCGTTCATTCCAAACTGTTTCCTGCTGGAAGGGGGCGCTGTTCATACCATGGGGATCATGACAAAACTCAGAAACCTGTATAAGTCCATATTTTCGGGGTCTGTAAAACTGCATCATCTTAGCTGCTTCAATTGTTAGAACATCTGATCCACTGCTTCCGAGGGTCTTGGTTCGTCAACCACAGAAGACTGGAAGGAATCCTCAGCTTTTCATTTTCTGTGGAAACATAAACTAAAACTCCTTTTCCAAGTAACATATCCTTATACTTAAATTTTGAAGTCAAAGCATTTTCAAAAGATATAAGTTGAATTAATTTAGCAGCATTTATAATCCAGTGTACTTTAGCAGTTCCTTCCTGAGTAATCAAAAAACTGAAAAACAAAATAGTATACAGTATCCAGACTCTCTGTGTATTTTCCATCTTTGCGTGGCTTATTTATTTATCTATTCTTTTTTTTTTAAGTTTTTATTTTTATTGGAAATTGAGAACCGGAGACCACCATCTCAAGGTTGGCATCACACACATGGAATAGGCCCTCCCCCATTAATCACTAATTAAGAAAATGTCTTGCAGCCAGATCTTATAGAGGCTTTTTCTCAGCTGAGGTTCCTTCCTTTCTTACCCTAGTTTTTGTGTCAAATTCACATAAGATTAGCCAGCACAGTCCGCCAAATACCCTTTGCTTTTAGTTAATTACCAATCACCTTGTGCAAAATCTTTCAACTCCTTCTTCTCTGGCCATCCCTGATCCTTGGAAGGAGGAAATGTACTGTACATGTCCCACTTAGGGCTGAGTGCTGTATGGTCTCTCATTCTCTCCAGGTCTGGGTTTAAATTTAGTTTTAGTACATCTAGCAGTCATTTAAAAGTTCAATGCAATTGCCATAAAAACACATAAAATGTAACTATAAAAATCATATTCCAATTAAGTATACAGAGTATTGGGGGGAGTCTATGAGCATGTAAGTATGTGTGTTTACAGAGGCCAGAAAAGGGTATCAACTTCCACTGAAACTGGAGTTAGAAGTTGTTGTAAGATACTCAGAATGGGTGCTCGGAACTGAGCTCAGGTCCTTGAAAGAGCAGGAAGAGTCCTAAGTAAAAACAAGGAAGTTAGTGTAATTTCTTTAAAACAATACAATGATTACTCATACTTTAGAGTACAATGAAATACTTGCTAATTTTCTTTAACTTACCTTGATTGCCTTGAAGGATAAAACAGTTTCTAATAGCCTCTGTTTTCATGATTCAAGAAGACATAAGTTACTTGTAAATGGATCCCCACAATTTTCATAAATTGCTATCATAGTTGTTTATTTTGTGCATGTGATTTTTGTGTGTACAGGTATGTGTAGGTGTGTGTGTGTGTGTGTGTGTGTGTGTGTGTGTGGTGTGAGTATGCATGTGTGCACATCAGAGAACAACTTTCAGGAGCTGGTTCTTTTCTCCTACCTCATGGAACCTGGTATTGAACTCAGGTCATCAGGCTTGGGTGCAAGCACCCTTGTCAGCTGCTGAGTCCTCTTATTAGACATAAAATTTTATATATATGAAAATTGTTACAAAAATACAAATTCCCTTAAAGGCTTTTTAATAGGATTAAATTAATATTATTACAGCACTTTTAAGTATGCTGTATATGTTTGTTTAACAAGGTTTATTTTATATATAATGGACATATATTATTTGAGAGTTTCATACATTTATACAATTTCTTTCAGTCATATTCACTCCCCATCTTCAGCTCTGTCTCCTCCTGAATTCCCCTCAAATTTTCATTCTTAACATCACTATGCAGAAAAGCAACTACCTATTACCCATTTCCAATATACTGCAGAAAATGAATATAATGGAGTAATTTAGGTTTAATAGAACAATTTAATAATGTAAAAAAATAAATGAAATGGTATAATGAATTCTCTTGGTCATGCTAGGACATGTCAGAAAATTCTTTGATACATCAATTAATTAAGAAAATACTAACGATATTAACAACATCAACAATAATATCTATGAGTCATTATTTGTCAGGAAATAATAATTATAATTATATACAAAAGTAAAATCATTGGGAGAGACTAGAATAAACCTAACCATTATATCAAATCTCACAGAACTGGTGGACAAGAGAAAAAATGAAGAAGCTGGCTACTTTGCAAGAACCATAAGTGCTTCATTCAAGAAAAGGTTGGAGAATTGTAGGAGTGAACCCCACAAAGCTATCCGCCCAACAGGGCGGGGTCAAGGTAGAGATAAAAGGAAGTGAAAGGAAAAGGGGCTTCCCTTTTCTCCTGGAAGCCAGTCACGCTTCTAACTCTTGGTCTGTGCGACTCTCTCTCTCTCTCTCTCTGATAAATAAATATATTGTTTTCCCTATATAGCCTCGATAGAGAATCAGTATCAGTTAGTGTCCTGGTTAGGATGATGTATTTTGAGTGGTTTCTCCATCACTGGTCCATCAGGGGTGATTCTGTGTGTGTTGACTTCACACAGGTTGTTGGTTTGTCTTTTCATCCACAGCAGAGCTCAAAATGATCACAGCTTCCCTGCAGAGAAAGTGCCAAGAGCAGCGTAGTGGATCATCTGCTTCAGGAGCTCTTTCCCTCTGCCAGGTGTGTTCCCAGCATGAGGCTGCGAGTGTGGACGCTCATACTGTGAAAACAGCAGTGGAATCTGAAATATTAGTATGCGGTGTGAAAGCAAGTCAGTTTTCACCATGGTTGCATCCAGTCTCCTCTGTGGGATGTGCCCTTTTCAAGCTCACAAAACAGTTATATTTCCCCCTGTCATTTAAATATTTTTTCTAGATTATACTTGTGAAATGAGAAATCTAAGTTTATAGCTAAGGTAAGCCTGCTCATTAACCTATGTGGCTAAAATATCTAGTACATAGTCCATAGCCTAGATGATTACAGAATAATTAGAGCACACTGACAGTGTAGTAGAAACTGCCAGGTAAATTCAATCCACGATGTTTCTGTTTTAAGATATTTGTCCTGAGTTTGAGAAAAAGTTCACAGTAAATGGCAGCATAGCGCCAGATCATGTCTGGGAAGTCTAATTTTATATTTTCCGACATGCTAATAGTGTCTGGTTAAGTATGTTGATATGTTGATGATTCTATGGCATGGACTTTGTCAATATGAAACTGACAGCAAGCCAAACAGTTAATCAATCATTTGTCAAATGTCAAATATCATTTGCCGCTTTTAAAATCATCCTAATATTTTAAATGAAGATTATTCTATATTTCAGTATCTGTCATTGATTAGGGTCATATTTTGCATATGACTGTAACAAAATACAGTAGACTAAACAATTTCTGTTCCTGCAGAACAGTGTGGTTATCCCTTTGCCTTTATCATCAACTATTTGTCATTAGAATCAATATTCACATCCAAATTTCTACCTAGGACACTGAGTGAGGATGGATGCTGATATTTTCATGATTTATGTTTAAAATGTTCTCATAAGGAAGGATAGAAAGCTGGTTCAGGGGTTTAGAGCATGGTCCTCTTCCAGAGGACCTGTGTTCGATTTTAAGACCCCATACGGTGAATCACAACTGCAACTCCCATCCATAGGATTCAGTGATTTCTTCTGGCCATTATTGGCACTATGTATATATGTGATACACAGACACACATGCAGGCAAAATATTCATACATATAAGATGAATAAATAAGCAAAATTAAACAATAATATCTTCTCATGCATATTAAATAATTTCCATCTTTGAATAAAACTTACCTTTAAATACTTTTGAGTACAAAGAAATGAATAATTATTTTCTTGTTTAATTCAGGTGGTAACTCGGTAGGATTATTCTTTTTCTTCAAGGTGAGGTATCTCAGGGAAAACAATGTCATAATAAGAAATAAGAGTATGTCACAAAATCCTTAGACTAAAAGCTCATGGATATATATGTATATATATGTATATATATATATACACATATACATATGTATGTATATTCTCTTATAGACAACGTTTATAGTCACACACAACCTAGTCTTACCCAAAGGTAAAGAATATCTTTGTGAAAATGCTTTATCCAATATTCCAATATTAAATGTCTAACATATGCTTCAATTAAGGTATTAGGTACTAAATCCGATTTCTTTAGACTCAGGTAAATTATACTGGGAAAATTTTGGCATAAATCTGAAGTATTCTTGAAAAGAAGTTGTTTTAAAAGGCATTGGTTTAATACAGTGAGCTATAAACTCCCACATGACATCTAAACAACACAACCTTGTAATTTTCCAATGCACACATTCATTTAATCTCACTACTAAGCCCTTATGCACAACTTTTGGCATTAGATTTTGTTTGTTTGTTTGTTTGGTTGGTTGGTTGGTAGGTAGGTGTTTTTGTTTTGTTTTGTTGTTTGGTTTCATTCTCTTTTTGAGGATTTCTTTTCTCTGGGCATTTAGTCCAGACCTCACAACTCTCTTTTCTGTCAGGGCGGTGATGCGTTCTTTCCAGCCAATGCTCCAATAATGAGAATTTCTAATCAGTGTACCCCTTCTAGATCACTGACCTGGTTTGTAGGATGGCAGAGTGCTTACCATGGGGGTTATGATCATCTTCTGTCTTCTATCCAGTAAATTGCCTGTTGGAAAGGGGTCACTGATCTCTCAGTTTCAGACTGCTTTCCTCAAAACTTTTTCAAAGGCAAATTGCAAGATAACTTTACCAAAGTAAAGGAACTGTATTGACTTAATAAGCATCACAGGTCACATACGGATTTAAACCAAGATGGATTCAGAGACACAAGTCATAATTTAGTGCTCTTTTTTTCAACTTGAAAATTTTTATTATGACTTAAATTATGGCTCAACACATGGCTACAATTCCCTGTTGTACACAAGCATGCATTCTCCAGTTAGAATAAGAAGTATTCTTTAAATGTTAAAAACAAGGTGCTGTTCAAATCTGTTTTGTATTTACTTACATTTTTGGTCTTTTATTCTTTCAACTACTAAAAAGCACAGGTTAGAATTCCCTACTATGGGTATGGACTCATCCTTCCTTCCCTCCCTCCCTGCCTCCCTCACTCCCTCCCTCCCTCCTTCCTTCCCTCTTTCCTCCCTTCCTTTCCTCCCTGTCTTCCTCCTTCCCCTCCCTCTCTGTCCCCCTCCTTCCTTTATTCTCTCCCTTCCTCTCTTCCTCATTCCCCTACCCCCACTATCTCCCACAGTTTCTATTCTGTTAAGTTTGAAGTCTGGCATTTGAGGTATATACATTTAATAAAAATATCTTCATTTCAATGCCCACTTTATCTAATATTAATATAACCTTAAATTTTCAGGGTTTTTTTTTTGTTTTGCTATTACTTTTTTTTCCTTTTTTCAGCCTATAATCCACACCACTAGAAGAGCTAGAAAACAAGGAGGACTCCAGGAGAAAAACTCATGGTCCCTCAAAGAAGGGAAGAGGGACAAGGACCCCTGAGCAAATTGGGAGCACGGTGGGGGAGAGGAGGGAGATGGAAAGAAGGGAAGGGGAGAAGGGAGGGGGAGAACAGGAGAACTGAGACAGGGAGGATTTGAAGAGGGCAATAAAGGACATTCTTGATAAAGGGAGCCACTATAGGCTTGGAGAGAGGTCTAGCACAGAGGAAAAGGTAGGGGATCCACAGGGATAACCCCAACTAAGAATCTTAGGCAGTGGTGGAGAGGCTGCTTTTGATTTCTGTCCCCTATAATGAGATGGATGACTACCTTGGTTACCATTCCTAGACCCTTGACCCAGTAGCTGATCGAAGCAGAAATAGGCACCCAAAGCTGAGCACTGAATCATACACCCAGAATCCACTTGTGGAGAGGGAGGAGAGATGACTAAATGGACGAAGACAGAACTGGAGATACCCGCAGAAACAGCTGACCTGACCTAATGAGAGCATACAGACCCTAGTTGTAAAGCAGGGAACAAGCATTGTACCGAACCAAGCCTCTGAATGTGGGTACCAGCTAGGTGGCCAAGACAGTCTATGGAACCTCTAACAGTGGAGCCAGATTTTATTCCAAGGCCACAAATGGACTTGGGGAACCCATTTCCAATGGATGGATACTATTGCAGCCTAGATACAGAAAGTAGGGCCTGGGCCCTCCCCCAAATGATGTGATGGATTTTGATGATCCCCCATGGATCATCTCACTATCCCTGGAGAATGCATGGTGGATGGGTTGGGGCATTGATGGGAAGCATGAGAGGATGGGAGGGTGAGGAAATGGGGGGAACAGATATGTAATTTTCTATAAAATAAATTAAAAAAAAGAGAAGTTTCTTAATTGGTGTTTGTTGGGGGAAACCCAGTTTATTGTGTGTGATGCCATCCCTGGGCTGGTGGTCGTGGATTGTATAAGAAAACAGGAGCACATCATGACGAGCAGGACAGTAAGAAGCACCCCTCAGCTCCCGCTCCAGGTTCTTGTCCTGCTTGAGTTCCTGTTCGGACTTCCTTTGATGATGAACAATGATGTGGAAGTGTAAATTGAATAAACTCTTTCCTCTACAACTTGATATTTTTGGCTATGGAGTTTTATCACAATAGTAACCCTGACTAACACAGAGACGTTGTTTTGTTTTTCAGCAGCTAAGCACCTACATACTTGAGATCTAAAAAATAAATAAATTTAACGTTGTTTAACATTTACTCCTGTCAATGGTTCTTCTTACCTGAAATGAGGACTTAGTAATCCACACTTAATGATGGGACATGATGCAAAGTCTTTATGACATTTGGACAGAGCCATACAAGCATTGCAGCTTCCTCTTCAGTCTCTTTAAGAGAAGCCAACATCTCATTGTGCAGACTTTAGGCAGTCAGGTGACAGGCTTGTGTGACAAGATAATGGTAGTCGAAGCAAGATCTCAGATGACACACTGCTGAGTCAGCTTTGAAAGAGAAGAGAAAAGGAAATAATTACTACAATTTTATATATGCTCTTAAATTAGACCTCAGTCATTTTCCCATTATGCTGGTGATGGGGGGGGCTCTCTCTGATGTTTCTTCTAATTTGTCATTTATGGAGATGAAATATGAAATTTTAAAGTCTGAAGATGTCTTTTCTTAAAATGTTCATTATTGAAATATATTTAAACATAATATTAAATAATTTATAAAATAGACATTTCAAAGGCTTTGAAATTCTTCTTTGCAAAGACTTCTCTCTCTATGTTATCAGTGTTTCCCATTGCTGTTAAGCTGCTGGCTTCTGACAATAGTTTTCTTCTTTTGGTTTTTGTACTCATGTGCCCATTTGGTTGGTCTTCGGCAATTTGACTATAATGTCCAGATTAATTTGCTTCCTGCTGCTGTAATAAAGACCACAGCAAAAAGCAACTCAGAGAGGGGAAGATTTATTTGGCTAACATATCCCAGTCACAGTCCATCATTGCAGGAAGCCAAAATAGGAACTCAAACAGGGTAGGAACTTGGAGGCAGGGACTCAAGCAAAAGTCATGGAGAAACACTGCTTGCTGGCTTACTCAGCCAGCTTTCTTTGATATTTTGGTACTACCTGCTCTAGGGTGGCACCCTAAAATGGCTTCGACCCTTACACAACAATCAAAAATCAAGAAATTGGCCCTCATCTAGAGACCAATATATGGAGGAATTTTCTCAATTGTAATTCCCTCTTTCCGGATAACTCTAGCTTGTGTTAAGATGACAATGAACTAGGCAGTACAAGGTCATCATGGTTCTTTGTTGGATTGGGATTAGTGTCTATTGATCTGATTTCCTCTATGCTTTGGTAACTCATCAAGTGTCTTTTCCTTCCCACACCCGTCTGCCCACTCTCCCGTTGGTCCAGTAGTGATAGTATCAAACGCTCTTTCCATCACTTCAGTACTTGTTTTGTGTCTATGCTCCTCAGTGTAGACAACTTTTGGCCTTTTATACTGAAGGCCAGCAGTCTTTACTACACCTGCACATTGTTTACATAATTAGACTATATATTCATCTCTAGTTGCTGTGTTAGGTCTTTTTTGTTTGCACCTCTCATTGAATCAGTTCAATGGGCTTATTTTTCCTATACTTTCAGGAGAATATTCATATTATCTATTTAAAATTGTTTGAAATTAAATTATGGATTTTGGCTTAGTTTCTGTGGATTTATTTTTCTCCAAGAACATATGTTCCTGCTTCTTTCCTGCATGGTATTTTGTTACTGGCTGTGAATTTGTAAAATTTTAAAAAAGATTTTATGTTTATTGTTTGTAATTATTTGCATAAATGCACGTGTGAAAAAGACTGTTGGTTTGTGCATGTAAGTGCAGTGCCCACTGGGGACAGATCCCTTGAGACTGAAGTTACAAGTAGTTTTGAATCACATGACTGTGTGCTAAAACCTGAACTCCTGAACTCGGTTCCTAACAAGAGCAGTATGTGCTCTTAATTGCTGAACCATCTCTTGAACCCTGAGTTTTGTAAATTTTTGGTTGTGATTTGTTGGGATTTGGGTGTTGCAAGTAAGACATATTCCTTTGACTTACATATAAATTACACATATATTTGTAAGATACTCATGAGAAAGAATGTTAGCTGTTAGATTAGATTAGTATCATGTGCATTCTCAACTGGTTACTACTAAGGACAATAAGTCTACTCAATTGGTATGTTCAACAAGCTGTTCTGAATAATTAAGACAATCTTACAAAAATTGAAAACATTGATTTCACTTCCACAAAACATACAGAAATTAACTCAAAATGGATCATATAAATAGATTTAGAAGGTGAAGTTATAAAGCTTCTAGAACAGACAAAGGGACAGAAAATCATCAGAGATTATCTTCATAATTTTTGGATCAGAAAAGGTATTAAGTTGGACTGGAAAAACACTATCTAGAAAAGCACAACAATAATAATATTCTGGACGTTTCATATCCATTTTATATAGCTCTAAATACACATTGAATTGGAAAATATGTAAAGAAACAGTTTCCTTGTGGCTCACAGTTTCTGAGAAATTGGGAGCCATCGGTATCTACATATACTGTTGAAAGTGAAGGTGTCTTTGCAGAGTGAGGGGAAGCAAAGGAAATAACACAACTATTTTATTTATTGCATGGTGCTGTGTTAGAAAGGAAATCAGGTGTTGACACATATTAGGCAAATGTATGACTGCTAAGCTACCCAGCCTTCACTTGTTTCATAATAAGTCACACTTGTGAGAAGTAATCCACTTCCACAAGAAGTACTCCTGCCTTGGGATGACATTTATCCTCTGAAAAACTCTGCATCAGCACCCTGTGCTGGTAACCACATTGCAATATGAGGTGTAGGCACAAACCAAGTCCACACCACAGCACAGGACTGAGGTAATTTTCACTTTAACAATAAGATGAAAATATAAGAGCATGCTGGAAAAGATGCAATGTATGTGTTACATAAATAATTTTTTATTCACAATATAGAAAAATTATACAATTCTTTTATACGAAGATAGGAGACCATAATAAAGGTGGTGAAATGTTTGTCAACGTATTTCATAAAAGAAGAGCTCTGAATGAATGGCCAAAACATTCAATTCATTAAGAACATGGAGATTCAAACTAAGGCATATCAAGCCATATTGTCATTAAAATGACAAAAAGTAAAGGTGTGATAATATTCAGAGGCAGAAAATATATAAATCTAAAGCTTTGTTACATTTCTTATTGAATGTTAATATTATTTTGAAAAATGACTTTGCAGTTTCTAATAGAAATTAATTTATATTGCCACTTTAGGCCATTCACTCAAAAGGAATGAAAAACATGCTTTCATAAATATAGAGTTTTATAGAAATTTTATTTTAGGTAACTACAAATGAGGAGAACTTTAATACTGTCTGGTGTATAGGTAAAGACACTATTACATCTAATAAGATGCTTCTCCAAATAATATGGAATAGAATACAGAAGAAAGAGTGATGGATTCTAAAAGATACATTGAGTGAAATGACCATTTCAGATAAAATGTAATTTGTGTAATCTGTGTATAAATGAAAATACCAGAAAAGGAAAATTGATCAAGAGTGGAAAGTTAATTTGTGGCTATCTGAGAAGATGTAAAAAGGGGCCTAATACATTTGGGAGTTCTTTATCTTGAATTTGGTGGATATTCAAAAGGAATGAAATTCTTTTACATTTGAGACGCATAATATTTGACTGTGTACATAATTTGTGTCACATTACACCTTAAAAAAACAGATGGCTAGATGTGTAGCTCAGTAGTACAACATTAATGTTTACAAGACTTGATGTTCAATTCTCATCACTGTAGAAGACAGAAAGAGCTTTGTGTCAGAACAAAACCAAAACCAAAACTAAACCAGATACAATCCAATTTTAACATGTGCAATTTGTGGCAGAGGGGAGAGGACAATGGAAAGAAAAATAGAAAGAAACTTGCTTTCCCTCGATTAGTCATAAAAAGTACACAATTGTGTTTGATATTTAGCATAGATATATAGGTTTATGCCAATCTTCCATCATGAAGAGCCTATAAATGTCCTATGGGATGAACAGAACTACAATATCACTCAACAATCATAATACTGGCTATACATCCAGAGGAAATGTGTTGTTAGATCTCAAAGAAATCTCTGAATTCCATCTTTGTGGCCACACTATTAATAAGAGCTACAATATGGAGATGAGCTTAATGTTCAATATCTGGTCCAGAAAATGCAATGCACGCACACAGTGGAAGCAGTAGCCACAAGGTGGCTAAAACCTGCCCTTTCCACAGCACTGACTGAAGGGGAACTGACAGGTACTCTGTGATCTCACTTGTGCAATCTCAGGTGACTACATAGCCTCTTGGAGAACTGTAGCTACAAGAGGCTGCCAAAAGCAGAGCAAAGGATGGGGGGATTTAAATGTAATTGTAAGTTTATATGTTTTTCTTCTATATTAGTTAGTATGTAAACTATTGGGGGGTAGAGAGATGGCTCTGTGGGTAAGAGTGCTTGCTGCATAAGCATCAGATCCCAGTCTAAATCCCTAGAAAGAAAGCCAGCACTGGGGGAGGCAGAGATAGGAAGGACCCTGGGACTTACTGGGTAGTAGTATAAAGTTTTGGTTCTAATGGAAAGACCAGTCACAAAGGAATAACTGAGTGGTGTAACAGGTCAACCAATAGCCTCCACATGTGAATTCACAGGAAGATGTAACTGAATACATGTGTTCATTCTCCCCCGCCACACATACATGCAGAAGTATTTTCTGACAAAATAATAAATCAATTTAAATATGGACAGTGTCTGTCTATCCCAAATTCTGTTGTCGCTGTGGTTCACTGAAACTGGTTCATCTTATTTGGTTATGTTAAGTTGGCCTATTCTCATCATTCACAATAAAGAAAAAAATCCTTAGCATCCACCAGAGTGTGGATTCAGCAAAGAACACACCATATGCAGCTCATTGTAATAATATATTATTTATGATTTCATAGAGCTTGCCTGAAGTATCAGAATGCAAAACTAGAGACACACACACAGAATCTGGGCAGTGGTGGTACACACCTTTAATCCCAGGACTCAGGAGACAGAGCCAGATGGATCTCTCTGAGTTCAAGGCCACCCAGGGCTACATGAATCAGTCTAAAAGAGTAACACAGCTCATGCCTTTAATACTAGCTCTAAAGAGGTATATAAAAGACAGGAGCATAGTGTCTCATGCTGTATTCAATGGTAAGGACAGTATCTCCCTAGCCCCTGGTAGAGGTAAGAAATACTGGCATGGCTGCTTTGCTTTCCTGGTCTTCTGTATGAAGCTTGAAACCCAACATCTGTCTCTGGGTTTTTATGATTTGTGTCACAGTTCATCAATTGTGTTACATAAAATGCATAGTGGATTCACCTTTTATCAGATCTCAAATTGCAATTTCCTGAGGATATGTACTGTGGTTAGTATACAACTAGTGTTTGCTGTGGTGACTAGAGGAAACAAATGAGTCTAATCCATCTTGGTTTGGACTGTGCTAGTGAAATATGCTAATGTATTTTCCTGTGAATGTTACACCCTGTGGAAACCAAAGTAAATGCAGACTTGATTCTCACTAGTATAGAATGCATAATTTGCAAACTGTCAAGTGATATGTGTAGCCCAAAACTGAATTTAAATGAGCATTTAGAAACATCTTGCAGTAAAGTCATGTCATGCATATGCCAGCACATAAGATTCAGATAAAAGTCATACGAACACATACAAATACAAATAAATACAGATAAATGCAACTTGATTTTAAAATACAATTGAAATTGTTATAACAGAAAACTAGAGATGTATTATGGCAACTGTGACATACATCTAGTTTCTGGAGAGCATCAAGTTGAACATTCCATCAGTTGCTTGCTGCATAGACTATTCATGTGGAATGTGAGCTTATGGAGAAGACATTTGGTTTGGACAGGACTTCTGTGTGACTCCATACAAAGTGGTGATTCATGGGATGTTTTATAAAGAAATCCAGGCAGTGTTTATTCAGACCCCCATCCTTCTCCCACTCGTTGCATTTCTAGAATGTTTTCTATAACACGACACATGTGTTAATTCATCATCTGAATTAACAACTTAGAGTGGAGAGATAATTCAGCTAACAGATATTGAGTGTCTTGGGTAACACTTTTGTATTCATTAACACTGATGGAGCTCTTTCAGCAAAGTACTTCATAACACTGTACTCATTTACTCCTGAAGACACCCTGGGAGAGAGGTCGTGTTGTTAACACCACGTCACAAATGAGGAGGCAGATCAGAATTGGCAGGGCAGGGCTTTAACATGAAGCCATATGTCCTGGTTGAGCCTGTCTTTTCACTCTACTGTGCTGCCTTGTCTTAGGCTGTTAATTTACAGATGCGTCTCTCCTTATTTCCTTAAATTGTCAACTGAAATCAATGTGTATATTTAGGCTGGCACAAAAAGATGTTTGACCTGTACACTTCTAGAATAATAAGGGAAACTAGCTTAGCTATTAACTCACAAAATATTTTGTACTATGTTTACTGAGAACTTTTCAAAATCAATTCTTTAGCAGTTTTCATGTTTACAATCTGATCTTAATTATAAGCACCATGAAGCATAAAAATCCAGGCCCTATCCCGCTTCTTCTAATATGAGCCATAATACTAATGTACATTGTCTTGCCCTGGCTCTGAACAGGTCACCCAGGAAGGACAATAAAACATCTTAACTTTATCCTCTGCATGTTGAGCACCATTCTATCTACAATGCTTGAACTAGAGCCAAGCAGTGAGAGAGGGAGTGCAGCTCATTTAATGTGGAGAGCAATAAAATTCTCACTACCTTTTAAAATGCTTGCCTACAAAAACTGTGCCTAATTAGAAGCCATTTAACTTTCTCTGCCTTTCGTCTGAAACAAGAAGCTGTGGTTTCTTTTACAATTTTTTTCGGTGAAGCATGATGCATGTGGGAAAACATGAATCATGCCATAATTTAACTGGATTAGAAAATATACATATATTACTGATTTCTACATCTAATTGTTTGGTCAGATTTATTGGAATCACTACTCCTTCATAGACCAAGACTCTAATGTTTTAAAAATACATTTTCAAGGTCTGATTGTTTATTTGTTACTCTAATATTTATTTTTGGCTGGACTCAGACTTAGAAGTAAAACTCTCAGTGAGGATAGCCTACGCATCTCTGTAACTAGTTCCTGGTTCTTTTCTTTGACTTCTTTCATTCTCACAAGTAAAATTTTAGCACATTCTTCAGCCTCCTCCTTGTTCTTGGTGCACTGTTTTATTTATGTTAGGGAATGCAGAATTTAACAAGACACCGACTCTTGGGTGCTTTGGTCCTGGGCTTCTTACCTTTTTTTGGACTTTATGACAATATATTGGTAGACATCTTCTTTAGAGAGATTAAAGAAATTATTAAATTAGAAGTTAGTTTGTTCATGACAATATCTAACTTAATTTCTACAATAGTGATTAAAAACTAAGCCTTTAGGTAAGGCTACAAAAAGTAATAATTCCATAGTAAGACATCTATAGTCACAGTAGAGTGTCAGTGACTTTTCTGTGTAAATCAATTTCCTCAAGGCAGATAAGTATATGCATTGGTTTAACAACTTTGGACTCTACTTGGTTTGGGTTATGCACACACTCCTTCTTACAATGTGCTTGGCAGCCTAACTCCTTTGACTTCATGTGGTGCACACATAAGCCTTTTCCCAGACAATGTACTTAGCAACCTGCTGGCAACCATAGAATACTCACCCATATCAGCTTGCAAGAACCTACTGTAAACAATGGAAATAAATTACTCCCTTTATCAATCCTGTTTTATCCAAACATATTGTGTAACACAATCTGGGAGCTGAGTACAACAGGCCAATGTGTTGTAGACTGGTTTTTTAAAACATTGGTATTCAGGCAAACTTATAGGGAGAATCCCGTATTTCCCATATTATTCCTGTGCATTACAGAGATGTATATAATCAAAATCATATGCATAGTAGAAGAAATATTATATGATATCACCTGCCAGTGAGAACAGGGAAGTGCCCATGCTACACTCCTCAGTAGTCCATTCTTTCTCTTGAACTCCACACAAGGAAGCCCCAAACAATAATTGGGACCTTTGAATATGTTCATTCATACGGTCCACTGCTGCTGTCTTACAGTGTGCTGTCATTTTTTCTAGTTACTTTGCAAAAATGTATGAATTTCTTATCTTAGTTCAGTGTATAATAGGACAAGAAACTGGAAATACCCAGCCCAGACCCTGACCACGAATAACATTCCTGTTAAGAGTATTTTCCCATTAAGTTGTAGATAGAAGAAACTGGACACGGTAACAATGACTTCTTTTGTTCAAAATATTAGATTGGCAGTATCTCACTGTAGACTTTAATGAGATCTTTAAATGTTTTCTTTTATTTATAAAGTTTTAAGCGTTAGTGTGCTTCTGTACCAACAAGAGGTACTTACTAAAGGCATGAAAGTTATTTATAATATCATATTTCAATGAAACTATGCAATACAATGTGATAGAGCTGAATGTAATCCACTTTTGAAGTTGAAGTTACATATCCCGTGAAAAACTCAAAGCAAGAATCATTGACCCATATTGTTAGGGATGTTTTTAGCAATGTGGTGTGAACAACTTCTGCATCAAGCAGATGTTAATAGGAATTGAAAACAATGTCTGCTTGTGTGCACAGTTAAAAACCCATGGATAGAAAGTTTCTTGGTTAATTGGATACGCATGTGTATTTGTTAATGTACTTTTATATGTAAGGTGTTACTTGACATATTGTTTATTAATTCAGTTATAAAAGTTTTACAAGAAACGAAATGTACATAACACCAAAATCCTTTCATTTGTGTTGCATGTTTGTGTCTTCACAACATTTTATGTCCTGGAACATAATACTCCATGTAGCAACATTCAGACTAAGGTTCTTGGAAAGCTATTAGGTGATGAGATAGAGTCCCTATGATTAAAATTGGGACCATAGAAGATGTTCTGACTTCCATACCATCTGAGGACATAGCAGGAATGTACTATTTACACAGGAGATCACAGAGCCCTCCACTTGACATAAAAACTGACCCTTTGATCTTGGATTTCTAGGCATTTACAATTGTGAGAAGTAAATTTCTGCAATTATAAATTATCCATTGCATTTTTTAGCACATGTATTTTATAGCATGTATTATACTAAGACATGGGCATTTTCTCCCACATTATATGGTGTCTACATTTAAGTTAGTATCATATATGTGTATATTTTAGGATGCATAAACAACACCTATACAAGTTCAAGCTGGACAAAATCCCAGTATGGTAAAAAGGGTGTAGGGAGCAATCTCCACCCCTAACCAAGAAGCTATTTGCAATAAATAGACATTGGTAAAGGAAACTTGGTTTTCTCTCGGAGTATGCATTGAGTGTATCAACCATACTCCAGGGAAATCCTCATGCTTAGGATTAGCTGGCTAACACAGAAGGTATTCTGTATTAATCAGCATTCTCTACAGTACCAGAATTTACAGAATTAATCTTTCTATTTATGTAGAAAGGAGATTAATTAGGATGACTTGCAGGCTGTGGTCTGGTCTAGCTAATCCAACAATGACTGACTGTGAATGGAAAGTTCGAGAATCTAGTAGTTGCTTAGTTCACAAGGCTGGCTGTTTCAGCTGGTCTTGAGTATATGCCATAATATCCAAGAAGTAGGTTCCAATGCCAGTGAAGGAATGGACTTGCAATTAGTATGAGAACAAGCAGGCACATAGCAAAAGCTCCCTTCTTCCATGTCTATATAGTTTTTCAGCAGAGGGTATGTCCCTATTTAGAGGTGGATTTTCCCAGATCAAATGATCTGGATAAAAACGTATTTTCCCACCTCAATGATCTGAATTAGAAGTAGATCTTCCTATTTCAAATTAAGTAAAAATGACTCACAGGTGTGCCCTCTACTTTTTGATTTTATTTAATTCCAGATGTAGTCAAATTAACAATCAAGAAGGAAAGAAAGGGAAAAAAGAGCATTAATCTAGACACCTGAGTTAGCCAATAATCAACACAAAGACATTAAAGAATTACATTCAAGAGACCCTGAAGTTTTTGCCAACTTGACATTTACTGATGGTATGTAGTGCTTTCTGCTAGAACATATTGTTAGTAGCTATACATCATGAATTAAACTCAAGTTAGTGCATTTATGTAACATCTTTTCTAGGGTATCCATTAACCATACATTATTTTCAAAAAGTTGTCTTATGCAGCTAAAAATTTTAGTGTTAAACAAATGATGAAAAGTTAAAATTTTAAAATGGAGTCATTTACTTAAGGAGTTCTGTCTAACGAAAATATGCAGTTGGAGATCAAAGGATCAGGAGTTCAAGACCATTAATGACTGACTACCTAGTGACTTTTAAACTGTCATAGGATAGATTAATCACCTTCTCAAGAAACAAACAAAATTATGTGACACACAGATTCTGAATTAATCACAAAAAGGATAAATGTTTACCACTGTAGTTGGCAGGATAAACATCAGACAATTTGTCCCTTGAAGATTAAGAAAGATCATCTGAGTAAACTTCTGATGAGTTCAAACTGTATATAATCACAAGGACAAGCTGTCCATGACAAAACATGTTGTTTTTTCCCATAGAGTCATACAAACAAATAACAATATTTAATGAATATTGCTTTAATGCGTACTTGGAATTAAACTCACACCAACTGTTATACCTGGGAGCAGAATGAAAGCACATTCCAAGAACAATTCCTCGTTTGTGAAGAAAGTGAGTTCACAAGACACCTGTCTTGTTTTCTTGGAGTTTCTTCAGAGGCATTCAGAATTACTCAAACACAAAAGTGTAATTTTTTATATTATTAATGCAATATATCTTTAATATTTAATGAGTTTAAGGCCATAGTACAAAGTACTTTGGATATGTGCCCAGTAGTATAGCTATGTCATATGCTAGCTCCATTATTAGTATTATTTTGTTTTTGAAAAGCTTCCATACAGATTTCCATAGTGGATGCATCAATTTTCATTTCGTGGACATAATAACATAACCAATATAAGTATTTTCATACAAATGCTTCAGTAAACTAATGCATTAAATTCTGTTAAGGGCATGCCTAGATGTGGAATGACTATAGAAAAAAATTTAAAACTGTACATTTCTCTACTGAAGAAATGACTTTGCTTGTAAATAAAGAAGCCAAAATAATCTACAGCTTGTGTCTATGGGTAAATGTACAGACCTGAAACCATGGATTTATTCTTTGATTACATGCAAAGCTACGAGCAGATACATGAGGTTGAACAGTGAAATGGACTCTGGGATGCCAGAAGACTAAAATGTTTATGCTCAAACAATGGTGCTTTGATCCTGCTGGTGTGGTTAGTGCTAAGAGCTACTGAGTGATAAGGCAAATCCAGCTTTCAATTGTTCTCTTGGTTTTCTCTGTAAAATTGTCATATTTATCATTTGAATATGTCTCCTGCAATCATGAGACTTTGATATTTTGAAAGAACCGAGTTGTTAGGACAATTTTAGGCAGCAAGTCAATAGCTAAAAATAATTTTTGAATATTTAAAACACATATTGGATTCCAGCTTCCTGAGGCACAGCATGGTACTATGGGGAAAGACTGGATGTAATTTTTTAAATGTTCTTTGTTCTGTGTGACAATATTAATAGAGAGTCTTGAAGTAATTTAAAAACCACAACAAATCTAGAATTCACAGGATTTTTTTCACACAAAGTAAAAATTAGAAGATGAAGCAAATGTTTACAATTTAAGAAACCCAAGTTCTAGATGAGTCTTCAAAGAGGAGGGTTGGAAATAAGGGAAGTTGAAACAAAACCAGAACTGACTTGTTTTTATCTGACGATGAGGAGATATTACAAAAGCTGGAATGGTAGTTCACATTTACAACACCAGTACTCAGGAGGCAGAGGCAGATGATCTTGAATTTGTTAGCAATCTGGAGTATATAATGAGCTCATGGTACTGGAAGGCACTCTGCCTGCTACCAAAAGAGAGTATAAACACTAACTTTTGGAACCCACAGTATTGATTCTGTTCCATTTTGACTTGAGGTGTTTGTGGGGGGGAATCCTTGCCCCTCAAGGTCAAATAGCTGGAGGCTTGACTTAGGGCATGGTTACTAGCTGTTTTGAGAACTAAGGAGGTAATTACAATTGTTTGTTCCTTGTACCATGGCAAGGACATCTTGTGCCTGCCCCTTATTCTTTGAGTGTAAAAGGGATATGAGAAATAAATGCAAGGCATCTACAGTATTCACTGAAAGCCCTCCTGACTCTATTTTCTGTTTTTTGTCTCACTTGTGAATCCTCACTCAACTTTTCAGGTGCATTTGACTGGTGCATTTGACTGGTACATTTGACTGGTCAGCTGTTCCCAACAACTAATAAACTGCAAACCTTTTGATCTACAGTGGTCTCCTGCCTGCAGGATACACTGATGCAATAGTGGCACAAAGCTTGTTGGAGTAGCCAACCACTACCTGATTGCATTTAAGGCACACTCCATGAGATGGAAGCCATACCTGACACTGCTTGGGTAGCCCAGAACCTAAGCCAAGATAGAAGCCAGGGACCAAGAATGAAACCAAATACAACTGTTCTACTAGAGGTAAGTGGCAATAAAATGACTCCTAAGGACATTCTGCTATACTTATAGATCTGGGCCTTGCTTATCCATCATCAGAGAAGCTTCCTCCTCTGCAGATGAGAACAAGTGCAGAGATTCACTGTAGGAAGCATGGAGGTACTTGTACTTAACAGATAAGCACTAAAGGTACCTTGAATATTAAACGCACAGTATATCTTCAAAGGAAGAGATATATAACTTGTTTTCTGATCAGACATCTGGGGATAGGACACACAGTTAATAACCTGGTGACCTCAGCACTATCTGTATGAGAAGACTGCATTAGCTCCCCCAAAATCTTAGGTTGATCTCAATCCATATATAGAGATATCCTTCCAGAGACTCTTTTCATATGTTTTGTTTACCTTGACTCTGCTTCCTTAGTTAATCTTTGTGGACAATATTACTTGTGATTTTCAACAGTTTTTGATGTAATCATGTCTGCAGCTTTGTTGTACACATGGGATTGAGCTAATATCACCAGGAAATATTTTCTTGCCAAATTGTGTTGTGCTTAAATATGCCTGGGATAAACTCCTTAGTAGCAGACCTTTGAAATTTGAACAAACACTGCCTACTGAATCATGTTAAACTCAACTTCCTTCACTTTGCTGGCCATTATGTTTTCAGGGATGCCTCCTCCCCTAACCCACTGCTAGACAATATGCATAGAATGAGAGACTTTTGGACACTTAGTCCTAAAGGGGATGTCTTCATCAAATCCTTCCCCACACTGCTCTGGGAACTCTACAGAGAAGGGGCTGGAAAGAGAGTAAGAACCAGAGGGGTTGGAGGACACCAAAGAAGCAAGGCTTTCTAGACACAGAAAAATGAATTCACAGGGACTGAGTCAGCATGCATGGGGACTGTATGAATGGGACTGCAGCCGATGAGGTCCTAGAGCTGAAAGAAGTGAACACATGGCCCCACGCCTATTCCAGGAGCTACCTCCAAATGATAGCAATTTCAAATGAAAACTTGTTTTCTCCAAGTCAGTATCACTGAGGAAACAAAGAACTCTTAAGGTATACTGTATGCACAGCAGCAGAGGGGCACACAAAACAAAGTCAATGGTATCTCTGGAGGGTCTTTGTTGAGTCAGCGAATGTGGCTTCTGGTTTTGTATTTTTAAGGGATTCCTGTGTGTGTGATGGTATGTATCTCTCTCTCTCTCTCTCTCTCTCTCTCTCTCTCTCTCTCTCTCTCTCTCTGTGTGTGTGTGTGTGTGTGTGTGTGTGTGTGTGTGTGTGTGTGTGTATAATTTCTTGGTGTTTTTTCTTTGGCACTTTTTCTTGTTTGTTTTGTACTATTCAGATTTGTTTTGTTTTGTTGTATTATTCCTTAGATGACTGTTGTTTTCTAAAGAGAGCCAGAAAGGTTGTGGATCTGGGGAAGAGAGGAGGCAAGGCAGAATTTGGGAGGAATAAAGGGAGAGGAAACTGTAATCAGAATATATTGTATGAAAATTTTTTCAGTAAAAATTGCAACAGTAACCTAAAATAAAAGCATCATACATCATCAGTTTAAAAAAAAACAACAAAAACTGAAACTAAATGTAGATACTCTGAAATGGCCTGTATCTGTTGCAAAGAAAAGTTCCTTGCTGAGAGAAGAAAAACACACATCTGGCGTTATCAGGACAAATATTCAGAATATAGTTAGAGAACATGCTGGGTTAGTAAATCGTCAGTTGTGGATTCTCGACCGAGATTCATGACTTAGCCAGCCCTGGTTAATTGACTAGGTGTGATCAGGTGTGATTTCACTTTTGTTGAGCAGGTCTTTCTTACGTCCAATCAGAGAGTTTATTTTTCTTATACCACCTAATGGCACTTGCCCAGACATGGCACTGCACAAAGTGGACTGAGACCTCTTCATCAGTTAGCAACCAAGAAAATGTCTGACAGGTTTGTCAGTCTCATGGAGGCTATTTCTCAGTTAAATTTCCTGTCTCCCCAGGTATCTCTCATTTGTGTCAAACTGACAAAAACTATCATAGTAACCCACTTTTATTTTTAGTAACCCTGCAGAATCCTACAGAAAGAACCAAATCTTAATCAATAGCTATATCATATACATTTAATTTTATAATCAACAAATCAGATTTTAAATTGAAATATTTATTTTATTGTGTTCATTTAGTGTGTGTGTGTGTGTGTGTGTGTGTGTGTGTGTGTATTCATGTATGTACAGGAATGTGAGAATCCTGCCTACTATGGTGAAGTTATGGTACTCTAAGTCCAACTTATGGCAGTTGGTTCTCTCCTTCCATAATTCAGTGATTCAATTTACCTAGTCAGGCTTAGTGGCAAGCACTTACTGACTGAGCCATCTTGTCTGCCCAAAAGGTTATTTGTAAGTACATAATTTTCTAAGTATCCATTTTAAGTATTTTGAAACATAATGACCTCATTAGATAAGACAATCAAGGAACATATTTAAAAATTTTCTGAGGGACACACACTGCTATAAACCTTACTGTGAATGAATTGAGTTATCAGACATCAACTATTTGATGCCAAAGATTCAACTCATTTTGTTTGGTAAAAATGGGAAGACTACTTTTAATATCTACCAGTATGCAGAAGCCAGAATCTCTAAGGCAGATGTGAAAACTTACCCTGATTTCCCTGGTTATGCATTTTCTTAAACAAAATAAAAATTTAACAAGCTAAATATATTTTTAAAGAAACATGAGTTAATAACTATAATGTCTTGTGCCACCACAGCACACTTGTTTTTAACCTTTTTAAAATACCATACACGAATGACCTTTTACAAACAAGACTTATTTATATCTGTTTCAGCTTTTCTCCTCTCCATGTTGACAACACACCCAGCTCTCCAGAATATTCATCCTCTGTACTGCAGTGTAGTGACTTCCAACCTTTAAAACAATTATATTGCAGGGTTTTGGTGGCATATGCCTTTAATCCCAGCACTTGGGAGGCAGAGGCAGGTGGATCTCTGTGAGTTGGAGGCCAGCCTGATCTACAGAGCAAGTGCCAGGATAGACTTCAAAGATACACAGAGAAACCCTGTCTCAAAAAACCAAAAAAAAAATTACAATTATGTACCACTCAGAATACATGTGTTTGAAACTGAATATCCAGTCCTATGCAGGTGGTCATTATAGAAGACTGTCTTAGATGGGGTGGTGAGGGTGAGTACATTCTAATTGGCATCCTTCTCTGCTTTACCCTCTGATGATCTTTGCCAAGAGATGACTCAACAGGAAGACCCTCAGCAGATTGCAATGTTATGGCCTTGATGTGCCCAGCCTGCAGATCCATGTGCTCACTGACCCTTGATTCTTTTTGTTGTATTTTTGTTGTTGTTGTTTTCTGAGACAGGGCTTCATGTGGTAGACCCCTGTGCAGATTATGCATTGTGAAATGTCCAGTTCCAACAACGGAACACAGAGTGAGAAGGACAAAGTGCCACAAGCCTGCAGGGTGAGCCTGAGATCAAGCCTGTAGAAGCAATATTCCAACAGGCACATCCATAGCATACTTTTTTTTCTAAGACTGAACTTACTTCAACAGTTTCTAGCAGTTTAAATAAGGAGGGGGTGGCTTCACGTTTCCATCCCTTCCAGGTATTTTCCTGACAGCTATCATCCCAACCACATAGTGATTTCAAGAGCTGCAGTGTGATTGCTCTGAGAAAGTTCCAGGAGAGAAAACTGCAGATCAGCAGGGTCAAATAGAAATGGCACCTAGAAAACCGGTCGAAGATATATTTGATAATGTATAAAGATGAACTCTGTGGAAATGGATGCCACTGGAATGTATAGATGGTCAAAGAAATTGTTCAAAAGATTTCAGTTTCTAATGGGAGTTGAACAATTGATCTGTATTTTGGTGCCATAATTCATACTACTTCATACTGAAAACTTGAACCACCTGAATAGACTTCAAACTTATTTGATTATTTGCTTTGCAAAGCATTTTGCAAAACAAATGCTATTTTGACTTGTAGAAATTGTCATTTCCTTTGATCTTAATTGAAATATTTATACATCTGTGACAGGCTTTGACAGTCTGTGTTGCTATCACAATGTATTTTTTATTGAGTGTACTGCACAATACAAGAGATTAATTACCCTAGTGCTGCAAGGTGGGGAAGGGCAGTATGGACAGGTTCTGGAGAGGTCCCTCTCCTGCTGACAAGTGCTGCCGTCCCTGCTGAAAAGTAAGCTGAAAAACATCTCTAGAGTTCCTTTCACAGGAACATTAGACCCACCCATGAAACCTCAACTCTCATGAGCAATCGTTCTCCACAGACTCTTGCAATACCATCCCACTGCTTTTCAAAAGTACCTCCTCTATGCTGCATAGCTGCCAGTCTCATTATGTCTGACTATGTCATAGATGTGGTTCATATTCCATATTCCATAACTGACAGTAGTGCTAGGCAGAAACACATACAATGTGATTGCTTGGAGAATTGTGACATTCTGAAAGACACTAAGGGCCAAGCTTGCTAGATCCACAGGCATTTGAGACTCACAATGACAGGGAATAAAACCCAAGAAGAAGAAATTGTCATAAACTCCCTCAGCTACTTTCCTTTTTGTATGTTTCTCTAAATCCTTTCTGATCAAGCTTGGTTTTCAGCATGGGACACATTTTTAAAAATTCAAGAGGTGTTAGAAATGCATGCTAGGACTCAAGTATGTTATACATTCATTGTTTCAAAAGACAAGAGAGGGACAGCCTCCAAAACAATACAGAGAAACCCTGTCTCGTAAAAACCAAAAAAAGACAAGAGAGGAAAGAAATGAAAATAGAAAGCCACAGTTAGCTCTTAGTCATAGTTTTCAATAGCTCCAAATAGGTACACAAACAAAATTAAACTTCCAAGATGAAACAGAGATGCCTTATCAACTATTTACTGAGAATACTGTTTTCTTAAGCACAGCATTAACAAGGAACACATTTATAAGTTCTGCAGTAACTGAGAGTAAAATCTACGAGCTTCATAGGGAAGCTAGACTGAAGCATTTTAAAACACCTGTCATTTCTGTCACCAGCATCATCCCCAAAGCAAAAGCTCAGTGAATCACAGATGTGACACTTGAAGATGCTAAGGTCCCCATGGGGGATGCAACTTTGGATATTAGAGGGACTGAAGTTTGCTTTCAGGCAGTAGCCCATGAATGCTGCACTAGAAAAATATTTGAGCTGGAACAATTCCTGAAGTAATTTTATGGAGATCAGGAGACAACTTATTTCCTTATACATTTTTTTTCATTAGCAACTTGGAGCTAGAACCCTGGTGAGAACAATAAAGCAAGTTTGCAATTTCTATGCTGATGCTGGCATCTCTGCTTTCAAACAGAGCTCTTTTAATTACTCTATTTATGATGTAGCTTGTATTTAATCGTCCGGCATTGTGCTTAGAATTTGAAATAAAAGACACTGAAATAGCAGCAGCTACAGCAACATATTTATCGCCTGGAAAGTGGTGGAGTCAAATGGCATTGATTTCTGGCATGATGTACCATGACCCTCATCCATCTGTTCAGGGATTGATGCAGAAATCAATAGAATCTTTTCCTGGGGAAGCCCACAGCATTCCCAGCATCCAAACAGGGCATCCAAATTGCTGATGTGATTAAAAAAATAACCAAGGTCTTTCCAGAAGCTTTATTTTCCAACATACACTAAAATGCTTTCCCTTCCAAAGACTCTTTCTGATCAATTTCATTTCATTCTTGGCCACTCGTGTATGTGCTGCTCTGTTGATTACATCCCTTGAGAATCCCCACTGAGTTCAAGTCAGTCACCAGGACAATATGATGCCTTTTAAAGCATCAATAAATATTTATGGTAGAATATTTCATGGCTGCTAGCAAAATGTGTTATGACCCCAGCTTTGGGCAGCAGGGACATTTATATTGCCTTAAGAGATAATCTAAAATTTTATAGAATCTATTGTTCTTCCAATTGTATCAAAGTTCACTGATTGGACTCTTTTTGACTGGAGATCAAAATAATTGCCTTACTAGTGTGCAAAAGGCCTAGACACTTATTTTATTGTGCTAAAATAACCTTCAGTACACTAATTTAAAGCTTAAGAAATTGAAATGCTGCTTGCATGCCAGTACTTGAAAAAATGCAAAACCGAAATTTTCTTTCACATATATCTCAAGGAACTGAGTGGATGTGAATGAAAGAGACATCCCTGTCTCATTGATAGTGGAAGGAAGTGGTGTTGCTACTTCTCAAGTAAGGCTACAAATCATTTTTCTTCAAAACACAAGTGATTGTTACCAATATGCTCTTTGGTAGCTGAAGAAAAATTCTACTCCCCATTACTTTTTCCAGCTCCTTATTTAGGTATAAAAAACAAATAAATATATACCTAAGTATTTATATTTATGGTGTACAATGTACTTTGTAAAATATATGCATTGTGAGTTCTGTACCATAATAACATTAAGTAACACAGTGAGTTACCCTTTCTGTGTGCTCAGGGTCTTCTGTCTAAATTAAATTTCAAGTGACCTCGAGTGATCTAAAGGTATAACATCAATTGGCAAGCTAAGCAATAGTGGAAGGACCACCTCGAATGCCCATTCCTGATAATGAACTTGATGTCTATAACCATCCGGGAGCCTTCATCCTGTGACTGATGGAAGCAGAGGCAAACACACAACTAAGCACTGAACTGAATCCAAGGAACCCAGTGACAGAGAGAGAGGAGTGATGAGCAAATTGGCAAAGAATGGGCTGGCAAAACCAGCAGAGACAGCTGATCTGAACAGGGGAGTGCTCTTGGACCCCAGACCGACAGTGGGGAGGCCAGAATGGGACTGATCTGGATCCCCCAAATGTGAGTGTCAGTGAGAAGGCCTGGGCAACCTATGGGGCCCTGAGCTGTGGATCAGTGTCTATCCCTGGTATACAATCTGTCTTCATGTGCCTATAGCACAAAGAGAGATGCTCTCTCAGCCTGGACTCTTAGGGGAGTGCCTTGACCCTACCAAGAGTAAAATGATAGACTCTAGATATCCCCTATGTGGAAGGATTTGGCAATAGGGTGGGAGGGTGGGGGGGAAGGGGAGTGCGGGAGGAGGGGAGGGAGAGGGAACTGGGATTGACATGTAAAACAAGCTATTTAAAATTAAAATAAAAAATGATAAAAAAATTTCAAGTGTGATCAGTCCCTGGATTGGACATGACAGCTCTCAGGCTTTTTCTACAGTACTGGCTTCCTGTTTCTGATTAACAGCCCTTGACTTTACTCTTTCTTTCTAGAATTTATGTATTTATGATTCCCTCAAAAAAGAAAAACCATGACATGTGTGTTTCTGAATACAGCTAATCTGCTAATTTTGATAGCTACCTAATTCACCCATGTTTTTCCAGAGGACAGAACTGATAGAGTTTTTCCTTATTAAAAAGCTGCCTAGTAGAACCTACATCCAGTAAATAATGGTAGCAGATGCAGTGACATACAGCCAAGCACTGGGCTGAGCTCCTGGAGTTCTGTTGAAGAGAGAGAGGAATGAACAAGGAGAGTCCAGAGTATGATGGGGAAACCCACAGAGAAAACTGACTTGTGGGCTCATGAACTATGGGCTGATAGCTGGGAAATCTGCATGGGACAGAACTAGACCTTATGAGTGTGGATGACAGTTATGTGACTTGCTGGGTTTGAGGGTAGCCGGTAGTGACACCACAACCTACCCCAGGTACATGAACTGGGTTTTTGGAACCCATTCACTATGCAGGAATACCTTGCTCAGCCTTGATAGAAGGGAGGAGCTTGGTCCTGTCTTAATCCAATATGCCAGACATTATTGGATACCCAAGGAAGGTCAAAGATGGGGGTGGGAAGAAGAGAAGATGGAGGGTGGGGGAAGGGGCTGGAGGCAGAACTGGGGTTGGTATGTAAAATGACAAATACATTTTTAAACAAAAAAACTGATTAGTGGTCTGTATGTGTGTGTAAGTGTATGTGTTTATACCATCACTTAAAACCCACTCATCTATCTGTGAACTATTAGTTAGCTCCATATACTGCTGCTACACAGGAGCCACATATTTATTTCAGACTCCAGATAAATGTGAATAGAGGTGCTGTTTTTAAAATAAGTGTTATACTATTGGCTATACCAGGTCAGGTTCCTCCACAGTATGGGAGGCTCTTTTATCTAGTCAAGCAAATATTTGTTATCTTTTGTTATGTTTCCAGTAACTGATCTAGTAAGGGTAAGGTGATTGTGATTTTGATTGGAATTTCCCTAATAATTTTATCAAAACTTTATTTTTTACAAAAGCCATCCAATGTCCATGGAGAAGAAAAGCTTCTCTAGCTACGCTGCTGTTCTGCATCTGACCAAACTGACACTCATTAAACTGCTCCCATCTAGAGAGGTATCTGAGAGCTGATGGGTAATTTCATAATGAAATGGGACTCTTCCTAGTGGACAGATAGAAGACTATCTATACATGAAAATGACCTTAATTAGTGTTACCTGCCAATCAACTACAAGACAAAAGTTGAATAATAATATGATTCATCTTAACTATTTTTAGGGTAAGTTTAAAACATACTGGCTTTGCTGTGGTTCCCATCCCCGTGGGAGCCAAATCACCCAGAGACTGCCAGCATCCAAGTTCCTTTCTCTACCCGTGGGACTAGGTAAGTCTGGGCCTGTTTCCAGCCTGCCCTCCAATGCCCTGCATGAAACCACCTGAGACCTGGGGATTGGGAACTGTGGATCCCATCCCTACTGGGTCCAGTCCACCCTGAGACTGCCAAAGCCCTGATATTAGGACTGACTCCACCAACGGGAAGACAAGAGCCACCAGAGTATTGGACCTGCTTGCATCCACTGGAAGAGAACCCTGGTCCCATACCCACCAGGAGAAGAAGAGGCTTCTTCTGCACCCACTGGAAGAAGGGATGGGAAGGAAACAATATAAAAACACACTCAGCAACAGAGAAATCAATATGACACCACCAGAGTCTAGGGACTCTACATCAGAAAGACCTGAACATCCCAATGCAGATGAAGCAGAAGAGAATGACCTTAAAAAACTTCATGAAAATGATAGAGGTCCTAAAAGAGGATATGAGAAAATTCCTTAAAGAAATGGAAGAAGGACTCTCCCCTCCAGGCAGGAGCCAATGAACCCCCAGAGTCCTGGTCTTCTCCACCCAGGGGACCAGGTAAACTGGGTCCTGTTTCAGGGCTGCATTCCAGTGCCTGGGAACTGCCACTGAGTCGCCCCTCCTGGCGGGAGTCAACACACCCCAGACTCCTGGCCTTCTTCTCCACCTACAGGACCAAGTAAACCGGGACCTGTTTCCAGGCTGCATTCCTGTCCCTGGGAGGTGCCACTGCAGCTCCCACCCCGGTGGAAGCCAATGCACCCGAGCATCCTAGTCTCCATCTCCACTCATGGGACCAGGTATAGGACCAGGAAGAGGAGAACTACCAAATTATTGGACGTGCTTGTATCCACCAAAAAGATACCCTGGTCCTCTACCCATCAGGCAAGAAAGAGGTTCTTTCTGCACCTACTAGAAGAAGGGATGGGAAGAAGACAAGACAAAAACACACTCAGCAACAGAAAAACAAATGTGACATTGCCAGAGTCTAGAGACTCCACACTAGCAAAACTCAAACATTCCAAGGCAAATGAAGCAGAAGAGAAAAACCTTAAAAACAACTTTACGAAAATGATAGAGGCCCTCAAAGAGGATATGGGAAAATCCCTTAAAAAGACAGAAGAAAAAACAAACCAAAAAAATGCAAGAAATGGAAGAGGACAAACGAAAAAATTCAACAAATTCAAGAAAGAGAGGAAAAGACGAAACAAAAGTTGCAAAAAACAATTCAAACAGTGCAAGGGTTGAAATAGAGACAATTAAAAAAATAACAGTCTGAAGGAAGGGTGGAAATAGAAAATCTGGGCAAATGGTCAGGTACTACAGATGCAAGCTTAACCAACAGAATACAAGAGATGGAAGACAGAATCTCAGGTATTGAAGACACTAAGAGAAATAGATTCATCCACCAAAGAAAATATTAATTCCAACAAATCCTTAACACAAAATATCCAGGAAAAATGGAACACCATGAAAAAAACCAAACCTAAGAATAATAGGTATAGAAGAAGGTGAAGAAAAAAAAACACCTGAAAGGGGCAGAAAACATACTCAACAAAATCAGCAAAGAAAATTTTCCCAACCTAAAAAAAATGAAGGTGCCAATGAAGGTGCAAGAAGCTTACAGAACACCAAATAGAGTGGATGACAAAAAAATCCCTGAGCCACAAAATAATCAAAGCTCCAAGCATTCAGAATAAAGAAAGAATATTAAGAGCAGCTAAGGGAAAAGGCCAAGTAACATATAAAGACAAACCTATCACAATTATAACTGACTTCTCCATGGAAACTCTGAGGGTCAGACAGAGTTATTTTAACAACACTAAGAGATGTTCCAACAACACTAAGAGACCACGGATGGCAGCCCAGACTACTATACCCAGCAAAGCTTTCAATCACTATAGGTGGAGAAAACAAGATATTCCATGACAAAACCAGATTTAAACAATACATAACCACTAATCCAGCCCTACAGAAAGATCTGGAAGGAAAACTCCAATCCAAGGAAGTTAACTACAACCACAAAAATATAGGCAATAGATAATCTCACTTTACCAACAGCCAAAAGAAAAAATGGATGTATATTCACATACAATCCCACCACTGACAACCATTCCAAAACAAAAAAAGAATGAGCAATCAATGGTCATTAATATCCCTCAATATTAATGGTTGTAACTCGACCATAAAAAGGCACGGGCTAGCAGAATGGATTTGAAGACAAAATCTATCCTTTTGCTGCATACAAGAAACACACTTCAGCCTCAAAGACAGACATTACCTCAGAATTAAGGGTTGGGAAAAGATTTTCCAGTCAAATGGAATCAAGAAGCAAGCAGGGCAGCAACCCTAATATCTAAAAAATTAGGCTTTAAACTAAAATCAATCAAGAGATGAAGGAGGTCATTCATACACATCAGAGGAGAAATTCATCAAGATGAAGTCTCATTTCTGAACATCTAAGTCCCAAATACAAAGGAATCCACATTCATAAAAGAAACATTAGTAAAACTCAAATCACATATAAAAACTCACACACTTATAGTAGGAAACTTTAACACCCCACTCTCATCACTAGACAGGACTACCAGCCAGAAACTTAAAAGGATGCAAAGGAACTAGTAGAAGTTATGACCCAATTGTGTTTAACAGATATCTATAGAACATTCCATCCAAACACAAAAAGAATATACCTTCTTTTCAGAGTCACATGGAACCTCTCAAAAATCAACCACATACATTGAAACATAGCAGATCTCAATAGGTACGAAAAATTGGAATAACTCCATGTATCTTATCAGACCACCATGCTTTAAAGTTAGTCCTGAAAATAGTTTGGTACTCGTACAAAACTAGACAGGTAGACCAATGCAATCAAATTGAACATCCCGATATTAACCCACACACCTGCGAACACCTGATTTTTGACAAAGAAGCTAAAATTATACAATGGAAAAAAGAAAATATCTTCAACAAATGGTTCTGATATAACTTGATGTCTGCATGTAGAAGACTACAGATAGATCCATGTCTATCGCCATGCATAAAAATTAAGTCCAAATGTATCAAAGACCTCAACATAAATACAGCCACACTGAACTTCTTATAAGACAAAGTGGGGGGTACCCTTGAACGAATTGATACAGGGGAAGGCTTTCTGAACATAATACCAGTAGCATAGACACTGAGATCGACAATTAGTAAATGGGAACTCCTGAAACTGAGAAGCTTCTGTAAGGCAAAGGACACAGTCAACAAGACAAAAAGTCAGCTCACAGAATGGAAAATGATCTTCACTAATCCCCAACTGATAGAGGGCTGATCTCCAAAATTTACAAAGAACTCAAGAAGCAAAACACCAAAGAATCTAATTAAACAGTGGGGTACAGAACTAAATAGAGAATTCTCAATAGAGGAGTCTAAAATGGCTGATAGACACTTAAGACAGTGCTCAACATCATTAGTCATTAGGTAAATGCAAATTAAAACAACTCTGAGATACAATCTTACTCTTGTCAGAATGACTAAAATAAAAACACCAATGACATTTATGCTAGAGGGGATGTGAACAAACAGGAACACTCCTCCACTGCTAGTGGGAGTGCCAACTTGGTACAGCCACTTTGAAAATCAGTATGGAGATTCCTTAGGAAAATGAGAATCAGTCTACCACCTGATCCAGCAATTCCACTCTTAGACATATAGCTAAAAGATATGCATTCATACAACAAGGACATCTGTTCCACTATGTTCATAGCAGCATTATTTGTAAAAGCTAGAACTTGGAAGCAACCTAGATGCCCCTTAACTGACGAGTGGATAGAGAAAATATTGTACATTTACACAATGGAGTACTACTTATCAGAAAAAAAACAATGGATTCTTGAAATTTGCTGTCAAATGGATGACACTAGAAGAAACCATCCTCTAGTGGGATTCTCAGAGATCTACAAGGATGACACCAACTGACAAACTAAGTAATAGTGAGAGGCTATCTTGTAAAAGGCCCTTCCCTGATAATGAGATTGGTGGCTATGTTATATGCCATCCTAGAGACTTCATCCAGTGACTGATGGATGCAGAGACAGACACCCACAGCTAAATGCTGAACTCATCTCCTGGAACCCAGTTGCAGAGAGGGAAGAGTGATGAGCAAAGAGGTTAAAACTGGGCTGGTGAACCCCACTGAAACTGCTGACCTGAATAAGGGGGAGCTCATGGATCCCAGACTTAGGGCTGAGTGGCCAGCATGGAACTGATCCAGACCTCCTAAATTTGGGTGTCAACAAGGAGGCCTAGACAATCTATGGGGCCTTGGGTAGTAGATCAGTATTTTTCCCTGGCATACAAATAGACTTTGGGAGCTCATTCCACATAGAGGAATCCTTCTCTGCATAGACAAATAGTGGAGGGCCTAGGCCCAGCCCTGGATGAAATGACAGACTCTAGAGATTCCACATGGACGGCCTCACCCTCCCTGGGGAACTGAGTGGGGATTGGCTGTGAGGCTGGGGGGGGGGCTTCTGGGGGGCAGTGCAGGAGGGGAGAGAGAGGGAACTGGGATTGATATGTGAAGCAAGCTTGTATCTAATTAAAAAAAAAGATAAAAAATAAAATTAAACAGAATTTTAAAATTAAAGGGACACTGTTTCAAGCTAAAATAAAAAACAAAAAAAGTCATACTGGCTTTATGTTTTCCATACACTTAAGTATTCAAGCCTGTTGCCTCAGGAATCTATTCATTAGACTAATATTTTGGAAAATATAAAAATATAAGTCAGTTTGGGTGTGGATTCAAGCCTTGGGTTTGTGCAACAGATAATATTTGTTATTATAAGGCCAGCCAGAAATTCCTGTGTATTTGTGGTTTTGTAGTGAACTGGAGTCTTTGATTTTCACAAAGATACTTAATAGATATAGTTTGGGAAGTATGAATTAATAATCCAAATATAAAATATTGAATACAAAATTTACAAAATAAAAAAACAAAGCCAGCTCAATAAGTTGCATTTGAATCCAAATGTTTATAAATTTATTTTTGATACTGCAGCATTGTTTATATTGCAACAGCCAACAGTTTCACAGATCCTAAGATTTTTAGGTACATAGCTAAGTGACAACCATTTCCAGAGCACTAATACATTTAAGTTCATTTAATAAAGACAACATCACTTGTAACTCCATATATAATTACAACCACGTTTACCAATTAGAAAGAATAATTCAATATTTCACTACAAAAACTGTAATCATTGTGGGAAAGGAAAAAGCCAAAGTATCTGTACGTGGGATTGGTGTGGAAACAGCAATCTGTATTCACATTAGCATGGACTCTGACTTCTCTCAGTGTCCTCTCCTGCCTTGCTTCCCAGCACAGCACTTGTTCTTTGTTGGCTAGGGCTGACATCCATGTCCTGATTAAGAAGCAGGTCTGACACATATCCTGTGTCCTTGCCAAACTTTGTTGGTATCAGGACATTGTCCATTGCACTGGCCAGCATCTCACATGCTCTCATGTCCTGCTTCGTCCTGAACCTTATTATCCACCTTGAGAAACAGTACTCTGCTAAATATTTGTTGACTGGTTCATGGTGCCATCAAATTTCTGTGTTAGTGGAGACTTAAAGCATTCTTTATCAGAATCCAGTTTTCCACATTTCACCAATGATCAAATGAGGTGAAAAAGGAAAATAATTGCCCGTCTTAAAGAAAGGTGGAAGACTCTTTGCTAAAACAGTATTTATTGAAAATTATTTAAGATCTAATAAGCTAAGGAAAAATTCCAAAGCATTTGATGACCATGAAAAATATCATATATGGTTTTTCAAATGAGGCTTAGAGTTATATTTTCCATTTCTAAGATAAAAGGAAATATCTAATAATGTTTATGCCATACTTAGCTTGAGAGGGTATGCCATCTGTTCTGTGGGTGGAATATCACAGAAGAACAAATTTTCACCTGGGTGACATGACATACTCTTGCAGATCCTACTTAGATTTTATTATCTTTTTCATTCTTCTCAATATGTCATCTATATATTTGTATGTTCTCAGAGTAGAATAATTTTCCAGTTTAAGATACTTAAAAGCTCATATGTGGAGTTCAATTCCAGATAATTAGATCCTAATTATCTTGTTGTCACTGTGTTTTGTATAGGTCTCATATAGCCAACTAAGGCCTTGATATCATTGTGAGACTGAAGCTGGACTAAACTTTAGATTTCTGATCCTTGTCTCTCTTTCTCTGAAGTGCTGGGATTGCAAATTATATTCCTGAGTTTGGGTGGCACTAATTTTCTAACATTATTCCTAACCTATAAATATTTTAAAAATACAATGGCTAATTCTAGGGAGAATGTCTTTTCAATAAGCACTTGGAGTGGTCAAAAAAGTCAGTAATTATAGTCAGAAATTTTGAATTTAGACTAGGATTTGTTTTGCTATATAAAGAGAGTGTAATCCTGAGAAATGAAAATGTATTTTTAAAAACTGGGTATCAGAATGGAAAGGAGATGAGATATAAGAGAGAGAGAGAGAGAGAGAGAGACAGAGACAGAGACAGAGACAGAGAAAGACAGAGAGACAGAGACAAAGAGAGAGAGGGAGGGGGTGGACACCCAGGGAAGCAACAAGAGTGCTGGAATACTTAGCTAGATTGTCTAAATGCACAGTACCCTTAAACTTCACATCTGCATGGGGAGTTGACATGACTTAATAGAAAAAGTCGGCTATGTGTTCCTCTGGAATTTCTGCCTTAACATTTTCTACATGTGCCTTTTTCTATGTCACCATCAATTAGCTATATGATGCAAACAGAAAAAAAACACATTACTAGCAATAGCCTACACTTCTTTCTTGTATGTATTTGAATTTCCCTAACTAATAACCAAGGAAGAAATGGCTTTTGAAGGGAGGCATGGTGGGTCAGGTACATGAAATACCCACCCTATTTTCAGAATTACAGATTTGTACTTACTCTCCACAGCTGTCCTTTTCTTCATGATGAGTGCACATAAGGAGAGGACCAGAGGAGGGGCCTCTGGTTGAGTAACCCCCAGAGCAGGCCAAGGCAGAGGTTCAAGCAGTACTGACTCTCCTCTTCAGCCACAGAGTATCTTCAATCAGACAGAATGACTAAGTATAACCACAAGCTGGTGGCCAGAGTCAATAATAATGCACATTTCAAATCCATAAATGGAAGCTTTGAAGAGTTCTTATCATAAAGATGCAATGAAATTGTAATTAGATTGATACAATCTTTCTGCAAAAACACAAATAAAAATCTTCAAATAAAATGATACAAACTTAGGTCAATTACAAATTGAAAATAGCATTATCAACAATGTCATGTACATGCTGTAGTCTTAGAAAATTGTTCATTAAATATCTCTTTCATATACAATGATTCTAGCAAAGAGACTAAGCACTTCTTTCAACCAATATCTGCTTTCAAAGCATTTTTATAAATTCTATATAATATATTTTGATAATATTTACTTCTCTCCTCAAACTTCACCCTGATCACATCCTTTTTCATACCCACCCAACTTTGTTTCCTTGAGTCTTTTAAACCCATTTATTCTCATTTGTGCTTATGGACTTCTACTGGCTCATAGCTGATCTACCAGGAACGACTTTAAATAAAAAAGAACTCTCCCTCTTCTGGCAACTTTCAACTGAAAATAGCTCTTCAGCTGGGGATAGAACTGTGTGCCCACTCCCTTTCTCCATTCTGAGATTTTATCTACTTTGATCATGTGCCAGCCTTATGAATGCTGTCAGAACCACTCTGAATTCATGTGTACAGCTGAATGTGTCCCAGAAGACTGTTTTCCTATTGTCATCTTCCAACTCTGGCTCTTACGATCATTTTCCCAATCATCCCTGAACTTTATGAGGATGGCTATGATGTAGATGTCCCATTCAGGGTTGATTACTCTGAAGGAAACCATTTCTTGTAGCTTTAACAGTTGTGAGGATCTGTGTTAATTGTCATCTACTGCAAAAGGAGACTTCTATGATGATATTTAAGAGATGAATTGATCTATAGGTGTAAGGATGAATCATTAGGAGTCAGTCTGATGCTATCCATTTAGCAGAGTAACAGTAGTAGGCTACTTCCCAGATTCTCAGACCTGTCTATCTTCACATGCCTGTCAAGAAAATGGTGCCAGGTATGGGTTCCATCTTGTGGATTGGGCCTTAAATCAAAAAACAAATTTGGTTACTCCTATGACATTTATGCCACTATTGCACCAGTGGGCATGTCTTGTATGGCCAGTCAATATTGTTGGGTTTATAGCTGGGGAAGACTGATAATTCCTTTTCTCTTCTGGTAGGGTGAAGAGTACTATGCTCCTACACCATGAAAGTTAGGCACTAGGGAAGAAGCTTCCAGATGAATACAACCTTGGTTTCTCCATGTTTTATGTCTCAACTATGCAGTGTCTCCAGTAATAGATAGAGTCATTGGAGAGGAGGAAAGCTCAACTGAGAAATTTCCTCCACAAGGTTGGGTTACTTGTTGCTGGATGTTTGATCGCACTCTGAAACTTCAAGTATTAATAAAATTAACCTTGGATTAGTGGAGGAGCCAGTGATTATTTTACAGGATTTAGCCTTACAGAGGAAGAAGGAGCCAGGAATATGGATAGAGAGATGCAAAGGAAGGAGTAGGGAGGGACTTAGAGATTTATGGAACTTTTTGGTTTGGGATAAGTATAGAGACACTTCTCTTGCTTGGTTTTTATCCAAAAAGAAAGGTCAGAAGTTTGCTTCTTAGATTCTGTGATCTAGCAAGTTTTCTCCCCCAACATTTGACTCCTGAGACTTTATTGGTGAATAGAAAGATAAAGACATAGTTAAAGCCTACATTTGAGCCGGGTGTTGGTGGCACATGCCTTTAATCCCAGCACTTGGAAGGCAGAGGCAGGTGGATCTTTGAAAGTTCGAGGCCAGCCTGGTTTACAAAACGAGTTCCAGGGCAGCCTCCAAAACAATACAGAGAAACCCTGTCTTGAAAAACAAAAAGTAAAATAAAAATAAAAAATAAAGCCTACATTTTGTGAATGCAGCTAAGCCAGTGCCTGAGTGACCAGAAATCTAATCTGGCCTCAGTCTGAGCAGCAGGGTGCTGTCTGCAGAACCTAGGGGCTGACTGTAGTTAAAACATCAGTAGATTCAGGTGTACCACTAAGCCAACAGAAAAACAACAGTTCTTTTCATTATTAGTGATTGATGTTGGTACAACCAACCCATTGTGGGTGGTGACTGAGCAAGTCACGAATAGTAAGTCAGTTTGCATCGCTTCTCTGTGGCCTCTTATTTGTCTCCTTCCTCCAGGTTCCTGATCTGTTTCTGTTCCTGTCCTGAAGTCTTTCAATGATAAAAAGTGATGTGGATGTGTAAGCAAAATAAAACCTTCTTCTCCAAGTCGTGAGGTTTCATTACAGCAATGATAAACCTAACTAAGAAAATACGCAATAGCGTCAATAACAGCCTGTAGTGTTTGGGGGTTTGTGGAACCAGCCAGTTTTACTAAACATATACTAGACACTGGGGTTTTTATATGATAACCTGTGGTGTCTATTAGGGATCTATTTATGATGTTATAGAGTAACTCCATTTAGATTCTTTTCATATACTTGTATATGCTTGTGAGTATTTGTCTGTGTGTATGTGTAGGGGCATAGGTATGTTTATAGGTATGTATATATTTTAGGAACCTTCTGTAGCAAAAGGTTTTTATATGAGTTTTTCAAAATGTCTTCAGTGTTAGTTATTCCTTCCCATATTCCTTTCTCTAACCTCTGTAGCAGGTTTCCTTTGGGGCCCCCAACCAGCTCCCAAATTATGACATGGATAACTTATTTTTAGTTATAGATGCTTGACCTTATCTTATGCTTGTCCCACTAGCGTTTATAACTTAAATTAACCCATTTCTCTTCATCTACACTTTGCCTTGGGGATTTTTACCTTTCTTTCATTCTGTATGTCCTACTCTGTGTCTGGCTGGCTAGTTGGCCCTAAGTGATTCCCTTTCTTTCTCCCTCATTCTCTCTCCTTTCCTTCTCCAATTCTCCCTCTCTTTCCTACTTATTCTTTCTGCCTGCCAGCACTGTATATCCCTCCAGTTCCTAGCTACTGGATGTTCATCTTTTTATTAGACCAACCAGGTACCTTAAGCAGGCAAAGCAACACATCCATAAAAAATGCAGCATAAACAAATGTAACACACCTTTACATAGTTAAACAAATGCAGCATAAACAAATGTAACATGTCTTTGCCTAGTTTAAGTAACATTCCACAACAAACCTCTCCTATCCCTCACCCAATTTAATCCTTCATTTCTCATTATTCCTATTTCTGCCTTTATGTCTCTGCCTTCTATCTTTACTCCTTGAATCTCCCTTACTTCCATGCCCCTTACCAATTTCCTGACCTCCATGGATATTCCATGTTCAATTACAAACATATGTAAAGATTCAGAACTAGCATCCATATATCATAGAAAACATGACATAGGCCTGTCTGTGTCTGGGTTACCTCTCTTAGGATGATTGTTTCTAATTCCATCCATTTACCTGCAAATTTCATTATCTATTCATAATTATCAGTCATCTAGACTATTTCAATTTCTTAACTATTGAATAGAGCAGCTACACACTTGGGTGATCAAGTATTTCAATATATAGTCTTTTGGGATTTTGGCCAAAAGTAATTCCATCATTTTTTAGATCTTTATTTTTAGCTTTCGTAGGGATATATGCACCGATTGTCATAGTGGCTGCACCAATTTGCTCTCCTGGCAGCAGGGAATAAACATTCTTCTTTCCCCACATCCATACCAGCAAGTTTCTTATTTCTTAAATTTTAGCCATTCTAACTTCAACCTGTATGTTAAATTCTTCATTTCTTTCATTACCATGATCTAATTACTTTAGACTGTCAAAACAACAGCAATCAGAATACTGTAAAGCAAAGTTCACAGAAGCATCTTTTTAATGTGTGTCTATAAATGGCTATAAAAATAGTGTGGTGATTTAAATAGGGATGGTCTCCACAGGCTCCTATGTTTGGATGCTTGGTTATTAGAGAGTGGCACTACTGGACATGGACTAGGAAGTGTGGCCTTGTTGGAAGAAATATGTCACTGGGGGTGGGCTTGGGGTTTTAAATGCTCAAGTCAGCCCCACTGTATCTCTTCTTTTCCTGTTTCCCGTGGTGGATCCCGATGTAGAACTCTCAGCTACATCTCCGGCACCATGTCTGCCTGAGTGCCACCATGCTCCTTGCCATGGTGAGAATGGACTAAACCTCTGAACTGTAAGCCAGCCTCAGTTGAATGCTTTCTTTTTTAAGAGTTGTCATGGCCATTGTGTCTCTTCATGGCAATGGGACAGTGACTAAGAATCATAGTTCCCATTTACTAAAAAAACACACAAAAGATAAACTGCTGCGTCAGGATGAAACCCTACACATATTTTCTACTAAAAGAACTTCATTAACCAAGAAAAGCTAATAGTGGGAGAGCTAACCCTCCTCAAGGAAGAGCACACTATTGGTGGCCAGGTCCTAATGGTCAACCCTGAAAGCATACATACAAGTAACAGTATATGGACCAAACAGGCTATATTTAGTAATATGTAAACACACACACACACACACACACACACACACACACACAAATCACAAAAAAATAATAATTAGTGAAAAAAGGAGGTCATGAATTTGAAGGATAGTGGAGAGAAGTATATGGAAGGGTTTGGAGGGAAGGAAAAGAAGGGGGAATTGTAATGGTACTATAATCTCAACAACTAAAATTAAAATATAACATGGGAAAAGGATAATGGAGACTTTTTGTATGTCTCAGACAATTGTTCTCAGCAGATTATTACCATTTACAACAGAAACAGGTTTCCAGCTCCTGCCACTCTTTCTTTTCTTTTTTTTTGTTTCTCTTAACTTTTCTAAACAAAGTAAACTGTTAGTATTCAAAGAGTATATAAGATTCATAAAGATTATTCTAAAATTCTTTATTTTAACACTGTTTGGAGAACAATATTAGCCTAGATCTGTGTATTAAAAATGGCTCCTACAGAGAAAAGCTCACAGAGGCAAAATTTTGATGTGGCTCTGAGCAGGTAATGGGACTGGAAAAACCAAAAGAGCAGTGGCACTGTATAATTGTTACTTCTTTTAATATTTTTCTAGGGCACTGGAGAGATGGTTCTGCAGCTAAGAGATCTTGCTGTGCTGTGCTTACACAGGGCCAGACTCTAGTTCCCAGCACTTAGATTGTTTGGCCGACAATCAGCCAAAATGATACCTTCCAGAGATATGATTTCCTCTTTTGACCTCTGCAGAATGCTGCACACGTGTGTGAACACACACACACACACACACACACACACACACACATGCATCATACACACACACACACAGGGAAAGAGATAAAGCCAATATTAATTTTTCCTATTAGATAGACAGTTTTACTTCTAAGCAATATGTTGATTCCTCCATCCATATAGTTTCAAGTGTTTAATATTAATTGCTTTGTATCCAATAGCTATATTTTTCCTTGTGGACAGAGCTCATCTGTCACATGCATAGAATACAGTTTCCTTCTATTGTATCTTTTGTTTTCTTCAGTCTCTGTGTGTATCTGTGTGAATGCAGGCAGGCTTGGGCAGAACACCCTTAGATATCATTCCTTGTTGCAGAAGAAGGGGTCTCTTGTTGCTTTGCCACTGAATACACCAAGCAATCTTGTGGTCTTTTGTTTTGCTACTGAATACGTAAATCTACCTGGCCCATGAACTGAACTTAGTTGTTCTGCCTCATACTCTCATCTCGCTGTAAGCTTACTGGGACTACAAATGCATGATAAGGTACCTGGCTTTGTGAGAGGATTCACATTCTATCAATTCTACTATAAGACATCCAAATCACGTTAGCCTTGCTCTTCGCCAGCAAGCACTTTTACTCACTGTGCGATCTCTCTCTAGCCCCTCTGTTGTAGCACTATCATTTGTTTGCCTACTACATTGAGATAACATTACAATGATAGATCTGGGTTCTTCAGGCAACTCTCAGCATGGGAAATAGACGCTTTGATTAATCAATGACTGGAGTCAGTTTTGAAAGTTTATGTGTGCATGGATAACAGGGAGGTGGAATTGTACAAACACTTAAGCACAAGTTCATTGTGCTGTTCAGAAAAATGGGATATAATAAATATGGGAACTAGAAATCATGAAACTGCTTATATTAAATGAACGTTGTATCTTCTCACACACCAACCCCCATTACCCTTGATGGGAGATACAGAATAATTAGGACTAAAAATGGCTTTGCAATCCAGTTTAGAATGCTTGTTTTTAGTCTCAGCAAGTGCCTTTGGAAACTCATTCCATCAGTTCCACTACAAGACATCCAAGTCACATTTGCCTCGATCTTCTCCAAACATCCGCATTCCTACTTCCCTCCTTGGTAGTTCTGAGGCACTCCCATTTCTGTAAGCTTTCCCATTTCCATAGAGCTGCTTCAGCACCGTGTTTATTCCTCATTACTGCCACGCTGTAGATTACAATCAGTCACCTCTCAGAGCTGAAAAATAGCCACTTCAAGGAAACTGGAATACTTCTGTCTTTAATCCCCATGCAGTAGCTGCATTTTTACTCTTCTCCCTTGTTGTCAGTTAGAGCATCCCACAGCTTCTTGCTGCTGGTGCTACTCTGGTCTATCCCCAGGGATTTGCCTGACATCGTGACTCTTTAAGTAACCACAATAAAGCACTTGGGGATTTCTGACACACTTTGCAGCTTGTTAGTGGAGGGCATGGGGAGGGGTAGATGAACACAGTTGATTTAATTGGGTGAGCTCTTTGGGGACATTGATTTTTTGACAAGGATCTTTGGGGAATGAACAAGCTTCTTGATAGGTTGACTCTTGGAAGTAGTGACAGAAATGGCTAACACCGAATAAAGCTGATGGCCTCAGTTGCCATGGAGAGAGTGAGAAGATGAAAGGCCTCAGAGTGGTAAATGAAGATGCTACATGAATGCAGAGGGCTCTCTGGGGAACTGTATTCAGGTAAGGCCACTGTACCTGTCACTAATGAAGAACATTCAGGATGTGCTACTTCACAGGGTTATCAGTGTCACTTAGGTACTGCATGATGACTTTTCTCAGAACTTGGGAGGAGAGCTGACAGGATCAAGCAAAGGGGTGATGGGGACCAGACATGATAGGGAACAGCAAGAGCTCCCTCAGTGTCAAAAGTCAGGGGGTGTAGCTGGGGGAGCTGGAGTAAATGCTGGCAGCATTTATTTTGTCTTGTTGTTGAAATCGTGGTGTGCATTTGTTATAGCAACCATGTATCTCACCCAGAAATCAGAGTCCTAAAGGGTACTGAATTCCCTCAGCACAGAAACTAACAACCCTCCTAATGCCCAAACCTGAGTCAGAAGAGAAAGCTGGTTGACAGAAACTCACAGGAGCCACACTGACTTAGAGTTCAGGTGCCAGGAGACAAAATGCAAACTTCCAACGACATCTTTTTCTATTTCTAAAACCTAAATGCCTTATAGCAGAAACTGACCATGAACCCACATATTGTTTAAAAGGAAAAATTACAATGATTACTATACTACCTTCCTAAAATATCAAAAGAAAAATCATAAATATGTAAAGATGCACATAATAATATAATATGCAGACATTTTGCTGTGTGTAGTGAGCACTTTAGCATGCTACTTTGCCTGCAACTGGACTCATTTTGCTTCTGAAATGAACCCAATTTGCTGCTACATATGTGGAGACTGCTCCACTCTGCACTTACTTTCATTTCTGACTTTCATGCAGTTACATCTAGAATGGATCTTGAAATTTGCTTGAACATGCTGATTGGTTGCCAATTGAATATTGTATTGAGTTTTGAGGATATATAAGAATATACTATATGCTTTGCCTAAAAATATGAGCTTAAAAATAGATACACCTGAGAGATATACTGGTTAAGTTTGTGTATTGAAAAAAGCTGTACTGTCTTGAGAACCATTTGCCTGAGAGATATTTTCCAGATCACTTTTATAAATAGCCTGGGATAAACAGCTGTGCATTTTGCTTACGCACTGAGAAGAAAGAGAGGACAATATGTTTAAATCCCAGTGAGTTTGGAGAATTGTCAGAGTCAGGGTACTAGTTGAAGTGAACTAGAACGATAAGAGGTTATTAACAGATGTTTAAACTTGAAAAGGTTAGTTAATTAAACATAGTAGCTTCAAAGCCAGTAGAAACCATTCCTGGTTCCTCACCTGGAGGATGCTGAAGGGAGAGATGTAATTGAAACTGAGGCAGAGGTGTGACAGACAGGATTGATGGTTCTCTTGAATTTTGTTTCATTTTATTTCTTTGAGAGTGATGTCTAGTTGTCAAGGAGCTTGGGAGATTTTTCTCTGGATTGTTCAGGTTTTGAACTGTACTGTAATCATGGTTTAGAAATGTGTAGTATTACCACAATCTGCCTAAAATAATGTTGAGCCATGTTAGCCTGCATGTTCTCACTTTGCGTTCAGGAAATTTTGTTTCACCATGGTTTAACTATTCTCATTCCTGCATACTTTTGCTCTGTCTCCAAGTGGGCCTGAGAAATTCTATTGGCACATTTGGTCTTATACTTGTTATCATAATATGTATGACTTCTACTTCCCTATTTTTTTGGTGTGATTTTCAAAAACGTGCATTCCCACATGTGCATACAATATCCTCTGATAATGTCTGCCCCTTTCTTTTCTTTCTCAACCCTAATAGTCTCTTTTTTACTTTCCCCACATATTCTCTACTGAAGTGGGTTCCTTTATAATTTTATAACTACTACACTAATTTCCATACAAAATATCTATCTGGGTTGTGGTTATTTCATTAACATCCTATAGAAGAAGATTACCATGCACTGGATAGGGATGTTGTATGCTATTTTATTAGGGAGAAATCACTTACATGAGAAACTGAGAACCCAACGTCAGCACTCCTACAGTCTCTGCTGCTTTACAAGACCAGATCAGAACCCCATAAAGAGGGAGAGTCTTCTCTCCTAAACCCTTTATTCAGCACTCTGGTATGCACCTGTAGCCACGCCCAAAAATGGGAGTAGTCAGTGGCACAGGAGCCTAGGTCTTTCCCTACAAAATCTGTAATTCCCTGTTCCCCTATTGTATAAACAAAATTTATAATTTTTTATGGGTGAATGAAACTCCACTCCACACACACACACACACACACACACACACACACTCGACACACACAATTTTCTTTTTCTTATGTCCACTGATGCTTCTGATCTTAGAAGAAAAAATTTCAGCTTTCCACCCAACAGTGGGCTTGTCCTACATGGCTGTTACTTTGTTCATCTACATTCTTTCTTCCTTTCTATACCTAAAAAGTCCTCTTTCATCATAAAACACTGTGTGACTTTCCAAATGATTTCTTTGCATCTGTCCAGGTCATAATACACTTTTTGTTCTACCTTATCATAATGTGGTATTACAGCAACCTACATCTGTGTGTCCCCAAGATGAATCCCACTGTCCAAGGAGAGTATAGTCTTTTAAAGTGCTGTAGAATTTGGCTTATAGCTCATTTTTGAGGATTGTGCTTGTTTGTTCATGAAGAATATTGTCTATTTCTTTATTTTTATCCTTGACTGGGTTTGGTGTCACAGCAGTGGGAGACCTGTAAAGTGTTTTTGGAAACATTTCCTCTTCTTCAGTGTCTTACATTAATTTGAGGAAGGCAGGTGTTAATGTAATTAGCTGTGAAGGTATCAGCTCATGGTTTCCCTAGGGAGACACTGTTTACTGATGATCCCATCTTCTTATACTTCTCAGATCACTTTATGACTCGGTCTTAGTGGCTTATGTGTTTCTAGAAGACTTTCAATTTTTCTTTGGTTATGTGATTAGCTTGAGAACAATTTTTGTAGTGGTATCCCATTATTTTTGTATTTCTTCTCTTATGATGCCTTCTCTTATTTCTGATTTCATTCAAGACTATTTTCTTGGCTATTGTACCCAAATATTTGCCGATTTTATTTGTATTTAAACACTTCAGTATATTTCCCCTTATCTTCAAGAACACCATTACATTTATTTATTTATTTATTTATTTATTTTGGCTTGGTTCTGGTTTTTTTTTTGGTTTTTCGAGACAGGGTTTCCCTGTGGCTTTGGAGGCTGTCCTGGAACTTGCTCGGTAGACCAGGCTGGTCTCGAACTCACAGTGATCCGCCTGCCTCTGCCTCCCTAGTGCTGGGATTAAAGGCGTGAGCCACCAATGCCCGGCTTGGCTTGGTTCTGTCTTATTCCATTTGTATATGGGGCTTATTTGCTTTTTTCCTAGGTCCTTAATGTATAACATCAGGCAGTGTACTTGAGTTAATTTTCTGTAAGTACTCACTATGAGGACCTTCCCTCTTATTACTATAGCTGCATCCTGTAAAGTTTGGTATGCAGTGTGTTCATTTCCACTTGTAACAAGGTAGTTGTTTTTTTTTTTTTACTTCCTTGATATTGTTCAGCCTCAGGAAATAGCAGAGAGAATAAATGTGGTGAAGACTCTTGATCTCAAAGCTCACTCCCAGTCGCATATGTCCTGCAATACGCTTACCAAGCCACCCCTTCACACAGCTTCCATAAATCTGCCTAGCTTTCTGATTATTCAGGGATGCACAGCTTATTCTTCAGTTCCTTCTCTTTTTCAAACCATGCACCATCGTTTTGTGCTTCCTTACTCTTTCTCTAAAGTCTCATGTGGCTGCTTGTTAACCTTTTCCTTCTCCAACCTTCTCCATCCTTCTCTTTTGGCATCTCTTTAGGTTTACAGCTTTCCCATCCTATAGATTTTTCTTTTAAACTACAATGGAATTGTCCTTGAACTTCTGTTTTGAGTTCATTCATAAATTCTTTTATTAATGATATTCAGATCTCTAAGAAGGAATCTTAATTTCCCCTACATTATCTGAAAATCCAGATCAGGACCCCCCCAAAATTCCCATAGAGTATTTGGTTGCCTGCACTAGAATATTATTGAGTAGCCCCTGAAAACAAAATAGAAGAGATCCTTTTATCTATCCTGCATTAGGGCTATAAAGTCGCTTGCATGATGCTGAACTTGGCAGGGAGGATAAAGCCTTGTTCTTGCAATATCCCCCTGTCTTGGGTTGTTTGTCCATATACCTCTGACTAACTGATGAGCACATGATGGAAGGTGCATAGAGCTAAGTTTAACTCCCTGTGCTCCCTCTATCTGGGCTCAAGATTCTCTCTCCTTTCCCTATCCACCACAGTTCTCACAGAGAAACTGGATGACTTTGGGTCATATTGTAGAGAAGGGAGGAGAACAGAGAGCTACTTGCTCTGGTGCAGTCTAAGAATTCCTCAGAACACAAGTTCCTCGGACTCAGAGGGAGAAATGGGCTCACTTGATCACCAGAAAGTAACCATGTAGCATTGGCAGCATCTTAACTGGTGACCTCATTAACACAGAGGCAACCATATGACTTGGCTCTTAGTGGTATCACTAATGGAAGCCACATAACTTAAAATAAAATGGTAGCGCCCATAACACTTTCTGGTACCACTGAGTCTTGGGACAATCACCACATCCCTAGAGTTTTCTGTGTCATGGGGATCAGGTGTCAAGAATCCTGATACTCCTCTCACAAATTTCCTACTTTTGACTTTCATCTTCCTAGATGCCTTACAGGAAATCTAGAAGTGACTCCAACAGAGGCTCTGTTGCCGTGTGATAAGAGTAACATATTTTTACATTAGACTGAAGAGGTAATATCAGACTGCCCTTTCCTCTGAACATTTATTTATAAACTCATGTATTAGATACAATTCTGTTGCTGTGATAAAGTACCATGGCCAAAAGCACTATTTTGTCTGATAGTTTGAGGGATTTGTGTCCATTGGGGTAGGAAGGCATGGCAGCAAGTAGCAGATCTGGGGGCAGAGCAGATGGCTGAAAGATCACATGTCCAACTACATGCAGGGAGCAGGAAGAGAGAACTGGAAGCAGGAGTTATAGCTCCCAAAACCTTCACTGTCATTTAAATGCTCCAAAACTTCCCAAAGAGTGACATCAATTGAGAAACAAGTGGCTAAATAGGTAAGCCTAGATTTCTTATCCAAAACATCATAATCATAGCTGTATTTATGTACTAAGGATATGTATTGCTTCTATAATTCAGATAAGCCCTTTTAAGACATCTGATTTTAAGAGATCTGATCTCAAAAAACAAAGATCAAGAAAGATAGACCCTTATGTCTCAATCCATAAGAGTGTGGGGATCTAGGTTTGATGAACACTGGTTAGCAAACCCAGATGGCTTAATCAAAGAAAAAACTTGCAAATATATGCATAACTCAATGTGTCTGACACATCCCACTGATCAACCTACTCTCCAACAGTCTTGTACTTTTCATCTAGCTTGCTCCACTACCATAGGACACTGTAGACTTTTCCTTAAGCAGACTTAAGTTCTGTCTTTCTTCCTTATTGCAACATTCTTAAGCAAACCTTCCCTCTATATTTATCTTTTTTGCTATTATTTGGTTTCATAAAATTTAGGATACTTTTCCTACTATATTTCCCGGTAAAGGGTAAAAAGGACATAGAACATATCATTCCAATAATAAAAATATCCCAAATCCCCATAAAAAATCATCTGAACACACACAGTCCTCCGAATGACAGAATTGTGTGTAGGCATGGAAATTCCCAATTATTATCCAGTATTCCCCTGCTTCCTTCTAGACATGTTCCCAACATTGTGTAATTGGCCAAATCATACATTGTTGCCAAGTCATACAGAACATGTAATCTTTTTTTCCAAGATAATACTTGTGTATTTTTTTTTGAAAAGTTAAAAGGCATAGATGGAACAAACAGCAATTGTTGGCATCCTACTGTTTTTCTCCCTTTCAGTCTTTTTTTTTAGATTTTTTTATTTAGATTAGAAAAGGATCTTATTTTACATATCAATTCAAGTTCTCTCTCCCATCCTCCCATGTCCCTACCTACCCCCCCATCCCAACCACTTTCTGCATTTAATCTTTTAAGAGAATCAAACTACCAATAATAGTTCCAAATAATCTGAAAATCTATCAAACAAATGATTTTCCCTTTTACAACAGCTTTCTCCCAACACTACCTGTAAAGGAATTCATCAATCAACATGAGCATAATGTGGCTTTGCACTGTGTGTACATGGAAGCATATCTTTTTACTCTGTGTCTTTCGTTAACTCTGTGGGATTTAGTATTGTGGGATTTCAATCCTTATAGCCAATGACTTTTGGGGCATCACACCCTAGGGAGTGGTCTTTGCCTACATGACAAATTATAAACTGAGGGGAGGGTCTCTCACTTTCTTTCTCTCGAGCTCTCTTGGGTGGTCACAGCAGAGTAGGTAGCTTGTTGTTGGTGCTCTCAACCCCTGGACAGAAGAACTGGACAAAGGCAGTTGGGTCAGCATCAGTGTCTGACCTGCTCTGTATCAGTGAATGCTTACCCCTATTTTATACCCGAATAAATTATTGGGAACCTTTACCAGTTTCTCATGGATTCATGCTACAGTTAGCTCTACTTGTTGACATGTCTTAGACATGTATTTCTGATGTCATGCAACACAGATACTTTTACAGAAGCACTCACAAAATTACAATGTATTACACATGTAGCAGTTAAAATGGTGAAAAGGAATATATTGAACAATGGTAGAGCAAATAGAGCAATGAATTCCCTCAAAGTATTATGAACACTCAGTTTTCACCGTCTTTTTTTCTAAGAAATGCTTAAATTTTAGTGGTCACCCCAAAAACTGCATAATTTTACTGGACTATAGGTGACTCTTGAAAACATTGTGGCAGGTTCAACAAATCACTTACAATGACAAATTTTTCAATATAAAAAATTGGTCAAAATGAATATATCTCATCATAGGTTTTCATCTATTTATGGTTTTGTACTTTGGGGGCGTGATTTTGCAATTTCTAGGCATTTTAAATATTTTTAATCCTTTTATCATAAATGGATGGGAAAACATGATTATTTTAGTGAGGTCTGAAAAGATTCAGAAAATTTGTACATGTTTCCTAGCATTTTGCTTCAATTTTCCTTTCCAAACATGCCAATTCAGATAGTACATATTTCCTTCTAAATTCAATTTTGAAAGCAGGAATTGCCTGAAATGGCAATAGTATAATGACATGAAGGGATAAAAATTATTCTTAAGATGTTTCAGAAAAGTCCAGCATAATAGTGAAATACAAATACAGAAAAAAACAATACAAACATGATTAAGATGATTAAGCAGAGATCACAGGTAGAATATGGACTCAGTCTCCAAGCAGAAATCTTTAGAAAAATAGAAAATCGTATGCAAATGGTGGTTCAAACTCTGAAGTTTGCCTTCAAGCAAGCCACCTGGAGTGAGAAATAGAACTTAAAAACAATATGAACTCTCATAAAACATACATATTATAGCTAAAAATGAATTAGAGTAAAATTCAGGAGTATAAATTGTATAAACTGCAGTCATCTACCTTGGTATAAGTTTATCAAAACACAAAAGCAAACCATTACTGTTGAGAAAGGCATTTATCTTTTTCCAAATTCATCTACTTCTAATTTTATTTTTAGTACATAATTTAATATTACTATTGTTCAAAAACAGCCTTAGCTCTATTGGCTGTTTCTGGGGAAATAATGAGATTTATTATAGTGATAATTTAAATGGTATAAATGAAAATCTCTATAATAGCAACTTGGCTACATTTGGTAAATATCTAGAATTATTTTTATTTGTGGTTATGTGTTTGGAACTGTATCATCATAGACAAACTTGCACATCCACTAGCATGGACTAACTTCATGTTTAGTAGACAGCTTTTGTTTTCAGACACTCATGGACAGACGTCACTCACATGTCTATTTTCTCAGAGACAACTGCTTCTGAAAGGTCATCATAGCACAGAGCAGACACACAACTGAGCACAAACTATTCTGGGCAATACTGTCATTGGAAAACAAACTGCAGTTTACCATGAATGTTGCTGTCAGAAGCAGAAAAATATCCTGTTTGACCTTGAGGAAAATGACATGGTCCCTTAAAGTTAAAGATAGCATTAAAGAAACACTCTATCCTCAAAAGCTAAAATTACATACATAAGTCAGAGTTAATTTTTCATAGATCGTCAATGAGTAGTATCTCCATTATTTACAATTACATTATATAAACCAATTATCTCATGGAAAGTATAAGAACCATATGGTTTTATTTAACTCACCTAGTTAGCTTCAGCTGTCAACTTGACATAGCACAGAGTTATTTGAGGAAGTTTCAGTTGGCAAATTTCCAAGATTAAATTGTCTGTGGATCTATTTCTAAGGAATTTTCTTTTTTGTTGTTTTTAGACTTCTTTTATTAATTTTTAATTCAATATATATTGATCATATTTCCCCTCTCCCTAAATTCATCCCATGTTTTTGCCATCTCCTCATCTATTCAACTTTATATTCTTTCTTTTTCTCAGTAAAATAATTCCTCAAACAAAAATGAAAATCAAAACAAATGTCAAAAAAAACCAATAAAGCAACGATCAAAAGTTTGTTTTGTGTTGGTCAACTATTCCTGGGCAAGGGGTCTGCACTGGGTTGTGGTTGATAAACTCAGTGAGTGACAGTCCATTGGAGAAAATGGATTTTCCGTTTCCCTGACAATAGTTTCTTTGTTGGAGTACGATTTAGCATCCAGTTCTCATTTTCATTTCTGCGATTTGTTTTTCAGGTTTTGTATGTGTTGCTATAGTCTCTGTGAGTTCATATGTGCATCAGTTCTGTTGTATCTGGAAGACACAATATCCTTGGAGTTATTCACCACTTCTGGCCTTTACAATATTTATGCCTCCTATATTACATATATCCCTTACTTAGCCTTGAGGGGAGGGGTTTGATGAAGACATCCCATTTCAGACTGAGTACTTCAAAGTCTTTCACTCTCTTCACATTTTCCAGTTGTGGGTTGTTGGGGAAGTCCTGAGTACTTGTCAATAAAGCACTGTTGGCCAATAGGGAACCAAGATAAGTAGGACTAGGAGTCCAGGAGGACTCTGGGAAGGAGAAACGCAGGAAGTCGACATGTAACCGCCATGGAGTAGGAAGCCAGGAAATTTCTCTGGTAAGAGAAATACTTAGATTAACAATCATGGGATAAATACTTAAGTCAGAGCTAGCCAGTAAGAAGCAAGCAAGGCCAACAGCTTCATAATTAATATAGCCTACTGTGTGTTTATTTGGGACTGATGCAGCTCTGGAACCAGGCTGGTGGGAAGGCTTCCCTTTACATAAAGGTGAACAGGAGTAGGATCATAAATTTCCATGTAGAATAACAAAAGCTTTAAAGGAATTTTAGAAACAAAAGAACAGAGAAAAACATGGGATTTTAGTAGCAGCATTTTCTCAGGTGGGCTCTGTTTTGCAATCGACAAGCAGAGACTGGCGGCTCGCTTAAGGGAGTCTTCCTGACTCAGCATTAAAAAAAAAAAAACCAACAAGGTTCTTTTAAGAGGCTCTGCTAACAATTGAAAAGTAGTACGGACAGCTGCTGGAAGTGGCAGTGACCATTTCTCCAAGCCGGCAGCTTTTGCTGGATGTCAGCATGGACTGAGGTGGTAAGCTAGAGTTACGCTTACGCCTGCCATCTTGGGAAAACTGCAGTTTAAAACAGCCGCGGTTTTTAACAGATAAGACACGTGGCCAGAAAAACATAAAGATTTACAGTAAAGTCAGACTTTGATGAAGAAAAACCTCTAAAGGTTTACAGTGTGTTTAAAAATATATGTAGGATTGAGAGAGAAAAAGAAACAGCATACTGATAAATAAATAGAGAAGCCGACTGTGGTGGTACAAGCTGGTAGGATTTGCTGCAGAGGCAGGCAGATTTCCACAGAGAAACCCTATCTCAGAGAAAAATAAATGAAAGTAAAGGAAATAGTATAATAATAATAGATAAATAAGCCACGTAAAGATGAAAAATACAGAGTCTGGATACTGTACACTATTGTGTTTTTCAGTTTTTTGATTGCTCAGGAAGGAACAACTGCTAAGGTACACTTGATTATAAATGCTGCTGAAGTAATTCAACTTATATCTTTTGAAAATGCTTTGACTTCAAAATTTAAGTATAAGGATATGCTACTTGGGAAAGGAGTTTTTGTTTATGTTTCTACAGAAAATGAAAAGCTGAGGATTCCTTCTAGGCTTCTGTGGTTTGATGAACCAAGACCCCCGGAAACAGTGGGCCAGGTGTTCCAACAATTAAAACATCTAAGATGATGCACCATTACAGACCCAGAAAATAAGGACTTATACAGGTTTCTGAGTTTTGTCATGATCCCCATGGTATGAACAGCGCCCCCTTCCAGCACGAAGCAGTTTGGAATGAGCTACGTCCTAATTCCCATCTTGTTTATAAATCTTTGTTTTCATTTAAATGGGATTGTTTATAATTGGTTAATGATCATAACCAATCTCTTTTTAATGGTAAAAAGGGGAATTATGGTATGGGTATGGTTTTTCATTTATTGACAAATTCAAGGTTTATTTTGTGATATGTGTATTTCTCCTTTTGATTAAGTATTGTGCTTATATTGATCTTTTAAAACATAAGGCATAATTAAATACAGATTATAGATAGTTACTTATAATAGTCAGAACTTATAGTTAGGTTAGTTAGGTTTTCTAGATATATATAGAGATGTATTTGAGACAGATAGATAGTCTTCAAACCTTTCAAAGACCTTCAGAAAATGGCATTTAAAATGGTTTAGGGTTTTTCTTGACAATGAGAAATGTCTGCTCCTGGCAGCACCAATTACGTCTAAGAGGAAGATGGGCATTGAAGAAACTCATTATGGAGTTTACTTTCAACATGGCAAGATTAGCCATTTGGGCAAAAAACTGCTCTTGCCTAGACTGTTTGACTGTTGCTGTATAAACTGGATATGCAGGACCCACAGGAAAGTAACTGTTGAACTCAAACAGTCCTTCAGGGTTCCTGCTTCATGGAAGAGTCTATGAGACTTTCTGCAAGACACAGAAAAATGACTGGCAAACTGTTGATGCAGATGGACAGTTTGAAATTTCTTGCTTTGCTGAGAAGTCTTCCAGACACATTGTGGCCTTATGGGATGAAGATGGATGCCCCAACGTTACAGAGGAACTTTAGGTGACTGTCAGGCAGTAAGATGTCTCTGTCAATCCTAGTGTTTATATATTATCCTTCTGTGGTCTTTGATAGAGTTGAAGGCAGATAGTTATAGTTATAGTTTTCCTTAGTTATGATAAAAGATAAGCTACATATAGGAATATAAGACTTTGGACTCACAAGAATGGGATAGATGATGCTTTCTTTAAATCTTGCTAAATGTTGATAGACAAAATATTGTAACTGTGTTCTTGCTTGATAACTGTTCTGTTATATATAATTTGACTATGTTAAAGTTAAGACCTTTCTTTTTATTTAAACAGAAAAGATGAGATGTTGGGGAAGTCCTGTGTATTTGCAATTCTTCATTGTCAGCCATTTTATTGCTATTTTCTTTTAACTAAATAACAGTAGTAAGTTTTCCCCTAGGCCTTTGGACTATCAAGTGTCAGTTCTTGGCTACTTTAACAATGTCAGGTATGAATTCCATCCCATGGAGTGGACCTTAAAACAAAATCTTTAAAAAGGGGTTTGCTGACTTCCAATATATTTGTGCTAATATCGCCTCAGTATATCTTGCAAGCAGTTTATTTTGGTAGGTTTCAGGGTTTGTAGTTGTGTGATGTTGATTACCTCTATCTTCCAGTAGCATGCAGAATGAATACCTTCTAACCCATGAATACTAGTTCATAGGGGTAAAGTTTCGGATTAGGCACCACCTCAGCTTTTTCTTGCATGAACAACATAAATATTTTCCTCAGAAATATAGCCTTGCCATCAGAGTATAGAGAGCAACCAATAACATTGGCAATAGCCTCTGATGTTTGTATGTGTGAGGGTCGTGGTCCTTGTGACAACATTGACTAAGGACTCAACAAGATGCAATCTATTCCTTGCTAGGCTGGGGACCACAGACTGAGTACTTCAAAGTTTTTCACTCTCTTCAGTTTAATCATGTCTTTTGATGTTGCTATCCTTTAGGTCTTGTTTATAAAGCTATTTCTATAAGATCAGTATTTATGCCTGGCATACAAATGGAATTTGGGTGCCCATCCAACAATGATAAATGCACTCTCAGCCTGGACTCTTAGGGGAGGGTCTAGGCCCTGCCCTGGATGAAATGACAGACTATGGACACCCCCATGGAGAGTCTCACCCTCCCTGGGGAAATGAGGGAGTACTATGGGTGGTGGGAGTGCATGGGAGGAGGGGAGGAAAAGGGAGAGGGACCTAGGATTGACATGTGAAGCTACCTTGTTTCTAATTTAAATTTATATTTAAAAATTAAAATTAAAAAAAGAAGTACTTACACAGCCCACTTGCTGGCCTTCTGGCTCTTAGAACTTTTTTCCTCTGCCTTCTATGCTGTTTCTTGAGTCATAGATGTGAGAACTGTGTTACAGAAATGTCTGTTAGGACTACACTCATCACGCCTGCCCCAGCACACTGGTCTTTGCAATATGTTCAGGTGTAGTTTTCAGGAATGATCTTCATTTGCTGTAGAGAGAAGTTCCTTTGATGAAGGGTGATAGCTATGTTTATCTGTGGAGATAAAGCTGGAGAGATGGCTCAGCATTTTAGAGCATTGGCTGCTCTCCCAGGTTCAATTTCCGGTAACCACTTGGCAGCTTACAACTTTCTGTAACTCCAGCTCCAGGGGATCTTACTCATACAGACATGCATGCAGGCAGGACACAAATGCACATAAAATAAAAATAAATACATTATTTCAAAAAATAATTAGAATATAATTAAGGAATTATTGGTCCAACTCTTCTAACGTTCATGATCTCACTAACGCTATTTAGTGGGCTAGGTTTCTAGTACCAGGCCTGATTTTCTTCCTGTGGAGTGAGCTTTAAGTCTACTTAGATAGCTGTTGATTGCCCTCAGCATGTGAGTACCGCTATTTCCTCTTCATGGTTATCTTGACATGCTGGTCATTGTGGTTAGTAGGTACCATATCTGGGTAGGACTATTAATTTCTTCTCTTCTGTGGCAGGTTACTTAGTACTTTCTGGTACTGTTGAGGCTAGAGTACAGGAACAAGGTTAGACATATCTCAAATAATCAGAGTTTTGTATCTTAAGTGTGCAGTGTCTTCAGCAACCTCTGAGATGACTCCAAGTTCAAAAGCATTAGTCTACATAGCTTTCTAAGTCAATTGCTTTACCATGAGCAAGCACTGGAAAGGAAGGTTTCTCATGACTGGGACTGAAGTTTTTTAAATCTAGTGTTGTAACTTTGTTTATGATGTGTGTGTATTGTATATAATTTTCAGGTAAGACAAACCAAAGAAATTTGTTGGTATTTGTCCCTTCTTTCTCTTCTATTTCTGTCTTGATCTCCCTTCCCTGTTAAAAGTTATATAACCTCCTCCCTGTTTTTTTTTTTTTGTTTCTTTCTTCGTATCACCTGTATTCTGATATTCTCCCCTCAAGCCTTGCCTATGGTCCCTTTATACTTTCTGTTTTCTGTGATTACTCCATGTTATGCAGACAGTTTTATCTAAAGATTTTTGAACTATAAACAGCAGAGATGAATATGTAGGTTTTTGTTTCTGGGACTGGATTATTTTACTGAATATAGTCTTTTCTAGATTCATTCACTTACCTTAAAATTTCATCATTCTTTACAGTTGAATAGCATTCCATCATGTATATTTATAATATTTTTATTATCCATTCATTTTTTGAAAGATATTTATATTATTTCAATTTGCTAAGTATTGAAAATATGCATAGTAGGTTAGAGTTTAAAGAGAAAAAACATCAAGAGAATAAACACTTAAGTAAAGACCAAAAAAACATAAACATAAGGCTGATGGAAATAACAAAGATAACCCTGGATTGAAAACAGAATTTAATGAAGAGATAGAAACATTGAAGAGAACTCAAGGTGATGGAAATACAGAATTAAAAAGCTCAATAACCCAGATAGAAAAACTTGAAAGGAAGCCCTACAAATAGAACCAATTGAGCAAAAGATAGAATTTCAAGGCTAGAAAATAAAATAGAAGTTCTGAACAAAATGATCAAAAAATATGAAAAAAAAGATCACATAAAAGGGATACGTGAAATTAACTAGCATATAGACAAGAAAAGCATCTAATACAGAGGATCTGAGCTTAAAAGTGATTTATCCTCCTACCCCTCACCCCGGTATGAAAGTCACATCAGCAAGGAAGAGTAATCATGAAATAGTTTCATCATATCACATGAACGAGTTAGCAAGCAGCAATACACTATTACGGTTACACATTGTTCCTTTAGTTAGGGCATTTGGATTTATTTTACATATTACGGTAAATATCAGAGGTTTTAAATGAACTCTTTTCAAAAAGGCAATATTTTGTGAACAAAGGCAAATGAGTCTGAATATTTGCGAATCATTTAAAACTGGAACACCAAAGAGTAACACTAAAATAATTTCATAAGATTTTTGGGTCAAAACATTGAGTGTTTTATCATCTTAAAAGGTAATGTACATTTAGAAGATGAAAAATTAAGTTTGGGGAAAATAGGCAATTAAAATAAAACATTATTTCTGAAGAAAAGAAGAAGTAAAAATATATCAGAGAAGTAGAAATATCTTTGATATATGTTATTGCTTTTGAATGCAATATAGCTGCTGAAAGGGATGAAGCATGAGTTTTCCAAGAATATTGGCCTATTTCTCAAATCCTTTGAGAATAAATCTTGTCTCATGAGAGAATATTGGTAAATTAAATGTTAAGTGATAATGTTTTTAAACATTCTAGAAGCGTTTCTCTAAAACAAACCAGTGAACAAACAACAAACTACATCCTTTGTTCTTCTTAACCCAGTAAGCCTTCTAGCTTCCACATGGCTATTTTCTTCAACCATAAAGATGAGAGCGTCGTATCAGAGATGGTGGGACAGGATATTGCAGCTGTCTGGTCCATGAATGTGTGAATACAAGAAGGCTCACAGGGAAATTTTAGATTTGTGAAAGCAAAGTATAATACACTTTTACTGCAGAATTATCTCAATATAGCAGAGAAAAACAACATGATATAAGAAAAACACACTGCTATTTTTAAAAATGTCAGAAATTGAATATCAATTTGTCTACTTTTTCAAGTGTTCTCACTCACAGATAAAGGAAGAAATTATGAGGTTACAGGTCCTTTCAATTTTAACTACTGAGATGAATGTTCAATTTAAAACTTTTTCCTATTGACAGATAATTCAAACTAAATGCTTTAATTGTCATTTAAAATGGAGTATTCATTGCCTTTCTTTATATAGATTATACACTTTAAAGTTGAATGACAAAGATTAAAAGGAACATAAATTCACTGTGTGATTGACGGTTAATCTATGGTTCAGACACACAAATCATCAGCCTTGCTTTGATTAATCTTATTCAATTCACTCAGGGCAGAATATGAGAGGAGGAGGTAAAGAAGAAGACAGAGGAGTAGGGAGAGGGAGGGACAGAGATAGAAGGGAAGGAGGGGGAGGAGGGGGAGGGGAAGGAGGAGGGGAAGAGTAAGAGGGCGGGAAAGGAGAATACAACTGCAGCAAATGCCTTCAAATAATAGCTGATTGTGTGACTATATAGAGATATATGCTAAAAGTTAGTGTTTTTCTCATTTCAGCCCTGTGTTAGTATATTTTTATGTGTGCAAGTAAAGCTAAGTTCTTCCCAAAAATCTAACACTCATTTTCAAGATTCTTCAAGACTGACTTGTTTGAGCTCTGTGTTGAAACAGCTGCAATGTCATGTTACTGTCTAAGGATTTCAATCAAGTTCACTGCCTCTGTCAGTTGAGGAAGTAAAAGGCCAGAAAAATTTCAAGTGCAGTTGGTATCAGTAGAGAACTGTAGAACATAGTCATCAGGAACAGACAGAACCAGTGTAAACTTGAGATTCCTGACAGAAAAACCAGTTTCACAATTTTGAGCCAAATTTGAAGTAAACTTTAATTAAATACTGGCCCAGAGAAGGGGAAAGGGACAACATCTCCTGAGCTACTTGGGAGACGGGAGAGGGGAGAGGGAGTTAGGAGAAAGAAGGGGAGTAAAGGAGGAGAGAGAAGGGCATGAGAGAGCAGGAAGATGGAGTCAGGGGAAGAATAGAGGAAAGCAAGAAAAAAGATACCATAATAGAGGGAGCCATTATAGGTTTAAAGAGAAATCTTGCACTAAGGAAATGTCCAAAGATCTACAAGGAGGACCCCAACTAACAATCTAAGCAATAGTGGAGAAACTACCTTAAATGCCCTTCACTGATAATGAGATTGATGACTACCTTATATGCCATCCTAGAGCCTTTATCCAGTAGCTGATGGAAGCAAAAGCAAACACCCACAGCTAAACACTGTGCTGAACCCTGGAATTCAGTTGCAGAGAGGGAAGAATGATGAGCAAAGGGGTCAAGAACAGGCTTGAAACAGCTGACCAGAACAAGGAGGAGGTCATGGACCCAGATTGATAGCTGGGAAACCAGCATAGGACTGTTCCAGACCCCCTGACTGTGGATATCAGTTTGGAGATCTGGTTAATCTATGGGGCCTCTGATAGTGGATCAGTATTTATTTCTAGTACACGAATGGACTTTGGGAACCCATTCTACATAAAGGGATATTCTCTTATCCTAGACACATGGGGGAGGGTCTAGGCCCTGCTTGAAATGATATGACAGACTTTGAAGATTCCCCCATGGAAAGCCTCTCCCTCCCTGGGGAGCTTGTTTCTAAATTAAAAAAGGAAATATGTATATATTGGCCCTGATGATAGGTTCTGGCCAGGACCATTCTGGGGTTCCCAGGAAATGGCAACAAGTCACATTTTGCAGAAGCTTAAAAACACAAAACCTTGAAAGGATGCATATTTCCCATGATGTCCAATCAGGTCCAGCATACATCCTGATGTTTCTTCCTGAACATGTATCTCTGCCCACATGTGATCAAGCACATACAGTGCAGATGGATCAAACAAATTAGCTTAGGGGTGTAAAAGCACCTGGTTTGCCTTTGCCCATAAACAACAGCCCCCAGCATTCCAGGAAGTTATCTGACTTTGGGTAAATGGGGTAAGTTTGGCCCTTGCAGTAGCATTTGAAGAAATTCTTGTATTAGCAGTAAGGAAATGCAAACATACAGTGGACACACAGAGAGAAAGTCTCTTTGTAAACCCAAGATGGGGAATGCAGATGATAAAACCCAGCTTCCTCCAGAGGACTGCAGGTTTTTGAAGAGTTTTCCTCTCCCAATTTAGGGTTGGCCAGCTTGAAGAATGATTCTAGGTATTTGGCCTTCATATATTGAGTAAAATGTCCTCATCTGGCTTGAACTGCAGGGGCCCTACTGGCAGCAGGAGAAGACCCAAAGACCTTTTTTTTAAGCTGTCATTTTTTTCCTCAGGACAGAGTTTTTAGAAAGAAACCAAACATCTTGAAAGTTCACCACTCTTGGTACCTAATCATGGACCCTCTGCTTCTCTGTCTGTCTATCAGGGAGTGCATCTAACTCCTAGTCTATCAGTAGGTTAGAAGTCCTGAACCATCTTTAACTGTCTTCCCAGTCCATCCTTGTATTTGTGACTAATACCATGTGGCTATCCTATCAGGTGAAATCATTGAGAATGTCTTAAAAGACAAGTAAATTCTACCACAAAAGTCTAAGACTATCACCAGATCTCAGCTAGAGCAAATATTTCTCTCCTTGGATGTAACCCTCTTACCTGATATGACTGCCAATGAGTTTGAATAATACATTACTTTTAAAAATTCTTGTTCTGGATTCCAGTGCCTGGTGATTGGCTGGGAACTGCAGAGCTTCCCATCCCGGGAGGAGCCAAGCACCCCAGATTCCAGGTCTTCTCTTCCACCAATGAGACCAAGAAACCAGCAGATCCAGGTAAGCAAGACCCCACATCCCGGGCTTGCCTTCCAGTTACTGGGGACTGCCATCCTGGTGGGAGCACCCCAGATCCCAAGTTTTCTCTTCCAGCAAAGGGACCAGGGGACCAGATGGGAGGCTAAGCACCCCAGATTCTTGGTCTTCTTCTCCACCCATAGGACCGGAACTAGGACAAGGAATAGAAGAACTACCAGCTTGTTGGACTTGATAGCACCCACCAAAAGGGAACTCTGGGACCCTAAGCACCAGACCAGTAAGGGGCTCTTTCTGCACCCACTAGAAGAAGAGATGTGAAAGAGACAATACAAAAACACACCCAGCAACAGAAAAACAAATATGACACCACCAGATTCTAGAGACTCCACACCAGCAAGACTCCAACATTCCAATGCAAATGAAGCAGAAGAGAATGCCATTAAAAACAACTTCATGAAAATGATAGAGGCCCTAAAAGATGATATAGGAAAATCCCTCAATGAAATGGAAGAAAAAAAACCAAAAAAATGCAAGAAATGGAAGAAAGAACAAACCAAAAAATTCATAAAATGCAACAAATGTACGAAAAGAAAATTGCAAGAAACAATTCAAAAAGTGCAAGGGTTGAAAACTGAAAGGCTGGAAATAGAAAAGCTGGACCAATGGTTAGGTACAACCAATACAAGCATTACCAACAGAATATAAGAGATGGAAGAGAGAATCTCAGGTGTTGAAGATACACAAGGAGAAATGGATTCATCAACCAAATAAAATCTTAAGTCCAATCAAATGGACCCAAGAAACAAGCAGGGGTAGCAATCCTAGTATCTAACAAATTAGACTTTAAAATAAAATCAATCAAAAGAGATGAAGGAGGTCATTACATACTCATCACAAGTGAAATCCACCAAGATGAAGTGTCTATCCTGAATATCTATGTGCCAAATACAAAGGCATCCACATTTGTAAAAGAAACATTACTAAAACTTAAATCACATGTAAAGCCCCACACACTTATAGTGGGAGATTTCAACACACCACTCTCAACACTAGACAGGAATACCAGACAGAAACTCAACAAAGAAGCAAAGGGTCTAATAGAAGTAATGACCCAACTGGGATTAACAGACATTTATAGAACATTTCATCCACATAAAAAAGAATACAACTTCTTCTCACCACCACATGGAACCTTCTCAAAAATCGACCACATACTTGGCAACATATCAAACCTCAGCAGTTACAAAAAAATCGGATTAACTCCATGCATCTTATCAGACCACCATGCATTAAAATTAGAATTCAACAACAACACAAATTACAGAAACCCTACAAACTCATGGAAATTGAATAATGCACAACTGCACCATTCCTGGGTCAAAGAAGAAATAAAAAAATAAATGAAAGACTTCCTAGAATTCAATGAGAATGAAGACACAACATACTCAAACCTATGGGACAATTTGAAAGCAGTGCTACGGGGGAAGTTCATAGCACTAAGTGCCCACATGAAGAAACTGGAGAATAGTTATAAATGAGAATTAACAGCACAGCTGAAATCTCTAGAACACAAAGAAACAAACTCCCTCCAGGAGGAGTAGATGCCAGGAAATAATCAAATTGAGGGCTGAAATCAATAAAGTAGAAACTAGGAAAACAATACAAAGAATCAATGCAACAAAGAGTTGGTTCTTTGAGAAAATCAACAAGACAGACAAACCTTTGTCCAAACTTATCAAACAGCAGAGCGTGAACATGCAAATTAACAAAATCAGAAATGAAAAGGGGGACATAGCAACGGACTCTGAGGAACTACAGAGAATCATCAGGTCATACTTTGAAAACCTGTACTCCACAAAATTCAAAAATTTAAAGGAAATGGACGACTTCCTGGATAGCTATCACTTGCCAAAATTAAATCAAGAACAGATAATCTATTTAAATAGACCTATAACCCCTATGGAAATAGAAGCAGTCATCAAAAGCCTCCCAACCAAAAAAAAGCCCTGGTCCAGATTGCCTTAGTGCAGAATTCTACCAGAAATTTAAGGAACAGATTATACGAATTCTTCTCAAAGTATTCCATGCAATAGAAGCAGAAGGGTCTTTGCCAAACTCTTTCTACGAGGCTTCAATAACCTTGATTCCCAAGCCACACAAAGACACACCTAAGAAAGAGAACTTCAGACTAATATCCCTCATGAACACTGATGCAAAAATACTCAATAAAATACTGGCAAATCGGATCCAAGAACATATCAAAACAATCATTCACCGTGATCAAGTAGGTTTCATCAAAGGGATGCAGGGATGGTTCAACATATGAAAATCCATCAATGTAATCCACCATATAAACAAGCTGAAAAACAAAAATCACATGAACATCTCACTAGATACTGAAAAAGCCTTTGACAAAATCCAACACCCCTTCATGATAAAGGTCTTGAAGAGATCTGGGATAACAGGAACTTACCTAAACATAATAAAAGCTATATACAGCAAACCAAGAGCCAACATCAAATTAAATGGACAGAAACTCAACGCAATTCCTCTAAAATCTGGAACAAGACAAGGCTGTTCACTCTCTCCATACCTTTTCAATATTGTACTTCAAGTTCTAGCCAGAGCCATTCGACAACAATAGGAGATCAAGGGAATACAAATTGGAAATGAAGAAGTCAAACTTTCACTATATGCAGATGATATGATAGTTTACATCAATGACCCAAAGAACTCTACCAGGGAATTCTTATAGCTGATTAACACCTTCAGCAAAGTGGCAGTGGCAGGCTACAAGATCAACCTAAGATGCCCCTCACCCGAAGTGTGGATAGAGAAATTGTGGTACATTTACACAATGGAGTACTATTCAGCAGAAAAAAATGAAATCCTGAAATTTGCAGGCAAATGGATGGCACAAAAGAAACCATCCTGAGCAAGGTAACCCAGTCACAAAAAGAGAAACATGGCGTGTACTCTCTCATATATGGATTTTAGACATAGATCTGGGGAGTGCCAGCCTACAATCCAATGGCCAGAGAATCTGGGAAATAGAACCTTCATTCAGTTGCTGATGGAAGAAGAGGCAGACTCCCATGGCTAATCACTGAGCTGAACTCTAGAAATCCAGTAACAGAGAGGGAGGACTGATGACCAAAGGCATTAAGACTGGGCTGATTTAACCCCCAGAAACAGCTAACCTGAAAACTGTTAGCTCTTGAATCCCAGGCTGATGCCTGGGAATCCAGCATGGGACTGATCAAGATCCCCTGAATGAGGGTGTCAGTGAGGAAGCCTAGGTAATCTATTGAGCCTTGGGTAGTAGATCAATATTTATCCTGGGTATACAAATGGACTTTGGACTCCCATCCAACAATGAGAGATGCACTCTCACCCTGAACTCTTGGTGGAGGGTCTAGGCTCTGCCCTGGATGAAATGACAGACTATGGACACCCCCATGGAGGGCCTCACCCTCCCTGGGGAAATGAGGGGATATTGGGGAGGTTAGTGGGAGGCCTCGGGAGGACGGGAGGGAAATGGTGAGGGACCTGGAATTGACATGTGAAACAACCTTGTTTCTAATTTAAATTTAAATTTAAAAATAAAAAAATTATTTTTCTGTTGCCATAAAAACATCTTGCAGCTATTACCAAAAGGAACCTTGTACTTGGTATAACTTAAATTTGTGTTTGAGCCATGGGTCTTTGTATTCAGCCCCAGAATATCTCCTATCTTCTTCAAAAGTGAGCTTGTATATCGACATGGGCTTGGTAGAGTAAGTATAGGCTCCAGAGAGAAGAACTGACATCATCTGTGGTAAAGGAAATAGACAGGATATGAAATTATAAAGGGTTCCTTTATTTACTTCCTTTTTTATTACTGGTTTCCTTTGCATTTTCTCAAATGTCAACACAATGAAAGCAGAATTTCTCAGTCTTGCAGTATGTACATAACGGTTGTAGTATGGGCTACTCCATTCCAAACTAAACCCACCTCTCTTTTTCCTAGGAAGTAAATGACAAATATTTTCAATTTCAATATACCAAATGTTCTCATGGTGCATTCTGGTAAACACTCACTTGAGGGGCTCTTTGTTTGTCTGTCTGTTTGTTTTGTTTTTGTTATTTGTTTTCTATTCACCTTCAAATCGTAGGCTCTGGTTCCCAAGCAAAGATTATCTTAAAACAATATATGTGTCTGTCTTACTGATACATTCCTGATTTCTCTCCCCCACAACCCACCCATATTTTCAAGAAGTTTTTGCCTTAACCATACATTAAAGCTTACTCTTCATTCAGGAATTAGATGTAGAAAGCTGAAAGGTATTTTCTGTCCCACAGATGGAAAATTTCCTCTCTGAAATAAAGCGAAGATGTGACAGACTGGGCTGAAAATTTGCACCAGTGTGGAGCAATCATGATGGAGTCACTGCTGCTGTGTTTCCTCTTGTTTTATCTGCATCATCATTTTTCTAACCTCACTTCCTTCTTCCTCCCACATTTCCTTTTTCCATCTCTTCATGTGTTCTTCCTCCCTGCCTTTCTCTTCCCTTTCAACCTCTTTCTTTACTTTTGTCTTTTGTCCTCCTGTTTCCCCACCCATCAACTTTCAGTGTCCCCTCCCTCCTCTTCTGCATTCCAATTGACTCCAAGCTTCCCCAGTCTGTTTTTTTAAAAGAGGAGAATGATTAGAATTGCTTAACTACAGTCCTGTTGACTACAGTATTTTCTGTAAGTTAATATCCACTGAAGGTGACAACTGGTTTTGTTTTCATCTTCTTTTTCTTTCCCTTAGAAATATAAATTGCAGCATGATTATTTCACAGATGGAGCACTGTGAGATGGAGATTAGAAAGTAGAAATAGGATTTAGGATGTCATAACACCCAAAGGCTCTCACACCATTTTCTATAATGTTTTCATTATTATATTCCTAAGTATATTTTGGTATAAAATCCCTGAATTTGCAGTTATCCATTTCATAATGTTTCCTCCTGGGTCTAGATGTGTGGTTTTTTTCTTAGCTCCAGGCAACTGCTGCATTTTCTGGAGCATAATGATACATATTCTTTCCTATTTTTTTTCTTGTTGCTTTTTTATGTTTGTAGTCTAATGTTCATTCCAACTTTTTCTGGTATTTAATAAATTCAACATTTTCTTGCTCTCTGTTTCTCTCACTCACACTCACACACACACACACACACACACACCTTCTTTCATAGGCTAAATCTGTTTTAAAAAACTAAAAATAGTCCTATATATCAAATGTCTTTTCATCAGATGTTGCAAAATGATGGAATTGTGCTAGAACACATGTTATAAGTCTTTTGTAAAAGCCTCATTTAAATCATGACTGTTAACTATGAACACAAACCAACAATCAGAGAGTACAGAGGATGGATGACTACCGAATGAATGAGCTGAGTCTGGATGAGTGGCTTATGTGTGCTTGCCAATATTTGGGTCTCCACATGTCTATTAAATGCCAGGGAGAATTCCTCAGCTAGATTTGCAAATGTAGAGGGCAGATTCAGTAGACTTGCATTTCCAAATATGCTTTAATACCTTCTTGGTGTATCTTAGAGATGCAGTCTGAGAAACCAAACACTATCTTTAGAGGGCTACAGCCAACACTCCAACTGTGGCATAGGGTTAGCCAGTCAGGTTTTCTCACATGCCTGGTTTCAGATCTTTCAGTAAATATACCTCACCATTCTAACAGTAACCCTTTGACAATGTCTTAGTGATATTCCTGCTCTCTTCTTTTAAGGAAAAATGATAGCTTTCCTTGAATGCAAGTCTGTTGATATTATGCTAAAAGTCTCCTCAAACCCTTTCAACTATTTATTAGGCAACTCATTGTTATCTTGAGATATTTGTCATCTACAAAAAATACATACTTGACATTTATAGCCACTAAAATTGTTATCATGGGCCCTGAAAACCTGGAATCTAGAGAACTGAAGTTTAGTTATGTTATGATGAAATAAAAACCCAGTTGTTATAAATAAATTACAGAAGTATCACTAATGATCATTTGAAGTATAGTAACTAATGCACAATTTCATTAGAATAAAAGTGGCACCTACTATACAATGAGCTATATTTTTGAATGAGCTATGAGCTTGTTGTTACATTATAACATTTTAGAGACAAAGCAACATGCTTAACGCTACTTGGTTCTGGGTATATCAGAGGCTGAGAAGATTTATATGACTTCTTTAAAAGCATCCTCTTTGTGCTAGATGTGGTAACATATATCTTTAATCCCAGCACTCCAGAGGTAGAGGCAGACAGAACTATGTGAGTTTGAGGTCAGTCTGGTCTGCAGAGTGAGTTTATAAGTCATCCAGAACTGAATAGTGAAATGCTATCTCAAAAATACAGTATCCTATTAGAAACCCCATAATTGATGTCCCTAAAAGCAGACATACATTTTAATTGATTCCTAAAACACTTAGTAGGTTCAAATAATAGCGTGTTCTCTTGTGCAGAGATTGGGTTGATTCATCAGGAATGAGGAGGGTTCTTCATGATGGCTCAGCTTAATCTCTGACTTTTCAATACACTTCTAGTGATACCAGAAATATTCCCTATGTCAGCAGTGTTAAACCTACGAGCTGCGAACCCTTGACAAACCACTATCTCCAAAAACATTTACATTATGATTCATAACAATAGCAAAATTACAGTTATGAAGTAGCAATGAAAATAATTTTATGGTCGGGGGTCATTGCAACACAAGAAACTGTATTTAAGGGTCGCAGCATTAGAAAGGCTGAAAACCACTGCTCTGTTCTATAAGCATGGTCCTGTTTGTGACAGAGATTGTTATAATCACATATATTTGCTACCTTGTGAAGAATTACAAGTTCTGATACTCTGTTTCTCCAGAATGGCATTATTTCTTCAGTTATTACTGTATATAGAATTCCATCTGCTTTATGGTGTTGATACAAAGTCAAATCTGAGAAAGGAATGATGATAATATCAATGGAACTTTAAATTATGTTAATTTAAATTAGTTATTCTAGGAAATAGATATGGGGATTTATTTTTTGTGGAACTAGATGTCAAAAGGGAGGTCATTAGCCTTACCAGTGATTCTGTTGTAGTGTATAAATTTGAGCATCTGGGATGGGTATAGAAACTAATCCTGGACTAATTAATGGCTGAAAGAGTTGAGATAAGCTACTCTAAGAGAATGTGGAGATGAAAATACTCATTAAATCAAGCAGAGACAAGGATGAGGTGATTTCATAAATGTCTTGCACAAACATATCTGAAGTGTGACATTACTATGTGTCCTAAAGACCTCTTTCTCAAGGCATTGAAAATGTATCATGAAAGGAAGCAATTGCATTCTTTTTTTCTTTTTTTTGACTTTTTGAGACAGAGTTTCTCCATGTAGCTTTGTAGACCAGACTGTTCTCGAACTCACATAGATCCACCTGCCTCTGCCTCCTGAGTGTTGGGATTAAAGGCATGCACCACCAGTGGCCGGCAGCAATTGTACTTAAAAAAAAAAACAGAATTAATGAGGGATGGTGAATGCATGAAAGACAGGTTATGACAGTATTTGAGCTCCATTTTTCCCTTTGTAAAATATATATGAAACTTACATATGCTATAAAATTTGTAAGCCATTCTTTTTTGTATGTAAGTATTTTATTCTATAGATCTACTACTAAATATTATCACATTATATAGAATAGAGTAATAAGCTATCTTTAACTCCACCGTGATGTAATTAAATGATATAAATAAACTTAATGGACTGTTGATTTTGAAGCATCATTTCTAAACTGAAAATGTTCTATTCCAAAGCAAAAGACATCTGCCATAGTTGCAGTGCAGTATTTAGGTGTTTTGCTTAAGGTAGCTTTGTGTTCATCTATGATCTTTGAAGATTGTAGAGATATTTTCTAAGCAAACAAATGTAAGAAAAGTGAAATTTCAATGAAATTGAGAACAGAAGTACATAAAGAATTCAATTTTAATGCCAGCTGCACCAACATAAAACACAAGGGCAGCATGTTCAAAAGATGTGAGCATTATAATTCATGTAACTGATTGTTTGTTTATTATAACTACAAGAAATCCTGAGCTTTTGACAAGGAAGAAGAGAATCAATAGCTATTGGTTCCAAGATCACATTTCCCCTGTAATTTCAAAACTAGAAAGATGCAGGCAGTGCGCTTGGTGTGACAACAAAGAGAATAATCATCAGGCAATCACTTCTCTCATAACAATTGCCAAATTCAGGTATTATGTAAGTGGCTGTGATCAATGGAACACAATTGTTAGTCTTAAAAGTATTGCTCTCACAGAGGTTTGTGGTGCCAAATGGCACACTAGAAGTGGGCTACAAGAGACTAAAGCACACATCTCAGGCTTGTTTATGGACCCACAGACTTCTTCCATACTTCCTGTCCCCAAGAGGAAGAATCAGTTCTCACTTAAAGTGTTGCAGTCATATGTTATAACAGTAGCTTTCTCATACTTCTTCATAAGGACAAGACACAGTTTCAGCTGAAGTCAGCATTAAATACTGATGGATATTGGCTCCTTACCTTTCATCCATTTCAATCACTGGCCCATCTGGATGACTTATAAACTGTGTCATGAATCACAAACTAAAAGAACATTGTGTCATATACATACTACATGGAGTACACTGTTATTAAGCAGTGTAACTAAATACAACATTTTATTGTTTTATATTATACATTGAAAGTAAGATGACAGAGAGACAGAAACACAGAGAAAGAGTAAGAAACATAGCTACAAAGACAGAGATAGATGTATATATAAAACTGGATAGCTAGACATATATATATGTATGTATGTATATATGCATATCTATATACACACTTATGGACATGTTTGTGTGTGTGTGCTGATATATCATTTATGATCGAATAAAGCTTGCCCGAAGGATCAGAATACAAAGCAAGTCACAGGCATGGAAGCTGGGCAGTGGTAGCACACACCTTTAATCCTCAATCCACCCAGGGCTACATGAGAGTGAATCAGTCTAAAAGAGAAACAGAGGTCTTGCCTTTAATTCCAGCACTAGAGAGCTATATAACAAAGAAGCAAAAGGTCTCATGTGAGATTCAATTTCCAGTCACAGGGAAGGCAGGATCTCCATTTTAGTCTTGGTAGAGGTGAGAGCTACTGGCTGGCTGCTTTGCTTATTTGATCTTCAGCTTGAACCCCAGTATCTGTCTCTGGGTTTATATCATTTGTGCTACATATATGCATATGTATGTATATATGCTTATAAAACAAGAGAGAAATAAAGACAGAGACACAACTGTTGTTGTTGTGGAATACTATTTTAAGGTGTGTTGTAGCATCTTGTTTCTCCAGTGGACTTGCAGTGGTGGCCACATCCTAGGAGCATGGCTTCAGGCGTGCAGACCTGACCCCTTATAAGGAAGAGGAGGGTTGACTCACTCTCTTTGGTAGAAGTCGGAACTCCAGAAGGGCGGAGATTACATCATCAGAAGCAGAAAGATCACAGCAGTTATTTACTATTAATTTTGTGTTTCCCTAATAAATATCTGTTTATCATTTATCTTGGGTCTTGTGGACTCATTTAAACCCAGTCTTCAATGGATGACTTTTGTTCATGTTGTGGAATATTTGTTTTAATGATGCAAAGATGTGTTGCATTCTTTTATGTTCCATTTGTTTAACTCCATTAAGTTGTGCTACTTTGCCTGTCTAAAATACCTGATTTATCTAACAGAGAGCTGGATGGTCAATAGCTGACAGGAGAAAGTATACATGGGGATGGCAGGCAGAGAAAATAAATAGAAAGAGAAAAAGAAAGGAGAATATGGAGGATCGAGAAAAGAAGGGGTCAGATACGCAGCCCCACAACCAGACATGGAATAAGATGGAAAGAGAAGGTCAACAGAAATAGAAAAAGGTGGAAGCCCAGAGGGAAAAGGTAGACAGGATAATTTAAGCTAAGAAAAGCTAGGTCAGTAGGATAATTAAAGCTAAGAAAAACTAAGGCCGGTCATTCATGAGAAAGAAAAAGACTCTGTGTGATTTATTTGGGAGCCGAGTGGCAGGCCCCCAAAGAACAAAAGAGCAAAGACCAATCAACTACAGTTGTGCTCCTAGCGAAGTGTACCTGTTTCTGCATCTAGTAAGAAGACTGGTTGGTACCTTCCCTTATCCAGTATAATTTGATTTGTTTTCAGTTTTATTTATTTTTTTTCCTTTTTTGTGTTTCAGGTTCTTTTCCTTGGTGAAGTGAACAAAATATTTGTTTTTGAAAGATTAACTTTTAGCCCTTTCAAAGTACTAATTCAGGGGCTTTACTTTTTCTACTAACTGTCTTAACCATAGTAAAGTTGAAAATCAGCAATGCAGATACAATTCACGCTTGAGAAATTATGCCGTATACATGAGCTCAGTAATGTTTTTTAATGGAATCATGGAAAGCTAGTAATTTCTTAACTAATTTTAGTGAAAACTGACCTATATCCTTTTACTGTCATACTCTTGTTCTTCAGTGTCACTGGGAATCACCAAGTGCCAACATCTAAGCAGTGACTCTAAGCTCTAGGCATCTCATCTTACAAAGTTCCAGTTGGGGCTGTGCAGAATCTTGCCTCCTTTACCAGTGATCAAGGAAGATTTTTCCATCTGTTTTTCAGGCTATCTCAGCCTTTGTTTCCTCAATGTTCTCAAGATGTGGGACCTCACAGATACCTGGATTAGTTAACTAATAGACCATCATGATGGTTATCAGGTTAGATTCAGAAGATGTTGAGTTGTGTCATAATTTGGAATATAGCCACCTTAGAAGACTGTGCCACTATGCAGTTCCCAGGAGCTCTCTTTTCAGTTGACCATTCTGGTTACTGATTTGGTCATGTTTTTCTGAAGGGCAACTGTTCTTGCCTTCCTTGGATCAATTAGATACTATAACTTCACACTAATATGTTAAAAAACATCATGAAAATTAGGACTCCAATTTAATAATACAATTCAATTATTCTATTACCTTCTAAAGTTCACTAGTAGAGTAGTATTTTATGGTATGTATTAGAAATAACTTTCTTTAAGTAGAATGAGAAAATAATTTGCAATAGGGCATTGAAAATTCATTTACTTTATAATGTAATGTTTATGAGTGTCTCATCTTTCACTTTTATAAAAGGGAAAACATTGTGATCCTGTTGGATGTCCTATGGTGGTGGTGATGGTGGTGGTGGTGTGTGTGTGTGTATAAAATTTATTAACTCACCTTATACTGAAATAGTATCACGTTGTCTCACACCTGAGAGACTGAAAAAGGCAAGCAAGAAAAATGGATCTTTTATTGGGACAGCTAACAGAATTCACCCCCCACATTTGGGGTCAGTATTACCACATTAGTCATATCAATCAGGTTATTTCAGTTGGATATCTCTACTCACCTGATTCTAATTTGTGGCTAATTGACATAAAAATCAACTCTCACAAACCTGTTTTGGTTTGGAAACTTCTACAAATTTTTATTCTTACAGTTAATTGTGTTATAATCTTTTTTTTAAAAAAAAGATTTGTTTAGCATGTATACAGTGTCCCATGGCATGTTTGCCTGCATGCCAGAAGAGGACACCAGATCTCATTATATATGGTTATAAGCCACCATGTGGTTGCTGGGAATTGAACTCACAACATCTGTGAGAGCAACCAGTGCTCTTAAGCTATAAACCATCTTTCCAGTCCGTAATAGTGTTAATCTTAAGAGTTTTTTCTGTAAACATTTAGCAGAATGTAATCATCTCTCTTATGGATATAAGTTTAGATAAGTGTGTCTGCACTGCAGAAATTTCACACTCAGATTAAAAAAATATTACAGACAGTTGGCTTATGTGATCAGTTTATCTACCATAAGTTTTGTTATTTTACTGTAATAGACCTTGACACTTATGTCACACTGGAAAATACAATAGTCATCAAGATTTGTGATTACTGCTCTAATAACCTCTTAAGGCTTGTGACAAAGCTGACACTCAGAATGAACTGAGAGGTTATGAGTGCTCTCTGTAAATCACAGCCCTTACTTTTCTGTTCATGACAACTTGAATATGGATTTACAGATGAGGACAATTAGCTGTGTATCCTTAAAGTTCATTTTATGAAAATGTATATGCAGTTATCTCCAGGTCCCAGTAAAAGACAATAATCTACACAGCCATTCATTATCTGTGTTTCAATATCAGTTATCTTCCCTTACTGTTGAATACACTTCATCTTCTAAAATAGTCTCATGGGCATCTCCTTATTTCTTATGTAATCCTAGAGTAAAGTAAAAATGTGAGAAGCTACTAGCTTCAAATTGCAATCTTCAATTAATAAAGGTGATTGTTAGGTATGTGTGTGACTAACACACATATACAATGCAGACATACTAGATAGGGAGATGAAAATCAGGGTCTTATACAAACATAAGAGTTCTCATGTGATATAGTTCAGTGATATACAGTTCTAGATTTGCTTTGTATGTGTATACATGTATGTGGTATGGGACATCTGTCAAGGGCAGAGGACAAATTATGGGGGAGTCTGTTCTCTTTTTCATTCAGATGGGCCCTGGCAATAGAACTCAAGTCATTAGTCTTGGTCTTCTGTCATTATCAATAATTTTTCATAACTGTTTTATAAGGATGGAGTAAGGAATGCTCCCACAGCTTTCTGCTTAGCACTTGGGAAGCAGAGTTAGGTGGATCTCTGTGAGTCTGAGGCCAGCTTGGTCCACAAAATGAGTTCTAGGCCAGTCAGAGCTATACAGTAAGGCCACGCCTCAATAAAATAAAAATATAAGGATGATATATATGTCATACATATATATCATGGTGTGCTTTTAAATATAGTGCTTTCATGAGTAAATTTTTATATATCAGGCTATTAAAGTATTGCATAGTGTGTATTAATAGGATTTCATAGATGTGTGGGTAAAGGGGTCAAACTAGGAGTTCCATCAATAGACTGTTCCTCTTTTTCAAAGGCTGATCAGAGGGAGAACTGAACCAATTAATCTAGACTGTATAGAAAACAAATCTTTGATGGAGAAGTTATTTGAATCCCCTAGACACAGGAAAGGTAATTTGCATATTCCATTTATAAATTCATGTAATTAATTGTGAAAAACAAACATGTTAGACAAATCACACATTATTATAAATTCCGAAATTTTGTTCTGTTTACAATTAAACATTTTTTCCAGAAGAAATATTGATGCCAACCACTAATAGTTCTTAATTTAAAATACAATCAAGGAGTTTTAAATTTTACTTCAGAGGGAAAAATGTTGGCATAATTTCACAAAAGGAAGGACTTCTACATGTGACCATCTACATGGGCCAGCGGGGTGCTGCATTGTACACAACAAGATGCATAGAGAAGAACAAACATTCAGAAGTTCACTACAGGGAAGCTTCCTATGTGGGGGGAAGAAGCATGTGGTTCCTGGAGACTGCAGGGAAGCGGGAATGCAGAGTTGCTCACCAGTGGGCATATGGTTCTCTTATTCAAGATGAGTATATTCTAGAGTTCTGTTTTCCATCATTATACCTAAAAATTAAAAGAAATCTCAGGCATTTTTATTTCAATGGAAATATAAATATGTAAAATCTTAAAGTCTAAAAGAAAATATTATAAAAGAAGTATTGTGAAGATATTAGTCATATATAAGGCAAATTATTTAAGAACATAAAGAAAATATGAGTATCTTCAAATAACAGTCCATTGATAAGCTTATTAAATGTCACTCACTGATGTTTATTTTATCAAGAACAACTTGGCTACACTAATACCCTAGATACTATTATTCATCTTAATTATAGATCACAAAATCCTAATTTCTTAAAGATAATCTTGGAAACACACCTTCACTTCATACATCTTTGAAAATTTGTAGGAGTGAAATGTTCCTTTGGATGTTTGAAATGATACTTATGAAATCTGCTTTCTCTGTCCCTGCATGTGACCTCCACAGCAATGTGTATGCTAATGTCCAACCATCAGCTAGCGTGAAAATGATTTACATGACTTAAAACTAACTTTACTACTTCAAATCATTTTTTTCTTTTGGCTACACTTGCAAGCAAAAGGCTCCTAGTTAGTTAAGCTCCCTATTTTAAACACAAAGGAAGCTAGTTTTCTTTCTGTACACTCTTCTCTATTTTCTACTCCGAATATTTCCCCTTCTTTGTTGGAATTCTTTAGAAGGAAGCAAAAATCGGCTTTTCTGGGAAACGTTCTTAGACAGCTGTGAATCCCCTAGAGTGTTTTGTTTTTTTCATGTTGCTATTATTCCTACTGTCCTTTTGTATGAGTCTAATTGAGCTTCCAGATGCAAAGTCAATGAGTTTTGTCATGCTCCTAACATTTAGTAAAACTAATGGTCATTTAATAATTTTATCTTCAAACTTATTAGTGAACAAGTAGTAATGGATATAACATAATAATCATTAAAGAGAGGAAAGGCATCCTGACAGAGGTGTGGGATGGGATTTTCATTATGTAACTGCGTAGACAGAGTCACTTTCAACATGTAGGCACAATGAAAAGTTCCAGAAATGGCTCTCCTTAAACCTTTACCAGGAACCTTCATGTCCTGTCAAGTTGGCAATATAGGAGTTTACTGTAAAACAAACAGTATTTACAGTGGAGTTACCTGGAGTTTCCCTATTTCTTGCTTAATTTCCACTAACAATACTTTTTCTCAAAATGCCACTTTCACCATTTTATTCCAGTTGAAAATTTTGAAATATATCATGTTTTGGAAAGATTAATTTAGATCTCATTAATTGTAGACACAAACTTCATTCTGGCTTCATCAATTCCCTGTAGTCCACCTGTATACAAAGAGTGACTTTCTGTTTTCTGACCATTTTCTGTACATCAACATCAAAATCTCAGGCATATATTTTGTAACCTTTAGCTTAGACACTTTTACTTGTTTGTTTTCCCACAGCCTTTTTTTAACTTGCAAGTTATTTTGACTCTCATTACATAATGAATTTTAAGACCAATTACCACACATGTATGACAAAGTATTCATAATATTTTTAAATTTTACACACATATGTATACATGAGTGTGAAGGAGGGAGTTATGGAGGGAGAGAAAGAGAGATTCCTTTCTTTACACAGTTTTGGATCTAGGTACGTATACACAATGGAATATCACTCAGCTGTAATCAAAACTGAAATCATGAAGTTTTCAAGTAAATAGAGTAATGGAAAAAATTATACTGAGTGAGGTCCCCAAAATAAAATGCTGTATGTTCTGTCTCACATATAGGTTCTAGCTTTGTGTGTGTCTGTGTGTGTGTGTGTGTGTGTGTGTGTGTGTGTGTTTGTGATTGGAGTGCATATCAGAACCCAGAAACTAGAAACAGGACATGAGGATATATTTAGAGAGCTTGGATAGTAGAATGTGGGTAAAATGAAAATAGAGAGAGGGGATACTAAAAACAGAAAGGTTCCAACAGGCAGTGGAGTAACCAGAAGACAGAAAGTGTTAACAAAAATATTGTGCTTGAAAAGCTACATATGGACTCATTGATTTACAGTTGATGTAAAGAAACATAATGTAAGATAGTACAATGTACTTTATATGGAAGAATAGGAAATGAAGAAGTACTAGGAACTAACGTTTCAAGTGGGAATAGTGTAAAAGGGGGGCTAGTGGGGTGTGAACAAAAACTATTGATATATTAAGGAGCCTCATAAAACTCCACTGGTTTGTAGATTAATCAAAATGTAAGGAAAATAAAAAGAATTTCAAAGAGAGATATTTCCACTGTTGAACAATTATATGTCACTTCCCTATAAGTTATTGGCTGGGGGGTCTGAGAGGCTCCCAAAACAACACATTGCTTGTGGTTACCCACAATAACTAGCTGATGAGAATCTATTGCTAAGGATAAAGCACACTTTAGTTGTAGAAATCAAGACAGACTGACCAGAAACACTCCTCCCTGCTGTCTAGCTTTCACAGTTCTGGAAGATGCAACTCAGGCTTCTGCAGTAGAAAAGACATCAATGGTCTTACCTTACCGAGAACAATGTGTGTGCTACATCTACATTATAGACCTGCTGGGTCAAAAATGTGCCAGTTGATGTAATAGTGGTAGGACTTTTTGCAGGGCTAACTAACTGTTCTCTTGTGTGGACTTGAGGCATGCTCCACATGAGGGAATTTATGCCAGTTACTGTGAACATAGACAGAACCCATGGCAATGACTATCACAGACTCTGGGTGCAATGGACACCTATTGATGTTTTACTAAACAACCATGTTGTCAGACTGTTGCTAAATATTTACTATCATGGTCATATATTTGTGCTCTCAACTTGATCAAAAAACTTCTTATTGCATGAGTAGTGATTAATTCATAGACCTTAAACTGTTCAAAATACTGTGAATTAACTGTGTTAAATCATAGATGGGGCATCTAGATCAGCACCCTATTCACAGTGTTCAAAGGGCATAGTGCAAGAGAAGACAGGAAGAATGTAAGTGCTGAAGAATGGGAAGAAGTGCTGTGAAATGCTGTGAAATGAGCATGGGTGTTGCTCACAGAAATTCACAGTAGGAATTGCTGCTTGCACTAGAGCTGGGCGAGATTATACAGGAGGGTCTGTCTAGGCCCCACTATCTAATGAAGGAGCTATTGCCATTAAGCGTGTTCTGGGGGAGGGAAAGTCATTTGTCACTTTTCTTTCAGGGATGACCACTGGTGGATTGTCCATTCCACAGTGGATCACCTTATACTGAGGTGCATAAGAAAAGCCATAATTGAACTCAGTGAGTAATCAAAAAAAATCAAGGATATGAAGTTGAGAGGGAGATATGTTGGGAGGTGAATGGAGGGTATCAAAGAGAAGGACTAGGGGCAGATATGACCAAAATTCAATGAATATAGGTTTGAAAATTTCAGTAATAGAGTTAAAATTTAAAAATACTAGAAAAATAGGCAAGGGGTTTCAAGCAGCAGTTTGAGTAGAAAAAGGGTCTGGTGATGAAGAATTTAGAAGCAGATTTGCCTACCTTCAACCTGTCTCCCTACTGAACAATCTGCAGATGTAAAATGTCAGAGGAAGACGTTTCACGAGTAGTTTCCTAACATTGCATCTGGATGTGTCTTAGCAGTACTCCCAGTGGAAAGGGTCTTTGTACAGCAAGGTAGCTGCTCAAATACCAATACCAGTAACCCTCACATATCTGACTTAGTATTTCTTGGACCTTATCAAGCCAGTGGATGCTGCTGATTTGATTTCTCTGGCCCATTATATAACAATTAATTGACACCTTTTCTTTTTTCAAGACACATTTTTATAAGGCAAATTAACTCTAGTTTACTTTAGCTTGGCTTTCTTTGTAAGTGTGCCCCTCAGGGTTGCTCGAACATCATAAACTGCAGCTTGATGTTTATTGCTGTCAAGTTTAGGGAGAAATTGCTGGTTCCTTAAATACATCATTTTATACCTTGACTTTCTCTCCTGGAGCTCCAATCGCACATAAGGTCAGCTGCTCGACAGCTGCCCTCTGTCTAACACAGCTTCCCTTTTCTTCTGTCTCTGGATTGATTTTTTTGGGCTTCAATTTGAAAGTGTATAATGACTCATTCTCCAGTGTCAGATTTACTCTGATGCTTCTCAGTAGAATCAGCTTACTTATGTCTATACAATTTTTAGTACGTGAATTCCTCCTTACTTGATTTTAAAGTTTCCATTTCCTTCAAGAATAAGTCATTGCCTACTAAACTATATGTTGAACATATCCATGTGGATTAGTTTGTGCTTATGCATTCAAGCATTGTCTTTTCTTTTAACTATATGCCACATTCTTCTGATTTTTATCTTTGGGATAGAGTCTTCTCCTCAATCTTTACATACATTTATGGCATTGTTTATAAATATAGCTAATAAAATATATTATGTATGATATAATGATTAATGAAAATTCTAATGCCTAAAATAAAGTGCAATGTATTGAAGTTTGATGTGAATTGGTTTTATTCATTTTTTAAAATCTGTAAGTGCTATTTCCGATGTGGCTCTTCAGTGAGAACATCAAAATTCAGAGTTCTTTTGACACTGTGAAGCTGAGGTATTAACACAGTTAGCCCTTCTGTGGCTGCATCCGGTAGAAAAAATAAAAAGCAGTTTGGGGACAAGGTCACTGAAAAAAGTCTAAGTACGGTATGATGTAAAGAAGGTTCACATAAAAGGAACATAAGTGTGGTGATTGGAATTAAAATGACCTTCATAGGCTCATGTATTTGCATACATGGTCTCCTGTTGGTAAACTGTTGGAAATATCAAGCGGTATGGTCTTGATGGAGTAGGTGTGGCTGTGATGAGTGAGTTGTATCACTGGAGATGGGCTCTGGTGTTTCAAAAGCCCATACCAGGCCCAGTGTCTCTCTGTCTCTCTGCTGACTGTGGATCATATTCTAAAGCTCTCAGGTACTGAAACAATAGAAAGACTGTCTGCTTCCTGCCACGATGACAATGTCCTAACCCTCTGAATTTCTAAGCAAGCCCCCATTTTAATGCTTTCTCTTATAAGGTTTGCCTGGATCATGGCGTCTCTTCGTAGAAATAGAACAGAAACCAAGACAATAACCAAATGATGATTTTAAAACAAGGAAACAGACAAATGCCACAAGACCCACTCTAATATAAGAATAGTTAAACAGGGCTGAAGTCAGTAGGTAAAAAATGGGAGATAAACATTTTCTCTTGGTATTTTGTAGAAAACAAGCAATGGGGGATGATATATATTATAATATATGTGATAACATATATAGAATCATCAGGCCATATGGAGAGTCAGAGAAAAATAGTATAGCCCTGAGTCCGAGGACTATAAACTTAGACAGAATGTCTGTAATATCTATATTGAGCGACCCTAATTTGTGTTTTTTTTATGTCAAAGTCCAAATTTAACCCACATTATGATGTCTAGTTAGCTTTTTTGGGTCTTTTTTTTTTACTTAAATTAGAAAAAAAATCTATCGTTCCCAGTTCTCTCTCCCTCCCATACTCCCCATCAACCCCCATTCCATCCCTTTTCTGCTCCATAGAAAGAGTGAGGCCTTCCATTGGGGTAACATCAAGTCTGTCACATTGTTCCCTGTGTGTCTGGGCTGAGATAGTATCCCTCTATGTGGAATAGGCTCCCAATGTCCATAATGTCCATTATACTAGGGATAAATACTGTTCCATTATCAAAGGTCCCACAGACTCCTAACTGAAACCCATGTTTAGGGGGCCTGGATTTGGCCTATGATGGTTTCCCACCTCCCAGTCTGGGGTCCATGAGCTCTCCCTTACTCAGGTCAGTTGTTAATGTGGCTTTCGCCAGCCTGGTCTTGACCCTTTTGCTCATCACTCCTCCATCTACAACTGGATTCCAGGAGTTTGTCACAGTGCTTAGCTGTGGGTCTCTGTTTCTGCTTCCATCAGCTACTGAATGAAGGCACCAGAATGGCATATAAGGTAGTCATCAATCTCATTACTAAAGTCAATTGACTACAGCTACTAATTATCTATGAAGAATTATAGCAACATCTAGATTATTATTTGATTGAAAAACTGACTTTTACAATCTGGAAACATTGACACATACAGTTAATACCAGTACAGCTGCAGAGTCAATTTGAATTGTATGCCAGGAGCAACATCAAGCAAGAGGAAAAATGATGAATTTGTAACGGCTTTCTTTATTCTGTCTTGAGGAATAATCACGTAGTATAAAGTTTGAAACACAGGGAGCTTGATAGAGTGGACATCGTGATGCCAACATGCAGATTGGTAATCCATCAATGATGTTACAGCACAGCATTGAAATGGCACAGGTTAGCAATGTGATCTCACACTGCAGGTGTGATGTCACAATTTAGAACTGTGATGTCTCAGCTCAACGTTGATATGACAGAGTGGAGCATTGCAATTTTCTAATGGGGGGCAGTTATCATAGCACAAAGTCCACTGTTAATGGCACAATGAGTCATTGCAGTGTTACTATTATCATTGTGATTCACATTAGCACATCCTGGTGTCACAAATCACAATAGCAGTGATGAAGTCTTATTTATTTTTAATTTTTTTAAAATTTTATATCTCAATACCAGTTACCCCATTTCCCCCCTCACTCATTTCCCAGAGAGGGTGAGGCCTCAGATTTTTATATGTGTACACAATGAAATAAGATCATATTTATCTCCACCCTCTGCTCAAAGTGAGTGTAGGCTCTGCTGTGAGCCAACTCCAACCATCTCCACCTTGGAACTTCCTGGGTCTGCTCTGAGTGCAGTGGACCTGACCTGGCAGGAAGAACCACCAGAGTCTGCCCAAACCACAGTCTTGGCCACCCCCACTCCCTCTGCCCTATGCCCACCACTTGAATCTTGCCCCCTCCATGCCTCCACTTGAGTGAGGAGAACACCAGAGTTGCAGAACATGCTGGACCATCCAGAGTGCAGACACTGAAGTCTTGGCCCACCTATGCCAACAGGAGACAAGAAGAGAGGGAGAGACTCCACCTGAACCCTTTCGAAGAAGGGATACGAAGGTGACAGTATAAAAACACACTCAACAAAAGAACGACCAATATGACACCACCATAATCTAGTGACTCTACACCAACAGCAAGACCTGAACATACCAATGTAGACAAAGCAGAAGAGAAGGACCTTAAAAATTTTATGAAAATATTTAGAGACACTCAAAGAGGAAATGAGAAATTCCCTTAAAGAAATGGAAGAAAGCACAATAAAAAAATACAGGAAATGGAGATAAAGAAAAACCAAAATATTCAAGAAATAAAAAAAATCTCTTAAAGAATGCAAAGAAAGCCAAGCGGGGGTGGGGGGGGCACATGAATGGAACAATTCAAATAGTTCAAGGCTTGAAAGCTGAAATAGAAATAATAAAGAAAACACAGAATAAGGTGATGTTGGAAATAGAAAAACTGGGTAAATGATCAGGAGCTACAGATTTAAGTATAACCAATAGGATACAAGAGATGGAAGAGAGAATCTCAGGTGTTGAAGATTAACTAGAGGACATACAGTCATCGACCAAAGAAAATCTCAAGTCCAACAAATCCCTAACACAAATTATCCAGGAACTCTGGGACGCTGTGAAAAGGCAAAACCTAAGAATAATAGATATAGAAGAAGGTGAAGAAATACAGCTCAAGGGTACAGAAAAACATATTCAAAGAATCATAGAAGAAAACTTGCCCAACCTAAAGAAGGATATGCCTATGAAAGTACAAGAAGCTTACACAACACCAAATAGACTGGACCTCGGCATACAATAATCAAAACACCAAACTTACAAAATGAAGAAAAAAATCTTTTTTTAATTTTTCAGTTTAAATTTAGATTAGAAACAATGATGCTTCACAAGTCAGTTCCAGGTCCCTCTCCCTTTCCCTCCCCTCCTCCTGTGCCCTCCCCCAACCCCCCCATTATCCCCTCATTTCCCCAGGGAGGGTGAGGCCCTCCATGGGGGTATCCATAGTCTGTCATTTCATACAGGGCAGGGCCTAGACCCTCCCCCAGGAGTTCAGGGTGAGAGTGCATCTCACATTGTTGGATGGGAGTCCAAAGTCCGTGTGTATACTCGGGATGAATACTGATCTACTGCCCAAGGCTCAATAGATGACCTAGGCCTCCTCCCTGACACCCACATTCAGGGGAAGAAAAAATCTTAAGAGTTACAAAAGAAAAAGGCCAACTATTATATAAAGGCCTTTACCAGAATTACACACAACTTCTCAATGGGAACACTGAAAGCCAGACAGTCCTGGATAGATGTTCTAAAACACTAAATGAACATGGATGCCAGCCCAAACTACTCTACACAGCAAAGCTTTCAATGGATATAGATGGAGAAAACAAGATATTCCATGACACTATCAGATTTAAACAATACATATCCACAAATCTCTAGCCCTACAGAAAGTACTGAAAGGAAAACTCCAACCCAAGGAAGATAACTATACTCACAAAGACATAGGCAATAGATAATCCCATTTACCAAACACAGAAACAGCAAATCCAAAACAAACAAGAATTAACAATCAATGGTCATTAATATTCCTCTGTGTCAATGGTATTAACTTGCCTATCAAAAGACATAATCCATCCTTCTGCTGCATACAAGAAACATATTTCAATGTCAAAGACAGTTGTTACCTCAGAGTAAAGGGTTGGAAAATGGTGTCAAACCAGAGGGACCCAAGAAACAAGCTAGTGTAGCAATGCTAATATTTAACAAGTTAGACTTCAAACTAAAGTCAATCAAAAGAGATGGAGAAGGTAATTTCATATTCATCACAGGAAAAGTCCATCAATTTGAAGTCTCAGTTATGAATACTTATGCCCCAAATACAAAGGCACCCACATTCATAAAGCTCAAATCACAATAAAACCTTAAACACAGTGGGAGACTTCAACACCCCACTCTCACTATTAGACACGACCACCAGACAGAAACTTAACAAAGGAACTAACAGAAGTTATGACCCAATTGGGATTAACAAACAATTATAGAACATCCCATCCAAACACAAAAGAATAGACATTCTTCTCAGCGCTACATGGAACCTTCTCTAAAATCGACCACATACTTGGCAACATAGCAAACCTCAACAGATACAAAAAATGTGTAATAACCCTCTGTATCCTATCGGATCCCCATGATTTAAAGTTAGAATTCAACCAACACAAATTATAGAACCCTACCAACCCATGAAAATCAAACAATAAGCAATTTCACCATTCCTGGGTCAAGAAAGAAATTTAAAAAAAAGAAATCAAAGACTTCCTATAATTCAATTAGAATGAAGACACAACATACTCAAACTTATGGAACACTTTGAAAGTAGTGCTGAAAAGAAAGTTCATAGCACTAAGTGCCCACATGAAGAAACTGGAGAATAGTCACACTAGAGAATTGACAACACAACTGAAAGTTCTAGAACAAAAAGAAGCAAACTCACCCCAGAGAAGCAGACAGCAGGAAATGATCAAATTGATGGCTGAAATCAATAAAGTCGAAACTAGGAAAACAATACAAAGAAGCATTGTAATGAAGAGTTGGTTCTTTGAGAAAATAAACAAGATAAACCACCCTTAATCCAAATTCACCAAAAGGCAGCGAGAGAGCAAGCTAATTAACAAAATCAGAAATGAAAAGGGGGACATAACAACAGACACTGGTGAAAAATTCCACCAGGGAAACCCTACAACTGATAAACACCATCAGCAAAGTGACAGGATACAAGGTTAACACCAAAAAAAAAACCCAAAACTCAATAACCCTACTATATATAGATGATAAATGGGCTGAGAAAGAAATTAAAGAAACCTCACCCTTTACAATAACCACACAACACAAAATACCTTTAATCCCAGAACTCGGGAGGCAGAGGCTGGCAGATCTCTCTGAGTTCGAGACCAGCCTGGTCTACAAGAGCTAGTTCCAGGCCAGCCTCCAAAGCCACAGAGAAACCCTGACGTGAAAAACAGAAAAAAACAAAACAAAACAAAAGAACTTTGAGATTTTACAGAAAGAAATTATAAAAGATGCCAGAAAATGGAAAAATCTCCCATGCTCTTGGATAGATAGGATCAGAATAATAAAAATGACAATCTTCCCCAAAGCAATCTTTAGATTCAATGCAATCCCCATCAAAATCCCGACACAATTCTTCACAGATCTTGAAAGAAAAAGACTCACCTTTATATGGAGAAACAAAAAACTCAGGATAGCCAAAGCAACCCTGTACAATAAAGGAACTTCCGGAGTCATCACCATCACTGACTTCAAGTTCTTTTATAGAGCTGTAGTCCTATAACCCACTTGGTACTGACTCAAAAATAGACAGCTAAACCAGTGGATTCAAATTGAAAGTCCTGATATTAACCCACACACCTACAAACACCTGATTTTTTTTGACAAAGAAGCTAAAATTATACAATGGAAAAAGAAAGCATCTTCTTCAACAAATGCTGCTTGAATAACTGGATGCTGGTGTGTAGAAGACTGCAGATAGATCCATATCTATTGCCACACTGAAACTCTTAGCAGACAAAGTGGGAGGTATCCTTGAACAAATTGGTTGAGGAGACAGCTTCCTGAACATAACACCAGTAGCACAGACATTGAGATCGACAATTAATAAATGAGACCTCCTGAAACTGAGAAGCTTCTGTAAGGTAAAGAATACAGTCAACAAGACAAATGCAGCCCACAGAATGGGAAAAGATCTTCACCAATCCCACATCTGACAGAGAGCTGATTTCCAAAATATACAAAGAACTCAAGAAACTAGTCACCAAAATACCAAACAATCCAATTAAAATTTGGGGAGCAGGAATAAATAGAGAATTCTCAATAGAGGAATCAAAAACAGCTTAAAGACACTTAAGAAAATGCACAACATCCTTAGTCATCAGGGAAATGCAACTCAAAACAACTCTGAGATGCCATCTTTTACTGGCCAAAATGGCTAAAACCAAAAACGCCAATGTCATTCTACTCTGGAGGTGATTTTAAGAAAGAGGGACATTTCTCCATTGCTGGTGGAAGTGCAAACATTTTATGACTACTTTTGAAGTCAGAATGGTGGTTTCTCACAAAAATGAGAATCACCCTACCTCAAGATCCAGCAATTACACCCTTGGGCCTATACCCAAAGAATGCATATTCATATAACAAGGACATATGTTCAGCTATCTTCATAGCTGGAAGTAACTTAGATCCTCTCAAATGAAGAATACATGGAGAAAATATACATTTACACAATACAGTATTACTCAGTGGAAGAAAACAATGAAATCACAGGCAATTAGATGGAACTGGAAGAAACTACCCTGAGTGATGTAACCCAGTCACATAAAGAAAACCATGGTATGTATTCACTCATATATCGCTATTAGATTCATAACAAAGTACTACCAACCTACAATCCATACCACCAGAGAAACTCGGAACCAAGTTGGACCCCAAGAGAAAAACACATGGTCTCCCGAAGAATAGAAAAGGGACAAGTACCCCTGATCAAATTGGGAGCATGGGAGGAGAGAGGAGAGAGGTAGGAAAAAGAGAAGGGGAGAAGAGGAGGGGAAGAAGGGCAAGAGGAATCAGGAAGACTGAGAAGGGGAGAAATAGAGGAGAGCCAGAAAGGAGACACCTTGATAGAGAGAACTAATATAGGTTTACAGAGAGGTCTGCCACTAGGGAAATGTTCAGGGATCCACAGGGATGACCCAACTAAGAATCTATGCAGTAGTGGAGAGATTGCTTTTGATGCCCTTGCCCTATAGTTAGATTGATGACTTCCTCAGTTGCCTTCCTAGAGCCTTCATCCAGTATCTGATAGAAGCAGAAGGAGACACTCACAGTTAAACGCTGAACTGAACTCCATTTGTGCTCTAGGGAAAACACTAGCTCCACTTAGTTAGAGGACCCATAGAGTTCCCAGGCCTCCTAGCTGGTACCCGCATTCAGAAGGCTTGGTTCAAGTTAGTGTTGGTTCCCCAACTTTATGAATAGCGTCTCTGTTCTCTCACTATGTCAGGGTAACTGTTTCTGTGAGTACTATGGGTAAATACTGATTCACTACCAGAGGCCCCATAGATTAACCAGACCTCCAAACTGACATCCCCATTCAGGGGGTCTAGAAGACTCCTATGCTGGTTTCCCAGCTATCAGTCCATGAGCAACCCCTTGTTCAGGTCAGCTGTTTCTGAGGGTTTCTTCACTCTGGTCTTGACTGCTTTGCTTATCACTCCTCCTTCTCTGCAAATGGATTCCAGGAGTTCAGCTTAGTGTTTAGGTGTGGGTGTCTGTTTCTGCTCCCATCAACTATTGAATGAAGGCTCTAAGATGGCATATAAGGTAGTCATCAATCTCATTATCCGGGAAGGGCATTTAAGGTAGCCTCTCCACTATTGCTTAGATTGTTAGTTGGGGTCATCTTTGTAATTCTCTGGACATTTCCCTAGTGCCATGTTTCTCTTTAAACCTATACTGGCTCCTTCTATTATGGTATCTCTTTTCTTGCTCTCCTCTGTTCTTCCCCTGACTCGATCTTCCTAATCCCTTATGTCTTCCCCTCCCATTCTCTTTCTCCTAACTCCCTCTCCCCTCCCCCCATGCTCCCAACTAGCTCAGGAGATGTTGTCCCTTTCCCCTTTTCCGGGGGACCAAGTGTATCTCTCATAGTGTTCTCCTTGTTCCCTAGCTTCTCTGGCAATGTGGAATCCTTCACTCTATGTCTAAAAATCCATATATGAGTGAGTACATACCATGTTTGTCTTTTTGTGACTGGGTTACCTCACTCAGGATAGTTTCTTCTGGTTCCATCCATTTGCCTGCGTTTATTTTTTAATATTTGATTTTTTAGACGCTTTTAGATGTTGAAAGTCAATCCTCCCAACTGCTTTTGCATATCCCCAGTGATAATGTCTATAGATTTTGGTGAATTTCTTAACCGTTTGAGAAAATACAATTTTAATTAACGTAAGACATTTTAGTATGTGACTAGAGTGATAACAGCCTGGTTACAACTGAATCAATATTGCAACAAACATATGTTAGAAAACTGTTGCTGACATTTATTCAAAGACAAGGTCCAATGTATCCCAGGCAGACCACATCTGCTTCATCCTAAGTATAATCCTGAATGCCTTGTCCTCCTGCTACCATTGTCTGAGTGTCTGGGATTACAAGTGTAGGTGTGTACCACCAAAACTAGTTAGTGTTGTATCCTACATTAAACACGGGACTTTCTGCATGAGGGACCAGCTCTCTACCCAGTGAACTGTATTCTCAGCTACACTGGTGCATTGTTGATAGTTAGTTTTAAATGCATATTTCCACAAAGACAAAGTTTAATGTCTCTTTTTGAGTCTTTCTTTTAAACATGAATTAACATTGATGAAGAAAGTTGTGTCATATGACAATGCAACTGCTGTCAGCAGGGAGCACTCTTTCTAGGAATTTAATTTTCTGGTTTCAAGGTCTCCTCTTTGAATATATATATATATATATATATATTATGTAATTCCTTCCTTCACTTTCTTTTCTCAAAGCCCTCTTATATGCTGCTCTTTGCCTTCTTCCAAATTCATGTGCTGTTTTTTCAGTAATTGTTCTTACAAGCATATATGCACATATATTCCTAAATGCAACCTGTTCAGTCTGTGTAAGGTTACCTGTGTAAATGTTTTTAGAGCTCACCATTTGATACTGAATAACCATTTGATGTGCTCTTCTTCCTTGGGTAAGACTACTTCTCTTACTCTTAGCCTTCCTTAGTTTTTTTTTTTTGTGTGTATTGTGGAAGCCTTGTAGCCTTTCCCCTATTCACTTTGTCATGTCTGTTGCTGTGCTTGCTCAGCTCATGTTAGGGCAGTCATATTGGTAAGACTTTATGTGTGTATCTCCTGTAATTATTAAAAAACATAAAAGAGAAACATGGCATGTACTCTCTCATATATGGATTTTAGACATAGATCTGGGGAGTGCCAGCCTACAATCCTATGGCCAGAGAGTCTGGGAAACAGAAACTTTATTTAGTGGCTGATGGAAGAAGAGGCAGACTCCCTTGGTTAAGTACTGAGCTGAACTCAAGAAAGCCAGTAACAGAGAGGGAGGACTGATGATCAAAGGGATTAAGACTGGGCTGGTTTAACCCCCAGAAACAGCTGACCAGACAAAGGTTAACTGTTGAATCCCAGGCATTAGCCTGGGAAGCCAGCATGGGACTGATCAAGACCCCCTGAATCTGGGTGTCAGTGAAGAGGCCTAGGGAATCTATGGAGCCTTGGGCAGCAGATCAGTACCCATCCCAAGTATACACACGGACTTTGGACTCAAATAGAACAATGTGAGGTGCACTCTCACCCAGAACTCTTGGGAAAGGGTCTAGGCCCTGCCCTATATGAAATGACACACTATGGACACCCCCATGGAGGGCCTCACCCTCCCTGGAGAAATGAGAGGATAACGGGGGGGGGGAGGGGAGGGCACGGTAGGAAGGGCGGGAATGGGAGAGGGACCTGGAACTGACTTGTGAAGCAACCTTGATTCTTATCTAAATTTAAACTGGAAAATAAAATTAAAAAAAAAAAGAAATACAGAAAAAAACATAATTTCACAGCAAATTCTCTGATTATTCGGCTCTTATAATTTTCCACCCCTGCTTCCACAATGTTCTTATATATATTCTTCATATATCTATCACAAACTTACCTATGTTGAGTCTGTTTATTTAAAATAAACAGAAACTGAAGCTCATTTTTCTTGACTTTATGCTAACGAGGTTCTAAAATAAGCAAATGCATGAATCCTGGTCAAGTACACTTTTTATTAATATGGATACATGCTTGAAATATTTTGGGGGTCACAGGTTTAACTATTCCCATATTAATACTATTTTCAAGGGAGTCCACAGGCAGGCATGCACTCAACCAGTGTTTATTGCTTAGCCATTTATGTTTCCTTTCCTCTTTGTACCACCATCATAACTCCTGTTTCAACTATTTGTCTTGTAAAGTTGATTAGAAACACATCTGCCTCTTTCCTGTGCTGAAATTCCTACATAATTAAAAATTTTGGAGCACCAGAGTCCTGAAATCCTCTGCTTAGTTTTTGCAACATCACCATCTATTGATTTTATTTCTGCTTTCTTATTTTTGGTTATGTCTTTTTTTACATGAAAAAAATATTTAAAACAACACAGAGAAACCCTGTCTCGTAAAACTAAAAAAAAATGAAAAATAAAAAAATAAAAGATTTGTTTGGTGTCTCTCTGTGTGTGCATACTCAATCTCAGCACCTATGGAAACCTGCTGAGGCCAGTCATGTATCAGGGGTTTCCTTGTATGGAGGCCTAGAGAGGCCATAGCATGAAGCTGTGACGTTAAAGCCTCCACTGTCTTTGAGGCCCCAAGATGTTAGAGATGCCAGAGTCGTGGGATACCTGCCAAGGAGAGCTGCTAAAAAGGAGCAGAAACAGCCCAAGAAAAAGAAGTGTGTTGCAGTCAGCAAAGCTGAACGGAGTTGTAGATCTGGAGTGCGTTTTAACATCAGACATGGAGATGCAGTTTTGAATTTACCCAGCAGGCTTTTGGTCCTACTTTGGTCCAGTATTTCTTCACTATGCTCTGTCCCCTACATTTTGGAATGAAAATGTATGTCATATGCCATTATATGTTGGAAGTATGCAATCTGATTTTTATTTTAATTTTACAGAGGACTATAGTTAACATACTGTCATGCATCTCAGAAAAGACTTTGAAACAAGTTTGAGACTGTTAAAGATTATGGGGACTTTTGAAGTTGGAACGAATGTATATTTTGCATTACGATATGAGTGTAAGCCTTTTGGGGTCAGGGAATGGAATGTAGTGGTTTGAAAGAAAAAGGAGAGACACTATTAGGAGATGTGGCCTTGTTGGAGGATGTGTGTCATTGTCAGAAAGACAAGTATGGTATGTATTAATTCACAAGTGGATACTAGACATTAAGTAAATGATAATCATACTACAATTAATACCTAGAGAGGTTAGATAAAGAGGGAGGCTCTAGGGGGGACAAATGGATCTCCTTGGGAAGAGGAAATAACAACAGATTTTTGCAGGTGGAGCTGGAGTGCGTGGGGACAGGAGTGGGAAGGATCATGTTAGAAGGAGATGAGACAGAGGGAAAGTATGGGGAGAGATGGCTGAAGCTGGGGGTGGGGTGGAGGGTATGGTATGGAAACTTAGTGCAGGGGAAACTTCCTGAATGTATGAGGGTGATTCTAGTGAGGATTCTCCTATTAAAAGAGGACATGGAGTCTGAACTGGCTATTCTCAGTAACCAGGCAAGTCTTCCAGTGGTGAGACCGGGTTATATTTGATTGTGTTGTTGGTGAAAGGTGTCCTACGCAGATCTGTCCCACAAACAACTCAATCTGATGTTAGGACAGATAGTTGCTTTCAGCAAACTGAGAGTGGGACCCTATTGCCAAGGACAACATTCACACAGGACATTGAACATAGGGAGGGTGAGCTGATGCTTTCACCCCTATGCTCTAGTCTATTTGGTTCAGAAAAGTACTCTGTAGGCTACTGAAAAGGATACCTGAACAATCCAGCCACAAAAACTTTGACTTTCAATCTGTGCTATCTGCAGGATGTGCTGGAGCAGTGTTGGCACATAACTTATGGGAGGGGCCAACCAATGTCTGATTTAGCTTGATGCCAATGCCCTACATTACCTGGACAGCCAGGAAATAGAAGCAGGATAGCCCAGAGACCTAGGTTAGAACTAAACATGACTGACAAAAATAAACAAACAAACATCAATGAAATGGTATTCTGCTGTACTCAAATATCAGTACCTTGAGCAGTTGTCATTAGAGAGGCTTCTTCTGGCAGAAGATGGGAGGAGATACAGAGACCCATAGCCAGACACTACACAGAGTCTCTAAATTGGGGGTCTCCATTGGGTTCCTCCCTTCAGAGATCAGGAAATCCTGTGGACCAGGGGCAAAAAAGACTTTAGGAGTTAGAAGACACCTGGAGAAAATGGTTCATTGATTCATCTAACCAGGGTGCACAAGGGTGCACAATCATCGGGCATGCATGTCTGCACCTGGACCTCTTCGTATATGTTATGGCTGTTAGCTTTGTGCTTTTGTGGGACTCCTAAATGTGGAAGTGGGTGTGTCTTTAACTCTTTGGCCTGCTTTTGGGACTCTTTTCTCCAGTTAGATTGTCTTTTCAAGCTTCAGTGTAAGGGCTTTTGCCTTGTCTTACTATGTTTTGTTTTGTCTTGTGTAGTTGGTGCCTCTTGGAGGTCTGCTTTCTTTTGAAGAGAGATGGAGGGGGAGTAAGTTTGGGAGAGAAAGGAGGTGGGGTCAAGCTAAGTGGAGTAGAGGCAGAGGAAATTTTGATTGGGATGCATTGTATGAGAGAAGAATCTATTTTCAATAATTGGAATAAAAAGAAAAGCACTATGACAGAAAACCATTCAGTTGACTATCTAATGAAATTCATCTTTTTATCAAAGTGGTTTATGATGGGGAGAAAAGATGAATATATGAGTGTAAAACAGGTGCATATTTTTCATTTTATCATTCTTGTTATTGTGAAAATTCCTTTTAAATTTTGTTATGATAGAAGACAGAGAAGTTGTTAGTCAGAAAACCACTTCCAGTGTATTTATCTTGCCCTCTGCTGCCACAAACTGATGTAAGGAAGGAAAATCAATTTCATTGTTTTGTGTGTGTCTCTGTCTTGGTCACTGTCTCTCTGTCTCTGTCTCTGTCTCTGTCTCTCTCTCTCTCTCTCTCTCTCTGTGTGTGTGTGTGTGTGTGTGTGTGTGTGTGTGTGTGTATTTGTTGGCAGAGGCCACAAGAAGGTGTAGGACTCTATATTTGAGTTTCATGTGGTTGTGAAACTTTTGATGTCATTCTGGGAACTGAATTAACTTCTTCTGGAAGAGAGTAAGTGCCTTTAACCACTGAGTCACCTCTCAAGCTGTCCAAAGAGTGCCAGCTTTAAACACTCACTTGATGCTTTTCCAGATTTCTGTCCTGCCTGAAATCATATGACTATGGGACTAATTTTCATCATCTGCCTCAGTTTTGATTAGTGTTGCATATTTTGTGTTGAGTTTAAAAAGCAGAGCTTTGCCTGGCTGGGTGGCTCACTCCTGTCTTCTTAGTACTCAGGGGGCTGAGGCTGAAGGATTGGGCATTCTAGACCAGTTGGAGCTACACAGTCCCTTTCTACTGAAAAAGAGGGATAGGGTAAATTATAAAATCAGGCAATTCACCAAGATAATAGCCACAAGAAGCAGACTCATTAACAATGGAGGATATGAAATCACTTACTATAGAATTGAAGGCTGATGGGAATGTGGTAAGTGCAGGGGCTAACCCCATTGCTTAAGAAACACTGATGACTTCAGCTTCACAACCTCTATTGAGCGCTGGTTGATAGGTGGATGCAGTGTTCCTTTATTCTTTCTCTTTGGGAGAGCAGTATGTGACCAGGGTGAAGCCTGGAGCTTGGTCAGCACCTGCTGAGTTACTACTGCTCCTACAAATGGAGATCATGTTAAATGGGGCTGAAAAAATTCTGCCTATTGTTTGCCGTTATGTGATAAAGTCAGTGTGGAAGCAGGTAGTATTTAATTATACATTAAATATGGCCCATTTTTCTGGGCCATGTGTCACAGGTCTGTGATCTCTGCTGCTGGGTAGTGAAGGTGGGAGGAGACAGATTTCAGTCCTCTCTGAGCTAGAGACAGGTTCAAGTTCAGCTTGGGTAGTGAGGAGAGAGCTTGTCTGTCATCTGTTCAATCCCCAGAATCCTGTCAAGGCAAAAATTTTCATTATATCTCCTTATTGTGAGGTAGAGTGACTGGCAGAGGATGCTGTGTACTCCCTGCTGCAAAGAACCAGATGCAAAGAGGTCATTCCAGCGCACTGAAGAGCAGCTCAAGAAGAGCTCTCTTCTAACACAAGCTTTGTCCAAGCATCCTGACACATATACACCTGCCAGATTTTCATTTGGTTTGCTTGCATTGTTGGTATGATGGAACTATCCATCTTCCCTGCGTTTACAATTCTGCAAAATCCAGTTAAAGTCTAATTTCTCTTTCCAGAGACTTTCATGAACATATGTACTGACACTGATTGACATGGGTGCAGAGCCCTATGTATGTATGTGCAAATAAACCCACATTGTTCATATGGATCTATGAGGACATTTGTGGACATTCACTGACACAGGTGTACAATTCCATGTTTGCCTGTGTGCAACAACACAGTTTTGTACATATGGAGCCATGAGCACACTTGTGAATGTACACTGACATGGGTGCACAGTCCTATGTGTGTATGTGTATGTAGCCAGTGATACTTTTTGTTCAAAATGCTGGCTTATTATAGCAATGGATCTTTAAAAATTGTAATGATTCAATGTCTTTAATAAACAGTTAATATCTGTGCTCCTGAGCTAAGTCCAATATCCTAAGCTAGTCAAAACACATCATTTTTAATCTTCAAAATTCCCAAGGTATAATAACAGTAATATTTCTCTTATAAAAATTCTGCCTTTGGGGCATCAAGCTTTTCAGCTCTAAATAGACAGAATTGATTTTGCTGCAGCAGCCTAGCGCTCTCTCTCTCTCTCTCTCTCTCTCTCTCTCTCTCTCTCTCTCTCTCTCTCTCTCTCTCTCTCTCTCTCTCCCCTCAGTCTGTGTGTGTGTGTGTGCATGTGAGAGTATGTGTGTGCAAGTGAGAGTGTATGTATGTGTGTGTGGAACTATGTTAAGATAGTTTTTTTTAATTAAATGTCAAATCCAGCTTGGTACTGGAGTTACAGTGTGTGCTTGATGTTTGAGGAATACTGTCAGCTTGTCTCCCCATGTCAAATTGCCAGCTGCCTGGCCATAATTAGTTTGGGCTAAGGGCTCACTGTTTGGCTGAACTTCATATCACAAATGGCTCTACACTGTGTGACTTGGGGGAATGCAAGACAACCTATTTGTCTTTGGGAGATTGAATTTTATTCCTTTAATTATTTAAGGTTATTTTAGGAACTTTTCCTGTAGTTGCAACAATAAATCAGAAATAGCATTCAGAGTAAGACATGAAAAAGGGAGGTTGAAATCATGTTTAATAGCAATTCCTGTGAATCCTGGGATCTGTTACTATAATAAAAAGAAATTTTAATTTCTCATCTATTTTCTTATTAATTAAAGTTGGGTTTTTTCATCGTAAAAATTCAAGTTAGAAAATAAATTGTTAGTCAAGGTATCTGACCCCTGTCTTAATTTTTTAGAACATAACTCTCTAAGAGGATGGATTTTCGAAAGATGACAGAGACTTCTAACAAATTAGAGGCAGCAGCAATTATCCATGTAATTAAAGCCTCCAGCTTTTCATAAAATTCAATAAACCAAAATGAGGCACTTTCCTTTACTTAGGAGACCAAGAAAGATTGGACACTTGCAGTGTGGGGACAGGTGTGGAAAACAAAGGAAAAGGAGCCCAGGGATGACAGGGATGTTCTCCTGAGCAATAGCTGTGCTGCCCTGGCAGGACTAGGGATGATTTTTTATGTGAAAGCCCTTTAGTTTTCTTGTTTTAAGAGAAATGCACAACATCCCTTTTCTTTGGAATTTTCCTCTTTGTGCTTTCAACTTTTCCATTCTCTCATTTTTTAAATATAAATTTGGGATTCAAAAATAGAGCCTGACAATATTTTGTTTTTACTGCAACATTAATCCATTTTATTGTGATATAATCATTAACGAGTTTATGTTTTATTCAGGTTCTGTCTTTTTCCTCCTCTTCTTCCTTACATTTGATTATTTTACTTTTCTTATTTTTTTCCTTTGCCTATGCTGGAACACATATATCTGTTTTAGATTGTTGTAGGAATTATCATGTAAATATTAAACTTGTGATATTTGAAAGTAAATGCATTACTTAGTACTTCTCTAAGAAAATTGCAATGGCACTCTTTTGTCCTGTAAGACTCTACTGCACAAGTGATTAATCAAGTGACCTTTGTTTAGGTTTATTCCTTTCTGGGTTCTCTAATGGATTGTTTTCTTGAGACTACTCTGATTCTGTATTACCTGTGTTCTTAGACTTCGTTCACAAATTTTGCTGATGGCATACTGCCAATTTCTGTTTGATTGAAGAAGGATCTTTGTCTATATTTCTGAAGCACAACATCAAAAAAATGAAAATAAAATAAAAAGTTTCTGTCTACCCTACCCTGACCATAGAATGATCCAAATGGAGCTGTATTTCACAATGCTCCCTCTATTCTTCTCACTCCAACTGTATCTTCCATTATAAAGATTCCGATGTGTGGACAGCTTCTGTGAGATCCTCACCTGCTCCCACCTGAGAGCTGGAACCCAAACAGGGCTTGAGAAGGAACTTGAAGAATTCTATCTGGGGGACAAGAACAAAGGCAGAGACTTCCATAGCACAGTAGGTTTACAGGTTACAATCCTTGTTCTCTGAGTTGCCATTGCTGTCTTGAAGTCAGTCATCACACTGAAGTTGCTCTATTGTAATCATGAATGTGTATGACTTTTAAGATCTTTTGTTTTCCTTTGCCTCTTACTGTTTGTCTAATAAGGATTGCATCTGAAGATTAATGGCATTCCTGAGTTCTGGTGCATCCTATCATCATTTCTTCAAATTCTGCCTTTAATCCATTTTATTCACTCAACCATTATCTCTTTATTGAGTGATTGTTCTGTGTTAAATACCCTTTGAGGCCTTAGAAATATGTAAGTAACCAAAAGAGCACCAAAATGGCACTTGCTTTCTGTTAGAGATAATAAATGTACAAAGGGAGCAAAATTTGTAACATATAGAGTAATGATGTTTGTGTCTTCAAATTTGTTCCTTTAATATACATTGTTGCTTTACTTCCCATGATATAATTAGGCTAAAAGCACTCAAGCCTACAGAGGCAGCCCTTCAGAGAATACTGGAAGCAATACTTTAGGAAGAATAAAATAATAGGCACATGATATGAAAACAAATTGCTGTGTCTATTGAGTGTTCCTTGTGTGTATTTTATTTCAGAGCTCTGTCCATTTGTATTATGATGCAGAGTTAGAGGAACATAAATAATATGATATACTGGCATAACTGACTCTTATTTTACTTTCTTAGTGATCACCTTTGAAAATGATGTCTATTTTTTAATTTTTAAAAGAAATTTTAACATTTTTAACATATGTGTTTCTGTGTGTGGATGTGTTCACATACATGCAGTTGTACACACATTTATCTGTAAGTATTTATGCTCACATGCATGTACTTACACATGTGTATATCTGTGTGGGGCTTTGTTCACATATGCAGTTCTACATATGTGTATCTGTATATGCGTGTGTTCACATGCATATAGTTGTACATATGTGTATATATGTGTGGGTATGTTCACATGCATACAGGTGCCATGGATGACAGGTGGATGGGATTCCCTGAAACAGGAGTTGTAGAAAGCTGTGAGCCACCTGACATGGGAAATGTCATCTGCTAGAATACCAATATTCTTTATCAATGAGATTTCAATTCTTGTCTAAAATTTAAATTTTGATGATGTCCAACTTATCTTTTCTTTATTTTTTCTTTGAGATTTGGCATTAAATCAAAGAAACCTTTTTTTTCTTTTCAAATCCAAGTCCATTCTTCTTATACCTATGGTTTCATCTAGGTTGAGGGTTCTTTTTATTTTACTTTGTGATGAATGAATTCTTTATTTGTATTTTATTATCAAGTTGTTCCAACACAGCAGGATGAACAGACAATTTTATTGAGTGTTTATGCTGACGTTCTTGCCACTTCCCCCATGCTGTGGCTTTAACTCATATCCCCATGAAATGTTCATCCAATGAATTTTATTGCATCTCCTTTAATCTCTTTCCTATTTAACAGCCAACAGGCTACTGCTGACCTCTGGTCCCCTTCCTCCTCTTCCTCTTTCTACTTTTTCTTCTCTTTATATCACCATTTATTAACAAAAGATACCCATTGATTCAAATAAGAGGACAGCATGCCATCTTTACTCACCTCTTGGACTTATTATTATTGTTGTTGTTATGGTTTTAATAAAAACATTTTAAAATTGAATGACTTATAAAAACAACCATTGCTCACTAGTTTCCTTATTGTGCAAAAGAAAAGCACAGGTATTAAAGTTTTATCCAAGGGAGGAAGGATTTTTGTGTGTCAAAAATACAAACTTTTCATCTCAATCTCAAACTTTTTGCATGAAACAGAACATTCTTTTTTATTTGTTTTGTTTTGTTTTTACGAAACAGGGTTTCTCTGTATTGTTTTGGAGGCTGTCGGTCCAGCCCGGCCTCGAACTCACAGAGATCTACCTGCCTCTTCCTCCTGAGTGCTGGGATTAAAGGCGTGCGCCACCACTGCCCGGCGAAAAAGAACATTGTAAGGTCATGTTTTATTTATCTCAAACTAAATGAAAACAAGAGGAGAATAGACAGGTAAATATTCACAGCTAATCTTTTATCTTCATTTTCAGGGTTTTTTGTGCCAAAGTAGTTTTCTACCTTTATAAAATGTTATCCCAACAGTATAGATCCCATATAAAGCCACATCTGAGTTATTATCTCAAATGGTACCATTAACTCTCCCTCACTTTCAAAGGAGGCTTCATGATTTCTCTGCTCAATCCAACTCCAATGGGCTTTTTACAGGGCCAGGGATTTCCCTTTTTTTCTCTATCCATATTGTTGCTCCTTTTTATATTAGTTTGATTTCTGTACCATGCCTTGGCATGGGATGTAAATTGCATCTAAGAAGCCAATATACAACTGATCTCTCTCTCTCTCTCTCTCTCCTCTCTTTCTTTCTCTATCTCTCCCTCTCTCTTTCTTTTACAGATTTTATTTAAATTAGAAACAATATTATTTTACATATCAGTCCCAGTTCTCTATTCCTCCCGCAATCCCATCCCCTATCCATTCTCCAGGGAAGGTGAGGTCTTTCATGAGGGATCTTCAAAATCTGTTAAGTCATTTGGAACAGGGCCTAGGCCCTCCTCTGTGTATCTAGGCTAAGAAAGTATCCCTTCTTGGGAAATAGGTTCCAGAAGTCTATTTGTGTACTGGGGATACATCCTGGTTTCACTGCCAGAGGTCCCAAAGACCTGGGACTGCCCAGTGATCCTAGAAGACACCCACATTCAGGGGGCTTGGTTTGGTCCTATGTTGGTTCCTCAGCTGTCAGACTAGGGTCCATGAGTTCTCACTTGCTCAGGTCAGCTGTTTCTGTGGTTTTGCCAGTGTGGTCTTGACCCCTTTTTTTCGTTACTCCTCCCTCCAAGACTCCAAGAGCCCCTGAACAAATGGGGAGCATGGGAGGGAGGTAGGAGAAAGAGGAGGGGAGAAAAGAAGGGGGGAAGAGAACATGAGGGATCAGGAAGAGTGAGTGGGGAGAGGAATAGAGGAGAGCAAGAAAAGAAAAATATCAATAAGGGAGCTACTATAGGTTTAAAGAGAAATCTGGCAACAGGATATACAGAGGTCCACAAGGATGACCCCAACTAGTGAAATGTTCAGAGATCTATAAGGTTGACCCCAACTAACAATCTAAGCAGTAGTGAAGAGACTATCGTTTTTGGTTTTTGCTTGTTTGTTTTTTTTCTCTTTCATATTTTTTATTTAAATTAGAAACAAGCTTGCTTCACATGTCAATCCCAGCTCCCTCTCCCTCCACTCCTCCTTCACCTCTCCTCCCAGGCCCTCCACCCAATCCCCACTCTGATCCCCAGGGAGGGTGAGGCCCTCCAAGGTGAATCTCCAGAGTCTGTCATTTCATTCAGGACAGGGTCTATGCCCTCCCCCAAGTGTCCAGATTTAGAGAGCACTGTGGGATGGGCACCCAAAGTTCATTTGTATCCCAGGGATGAATACTGATCTACTACCCAAAATCCCATAGATTGCCTAGGCCTCCTCATTGACACTCACATTTAGGGGTGGAGAGGCTATCTTAAATGCCTTTCCCCTATAATGAAAATGATGACTACCTTAAATGCAATCCTAGAGCCTTCATCCATTAGCTGATAGAAATAGAAGCAGAGATCTACAGCCAAGCACTGAACCAAATAATTCTCTTTTTAAGTGAAAAATAAAATCTTTTTGATAGCATTTAAATATTCAGATCTACTTTCAGATCCCAAGAAAAAGAAGCACCAATAATAACCCCCTTGATGGGGAAGTCCTGTGTATATGTCAATAAAGCACTGTTGGCCAATAGGGAAGCAAGATAGGTGGGACTAGGAGTCAAGGAGGATTGTGGGAAGAGAAACACAGGGAGTCACGATGTAGCCTCCAAAGGAGTAAAAGGTCTGTACCCTTTCTCCGGTAAGAGAAATACTTAGATTAACAATTATGGGATTAAATACTTAAGTCAGAGATAGCCAGTAAGAAACAAACAAATGGCCAACAGCTTCATAATTAATATAGCATTCTGGGCATTATTTGGGGGACTGCAACTGTGGCAGGGCCCAGCTGGATGGCAGGGAAGGCTTCACCTATACCCACTAGAAACTAAAACAATGAGGTTATATGAAAGCTATTAGAATGATTTTCACTAACCTTAGATCAAGCATCAATGTCTAACTGTGACATATATGTTTGTCTTTCTTCTCTAGCTTATACTTTATGCTACAGCTTTTTAATCTGCTCAGTGTCTCTCAGCAGTTGAGACGTCTCCATTGTTCCTCTCTATCATGGAAACCCTCAGCTTCTTTTAGTTCTAGCGTACATGTCATATTCTTGGAGAAAGACATTCTTAAACAATTGGACAGTAACTGTGACTCAATGGTAGGTTGCTTATCTAGCATGCTCGAGGTCCTTGGTTCCATCTCCAACACCTAAAATGACAAAAACAAACACAGGCCCTAAAGACAGAAGACTAATGTAGTTGTTCAGCTTTTCATACAGATTTGGAACTTTTTGTCTTATGGTTTATATTATAATGTGTTACAACTTCATCATGATTATCTTTCCTCTTCAGTTTGCTTTCTCTTTTTTTCATTGAATGGATGAATTTCTCTTTTCACACTGGTGTGCCTAGGGATAAGCCTATTATTATGCACAGGGTTCAGCACAAACTTAAAATTCACTAATTTTTTCATTGTTTTAAACAAAGTGAATGAGAAAATATGACCAGTATTAGAATGAAAATTTGAAATATATGAACTTGAATCCATGGGTATAAGAATATAGCATACGTAATGAGCAAGAAGAGTACTATTATTTACATGCTTATCATGTTGTTGGACATTCTTCATATAAATTCATGGAATGTAGCCCTGCATTAATGTAGTTCTTAGCATGCACACACTATAACATTTCTATGGGAATGCTTCAGAGGGGTATATATTTTTAGTCTCAATTTTTCATTTATTTTTTAGTTAATAAATATATTATTTCTCCCCACAAACCTTCCATGTAACCTTCCTTACTCTTTTTCAAATACATGGCCTCTTTTTTCATTGTTGTTACATGCAAGTATATTCCTAAATACAACCTACTGAACTACTCAGTCTGTATAGTGATAACTTGTATGCATGTTTTCAGAACTGACCATTTGATATTGGATAACCAACTTATGTGATCTTCCTTGGGAATGACCATTTCTTCCACCCTTAGCATTCCTTTATTGCCTGAAGCTTTTCATGTAGGATTGAGAGAATATACTTTTAAGTGCTCATAATTGTGTTACTGGACTGTGACTGTCCCAAAAAAGTAAATAGCTTTTCTTGAATCCATGTAGTAGCATTTTGGTATAAGGAAAATCCAGCTTATATATAATGGAAAAGGTATTAACTTAACATAAATGAACAGATATAGTTTGATTCAACATCAAAAATTTGCTATTTCTTTCAAAGTTAATTGCTATTCAAAGGCTCAGAATTAGGTTATTTCAACATATTGTGGTAATTACAACAACTGCATTTGAACAAGGTCTGGGATAATGGAAATGTTTCTGAACCTACAAATCATTTAAATGATACCAAAGGAATTATCTTCAGAGTAAACAGAGAAAATAAAATATGTAAATACAATCATTTTGAGTATCTCATTTAAATTTCCCTTTTCCTTGAAATTTATAACTTGATAAAATTTTTACACCTCTAAAATATTGTCCTCATTTGGTAAACTTGGATACTGAAATCCATTCAGGGAGTGGAAGCAGAAGCAGTTCCAACTCTGACTAAAAAATTAGATGACTAGGTCTCATAACTGGCCCTGTCTGGATTCACTCAGCAAAACATTGTGCTATAGACTGGATGACTCACTTTAATCATTTGGTGTTTTAGGCTGGATATATACTAGGAATTGAGGGATGAAACGACCTTAATGGTGCTAGTAGTTTAATGATATTCAGTTATGCAGACAAGAGACACTGAAATAATATGTGTTTTACAAAGTGTAATTGTTGGCAGACAGTTCATTTCCATGACTTCCCAAATATTACAAAGATGACTTTCCCCCAAGCACACACATATGGGAAATGCTGGCACAGCCGGCTGCTTCTTTTTGCTTCACTAATCTCGATCTCGGATTAACTAGTTTCATTTGGTTTTGAATTCATATTAAAGCTGAATGGCTTTTTTTCTGTGAACAGTTTAAAACTATATGTAAGCTATCTTCCTTCAGAGAAATAATTGCTAAAAATAAAACAGCCAACATAACATGATAGCAGTAAAAGCAGCGTATATAGGAAAAAGGCAGAAGGAGTGTCATTGTGTATGTGTAGTGTATATGTAAGGAGTGTCATTGTGTACACATGCTATATATTTAAGCCTGTGGAAAGCCAGGAGCTCTCCTCTGCAGTAATGTTAACCACAGATTGAAGTAAGTAGTATTTCCCCAGGAAGCAAAGCTAATCTGCAGGAACCTTGGGGAAAAAATGCACGTTGTCAGCCAGAAACACCGCACATTTACGATGAGGATGGATGGATGTTAAGTCATCTCAACAGGAGGGCTTCAGTGGAGAAATAGTTACTGCAGTTCTCTGACTACAGCCTCCTCTACTGTGTGCTTTCCCTTGGCACAGTGACTACTTCCTCTCTCAAGACTAAAACTTGGCGCAAACCTGGTCTCTTTCACAATATCATATAAAGAATGACTCAGATGTAGTCACTAGCTCAGACATTCACCTAAGAAAAAACTGCAAGATAAAGAGTGATGTGGCAAAATGATGCCATATGGAAGGAAGGCACAGCTCATCCAGTTCATTTCAGGAAGATGGAGGTGTAGACAGATGTTTAGAAACTGTCTATTTCTGATTCTCAAATACCATCATACATTAAGTTGTTTCCATGCACATACTTAAAAACACACATTTACACTAAAAACTACTAAGGATGTTATCTATAAATAGGAAGAAAATATACAAAAGTCAAGCATGAAATAAGCATTATATTAAGAATATTTGAAATAGTTTCAAAACTCAGTAATAATCTAAATTTAAAAAGAAATGAATTATGAACATAAACACTATCACAGAAGATAAATATTTATTACCTATGCATGTAAAATAATCTGTGACCTCTAGGAATTAAGGGAATGTAAATTTTGAAAACTGAAGTACTGCTTGATACTTAACAAAAATTTTGAAATGAAATGTCTGACTGTACCATGTTTTGGTCCTGTCTTATTTAGGGTTTCTATTGCTGTAAGGAGGCACCATGATCATGAGAATTTCTTTTTGACTAGAGGAACTATATCTTATAAAGGATGATATTTAATGGTGGAGGCTAGCATACATTTTAGGAGGTTCAGTCCATTATCATCATGGTAGGGTGCATGGTGGCAGGCAGGCACAGAACAACACTAAGCAATGTTTGAGCAAAAGAGACTCAAAGTCCACCCCCACAGTAACACACTTCCTCTAACAGCGTCACACCTCATAATAGTGCCACTTCATTTGACCATTTTCCTTCAAACTACCACAGGTACACAGAAAGATAACATATTATCCTCAAATGCTTCTGCTAGAACTAAAGCATCTACAATAAATTGGAGAATATCTTAACTATTACTTAAGAAGTAATAAGGCCGGGCGGTGGTGGCTCACGCCTTTAATCCCAGCACTTGGGAGGCAAAGGCAGGCAGATCTCTGTGAGTTTGAGGCCGGCTGGACCAATAGCCTCCAAAACAATACAGAGAAACCCTGTCTCGTAAAAACCAAAAAAAAAAAAAGAAGTAATAAGATTAAATCAGGCCCCCTGAATGTGGGTGCCTGTCATTCTTGTATAGAAAAGCTACTGAATTTTGCATTCTACTACTTTGATGAATGTGTTTATCAGCTGTAGGAGTTTTGGGATGAGATTTTTAGGGTCTCTTATGTATAGAATCATACCATTTACAAATGAGGATATTTTGACTCCTTTTTCTATTTCTACTCCCTTTGTCTCTATCACTTTTCCTATATGGGGTTGTTAACACTTAGAGTACTATATTGAAATTGATTGGAGAGAGGAGTCACCCTTGCCTTGTTCATGACTTTGGTAGAGATGCTTAGAATTTTTCTCCACGTAGCATGATGTTGGCTGTGATCTGTATATTGTCTTTATTATGTCGAGATATTCTCCCATATCCTTATTCTCTCTGGGAGTTTTATTATGATTGATCAAAGACCTTTTCTTTATCTAATGAGAAGACAATGTAGTTTTATTCACTGAGTTTATTTATGTGGTAGATTACATTTATTTATTTATGTATATTGAACCATACCTTCATCTTTAGGATGAAGTCAACTTGATAATGGTGGATATTTTCATATTTTTTACTTTAAAATATTTTTATGTCTATGTTCATCAGAAATATTGGCCTATGTTATTCTTTTTGAGTTGGGTCATTGACTGGTTTTGTAGTCAGGGTAAAAGAATATGAAAATGTCCTGTTTTTTTCTGTTTTATGGAATAATTTGGGGAGTGTTTTAATGCTAACTCTTCTTTGAAGGTCTTGTAAAATCCAGCACTTAATTCATCTGGCCCTGGGATTTCTTTCAGTTGGGAGATTTTTAATTTTTCCTTGTTTCATTTAATGTTATGAGTCTATTTTAATTATTTGTTTTGTCATTATTTATTTTTTGTGTTAATATATCTAGAAATTCATCCATTTCTTTTATTTTTCAGTTTAGTAGAATATGCTTTTTGAAGTATGTTAATTATTCTCTGAATTTCTTTAGTGTCTCTTAAATGACTACCTCTAATTTCTAGTTTTATTGCTTTGGATTCCCGGTCTTTCTTTTTTAATTTAATTTTCAAGTTTCATTTTACATTCCATTCTCAGTTCTCCCTTCCAATCCTCCTCCCGCCCCTCCCCCTTTGCCTCTCCCCAGCCCAGGGCCCATCCACTCCTTCTCACTGGTAAGGGCTCCCATGAGGTATCAACAAAGTCTGGCATATTATGTTGAGGCAAAACCAATTCCTATGCATTAAGGCTGAGCATGTCATCTCACTCCCTGTCTTTCTTCATGAATTGAGTACAGTTTTGTTAATCTTCCTAATCTTTTCAAAGTGCTAAGTTTTTGTTTCGTTAATTTGTCTGATTTTTTTTAAATTTGTATTTTGTTAATTTCAACTCTAGCTTTGATACTATCTTCCCATCCATTTCTTTTGGATAATGTTTGCTCTGGTAACACAATTCTTTCTCAGTTTATGTAGGAGCTCTTATTTCAAATGAAAATATTTGCCAACAGGATGAGTGGACTAGAAAAGACTCATATAAAAGTTGTACGAATATCACAGGACCAGGCATTCTCTTATATACTTCTGCTATTTTGGAATTTTAATATTACCCAAGAAAACTATTTGAAGCCCCAAAGTCTTCATTTATTACATGTTTGCCTAATATTTGGCTACAGTCCCCTTCCTTAATAATAATTGAGTATTCTGACAGGTATATGACATCAAAACCCCATGAGAGAGAGCAATTAATATTTTTAAATTGTTTCAAAGTCCTCTTGAAATGGCAGATACAGCAAATATGGGACCTTAATAAATATTTTACACAGCACATGTACTACCAGGCTGTTATATTTATATTACTATGTCTAAGAAAATGTAGCACCATTGTCTGCATTGTAGTCACAATATTTTTCAGTACTGTAGAGCAGAGTGCAAGAGCCCCTGGTTTTGTGGATGCTTTCTGCTGTTATTTTCTCATAGAATGTAGTTTTAAATTTTTTTGCGTTATTATTCTTCACCTTCAGATATAATGAATCATATATATGCGATACAATCATGTGACTCTTCATGTCCATTGTTATTGGCCATCTGAACTGCTGCTGACTTGTTCTCACATTAAAATAACCAGAGGAAGATATCAACGCCACTTTTCATTTACTGTAATTCTTTCCACCACAAAGATTAGTCTTTTATAGTACATAGGTTCTTTAATGTTACCATGCTGCAAAGAATGTCTTTAATCTTAATTTTCTTTCCATAATATACTGCACCATCACAGACGCAGGAGCAGTATAGTCAATCAGTCCTTCAAGATTTACCTTTGGTTTTTATAAGTTGATTAAGTCTTTACTGCAGTGATGGGAAGTTAGCAAGTGCATTTGTTAAAAATTTTAACATGCTAATGGATGTTTTTACTGTACTTCAGCAGTACTAAATCAAATCAAATAAAATATTCACAGTCGACATTGTCATATATGCTATGCTATTGGCCTGAATATATATAAGTACATATTTGCAGTCTTTCTTACATTCATATATACAATTATCCATACTTACATAAGTATTCTAATGGGCACTTGTGAATTATTTTAACGTGGGAAAATCTATCAAATATATTTTTGAATTGTCAGACACAATATCATTTAGAAAATCAGACTGTAAACTATTGTAGAATTAGAATTATTCAATAACTCATTGAAACATTGCTAGCTTTCTGGCAGTGTTGGTGCTATTCTGTGTTGTGTCTGAAAAATTACTTGGACTAAAATTTTTTGTAGATTCTGAATTTAAGTTTTGTTGTTGTGTTGTTGTTGTTTTTCTGAGTCAGAGTTTCTCTATGTAGCTTTGGAGCCTGTCCTGGAACTTACTCTGTAGACCAGGCTGGCATCAAATGCACAGAGTTCTGACTCTTCCTTCTGAATGCTGGGATTAGAGGTGTGCTCCATCACTGCCCAGCCTGAACAAAAGTTTTTAAATACAATATCTATTAGTCATGAATCTTGTTTAATGATAATAATTATAGTAGAAAATTAGAAATTTCAGCTTTGAAACTGATAAGAAAAGATATCTGGCAGTGTAATAAGCACTTCATACCTTTGAAATCCAATACATGATCAAACTGCACAAAGTAGGCATATGAATGCTTGAAATCTAGAGGCAAAATGGGAGGCAAAAGCTAAGCTTGTATTGTTATTAATAGTTGGTTGATGATTATTTCTGAGTCTCTCCACTACTTAATGCAAATGTGAGTATATGGAGCATTAATTAACCTAGCAGCCTGGATCTCTTGTGAGTGATTAGTTTTTGAAGACAGTATAGATAGTTTTTGAAGACTGGAAACTACATGAGACAAGTACAAAATGCCTGTCACAAGGATGCCTCACATTCTTGTTTTGTTGACGTTTAAAAGACAGAGGAATCAAACATAAATAAAATTGTTTTGTATATTCATTTCTTACATTATAATAATTATTAGCTTAGTACAAAATTGAATGGTTAACTTTCACATAGACAGTTGCACTAAAATTCCATATTGAACTAACATACAAATTTGGAATATCCTGACATGACAATGGTTTTAGGAACAATTATGTTTTTGAACCTCTGACTTTGGTTTCTTGTAGATAAACTGATGTCTGTTGAGTAAAATGAATCTCATGTTTCCTTTTTATTTTATGTATTTAATCATTTATCTTACATGCAAATTCAGTTTCCCTCCACTCCCTGCCTTCCCCCATCCACCTCTTCTCCATTTATATTCAGAAAAGGGTAGGCCTCCCATGTATATGGATATGGACAGAGTACATTTCCTCTTTACAATGGCTTGGTGGGAGGGCATAGGTAATCAAAGGCTCCACTTTACACCAGTAAGCTTTAGGAAAAGTTAAAGAAGCTGATCATCTTTCTGCTACATGACAAGAAATATTTTCCTGTCATATATATTACATGACAGGACCAATTTAGGAACCAAGAATGATCAGGAGAAAAGTTAAAATTTATGTATTCTGAAATTCTGGAATTTTTCAGTTCTTCTCATGGTGACAGTAGTTCCTTTGTGGACATATATTCATTTAGAGTTCCATTCTTGTGGTGGTTTGAATAAGAATAATCCTCACAGGCACAGATCTTTGAGTATTTGACCCAGTTGATGAAAATATATCATTTTATAAGATTAACTCAAAGTGGTACTATTAGTAGTAATTGCAGAAAGAGGAGGGGAAGAGAAGACACCAACATGCACAGGTTTATATGTGTGTGTTCACAGTGATTCAAAGAGAGAACAAACATAGAAGGTTGTGTGTGTTGTGTGTGTGTGTGTGTGTGTGTGTGTGTGTGTGTGTGATGCCAGAGAGAAGGGAGGGAGGTAGGGAGGGAGAGAGGGAGGAAGGGAGAGAGAAAGGATGGAGTTATAATGGGGCAACAAGTCTCCTACTAGATAACAGAAGGTAACAAATAAAATTTCTTGTGGCAGGAAATGAGATCCTTCGATTCCCAGACTTCACAGGCTAGTGCCAATGCTCTTGGTTACCCTCCAGATCTTGATAGTAAGACCTTTTTTCTGAAGATACCATATATTTGGATGATAGAAAATAGAGAAACCAAGCTAGTACTGTCCTGGAGATTTCATTCCTACTGTCTAGTGTACTGCAAGCTGGTATGTGTAATATCAGAGAAGGAAAGTCATCGCCAGTCATACCCAGTTTTTTTTTGTGAACCATGTGAGCTACAATAATTAGGGACCTGGCAAAGCATGCCCACTGATGCAATAGTGCCATGACCATCATGGGAGTAAGACACACCTGGTAACACTATTGGGCGGAAACCTATGACTAGATAGGTAATAGGCCCTAGTGAGAACTTACTAAACTACTAGTATTATTATGCTAAATGGGCATTTTATTATACTGATTGCTACTGACTAATTGTTACACCCATAGATCGATGCATCTCTTAACACTATCTTTAAACGACACTTATTTGATAAGGCGTGAGAGGTATGCTTATTTGTGAGTATAAGGATAAGTGGAATGCAGCTGGAAATTGTACTCGTTTAGAAAACTGGCAGCACTAGGTTCTCCTCTAGTTCCATGGCCTCACTAACTTCCTCGTCCCTCTTTTAACTATTGACTCATTAATAATTTATACTGATTAAGTGGAATACCAAAGGCAAACTTTTCGGGGTGAGTATTGTGGCTTTTAGATCGTTTCCCATTAATATCTTTTAAGATTCTGTTAACATTTAAAAGTCTGTTGTGAATTATATTAAATATGCATATATGTTATGCTATACTATGAAATGATTATACACCGAATAATACATGTATATTTATGATATGTATATAATTTCATGTCAATATGCATAGTTTTAATGTATATCTGTTCAAGTTCTTAAATTTTATTCATTAATTCCAAAAAGTATCTTTTATTGTCTTTTGCCGGTGACTTTTGCTCATTCCTTTTGCTCATATTTTGTTGTAGTATTTCAAATATAGTTTTCAGTGCCAAGTGAAGTTTCCTCTTCAGTTTTGAGTCTAATAAAAATATATCTTTTCCAGCATGCAGTGTTTGTCGGAATTCTACATGATACTAGACAGTAACAGTGACTTTCCTTGCAATCTGTTTCCTAGAAAATTGGAAAACTGTATGGTCAAAAGCAATTCTATCATAAGCAAATATTGCACTTCTTGAATGTTTTTAATATAGAGATAATTAATAATTAATGTGGAACTTTTGTTATCTGAGAAAGTAAATTGAAACCAATTCAGGATTCCATTTCATCTAGTCCAAATGACTATCATCAATAACTGAAACGACAACAAATGTTGACAAGGCTGTGGGGAAATGGAACTCTTACTCACTATTACGAGACTGCAAATCTTGCACCTGGAAATCACTATGAAAGCACATCAAAAAGTACAACTACAATTACTTTCTGTTTTAGTGGTGACACTCCTGTGTGTGTGTCTAACTGGCTGTAAGGCAACACAGCACAGGGGCACTTGCACATCTGTGGTTATTTCTCCATCATTCACAGCAGCCAGGAAGTGAAACCATCCTAGGTGTGTGTGTGTGTGTATGTGTGTGTGTGTGTGTGTGTGTGTGTGTGTGTGTGTGTGTGTGGTGCGTGCACGTGCATGTAGGTCCTTTAACTATGGATCACAAATGAAGAGTGATCTTGCTCGTGAAGGAATATAGAAAAGTGGTGAAAATCATGTGATAAGGAGGAGAAAGAGGGAAGAGGGAAAGAAAGGAAACCACTAGGGGTGGGGTGATGGGAGAGGGAAATTGGGCACAAGACTGAACAGGAACAAAAGATAACGATACACAAATATAGCAATGATGTGATGAAAGCCATTGTTTGCATATTAATATAAAGTAAAATTGTTAAAAAGAAAAAAATGTTACAGTAGCATTTTTGGCTGAATATTTAACATCATTTAAAATGGTCCATAAATTTATAAAACCTAGAGAAGCAGTGGTACAAAAATTACACAAGGATAAGTGCCAGATATCAGAGTTGTGTAGTACTGTGTTTAAAGATATCCCTCTGAGGCTACCTTAAATGCCCTTCTCCTATAATATTGATGACGACCTTAAATGCCATCCTTGAGCCTTCATCCAGTAGCTGATGGAAACAGAATCAGACACCCACAGCTAAGCACTGAGCCGAACTCCTGGAATCCAGTTGTATAGAGGAGAAGGGATAAGCAAAGGGGTCAAGACCGGGCTGGGGAAACCCACAGAAACAGCTGAGCTGACCTAGTGAGAACACAGAGACCCCAGTCATAAAGCTGGGGAACCAGCATGGACCAAGCCCTCTGAAGGTGGGTGCCAGTTAGGAGGCCTGGGCAGTCTATGGGGCCTCTGGCAGTGGATCCAGTGTTTATCCCTAGTGCACAAATGGACTTTGGGAGCCCATTCCCTATGGAGGGATACTTTCTTAGTCCAGATACACAGAGGAGTGCCTAGGCCCTGCTCTAAATGATGTGACAGACTTTGATGATCCCTCATCCTCCCTGGGGAGTGCATGGGGGTAGGATGGGGAGTTTCAGTGAGGGTCATGGGAGGTTGGGAGGGAGAAGGAACTGGGATTGATATCTAAAATAGGGTTGATTCTAAATTAAATAAAAAAGGAAAAAATAAGATATCCCTATGATACCAAAATCGTAGAATGTAAAGTGGGCATGAAGAATTTGGTTCTGTGAACATTTTAAGAGACAGAGGTAATTTATAATGGTCCAGTGAGACAGACCCAATTCTGTGCATGGACTTCAGCTGTGTAAGAATATAAAGTGGCTAGTGATAGGCTGGGCAGTGGTGGCACACACTTTTAATCCCAGCTCTCAGGAGGAAGAAGCATGTAGATTTCTTTGATATGAGGCCAGCCTGGTCTACAAAGCTATACAGAGAAACCCTGTCTCAGAAAAAGAAAGAAAGAAAGAAAAAAGTGGTTGTTTTTTATTTGACTTTGTCAAGAGGTTTTGGAATAGTAATAAGATTCATTATTTCTCTTTTCCTTCTAAAGATTTTTTTGTAATTGACATATCTTTTATGCACAGCATATGAAATATCAAGCTTCATTTATTGAGAATTCCTGTCATAGCTTCACATTTAAAAGTCAAATTCAGGTTTTACTGATAAAGGCACTCAAGTTAAAAAATACTTAAGTAAATTAAGAATGAAATCAGGAAACCTCACACTGAGTTTCTGAAGGAAATTCTAATGCTTGCAAACTGTTTTATTGCTTTGAGAAACACTTACTATAAATAACAAAGTGTCATTTCTGTAGAATGCAGTGTAATGTCATGTGGGTGGGTTTGGTGGTTTGATTGAAAATGCTCCCCATTGGATCATAGGGATTGGCACTGCTAGGAGGTGTGGCCTTGTTAGAATGGGCGTGGTCTTTTTGGAAGAAGAATGTCCAAAGAATGGGTTTTTAAGGTACGAATTGCTCAAGCCAGGTCTAGTCTCTCTCTCTCATCTGCCTATCCAGATGTAGAACTCTCAACTGCTTCTCCAGCCCCATATCTACCTGTACACCGCCATGCTTCCTGCCATGATGATAATGGACTAAACCTCTGAACTGTAGGACAGCCCCAGTTAAATATTTTTCTTTATAAGAATTACCATGGCCATGGTGTCTCTTCACAGCAATAAAACCCCTATCTGTGATTGATATGTAAAATAAAATTGTTTCTAACTTAAAATAATAAACAACAACAGCAAAAAACCCTAAGACAGTGGATCAAACAACTGAAAGTGGGAGTTCATTCATTCATTTGCAAGTTTCATTCCATCCCCTGATAACATTACATTGGTGAATAAGGGAAGCCTCTTTTCCTGTATGTACTGCCTAACAAAAGATGTGAATGATGAGTGACCAAGTATAGTGAGCTGCCACTCACAATGAAATCTAAAGACTTCAGTGAAGAGATGGAAACTAAATTGCACTTTATATCTTTACATCGACTCACTTCAGTAAAAATGCGTGCCTTGGCATATATGTGTGTCTGAAATGACAAGAAGATACCCGAAAAGTAGCAATCACGGACCATGCGGGCCTGATGAATGATGCCCACATCTGTTTACAGCACTCACTTGACTCTGTGGTTTTCAAGCTGCCTGTTAATTCTATCTAATAAGAATTGGTTTATTTTTCTGCTAGATTACTTAGAGTAGTAATTCTTTTTTGTTTAAACAGAAGCAAATCTGTTAAGAACTACTTTCTGAGAATATACGTTTTTATATGTTTTAACAATGAAATAGAACTACTTTATAGTCCATCAATCCTTGTAATAAATACACATTTGTCATTCAGAGGATAGTTTTAACACACTTAAATATATATATATATATATATATATATGTGCATACATATATGTACATAAATAATATATATACATTCATATACTTAAATGCATATTTTCTGTATAGTGTCGTTATCATGTAAGTATGACTGTATAAGAAAGAATGAAAAAACTGTGCTTAAAACTGGAAAACCTTCATCTACTGGAATTATCTAGATATAATGAAAAAATTCTATGTTAATATTTGTATAGTACATAGCTGTGCAAGAGAAATGAATATATATTTGTGTCAGATAGATGTTGGCTTTCCATATCATATCAAAGAGAAATGATTCACATACTTATACTTTGTGTAAGACCTTATATTTGAAAAAGGACTTTTGATTTTAGGGGGAACAGTTGACATAAAGAAAATGGCTGCTATTTTATGGATGGGAAACTCACCACGGGATGCTTTGGAAGCTTACAGATGCTGTGCAGGCGTGAGCTGCCAAAAGCTGCACAACAAATCGATTTGGTAACCAATATTTAAAACCGTATCACTTTGTGGTGTTAAAAATACAGTAATGTACCCTTGAAATATGCCTTCAAAAAGCAATTATTTGTGTTTCCAACTTGTTTTAATATTCATAGTATCAACAGGCTGGAATTTATTAGTTTTATTATATTTGAGGACTGAAGAAGACCTTTTCCCCCCCTGAACTGCACAAATGAATAAAACTAACAAGTCTCTCTCTGTGGAGGTCTGAAGGCTTTGTACTTAGTGGTAACTTTGCTGGAACGCCAACTGGGCTGGAGGAAGCACAGTGCTCTGTCTCAGATTGCCTTTAAAGCCTATGAATGTGTGACTGGCTTTGTCTGTTAGGGCAAATGGTACCAATAAATTTAAAATGAGTATTTTAAGATTACTTTGAGTGTTACTTCAATTTGGAAGCATTTGAACAATACTGGCTAAAATGACAGAGAGTTTTTTTATGAGGACTCTAAGCTGGATGGGAGATAAATCTTTAACTATTAGTCTACCCTCTTGTCTTCCCCATTAACCCAGAAAGCCCCTTGTGTTTTGCATTGCTACTTCACTTACGAGACATAACAGACAACATAGTTTAGTTGAAAACATCAACTAACACACCTGGACACCAGACAGTAGCCTCAGAGCAAGCACAACCACTCAGAAACCATATTGGCAGTATTATTATCCTTCAAAGAATTGCTTAAAAAGACTTTTTGGCAACAGAGGTAAGTGACCTTCATGCGTGTTTGGAGGATAATCTGTGAAGTAGACCTTTCTGAAAGTAGTGACATTTGAGAATCCCTACTAAACCTTGTTTACTGTTACAGTCATGATTCCTTCCTCATCCACAGGAGACTCTACTACTGTATGCTCTTCTAGAACCTTCCCTCACCTGCTGGGATAGCCTGACCTGCTAGGATAGTTGGGCATGCATGGAATAGGGATAGTTTTGGTAACAGATAATGCCTTTGTTAAAGATCATGATTTCATAACTATTGAATGATTCTCATTCAGTTACTCACAGAAGTGTGATTTTAAAAACACACATCTATAGTCATCTTGCAAAAGGAGCATGATTTTATTATGACACCAACAAGAATCAAATGAATTTATTAACAGAAAAATATTATAAATCAAAAGATAATATTTGAAAAGCTCTTTTTAGTCAAAATTCTCATAGAGTTAATATGTTCTGAATCATATGCCTGTGTCAGAAAATAACAAGGGTTTTATGCAATACAAGTTGGTCATTATAAAGGTGAGCAAATGAGTGCTTGAAATAAATATTTACCTCAACCTGCAAAGCTTTAGCAATGTTCTAGACCTGTGGCTTTCAACCTGTGGGTTGTGACCTCTTTGAAGTCAGATGAACATTTCATGGGGGTTACATATCAGATATCCCGCATATCTGATGTTACAATTCAGGGGTAGCAAATTACAGTTATGAAGTAGTAATGAAAAAAAATTTTATTGTTGGGGGAGTAACCACAACATGAGGAACTTTATAAAGGTTCCTTGGGTGAGAAGGTTGAGAACCACTGTTCTAGACTCACATTTCCAAACCAACAATGGCATTGAGCCAGTAGAACATGAACACTTTGCTGACAGGAGCATCCAATGGTTCACATGGAAAATGTTTTCATTTTATGTGCTAAATCTGGACATGCCCACATCTTCTGAGTCACAAATGTGATTCTAAAAATGAAATTCAAGAAAATTGGATTAACACACACACAATACAAGATCTGTTGTTACCAACGTTGATAATGTTATGAACAAGCAGGCTGAGTGGAATGTGTGTGTTCCAATACAGATTCAGTTTCAGTGAATGTTTATTCTTCTGATAACTCTCTGATAAACTCAGTAGATCAGATAACAATTTTTGAACAGAACATATCTCTAGACAATCAAAGCTCTATTTCCAATCAACTGAATTTGAGTGACAATAACACCTGATGTGGCAAATGGCTTAGAGAGATGTCAATCCATTTTTACTTCATGTAATTATTACCAAACACCAACCTTCCATAGTCTATTTTGACAGAAATCATCCTTACCTTACGTTTTACTGTCAATCTTTTTTTTAAGACTCTAATGTTTTGGAAATGAAATAAACACCATGAGTAACCATCTGGATTTCATTTCAGGGTTGCTTTTACAGATTATCCAATACATGCTTTATTCTCTTTCACTGTTTATGGAGCTGCAAGATTTGAACTGTATTCAACTCCTTCATCCCTGTGTTTTTTCCCTACTGGAAACCCAGATATATGTTATAAATACTTTGCTTTATTACACCAAGCTTTGATATATCAATGATGCATGTGTTCTAACCTAAATGAATCAGCACAATACAGTCCTACTTAATGAATCTAGGAGATGCTAAGATACACATCATCTCTCCTTCTCTGAACAGTTTTTTATGTACTTTCAAGAGTAAGGAATGGTTTTGGTTACCATGATCAGAGAGGATGAATATGATTGGCTATGAGGCTGATGTACAGATGTTCTCTCTCTCTCTCTCTCTCTCTCTCTCTCTCTCTCTCTCTCTCTCTCTCTCTCTCTCTCTCTCTCTCTCTGTCTCTCTCCAGATATAAGATCTTTACAAGTGGAGTCTATTGATATGTTTAGGTCATGTTGAATGATAATTTCTCTGCATTTTTAAAAGAAACTGCACTCTCTTTTCAGCAAAATATGTAATTAAAATAATGTTTGCTAGCAACAATGAAATACAGAATCTAAAATTGTTAATTTTCTGAATTCTGTTAGAATCTAGTATGTGAGTGTTAAAGACCATTTCTGTTTAATTACTAACAGATGCTTGCTTATATTGCTGCTTTTTGTTCTGTGGACTTCAGATCATGTGCCTCTTAGGAGTGGGAAAAGTTAGAAAAAAAGAATGCCATAATCCACTGAAAAGGCACCTTTTCTTTGCAAAGGGGGGAGGATGTCTCTTTGTATTTTCATAATAAAAGACCACAGACTCACTGCTTTCTAAGCATTAGAAATTAATTCTCATAGTTCTAAATGATAACAAGTCCATATTAGGCAGCCGGTAGGTTCTGTGTCTGGTGAGGGCAATATTCTCAATTTCTGAAATAGCAAATGGTCTCTGCATCTTCCTGAGGGTACCTTGTGTCCTCACCTGATAAAAGCAGAATGGCCAAAGGGACCATTGCTTCCTGAAGTCACTATTATAAAGTGCTTGTTCCTATGTATATAGGAGTATCCTACTTTATAGTACAATTACATTGGAGATTAGGGTTCAGTATGAATTTTGTAAGGGACATAAATAAAACCACAGCATGAAGGAATGAAAAACACTTACAAGACTTGCTCTTGTCTTTTCATTCTCCAGTGCAAATTTACTGAACATCTGGTAATTCATATGGGTGAATGGCTAGATAAACTCAGATCCCTGACACATACTCATAATTAGCATAATTCAGGAATTGAGGACTTAGTAGGAGAGAATATAGAAAGTTAAATAATACATGACTGCTATCCTTCCTCAAAAGCATCCTACATATCTTAACAAAATAGTAATTGTCCATGTTGACCTAAATATAGCTTTGCTCAAGGATATAAACATTGTCTTAAACTAATGTACTCCACTTTGAAAAAAATACAGGTAAATGACCTTTGTATGAAATATAGTTAGTACAGAGTAGGAGAAAGAAAATGTCTTTTCTAGTAGTGGCTCTATGACTTAATATCTTTTAATTTGTTAGCTAGAATAGGGACTGGCCAACTACAAATAGTTATAGTGACACTTGTGATCAATAAAGCAATTCAGTCATGATCATGAATAACCTATAACTAGTCTATAATTAAGCAATTCTCAAGTTCCTAAATTTGCCGTAATAATGAGATGTTAGAAGATAATGTTCTCTATGGTAAGAATCTCTCTGAAATGCCAGATATATGCCATGAAAAATATCCAGAAAACAGGCTGCCAATTATTTTGAGACTTTGATTCATGGAGAAAATTCATGAAGGAGATCTTTAACCAATGGTCAACAACATGGTTAAACTGGCCTTGGAGGGTTCTATGGAATTTTCAGAGCAAAATTTGTTGTAGGCTTCTCTCCAGGAAAAGATGTCTGTGACATGTATCAGACAGTGTGGAGTATTGCTTGCCACTCCTATCATGAGCAAATCAAAGTTTTCACTGGATAATGTTAGGTTGTATTGGAATCTTCTAATATAGTGGCTCTCAAATTTCCTAAAGATGTGACCCTTTAATACAGTGCCTCATATTGTGGTGACTTCCAACCATAAATTATTTTCATCACTATTTCATAACTGTAATTTTGCTACTGTGACTAATCATAATGCAAATATTTTTGAGATAGAAGTTTACTAAAGGGATTGCAACACATGTGTTGAGAACCGCTCTTCTAGTGCATTGAGTTCTTTGCAGAAATGACAGGATTGCCACCATCCAGTAGGCTTGAACTCTAAACTCCTTGGGGAGGGAGGTGAGGTCCTTCGAGACTTCCCATTGCTGGTCCAGCATTCTTCACTTTTCCCTGCCTAACAGGTTCTGTTCCACTGAAATTCCATTTACTTCAAGGCAGACCGAATTTGCTTTTTGGATCTGCTGTTTGAGTAAATCATTCCCTGTGCTGGTGTGGCTGTTACTGCAAGTTCACAGGCCCTGAGTAGCCTTTGAAAGCTTTTCATCTCTTTGGTAAACACTTTGTGCTTTACCTTTCATTTCTTGTGAGCACTTTCTGATATTACCTAATAGGAACCAGCTACTCTCATAAATGTTGCTTTTAAGCATGTTAGAAAAACCATTTGGTAAAGGAGGTCACAGATATTTTAAAATGAGGTGTATTAGATAGATATTTTAATGAATGATCAAATATAATCAAATAATTATAATGGTTATTTTAATTATTTCTAAGCATCTTTCCCAAAAGGGACATTGAAAGTTAAATTCTGGGCAGAAATCCTTAGACAACTTGGCATTTTCAAACTTAGAGTAATATGTCCCCAGAGGCCACAAATTTCAAATATCTTGCTGTCTGAGCTATTTTTTGTTACATTCTCTTCAGTGCTACCCTACTTTTAAAAAAATATAGAGAGAAACAAACCATCAATTTAATGCGGGATTTATACGTTCAAGAAAAAATAAAGGAGAAATATTTTTGTAATATCTTCCCAGAGGGAGACATTTTATTGTTATTTATTGTACTGCCAGCGATTGAAGTAGGTTCACTATAAAACATGGGGGTGGACATGGAAACTGAACCTTGCAAAGTATTTGAGTTTGAGAAGTGTTTTAAATTTTTATTGCATGATACAATGTTTCTGGTTTTGATTTCACAGAGATCAGATATGCCCCGTGGCTTCTTGATTCCAGCTAGCTTTTGTTTCATCAATTCACACAAAAAGCTTCACTTCAGGGATATGCAGTCTGATGACATCCCCAGGAATCATAATCTCCTCATCGAGCAGCATCCCCAGAGTCCATTATCATCAGCAGCACTTCCCATGTCAGTGTTGATGAGAACACTGGGCTCAAGGTGACAGCAAATGTCACTCTGTGCTTGGATCTTCAGGGGATGCTGAGGATAGCAGTATTTGAGCCTTCAGCTTCTGTTCAATGACTCCCCTGCACTTCACATGGCAGAAGATAAATGCTAGTATATACCCAGACTCCATGTAGGTAGGTGCTCTGAAAAAAATTGTTGAAATAATACTTTCTGGGAAACTGTATTCAACTTCCACAAACATGAGATCTGGGCCTTTATTGTTAAGAACAACATAGGAAGTCCATTTACTGTACATATTAATGAGTATTAGCAAATGAAGCCATTTCCTATGACTATTCTGGAATTGATTCTTACACAGTATGGGAGCAAGGGCAGTAGTCACCACGCAGCCTGACTTGCTCAGGCTCACTTGGCAGAGTGACCTCCTCTGTCTGTGTCTTGCTCCATCTGCACTGGACATAGCTCAGGGCACAATCCAGCCTTTTGATGGTGACTTTGGAGTGCATCCTTTTGTCCTGGTCGTTGTGAAGTCTCAGTAACATCTCCAGAAAAAGCTTAAGTTTTTGCAGTCATGTGGTACACCATATTTCAATTACAAAAGCAGTCTAGCTTTATAATGCATTATTTGTTTGCTATGTGTCTTTACTGGCTAGCTTTTTTTTAAAAAATAAAAGCATGGAGCCTCAATTGAGAAAATATTCCCATCAGATTGACTGCAAGCATGTCTTTATGGCCAATAGACAGAGAAGAGCCCAACCCACTGGGGTTGGTGTATCCTTTGGCACGTAGTCCTCGGTGGTATAAAGAAAGAAAGCAGACAAAGCCATGGTGGGCAAGCCAATAAGCAATGTTCTTCCATAGCCTATGCTTCAGTTCCCACCACCAGATTCCTGCCTGAAGTTCCCAGCCTTCACAATGAACTATAGATGTAGACTAAAATAAACCCTTTCTTCCCCAAGTTGTTTTTGATCATGGCATTAATCATAACCATAGTAGCTTACCTAAGATAATGGCTCATGGAAATTAATTTAAATATGAAAATAATTTTAAAAATTTTAATTTTGTATTAATATTTGTTAGTGTGTATATGTATGTATGTATGTGCCTTGGTGTGCATGCACATGTGTGTACATGTGTGTTCTGGTGCCTGTGATGGCTGGGAGAGACTGTCTGATACGTTGTAGATAGGATTGCTGGCATTTGTGAACCATCTGATAGTTGTGCTGGGATCCCAGCCCTAGTTCTTAGGAGAGAACAACAAGCACTCTTAACTCCAATATCATTTCTCCAGCTTGCATATGAGGTACTCTTTCAATTAAATATTAAGCTATAGGTAAAAATAAAAAAACACTATCTAATTCATGTTTATATCTTACGTTACTTGGATAGTCATTGCAAGGGTGAGTTACAACTAATTGTCAGTACATATAAATAACATTCAAATCCATACTTATCCTGTGCTATGAAAGCCAATTTTTTTCTGTGGTTTATGAATAGAAGTCTCATAGTTTATCAAAATCTGATAGGTTTTAAAAATTATCATGGCTTTCTAAATTAAAGTTCTGCTAATAAAATATCTCTTTGAACATCAAGTGATTACTTGACCTTCTTATTTTCTTAAACATTTAGTAATTTGCAATAAAGTTATGCTATGATGTCTGCAGTGTGCATCAGAAATTATGAATGTCTGGGAGGTGCTTTTGAAGATCACCATACCTAAATGTTTCAAGTTCACTGTATATGCATACCTTGAGCCTCAGAAAGACTCAACTATCTTCAGCATGTTCAGACATGCTGTGGTCTCCACACAATGCCATCTGAAGAGCCTGGAAATGTCTGGTCTGGGTGTGTAGAATTGAAAATTTCTTTTATTTTGCCTGTGAATGCTTTTTCCCCTCTTTTGAGGCTGTGCAACAATGTCTCTCTTTTGCTTCTCCAGCCATTAGTTCATCATTCTGACATCTGGGTTGTGTTTATTCCTGGAGGTTAATTAATATTAACAGTAAATTAAAAATAGGGGTATAGGAATCAAAGCCCAATCAATGACAAAAATGTCAAATTTGGTGAGTGCAGTCTCATAGGACATCCAAATGATGAAGATTGATGACAGCAGGACTTAGGGGAAAATCAAAAGTTTTCTCTGTGAAAGACAGTAACTTTGTCATCCTAAGGATGTCTGCAAATATACAAGTCAGAAGCAACTTAAGAAGCATAGACATGATAATATTAGATATTCCATCATTTAAAGGGACAAAGTGAAAATTAACAATTTTTGTCATTGAAGTTGACAAATGTGCTTTTGCTTTTTTAGTACTGATTTCAATAAATAGTCATCTTTGGTAAAGATAGTATATTTCCAATCTGTCTCTTGGATTTCATCTGTATTTTTATATATACTTTATTTTTACTATCAATTTTATGATCCTATAGCGTTTTATTTTAGTTGCTTTTATGGCCTTTGTTTTTTTCAAAATCTATCAACTATACATAATGGCATGTAATACTTTTGACAAATTTTTAAGATCAATTCAGGTTTAATTTTATGCTTAAAATATTTATATAAACCCAGAAACTCAAGTGATGAGCTTCCAGCCGTAAGCCAAAAATCTAATTAATTAAAATGAAACAAAATTAAAAATTCTGTTATTCAAACCCAGCAGCTAAGTTCCAAGCAAGACTAGTAATTGAGGTTGTGAACACTCCAGGTCAGAATGCTTCTATCATGTCAGAGGGGCCTCTGGGGAAGTGGACTCATCTCGGCTGTTGGCCTCCACTTTGAAAGATATAATGTTAAACCAAGGTTTGTGACTAATACAATTTTATATTTAGGTAAAATGTATGTGAAAATTTATGCTCCTGGAAAGACACAAGTGAGTGAAGGATCTACTATAAATGCTTTTGTTTTAACCAAAGCAATATCAATTCACTTATAGACATTTATGTTAAATTAGAGAAGCGAATTGTGGTGCTTTAAATGAGAAATCCCTACATAGGAAGACATATTTGAATACTTGGTATCCAGTTGGGGTAATGTTTAAGGTTATAGAACTTTCAAGAGAAGAAGTATATACTTGGGCCTACCTTTGATATTTGATGACTTGATCCTACTTGCTCTTGCCTTTCTCTTTTTCTTGTGTATGAATAAAATCATGGCAAGCCAACTTCCTGTTCATGTTGACATATTTTCCCTGACAATTGCCATGCTTACCTTGTCAAGATGGACTATATGCCTCTGGAACTATAAGGCACAACAGACCCTTTATTTCCTTAAGAAGCTTTTTCAGAGTAGTTTGTTATAGTCAGAGGGAAGCAACTAATTAGAAATTGGTACCAGAGGGATGTTGCTGTGATAAAGCTCACTGGTGACTTTTATGCATTTGGACTATTTTCTGAGACAGTTTGGAACTTTGAGCCAGAGCTGTTGAATGTTGGAAGCAGAGCTTAATGGGTCATGCTAATGGAAATTTGGAAGGTCCTAATGCCGAGGACATGGGAGTGGAGGCATGACTCGTAAAGTGTCAGGAGCACTGAGTCTATTAAACATGGGCTGGGCCTGTTCACCGTATATTCTTGCAAAGAATATGACTCTATTATGCTCACAGTCTGACTTATATGAGGCAGAATTTCAAAGTAATGGAGTAATTAAAATTAGGGCCTTATGTGGGTGGAATTAAAGACAACATAACATTGAATCTGTAATAATCAGTAATGGTTAATACTGACTACACTTATGCAGTTCTACAATGAAAATGATCAACAGTTGGCAGAAAGAAACTTAAAAAATTTGTTGCTTAGTTATGAAAAGAACATCAGGATGCTTTAAGTTGAAGCCAGGTCATGTGGTAAGAAAGAAGAAGTAATTGTTAAGGAGATTAATGCCACTAGGGTCAAGGCCCCTACTCTGTATGGAACAACAAGGAAGATGTTCTTAGAGTAAGATTCAACCCAGCTAAACCTTCAAATTGTGATGTAGATCCTAAGGTGGTGCTTTCTCCTATAAATAAAAAACACAAAATACAAAAAAATCCCACAAAATACAAAAAACTTAAAAAGTTCTTCACCAACCTCAACAAAAAAAATGCTACAACTGTGGTCTGAGAGGGTTTGGCTCCATTCCAAGCTACTGGCTGAGGTTGGTAATGCCAAACACATGATAATGACTTTGGAAACAAAAAAGATGCAACACTTAATTTTAACCATAGTCATGCATTTAGTACAGCCCCCAAAATACTTTTTGACAAGTTTAAGTGTTTACTGTTGAAAACCCTTAACACTTTTCTTTAAAAGGTCAGAAGTTAGGAAAAAATGTGCAATCAAAGATGAAAAAATTATGAAATGAAATAATACTAATCAAGAAATAGCATTCAGTTTTAGCAACAGTAATGAATAGGACCTTCTGTTAGTAAGACCTGATTTTTTTATGTTAATGAAATTATTTAACATTCTGTTATACTCTTCATAAATAATAAAGAGAAGCACATGTGACCAAATGTCTATTCGACTAAATAGGGCATTGCCAACAGACTACAAAACAATTCCAGCCAACCCTAGCTGAGTTGGGGTCCCGGAATGGAGTGCTTAATGGTGACTGACTCAAAGGTAGCTGCACTGACAGAGACATCAACCCTCCACCCTTACTTTCCACTCCATTCTGCCTGGGGGATAACTCAGGAAAACTGCATCTCTGGAATCACTGCCTAAATTTGAGGAAATTCCCTTAAGGGTCTCATCTGTACATGTTGGTTACTATGTTACCAAATTCTGGAGAGGGACTTGTTATACATGTCTGAGCTTTTTTAACCTTCAAATTTTTAATTTTATTTTAAAATTAGAAACAAGGTTGCTTCACATATCAATTCCAGGCCCCTCTCCCTTTCCCTCCCCTCCTCCCACGCCCTGCCACCAACCCCTCCAATATCCCTTCATTTCCCCAGGGAGGGTGAGGCCCTCCATGGGGGTGTCTGCAGTCTGTCATTTCATCCAGGGCAGGGCCTAGACCCTGGGTTGTTGGATGGGCGCCCAACGTCCATTTGTATACCCGGGATAAATACTGATCTACTACCCAAGGCCCAATAGATTACCTAGGCCTCCTCACTGACACCCCTATTCAGGGGGTCTTGATTAGTCCCATGCTGGAATCCCAGCCATCAGTCTGGGATTCAAGAGCTAACCCTTGTCAGGTCAGCTGTTTCTGGGGTTAAACCAGCCCAGTCTTAACCCCTTTGGTCATCAGTCCTCCCTCTCTGTCACTGGATTCCTTAAGTTCAGCTCAGTGTTGAGCTGTGGGAGTCTGCCTCTGCTTCCATTAGCCATTGAATGATGGTTCTGTTTCCCAGACTTTCTGGCCATGGGATTGTAGGCTGGCACTCCCCAAATCTAAGTCTAAAATCCATATATAAGAGAGTACATGCCATGTTTCTCTTTTTGTGACTGGGTTACCTCACTCAGGATGGTTTCTTCTAGTGCCATCCATTTGCCTGTAAATTTCAGGATTTCATTGTTTTTTTCTGCTGAATAGTACTCCATTGTGTAACTGTATCACATTTTCTCTATCCACTCTTCGGTTGAGGGGTATTTAGGTTGCTTCCAAGTTCTGGCTATTACAAATAATGCTGCTATGAACATAGTGGAACATATGTCCTTGTTGTATGAGTGTGAATATTTTGGATATATGCCTAAGAGTGGAGTTGTTGGGTCTTGTGGTAGGTTTATTCCCATTTTTTCTGAGGAATCTCCATACTGAACCTTTAAGTTTCATTAGCTTCCCAAGTCTTCCCAGTCTCCAAACTCCCTCCATAAGCTATGTTAGCTTAAAGGAAACAGTTGAACAACAAATGTATACGATGTTACAACATTTTTATTCTTCAGTACATTTATGGTTTTTTTGTTTTGTTTGACATCGAGCCTTTTTATGTAGTTCTGGCTGCCTGTGAACTTTCTCCTTAAACCATGCTGGCCTTGAATTTGTGGTGATGCTCTTTTGCTGAGATGACAATCATGCCCTCACATAAGCAAACTTCTGATAAGAGGATGCTTTAAAAACACATACTCAAATATAAAGCAGTAATATAGCCTTTTCATAATACATTTTTCTCATGGTCAACATATGTCTATCAAACGCACATTCAACGGCACGATCCAGCCTCAAGTTCATGTGAATCTTTGATATTTATCCTCTGAAATGTCTCCACAGTATAGGCAAACCCTTAAGTTTTCATTAGCATTCTGGAAAAGTCCTCACGTTTCTAGTTTAGAGAGACATTGTACACCGAGCATGGATGTGACTTCCTTTATAGTATGTTTTTCAAGACAGAAATCTTTCACCATGTGCAAACTCTGTGGCTGTTACATCCCTAATTCACATCTGTCACCTTGAAGCACAGTCAAGCTATATGGTCCATCTACACAGTGGCTGGTTGCTTACATTTACTCCTCATAGAAATTTTTTTTCAAATGTATACTACACTACTTGAGAAATAATATCAACAGTTTATTTGGTTTTTTAATGCAGTTTCAGGGCTGAGTGACTTTATAGACAATTTTATTTTATTAATGTTAGTTTATTTTCTTGTCCATAATAATCAGCATCTGCTCTATTAAATGGCATAGTCCTCAAGTTGCTTTTTGTCTGTTTATCATTAATTAGCTATGTAAAATATCTAAAAGGCCTATTTAGTACCAAATAACTGTTGTATGTTTTGTGTCCCAAAGTAATGTTTCAACTATCAAATTTACCTTGATAACCAAGTGAGGACCCAAGAATGGATTTCTGTTTATACTGGCTGTAGTTGCATAGGCTAAATATCTTGTAAGGTACCATATTGATTTTGCTATAAGAAACATTTGATATTAGGGAAAGAAATCAGTATCAGCCCCAAACAATTTAGATAGTGTCTCTCAAATCAATACTAGTGTATATTGCTTTCCATTAGCCATTTGATGTGACAATTTAAATCAGTATTTTACGATAGTTTATTGCTTATATAAATTGATTGTAGCTATAAAAATTATCTTTCTTTTACAAATGGAAAAGCCCATTATTTATGATTGGAAAATACTTATGTAGATAATATATATCACAGAAAATGGATGCAAATGAATAGACAGTAATATCAATCAGATAGAGAAAATCTCAAAAGTCAAATATGATTTTACCTCTTAGCAGAGTTTCATATATGTATATATATATATATACATACCTGTTTTTTCATATCTTGTACATATATGACATGGAAATATAAACTAATCTGTCTTGAGAAACAAGAGAGGGAAGGACGAAGAGAAATGAGAAACTGGGTGTGTTATTGCCTTCTACCTTGTAGGTTCCAAGAATCAAGCTGAAGTTGTCAGGCTTGGTGGCAAGCGGTTTTAGTCACTGAACCATCTCTCCAACCATCATACAAAAGCTTTTAAAAGCACACAGTTTTCAAAAACAATCATAATTAATGTTTACATAGGTTAAAAAACTTCTCAAAGTGATTTTCAAAATTGTAGAACGTCCAATTTTGCAATTTTAATATGAAATTTTTTCTGATGTTTAATTCTTATGGATAAATTTTAAAAATACAAATAAAAGTCAACAGTTGGGCTAGTTTTCAAATGTCTTCCAAGCATGGAGTGGTTAACACACCCAAACACGAATCACAAAGTCCTTTTTACTGTGGACAAGTCCTTTAGTTTTACCATGCCTTATGTTTTATAGATGATGATGTTTATTCCCTCATAAGAGTCATAGAAAATTAATGAGATGATGGAAATGATAAAATTCACTTTGGTAAACTATAGGTTTTTCTTTTAGCTTAAGATATCTTTTATGCTAAAAATTATTTCACTTCTTAAAGGGAAATCTCTCATTCTTTTTCAAAATACCCATTGATATGAGCCTGTCTACTATAAACTGGGAATAATGCCAAAGACATTTAATACCAATACTTGGGAAACTGAGGCAGAAATATTGGTGCAAGTTTAGAGGCATCCCGGAATATATAGGAAATCCGAATCCAACAACAGCTGTATAGTGGGAACTTATCTCACGCAAAATAAAACACCTACTACAAATACTTAACTGCCACAGCATTATACGAGCAGGTAAACTTCTAGTTGTCTGAGGAGACATTCAGTGGTATGACTTGCAAATCTCCTGCTTCAGTCCTCAGCCTGTGAAAACATAAATATGAAATAAATAATTAATTTTCTCCCGTGGAATGTTTTTCCAACTGAATGATAGAAATTGGGGTGTATTTTTCTTATTATTGGGGAAACAATAATATTCAAACAGACCTTGGCATTCATAGTCATCTGTCCTGTTTGTCTTCTTTCGGGGATATGGAGTTAAATTTTACCATGCATGAAGAGGGTAGATGGATTGGCCAAGTACTCTGACCTCTGACTCTCAGATTGCTCGGAAAGATTTACTGCTCTGGAAATATGAGCTTCTTGAATTAAGTGGCTGCTCCTACTGCTCTCAACACTCCATATCCACTGCTCACCACTGCATACTCAGTAGCAAACTGACAGACACCCTCAGCTTTCAATGAGGCCCCTCTAGACCTTTGGCTGTGTGTGTGTGTGTGTGTGTGTGTGTGTGTGTGTGTGTGTGTGTGTGTGTGTGCCTAATAGAAAAGTAGATAAAGATGTCTTTCCTTCCCCAAGTTTTTATAAGCAATAATGACAGCTGAAAGTCACACCAGACTTAGCTACTTAGAATAAACTCACAGCAACTGTGCCCAGAAAATACGTGGTTCAACCTGCTGAGCTGCCTGCAAGTTGTGCCATGAACTCCAGTTTTCTGAGTTCCATGAGTGATCATCCTTGTTGGAATAGGATTTTTCTGTTGTATATTTGCCTCTGGGCCATTTTTGTTCCTGTAATTTCCCTCATAAATATTTCTGTAAATAAACCCTCATCCATATTTATGTAAATAACCCCAATAAACTCGTTAGTGAACTAAGTTGGCTTCTAATGGTATACTTACTTTGGTCTGTCATCTGTTCTTTATCTGGAATAGGTAGACATTTGTTCACATTTCCCCAAGAATTATGTCTATGCTACTATTAAAGCCAGCATGGGACTGATCAAGACCGCCTGAATCTGGGTGTCAGTGAAGAGGCCTAGGGATTCTATTGAGCCTTGGGCAGCAGATCAGTACCCATCCCAAGTATACACACGGACTTTGGACTCCAATAGAACAATGTGAGGTGCACTCTCACCCTGAACTCTTGGGAAAGGGTCTAGGCCCTGCCCTATTTGAAATGACACACTATGGACACCCCCATGGAGGGCCTCACCCTCCTTGGAGAAATGAGGGGATAACGGGGGGGGGTGAGGGCACGGGAGGGAGGGAGGGAATGGGAGAGGGACCTGGAACTGACTTGTGAAGCAACCTTTATTCTTATCTAAATTTAAACTGGAAAATAAAATAAAAAAAGACTGTAAAAAAAATCACCAATTTTATATAGAATTCTCATTATTTTACTACTCACTATATTTGTTGTCTCATTTTCTATCTTTAAAAGAGTACATGCTATGGACAATATTTTAATAAAAATACTGTGATAAATAAAAGTGAATAATTGAAAAGTCAAAGCTAACAATTTATACATGGGAGGAAGTACCATATAGAACCCTTTGATATACATGATCATTTTATTTTTCATGTATCAGGCAGATTCAAATTTACTTAGAAATTGATATATTTTCTAATAATGAAAAAGGCCAAATCAGAACAGATTAGAAGCAGATAAATTCAGGTTTATTTGGTGTCACTCCTGGATGGGTTCACCACTCCCAAAGAATGCAGCCAGGGAGATCACGAGCCCTGGCTAAGTCAAGGAGTTTTTGTAGACTTTAGATGAGGGGTGATGATTCTCCATCCAAGAGTTGGAACTATGTCCAAGCATGGTCAAAAGCTAAGCCGTAGGCTGGGCTCTTGGATGGGCTGGTCATATCAGAAAGGCAACACTGTCTGCCGGAAATGTGGGAATGAGTTTTTGGTGCCATTTTTCTGTTCAGTTTTCTTAGTGTGAGTGGAGCTGGGTTAGAGGAAGTAGGGAATACAGGGTTTCCTAGCTAGGGCAGGAGCAGGCAGGAGTTCCAACTGAACCAAAGGAAATTCCGATTTCAGCAAAATGTGTCTGTACAATTTCTTAAAAATATGTATCATGAGATTACTTACAAGTGCTCCCATTATTTTAACTTCAATGAGTTATTATAAAGAAATATAACTATATGCACTTTTTCAGGCTGACAAAATGAGTTTTAATTGCAAATATGGTGTGATGATTTTAAAAAGGCACTTCAAATTTACTTCTGATAGAAGTCTTCTTGTATTTATTGTTTTTTGGGTTTTTTGATGGAATATTATCAACTTTGCTTGCATGTGCTATGCTCAAGGCAGAATTTGAATAGTGTTGTGGATAACGACGCTCTTTTCTTTTACTTGGTAACATGTCTGTGCTTTGTATTTACTCTGCTATATGAGAAATCAAAGTTAAGTCTACATTGAAATAAAAGGCACATTAAAGTACGTGATTGACTTCCTTTCATAAATCTGACTTTTCAAAAGTTAAGTGGAACACACACACACACACACACACATACACACACACATGGCATAGTTTACATTCTACTACTTGCTTTATTGTATTCTCTATTTTTGTCATTTTCAACAATAAAAATTAAAACCAGGGGATGGGAGATGGCTTAACATGTAAGAACACTTGCAGTATGAGCATGGGGCTCTGAGCTTATTTTTCCAGTAACCATGTAAAAAGCCAGACATGTCTGCACGTGCATGTAACCCAAGTATTTTGGTATAGGTAGATCTCGAGGGTTCACTGGCCAGTCAAACTAGCCAAAATGATGGGTTTCCAGAACAGTCCTAGCTTCAAGGCACTAAGCTAGGACTTAATGCCTTAAGTACAAGATTCTGTGAGTGTGTGTGTGTGTGTGTGTGTGCACATGCAAATGAATGTGTATCTCATACATACACACACACAAACACATATACCCATAAAATAAGGGGATAAAACTGATAACTTTTCTGTTACAAACACTTTAATACTTGCACACATGCATTTACTCTAACAAATCTGTTTCAATTACTGCTAGTTTTGCTTTACAGATACAAAAATTGAGGCATGGATAAATTAAACTATATTCTCAAGATCACATGAATAGTAATGTCAGAAATGAGACCTATTATTGGAGTTCTAGAATTGTCTGTTTATTATCCACTGCACTCTATTGGTTAACAAAACTATCAGTGACACAACATATTTATATTCAACAGAGGGCCAAAAGGAGGATGAGAGGGCAGAAGAAGGAGAAACTGAGATGCCACTAATTTTGCCACCATGACCATGTATTATGTTTCCTAATTTGGCTAGGATTCTAGAACCAACTGTGTTTATTCTAGAATACTAAGATCTAGATAATAGGCAGTAAACTCCAGGTAGGCAGCCAAGTGTGCAAGACATCATGAAAGCTTGTTGCAGTGAAACTGAAGGTAGAAAACCGTATTTGAATTTCAGCTGTTCTCTGCATTGTCCCTCTGAAGCAATATTTGAGTTGCTAGATTTAGAGCAGAGGAAACACCTAAGGCTCAGGCCACAAAGACTTTTGGGTTCTGACTGGAGATAACTTAGTCACTGTCAATATGGGAAACAATAGTCATGATAATGACTGTCAGTGCATGAAGAAAATAAAACAGTGCATGCAACAGGGACTCATTTGTGGGATGTAATTGGCAGAGGGTAAACTTGTAACATTTTATGAAGTGGTGACTTTTGAGTTGAGATCTTAGTGACAATATAACCAAAGAATCATCAGATGACATTTTCTCTTTGAAACTGAAAAAAGGACATCCCTAAATAAAAGAAGCCTGACATTTCTGAAGGACAAGAACAAAGTAAAACAGTGTAGCTTACGCTAATGAATATGGCCCCAGTGGTACCTCATGAGTCAAAGAGAGCAGCTGAAAGTGACACAGAGCAAGGCAGAGGGTGTGCAAAGGCAGGCAGTAGGCTAGCTTTGAAGGCTATTCTAGAAAACTGATTCTATCTTTGTGGGTTCGTAGCAATGGAGAGAGTGAAAAACATGAACATTTTATATATTCAAGTTGGAATTAACAAAATCTGACTTTTAAGTAAAGAATTAGAGAGGAAATAAAGTAATCACATGGATCCAAGTTTTGAATCAGCAGATTATGTCACTGAGGTTCAAAAGAATGGAGGAGGGGTGGTTTTAGGGCTGTTTAATTTAAAATAATATATATATATATATATGTGTGTGTGTGTGTGGTATATGCTAAATGGTATATATATATTCGATTCAAATATATATTCAACTTAAATTACCAGGAAATATTCTATTTTATTGAAAAAATTGCTGCTTCTTAATATGCTTCTATCATATCTGAGGGAGAGGTGTGGTTGATTTTGGTTGAATCACATATGACAGAAGAACAATGATATCCATCTTAGATTTCCTTGCCCTTTGCCACATTGAGTAAGAGAGTAAACAAAACACATAAAATATGGTTGTTAGTGGGAAAGAGAGCAGGGTATGAAAGAGTTTATGAAGATTTAAAAATAGCATGGGACCATGTGCATGTTCAACCCTTTGACTTTTACAGTTTTATAGTATAAATAGTTTCAATCTTGTGAAGACTGGTGTTAAATTATGTTGTGTTAATATCTTCTGGAACATATTTACTGGTTCACAGGTTTACTGTTATATGAATAAAGAGCTTGGTAGTCATTCAAAATACCAAAGCATAAACCAAACACTGGTGGATGGTGATGGGAAAGTCCCCTTTTCTGCAACAAGTGGATATAACTATGTGTCTTCTCTGTGAGTGTATATTCACAGAAGGGTTCAGAGAACAGGAATCTGGCAAGAAGAATTACAAGGCATACTATAGTTGACATATGACCATTACATGAGATAAGTAAATGGGATTTAATTCAAGGCTTTAAGCTTTTATCTTCAAAGAGATGCTAATGAGTAGAACTTCAACCAAGTATAAGTGTTCTTTAGTTACAGGTAGTGGGAAAATATCAGCAGGAGCTCTGGCTATTGGTCTGGGTGTGTATTTTTAAGGGATTCTAGACAGATATTAATTTCCTTTCCTTGCATAAAGCACTACAAATTTAACAGCCTACAGCAACATCCTATAAGAACCATTTGGATGACTGCACATATTAGCTGAGTTTTCATTTCACAAACTCTTAAGCCCAGAATTAAGCTGTGCTCATGTGGAGCTATGCAAGGGGAGGCTCTATGCCCGAATATATTCAAACTCCTTGCAGAATTAATTTCCTGTGATAATGTGAATTAGGTCTTTTTTGCCTTGCTTCTGATTGGATGGGAGTCATCAGCTACCTGAGACCTGTCTTCGCTGAGGGGCATCTTCAGATGCTTTTCACAACCCAGTAGTTCACTTCTTCAGTTAGGAAAGGAGAGACAGCAGGTGTTAGGAATTTTCAAATTCAGCAAATTGATGTGGATGGTTTCTCAACATCCTTCCCCTATGATGTAAGGTCAGCAGTAAGTCATGGGTTCTATTTTACTAGTTGGAAGGTGTGAACTATCAGGGACAACTTTAGATATGTCCACAGCAGCTAAGTCAAGCATGATGTTTATGATACATAAGAAAGTAAACAGAATTCTTACAATAAAAGTTGTTTCATTTTTACAAAACAATTTTAACATTCTTTTCCAGGAAAATGAATATAATTTGAAAATTTTAAACAGGTATATGACATGATTATCCCTGTGTTTCGAAATTACCACACTGCTGAGAAAAAAAGGCATGAGTTGGGATGTGAAGGAAAATGAGACAGAGTGATAATGCTAAAGACAGAGGCAATGCTGAATAGAATGTGCTCAAGAGGGTGGAAATGTAATTGGGTTTGCTGTTTTTATCCTCAACTCAGGAGGAAGACACCTGTGGAAAGAAATAGTTTTACTTACAGCTGCTCCCAAAGAGGGCAAGATCTCTGTCTCAGGTTTCTATGTCAAGTCTTTCAGGGCACCAAAATCTTTTATGGGAGAAGACAGGGCTGGGCACACAGGAGAACAATGAATAGGAAGTCTTTTCTAGAGAACTGCAAATTGTTCTTTGCTGCACTGAGTCAGTTAACCAGAACCCAAGGTAAGGCAGAAAGAATTAGGGAGAAGGTCAGAAGACTGTAGGAAAGAGGCAATGCAAATGAACTCTGTGTGTCTGTGTCTGTGTGTCTGAATGTCAGTATTTATACGAGAAAACAAGTGCCCATGGAGACGAGAAGAGAGCCGCAGATGTCCTGCAAACAGCCATAGGCAGTTGTGAACTGTCTGTGTGATTAGTGAGAACCAAACACAGGTCACAGGTCATCTGCCCAATCAGTTTGCAAAATCAGCAGCTTTTGCCAGCTGAACCATTCTCCAGTTACAAGATTTAACATTTTAAATAATAAAAAAGTAACTCTAATTTGTGCATTGGATACTTGTTTGAAAACACGACCCTTTCTAATTACATTGTATTTGAAATCTCACTTAAAAATGTTACAAATGAGCCTGGCGTTGATGGAGCACGCCTTTAATCCCAGCACTCCAGAGGCAGAGGCAGGCAGATCTCTGTGAGTTCAAGGCCAGCCTGGTCTACAGAGCGAGTTCCAGGACAGCCTCCAAAACAATACAGAGGAACTCTGTCTTGAAAAACAAAAAACAAAAAAACAAACAACAACAACAAAAAAAAAACGTTACTAATGACCAACATATTGTCTTAGAAATTCCATTGAGAAGTTTATTGTTCTGATGGTGGTGTGGTGGTGGCTTATGTCTTTAATCCTAGTACTTGGAAGGCAGAGACATCTCTGAGTTTGAAGAAGCCTGATCTACAGAGTGAGCTCCAGGATAGATAGGGCCAAATAGAGGAACCTGTCTCAAAAAACAAAACGAAGCAGATGTACTTGTTGTATGAATTTATATCTTTTGGATATATGCCTAAGAGAGGAATTCATACAACAAGGTCATGTGTTCCACCATGTTCATAGCAGCATTATTTGTAATAGCCAGAACCTGGAAGCAACCGAGATGCTCCTCAACTGCAGAGTGGATAGAGAAAATGTGGTATATTTACACAATGGAGTACTACTCAGCAGAAAAAAATAATGGAATCTTGAAATTCACAGGTAAATGGATGGCACTAGAAGAAACCATCCCAAGTGAGGTAACCCAGTCACAAAGAGACAAACATGGTATGTACTCACTCATGTATGGATTTTAGACATGGATCAGGATAGTGCCAGTCTGCACTTCCACTGACAGAGAGTCTGGGAAACAGGAAAGAACCTAAGAGAGATATGCATGGTACCCCAGAGAAGAGGAATGAGGCAAGATCTTCTGAACAGACTGGGAACACGGCATGGGGTGGGAGAGAGTGGGAGCTGGAAAGAAGAGAGAGGAAGAAGAGTAAGAGAGAGTAGGTCATGGGGGAACAGGAAGGTTGAGTGGGGGATAAAATAGGGAGAAGAGAGAATCATAGGTTAGAAGACAGATCTGGCACCAGTGAGACCTCTAGTGATCTAAAGGAATGACATCAATTGGCAAGCTAAGCAATAGTGGAGAGACCACCTTAAATGCCTATTCCTGATAATGAACTTGATGTCTATAACCTTCCTAGAAGCTTCATCCAGTGACTGATGGAAGCAGAGGCATACAACCACAGTTAAACACTGAATTGAACCCGTGGAACCCAGTGACAGAGAGAGAGAGGAGTGATGAGCAAATTGGCAAAGAATGGGCTGACAAAACCAGCAGAGATAGCTGATCTGAACAAGGGGGAGCTCTTGGACCCCAGACTGACAGTTGGGAGGCCAGCATAGGACTGATCCTGACCCTCTGAATGTGAGAGTCAGTGAAGAGGTCTGGGCAACCTATGGGGCCCTGGTCAGTGGATCAGTGTTTATCCCTTGCATACAAATGGACTTTGTGTGTCCATAACACAAAGAAGGATGCTCTCTCAGCCTGGACTCTTAGGGGAGTGCCTGGACCCTGCCCTGAGTGAAATGACAGACTCTAGATATCCCCTATGTGGAAGGAAGTGGGGACAGGGTGGGAGGCTGTGGAGGGGATGGTGCAGGGTTTCGAGAGGAGGGGAGGGAGTGGGAACTGAGATTGACATGTGACACAAGCTATTTAAAATTAAAGTAAATAAAGTAAAAAATAAAAATAAAAAACAAAAATGTTGATCTATAAAAAGAAACAAAACAAAGCAGCAAAGCAAAACAAAATAGAAAATATGAGACAAAATAATAAAAAAAGTTCATTGAAGTTTTGTTTGTTCAATGAACTATTTAGGCATACTTTGGTTCTAACTTTTGCTAAATAGTACATAATCTATATATTCAGTTATAACATTTTAAAATAATTATTTAGAACTTACACTAACGCATAATTTGATGAATAATATCTTGAATTTAGAAGGATGTGTGTACTGAGGCCATATCCTTGATTCACATCAACTACCATTAGCAGTGAATATATTTGACACCCCATATTCCCTGCCTTGATATCAGGGCAGTGATTTTGCAACTGGTAACACTTTATCCTTGAATTTAAGCACTAAACACAGTGTTGAATGTGAACAGTTTCATGCCCCTTTAGTTCAGACAGCACTTCATTTTCTTACTTAGAGTGATGTTCCTTTATTCTGTGTGTGCTGTGGAGTCTACTGCTGGCACTGAAGCTGAATCTGAAACCGTCTGTCAGGACCCCAGGGATTTTACCATTATTCACTGCTTCCTACTGCTATCAGGTCGATACCAAACAAGGTGCATTTCAATAAAAATGTGAAGATAAAATAAACTGTCTTGGGGTAGGAACCACCAGCTGTCAATACAATTAGTGACAAAACAGGCCTGGAATACAAATCCAGTGGGAATTGATTTCTTTGAAGTTCTGGGTTTATTCTGCAGTTGGCCTTTTACAAGATAGGGAGTATATGTTAAAAGTTATTTTCTTTAAATTATTGTTATTCTATCTAGATCCTTCCTAATTCTGTTATGACCATATCTTTTATTCTCTTGCTCATTGCTACAACCACCTGATGTGAACACACACACACACACACACACACACACACACACACTCATCTGAATGGGAGGGGCTCATCATGTTAGAAGGAAGAACAGAGATTCTTCAGTGACCTGTGTTGTCTCCTGTGGATTTAAGCACACTATACTTGGACCACTGACTGATGAGATAGTTAACTCTGAGTGGATTAAGCTAAATATTAATGGTTTTTCAAGAATAGCAAAGCAGGGTGAATCGTATGTCACAACCTACATTAGACTACTTTGGTTGGAAATAAAATATCATGTGGCATTGAACTGAGGTAGCTCCATACTCCTAGCAAGGAGTAAAGGATAACGCCCAAGGTTAAAAGTCTATATAAGCTGGAATATGAAGTGCCTAAGGTGAAGTAGTGTTTTCCTTGTCTGTCTCTGTATAGTTTCTCCTTTAAGTAAAAAACAGTATAGCAGGTACTTTACTTCTTTCTGTCCTTTTCCATATGTAACAGATAACAGCGTCAGTGATTAGTATAAGATTGAACTATCCCAGGAGGTATTTGGAAGCACCAGGGTACTCCCGGGATCAGCTTGGTTTGCTTACTCATTAATAGGGAGGAGGGCCTGAAAGCAAGTAGAACTGGATGGCTATGGAGCATCCTGAAACGATGGCAAGCTGCTATTCTCTTCATGTCATTTCAATAGATTGATACAGATCATATTCTGTTTTAATGCTTTTTAATTGTATAGCCATTTTATTTCCTTTGTGGTTTTGACTGTAAAAATTTCTAAAAATGTACTTATCCAACAGTATTACAGAATGAATCCAATAAGCATACATTTTCAAAATGGCATGTTTCCTAAGCATAATTCATTTTTCTGTATTGATTTGCACAATATTTTTGTTGGTTCATTCCTGATAGAACATAATTTCAAATATTCAAGTGAGATGAATGATTACTTAGTTCCTCATTCAACCCGCATCAGAAGTGGGGAGGATCTGAGATATGTTGTAGGAGGGGAAAGTCATGGTCAGTATATATTGTTTGAAAAAATTAATGCAAAAAGGAACTGAAATAAATGTCTTACTTTGAAGGGCATGATGCCAATTTTAATATTAACCAAAACTGTCTGGATTTTTGTGATTTCAATCAAAACTTTTGTGCTTTTACATGTACTCCACAGATAATATTTTCACAAATTTGTGACTATAAAAATGCAAAGCATATGAAATAAACTTGCATATAAATTCTATGGTCACACTTGAAGACAAACATGGATGATGGGGGAAGTCCTATGTATATGTCAATAAAGCACTGTTGGGCCAATAGGGAACCAAGATAGGTGAGACTAGGAGTCCAGGAGAACTCTGGGAAGGAGAACCACAGAGAGTCAAGATGTAATGCCATGGGGTAGGAAGCCCGGAATTATTCTCCGGTAAGAGAAATACTTAGATTAACAATTATGCGGTAATTACTTAAGTCAGAGCCAGCCAGTAAGAAACAAGCAAGGTCAATAGCTTCATAATTAATACAGCATCTTGTGTGTTATTTGGGGACTACAACACGGCAGAGCCCAGGCTACTGGCAGGTGATAAACCAAAGTGGCTAGCAGGGAAAAGCTTCCCTTTACCCACGTATTGCTTTTGTAGCAACGCTGCTACAAAACCCTTTGAAGGCCTGACTGTATTATTTTGATGTGACTTTCCTCTTGCAAGAATACTTTGCCATGCCTGAAAAGCTTGAGGTTAATTGTGATTTGTTTTAAACAATCTTTAATGAAGTCAATGAAATGGATCATAGTTAAAAGGTAGGGAACTGGGGTCAGTGTTTAAGTAGCCAGTGTAGCTTCAGTTTAGTAAGATAGAGATATGTTTTATCAAGTTTCTTGAATATTAATTGTGTAACGTGTATTCTGCCTTCCAGCTTGATCCCAGAGCTGCGTCAAGTCCAAATAATATGTAAAGACTCTTTAGTTACAATGTTGTCAGCCAATGTCCAGGGCTTCTCATTGCCATTGGCTAGTTCTGTCATATGTATTAACCCATGACTACTAATATATATTTCTATAAGGACTTATCTTCCCGAGGATGCCCTCCTGATGCATCCTTTCCTCCTGGGAGATCGCATGGCGACTGCCCACTCTTGACTACTTTTCCCAGAATCCTCCTCGACTCCTAGTCCCACCTATCTTGCTTCCCTATTAGTCAACAGTACTTTATTTACATACACACAGAAGAACTTCCCCCATCATAATTGGGGACTTCACATAGGTAAAAGAACTATAAAGAATGAAGTTTTAAAGGGGAGAACTATTAGACTATTCAGTTGATACAAAAGAGGTTTTTAGAGCTAGAATGGCCCTTGAGAAGCATATAAAATTAATGTGTTATAATAGGAAACATCACTCACAGGTGCATGGCTGGAGTGCTAGGTACTATGTGGTGGCTGTTTATGAAAGATCTGAACTTTGAGATGTGGGGTATAACTAGAGGAAGTGTTCCCAGATCCCTGAGGGGAGGTCCCAGAGGGCTGCATCTTAGCCTCTCTTTTGGTCTCTCTCTGTTCCTTTCTCTGTAGTCTCCCCTTCATGAAGGAAGGTGCTTGCTTTACTGCAGTTTTCCTGTCATGGTGTTAAGCCTCTCTCAGAAAATAGAAAGCACTAACCATGAGCAGGAGTGTCTGAAACTGTGGTGAACAACAAACACGAAAGGAAACCCATATAAATGTTTATATGTTTTCCCCAATGTTTGTCAAAGCAACGAAAAGTGCAAAATGTCATTCAAGAAGGTTGGATTATTTTCACAGAGGCCTTCCTTGTTTAAGCCATGTCTGTTAGTGCTTCATTGGGAGGAGCAGTGATCTGAGTGGGAGTCCTCAGGAAGTCAGATGAAAGACAGAGACATCAGTCAACCTTTAGCAGACAATAATACCTCAGCAGCTAGGAAAACAGCATCCTTGTCTGTAGGGCTGAAACATCGCCAAAACAATACACCAGTGTTTTCTGTGTTCATTATCTGATTATTTTAAAGAATCCAGTGTTAAGCCCTTGAGATACTAGCTCATACTAGTAAACACAAACATTATCTTGTGTTGAAAACAAATCTAATTATGTTTAAGTTCTAGGTGATTTACCTATTTAGGTAGAAATGAAGGCTGTACTTAAAGTATGTACTTGGTTTACAGGAACTCCTAATATATAATCATCACTCTAGAAAATTTTCTCTGGAAATAATTTTATAACTTTGATGGAAGATTTGAAAAATACATATAGCTCTCATTTATATTATTAGGATGAAGCATTTTTATTCTCTGCAGGAATTTCATACTTTTGACAGACACAAATAAGCACAAATTTTCAAATAGTGATGCAATTTTTTTAAGAATCATGATAAGATTGAACAAAATATTAATTGAAATGCCCTTTGCCTGACAATCTTTTTTCTGTGAGATGTTATGCTGGCCCAGAAGTGTAGGTTTGGATATCAATACAGGTTTTATTCTGTAGGTAGATACTAGGATAAGTTATTTATTATGGTTGTTTTCCAGTAATGGCACAAACTGGAGAAACTACAATTATGGTTATTTGAATTTATTTGTTGAAATTTCCCATTTAACTAAATTTCTGTTGTAAACCCAAAATTTACAAGTAATTGACTCAATTTTTTACCCAAAATCAAAATTTTCTGTCTTAGAACAGCAAGTTTATTATGAGTAGTTCAAAAAGTTTTATTATGTTGTTAAAATTATCCAGATTCGCTTGAATAATGATTTAACATAATTCAAATGTAATATCCAAGCTAATGGGAAGTCACTAACTGTACTGTTTTGAGTCCTCTGAATGTGATTTAAAACTCTTCCTATTCATGTATTGTCCGTGTCTTTTAGTACTTTATTAAATCCTTTCGTGTCCATCCTTCCTCTTCTATAAAATGGGCATGAATCAAGGCTAAGAATGAGGGAGTGAACTGGTAAAGCACAGAGAGTTCTTGGGTGGTGAGACATCTCTGCATGTTCTGTATAAATGGACAGGTCAAGGTACATTTGCAAAACCTTAGAATGAGTGGCAGCTAAAGCTAAGCGTAATGTGAAATGTGAATTGATGATGTGTTACTTAGCTTTATGAGTTACTTAGAATTTAACTTTGTGACTTAATCAGTAAATTCATTGTTCAGGTGGGCATGCTGACAATGCAGGTTTATACATGGTGGGAGCAGGGAGTCCATGGAAAATCTTGGCATTTTCTTTGTCTTTTTGATATAAATCAGTAACTACTCTAAAAATTGAAGTATTTTTGTCTTAAATAAATCTATCATTTCTTTTTTGTGTGTAGATACCATAAAAATGGCAAGACCAAAAAGAAAAAAGAAAAATTATATTCCATGAAGAATTTTAAATTGGTAATTGATAATTATGTTGATGGAAGTCCTGTTGGCAATTGTAAAAGGAAATCTAGAGGATCATTTAATACCATCATTTGAATAAATGCTTTTCTCTAAAGTTGACTATTTTGAGCAGAACGATGCTTACCTGAATGTACTATTATTGTGTGTTAAAACATGTTACTATCATAATTCCCATAAAGTGATCAGATCTCAGAGCTTGTTTCTCCTACAGTATCAAATGTACTATGAGTTTCTTTCACTAGATGGCAAACTGTAATGTGCAAGTTACTTTTAAAAAAAGAAAGGAGGTCCTGAATGAATTATTCTGAGACAGTGAAATGTCAGGCTAAGGAACATCTGGCTATTATAGTATCATGATCAATAAGTAGTGAGGGCATAACCCTATAAAATCACATAAGAAACAGAATATTGATTTTAAAAACAGAATATACTATCAACATATTTAAGAATAATATAATCAATAGTTAATTTTGAACTGATTTTTTCATGCAGTTGTTAAACTCATTCTATTTATTTGTTTTCAACTTTATGTACAGAGGCCTTTGTAATAGCCCCTTAACGACAAACAGCTCTTCACCTTTGTAAAGAGAAGCTTTTTCTTTGCTTGCTGCCTTGGTATATCCCCTGCCAGTTGCCTGGGCTCTGCTGAAGTGTAGTCCCCAAATAAACACACAAGATGCTGTATTAATTATGAAGCTGTTGGCCTTGCATGTTTCTTACTGGCTAGCTCTGACTTAAGTAATTACCCTATAATTGTTAATCTAAGTATGTCTCTTACCGGAGAATAGTTCCAGGCTTCCTATCCCATGGCGTCACATGTCGACTCTCTTGTGTTTCTCCTTCCCAGAATCCTCCTGGACTCCTAGTCCCTCCTATCTAGATTCCCTATTGGCCAGACAGTGCTTTATTGGCATAAGACTTCCACAACACACCTTCAGGTTTCTATTCAAGTCTGTGGTCCTGCCAGATCCTGACCATTTTATCTTTTCATTATCACAAGCCTGGAGGTGTAGCTCTATCTAAAACAGGTAAAACCACTGCCTTTATTATACCTAGTGAATATTTCTAATGTATGAAATCTGAATTTTGTTTTCTGTTCTGTTTTTAACCTACATTATTATTTATGGGAATTTCAAACATGAATACCAAATTCATATAATTTCCATCCCACATTATTTCCCATTCAATTCACGTGTCCCTCCTTTTAATGTAGTTATTATTTTACACACACACACACACACACACACACACACACACACACACACCTGGCTGAATACACTTAGTGTTGCCTATATACACTCGCATTCAGGGCTGACCACATGGCATGGAATAACAGTTAGCTCAATCGTAGAGATCAATTCTCCCTCCCTCAGAAGCCATTGAATTATCTATAGCGCTTCTTCTAGAGGCCTTGGTTTCCCTACTCACATTAGTTTCAAACGAGAGAAGGTAACAATCTTATAAAGAGGGTCCTGAACTACACATGGGTTCAAATCCAATGACAACTGTTGTGAGAGAAGAGAAAATCTGAAAGTACACCTTGAGAAGAAAGGGATGAGACAATGGCAGTAAAAGTTCAGTCTGCACAAGACACCAGCTAAAAGATATCTGGAGCTTCAGACTCCCAGGGAAATGGAAGACTCCATCTAGCCGACACCTCGAGTTCAGAATTCCGACTTCCAGATTCATTTCTTTTACTTATGTACTTTTTCTGAATCCTTAATTCTTTTTCACACTGCATTTCAAAAATGTTTGAATAAGAACTTTCCACAGAAGAATAATAAGTCTCAGTAAAGCAAGGGGCAAGTATGTCCATAATTCTTGACAAATATTAGGTTCCTCGGTTCAGTAGTCCTCATGATTAATGTAACCATCCTGGAGGGAGAGGATGTCCCCTCCCTGTGGTGAAGAGGCTTTGGATGACAGTGAAAATAGTGATCATTGTGTTGTGGGTAGACACCCAGGAAAAGAGGCAAGTACAGTCTGGATGTATTTTTAAAGATGTTTCTAGAGACCATTATGATCCAAGAAACCACCGAAAGAGCCCTGCTGTGAGTGTGAACTGCACTTTCTGACAGGGGTGCAGCCATATAGGAGAAACAGCTCCACTGGTGAAGCTGATGTCCTCTACTGTTTCCTGTCTGAAGCTGAGATGTGGAGCTCTAGTCTACTGATTCCTTCTGTCGAGATGCTCTGCCTCCTCACAGGCCAAAAGAGAGTGGAGTCAACTGACCGTGGACTGAGACCTCTGAAACCAAGAGTGAAAATAAATCTTGTCTCTTATACTGCTTTACTTAGCTGTTTGCTATAATGGTGCAACACTGAACTGCACAAATGTGGTTGTTAATAATCTGTCTGTCTCCAATGGGCTCTGCATCTGTATGAGCTCCTGCCCTCATATTCTTCATTGGTGAATGCAGATGTATGAAAAATGATTAAACCCTTTCTTCTCCAAGTTGCTTTTGTCATTATGTTTCATCACAGCAATGTAAACCCTAACTAAGACAGTGTCTGTTCAAGCTTATCTCATAGCTGATTCTGAATCATATAAAAATGACAATTAACACTAACTATAATACTGCTATTTCTCTGGTTTTATAACTTCTGATACTGTGGTCATTATTTTCATGGTTTAGTGATAGCTACTCTGTCTTTAACTTTTTCAATAAAATCAGTGACTAGTCCTACTAATACTGTTCTCAAAATAACTTCTGGTAATTTCTACTAATATTCTGATTTTTTGTGTGTGTTGTACTGGGTGATTTTTTGAAAGAGACATCAAATTAAGATTGAACAGTTTAGAATGCTGTTTGGAGAATCATCCCTGTGAGGAAAAGCAGGGAAATAAATAGAAATGATAGAATGTCTAGCAGGCTATCATTTTTAGAAAATTATATAAAGATTGGGTGGGTGTGTCAAAGGGTGCTACTACATAATGTAAAGAGCACTGAACACAGGATAGAGGATTTTAAGGTCAAACCAACATGCTGAGGACTCTTTTATCTCTCAGAGACAGGCCAGCCTCACAATTCTCACTTGAAATAGTCTCATGTCAGTCCACAATAAATATGTACTGATGTAAATACCATGATGACCATGATGATGATGTCTAGCTCTATTTGTACTATTTTCTCTTACAGTTCTCACTTGAAATAGTATCATGTCAGTCCACAATAAATGTGTACTGATGTAAATGCCATGATGACCATGATGATGATGGTCTAGCTCTGTTTGTAGCATTTTCTCAACACACCACAGACTAGGTAATTTATAAACAACAAGCCTATTTCTTACAGTTCTGAAAACTGGAGAGTCTGTGATCAATATGTTGGCAGGCCCATGATAGGGTGAGACTCTTGCTATTCCATGATGGTCTCTTTAATGCTATATGCTATGGAGATGGGGAGAAATAAACTTCACATGGAAGAAGGCAGGTTGCAGAGGAGATTGATTGCCTTGGTCAAGTCTTTTATAAAGATACCTTATCCAATTTGTGAAAGGATGCTCAGGTCCTTTTCACTTTTTATGGTCCTGTATCCATACACTGTCATATTCATGACACCTGAATTTGGGTGATATATTTAAACCATAGTAGCGGCCTGGGCTAATTATTTTCTCATTCAGTGATCTTTGAAATATGTTGTCTTGGCTAATCATATCATTCATGTAAGTTTTATGTTATGTTTGATGTGTTTGAACTCGGTTGCTAATATCATATTCTTTTAAAAACATAACATTTCTATTAATGATGATTAGAATGTCATACAATGTGTTTTGAACATATTTACTCTTCTACTTTCTCCCTTAAATCCCCCCAGATCCATTTCCATTTCCCTACCTCCTCCTAACCTCATGCTCTCTGGTGGTTTCAATGGAGAATGTACCCTGTAGACTCATTTTGTTTTTACTTCTATAAAGTGACATACATTCAGACAACATAATTGCCTCTACATACAGTTCTGGTAAAAATGTTGCATGTTCCTTGGAACTGAGCAAGCCTAAACCAAGAGTTTGGGATTCAAATATGGGATGATTTCTCTCCCATATTTGCAGTGGTTTCTCTCCATTTATTTTCCATGGACCATATTTTGTAGATGCCCAGTGGCTTTTATTATATTACTAGTTTCAAAAAATTATAAAAATATACATACTTAAAGATCTTAGTATTTCATTTCAGTTGTAAACTTTTCATTTCTTTTCTGGTACTTATTTCCAGTGTCACTGTTTCATAAAATCATAGCTATCTTTAGTTTTAATTATCTCCCAAACTAAAAAATAACTCATGTTATATGATCATTTTCATATTTTCTTAATTTATTAAGATTACAACAAATATAAAATTATTTAAATTTAACTTGTCATATATTTATAAATAGCATGATTTTCTAACTATAAATATTGAAGTATATATGTTATTTGGGTTATATAAATTTTAAATATATTAAATGTATTCAAGTTTCAATTAGAACTATATCCTAATTTAAGTATTGTAGTTCAAGTATAAAATTAATAGATATATTTTATTTAACATTTTGTGTTTAACTATAACTTAAATATTTTACTTACAATTTAGTGGCCAAGATGGTGACATATAAACTTGTATTAAACGGATATGATTAATTTTGTCTGCCAGCTTAAGAATGCCGAATAGTTATAGATCCATCATGTTTCCAAGTGTTTCTATGGGATCTTTCTAGATGAGGTCAGTTTTGTGTGTAGACTGATGACAGCAGGCTGCCTTTCCTCATCTGCCTTTGGGTTTGAGCTCTGATCTTACTCACTTGAGATAAAAGTGAATCAGTGGCTCTTCCTGACCCAGATTCAGCTAGTCTGTGGATTAAAGCTCTGTCACCTACTTTACAGAATCCCCTGATCATTTCCTTGCTCCCCGGAAATTAGCATCTTGCACATTGATCTCCATAATTTTGTAGGCCAATATCTTTCTTTATAACTGTAACTAAGATGTTTATATTGTTCAAATATAATTATTGTGGAATTATAGGTTAACAGACAGACTAAAAATTTAAAATACATTAGGTAAAACTTGATGTGTAAATATATGTATACATATATATGTGTACACGCATGTACATACAAGAATAGGAATAAATTGGTGTTTTTTGAGTTGAATAATTTGTCAATCATTTCAGGCCAATGTTCTAATTATCAAGATATTTTATGAGCACCATAATTTCACAAACCACAGCACTAAGGAAAAATAAGCAAGCAGATACTTGACACTGTTGGTAATCTATACCTCATTATGCAAAATCTATTGCACTCTTGTTTTCTGAGAAGAAATATTTGTCAAGTTAATTCATTTATCTTTTTTCTTATGCAAACACTTTTATCTTGTAATTCGTTTTTGTAATACAAATAGTAATTGTCTTCCACCTTGACAGTAGCACCACCTGTTAGCATCCTGAATGCTCTGATGTGGCTATATTTCACTGTGAAGTCATAAAATGAGGGATGGAATACAGAGCATTACTTATGAACTTAGCAGTGTGAAGTACAAGAAAAGATGTGGGTTTATGAACACCAGCTGCTGACTCCAGAAGATGTTCTGTTTCTTTGTGGCTTGTGCAGCAGTTTAAACAAACTCAATGTTTTTGAAGCCCTTGAAAATAATCAGTGTCAAAAAAAAGAAGAAAGAAAATAAAAAACTAACTGGTGTCAGAAGATCCCACTGGTCCTCTCCCAATGTAACAATGACAGGCCATAGCTTACTAAATTAACTGGAGCCCAGTGGAAAAACACTGTGTGGTAGTCTTGGTGTTGTAGTGAACAGCAAATGCAATTCCTGTTACCTTTTTAACATATAGCAACTTATTAAGTAGATAATTAACTTATGAGTTGATTTTTGATAAGGACTATGTAGAACATTGTTAATGTAGGACAGACACTTGAATTTGTATGTCATTGGTCACTTTCCTGGTGAGGAAGTTGAAAGATGATGAAGGCTAACTTTGACTAGATAAATCTGTTAGTGCAAAACAATAATATTTTTCCATATAAGATTCTCTGCTTGGAGCAGGGGGCCAGCAGGTCCGGCTGTGGGACCAGGCAAAACAGGACCTGCATCCAGTCATGCATTCCAGTGCCTGGGGATTGCCTGGGGACTGCCACAGAGCTTCCCATCCTGGAGGGAGCCAAGCACCACAGATCCTAGGTCTTCTCTTCCACGAATGAGACCAGAGGACCAGCGGGTCCCAAGGCAGAATCAGGAAAAAGAGGCCCTGCATCCAGGCCTGTGTTCCAGTGCCTGGGGATTGCCTGGGGACTACCACAGAGCTTTCCATACTGGAGGGAGCCAAGTACCCCAGATCCCACATCTTCTGTTCAACAAATGAGACCAGAGGACTTAGCAAAAGAATATGCACCCTAGATTCCTAGGCTTCTTCTCCACCCACGGGACCAGAACTAGGATGAGGAATAGAAGAAGTATCAGAGTATTGGACTTGCTTGCCCCACCAACAGGGAACTCTGGCCCCCTAACCACCAGACCAGGAAGGGGCTCTTCCTGCACCCACTAGAAAAAGAGAAGGGAAAGAGACAAAACAAAAAACACTCAGCAAGAGAAAAACAAATATGACGCTGCCAGCTTCTAGAGACTCCACACCAGCAAGACTCCAACATTCCAATGCAAATGAAGCAGAAGAGAATGACCTGAAAAACAATTTCATGAAAATGATAGAGGCCCTAAAAGACGATATAGGAAAAAAAATACCTCAAAGACATGGAAGAAAAAACAACCAAAAAAATGCAAGAAATGGAAGAAAAAACAAACCAAAAAAATGCAAGAAATGGAAGAAAAACAAACCCAAAAATTCATAAAATGCAGCAAATGGACAAAAGATAAACCAAAAATTGCAAGAAACAATTCAAACAGTGCAAGGGTTGAAAACTGAAATAGAGACAATAAAAACAAAAAACCACAACCTGAAGAAAGGCTGGAAATAGAAAAGCTGGGCAAATGGTCAGGTACTACTGATACAAGCATTACCAACAGAATACAAGAGATGGAAGAGAGAATCTCAGGTGTTGAAGATATACTAGGAGAAATGGATTCATCCACCAAAGAAAATCTTAAGTTCAACAAATCCCTAACACAAAACATCCAGGAAATATGGGATACCACGAAAAGACCAAACCTAAGAATAATAGGTATAGAAGAAGGTAAAGAAACCAGCTCAAAGGGGCAGAAAACATATTCAACAAAATCATAGAAGAAAACTTTCCCAACTTAAAGAAAGACATGCCAATGAAAGTACAAGAAGCTTACAGAACACCAAATAGAGTGGACCACATAAATGTTCCCTTGCCACATAATAATCAAGACCCCAAACATACAGAATAAAGAAATAATATTAAGTGCATCAAAAGAAAGACACCAAGTAACATATAAAGGCAAACCTATCAGAATTACACCCGACTTCTCCATGGAAACTCTGAAAGCCAGAAGGTCCTGGATAGATATTCTACCAACACTAAGAGACCATGGATACCAGCCCAGAATACTATACCTGGGAAAGCTCTCAATCACTATAGATGGAGAAAACAAGATATCCCATGATAAAACTAGATTCAAGCACTACATATCCACTAACCCAGCCCTGCAGAAAGTTCTGGTATGAAAACGCCAACCAAGGTAGTTAACTACAACCAGAAAAACAGGCAATAGATAATATCATTCTACAAACAGCCAAAAGAAAAAGGGGGTGGAATTCCACACATAATTCCAACAACAACAACCACTCCAAATAAAAGAAGAATGAGCAGTCAATGGTCATTAATATCCCTCAATATTAATGGCCTTAACTCATCCATAAAAAGGCACAGGCTAACAGAAGGGATACAAAGACAGAACCCTTCCTTCTGCTGCAGAGAAGAAACACACCTCACCCTCAAAGACAGACATTACATGAGAGTTAAAGGTTGGGAAAAGATTTCCAATCAAATGGACCCAAGAAACAAAAAGGGGTAACAATCCTAATATTTAACAAATTACATTTTAAATAAAATCAATCAAAAGAGATGAATAAGGTCATTTCATACTCATCACAGGCAAATCCACCAAGATGAAGTTTCAATTCTGAACATCTATGCCCCAAATACATCTGAACATCTATGCCCCACATTCGCAAAAGAAACTTTACTAAAACGTAAATCACATATAAAGTCCCACACACTTATAGTGGGAGACTTCAACACACCACTCTGATCACTAGACAGGAATACCAGACAGAAACTCAACAAAGAAGCAAAGGGTCTATAGAAGGTATGACACAATTGGGATTAGCAGACATCTATAGAACCTTCCATCCACATAAAAAAGTATATACCTTCTTCTTACCACCACATGGAACCTTCTCAGAAATCGACCACATACTTGGCAACATATCACACCTCAGCAGCTACAAAAACTGGAATAATTCCATGCATCTTATCAGACCACCATGCGTTAAATTAGAATTCAACAACAACACAAATTGCAGAAAGCCTACAAACTCATGGAAATTGAATAATGCACAACTGTACCATCCTTGGGTCAAAAAAGAAATTAAAAAAAAAAGAAATTAAAGACTTCCTAGAATTCAATGGGAATGAAGACACAACATACCCAAACCTATGGAATGCTTTGAAAGCAGTTCTATGGGGGAAGTTCACAGCACTAAGTGCCCACATGAAGAAACTGGAGAATAGTTTTACGAGAGAATTAACATCACAGAAGAAAGCTCCAGAACACAAAGAAGCAAACTCCCTGAGGAGGAGTAGAATCCAGGAAATAATCAAACTGAGGGCTGAAATCAATAAAGTAGAAATTAGGAAAACAATACAAACAATCAACGCAATGAAGAGTTGGTTCTTTGAGAAAATCCACAAGATAGACAAACCTTTGTCTAAAAACAAAACAACAGAGTGTTATCATGCAAATTAACAAAATCAGAAATGAAAACGGGGACAAAACAATGGAATCTGAGGAAATTCAGAGAATCATCTGGTCATACTTTGAAAACCTGTACTCCACAAAATTTGAAAATTTAAAGAAAATGGACGACTTCCTGGATAGCTATTACTTGCCAAAATTAAATCAAGAACAGATAAGCAATTTAAATAGACCTATAATCCCTATGGAAATAGAAGCAGTCAACAAAAGTCTCCCAACCAAAAAAAACCTCTGGTCCAGATGGCCTCAGTGCAGAATTCTACCAGAAATTCAAAGAACAGCTTATACCAATTCCTCTCAAAGTATTCCACACAATAGAAGCAGAAGGGTCTTTGCCAAACTCTTTCTACAAGGCTTCAATAACCTTGATCCCCAAGCCACACAAAGACACACCTAAGAAAGAGAACTTCAGACCAATATCCCTCATGAACATTGATGCAAAAATACTCAATAAAATACTGTCAAATCGGATCAAAGAACACATCAAAACAATCATTCACCATGATCAAATAGGTTTCATCCCAAGGATTCAGGGATGGTTCAAAATATGAAAATTCATCAATGTAAGGTACCATATAAACAAGCTGAAAAACAAAAATCACATGATCATCTCACTAGATGCAGAAAATTCTTTTGACAAAATCCAACACCCCTTTTTGATGAAGGTCTTGGAGAGACCTGTTATAACAGGAACATACTTAAACATAATAAAAGCTATACACAGCAAACAAAAAGCCAACATCAAACTAATGGACAGAAACTCAACATAATTCCTCTAAAATCAGGAACAAGACACGGCTGTCCACTCTCCATACCTTTTCAACATTGTACTTGAAGTTCTAGCCAGAGCCATAACATACCAAAAGGAGATCAACAGGACACACATTGTAAAGGAAGAGGTCAAACTTTCACTATTTCTAGATGATACGATAGTTTACATAAATGACTCATAGAACTCTACCAGGGAACCCTTATAGCTGATTAACACCTTCAGAAAAGTGACAGGCTACAAGATCAACTCAAGAAAATCAGTAGCCCTACTATATACAGATGATAAAAGGACTGAGAATGAAATCAGAGAAACATCACCCTTTACAATTGCCACAAACAACATAAAATACCTTGGGATAATGCTAACCAAACAACTGAAACACCTGTATCACAAGAACTTTGAATCTTTAAAGAAAGAAATTAAAGAAGCCCTCAGAAAATGGAAAGAACTCCCATGCTCTTGGATACGTAGGATCAATATAGTAAAAATAGCAATCCTGTCAAAAGCAATCTACAGATTCAATGCAATCCCCATTAAAATACCAGCACATTTCTTCACAGACCTTGAAAGAACAAAAATAAATTTTGTATGGAAAAACAAATGACACAGGATAGCCAAAACAACACTGTTCAACAAGGCAACATCCGGAGGCATCACCATCCCTGACTTCAAGCTCTATTATAGAGCTATAGTCCTGAAGCTAGCTTGGTATTGGCACAAAAAATAGGACTGGTAAACCAGTGGAATCGAATTGAAAACCCTGATGTTAACCCACACATGTATGAACATCTGATCTTTGACAAAGAACCTAAAAATATACAATCAAAAAAAGAAAGCCTCTTCAATAAATGGTGCTGGCATAACTGGATGTTGGCATGTAGAAGAATGCAGATCGATCCATGTCTATTGCCATGCACAAAACTTAATTCCAAATGGATCAAAGACCTCGACATAAATCCAGCCACACTGAACCTCTTAGAAGAGAAAGTGGGTGGTACTCTTGAACGAATTGGTACAGGAGACAGCTTCCTGAACATAACACCAGTAGCACAGACAGTGAGATCAACAATTAATAAATGGGACCTCCTGAAACTGAGAAGCTTCTGTAAGGCAAAGGACACAGTCAGCAAGAAAAAGGGGCAGCTCACACAATAGGAAAAAATATTCACTAACCCCATATCTGACAGAGGGCTGATCTCCAAAGTTTACAAAGAACTCAAGAAGCAAGTCTCTAAAACACCAAAGGATCCAATTAAAAAGTGGGCAACAGAATTAAATAGAGAATTTTCAATAGAGGAGTCTAAAATTGCTGAAAGGCACTTGAGAAAATGCTCAACATCCTTAGCCATCCAGGAAATGCAAATCAAAACAACTCTGAGATACCATCTCACTCCTGTCAGAATGGCTAAAATCAAAAACACCAATGACAATATATGCTGGAGAGGTTGTGGTGAAAGGCGCAAACTCCTCCACTGCTGGTGGGAGTGCCAACTTGTACAGCCACTTTGGAAATCAGTATGGAGATTCCTCAGAAAAATGGGAATAAACCTACCACAAGACCCAGCAACTCCACTCTTAGGCATATATCCAAAAGATGCCCATTCATACAACAAGGATGTCTGTTCCACGATGTTCATAGCAGCATTATTTGTAATAGCCAGAACTTGGAAGCAACCTAGATGCCCCTCAAGCATAAACTGGATAGAGAAAATGTGGTACATTTACACAATGGAGTACAATTCAGCAGAAAAAAAAACAGTGGAATCCTGAAATTTGCAGGCAAATGGATGGCACTAGAAGAAACCATCCTGAGCAATGTAACCCAGTCACAAAATGAGAAACATGGCATGCACTCTCTTTTATATGGATTTTAGACATAGATCTGGGGAGTTCCAACCTACAATCCCATGGCCAGAAACAGAACCTTCATTCAGTGGCTGATGGAAGAAGAGGCAGACTCCCACGGCTAAGTACTGAGCTGAACTCAAGAATTCCAGTGTCAGAGAGGGTGGACTGATTACCAAAGGGTTAAGACTGGGCTGGTTAAGCCCAGAAATAGCTGACCTGACAAGGATTAGCTCTTGAATCCCAGACTAATGCCTGGGAATTCAGCATGGGACTGATCAAGACCTGCTGAATGTGGGTGTCAGTGAGGAGTCCTAGGTAATTTATTGAGCCTTGGGTAGTAGAACAATATTTATCCCAGGTATACAAATGGACTTTGGGCTCCCATCCAACAATTAGATATGCACTCTCACACTGGACTCTTGGGGGAGGGTCTAGGCCCTACCCTGGATGAAATGACAGACTATGGACACCCCCATGGAGAACCTCACCCTCCCTGGGGAAATGATGGGAAATTGGGGGAATTGGTGGTAGGGGGAGGAGGGAGGGCAGGGAAAGGGAAAGGGACCTGGAATTGACATGTGAAACGACTTTGTTTCTAATTTAAATTTAAAAATAAAATTTAAAAAACATACTAGATTTAGATCTGTTTTCTGGTTCCCACTTTCTATTTAGATAAGACTGACAAGAAAGTTGATTTCGAATGAATGTCATTTTATCAGGGATATGTAAGATGTCATGCAATGAGCTACAAGAACTTGGGAGAGGCATGTCCAAACTTGCAGGGACTGGCTTCACCTGGCCATGCACACACTTACATGTGTTAAATATAAAATGCATTTATGTGTGAATATATACCTATAAACATAGATATTCAATTGTATACATACTTTCAATATTTCATTTCACCTGAGGACTGTCTAGTATCTGTAAAGGGTAATAGAGAGGATCAAAATGGAAGAATGTCATTAAGCATCATTAAGGATGCCTCTTTAAATCAACTGGTGATGGAGTCCTTTCAGATGTCAGATAGGGAAGTGAATGGCCCAAAGAGATACAAATGAAAACCTGGTGCTGATTGACTTTATCAACCTTGGGTAGTTGAAAGTCAGGTGGTTCATTGTCAGCATACTTAATACACAATACAATTTAGCTAAAAGGTTTCCAGGCAACAGTCAGTCCAATCAGTGCAAGTCCATGTGCACAATAAATCTTAAGGTGTGACTTCATAAAGACTTGTTTTGTTTTACAAAGTATGTGTGACTGTGAGGGTGTCCGTAGCTAAAAAGCCTAGAATCTAGTGTGGTCTCTGGCCAATATCATAGTGGTCAGAAGTCCATAAGCACATGTGACATCTCCCTTAAGGATGGATTACAGTCTAGGAAGGAAAGTGTTGGGCCTAAGAAAGGCTTGGATTCGAGGCCCAGTGTAACCTCCTGAGCCTGGCTAGAGTTTAGCGACCTATCTTTAAGCTGTAACCTCTATTTGGGGGTGACTCAGCCAGATCTGATGCAAGATTGCCCCTTTCCTAGCTACCAGCCTGCTTGGTGGAATACTATTGGCCCTTAACTCCTCATGTCACCTTACCCTATCCCAAGATTCCCATCCCATACCTCAGTCCTATATAAGTTCCTGTGTGTTGGAATAAATCGAGATCCTGCTTCGACAGACTCCTGACTCAGTGTGTGTGTTTTTCCCCAGAACTAATGGGGGGAGGGTCTGAGTCATCAACACTCACTATTCTGCTCAGTCCCCGGGACAAAGCCCACTGGTCCAGCCCTTCCCCTGCTCTACCTGCAGGGAGGACCCTGCATAAAGAGTCTGGGATAATCATTTTGGAGAAATTGGATGAGGTCTGCCTGTAACAAAAGTGTGGTCTATAGCAAAGGTGGGTAAGCTTTATCTCTACAGAGAACAAAAAGGTCACCAGGTCATTAACAAAATTCACTCAGTTTTCTGCATGGAATATGGGTACTTGAAGTTTATCTCTTCCATTGAGGAGACACCCCTTCCTGTATGATTAACATTCCTGGTTCTCTTAGTGCTTCTCTGTGAGTGCAAGAATCACTCTGCCCCCAGCCCACTAGTATTGCTTTCCTTAAATTCAAGGAAGGTAGTAAAGCCTTAATATTGTTTTCCTATGTTACATCATCAAAATAAACAACATTACTTCCTTTTACTGAGAAACTATAATTGTAATAACTGAAATTCTTCCATATTCTGTAGGAAAAAAATGAATGTAAATTTCTATTTGAAAAAGGAGAAAAAACTGAGGTATTGAGCAATTTATTGTTCCAAGGCAGATTATTGCAGTATTTGGCAAATGTGCTCTCAAGATTTGGCTCACATGTTTATCCTCAGTATTTTACTCTCTCTGAAAACATTCCCTCACATTTTTTTTATTTCAGATTATTTCACATTGTAGTCCTCCTGTGCATTTTAATAATATATAGTGCATCTCTGGAGCTGGATTTCCAAGATCACATTAATTCATTTTCAAAACTTAAGTAATCCAACACTGTCTAACAAGGGAGAAAGGAACACAGGGTTAGAAAAACATCCTGTCACTGAGTCTTTAAGACCCATTGACCTAAAGATTCAAGCTTTTCACTGACACTGAATGTTCTGTATTTCTCTTTCACAACCTTGTATTCATGAATATATATATCTGACAAGTAGGGAAAGAAGATTCACATTGGCCACATGTTAAATGAGAATTTTACTGGCTTTTTCATTAAATTTCAATAAATTAGTGGAAGTCTCTGGACATAGAAAAATGACATCACTGTGCAAAAGAGAGACCTACTTTTGTCGAAAATGAGGCTTGGGCAATTAATTAACACAATAGTTAAGTTAGAACTCTGTAAATTCAAAAAGGGCATATATTATGGAATGAGACAATTATTTATGGGCTTATTGCATAAAAATATCTAAGTACACTTGATATATAGTTGTAAAGATCCAACTTATCCAGCACTCATCACTTTACCTTCATGTCTTCTTTTTAAGCATGTATTTATCACACACTAAACAATTTTTATTAATATGTACATATGCATATGTATATATTATGATAATGCTCGTGGGGGACCTTGGCAGATTCCATGTTGGGCAAGGTTGACATAGGAAGAGGGACAAACATGCCAGGCAGATAGAGTTTAATTGACAAGTTTTATTAGAAAGGCAGGGGAGGGGGAATGAAAGAGACACACACATACAGAGAGAGACAGAGACACAGAGAGAAGACATAAGAGAAGAGGGAGACAGGAAAAGTCCTGACTGCCCCAGGGGAACAGCAGGAAAGAGAGAGGGAAGAAGAGGAGTGGGCAAAGAGATAGCAAGTGGGCAGGGTTCTTTCTTTTAAAGGGGTCCTTTGCACCTGCGTGCAGACTAGTAGTCATGGAACCCTGGGCTGACCAGGGTACTGCCCGAGTCCATTCTTCCAGGGGCAGACCAGCATATTGCCTGAATCCTTACATATTGGACTACATAATTCAAAATACAGCCTGGTTTCATCTTTTGTTTCTCTTACTAAAATATAAGCCTGGTGTGATGAATTAGTTCACATTACAGAAGGAATGCTGAGCTGACAATCTCACTGTCAGCTGACCTGTTACATTCTGGCAGGTGACAGCTTCCATGTGAATGACAAATTTTCTTCTTAAAATGTAGCTCCTGTCTCACACTGCTTTCATCTGTGATTGCTTTCTGAAGAGTGCTTTAATAAAGCCCCCAAAAGTTTCCTACCCTTTCTGTAACTGTTTATTATTCTGAAATGGATTATTAGATACATCCCTTAGAAAATTAGATAAACAACAGCTGTTAAGTTTATGATCTTTGGAGTTCATTTCTTTTGAAATAGTAATGTCTATTAAAAAGCTGATCAATGTTTGGGTGACAGAAAACATAAATTTCTATAGGAAAATAATTGAACGTGAGACAGAGGAACACAAATACAAATGCATTGTCTTTAATGCCTTTTTCCATTTTCAAGCTCACGTTCTACTGGGAGACATTGTTAGGATGATATATGTGTTTAATTTCACCATGATCAGCGATCTCAGAGCTTTGGAGTCTTAAGCACACTGCATACATTGCAGCCTCGGAAATTAGCTGTGATCTATAGTTTCGCTTCTCTCAAGAAACAGAAGGTCGCCATTTTTATTCTTTGATTTACATTATCAACCTGGGACCATGCTAAGTCTCGTGCTACTGCATGTGTCTTCATTATGCCATGGAAGGGCCTGACTACCTGGCTTCTGCATGTTTTCTGCAGTTCTTCAGCTTTTTTGGATGGGACTTTTGTCAGACCGAGGCTAGTAATCAACAGGGAGAATAATGGGGAATTCTCTGGGCTGGAAACCCCATGCTTTGAGGACCAATGGCACGCTTGTTCCTTCACACAGATTTTATAGACACCTCTGTTCTATTTTATGATGTTGTAGCTAAGGCACGATTCTGCTTAAAGGCTTGGGCTAAATTATGTACACTCTCGATGCTCTGCGGAATTCCTCCTCTACCAATTTTTTTCCTCTTTGATTATGACTGACTTCCACTGAGCCCAGCGCATATCACCTCTAAGCATCATGCCACAGTTGTTTGAGAAGAGGGATCTACTATTGAGGGAAACACCTTCATCAGATTGGCCTTTAGGAAATCTGTGACATATTTTCTTGATAAATGCTCGATATGGAAGAGCACAATTCACTGTGGGAAGAGCCACCCCTTGGATGTTGGTCCTGGGTGCTATGCATGAGGGACAGAGCAATAAGAAGCACTTGTACAAGATCCTACGTCCCTGCCTTGATTTTTGTGCCCTGACTTCCCTGAACATTGAACCACAAGCTGTGATATGAAATAAACTCTTTCTTCCCCTAGTTGCTTTTGGTCATGGTGTTTTACTCATAGCATTATAAAGCCTGAACAAGACAACATCCTTGAAACATTTATCTGGTAAGATCATTTGCTTTAAAAGTTGGCAAAAATTCTCTGATTCAATTCTTCCAAAGTACTGACATTATGTCTGAGGCAGCAACAGATGTTTATGCAATAAATATAACTACAGTCTCTTTCTACACTGTAAAGTGTCTGAATATTGGTGGGCAAATCCAGATCAACATTTCCTAGCTAAAGAAATACACAGAAAAAAATTTCTGGAGTCCCCAAAAGATGATGAAGATAAAAATTATTTCTGCTCATTCACTGCCCTTGGTCCTGTTAATAGAAAGCCTACAAGACCACATATTGCTGTTGTCAGAGTCAACTTTGCTGTTGAAACACTGTGCTCAGTCAGTGTTTCTGCCCTTTCACCTTTCTGCTATAAATCAGACCACAGGCTTTCAATTTTTGTTAACACAAAAGGAGAAGTCTATTATGGTAAGCTGACAATGCTTCTAGTTTTATATTATATTGTATTATTTATCTTATTTTATTTTCTGAATGTTTTGCCTGTATATATGCTTATGCAACAGGTGCATTCTTGGTGTGCACAGAGGTCAGAAGATGATATCCATTCTCTGGAAGTGGAGTTGCAGGCAGTTGTGAGCTGCCATGATGGTGCTGGGCATACGACCCAGATCCTGTAGAAGAATTAGTAAGTACTCCTAACTGCAGGATAATTTCATCAACTCCTCAGGCTTTGTCTTATATAGGACTGAAATGCTGCTGTAATTTCTTTCACACAGCTAATTTAGTTAAATTATACAATAATAGCAGTGTATAGTGAGAAAAGTCTAGAAATATGCATTATTTGTGGTTCAAATACTTATGAATGATGATCATCAACATTGACTGAGTATATAGTCCTGAGTAACTATAAAAACAGGAGGGTGAGAAGGAACCATAGAGCTGGAAGGGAGGCACTCTAGAAGGAAATAATAGGATACAGGTAATGTAACAGGAGAAATGGAAAAATGGGCAGAGACTTAACAGTAGAGGGGAAAGGGGGATATGGCATTGGGGATGCTTAAAAATAGAAGTTACATTTTATAAATCTTTCTAAACACACACACACACAGAGACAGAGAGAGAACTTTTTTATTTTTTGTGTAAATTTCTCTGAATATGATTTATTTTACTCTTAAAGTTAAACGTAGTTTTTTTCAAGATGAGATTAAAATATCTTATAATTCTTTTTGTTACTTTTTTTGTTTTTTTATGATTATTTTTAAATTTAAATTATAAACAAACTTGTTTTACATGTCAATCCCAGTTCCCTCTCCCTCTCCTCCTCCCCTGCCCCCCACTTGTCTCCTCTCCCATCCCTTTTTCTGCTCCCCAGAGAGGGTGAGGTCTTCCATGGGGAATCTTCAAAGTCTGTCATATCATTTGAAGCATTCTGAGTGAGGTAACCCAGTCACAAAAAGACAAACATGGTATGTACTCACTCATATATGGGTTTGAGACATAGAGCAAAGTATTGCCAACCTACAATCCACATCGCCAGAGAAGCTAGGAAACAAGGAGGACCCTAAGAGAAACATACATTGTTCCCAAGAGAAGGGGGAAGTGACAAGATCCTCTGAGCTAATTCGGAGCATGGGGAGAGGAGAGAGGGAGTTAGGACTTTGGGAGTCCATTCCACATAGAGAGATTCTCTCTCAGCCTATCTTATACTTCCAAATGACAACATGTTATTCAGCATAAGTAGAAACAAGCAGGTTGGTTTATAAATATTTAGGTATATTTGATCATTTCAAAGGCTTTAACTTTATTTTCCTGGGGTCTAAAATTATGCAATATAGTCTTCAAATTATTAAAAATGTTTGAAAGCCTAGCATTTGGTTAATTTTAGAAAACAATTCATTTGTATTTGTTCATTTGCACTTTAAAATTTTTTAGACAAAAATCAGCTGTAGATTTGACTAAAAATACAAATACTTAGTTAAAATATTCCATGACCTTACCTAATATTCTCCTTGATTTTTCAATTATTTAAAAATATATATTACAATTATTGTTTTTATTTTGGTCTCCTCTCCTTTTAATTCTATCAGTTTTTCTCACATAATAGCTAATGACAATTTTGTTAAAATTATGATAAAGTATAAAGAGACCAGTAGTAGGTTTTCATTAGAAATGCATTGCATTCATTCTAGTTATTATTAATTTTCTTAAAATACTTTTTCTTTATTTTACTATGCTAATTTAAGTTTAGACTTACATTCTATATATTTTTTACAATTCACAATCAATTAATTTTTCATTGACTAAAATGCTTTTATTTATAGCAGGTTTCTCCATTGTCTCAATAATCATTAGAAACATATTCAAGAGGTTGCCATGTGTGTTTGGATTCAAAAACAGCTACTTGATGGTGCTAAGATTCAATTTTTTTTTCCTTTTTTCCATTTTTTTCTTTTTTGATTTCATTTTACATTCCAACCACAGTTCTCCCTTCCACTCTGCCTTCCATCCCACCTGTCCACCGACTTGTCACCCCTCCTCCCACTCAACTCCCCTTTAGCCCAACCCCAGTCCACTCCTCCTCATGGATAAGGGCTCTTGTGAGGAGTCAACCTAGTCTGGCTTATTGCTTTAGAGAAGGGCCTGGTCTGTCTCCTATGCATTAAGACTAAATATGGCATCCCATCAAGGGGAATGACCTCCAACAAGCTAGCTCATGTTAGGGAGAAAGGTGGTGTTACGGTAACTCCAAAGAATCTACAAGGAGGACCCCAACTAAAACTCCTAGCAATAGTAGAAAGGATGCCTGAACTAGCTTACTCCTGTAATCAGACTGATGAATACCCCAAGTATCATCATAGAGATCTCATTCAGTAATTGAGATGTAGAGGTCCACAACCAAGAACCAGGCCAAGCTCTGGGAATTCAGACAATGAGAGGGAGGAGGGAATATATGAGCAAGGGAGGTCAAGATCATCTACAGAGACAGCTGAACCAAGCTCATGGAAGCTCATAAACTCCAGACCTACAACTGCAGAGACTCCAGGGAACCAAACTAGGCCCTCCATATGTTAGAGACAGTTGTGAAGTTTGGACTATCAGGCAGGCCCCTGGCAGTAGGACCATGATACAAACGAGGTATCTTTTCTTTAAATCTATTTTGGAAAAACTGTAAGACTTGTTTTATTATTCTTTAGTTGAAGTAGAATATAATTTTTTATTTAATTGAGAATATTCCTTTTGATTTAAAAATATTTAACTTACATTTGATTTAAGTTTAAGAACATTTGTTTTACTTTGGAAACATTTCATTAAAGTTGTTTCTTTCCATTTTTGTCATTTTGAGTTCTTTTCCTCACTGACTTGTTATGTTTGTATGTTTTCACTGTCTTAGTCCCTTGTTGTATGTGTGATTATTGATTGCAGCATCCATCCACATAAACAGGTTTCCAAACTGTTAAATTTCATGACATGTGTGATTTTTTTCTCTCATATCTTGTATACACATATATACATATTCACTTACATAGAAATATCTCAAGGCATAATACATATTCTTTGCATAGTTATTGTTTTTGGTACATATGTATTAATTTATTGAAATGTATTCTTTCAGTTTGAAAAGTTGCTTTCTCCTGAACAGCACAGCACCATGGTGAGGATTTCTGATACCATTTAATGGAGGGAGGAAAACAACATTATCATAGAATACATGTCTACATAAGGGACTTTAGCATTTCAAAGATACTGTTTTGACTTCTACTGACTTCATGTCTTTCTCTGTGGAGCAATTAGCTCTTCATCAGTTCCTCATTTTAGTTGTTGTTGGTTTGTTTTCAATGTTATTTTTTATCCCTCATGCCTTACACTGACTATGCTATCCTTTGATCTTAGCATTTTTGTTCCCCATTGTGTTGGGATAAAATATAGGTCCTTTTATATGTGAGACAGGTGGTATACCATTGAGTTAGATTTTTAACACTTCCATAACCTGTACTTCAAAATAATAATTTTATTCATATATACATGCTGGAGCATCTTTGGGTGTTTCATATCTGTGACATTAACTAGTCATCATTTTAAGGAAATTTACAACATCATCTCAAATCCCGCTGTCTTCAATTTTAACTTCTCTTCTGTGATTTCAGTAAAATATTCTAGACTTCTTCAGTTTATTCTTTGTGTCTTTTATATATCTCCTATCACTCTTCCCCACTTGCTTCACTTTATCATTTTCTGAACTTCATTTTTAAAATTTAAAATGAATTCTTTCTGTTTTAATTCTTATATTGTCATTTATAACTTTTAAGACATGAAATTTTACCTGATTTTTAAAACATCATATTCCACTTGATCATTTTTATCATCATTGAATGTGTATATCTGATATTTCAACGTCTAATTTCTTACAGATTATATTTTCAATAACTTTTCATCTTTTTATTTCTTGATGTTCCAGATGGTCTGTTACTTAACTGACACTGTTCATGAAAATAACTTACTTTATTCTTAGTTTTTGTGTAATGCTAGCTTAATTTTACAGAAACCATTTGAATGGAGTGCTTTTAGGAACTTGCAAATTGTCATGTCTGACCAAGTTTTGCCTGCTGCCTGTTAACTTGGTTCTGAGGAGCACACCCACTTGGTTCTAAGCAAGAAGAACAGTGGTTTTCTGAGTCGTGCATTGATTCTGTATAGAATGGTGTTCTTCATGTTTTGTGCACAGACCTGGCCTCTGGACTCTGGGTTCCAATGGTCTGAGACTCAAGCAACATTTTAAAAAATAACTATTAGTGTAGAGAAAGTAAATCACAGGACAGAATCCTCCTTGTTCTCTTAGATTATGGCATTATAATCTTTCCAAAACATGGTACCTTTTGTTCCATTCATCTCATGGAGAATCAAAGGCCAGCCCTTGTTTTCCTCATAACTCGAATAAAAGACAACTCACAGTGAATTCAGGAAGGGTCATAAAAGCATGCGGTGCTAGTGAAAGAAAATTATACTAAGTTAATTGTTCCATGAGAAATCTCAAATCTTTTAAGAGTGCTGGAATACAAGTCTAAAGTAATAGCTAAATTTTGTACAAAATAATATGTTTCCATTTTATTTGGATAGTTAAATAAAATTTTTATGATATTTAAAATGATTGTTCCATTTCATTGATGAAAATGTGGGAGTTTAGTGATGTTGGCTGCCACAGGTAACATTGTACCGCTGTTATAAAAAGAACTGAGAGAACCACTATCTCTGGAGCAAGCCTCAGTGCTTTGTAGTGCATGTAGAAGACACATTTCAAGTCCTTAGAATCTTAAATGCTATCCTTGAGTCAGTTGGTTAATAAGTTATATTCAACATGATGAATGTGTGTAAACAGTTTTGGCATCATTTTTCTGAATAGGACCATTTAACCACAGAGTTTCACACAGAAAACAAGAAGAGCCTCACTTTAAATCACACTATAAAGTATGACGCAGAAGACACGGACACATCAAATATTCCCATCTCAGTTTAAGTTTATTTTCAGTAGAATTACTTTTGTATAAAAACTAAAAACACTTTCAAGTGAACACAATTTGTCAAAGCAGACTGCCAAATTGTCTTCTGACACTTGTCATTGATCACTAATAATATAAATATGGAATAATAATTTGGAAGATTTATGTTCTGGTTTTTACAGACACTCACTAGTCACAACTGTCAGTTACATGTTCAACAAGAAATGTTACATGTTCAACAAGAAATTTGACAGTAACAGCGAATCATTTCTGCTTTAGGGAAAACTTATTTATATTTTTACCAAAACTTCACATTTTATTTTGACAAATATGGTAGTTTGGTTTTCGTTTCTGGTTCTTTATCTTCCATATGCTCATCTGAAGGGAAGACAGGCAAATACAGGAAAAATAGCCCTTTGTAAGCTCGCATTCCTCTCCTGTTGTTCAACTTTTTGTACTTATGATACTAAACAAGGGGAAAACACTTTAGTAAAATAAACATGAGGTTTTCAAAAGGAATAATAAACATAAATGTATGTTTGAGAGTCTTTTGGGATCCAACCTGAAACAATAATTCCACAAGAATAGGCATTGCCTTATTCTCTCAAAGCAAGACAAAATAAGTAGATGTGGTGCCAAGCCTCAAATCTTTAATGAGATGTCTCCATCTCCAGAAAGATACGTGGTTTATTTCTCTGTACTTTAAATCACTGCAAGATTTTGGTAACAGTAATTTTGTTATATTACTATCTCAAAGGAATTAGTTGATTCATATTTATACTAAAACCACATACAATTTTTTGGGCAAACATTTACCAACTTAATTTTATCAGACATTGTATTCTGTAACATTGTTTTTTGTTAAGCGTTTGAGAAATACCTAGGTCTGACAATAGCTTTGTCTTCCTTGTTTCTCTATCTAGCATTTTTTAACAGCATATTCTACTCTCAGAATTGTTCACCTGCTATGGTCTGCTCATATATTATTTGCAATTAGTATTTGAGATACCTGCTTCTCCCACAGTTGGTAAAATACCGCTTAAATAAATAAAAAGAATAATTGCCATTTAAAGGTATCTGTATTAACTATTTTACCTACACTGTCTAAGATAATTCATTAAAATTTAAATCAGAGCACAATAAGGATTTTTACCTTCTCATATGTTGCTATAGGCAATAATTATAATACCGTGATGGATGGAGGGTAGCATATTATTCAGTTTTAATTTCCCCCCAGAGGCCTTGGTATTATAGTGTTAGTTAGTTAGATGAATTGGAACATGTCCTTGATGCAGATGTAGAGCAAGGGATTTTGTTGCATCTTTTCATTATTGATCTTTTTCTTCTTGTGCTTTTCTTTTTCTTGCCTTATTGCAACAGCTAGGCCCTCTTGTTTGGATTCTACACATTCCTTATATTCTAATTTTTATTGGACTCAATATATTTTAATTGCTCTTGATTTGTTTGTCAGTCACAGTTTTTTAAATGTGCTGTCAAATTTCCACATAAATCTTTGCATTTCTTTATACTCTTTACACTTTCAGCTTCCATTTCCAACACTTCCTGTTGTTGATGTGGGTTAACGAGTTCTCCATGATGACCTTTATAGATGGTAGCACCATGCTACTGATGGGGGATATCCTTCTGTATGTCGTCAATATATACTTCTCTTATTGGTTGATGAATGAAGCTGCTTCAGTCAATGGACATGCAGGATTTAGCCAGGCAGGAAATCTAAACAAAGACAGAAAAAGGTCGTAGGCAGAGTCAAGGAGACACCATTTAGCTACAGAGGATGTGGGCATCACTGGTAAGCTAAGACCACATGGAGATACACAGATTAGTAGAAATGGGTTAATAATTAAGAGAGATCTAGATAATAAGAAGCATGAACTATTGATCAAACAGTTTATAATTAATGTAAGCCTCTGTGTTGATTTGGGACTGAACATCTGTGGGAAAGGGAGGGACAGAAACTTCCATCTACAGCTTCAATATCAAAAGACTGTCCACTCTCAGTAGGGAAAAAATCAGGACTAAGAGTTATGCAGGTGGTGACAAAGGAGAGGGTGTGGGGACAGAATAGAAGATATATTCGTTATATAATGTACACTTGTGTGAACACATGCTAATGTGGCAGAGTGTATGCGATATGAATATGGACAACAAAAACTTTGAAAACCTTTGTGAAATGCACTTTAGCATAAACAGCAGAGTGAAAGGAGGTCAATGGGAATCCCAGCCACTGCAAGTCTGCAGTCCTCATCAGAGTATGTTTTTCTCTTCTTTCCTAAAATGTATAGTATCTTTTGAAATATCACATGCATCTTTTCTGCCACACTGTATTTGGCTGGAAATATTGGCCACCTACTAGCTGGGCAGAGTTCAGTCTGGAGAGGTCTTGTGATTGTTGCACTGCAAATGTGAAGAGTCTGTAGGGATGACAAAAGCCTGTCCTGCTACCTAGGCAGGGAAAAGTATGGTAGATGTATCAGTCACTTAGATCAGTGATATAGTAATGAATACTTTGTTTTGGTGTGGAATTTCATTTATTAATACAAATTTAAGGTCAATTTTGTGGTATGTATATTTCTCCTCTTGTTTTAGTATTGTGTTTATACTAGTCTTTTTAAAATGTAAAGTATAATTAAGTGCAGATTATAGATAGTTACCTATAATAGTCAGAACTTATAGTTAGGTTAGTTAGATTTTCTAGATGTACAGAGATATATTTGAGATAGAGAGTCTTCAAACCTTTCAAAGACCTTCAGAAAATGGCATTTACTTCTGAGAGGAAGACGGGCACCAAAGATACTCATTAAGGAGTTTGGCTTCAACATGGCAATATTAGCCATTTGGGCAAGAAAATGCTCTTACCTGCACTGTTAGTCAATTTCTGTATAAACAGGACATGCAGCACCCAAAGGAAAGTGACTGCTGAACATAGAAAACAAGATGAACAGACCTACAGAGCTCCTGCTTTATGGAAGAGTTTGCCAGACATTCTGCAGGACACAGAAAATTTTCTGACAAACTGCCAATGCATCTGAATAGTTTAAAATTTCCTGCTTTGCTGAGAAGTCTTCCAGACACAATGTGGCCTATGGGCTGAAGACAGATGCCCCAACATTACAGAGGAACTTCTAGTGACTGTCCAGGTAGTGAGATGTCTCTGTCAATTCTAGTGTTTATATATTATCCTTCTGTGCTCTTGGTTATGGAGTTGAAAACAGATAGTTATAATTATAGTTTTCCTTAGTTATGATAAGAGACAAGTTACATATAAGACTTCAGACTCACAAAGATAGGATAGATGATATTTTATTTAAATCTTGTTAAATGTTAATGAACTAAATATTGTATTTATAGTTCTTACTTAATAACTGCCTTGCTATATATTTTACCATGTTAAAGTTAAAACCTTTCTTTTTATTTAGACATAAAAGAGGAGGTGATGGGGGAATTCCTTCTGTGTGTATGTAAATAAAGCACTGTTGGCCAATAGGGAAACAAGATAGGTGGGACTAGGAGTCTATGAGGATTCTGGGAAATGTAGTGAAGAGAGTTGCTGCCATGTGATCACCAGGAGAGGATGCATGAGGCTGCATCCTTTGTAAGATAAAACCTTATAAAAATATATTATTGGTTAAGTGTTAATAATTAATTCAAAGCTAGCCAATAAGAAATCAAAGTAAATAGCCAACAGCTTCATAATTAATATAGTGTCTTGGGTGTTATTTGGGGGTGAAGCAGTGACAGGACACAGGTGGGAATCCTGCAACAGGTCAGAATGACAGAAACATAAATGCTGCACATTACACTCCCAATTAAGATCAACAAAATGATCATAAAAGATATTCAATATTCCAGTCCTATACTCTAGGTTTTCATCACTCATTTAAACAGAAGAGATTGAATAATAAAAAATACCAATCTGATGCTAGTAGCACTATTACACAATAGAAGTAATATAAATACCAAGGTCTTTAACAAATTTAAAGGACATTGGTAATGAGGAAGGACTGAATGCAGATTATGGACATTAGAGTCATGAAAGGGAATATAAAGCTAACTGCGTTTCTAATTCTAATTTCATCATGATTTTGTTTGTTTGTTTGTGGATTAGTATATAGAAATATGGGCCATAGTGAAAGTATAAAATCCAGTGTGAAGCTTCACAGTGTCAGAATGCCTATTCTAATTGTTTGGAAGTCACTGAGATTTATAGACTTTAGCTCTGTTAAATTTCCCCATTTGACCCTTTTATCTGTAAGTCCTTCATAATAAAAGCTCAATACATATTTTAATTAAAGTAAAAACAGTTCAACTAACATTAGTCTTGCCAGTGGTACATCATCACTTAAAGCCATCAATGAGTAATGATCACATCAGAGTAACTGACAATTAATTCACTCTTCAAATAACTAGTGTGGGAAATATTCAAAATCTAGTCTGAGCTATTTGAAATGTGCATGAGTTCCATGGTGTAATAGTGAGCACACTGGTCTCTTAAATGTAGACATGAAGATTGAAATTGGTCATCAGTCCATTTCTTATACTCATTGATTAGTTGTACCATATCTTTTCATAATGATTCAGCTAGTTAAATATTAGTGCATTAATTTTGTATATCTCAATTATAACACTCAATCAGTTTCTTTAATATAAAATTATCCATACACTATACTATTCAGATAATTTTATATAATTTATTATTTACCAACATTCATGTTTCCATTTTCATTTTAATTTTTATTGAAGCAGTTAGCATTTCAAGAAGTTGATTGTCACATTGAATGTTGACATAAAGTACCCCAGGATATTCTTGAAAATAGAAAAAGGCTTTTAAGTCAAGAAAATTTTTGGTGGGCTTTCTGAAGGTCATGAGAATACATATCAAAACTGCTGATTGAATGAAACTTCAGAGAGAAGTAGGAATAGGAGATAACAGAAGGCCAGAGAGAGGGTAAAGAAATAGGATAAATTTGCAATCAGTACAGGAATCATGCTACTTGAAGTAATATGTCACCAGAGAACATTTTATTTGTGAGGATGATAGAGATTAATGGAATTGGGCAATCAATGAATGCTAATGTTTCATCTGTTTGAACATATGGCCAGAAAGTGTTGAAGAGCAGATGTGACTGCAAGCCTGTAGTGTCTGCTAATGGAGGCAGATAGAATCACAATTAAGAAAGCTCCATATTTTCCCTGAAGGAATTTCTCCCCAGATGGTTTGAATAAAGTTGAAAAGAGATTTTAAAATTAAACTTGTGTGGATATTAAATTGTACCACATCTTTAGGTTCTCATTTGGGTGATATCAACCATTAGTACCCTTTTCTCAGAACAATATTCAGACATGATAGTCTTTTTATTATTCTCTTATATAAAACAGTTTAGGAAAATTGTGTATTTGAGTAAAGCACACTGTGTCAGCACAAATGCATGGAAAGTAATGCTGCAATGTACCTAATGATGTTTAATTGTAGTTTACTCCTTTTGTTCTTGTTTTGTTGTTTTTATCTAACAGCCTTATTATGTAGCCCAGGTTAACCTTGACTTCACTATGTACATGGGATGACCCCAAACTTACCGTGCTTATTTTGTGTCAATTTTCTAACTGCCAGGATTACAGCTACATTATTAGTTTTTACATTATGCAAAAGAAGAAAAGAAGTCTGAAAAAACTAAATATTGCTTAGTCCCACTGTCTGAAAATGCAGCTTTACAGGGATAGTGATTAGATATTACAAGACAGTCAGTGATTGTAAAGAGTAAGATGGATTCAAACTACATAAACATACAACAAAGAAAGAAACTATAAACAAATTTCCTATATGAATATAGATGTAAAATTTCTCAGTAAAATACTTGTAAACTGAATCTAAGAATATATCAAAAAGATCCCAGAGATCAGTGATGGTTCAACATACATAAATCAATAAATGTAATCCACAATATAAAGAAACTGAAAGAAAATAAAAACACATGTACACCTCATTATAAGCTGAAAATGCCTTTGACAAATCTAATATTCCTTCATAATAAAAGCCCTGGAAAGATTAGAGATATGAAGGACATACCTAAGCATAATAAAGTCAATTTACAGCAAACATACAGCCAATGTCAAATGGAGAAAAACTAAAAGCAATTACACTAAAATCAGGAACTAGACAGTGTTATCTACTCTCCATAGCTAGTCAGTGAAGTACTTGAAGCCTTAACACAGTGGTTCTCAACTTGTGGGTTGTGTCCAATGGAACACATGTATTTCCAATTGTCTTAGGAACTGAGACTCCACTTCTCTATAAAACTGCAGTTAAGAAGTGGTAATGTGTAATTTGTACTCTTCCACCCAGCCGCCTGGGTCCTGCAGCTGTCTCAGCCCCCAAATAACACACGAAACACTATGTTAATTATGAAATTGTTGGCCATTTGATTGCTTTCTTATTGGCTAGCTCTGATTTAATTATTAACCTATAACTGCTAATCTGAGTATTTCCACGTGGTCTTCTCTTACCAGAGAAAGGGTCCGGTCCTCTTACTCCTCTGGTGTCCTACATCATGACTTGACAGTGCCTCTGTTTCCCAGAATCTTTCTCAAGTCCTAGTCCCAAGTCCCACCATCTTGCTTCCCTATTGGCCAATAGTGCTTTATTTAATAAACCAACAAGACAATATATACACAGAAGGACTTCCCCCCATCAGTAATGAAAATAATTTTGTATTTGGGGGTAACCACAACAAGAGGAACTGTGTATTAAAGGGTCACAGCATTAGGAAACTTGTAAACAACTTTCTTAGCTAGGAAAATGGACAACTAAAGTAATCAAGGGGATATAAATTGGAAAGAAAAAGTCAAAGTATCCTTATTTGAATATGATATGATAGTATACATAGTGATCCAAAAATTTCCAGTGAGAATCTTCTATACCTGAATACCACTTTCAATAAAATAGATGGATTTTAAATTAAGTTGTAAAACTCTGTAGCCTTCTTATATAAAAATGAAGAAAATGGACTGAGGAAGAAATCAGGGAAACATCTTTTGCAATAGTTTCAACTAATATAAAATATCCAGGGATAACTTTAACCAAGAAAATGAAAAACTTGTATGATAAAAAATTTAAGACACTGAAGAAAGAAATTCTACAAGACACCAGAAGATGGAAAGATCTTCCATGCTCTTGGGTCAGTAGGATTAACATACATATTCAATGAAATTAGGATCAAATTTTTAACATATTTCTTCACAGATCTTTGGAAGACAATTTTCGTGTTCATTTTGAAACACACATCCATGCACACAGGCACGCATGCATGCGCACACACACACACACACACACACACACACACACACACACACACACACACACAAAACCCAGGATAGATAAAACAATCCTGGATAATAAAAGAATTGCTGGAGGTATTGCCATCCATCAAATTTTACTACAGAGTTGTAGTAATAAAAACAATGTGTTTTTTCATTAATATGTTGATCAAAGGAATTGAACTGAAGACCAAGGTATAAGATCCAGGCATAAGACACAAGCATAAATCCACACACCCATGGTCACCTGATTTTTGATGAAGAAGCCAGAAATTCACACTGGAAAAAAGACACCTTCGTCAACAAACAGTGCTGGTAAAACTGAACAGTTACATGTAGAAGAATCTGAACAGATCCACACATATCACCCTGAACAAAACTCAACATAAAACTAGATAAACTGACAGAAAAGAAAGTGAATAATAGGCATGAACTCATTCACACAGGAGAAAACTTTCTGAGCAGAACACCACTAGCCCTGTAACCAAGAACAACAATTAATAAATGGAACTTCACAAACTGAGAAGTTTCTGTATGGCAAAGGACACCATCATTCTGACAAATCAGAAGCCTATGGATTGGGAAAAGATGTTTATACAACTACATATCCAATAGAGGGCTAATATCCAAAATATATAAAGAACTCAAAAAATACTAGCTATTAAAAAGATCAAATAGCCCAGTTAAAAATGGGGTACAGATCTAAACATAGAATTCTCAAAATAGTTAACTCAAATGACTGAGAAACACTGAAATAAATATTTCATACTTAGTTACCAGAGAAAGGAAAATCAAAACTATGTTGAGATTTTCTCTTACACCCATCAGAAGGGCAAGATCAATAAAACCAGTGAGAGTTCATGGTGTCTAGGATGTGAAGTAAGGGGAACACAACCATTTTTGTTAGGAGTGAAAATTTTACACTTACTATGGAAACCAGTATGGCAGTTCCTCAGGAAAATGGGAATCAATGTACCTAAGATTGAATTATACCACACTTGTTTCATCTACAAGAGAGATACTTGCTCAGCTGTGTTCATTGAACAACCTAGATGTCTCTCGATATAGTAATGGGTAAAGAAAATGAAATGTTACTCAGCCATTAAAAATGACGTCATGAAATTTTCAGGCAAATGGATGGAACTTGAAAAATAATTATCTCGAGTGGGGTAGCTCAGGCCGAGAAAGATAAACGTTGTATATATTTGCTTATATGTGTATATTAGCTGAATGATAGCTAAGAAGCTGTGGTCCATGAAATCACACAGGTTATATGTAGATTAAAGACTATGGGAGACAGATATATTTCACTTTCCCTAGGAAAGGGAAAAACAATAGTTTTGGATGGCTTGTGGGGAGGTGCTGGATGTAAAGTACCAACTGGAGAGACAAAGAGAAGGGGGATGAGAAATAAAATACCAGATAAAATATTGAGGGAGACAGCTAAAATTAATGGCTACTTGAGAGGTAGTATGGAAACCTAATGCAGTTATACGATCCTAAAATATATACACATATGAAGGCAATCTAAATGAAATTGCTAAATACTGGGAAAGACCAAGCCCAAGTTGGGCATTTCTGGTCACCAGAAATGGATAACATCTAATTGATTGGTTGGCCAAAATGATATCACTGACACCACCAAGTAACTGGAGCTGTTGCCAAGACTATAGGTTGCTTTCCATGAACTAATGGAAAAGCCCCTTTGCTGAAGACAACACCCACAAAATAGTGAACAAGGAGAATCGAACACAAAGAAATAAAGTTGGTACCTACATACAGCCTTCATCCCTACACGCTGGTATCTTTGGTAGGGGAAGGTACTCTGCACACTACCAAAGAAGAAACATAAACACCAACCCAGCCACAAATAGCCTCTTCTAAAATGGTGTCCTGTCTGCACAAAACCTTTGGGAGTAACCAACCAATATCTGATTTGATTTAAGATGGAACACATACCTGAAACTTCTTGAGTGGCCATGAACCTGAAAGCAGATAGAACAGAGACTTAGGGTAAAAAAACTTTTCCTCATATTTCATTGTCTTATCCAGCCTTAATATGAGGGTTTGTGCCTAGTCTTATTGTAACTTGCTATGCCAAGTTTAGTTAATATCCCTGGGAGGCCTACCCTGAAGGGAAACGGAAGAGGAGTGAATCTGGGGGAGAGAGGAGGTGGGATGGGGAGGAGGTGGAAGGAGAAGAAGGAAAGAAACTGTGGCTGCGACTTAATATACGAGAAATTAATGAAAAAACCCTACTGCTCTGAAACCAAAACTAACAACAACACAACAGGTTCCAATAAAATGACTCCTAACAATATTCTGCTAAGCTTATACATCATTGTCTTCTTCAGCCATCTTCAGAGAAGCTTCCTCCTACAGAAGAAGGGAACAAATACAGAAACCCACAGTCAGACATTGCACAGAGAGAGACCTCAGAACACTCAGCCCTAAATGGGTTGTCTCCATCAAGCCCCTCCACTCAGGTCTCAGATAACCCTGCAGAAGAGGAGGGAGAAAGAGTGTAAGTACCAGAGGGGATATGTACAGAGGACACCAAGAAAACAAGGCCTTCTAAATCAGCAGGATCAGTGAATATGTGAACACCAAGATGGAGGTAGCACGCACAGGGCCTACATGGGTCTGCACCAGATGGGGCTCTAGAGCAGAAAGGAGGACTGGACACATGCCCATCCCTAAACTAGATGCAGTCTCCACTTGATAATCAGTTTGCAAACGAAAACTTAGTTTTGTCCAACCAAATTTCCTTAGGGAAAAATACTCTTTGTTTTTTTGTTTTGTTTTGTTTTGTTTCACGTCTTTGTTATTTTTTGGGATTTTGAGACAGGGATTTCTGCGTATCCTTGGCTGTCCTATAACATGTTTTTTAGACCACAATGGTCTCTAACTCAAAGAGATACACTTGCCTCTGCCTTCAAGTGCTAACTGCCTGACTGGGAAACTGCTCTTAAGAAAAGACCCACTGCTCAGCAGTAGATGGTCAACAGAATACAAGCAGAACAGCATCTTTGGAGGTTTCTTGTCTCATAATTTCATGCCATAATTTTTCATTCTTTTTTCTTTATCCTTGCATTATCATACGTGTTAGTGTGTATGTGTGTGTGTGTGCGTGTGTGTGTGTGTACATGCACAAACATGTGATTCTTTAGTGCAAGAAAGTGGGTGCCTGCATTTATATTTGTTTCTTGGGACTTTCTTGGGCCCTTTTCCTTCTGTTTGTTTGTCTTGTTCTATTACAATGTGTGATTCAACAGTTTTTGTCTACGTTATAGTATTTTATTTTATTGTTTTCCTTTAGAAGCTTGTTTGTTTTCTATAAGAGACAGAAAGGGGATTGATCTGATGGGAGGTTAGGTGAGGAACTGGGAGGAGCAGAGGGAAGAAATACTATGATGGACTTGTAAGATGTAAGAGAAAATAAACCTTTTCCTCCCCAAGTTGCATTTGATCATGTTGTTTTAGTACAACAATAACAACTCTAACCCAGACAGAAATGCATATGAATATATGATTGAAAATATTGTTCCATCAGTGATTATCTGACAATAAAAGAGTATGAATTAAGATCAAGATTTCAGCACAATAATCACTGAGAAAGGTAAGTGTTCATTCCTTTGTGCTCCATTCTATACACGAGGAACCAAAAATTTGAAAAGGTAAGTTGAAGACAACTGTACAGTTTATTTAAAACTGGCCAGGTTGTGGTGGTGGTACATGTTTTGAATACCAGCAGGAGGCAGAGACTGGAGGATCTCTGTAAGTGTGAGGCCAGCCTGGTCTACAGTGCAAGTTCCAGGCCTATACCAACCAAACCAAAACAAAACAAAAAGCTTTTCTGAAGAGAAAAATCATCTTTAGAAAGACCTATATAATTAAAAACTAAAATTTCATGTCATTCAAGAGTAATAATTTTATTAAAATTGTAAAGTATGATATTTTAATTCATTTAAATTCAAACTCTGTTTAAAGTACATATGCACAAAATATCATTTGCATGTTAATTTATTATCTAGTCAAAATTTTAAAAAGATGAAAAGGATGAAAAGATATGTTCCTTAAGATAGTATCACTTTCATGTCAGAAAGCATGTGAATCCAGGAAAGCAAACATTATCAAGTATTAAACCATACAGAATAAGGACGTTTTTAAAGTAAAAACCTTTTAAAAATATAATCATAGATAACATTTAATCACATAATTTTTATGTCTTCCAAAAATGATCTAGTTAGCAATTACATTTTTTTCTAATCAAAGATTGCAATAGGAATGTCAGTCACTTTTTCATCTGTAAATCAATGTCGTCTGAGCTTTGCCTTCCAAAATAGAAAGAAAACATTTATTTGTCATGGCAGGCATTTTCTCCTATTTGCATCCATTAGCCTCAAGTTAAATAAAAAAACTCTAGGTGACTAACATTTTCTTGTTTTATGTGCATCCATAAATAAAGCAATTCATCATGTGTTCTCATATTTAAAACCATAGCAGCAATTTTTAATGGAAATTGATTAATTCTCTTTTCACATTGTCAAGGTTTTTTTCCATCTGTTCAAAGATTGAATCGGTTCAATAAATCTAAAAGCCAAATCCAAGCCCACATGTGGCATCCTACTTATGCAAGAAGAGCATCTGCTGCTACCCAAGCAGCCGAAGTCCATGCAGCCAGACCTCCACATCCACAGCACTGGGGAGGAAGCTGTCGACACTGCATCCCACCAGAAATATAAAAAGCTTAATAGATCTGTGCTGCATGATTGTGCACAGTCTGTCTGTAAAGTTATTTCAATTACCCAGTCATCTGAATGCAGGTTCACATACTGACTTCCCAGAACCCAGTTTCCACAGCAGAACAAAAGCTGTCTGCATTTCAATTGCTGGTAAAATATATATGTATGTATAGAAGTACATCATTTATTCCCCCTTTTTTCTCCCTCTAACCATTCCCCTGTCATCTCCCATCTTTAGCTGACAGCATCTTTTTCTTTGATTATTATATGTGCATATATACATATATGAATATGCTTACATATAAATGTATATAAATACACAAATCCAACCTGCTGAGTCCATTTTTGTGTGTTTGTGCTTTGAACGGCCATAACATTAATATTTATATTTTTATGAAAAAATAATATACTAAGTATATTCACCTTTTCTCTTATCTGTGTACATTAAAGCCTCCCTGTATTTAGCTAGCAAGTTTTAAACTAAATCTGAGGCAATGAAACATTGGTATATCTTTTGTTTACATCTGTCAATAATTCAATTTCCCTTTACTGAATATAAGAAACATTGTGTTATAGATGTATCTTATTATACTTTAATTGATGTTTAAGAAACAGCTTTAAGTAATATTTCATTGTTTTAAAATATACATACTATCAAATGAACTAGAACTATTCCACAAAAGAAACCAGAAATTTGGTTTATGTGTTTGTGTTTTGTGCTTTGAAGAAAAGATCCACAAAGCTATGTAGTAAAAATATGATCAGAAATGCATGCCAGTTGTGAAATTAGAAGCAATTTCAAGGGTGGCCTCTGATGCTTTGTCCCATATTCAATATCTGACAATTTGCTTACATGTTCATTTAATAACAAACTGATTAACGTGTCCCAACTGGATGATAATTTGTTCATAAGGGAAATAGATTCTGGTGTTTATTAAGCCAGTTTGGTGCAATAATATATGTGGTTTATTTTATTTTATTGACACTTTTCAATGATAAATAGAGCTTGTAATCACTAGTTTATGTTTTTAATAAAATATTACCAATACTGACTCTTTAAAATTCGGTTATTTTTTTAGCTATATAAATGTATTGGATTACTTGCTCTGTTTGTTGTCAACACAAAAGCATAACATGTTTCACCATAATTGTTAATAAGAGATTCTGTAGGAGATACTATGATGACATGGTGGGGTTAGTAGATATCCTGTGAAACATACAGAAAGGCATGGGTGCTTGCTCTGTCCCCAACATATGCTGCCATATGTTGTCTCCAACAGTTGAAATCATCTCTCTGGAACAGACTTCAATAAATAAACTCCACACAGTCTGGATAATTTTTTTGTAGATCTACCACTTTTATTTATTCTTCAAGAATCCAATATATGCAGACAACATATTTTAGTTACATCCAGTCCGCATTCCTCCTTGCAAATCTCCTTGTTTTCCCCAAATGCATATGCTCCCAAAGTTTTAAGAAAAGATTTATAAGTTTTATATATTATCTTTAAGTGACTATATAAATATGTAACACGTGGCATGGTTCAAAATTAGATAATAATATGTTGCATACAGTTCTTTTTGTAGAATTTGAATATAGAATTGAGATGGCTCAGTGTTAACAGCTCTTGGTGCTATTGTAGTTCCCAATACCTACGTCTGGTGTCTCACAACTTCCTACACCTTCAAGAATGAATAATGAAACTATGGTACCTTGACCAGTATAACACTACTCAACTCTAAAGAAAAACTAAATAATGAAATTTGCATGTTAATCAATGGAATCTGAAAATATTACATTGGGTGAGGTAATCTGATCCAAAATAGCACATACTTTTTTTTTCCTGTGGTTCTTAGCTCCAAGAATTCAATTGTAACAATAGAAATCAGGAAGGTAAAAACAGGTCATGGAGTGTGGGGAGAGGTTCCCTAGAGACAAGAACGACAGGATTCAAATGATTTGAAAGGGAAAATAAGAAAAAAAATGGAGGAAGTAAAAGGGAGGAAAATAGAGAGAGAGGAAAAGAAAAGTATATAACATAAGAATGTTTTAAAAAGCAACAGGGAATCAGGTTATTTTACAATGACAAAATTATATTTAACACACGCACATCTTCAGTGAAGTCATGCTAATGAACCTCAACAACAGCTATCTCACAAAGACCCCAGTACTAGGGATAAGAAACATCCTTTCATGTTGTTGGTCAAGGGATGTCTAGAAGGTCGTGTAACAATATAGACTAATGCTTTGACCCTTGGTGTTTTCCCAGAAGTTAACAGAAAGTCCTTGTTGTGGTAGCACTTCCAACTCGGGCCTCAGAGGACTTGAACTGAAACTGAAACAAAAGCCTATTCTCTGAGGACTAGCTTTCTTTTTTTTATTTTATGTGTATGTAAACTGTGTGTATGTCTGTGCAGCTTATGTATGCAATGCCCTGATTAGGGACTCAGGTCTCCTAGGACGAAAGCTATAGATGTTTGTAAGCTGTCATGTGGGTGCTGGGAATCAAACCAGCACCCTCTGCAAGAGCAGTCAATGCTCTTTTTTTTTTTTTAATTTTATTTTCCAGTTTAAATTTAGATAAGAATCAAGGTTGCTTCACAAGTCAGTTCCAGGTCCCTCTCCCATTCCCTCCCTTCCTCCCGTGTCCTCCCCCCCACCCCCGGTTATCCCCTCATTTCTCCAGGGAGGGTGAGTCCCATGCTGGATTCCCAGGCTGATGCCTGGGATTCAAGAGTTACCTTTGTCTGGTCAGCTGTTTCTGGGGGTTAAACCAGCCCAGTCTTAATCCCTTTGATCATCAGTCCTCCCTCTCTGTTACTGGCTTTCTTGAGTTCAGCTCAGTACTTAACCAAGAGAGTCTGCCTCTTCTTCGATCAGCCACTAAATGAAGTTTCTGTTTCCCAGACTCTCTGGCCATAGGATTGTAGGCTGGCACTCCCCAGATCTATGTCTAAAATCCATATATGAGAGAGTACATGCCATGTTTCTCTTTTTGTGACTGGGTTACCTCACTCAGGATGGTTTCTTCTAGTGTCATCCATTTGCCTGCGAATCTCATGATTCCATTATTTTTTTCTGCTGAATAGTACTCCATTGTGTAGATGTACCACATTTTCTCTATCCACTCTTCGGGTGAGGGACATCTAGGTTGCTTCCAAGTTCTGGCAATTACAAATAAAGCTGCTATGAACATAGTGGAACAGACATCTTTGTTGTATGAATGGGCATCTTTTGGATATATGCCTAAGAGTGCAGTTGCTGGGTCTTGTGGTAGGTTTATTCCCATTTTTCTGAGGAATCTCCATACTGCTTTCCAAAGTGGCTGAACCAGTTGGCACTCCCACCAGCAATGGAGGAGTGTCCCCCTTTCACCACATCCTCTCCAGCATAAATTGTCATTGGTGTTTTTGATTTTAGCCATTCTGACAGGAGTGAGATGGTATCTCAGAGTTGCTTTGATTTGCATTTCCCGGATGGCTAAGGATGTTGAGCACTTTCTCAAGTGCCTCTCAGCCATTTTAGACTCCTCTATTGAAAACTCTCTATTTAGTTCTGCAGCCCACTTCTTAATTGGGTCCTTTGGTGTTTTGGAGACTTGCTTCTTGAGTTCTTTGTAAATTTTGGAGATCAACCCTCTGTCAGATGTGGGATTAGTGAATATTTTTTCCCATTCTGTGGGCTGCCTTTTTGTCTTGCTGACTGTGTCCTTTGCCTTACAGAAGCTTCTCAGTTTCAGTAGGTCCCATTTATTAATTGTTGATCTCACTGTCTGTGCTACTGGTGTTATGTTCAGGAAGCTGTCTCCTGTACCAATTCGTTCAAGGGTACCACCCACTTTCTCTTCTAAGAGGTTCAGTGTGGCTGGATTTATGTTGAGGTCTTTGATCCATTTGGACTTAAGTTTTGTGCATGGCGATAAACATGGATCGATCCGCATTTTTCTACATGCCAGTCTCCAATTATGCCAGCACCATTTGTTGAAGATGCTTTCTTTATTCCATTGTATATTTTTAGCTTCTTTGTCAAAGATCAGATGTTCGTACGTGTGTGGGTTAATACCCGGATTTTCAATTCGATTCCATTGGTCTACCTGTCTATTTTTGTGCCAATACCAAGCTGTTTTCAGGACTATAGCTCTATAATAGAGCTTGAGGTCAGGGATAGTGATGCCTCCGGACGTTGCCTTGTTGAACAGGGTTGTTTTGGCTATCCTGGGTCTTTTGTTTTTCCATACAAAATTGATTATTGTTCTTTCAAGGTCTGTGAAGAATTGTGCTGGGATTTTAATGGGGATAGCATTGAATCTGTAGATTGCTTTTGGCAGGATTGCCATTTTTACTACATTGATCCTACCTATCCAAGAGCATGGGAGATCTTTCCATTTTCTGAGGGCTTCTTTAATTTCTTTCTTTAAAGATTCAAAGTTCTTACGATACAGGTCTTTCACTTGTTTGGTTAGCGTTACCCCAAGGTATTTTATGTTGTTTGTGGCAATTGTAAAGGGTGATGTTTCTCTGATTTCTCTTTCAGCCCTTTTATCATCTGTATATAGTAGGGCTACTGACTTTCTTGAGTTGATCTTGTAACCTGCCACTTTGCTGAAGGTGTTAATCAGCTGTAAGAGTTCCCTGGTAGAGTTCTTTGGGTCATTGATGTAAACTATCATATCGTCTGCAAACAGTGAAAGTTTGACTTCTTCCTTCCCAATTTGTATCCCCTTGATCCCCCTTTGTTGTCGTATGGCTATAGCTAGAACTTCAAGTACCATGTTGAAAAGGTATGGAGAGAGTGGACAGCCTTGTTTTGTTCCTGATTTTAGAGGAATTGCGTTGAGTTTCTGTCCATTTAGTTTGATGTTGGCTGTTGGTTTACTGTATATGGCTTTTATTATGTTTAAGTATGTCCCTGTTATCCCAGATCTCTCCAAGACCTTTATCATGAAGGGGTGTTGGATTTTGTCAAAGGCTTTTTCAGCATCTAGTGAGATGATCATGTGATTTTTGTTTTTCAGCTTGTTTATATGGTGGATTACGTTGATGGATTTTCGTATGTTGAACCATCCCTGCATCCCTGGGATGAAACCTACTTGATCGTGTTGAATGATTGTTTTGATGTGTTCTTGGATCCGATTTGCCAGTATTTTATTGAGTATTTTTGCATCAATGTTCATGAGGGATATTGGTCTGAAGTTCTCTTTCTTGGTTGTATCTTTGTGTGGCTTGGGCATCAAGGTTATTGAAGCCTCATAGAAAGAGTTTGGCAAAGACCCTTCTGCTTCTATTGTGTGGAACACTTTGAGAAGAATTGGTATAAGCTGTTCTTTGAATTTGTGGTAGAATTCTGCACTGAGGCCATCTGGACCTGGGCTTTTTTTGGACTGATCAAGACCCCCTGAATCTGGGTGTCAGTGAGGAGGCCTTGGGAATCTATTGAGCCTTGGGCAGCAGATCAGTACCCATCTCAAGTATTCACACGGATTTTGGACTCCCATAGAACAATGTGAGGTGCACTCTCACCCTGAACTCTTGGGGAAGGGTCTAGGCCCTCCCCTATATGAAATGACAGACTATGGACACCCCCATGGAGGGCCTCACCCTCCCTGGGGGAATGAGGGGATAACGGGGGGGAATGGGGGAGGGCACGGGAGGAGGGGAGGGAATGGGAGAGGGACCTGGAACTGACTTGTGAAGCAACCTCGTTTGTTATCTAAATTTAAACTGGAAAATAAAATATAAAAAAAAAGAAAGCTATTCTAGACGATCTTTCTTTGGACTTCCAGCTCTCAAATAATGACACAGCGATTTCTTATTGGGCATGAAAGCTTGGCTCAAGCTTAGGCTTGTTCCCAACCAGCTCTTAAAACTTAAATTAACTTGCTTATATTAATCTGCATTTTTCCACGTGTTTGTCACCTCTCCTCCATACTATACATCCACTCTCCCCAAATTTCCTGGTGAATTCCTCATGCCAGATTCTTCCCCAAGTTCATCTCTCTCCTCAGAAGTCCCACCTATCATGTCCTGGCTAGTTATTGGCCATTCAGCTCTTTATGAAACCAATCAGAAGGTACCTTGGCAGAAGAGGTTAAGCAGAGTACAAACAACAACAATCCATAACAGGTGACAATGATGTGAAGAGCAGACTGTGAGGTGCCCAATCCCAAATGACACATATACAGGACAACCTATATATCTAGGGTCAGCAAACATTTTGGAAGAGGAGGCATTAATATTTTAAGAGCCTAAAGCCGAGAAATCTTGTGCAAGTTGGTGTCTTCTAGATATAACAGGGAGCATGAAGCCATGAAACTCTGACAGTATAACTGCCCTAAACAACATTGAACAATGAGAATACCAGTTGCCATGCCACAGAGATTGAGAGAAATGTCAGGGAGCCCTGTTCCTATATGTAGAACTACAGAAGGATGAGTGATAGCCAGTCTTTGCCAGAGATGAGCCCCCAATTGGTTATCTAGTATCAATGGTCAGCCCTAAATAAACATAAATAAATAAATAAATGTAAAAACAACACTAATGGACTATGCAGGTTGTATTTATACTTTATAAATATATATGTATTTGTAATAATAACTAAAGAAATAGGTCATCAATTTGAGAATGAATACAGAGCATCATGAGAAATGCTGGAGGGAGAAGAGGGATGGGGAAATGATACATTTATATTTTAACTAAATGTAAAATAAGTTCAGATTATGATGCCAAGAACAATGGTTTTTCAAGACAGGGTTTCTCTGTAGCTTTGAAGGCTGTCCTAGAACTAGCTCTTGTAGACCAGGCTAGTCTTGAACTCATGGAGATCAGCCTGCCTCTGTCTCCTGAGTGCTGGTATTAAAGTCATGTCCCACCACCTCCCGGTTGAAGAATGGTATTTAAATAAAGAATGGTATTACAAATTTTAACACCATTACATATGTTTCAAAAGGTGAATTTCATTTTCCTTCTTTACCTGTCTAATTTTATGCAACCTCATAATTAACAACTCATATCAGATGCACTCTTTTGTTCAATTATTCTTTATAGTAGCTCATCTTTCTTGGTCCTTACCCAACATTAGAAAAAGTCTAGAAAATACACTTGGTAAAAAAAATCAATGTTTCTAATTTGTTATTTTTGAAAGTGGAAAAAAATTTCCAGATCATCTGTTGGAGAACTCACCAAGGAGTAAATATTGCAGCTACCCATTATGCTCATAATTTTAAGCAGAAGCTATTAGTCTTGGAATTTCTATATTACTGTATTGATTCCTTAACTTACTTTGGGGTGCTATAAATAAAGACTGGCAAAGAAATGCTATGTTATTAGCATTCATTGTTATTGACTAGTTCTTGCCATATAGTTCAGCAATCAAGTTAGCATGTGAAGAATAATCATTTAAGGTCAGAGTGTGTGCCAGTTTTCTATTGCTCCTAAATGAGTCACCACAAGCCTAACAGTTTCAAACAGTACATATGCAGTGTCTTATTGTTCTGCAAGTTGTTATTCTAGGATGCAGATCTTCTTCTACTCCAACTCTACAAGGTTGTAGTCGCATCTTATTCTCTGGGCTCATATGTGGAGTCCTTAATGGAGCATTTCAGCTACGGATTTTCCCTTATTGCAGTAGTAGGCTTAACATCCGTCTCTCCTTAATATCTCCCTTAATTTCTTCATCACTTCATGAGTAACAGCACTTGCTGATTTTGCACCTTGGAACCCAGTGTCTCTCTGCCTCTAATTCAGAAAAAGTTCATTTCTAGGGTCTCACAGTGTAAGATTTCACCATTTGGGAAAACTGAGTACACAGCAGAAACTCTAACTGGAATTTCATTTTAGTGATAGTGCTACGTGTATTTTGCTGGGAATCAGCATACCAGTCAGGTGCTCTGCCATTGTGCTACGTCTATAGTCCAAGCATTCAGTGTAACATTACCACATATTCTAAGGGAAGAAGGTCCTTGGGGGAGATAGTTCCAGATTGGACTCGATTATCTAATTGAAACAAAGTGGTAAAGTTAATTTCTAGGCATATTTTGTGGACAGATTTTATAGTCCCAATGAACAAAATTTAGTGAATATTTTTCTATAATGTTATATTAAAAAATCTTTGGGGCTGGAGAGATGGCTCAGCCGTTAAAGGCTAGGCTCACAACCAAAAATATAAAAAATCTTTGAATAGTGTTTCAAAGCCTTTAATGAAAGTGTTAAAGTAGCATATCTAACATGCTATCTATAATGTCCTATAGACCATTATAAGTCAAATCTGAATATAAGTTGTTTAGCTCTCACTGATAATGTTTGGACAGAATTATTAAGATTTTCAAATTTTTGAAATTTTTAAATATTTATATATTCACAGTGAAATACCCTCAGGGTGGTCACCAACTACAAATATATAACCTGGTTGTATTTTCTAATTGCTTCACTAAATACCAGGTTAAAAATGATTTCATGTAATAATTTTAGTGCACTAGTGTTTGAATATGATCTATCATACAGAGTCAAGTGTAGAATTTTCCACTTCTAGTGTAATGTCATATTTTAAAAGTTTAAGGTTTGGATCATGTCTGATTTTGTCATTTTAAGTTAGCAATTACTCAGTGTGTGGTGTGTGTGTGTGTGTGTGTGTGTGTGTGTGTGTGTGTGTGTGTGTGTTGAGTACAGATGGGTAGGCGATGATTTGTGTGAGTTACCTCATATTGGCTTATTTCTCTGGGATAACATTTTCTACTGTGTGAAAGTCATGAAGAACAAATTCCCTGTCACCATTTCATAAATTGTCCATCCCCTGAGAAAGTTTAGTATGAATTCTTTACACTGGTTCTCTTGTCCAAGGTGACCATTTTCTGAGGTGATCAGGCCTCCTACCTGTATGACAGTTTAGTATATGTGTCTAAACTATATATGTATATATGATTAAAAAAGGAATAGTTGGGTGATTTGGCGGAAATTAAAAAATAAAACTCTTTTTACATCTCCTTCCTCCGTCTCTATAGGATGATAATTTAAAAATGAAAATAGTTTTACAGTTTACTAAATTCTGGGTAGAGTGGGAACCAAGTGGAGTAAAGAGAGGTTGATTAGTGAGAACAAAGATCAGTTAGATAGGAGGAAGGAACTGGAGTGATACTATACAATAGAGTGACAGTAGGTATTGGCAACATACTTACTTCATTTGTACACAAGATAAAGGAAAGGGTTCTGACACTCACCATCATAAAGAAATGAAAAATACCTGAGGAGATATTTCAGTGAAATTTAGTTTAAAAATGTATGCATACACCAAACATCATTTTAGTACATTGTGTGTTTTGATATTTTTCCAGTTTAAATAATTACTACTTTTCAACAAGATCAACTTTGTCATATAAATTACATTTGTATTTTCTTGAAATTTCTATTAAGTAAAGCCATCTTATTAAAAGAAACTAAGTTTCATTCATAGTCAGTCAATAGGTTGCAGTTTTCATGGGGAACTTGTAAGTTCTGGTCTAATTTTTGTACTCTTCCCTACTGAGAGGATATTTGTTATTTACTCAAGTATGAAATTTCTTCTCACATCTGGAGCATCCTCTGCTCTCTGACTCTAAGATGCTCTTCCAATGACTTCCTCTCTTCCCTGGTATAGCAGGACAGAGATGCTCTTCCAATGACCCCTCCCTTCCCTAGTATAGCAGCATAGAGATGCTGTTCCAGTGACCCCTCCCTTCCCTAGTATGGCAGCATAGAGATGCTGTTCTAGTGACCCCTCCTTTCCCTAGTATAGAAGCATAGAGATGCTGTTACAGTGATCCCTCCCTTCCCTAGTATATCAGCATAGAGATGCTATTCCAATGACCCCTTCCTTCCCTAGTATATCAGCATAGAGATGCTGTTCCAGTGACCTCTCCCTTCCCTTGTATAGCAGCATAGAGATGCTATTCCAAGGATCCACTTTCCTTCCTAGTATAGCAACAGACTTTTTAGTGTATTTTTTAATTAGACAAATGTGAACATTTCTGTTATATAAAGACTTTTAGGGCAGTTATGCATTCCACCTGATAGCAGTTGATACTACAGTGAACTTCACCAGAAAGCTCCACTTTCTTTCAGTCAACTTTAAAATCATCCATAGTAACGCTTTTCCAGTTAATCCAGTTTTCCTCAGACTCTCCTTTGTGGTGTAGTACAGGGATCCAATTTTTATAGGAACCAGAAAGACGCTCTACGTTAACTTAGGTAATAGAGCAACGAAATATCCAGAAAGTATCATTGAGTATTCAGAATTAAGAGGAAGATGGAGCAACTATTTGAAAACAAGAGTAAAAGGGAAAAAGTCAAACAAACAAGGGAACTAAATTTCATGAAACCAGTTAAACAACACCCCAAAAGCTTCCAGGTAAAGGGGGTGAAAAAGATGACTCAATTGCAATATTTCATTTTCTTTAACTTTTAAATGCTGTTTCCTCATATTTTTCATCTATTTCATCATATTTACTAATGTCATATTAACAGATTTTATGCCTTGTAAAATGGTGGGAACACGACATTAAAGCAGTATTTAAATATATTCAATATTAATGCACTTAAAGTAATTGTTTTTATACGATGTAATGGCCATACATTTTTCACATCTAACTGTAAGACAGAAAAGTGAATATATTTTCAAATAAATGTGATTTGGAGGGAAAACCTTCTATGCTAAATGTATAGCAATTTTAATTAAAGGTTTTTGTAAGTCAGATAATGTCAGTGAAACAAAGTACAGAATGATATTAAATTAAAATCATAGTTATGAAAATGTTCACTTCTAAATTGCTTTCAATGTTTTGTTTGCTTTCAATTTAGAGTGTTATTGATTGATGGTCTGAGCGCAGACTAGTGCCTGTGGCTTCATGGTGTGATTTCAAGCTCTTAGAGAACTCAGTGGGGCACATATGACTCGTGGGATGTCCCTTACTGACTCTCAAGCTGAGAGAACTTTTTATCTTCCCCAAATTAAGTTTAAAATGTCTGCTGTCAGTACAGTAGCTTCTTGCAGTGTGTGGCATTTAAATTAATTTACAGCCACTAAATTAAATTGAAATGTCATTTCTTAATTTCACTGGCTTTATGTCAAGTGGTAAAGACACGACAGATACAGGACATTCCCTTCTATATTAATGTCACTGGGCGATACTGCTACCAGGCATGGCACAGGAAGCCCACGTTTGTTTATAACCATATTTTAACACAATTGTCATGCAAAGATTATTAAGCTCATCCATTTTTATGCTGCATGATAGATGATTTATGAACTTGTTAAGGTTACTGTCTTTCAAAGATTACTTATTTTCTGTAGAAGGTAGTTTTCACACATTTACCCCAGGTTTTTCAGAATAGACATTTTCTCTGTAACAGCTCTGGCTGTCCTGAAACTTGCTTTGTAGTCCAGGCTGGCCTTGAACTCACAGAGATTCTCTTGTCTCTGTCTCCCAAGTGCTGGGATTAAAGATGTGTGCCACCACCACCCGACTAGTTTCCACATGCCTTATAGAGAGGGAACACCAATGCTTCTGGTCTCATATCATCATTACTTCACAAAAAACAATAAGATACCTATAATTTAACAAAAACAAAACACACATACTTCATAGGTATCTAGAAAGGAGGAGACAACAATTTGGAGACTTGAGTTTTAGAACTGTTTGCTTCTAGTAAATGATACTTGTGACATTTTATCACTTTAAAAAGCATTTACTTCCTTAAAATATTTAATTTCATTTGTGTATTTTATATGTGTGTAGGTGTGAATGTGCACATGCCATTTTGTGTGTGGAGGTCAAAATAGAACTTGTTGGAGTCAGTTCTCTGCTGTCATATGGATTTTGGCAAGGAACTCAGTTTGCTGGGATTAGTGTTAAATATACATATATATATATATATATATGTATTTTAAACTGGGCTCTCTCATCAGACTCTTTCATTTTTGACTTTGACATTGGAAGGAAAAACTTTCCTTTGAACTTAAAATCTTCCTTTCTACATTTAAACACTTCTGTAAAAACTTAAACTTTTACCTAGGTCGCTTCTTTCTAGTGTCAATATATTGACTGCCACGCTTTAAATTTATCACAGATATGAATTTCCAGAGGAGAGGGAGCAATATGCCAGTGGCATGTGCCAGTCCCTCAAAAGTGACTCTGCTGCTGTTTGCTGAACGTGTAAACTGTTTACGTCTATCTCTGCTCGAGCTGCATGTATCAGAGTTGACATGTAACTGACAGGACTAATTTTTCTCTTTAAAATGCTAATTATACCAAGCCACTTTTAAATAAACTCATGTAAGCAAAATATGGCATGTCAGGCAATGGCAGTGCAATATGTATCATAAAGTCTGACCCATCCCTTTTGATTGAGTGTCTGTCAAAGTTGATTCTAGAGTATGTAAAAGTCAGTATATGAGAATTGGCTTTATGTAATTGAAAACTTCTACAAAGATTTTTCTTCTATGGTTATAGAAAGTGTTTTTCTACTTATTATAATTAATTTCCCCACTTATAAAATACAATACAGTATAATTCTGTTAGCATTGTTCATGTTTCAAGATTCCAAGATGCTATGTAGTTATGATGCAAATGTACTTATTAGAGTCCAAACTTTTCTTTTTGGCTTTATTAATTCATTTTTCTTATTCATAGCTTTGAAAGTACTGGAGATTGTACCCTGGGCCTCAAGGACAGTATCCAAGCACTTTACTACTGAGATATAGCCCAGAACATTTTTAGATTTATTTGTTTGGCATGGATTTTCATTTAGTTTTCGGGGTGGCATTGAAGTCGCTTTGTAGTTCAGGCAGGCCTTGAACTTGTGATCCTTATGCCTAAGTTTCACAAGTAGATAGGATCATAGTAACATCCTACCTTTCCCAGCTTCCTCTTTATTTTATATTTCTGTTGGAAGTAGAAGAGATGTTGCCACTGCCATGACAAAAGTTTAGCAATTCGCATGAGAGTGTCAATCAATGCTGAAGATGCTGTGCTTACTACCAGAGGAGAAAAGTGATGGTCAGTTACAGCTAGCTGTGAACCTTGCCAGCTACAGTAGTGAGTGTCTGACAAGTTGTGCTCACTACTGCAATGATAGCTTGAACACTGGAAGTATTCCATCATTTTTGTCCCACTCTACAAGTTGAAACCCACATTTCTCCATTATCTGCCCCAAATCCTATGCCTAGAGAGGACATAGGTTCTATGGTAGGAATAATTACTACCATTTTTTCTAAAAGGAAACAGTATTTAACTCTTGCAACCACAGATTAATGCATATCTGAATCCTATTCTGATAGTTTCTGTTTGTGGTTGGTGCTGATTAACGTGGAGACCCATGGTTGGCCGTGGTGCAGAAGTTAAGAAACTATAGAATTTTTAACCCCAAATGGAATATATATAGCACAGACTGCCCTTTCCCAATGTTCAGGGATCATTGTTGAAGAAGGGAAAGAAAAATGTAAAATCCAGAGGTAGTACATAAGTACAAAGAAATGGTCTTCTAGATAAAGTAGGCCTGCTGCATGTATGAACTCTTAATGGTTACAACACACACACACACACACACCAGTGTAAACCCAAGTCAGACTAGATACAATCATGGAGATAGGCGTGGGGCAGTGAGTCTCACCTTTAACTGTGGAGTTCTTGACAATTCTTAGCTTCCAGCAGAAGGAAAAACAGCTTCTAAGAGTATGGCAATTGATACCCTGATCAAGCTCCAGTGGATGTCCACTCAGCTAAGAATATTTGAGCAGAACAAATTTGTCTTCATGACTTGAAACAAAACAAACCAAAGAACATAAAGTTTTTTGATGATCCTCCCATTGAAGGGTCTCACTATCCTTGGGGAGTAGGTGGTGGGTGGCTTGGGGAGTTGGTGGGAAGCATGGGGGATGATGGCAGAGTAAGGGAATGGGGGCATGGATATGTAAATAAGAGTGTTTCCAAAAAGAAAAAGAGAAAAAACAGTTGGATGGGTAGGGACATAGGGGTGAAGAATTGGTGAGAGTGCTGTGAATATAATCAAAACTCATTATACAAAGTTCTCAAAGAAGTAATTAAAAAAAGAAAATTAACATTTTTTCTAAAAAGAAAGAGATTTGTTATTAAAATTGAGTAAATATGAAACTAGAATATCTTGAACATGTGTACATATGATACATTTATTTCAGAAACTATTTTCTGAAGGACCATAGCATGAACCAATCCACTGTTGACTTTCAAAGCAAATTACGAAGAAAAATAGGTTGAAAGAACAGAGACAGTTTAATGATCTGGTGGTATTACAACATAATCCAAAGTTATTTTTAAGGTAAGAAGGGAAAAAGAGGAGGGAAGTATCTGGGGTGAAGGAGAGGTAGAGGGATTGGGAGGAGTAGAGGGAGGGGAAACAGGATATAGCATATGAGAGAAGAATAAGCAAACAAACAAATGAAAGGTATCTTAAAGATTATTGCCTTTTCTCTGCACACACAAAAAAATTAAAACATTTGATACTGCCGGAACTTTTGAGGTGTTGTACTTATAAGATCATCTCAAAATTCCAATGCCTCTAAATTTTCTAAATTCATATCATGATGGTACTTAAGGAGTGAAACTCATCTAATATAGTGGGGAATGGTAGTGACATGTTTCATGCAGTTACCATTTTAACTTTTCTTTTATAATGCCAGAGCTCCAACCCAGGGTTTGGCACACTGGCAGAATTCTTCTGAGTTAGCTACATACCCAGCTTCAATAGAGTTTTAAATTGATTTGCATATTAATTAGTTATTTTGAGGCAATTTCTCAGTGCAATCTGGGATGAACTTTATCTCTACTCTTCCTGTCCTACCTCCCTGAATGCTGGAATTTCACCTGCACTCTACCATGTTTGACTCCAAATGCCATTTTTAAGTACAGTTTCTTCATGATAAGTGAAGACCTGTCGGTAGCTCAGTATTGACATCTCTTACTCTCACTCTTTTGTAACCATTTTTCCATGTCTTTCCTTTGCCTCTTGCCATATTAAGGTTTTGTTGTTTTGATTGTCTTTAATTCTGATTCATACTTATTTTTCATAGCATTATTTAACAACTATTTGTTTCAAAAGACCTTGCATTCACTAGTAGTTGGATGTTTTACTTCTGGCAAAGAAAAATGTTAATATATATATATATATATACATAATATATATACATAATATATATACATAAAAGTCTTTTTAAAAATTAAGTAAAATCCTTTATAAAGGTAGGGTATTTTCAAATATTTTAATGACAAGTCTTTTATTTAGTTAGTAAAGCATTTTTTTACTTTTTATCAGGTTTATTTATTTGCTTTAATAATAGTAACAGAAATGAAGCAAGAGCAGACCCACTGGCCTTTATACTGCATTCTTTTCACAAAGATATGCACTTTCTGTCTTGTGATGAAAGCCAATAATAATATCTGCATCAAGTTTTACGTTTTTTAAATGTCATGTAACTCAAATCCCACCATCTTGAGTAAAGAAAAAATCATGTCCATTTTTTGATAACTTACAGTATTTTACATTTTATTTTTTTTTCTTTTTGTATTTAGATAAGAAACAACCTTGCATCACATATCAATCCCAGCTCCCCTCTTCCCCCGCCCCCCCAAAGCACCAACCCCCCTACCCAGTCACCACTCCTTCCTGTGGGAATCTCCAAAGTCTGCCATATCCAGGGCAGGGCCTCGGCCCTCCCCCACATGTCCAAGATGAGAGAGCATCTTTTGATGTGGAATGGGCTCCCAAAGATCATTTGTATGACAGAGATAGACACTGATCTACTACCCAAAGCCCCATAGATTGCCAAAACCTCCTCACTGACACCCAAATTCAGGGGATCTGGATCAGTCCCATGCTGGCCTCTCAGCCATCTGTCTCAGGTCCATGAGCTCCCTCTTGTTCAGGTCAGATGTTTCTGTGGGTTTCACCAGTCCTCTCTTGACATCTTTGTTCATCACTCCTCCCTCTCTGCAACCGGATTCCAGGAGATCAGTTCAGTGTTTAGCTGTGGGCATCTGCTTCTGCTTCGATCAGCCACTGGATGGCATATAAAGTAGTAGTGAATATCATTATCGGGGAAGGACATTTAAGGTAGCCTCTCCACTGTTGCTTAGATTGCTGGTTGGTGTCGTCCTTGTAGATACCTGAAAATCTCACTAGAGTCAGATCTCTCCTAAAACCTATAATTACTCCCACCATTATAGTATTTTTCATCCTGCTCTGTATTCTTCCACTGACACAAACATCCTGCTCCCCCATGTCCTCCTCTATCCTCCCTTTCTCCCCCTTTCTTTTGCCCAGCTCCCTCTCGCCTCTCCCCAGGCTCTCAAACTGCTCAGGAGATCCTGTCCCATTCCCCTATTCTGGGGAATAATGCATATCTCTCTTAGGGTCCTTCCTGTTTCCCAGACTCTCTGGCAGTAGAATTGTAGGATGGCATTCCCCTTCTCCCTGTCTAAAATACATATATGACTGAGTACATACTATGTTTGTCTTTTTGTGACTGGGTTACCTCACTCAGGATGGTTTCTTCTAGTGCCATCCATTTGACTGCAAATTTCAAGATTCCATTGGTTTTTTTTTCTGCTAAGTAGTACTTCATTGCGTAAATGAACCACATTTTCTCGACTGACTCTTCAGTTGATGGGCATCTAGGTTCTGGCTATTACAAATAATGCTCTTATGAACATAGTGGAACATACATCCTTGTTGTATAAATATGCATTTTTGGGTATATGCCTGAGAGTGGAATTGCTGAAATATTGTGGTAGACTGATTCCAATTTTCCTGAGGAATCTCCACACTGATTTCCAAAGTGCCTGTATGAGTTGGCACTCCCACCAGCAGTGAAGTAGTGTTCCCCTTTCTCCCCATCCTCTCCAGAGTAAACGGTCATTGACATTTTTTTAATTTTTATTTTTAAATTTAAATTAGAAACAAGGTTGCTTCACATATCAATTCCTGGTCCCTCTCCCTTTCCCTCTCCTTCTCCCGTGCCCTCCCCCCAGCCCCTCCCCAATATCCCCTCATTTCCCCAGGGAGGGTGAGGCCCTCCATGGGGGTGTCCATAGTCTGTCATTTCATCCAGGGCAGGACCTAGACCCTACTCCAAGAGTCCAGGGTGAGAGTGCATCTCTCATTGTTGGATAGGTGGCCAAAGTCCATTTGCATACCTGGGATAAATACTGATCTATTACCCAAGGCCCAATAAATTATCTAGGCCTCCTCACTGACACCCACGTTCAGGGGGTCTTGATCAGTCCCATGCTGGATTCCTAGGCATCAGTCTTGGATTCAAGAGCTAACCCTTGTCATGTCAGCTGTTTCTGGGGGTTAAACCAGCCCAGTCTTAACCCCTTTGCTCTTCAGTCCTCCTCTGTCACTGGATTCCTTGAGTTCAGCTCAGTGTTTATTTTTTATTTTAGCCATTCTGACAGGAGTAAAATGGTATCCCAGGGTTGTTTTGATTTGCATTTCCCTAATCGTTAAGGATGTTGAACACTTTAAGTGTCTATCAGATATTTTAGACTCCTCTATTGAAAATTCTCTATTTAGTTCTGTACCCAATTTTTTAATTGGATCTTTTGGTATTTTGGAGACATGATTCTTGTGTTCTTTGCAAATTCTGGAAATAAGCCCTGTGTCAGATATGGATTAGTGAATATCTTTTCCCATTCTGTGGGCTGTCTGTTTTGTCTTGTTGGCTGTGTCCTTTGCCTTACAGAAACTTCTCAGTTTCCAGAGGTCCCATTTATTAATTGTTGATCTCAGTGTCTTTGGTATTAGTGTTATGTTCAGGAAGTGGTCTCCTATAACAATTCATTTGAGGGTACCAAAAACGTTTTCTTCTAAGAGGATCAGTGTGACCTGATTTATATTGAGGTCTTTGATTCATTTGGACTTAAGTTTTGTGCATGGTGATAGACAAGTATCTATCTACAGTCTTTTACATGCCAGCATCCAGTTATACCAGCACCATTTGTTAAAGATGCTTTCTTTTTTTCCATTGTATAATTTTAGCTTCTTTGTCAAAAATCAGGTGTGTGGATGTTTAATTAGATTCCATTTGTCTACCTGTCTATTTTTGTGCCAATACCAAGCTGTTTTAAGAACTATATCTCTATAATGGAGCTTGAAGTCAGGGATTCTGATACCTACAGATGTTTTGCTTATCCTGGGGCCTTTGTTTTTCCCTATATTGTTGAGAATTGTTCTTTCAACGTCTTTGAAGAATTGTCCTGTGATTTTGATGGGAATTACATTGAATTTGTGAATTAATTTTGGCAATATTATCATTTTAACTACCTATCTAAGAGCATGGGAGATCTTTCCATTTCATGGTATCTTCTTTAATTTCTTTCTTTAAAGATTCAAATGTCTTGTTATACAGGTCTTTCACTTGTTTGGTTAGCATTACCCCAAGGTATTTTATGTTGTTTGTGGCAATTGTAAACGGTGATGTTTCCCTGATTTCCTTCTCAGCCCTTTTATTGTCTGTATATAGTAGGGCTACTGATTTTTTTTAGTTAATCTTGTATCCTGCCAAGTTGCTGATGGTGTTTTTCAACTGTAGGAGTTCCCTGGTAGAGATTTTTGGGTCACTAATGGAAACTACCATATCATTTGCAGATAGTACAAATAGTGAAAGTTTGACTTCTTCTTTTCCAATTTGTATCCTCTTGATTTCACTGGGATGAATCCTACTTGATCATGGTGGATGATTTTTCTTATGTGTTCTTGTTTTCAATTTGCCAATATTTCATTGAATATTTTTGCATCAATGTTCATGAGGAATATTGGTCTGTAGTTCCTTTTCTTAGTTGTGTCCTTGTGGAACTTTGGTATCCAGGTTATTGAAGCCTCCTAAAAAGAGTTTGACAATGACCATTCTGCTTCTACTGCACAGAATACTTGAGGAAAATTGGTATTAGCTGTTCTTTGAATTTCTGGTAGAATTCTTCACTGAGGTCATCCAGTCCTATGCTTTTTTTGGTAGGGAGACTTTTGATGACTGCTTCTATTTCATTAGGGGTTACAGGTTTATTTAAATTGTTCATCTGTTCTTGATTTAATTTTGGTAATTGATACTTATCCAGAAAATTTTTCTATTTCCTTTAAGTTTTCGAATTTTGTGGAGCACAGGTTTTCAAGGTATGACCTGTTGATTCTCTGGATTTCCTAAGTGTATGTTGTTATGTCCCCCTTTTCTTTTCTGATTTTGTTAATTTTCATGTTGACACTCTGCTGTTTGGTAAGTTTGTTTATCTTGCTGATTTTCTCACAGAACCTACTCTTTGTTACATTGATTCTTTGTAATGTTTTCCCAGTTTCTAATATATTGTGTTTAGCCCTCATTTGATTATTTCCTGGAGTTTGCTTCCTTTTGTTCTAGAGCTTTCAAATGTGCTGTTAATTCTCTCATGTAACTATTCTCCAGTTTCTTCATGTGGGCACTTAGTGCTATGTACTTTCCTCTTAGCACTGCTTTCAAAATGTCCCATATGTTTGGGTATGTTGTGTCTTCATTTCTCACTGAATTCCAGGAAGTCTTTGACTTCTTTTTTTATTTATTCTTTGACTCAGGAATGGTGAAACTGTGCTTTATTCAATTTTCATGAATAATGTGGAAATACTAAGCTGCACAAAATAGAGATGTCCTATGATGTTTTATTGAGGGAGAAATTACTTACATGAAAAGCCAAGAAAGCAGAGAACCAAAGGTCAGCATACTGTTCTCCAGGCTGCAACCAGAACCCAAAGAGAAAGAGTCTCCTCCCCAGCTCATTTATCCCCCATACATTCTATGTACCTGTGAACACATCCAAATAGGCATGGTCAGCACTACAGGCATGAAGATCACTCCCTACAATTCCCCTTTTAGTCTAAATAAAAGATTTAAACTTAAAACAAAACTAAATTGTATGTTGACAAAATGTCTCAAACATATAGAAAGCATATATACATAGCAGCTGATAAACAAATTATAATCTACCTATATCCTATCCTAAGCATATCTATCCCATCTAAACCCTAACCTTATCTGAAAGAGATGTCCAAGTCTGAACACCTCCTTCCAATCCCAACCCTAAATAATTGAAAACTAACTCTAACAGGTGTAATGTCAACAATAGGGAAAGGGGGCATAGTATTCTCAGAATTACTTCCTGCTGAAATGGGACAATGAAAACCTAATGAGATCCTGTAGGAAGAAAATGTTAGTCTAGTGAAAGTGTCAAGTGGACTGCCTACGATGTTTGTACCCAGTCTCTGTTTGGCAGGAGCTGCTTGATTGAAGTTCTTGACTGAAGTTCTAATCTTGATTGAATCTCTTGTCTGAGGCTCTGGCCATATTGTTGAAGGTGGAACATATCCGTTAATTAGCCTGGAGTTGTGTAGAGCAATGTAGTCCCAAACCCGTATCCGGGTGGTATTTGTCAGTTCCAATGCATCAAATCGGATCAGGTGGTGTCAATGAAGTGGGGCCCCATTTTCTTTCTGAGGTGTTTGAAGATTGCTGTTAGGAAATTCCTTGTTGTCTGGAAAACTCAAACGTTAATGTCAACAAAGAAATTTCAACTTTTATATGCATGCTTAATGGGAAAGGCAACAATAAGGAAGATAGTAATTATGAGGGAAATGAGACCTTCAGTAAAGAACCAAGTATGAATAGATGACAGTCCCTAGATTTTGTTTATTCTGTCTTACATCAATTGACTCCTTGATATAATACAGAAAATCTGAATTTTATTTTTGACAACATGCTTAGATTTAGAGAAGGAGAGCCAAATCCAACTCCAAAGCCAGTGTTGGTTTAAGTGAATTGGGACCAAAAGAATATTAGGAAGTAAAAGGAAATAGATATTATAAGGACAAAGTTAAGAGAATTAGACACCAATACCAAGCATTAGATTCTTCTTTGTTTGATGGTTCTTTGGGTAGCCATCCTCTCTTCTTTGGGTATCCACATGTTCAGTATCTTCTTGCTGTTTAGGGATGGTTTTTCCTGTGAAGACAAAAACAAAACACTTCTCTTTCCTTCTGTGAGGTCTCCTTACATATCATAGAATATGACTTTGTGGATGAGCTGTCATCTTTCCTCCTCCAGAGTTTCTCCTGTTCAGATCAAATCTTGATCAGTTTTGATGAAATCCAAAGCTTTTCTTCTCCTGTGGTAGCAAAGGCAAAACTGGTTTCCAAACTGAGGTCATAACATCCTTGAAATATATTGGCTTATTTTGTTCAGAAGTTTTTCCTGTAGTCTAATGCCTTTTGGAAGCTGTTTCTCATTTCTCATTAGCATTAAGAAAGCTTAATGTTAATAAAGCATTATGTAATCTGTGTTTGGGAGTCTTTGTTCCCCTTGGCTGTTCATGTAGCATATCTTTTAAAGTGTGGTTAGATCTCTCAAACACTGCTCATCCTGTGGGATTGTATGGTATACCAGTTATGTGTTTTATGTTATAATATTTGAAAAACTGTTCCAATTTTCTGGAGACATGTGCTAGAGCATTGTCAGTTTTTATTTGTGCAGGTATACTCATAACAGCCATCACCTCTAAGAAGTGTGTGAAAACAGCATCAGCCTTTTCAAAGCTAAGAGCAGTAGACCATTAGAATCCTGAAAATATGTCTAGGGTATGATGCCCATATTTTAAACTTCCAAATTCTGGAAAGTGAAACACATCCATTTGCCAAATTTCATTTCTGCAAATACCTTTGGGATTACTGGTAATGGAGTTTGAATATAGAATTAACAGGTGGGCTAGTTTCTTTCTCTTTCCTTGGTTTGTTGTCAAGTCATAGAAAAATCCTTCTTTAAGCCTTTGCTATTAACATGGTGTTTTTATGAAAATTTGAATTTTCTAGCACATTTTCTATTAATAAACGATCAATCTCATCATTACCTTGTGCTAGAGGACCTGTCACACTTGTATGGGATCTGATGTGTGTTCTATATATATTGGATGAGTTCTATTTCTGATAGTTTCCTGCAGTTGTACAAACAATGAAGTTAATTCTGGATTTTCAGGAATAAATTCAGTGGTCTCAATGTGTAAGATGACTCTCTCTGCATATTGAGTCAGTAACTATATTGAGAGGCTCTAAAAATCCATAAGTACTATGAGAATGGCATATAACTCTGCCTTTTGTACAGAATTGTAAGGGCTTTAATCTACTTTACTTAAATTTCGTGATTTGTAACCTGCCTTTTCTGACTCGTTTGTATCAGCGTAGAATGTAAGAACTCCAGAGATTGGCATTTTCCTTACAATATGTGGAAGGATCCAAATTGTCTTCTTTATGAATTTGATTCTCTCTGTTTTTGGATAATTGTTACTAATCGTTCCCAAAAATTCACTGCAAGCCTTTTGTCAAATATTCATTATGCTTCCATAAAGGGGAAATTACTTCATTAGTTAAAGGTACAATAATTTCTGTTGTGTCCCTTCCAGTTAGTTGACAAAGCCTTAATTTACCTTTTAAAACCAAATCAGAGATCTTTCCTATATACGTGTTCAGTTGTTTATTCTGTTTATGTGACAGATATATATCCATTCTAATATGATGTCTTCCCTCTACATCAAAATCCCTGAGGGGTATTACCTAAATGTTAAAATAACCAGAATGCACTCTAGTTTTAGATCCATATGATCCACGTGTGCTTCTAGTATTCTCTTTTCTCCCCATTCTAATTTTTTTCAGCCTCAGCTGATAATATTCATGGACTATTTAAGTCCTTGTCTCCTTTTAGGTCCATTTTTAGGTGTTTTAAATCATGCCCTTCTACTCAAGTAATTATCTGTAGTTGAAAAATCTCTCCTAGTAGTTTTTGAAGATCATTAAGAATCTGGTAACAATCTCTCTTGATCTGTACTTTTTGTAGTCTAATTTTCTGTACATCTATTTTATAGTTCACGTAATTAATAGAAGCTCCTCTTTGTAATTTTTCAGGGGCAATCTGTAATCCCCAGTGAGGTAAAATTTCCTTTACTGCCTCAAATATCTTTGCCAATGTTCCTATGAACACACCCAAATGGGCATGGTCAGTGCTATGGGTATATAGATCTCTCCCTACACATGAGTTTGTACGTTTACTGCAATTTGGCTTGTTGTTGAATTTTAACTTTAAAGCATGTTTGTCTGATAAGATACATGGAGTTATTCCAAATTTTTTGTACCTGTTGTGGTTTGCTATGTTGCCGAGTATGTGGTCGATATTTGAGAAGGTTCCATGTGGCGCTGAGAAGAAGGTATATTCTTTCCTGTTTGGATGGAATGTTCTATAGATGTCTGTTAAACCCAATTGGCATACAACTTCTATTATATGTGTTTCTTTGTTAAGTTTCTGTCTGGTAATCCTGTCTAGTGGAGAGAGTGGCGTGTAGAATTCTCCCACTATAAGTGTGTGAGGTTTTATGCGTGATTTGAGTTTTAGCAATATTTCATTTACGGATATTGGTGCCTTTGTATTTGGGGCATAGATGTTCAGAATTGAGACTTTATCATGGTGTATGTCTCCTGTGATGAGTATGAAGTGTCGAGTCTCTAAACTCTGGTGGTGTCATATTGTTTTTTCTGTTGCTGAGTGTGTTTTTATATTGTCTCCTTCCCATTCCTTCTTCCAGTGGATTCTTTACCTCTCCTGGTGGGTACAGGACCAGGGTTCCCTTCTGGTGGGTGTAAGCATGTCCAATACTCTGGTGGCTTTCTTCTTCCAGTGGATGTAGGCAGTCCTAGTACCAAGGCCTTGGCTATCTCTGGGCGGGCTGGATCCTATTGGTATGGTCTCAGGTTGTTCTGAACAGTAGTAAAGCATTTTTTTCTTTTATCATTTTTTTATTTTAATTTTAAATAGCTTGTTTTACATGTCAATCCCAGTTCCCTCACCCTCCCCTCCTCCCGCACTCCCCTTCCCCCCCAGCCTCCCACCCTATTGCCAAATCCTTCCACATAGGGGCTATCTAGAGTCTGTCATTTCACTCTGGGTAGGGTCCAGGCACTCCCCTAAGAGTCCAGGCTGAGAGAGCATCCCTCTTTGAGCTATGGGCACACGATGACTGTTTGTATTCCAGGGATAGACACTGATCCACAGCTCAGGGCCTCATAGGTTGCCCAGGCCTTCTCGCTGACACTCACATTTGAGGGGTCCAGATCAGTCCCATGCTGGCTTCCCCGCTGTCGATCTGGGGTCCAAGAGCTCTCCCCTGTTCAGATCAGCTGTCTCTGCTGGTTTTGCCAGCCCATTCTTTGCCAATTTGCTCATCACTCCTCTCTCTGTCACTGGGTTCCTTGGGTTCAGTTCAGTGATTAATTGTGTGTTTGCCTCTGCTTCCATTAATCACTGGATGAAGGCTCCTGGATGGTTATAGACATCAAGTTCATTATCAGGAATGGGCATTCGAGGTGGTCTCTCCACTATTGCTTAGCTTACCAATTGGTGTTATCCCTTTAGATCACTCGAGGTCACTCTGGTGCCTGATCTAACCTATGATTCCCTCTTCCCCCTAGTCTACCCCCACCCACTCAACTTCCTGTTCCCCCATGACCTACTCTCTCTTCCCCTCCTCCTCCTCTCTTCTTCCCAGCTCCCACTCCCCCCCACCCTGGATAGTAAAGCATTTTTATTTGCATTTTATATGTGAATTTTATGAGTGTTTACTGTTTGAATGCCTTTATCCCAAATTTGTATTCCATACATTGTCATGATTTCCATAGATACTTGTTATTAAATATCAGTTGGAATTATTCTGAGTTCCTTATATTATAGTCATGTACAAAATTTGCACCATTTTAGAAAGATAAATATAATTTCAGTGTTAGATTTTTTCACACAGGTATGAATTATCTATTATTTATTTGGATGTTCTTTAATATTCTTTTAGGCTAGAATCATAAATCAGACTACCTACGTTTTATACATTGTGCCTTAGCCAAAATGGCTAACACCACAATATTAAAACAATATTTTACTAGAATATTATTTCACTAATCATTCATTATAATTTCACTTTTGATACTATATATTGGGTGGCTATTTTAAACTTTTACTTGAAATAATTAGCTCATTTACTGATTTATAAAATGATAACAAAAGGCGTGTCCTAAATATACTATTCACCTTCCTAATATATTTATTTTATTAAACTGAAGAACATATTTGAAAGGCTCCCACTATTTTTGCAGGGGTGGGGGGCCTTGAGACAGGGTTTCTCTACATAGCTCTGGCTCTCCTGGAACTTGCTGTGTAGATCAGGCTGGCCTCAAACTCACTGAGATCTGCTTGCCTCAGCCTCCCAAGTGCTGGAACTAAAGGCATGTGCCACCATGGTCCGGGCTCATCCTTGATTTTAGAATTCTATTGCTGACAAGTTTGAGTTGCTCAAAAGAACATTTCAGAATTTGCATCCTAAGAATTATCATATGCTGTCAAAAATGATTTATTGTTTCTTGTAAAATGTAAAAATTGTCTTGAATTTATAAAATAACTTGTTCTGACTAAAATATTCTTCAGAAATTAGGGCAGAAGAAGAAAATGAACCAGGATGTATTGTATGTATTTACATTTTTTGCAGTTTTATTGACGCTGATTCCAAAGAAAATGTTTTGTTTAGGTTCAGAAGTCACCTCATTTTTCAGTAACACAGTCTCATTTTCTCATTGCAGGAGGTCAGGAAGTGATCTGTAGCTTTTTTGACATTTTTTTAAATGAAATCCCCTTTCAAGTTGAATGACAGTGCCATTGAAATTAGAGTTCTCTAGATAAAGATTTCCAGTATGTATGAAGTTCTTTTCATCTAGCCTCACCGATTCGTGTTGTAACAGTTCTTTTAATGCAGTCATTGTCACTGAAGGACTCTTGAGGAAAGTGAATGGAAGAAAAATGCTTGTGAGTGAATTGATTTTAAAATTTTATAACATTAGAGTAGTCCATGTGGGGCTCTGTTAATGGTACTATGTTGAATTACAGAACCTTAGTTTAATTAATTTCAGTGTTTCTAATAGGTATGATGAAAACTACCAGTGCATTTTAAATGCCTAACATTTATCTATATGGTCCTGGTGATAGAACATGTGTTTATGCTATAATGCTTTTCACTACTGCCAGGACTCTGTATCTAACCTTAGCATTGTTACTCATAGAATTCAAATGTCATTTGTAGGTCCATCCAACAATGAGAGATGCATTCTCACCCTCAACTCTTGGGGGAGGGTCTAGGCCCTGCCCTGATAAAATGACAGACTATGGACACCCCCAGGGAGGGCCTCACCCTCCCTAGGGAAATGAGGGGATATTGGGGGGTTTGGTGGGAGGGCGCGGGAGGAGGGGAAGGAAACGGAGAGGGACCTGGAATTGACATGTGAAGTAACCTTGTTTCTAATTTAAATTTAAAATAAAAGTAAATAAATAAAACCAGATGTTTTATCAGGAGAAAAAAAAGGTATGAAAATCATCCTGTGTAATTCACTGTGTATCAACTTTAATTACAACTTTGACATCAAGCTGTCGACTTTGTAGATGACTGAAGCAGTTACATTTCTGTTCCTTTTATTGTGAATACAATTCGAAAGACAATGCTGTTCAATAATGACATGAAGGGCAAACATGAGGCTGAGTAAATGACAGTAGCAGTGGACTTAGACTGGTAGCTACTGTGTGTCAGACCCTGTGCTGTACATTTTACAGAAATTACTTCACTTTTTGTTGGTCACATGAAGATGTTAATATAGTTTTTATTATTTAAATATGAAAAGACTTTGGGTTAGTCCTTGAGATGTGGAGGAAAGAGATTCTAGAATTTAAGGCCATCTTTGGATACATAATAAGTTATAAGCATGTGACCCTGTCTCAAAAAATCAAACCCCAAATCTAGCAAACAAATAATAAGAAAAAGAGCCATGCCCAATTAAAAAAATTAAATGAGATACTAAAACTCCATCAATATAGTAGCATTTTCAGTTTTGTCTCTTCCTTTTCTTATCTGGGATACATTCTCAGTCATGAATCTTTATATTAATCAACTGAGGTACAGACATTGATCTAAAACTTGAAGGAGACATTGCAATAATTCATAGTGATAGCCAGAATTCCAATGTACTGTGTAAATACATCTAAGTCTACAAAATGTGAATAAGAAGATAAAATGTTGCATTAGACTAAACTTACTTTTTCATGTGGACACAGATTATTTTCTTGAAGATACTACATTGCATGACTAAATAAAAATGTGAATGGGGGTGGGCTGGAGGGGGAGGTGAGGCTGGAGGAAGAACTTTGGTTGGAATGTAAAATGAAATTTAAAAATTAAAAAGAAACCACCAAGAGGTTTATAGTCACTTGGCCTGTGACCTCTGGTCAATACTTTCACATCCTCCCTAATTGCTATCTTTCAGTTCAGACTTGGAAATGCTGGTTGTGCAAGCACCCAGCCAACAGGAGGGGAGAAGAAGGAATGAGGTGGGAAGAGTGAAAGGGAGGAGGAGGGAGCAGCCATCATTCAACCAGAAGAGGAACCTGTGCTCCCAACTGTCAGAAAGACTAGTAGATCAGTGAAAATTCATGTAGAAGGAAATTTGTGAAGGTGGCTGATGGCATCCAGGCATGATCTAGCTGAGTTTATATGTAATAGTCTGGGAAAAGTCGAAAAATGGGTCTCATAGGAGGGGGTCAGATATGAGTATTGCTAGCCTGTAACAGTATTCTTCTCTCCAGTCTGGTTCCTGTGCCACGTCAGTCCCAAATGAACATGCAGAATGCTACCTTAATTATGAAGATGTTGGCTGTTTTCTATGGTTTCTTAATGGCTAGCTCTGACTTAATTATTAACCCATAATTACTAATATGTATTTTCATAAGGTCTTATCTGACTGAGAACACCAGACTTGCTCCCTCTCCTCCCTAGACCACAGTGTGACTCTCTACCCCTGACTACATTTCCCAGAAACCTCCTTGACTTCTCTTGCATCCCTATTGGCTAACAGTGCTTTATCATCCAATAAACAACATATAGACGGAAGGACTTTCCTCTATCACTACCCTAATTAGAAAAGTAATATAGGAAAATTTCCAAAGTGGGAGAGAAATCTCAGAATCAGTTCTGGAAGGCTTGGCTTCATTTTGGTAGCCCCACACTCTCAGGAAGGAAAGGCACCAGCTGATGTTGGTATGAGGCAAAAGAGCTTTGCGAATCCGCACTGTATCTTGTCCAGGATATTTTAAAGGAGAAAGTCAATTCCCAGAACAGCAGTGGCACTAGCAGACGCAGTCACTAGGGAAGAACATTCATCCAGTACTATATGGTTGACACTGGAATTAAACAGAATAGAAACCAAACGCCATTTCTAATGAATCCTTGCTCTGTCTGAAGAGGGGACAACTTGAAAAGTTCTGTGAACTACACTTTGTGAAGAAATCAGATAGTGTTACAGAGCTATATGGTGAAACCTGGCTGGGAGAAAACTTTGAGAATGTGGAGAAAAAATGTGAAGAATTCAGCAAGCTAAAAACCTTTGGGGACCAATTTCTGCAGGGGGACTATCTGCTCCACACAGCTTTGCCTATCATTGCGAAGGCTACACAAGAGAAGGGAGAGCTTATGAAGCTAGAAGGGTGACACAATACTCAGAGTCTTGATGAGCATTTGAAATCCTGTTTCCAAAGTACGGTGCACAGGCTAGACCAGCATCTATAGTCTGATTTTTCCATAAGATAACCCAGATGGGAATCATGTGGGAACTGTTAGCATCAAGGCAGCTTCTGGGAACTGAGGTAGAAACCCTGAACCATAAGTTAGGCTTGACAGCTATCATATATATTTTACTATATCCACATTCAGGTCTCTCTCTTCTTAACATTTATTCTTCCCTTAATTACTACTGAAGCAAATTCAGGAGAACACGTTGACCCAGCTCTGTCACTTACCTACAGCCTTAAGCCTTTAAATAACTTCATCACACCATTAAGATAAAAAGAGAATTAGGAACTATAAGCTAAAGAACTGGAAACTTGATTACTGGCAGCAGTTATTTGTATAATTATTTAGCATAATTTGTCATGTTATAATCATTGAGAAATCCAATTTTGAATTGTTTACAAGTCATGACACAGAGAATACCACTGATCATGAAAGAGAAATCTGTATAAGAAAAATCATGCAATACAATGTATAACCCTATAGCCTGTGAAAAGAGCATTTTAAATCCTTAAAATACTCATGATTTCTTTAAAAATGAAGTCCAATGGAGATGAGCTAAAAGTTAATATTGAATTCATAAGTAAGACAAAAGAGAATGGATAACATAATTGCTTTCCAGCAATGCTTTTACAATAAATATAGGAAAATAACAGCAGAGAAAATACCGCACCACAGACAATGATTTGCTCTTTCAAGATTCATTTCAAGTTTATAATAGATTTTGTTTCCCTGAATTTGCAGTGATACATTTATTTCATGGTCAATTTAGAGCAAAGTCAACCACCAAACCTTCATGAAACTTTAGACAAAGTTACTTTATCTTTTGTGATATTCCACTCTGCCATTGGGTAAACTTGGAGGAGTCTAATGGAATGTTGAAAAATGTGTTTCTCTTGCATCCTACTCAGAAAATATCATCACTCTTCCAGCACAGCTAGCTGCCACTTCAGTTGACTCGATTCCTAGTATTTGGGTTGAACATATTCTTATTTGGAAGTTACTGCTAAATTCTCTAAAATGGAGAGAGCATTAGAGAACATCAAACAAGCCAGTGAACAAGCATGCCCTGCCCCATTTCTCTTTTGTATGCTTTTGATAGACTACAGTAGAAATGTGTCAGCTGTCAGTTAACCAACAAACCATTCAATCAAATATGGACTATGTGAATTGTTTTTAAAATGAATGTTCTTGGGGAAGCAATGTTCTCTTGACACTAGCAGTGACAAGGTATGCTAAAGGGCATGCCATATTTTGTTTAACTTGAGGGGTGCTGATTATGAGCAACATGCATGAATCTACACAACATGCTGGAGTCAGTCTGGTCAAACTAGCCTCTATTCTTCCCCACCCACTCAAATGCTAGGAGTTACACATCTGGCTTACAAGTGTTTCAACAGGAGCATATCATTCATGTACCCATGTCTATAGCTCTGTAGATTCCAATATTACAGGGTATACTGAAAAGTTTCAGGATAACATTGGCCTCATTTTATCCATTCCAAACCTTTTGTGATTTTGCACATCATTCTTATCAAGCTGTTCACTAAATATGGACATCTAAGTTGAAGTCACCTTTGAAGAACTAGAGAAGTAGAATTGTTCCAGGCAATGGTGAGATGATGGCAGAATTTAACTGACCTATTGGAACTGTAGGCTTTACCGTGTCTGCCAAGGACCATCCTCACATTAGAGGAGAACATTTAGATTCATGTAATTTTCTAACAATTTACCCAAAAAGGTCACAATATAACAGCAATGCAATGAAGGCCTTCCAGTGCATTTAAATGCAGACCTTTTCAGGGTCTTCTGACCATTTCATACTTTTAAAGTAGTTTTGAATAAAATGTTTTAAAATGAGAATCTAAATAGTCTCTATTATCTATCTATGTATCTATACATGCTTGTATATATGTATCTATCATCTACCTATGTATGTATGTATGTATGCATGTGTCTGTCTGTCTGTCTGTCTGCCTATCTAACATCTATCTACCTATCTATCTCTATACTTTCTTCTCTTTCTACATGAGGTTTTATATTATGTGACCCTGCTCCACCTCTCTATTGAGTGTCCTCTTAAACACAGCTGAACTAACACTTCTGTTTCATCACATGCTCTCATGGCAGTTGTGTCTAAACAAAGTTGGAATTCTGTGGAGCAGATTGTTTTCCTGTCTTTCCTGCCTTACAATTCTCCCATGGCTTCATGGTGCTCATTCACAGCCATGCCTATAATTTTACTGTGTTAAAGTTGTAACTGTTCAAACTTTGGAGATTCCCTCCAAGGAGAGCTTCACCCTCTCTGGGGAATGAGGTGGGGATTGGGTGGGGGCCTAGGGGGCTGGTGGAGGGACCAGAGAGGTGGGATGGGAGAGGGAGCTGGGATTGACAAGTAAAGCATTCATGTTTCTAATTTAAATAAAAACATATATTGTGGAAAAAATAAATAAAAATCTGTAACAATAGACAAAAAGTTGTAACTGTTCGAAGAACATATTCTCATCCAGTCCAGAAAAGCTAAAAATTAGTGACTGTCACCTATGTGCCTGATTAAATGTAATTTGTTCAAGAGACAAATTCTCTATCAAATTGCTTTGCCTTCCAACATTGGCCAAAGCCCTGACTTCTGTCATTTAATGAAAAGTCTTAGGATGGAGTTTGTGTGTTTTTCCTGTGTTTATCATAGTCTTCTCAATGATTTGACTTACTCTCTCATTATAATCATTCATAATATTTCTCTATTCAGGACTTGTTTTTATGGGCTTCTTTCAGTGGTCCATAGTCCTGAAGTCTGCCACCTGCTCTCAGACACTAATGTAATACACAGACATAGATGCAGGCAAAACACTCCAATGCATTTCATCAATGTAAACCATCTAAGTGTTTAGTGTTTTTGAAAGCCATGTTCCATTTCTGCTTCTTTGCTTCTGCAATGTGGCCAGTTCCGGGACATCCAAAGCAAGCCCTTTGAAGCCTAGCAATCCCATCATGCTCCCCAGATACCAAACATGAAGATGTAATATTTTGATTGTGGTCATGCTCTGTTCTAAGCAATGAGAATGGGAATGTTTACTCTGTGCATTGTATGTTGAAACTCACAGTTATGAGTTTACCTTGAACCTAAAATGACACAGACTTTGGAGTTTTAAATTGTGGGAATTGTTAGACTCAGTCCTTCTTAGAGTTGGATTATATTTTACTTTATAAGATGACCATGAGATTTTTGCTAACATGACATGGAATGTTATTATTTACAGCAATATGCTTTGCAAGATTGGTTATGTGGAATTATGATGGTTTATTTCAACTGACAACTGATGTAATGCAGAGTTACCTGGGAGATGGGCCTGTGTTCATGGTTGCATGGAATTACTTTGATTAAGAAAATTGAGGTGGGAAGACACACCTTGCATGGCTAACAACATTCTCTTAGCTGGGATCCTAAGTTGTATATAAATGAGAAAATGAATTGGGCACTAACATTCACTGTGGTCTGCATTGCATTGTGAACACCTGTCTCAAACTCCTACTGCTGGGACTTCTCTGGTGTGATGGACTTTAAACTCACATGGTGAGCCAAGCTAAATGGTTTAAGGTGGTGCAGTGGGAGTTTTAAATCGCAGCAATGGGAAAAAGTAATTAAAACAGTAACAAGTGCAAATGAAAATATTACAGCTAAAGTGCCTGTCATACCTCCCTTTCTCTTCATTTTACCTAGAAGGCAGACATAGAAGTGGTAGGAGAGTGAAAAGAGAGAATGAGAAGGATTCAAGGCCCAGGATGAAGAGGAGGAATGGGAACAGAAAAAAAGACAATTAAAGTAATGTGTTTTGATGGAGAGTAAAGGAGATTTAAAAATGCATTTGTTTTACATGTGTGTGTGTGTGTGGATAAATGTATGGATGAGGTTTGCATGTGAGTGCAAGCACACACATACCATAGCAGAATGTGTGGGGGTCAAAGAACAATTTTCCAGAATCAGTTCTCTAATTGGACTTTGAGTTCTGGGGATTAAATGAAGGTTTTTGCATTTGTGTACAAATTATGTGTACCCACTAAGCAGCCTTGGGAGCCTGAGAGATTCCCTTAAAGTAAGGCAAATGTGCTCCTAAAGAATATCGGTGTATGAGAGATATGTAATGGCCTAAAAGAGAGTGTCTTACATTAAATTTAGAGTAGAGTTGGTGACAGTCCAAGCACACATAGTAGGCACAGTATAGATATTTTGTGGGCAAGCTATGAAAAGGTACTGCTAAGGAGAGACCACAGAGATAAAAGGCCATAACAAAATGTTTGCTAAAAGTACACTGTCACACATAGGAAACCTAAATTTATGATTCAAGAAATTCAAACCATAAATTTTCTTACTGACCACTATTTGTTGTTCTAGCTAAGGTTTCTTATTTAAAAATATTATTTGAATAAAAGAAATCATATCAGAAAGTTACTAGTCATTTATCATTTATAATGATATCTGTGGCTACTTTCAATTTGCAATAGGATAGTCATTTTAATATTCTATATTTACAGTATTTTATTAATTATTAAGGATTATCTACATTTTTCTACACATAACATTAAAATTATCTCCAAATTATATGACTAAGTGCATTTGTAGTAGAGTAGAACTGTGAAGCACACATGAATGAAAGGGTAGGATTAATAGAGGAATGGGATGGAGTCAAAAGTTTTGCATGATAGTGTTAGACATACAAAGCAGACAGTTCTGAGTGCCTGAATGATGCCAAACACTTTATACTCAATATAAGTCTTTGTGTGTTTATTATTTGGGGCAAAGCAGCTGTGGGACAAGGGGGCACAGAAATCTCCATCTTCATGGAAGATTCCCTCAATTTCTCAGGTTACTGGGGTCCAAGAAAGGGAGGAGGAAAGAGAGGGAAGTCAAGGGAAGGAGCAGAAGGGAAGGAGGGAATGATGGAGGTCATGAAGGAAAAGGGGGAGCTAGAGGAAGAAAGTAAAAAATAAGAAAACAATCAAAACCCCTGAAGAGAATGTGTTTTATAGAAAAATTAGAGCAAATGGTTAAAATTTTTTTCATTAAGACCATGACTCTTTGAGATAACTCACATGTTAATTAACTAGATCTAGTAATTCCAAAATATGTATTTATTCAAGCATGTTACTATACACAATAAACAACATTGATCAATAAACAGAGTAACAATTACCTGCTCTTGTCCTATGTACTTGGATCTCAAATTCAGGGGTTATTTTTTCCTCACTGATTCCTTAAGAGTCAGAGAATTTGGATTTACATGAAATAATAGTAGCTTTGTATCAAAATATTAACATTTGTGCCACTTTTTGCTTTTAAAGGGAATAAAATTACACTTAAAGTTATTAGATATCATCAATAATTTAGTGTATAAAACACATTTTCAACATTTGTAACCCAGTTAAATAGATAGTAAGAGAAGTGGTTTAATTTTCAATAAAGCTGTTAAACATTTGTTATATATAATGATGCCTTTTCTAATATTCCTTTCACAGAAATATTTTCAGGCAGAAACAATCATATTTTATGTCTTAAATTGCAATGCAATGATGTTTATTGTTTGTTGGGGAAGTCCTGTGCATTTGTCAATAAAGCACTGTCTGGCCAATAGAGAATCTAGATAGGAGGGACTAGGAATCCAGAAGGACTCTGGGTAAGAGAAACACAAGGAGACTCAACATGTAATGCCATGAGGTAGGAGCCCAGAACTATTCTCTGGTAAGAGACATACTTAGATTAACAATTATGGGGTAATTACTTAAAGCAGAGCTAGCCAGTAAAAGATAAGCAAGGCCAACAGCTTCATGACTAATATAGCCTCCTGTGTGTTTATTTGGGACTGATGTGGCTCTAGAACCAGGCTGGTGGGAAGGCTCCTCTCAAGGAAAAAGCTTTTCTTTACAATTGTTACTTTTTATTAATATTGTATATCATAGTGATTTGATGTTTGAATTTAAAAAAGTAAAGGATAGTAATTAACAATAAAAAATCAAGGTAGAGAAAGAGAAAAAATTAAGGACAGCAAATAAAACATCATTAAGTGGGAAAAATCACAGTTGATTGCATAAAATTCTTTCAGTTTTTTATATGCTTTTAAAGCACAAAGAATTTGATGTGAATTTTTGATTAATTATTACATTATTTTCCTATTAAAGGTATTTTAACCCACTTCCTTGTGCTCACCCTCTCCGGAATCTCCTGGACTGGGACATGCAGCAAGCTAGACCCTGGAGGACCTAGCTACCAGGAGCCTGCTGAGAGAGCCTGCATACTCCCACCCTCACTGAGCACAGAAGGCAGAGTTCAGAGTGCAGAGGGCAGAGCTCCCACCCACTGGGAGAGGGAGTGTCTGAGAGCCATCTGCACCCACCATGAGACCCACTCAGTGAACTGGACCTGCTTGCACCCACCAGAAGAGAACCTTGGACCCTTACTCACCAGGAAAGGAAGAGACCCCACATGTACCCACTGAAAGAAGGAATAGGAAGATGACAAGAATAAATCCAACGACAGAAAAAACAATATGATGTCACCAGAGTTTAGGGACTCTACACATCAAGTTCTGAACATCACGACACAGATGAAACAGAAGAGAATGACCTAAAAAAACAACTTCATGAAGATGATAGAGACCCTAAAAGAAGAAATGAGAAAATCTTTTAAAGAAATGGAAGACAAAACAACCCAAAAATGCAAGAAATGGAGGAAAAAACAAACCAAAAAAATGCAAGAAATGGAAGAAAACACAAACCAAAAAAATCCAACAAATGCAAGAAAGAGAGGAAAAGACAAAACAAAAAATCCAAGAAACAATTCAAACAGTGCAAGGATTGAAAGCTGAAATAGAGACAAAAAAAACCAGTCTGAAAAAAGGCTGGAAATAGAAAAGCTGGGCAAATGGTCAGGTACTACAGACACAAACATAACCAACAGAATACAAGAGATGGAAGAGAGAATCTCAGGTGTTGAAGATACACTATGAGAAATGGATTCATTAACCAAAGAAAATGTTAAGTCCAAAAAATCTTAAACTCAGAACATCCAGGAAATATGGGACACCATGAAAAGACCAAACATAAGAATAATAGGTATAGAAAAAGGTGGAGAAAACCACCTCAAAGGGGCAGAAAACATATTCAACAAAATCATAGAACACTTTCCCAAACTACAGAAAGACATGCCAATGAAAGTACAAGAAGCCTACAGAACAACAAATAGAGTGGACCACAAAGAAGTCCCCTGGCCACATAATAGTAAAAACTTTGGACATACAGAATAAAGAAAGAATATTAAGAGCAGCAAAGGAAAAATGCCAAGTAACATACAAAGGCACACTTAACAGAATCACACCTGACTTCTCCATGGAAACTCTGACAGACAGAAGGTCTGTCAGATACATATTCTACCAACACTAAGAGACCACAGATGCCAGCCCAGACTACTATACCCAGGAAATCTTTAAATCACTAAAGATGGAGAAAACAAGATATGACACAACAAATCCAGATTTAAAAAATGCATATCCACAAATCCAGCCCTACAAAAAGAAGTAGAAGGAAAACTTCAATCTAAGGAAAGTAACTATGCTCACAAAACATACACAATAGAAAATCCAACTTTACCAAAAGACAAAAGTAACAGGGGGTAAATCCACAAACAATTACACCACAAACAACAAATCAAAAACAAACAATAATTAACACCCAATGTTCCTTAATTTCCCTCAATATTAATGGTCTTAGATTGCCTATAAAAAGACACAAGCTAACAGAATGGATACGAAGTCAGAATCAATCCTTCTGCTGCATACAAGAAACACACCTCAACTTCAAAGACAGACATTGCATCAGAGCCAAAAGTTGGGATAAGATTTTCCAATCAAATGGACCCAAGAAACAAGCTGGTGGTGCTATCCTAGCATTGAACAAATTAGACTTCAAACTAAAATCAATCAAAAGAGATGAAGAAGGTCATTTCATATTTATCACAGGAAAAGCTCATTAGGATGAATTCTCAATTCTAAACATCTATGCCCCAAATACTAGGACACCCACATTTGTAAAACAAACATTACTGAAACTCAAATCACACATAAGACTTCACACAGTTACAGTGGGAGACTTCAACACCTGACTCTCACCACTAGACAGGAACACCAGACAGAAACTAATCAAAGAAACAAAGAAACTAACAGAAATTATGACCCAATTGGGTTTAACAGACATCTATAGAACACTGAACCCAAACACAAGAGAATATACCTTCTTCTCACAACCACATGGGACCTTCTCTAAAATCGACCAAATACTCAGCAACATAGCAAACCTCAACAGGTACAAAAAATTGTTATAACCCCCTGTATCTTATCAGATCACCATGCTTTAAAGTAAGAATTCAACAACAACACAAATTGCAGAAACCCTACAAACTCATGGGAATTAAATAATGCACAACTGCACCATTCCTGGGTCAAGGAAGTAATTAAAGACTTCCTAAATTTTAGCATATGAAATCCAAGAACACATCAGAAAAATCTTCTACCATTATCAAGTAGGTTTCATCCCAGTGATGCAAGAATGGTTCAACATACTAAAATCTATTCATGTAATTCACCATATAAACAAACTGCATAAGAAAAACCACATGATCACCTCACTTGATGCGGAAAAAGCCTTTGAAAAAATCCAACACCCCTTCATGATAAAGGTCCTGGAGACATCAGGGATAACAGAAACATACGTGAACATAATAAAAACAATATACAGTAAACCATCAGCTAACATCAAACTAAACAGAGAAAAACTCAATGCAATTCCTCTAAAATCTGGAATAAGACAATGTTGTCCTCTCTCTCCATACCTCAATATTGTACTTGAAGGTCTAACTAGAGCAATAAGACAAGAAAAGGAGATCAAGGGGATACAAATTGAAAAGGAAGTAGGTAAACTTTCACTATTTGCAGATGATACTATAGTTTATATAAGTGACCCAAAAAACTCTACAAGGGTACTCCTACAGCTGATAAAAACCTTCAGCAAAGTGGCAGGATACAAGGTTATCTCAAAAAAATCAGTAGCCCTATTATATACAGATGATAAATGAGCTGAGAAAGAAATCGGAGAAACCCCACCCTTTACAATAGCCCCAAACAACATAAAATATTTGGGGATAATGCTAACCAAACAAATGAAAGACCTATATAACAAGAACTTTGAGTCTTTAAGGAAAGAAATTAAAGATGATACCAGAAAATGGAAAGATCTCCTATCCTCTTGGAATGGTAGGATTAACATAGTAAAAATGGCAATCTTGCCAAAAGCAATCTACAGATTCAACACAATCCTTATCAAAATACCCACACAATACTTCACAGACTTTGAAAGAACAATACTCAACTTTATGTGGAAAAACAAAAGACCCAGAAGAGCCAAAGCAACCCTGTACAATAAAGGAACTTCCGGAGGCATCACCATCCATGACTTCAAGCTCTATTATAGGGCTATAGTCCTGAAAACAGCTAGGTTTTGGGACAAAAATAGACAGATAGACCAGTGGAATCTAATTGAACACCCACATACCTACGAACACTTGATTTTTGACACAGAAGCTAAAATTATCCTTTGGAAAAAAGACAGCCTCTTCAACAAATGATGCTGGCATAACTGGATGCTGGCATGTAGAAGACTGCAGATAGACCCATGTCTATCACCATGCACAAAACTTAAGTCCAAATGGATCAAAGACCTCAATATAATTCCAGCCACAATGAAACTCTTAGAAGAGAAAGTGGGAGGTACCCTTGAAAAAATTGATAAAGAAGACCACTTCCTGAACATAACATGAGTAGTACAGACACTGAGATTGACAAGCACTGATCTCCAAAATTTACAACGTACTCAAGAAGCAATTCTCCAAAACACCGAACGATCCTATTAAAAGTGGGGCACAGCACTAAATAGAGAATTCTCCTCAATAGAGGAGTTTAAAATGTCTCAGGGACACTTGAGAAATTGCTCAACATCCTTAGCCATCAGGGAAATGCAAATCAAAACAACTCTGAGATACCATCTTATGCCTGTCAGAATGGCTAAAATCATAAACACCAATGACAATTTATGCTGGAGAGGATGTGGAGAGGTAGCAACATTCCTCCACTGTTTGTGGGAGTGCCAACTCATACAGGCACTTTGGAAATCAATATGGAGATTCCTCAGGAAAACGAGAATCAGTCTACCACAAGATTCAGCATTTCCACTCTTAGTCATATACCCCAAAGATGCACATTCAAAAAACAAGGACATCTCTTTCACTATGGTCATAGCAGCATTATGTGTGTTAGCCAGAACCTGGAAGCAACCTAGATGCCCCTCGACTGAAGAGTGAATAGAGAAAATGGAGTACTACTCAATGGAAGAAAAAACAATGGAATCTTTAAATTTGCTGGCAAATGGATGGCACTAGAAGAAACTATCTTGGGTAAGGTAACCCAGTCACAAAAAGACAAGTATGGTATGTACTCACTCATATATGTATTTTAGACATAGATCAGGGGAGTGGCAGCCTACAATCCCCAGCCAGAAAGTCTGGGAAACAGGGAGGCCTCTAAGAGAGATATGAATGGTAACCCAGAGAAGGGGAACAGGACAGAGTCTTCTGAGAGGACTGGGAGGACAGGGGGGAGGTGAGGAAGCTGGGAGAAGGAGAGGGGTGAAGAGGAGGAGAACATGGGGAAGCAGGAAAGTTTAGTAGAGGAAAAATAGAGGAGAGAATGATTATATAAGGAGCCATTATAGGTTTCAAGAGAGATCTGGTACTACTGACATGTCCAGAGGTCTACAAGGATGACACCAACTGGTAATCTAACCAATAGTGGAGAGGCTACCTCAAATGACCTTCCCTATAACGTGATTGATGATTTCCTTGTGTGCCATCCTAGAGCCTTCATCCAGTGGCTGAAGGAAGCAGAGTCAGACACCCACAGTTAAACACTAAACTGAACCCCTGTAACCCAGTTACAGAGAGGAAGGAGTGCTGAGCAAAGGGGTTATGACATGGCAGGTAAAACCTACATAATCAGCAGACCTGAACAAAGGGGAGCTCATACAGCCCAGACTGATAGCTGAGATGAAGAACCCCTGAATGTGGGTATCAGTGAGGAGTCCTCAGCATTCTTTGGGGCCTCAGACAAAAAATCAGCATTTAGCCTTGTCATCCAGATGGACTTTGGGAGCCCATTCCATATGGAGGGATGCTATCTCCCCCCTGGACTCATGGGGCAGGGCCTAGGCCCTGCCCTGGATCATATGACAGACTTTCGAGATCCCCCATGAAGGGCTTCACCCTCCTTGGAGAGTGGAATGGGGGTTGAGGAAGGGGTTGGGGGAGGGCTGAAGGGGGGTGGGAGAGAAGGGGAGGGAGTGTGAGCTATGATTGACATGTGAAGCAACCGTGCCTCTAATTTAAATTAAATTAAAATATAAATTAAAAATAAAAAGAAAATAAATAAAAAAGTTATTTTAACTGATTTATAATGTGTATTTCTTTGTAGTATTTTTAAATTTGCTGCTTTATCTTTTTCTTTTCTAATTGTTCAACATCTTGCTAATAGCACCTCTATGAGGTGAGGTAACAATTTGTGTGTGTGTGTCTTTTTAATTGGTTAGGAATCTATTTTTGTAATATGCTATTTCTATTTCTTTTATATTTTTATTTGTTCTTTAATTTAGTTGATTCTTTAATGCTCAGAAATCAAAAAAAAACTTTCTAAAAATCTAAGAAGATTTTTTAGTTGCTGTGTAAAAGGCTACCTTGCAGTAATCATCACCACTAAGATGTCAAAAATGCTTCCTGTGATTTGAGTATTTATTGTTTGGATGCACAAACAGTAAGGGGTAACATTGAGTAGCAAGAAAGTTAAATAATCATTATCACCATTGGTTCACAGATTTCAGATGCAAATGTCAATTACTATGATAATAGTAAGTACATATGACTTTGGCATTACCATGTCTAAAATAATTGAGTAGAACTGTTGGTGATGAGCACTAAGTTATACAAGGTAGAATCTTGTGTAACTTTGCAGAGCACAGGGTGCTCAAGTCAAAAGGAATTTCTTATTAAGGATACTTTAATAGCACTAAGTAGCCACATTAGAACCTGGGTTTATTATTTAGACCATAACTCACATAACATAATATGAACAATAAAGTAAGTAAATAGCTTTAAAATGATGGTTGTTTCAATGAATTTTCTAACTGAAAATGAGAAACAATGTGCTCTATTGTTATTGATATAGAATATTGAACACAGATTTTTATGCATAAAATCTGTATTACTTACAAATATAAGTACAGCTTTTCATATAGTTTTCTGTCACAGCTATGCTATTTATTTCTTATTTCATAATTGGTTATCAGAATTAGTTTCCACAGTAGGCAATTATGTTATAAATAAATTTTAATGGTTGCAATAAAGGCAAGGTTAAGTAAAACAGAAAATCATGAGTTCTTTAGAGCTTATTTCTGAATGGTTGGAATTTGTATATCTAGAACAACCAACATGCTTGTTGTAATCTGTACACCATGCCTACTTGCAATATTTGGAGAGCTTCAAATACATTGTGATAAGATAATACACTGTGTAAAGTTACTCCTAGGGAGAGCTGAATGAACATTTACTCACCTCAGATAGGTAACCAATGACAGACCAAAATATGTCAGGTACCTCCAAAGGCCAACTTGATGAACCTATGAGTTTTATTGAGGTTACATACAGGAATATACGTGAGGAATTACTATCAGGAGAAGAAAAATAAAAGATAGTCTTTGGCATCACGAAAAACACACCACACACTGCAACATGAGTGACAGCTCACAAATGTTGGAGACCTGAAGAGCAGTAGGCCAACTGCAGGCAGCTCCATAGGTTGGAGCTTATCCTTTCCAGTCAGCCCAGTTGGTTTGAGCCTCTTCAATGCACCTCAGTCTTCACTTCTCCCAAGAAGTGGGGTTGGTCTTAGCTCATCGGAGGGTGATTGGCTAGTTTGAGGCTCTTCTAGGCAGTTTAGCTTGTCTGAGAGCATCTCTTCCTAGTCCTTGTTGCTTACAGATGCTGAGAGAGGAGCCTAGTGATTCTATTTGTTTATTTCCTGAGCGTTAAGGATCTTCCATGGAAGATGGAATGCTGCACTTCTACTTTGAACATCCTGTTCTATCATCCTCCCTTCTTTAACATCCTGTGTCTTAATGAGCTTCCTTCCAAGACTGAAGGAAGAAACTGCTACACAATAAACAACAATTTAATTTTGATGGGTAGTCACAAGTATCAAAGCATTCTCATTCAAAGGCAAGTTTACATAGAGTTCCCATTTTAAATTAAAGCATAGTTAAAGGGTTTCAATGTCCATTGCTGTTTTGATATCTTGTTTATTATTTAATAAAGCCACTGGAGATCAAAATGCAAAACTATCCACAGTCATAGAACCAGGTCATAGTAATACACACCTTTAATTCCAGAAGCCATACTAGTTAGCCATAGAAGCCAGGTAGCGGTGGCACACACCTTCAATCCCAGGACTCAGGAGACAGGGACAAATGGATCTCAGTGAGACCAAGACCACCCTGGGCTACATGAGAGTAAATATGTCCAAATCAGTAACAGATGAAGGTTAACTGCCTTTAACCCAGCAGTTGGGGTAACACATTTTTAATCCCAACACTAGAGAGGTGGAGACAGGAGTGGTTCAGCTGAACAGAGAAAGGAATACAAGGAACTCTCGAATTGCAGTCTGAGGCTTGGTAAAGAGCAACACAGTCTGCATTGCATTCTGAGGATTTGCAGAGACAGGATCACCCATTCCAGTCTGATATGTTTTGATTTAAAAGAATTATTTCTTGAGTAAAGTGGAATACGGTTTGTGCTAATACTTTTATTTTTTTTAGTAAAAGTCTAGGGAGAAAATGAATGTATGATGCTATAGAATGCCTGGACAGTACCCTCAGGTGGTTCTTTAAAGTTGGTGGAAGGGTGCGGGAGGAGGGGAGGGAAAGGAAGAGGGACCTGAAATTGACATGTGAAGCAACCTTGTTTCTAATTTAAATTTAAATTTAAAAATTATATATATATACATACATATATATATATGAAAAAAAGAACTAGAGCAAACACTATTCCAACTGCTGTAGAGTCCACTGGCAGCACAAATTAGAAGTTTCAAAAACTGGCTATACAAAGATATTTTTATTTGAACATTTTAGTTGAAATTCAGTCAGAAGTTTCAATATTCTACTTTAAAAAGAAATATCAAAGACATAGGGCTCTGTATGCTTGACTTTGCACCCAAAAATGTTTCCTTAGATAACCCAGAGTTTGGTTATAATTTCCTAAGTAAACATCAAGATTTAAAATGCAAGTAGTCTATGAGCTGCAGAAATGTATCATTGAATTCTGAGTGTATGTGTTTAATATATTTGTGGCTGCATTTATTTCTTTTGTTTTATTTAACAATTTATTCATATAAAGAAAAGCAAGAAAGGCAAAAAAAAGTTAAGTCCATTGCACACGCTAAGAATTGATCAGGTCAGGACAGAGGATATAGGAGTGCTGATCTAAGCTACTGTTTTATTTTTTTTTGTATTTTTTAATTTTTGCACTCCCACAAGCCCCCCCATATCACATCATTTCCCCATGGAGGGCAAGGCCCTCCTTGGGGGTGTCCATAGTCTGTCATTTCATCCAGGGCAGGGCCTAGACCCTCCCCCAAGAGTTCAGGGTGAGAGTGCATCTCACATTGTTGGATGGGAGTCCAAAGTCCATGCGTATACTCGGGATTAATACTGATCTACTGCCCAAGGCTCAACAGATTACTAGGCTTCCTCACTGACACCCCCATTCAGGGGGTCTTGATCAGCCTCATGCTAGATTCCCAGGCATCAGCCTGGGATTCAAGAGTTAACCCTTGTCAGGTCAGCTGTTTCTCAGGGTTAAACCAGCCCAGTCTTGATCCCTTTGGTCATCAGTCCTCCCTCTCTGTTACTGGGTTTTTTGAGTTCAGCTCAGTACTTAGCCCTGGGAGTCTGCCTCTTCTTCCATCAGCCACTGAATGAAGGTTCTGTTTCCCAGGCTCTTTGGCCATGTTGTAGGCTGGCACACCCCAGATCCATGTCTAAAATCCATATATGAGAGAATATATGCCATGTTTCTCTTTTTTGTGACTGCGTTACCTCACTCAGGATGGTTTCTTCTAGTGTCAACCATTTGCCTGCAAATCTCAGGATTCCATTGTTTTTTTTTCTGCTAAATAGTACTCCATTGTATAAATGTACCACATTTTCTCTATCCACTCTTCAGGTGAGGGGCATCTAGGTTGCTTCCAAGTTCAGGCTATTACAAATAATGCTGCTATGAACATAGTAGATCAGATATCCTTGTTGTATGAATGGACATCTTTTGGATATATGCCTATAAGTGGAGTTGCTGGGTCTTGTGGTAGGTTTATTCCCATTTTTCTGAGGAATCTCCATACTGATTTTCAAAGTGGCTGAACAAGTTGGCACTCCCACCAGCAATGGAGGTGTGCTCCCCTTTTACCACATCCTCTCCAGCATAAATTGTCATTGGTGTTTTTGATTTTAGCCATTCTGACAGGAGTGAGATGGTATCTCAGAGTTGTTTTGATTCACATTTCCCGGATGGCTAAGGATGTTGAGCACTTTCTCAAGTGCCTCTCAGCCATTTTAGACTCCTCTATTGAAAATTCTCTATTTAGTTCTGCAGCCCACTTTTTAATTGTATCCTTTGGTGTTTTGGAGACTTGGTTCTGGAGTTCTTTGTAAATTTCGGGGATCAACCCTCTGTCAGATGTGGGGTTAGTGAATATTTTTTTTTCCCATAATGTGGGCTGCCTTTTTGTCTTGCTGACTGTGTCCTTTGCCTTACAGAAGGTTCTCAGTTTCAGGAGGTCCCATTTATTAGTGGTGGATCTCACTCTCTGTGATATTGGTGTTATGTTCAGGAAACTCTTTCCTGTACAAATTCATTCAAGGGTACCACCCACTTTCTCTTCTAAGAGGTTCGGTGTGGCTGGATTTATGTTGAGGTCTTTGATACATTTGGACTTACGTTTTGTGCATGGCAATAAGCATGGATCGATCCGCATTCTTCTACATGCCAGCCTCCAGTTATGCCATCACCATTTGTTGAAGATGCTTTCTTTATTCCATTGTATATTTTTAGCTTCTTTGTCAAAGATCAGATGTTCATACCTGTGTGGGTTAATATCAGGGTTCTCAATTCAATTCCATTGGTCTATCTGTCTATTTTTGTGCCAATACCAAGCTGTTTTCAGGACTATAGCTCTATAATAGAGCTTGAAGTCAGGGATGGTGATGCCTCTGCATGATGCCTTGTTGAACAGGGTTGTTTTGGCTTTCCTGGGACTTTTGTTTTTCCATACAAAATTGATTATTGTTCTTTCAAAGTCTTACGAGGAGAGGAGCTGTGAAAACTTGTCGCTGAGAGCTTGAACAGGAGAGGAAGCAAGAGAATCAACAGTGGAGGAGTATTTGGGAGCAACAGGTCAAGGAAGATCAGGGAGTGAGGAAGGATCGTAGGCAGGAGGTCTCATGGCCAGAGAGACCTCTCGCCCAAAGGTATGCAGCAGCCTCTTCCTCTAGTTCCTGAGTGTCCCCAGGATCGAGAGTTTCCTTGGGAGGAGCAGAGGCAACAGCCCGTAGGGAGGGGTAGATACCACTGGTGGCTAGAGAGCGAGCTTTAGGGGCAAATGAGGTAGGTTGATCAGAAGGAGAAGGAGGAAGCTTATCAAAGTCAGAGTTAGCAGAGGAAGAGGGACAATCTTTAGAAAGATCAGTGACAATACTTGCCCTGGAGCTGCACTAGAACACCCTCAGGAAGCGACCTCTAGATGTTGTTGGGCATCTTTAAGAATTTGTTCTTTTCAGGGGCTTTCCTCCGCGTTAACAATGATACTTTTTAAGAGATCCCAATACTGCTGCATAATCTTTTTATCGCTTTCAGAGCCTTTGGTTTCAAAATAATTAGTTAATTCGGCCCCGACTTGTTCCCAAGTACTGCAAACTATTTTTGGACAAGTAATGACAAACCAGGGACAGACTTCATGTACAAAAAGCAGAAACTTAAGCAAATCTTTTTTCTTAACCTCAGTGTTTCTATCTCTTAATTCTTCCTGAATTACTTTAATAAATCTGGCTTTCTTATTTTTTTTAACCTCGTATCTATCTCTTAATTCTTTCTGAATTCCTTGCTCATATTAGTCCCCATTTTCGTGGGACGAATGGGACAGCGGTGTTAACTTAGGTTATTAGACTAACCCTACTCTGCGCCACCCGGATGGGGCTTACCTGATGCCTTACGAGTGGGCTCCAGACTCGTTGCGCCTCTGCCGTCCGATCGGTGGTCTGTAACTCATGTCCCACGTTGGCGCCAGTTGCGACCCCCGGGAAGGGACCCCCAACCCGTGGGGGTGAGGTGATGAGGGTCGCTACTAATTTGGTGGGCCTTCACGAGCAGATCCGATTTGGAAAGTGAACTTCAAGAGGTTAAGGGAAGCAGGCTCAAGACAACATTCGCTGATCAAGAGCCTTTATTTTTTGGGGCGCGCTGGAACTTATAGAGGAAGGACCTCAGGGGGTGGTACAAGCATGTCAATCAAGTCTCAATTCAAATATACACCAAATACGGTAAAGACAAAGCTGTAATTTTCCATCAGTCATCAGTTGCATTCCACAAATGCTTGTCAGCGTAAGTCAGGTGCAGGAATTAGAGAGGGGTAGGAAGTATTCAATGGAACACTTTAATCTTTTGTTAACAAAGACAATTACTCTGTAAGAGTACTTCCCCCTGGCTAGGTGGGTGGGCTGCCCTGTGTAAATTTAACTTTTATGGTTAGCCTTTTCCTTTGTCTCAAGGGCATGTGTGCTTGCAGTCACATAGGCAGAAGGCCAAGAAATGGTTGACAGACTCCATTTTGTTCAAGGTTCTAGCAGTCCCCAACACATGCTTCCATTCTGCTCTTCATGATCATAATGAACTGAACCTCTGAAACTGTAAGCAAGCTACCCTCAATTAAATGTTTTCTTTATAGGAGTTGCTGTGGTCATGGTGTCTCTTCACAAAAATACCAAACCCTAACTTAAGAAACAGTGTCAGCCGGCTTTCAGATATATTTGCAAATCAAATACTTTACATTTTGAAAGGAAATATTCTAAGACAGGGCAGGAAGATTTTTCTGTGTTAGATTTCTTTCCTTTTATTGGTCTATGTGAGAACATGGTTCTCAGAATAGAAGGGAGCTTGCCTAGGATCATGGAGGTCTTTACAGTTAGGTGTTGTTTGCATAAATGAACATTAAACATTCTCTATTAATATATATGCCTCGCTGCTTTGCAAAAGCAAAATATGTTCATTTTAAATTCTTCTGAAAATTTTTTATAAAGCTACAGCAAAGACAATAACATAGTTTCTTTAGCTTTAGTTGTATTTGATAACATAATTTTTATTTAATTCATGAAAACAATGTATTCAGATATAAATTAACCACTGATACATTTACTGTTATACACATATATACAACTTAATCATTTGCTGTGGGATAATTTTCTTGTTCACTGTAAAGAGTTTTCACTATATTGGTTTAATAAAATGCTGGTTGTCCAGTAGCCAGGGGGGAAGTACAAGTGGAGCTATCAGAAGAAGAGAATTCTGGGAAGAGGCAAGACAGAGACTTAGTAATCAACTAGATGCAGAGGAAGCAAGATGAGAATGGGTTACTGAGAAAAGGAAGCAAACCATATGTCTAAACGTAGATATGAATTATGGGTTGATTTAAGTTGTAAGAGCTAGTTAGTAATAAGACTGAGCAAAAGACCAAACAGTTTATAATTAATAGATGCCTCTTTGTGTTTATTTGGGACTAAATGGCAGGACAGACACATCCATCTACAATTATTTTTGTTTTGAAACATATTTTTAGAACCAGGAAAAGTTGGAATTATTTCAAATTGAATAGGAAATCATAATCTGTGAAATCTTGTCCTGGATCTAACATTTGTTATAGAGGTAGGGAAGCCTAGCATTTTCATTTGATATTTCTTTAAGAAAAACTCAAATGTTTTGAGTTTTTCAAGTGTTTTTCTATTTCAAGATTTTGTCAATACTTTTACATAGCAGAGACATTTCCAAAAGAACTGAAATTACAGAATATTATTGTAGTCTATACTTTCAGTATTATTACCTTAAAATGAGGTGTTTTAAAATTGCCTTGGAACTAACAGCACATAGCAAAGGCTGAGGACCACAGCAAAATGATTATCCTGATTCTTAACTGTGTTTCAGGGGAAATGCTTACATATGCTCTCTCTCAGCAGGACATTGAGACAATTGTTCTGCAAGGCTCATAAATCAATAGAATTTTCACAAATGCTCAAAAGTACAGCTTATAACAAATGTCTTTTTTTCTGGATGGAAATTTACATTTCCTGTCATTTTAAAATCTCCATTTCATATTTATCTGAGTTCAAATACACTGACACACGTGTTTACGTGTTTTTCGCAATTATAGACATGTAAAATTTGAATGATATTTCAATCAAATAAATAAGCTCAAATGTCACAAGTTTGGGCTATTATTTAATAGATCATTGATGATCTATGTGGGAGATAATTTATACTTTCATACATGTGTCACATCTAGTTGAGATTTTAAAAGCATCACCAGGCAGTGATTTTTTATTTATCACACTTTTTGGTAATCCTACATTATTTCACTTTACTCTAGAGTCTGCACTCTGAACAACATACTTAATAGCTTTCTACAAGAACTAACAATACTGATTCTTTAGTATCCTAAAGATTGCATTGAATATTCTCCCACTACTCATTAACTACTTTATATCCCAATTTGAACACTGAATTTGCTGCTAAATTTTTTCTTAACTGCTAATATGGTTAGGTATAGTTCACCTGCCATTATTGCCATTTGTCTCTGGCAACAGATTTACACAGGGCTGTTTAACCTTCACCTCACTTTCATCTTTTTCAGTTAGAGGCTGGGTCATCCCTGTAGCACAAATTCTAATTGGCCTTAATAATAAAATCCTGGAGTCAGATATAGGGGTTGATGCTGAAAGGTCAGAGAAGCAGAGTATCCAGCTACTAGTTTTTACCTCTGCTGAATCATCATAACAAAGAGGAGATCCTGTTCCTTTGATCCTCTGAATGAATACTGTCTCTACAAAACCTCCCAGGGAATGCAATGAGCTCCTGTCTCCTCCTGTTTATTTTTCTCTCTCTGTCCAGCCATATCACCCCTGTTTCCACATGCCTAGTGTTGGAATTAAAGGTGTGTGACTCTTAAATACTGGTGTTAATGGTGTGGTCCATACCACCTGGCTGTTTTTCTTTTAGACTGGATCAATCTAATGTTTCCCAGGGTGGCCTTGAACTAACAGAGATCCAACTGCCTCTGACTCTTGAGTACTGTGATTAAAGGTGTGCATCACCACTGCCTGGCCTCTATGGATAACTAATGACTAGCTCTGAACCCCGATCTTCAGGCAAGCTTTATTTGTTAAAGCACAAACAAAATAACACCACACATAACTCCTGGTTAATCTTCCTTTCAAATGCTCTGAGACATAAGGCTGATATTTGTTATGAATATGGCAAGAGATGGGACATTTAAAAATAAACCAAGGTGTACCTGTATGACAACAATATGCCTAGGTGGTTCTCAATCCTACCAAGTTGGCAGTCATGACAAACTATCACGCCCACCAACTGATCCTAATAGATTCCATTTAGTTTCAATAAATGGAATGCAGTGTAAAAGGCAATTTGTTAATGACCCTTAATAGTTTCCAAAGCCATCCTCTCTCCCTAACCCACTGTATCTTTCTGTATATCTCTCTTTCTGTCTATCTGGCTTTCTCTCTGTCTCCCTTTAATCTGTATGTCACTCTCTTCTTTATCAATATCCACTATAGGACCAACCTTGACTGAAATTCAGGCTTCTCTTTGAAGAGAGAAAATACAATATGGAGAACAGCTATTGAATGATACACTGCAGAAAAAGAATCCAAAAGGACAACCACCAAGTCACCAAGTTTCTAATACCAGATACTAGTCCTATTTGCCATCTTGTTCTATTAAGAAACTTCAGAAGTGTCCAAGAAAGATATTTTCTTATGGAGACCTCCAAAAACCTATGGTTCCATAATGTATGATAGCAATAATGAGCCAAAATCACCTGAACTACATGACACAGATATTATGAGCAGGCAATGCACATATAAAAACACCCTCAAATGAGCATTAAAAGCTTTAAAACAATTACAGAAAGCTATAAAAAGCTATGAGAAAGATGGTTCAAGTTATTACCCAAACTAAAATACAGTAACACAAAATATTGAGAAAAATCCAATGATCCTGTAGATGTTGTGACTTTAATTTGAAATGTCTCCCATAGGTTCATACACTAAAAACTTATGTGGTAGAAAGTGGCTAGAGGAAAAAAGCCATTCTGAGTTGTGTCTTCCCCTGGCTATCTCTTGTCTGTTGTTGTAAGCTTTCTGCCATCACAAGGTGAACAGCTTCCCTACCCAAACCCTCCTGCTGTAGTAATATTTGGCCTCAACTTCAGTACAAATAAACAGCTCTAGTCAAACAAAGACTTGAATGTCTGAAGCACAGAACAAATCTTCCTTAAGTTGTCCCCTCAGCTGGTGAGTACAACAGAAAAAAGTCCCACTAGCACAACTTATACAGCCACAGAGACACCCATGTCAGATAGTTAACTGGCTTCTTCACTTCAGGGAGCCAAAAGAAGCCAGCTAACTATCTGAGAGTTCTGCATCTAGATCTGTAGGAAACAGGAAGAGAAAGCCAATGGGCCTTGCTCAAACTTCTGAAACCTTAAAGCCTACTTCCAGTGATGCACTTCCTCCAATGAGACCACACCTACACCAACAAGACGACCCCGCCTAATCTAAGTAGTGCCATTTCCCAAAGACTAAGCATTCAAATATATGAGTCTAGGGGAGCTGTTCTTATTCAAATTACCACAGTGCCTATTAAAGACTCTCAGCTAAGTAACTCATATCCTAAAATTCTCCAGGGCATTGACTCTTAGCCCTGCAAAGATTAACCAAGGACTAATATTGGTAAACTAAGATGGCTTTCTGTGTCTTTTGTTAATATGTTACTCTCTATGAATAAGTAAAGCAAAGAGTCTTCAAGCTGCTATGTTAATATAGCAATATAAATAATTTAATGTTTATAAATTATTAATTTGGTAATGTTTTGCTATAAAGATACAGTTCATTGTCATCTTAATTACTTGTTAACTATGTTAGCAGTTCCAGTAATATGAAATTAAAGTAATAGATTTTGTATTCAAGTAATATTTAAGAGTTATGCAAAGAAACCAAACCACAATAATTATTAAATGCTCAATTAAAGAGTGATGAGATCAGTGCTGTGGTATAGACCTGGAGATAGTAAGGATAATTACGGAGACGTTTATGATAGCATTTTTATTCTGTGAGACCGTCTCTACAATTAGCCCAGGCAGACCTCAAAGCATAAAGATTGCAAATGCATAACACCATGCCTAGGAAACAGGATACAGTGTAAGGCCAAGATAGGATAAAGTCTTTCCATACATGTCCCCAGGGATCCACTTTCTTAAACTAGAAATCCATTTACTACCTTTCAATCCCAGTAAGATACTCATAGACAGTCAAAAGAACAAAACCATTAAGGATGCCAGAGAACACACATATTATTGTCTCTGCGAATGATACCAGAATCTTTCTAGAGGTGTGTTCTATTAACATCACCAAATTTCTCAATCCAATCAAGTTGACAATTGATGATGAAGCATCAGAGTCTATCCCTAATTAACTAGATACCCGAACACATTACTTTACATCATCCCATCCCAAGTCCCCAAAATTCACATCAACTTGTAAGGTAAAATGAGTTTTGTCTATAACCAAGTGCCCTCAAAGTCTTAATTTGGTCAAACTTTCTTCAAAATACTACCTCAGAGTCTGTACTTGGAGTCAGAGCATCTCTGTAGCTGTGACAGTCTACAAAGTAAAGAAATTTAAGGCTAGCCTGATCAGCATAACATATTCTAGGATATCTACAGTAAGATCTTATCTCAAAAAACAAAGCAGGAAGAAAATCACAAAATTTCTAAACACAATAGGTTAAAGAACTACTATCTTAACAGAAGACTCTCAGAAAAAGAAGGGTTGTACTAGAGCAAAGATAGAATTCTAACAGACAAAAAATTAATTCCCTGAATTTCAAGATGTGTCTATCATCTTGGACACATAATGTCATGATGTGATCTTCCCATTTTAAAAATTCCATCTCTCTGTCTTTGTCAAAATTAGTCTCAAGATACAATTAATTCAAAGGAAAGCAACTGAATAACTAATCTAGGAGTCCATTAAAGACATTGCATTTTCAAGTTATAGTAGCACTATATATACTATATATAGTATAGTAGCATATATATACTATATATAGTATTTGGTAATCTCTAAGAATACCCCAAAGCCTCAACAAGAGTTCTGTCATTGTTCAGAGGTCCAAATTCACAGTTTCTTCTGAGATTCAAAATGATCTCCTATCTATCAATCTCTGACAAAAGAAGCATGTTAGGGTATTCCCAAGGCACAACGTGCAGACTAAATATTTCTGTCCCAAAAGGAAGGCAAAGAATATTTGATAGGATGAAAATCTGACCAAAGCAAGACAAAAAGCCAATAACTCCAACATTAAGTACTATAGCTTCATTTCCAGAATCCACTGTACAAGCTCTAAAGGGACATTGCTTGACAACACATGACAGAGACAGGCTGATCTCTGTGAGTTACAAGCCACTCAGGTCTATACAGGAGTTCCAGGCTACACAGTGAGACAGAGCTGCCCAGGACGCTTATTTGCTCATTATTAACTTCCCTATGCTAAGGCATTTAAACATTCAGACTCAAATGTTTCCACTGAACAATGGACCCAGGTATGACTTGAGCATGCTGTAGACCTCAGAATTTTTCCCATGATGCTAGTTTTGCAATTACAAAGAACATACGAGTTTTAGAGTTATGGAAGCTTATGTCCACTTTGTGTATGAAGATATGAGAGGCTACACACCCTGTGATAGAATCAGTTTCCCTGCATGCAACTCCTAAGAAAAATTTCACTAAGGTCATGAACACATAAGAAACAGTCAATGTGAAAACACTCATATGAAATAAATATTGTAATAATTGAGTATTTTCCAAAAAAGCTTCTATTTTACTTAATAAATTAGGAACACACAGCTTTTTCATTTAAACTTATAGTGGTATTTCAAATTGTTAATTAATAACAAATATAAATTAACTTTCTTGAGCTACAGTAAATAAACATGAACGTATTCATATAAATTCAGAGATGTGTTTTGGAGAAGAGAGAAAATAAGAATCCATATTGATGTACTGTTTAATATGTATAGGACATGTATAGAGCTAGCTTTATTAAACTTACAACCAAAATTAAAGGGAAGATATGCTTTAGACAGTGTGTTTGTCATTTTTTACCACTGGTATCCTCCTATATTGGTTTATCTTCCTCTTTTAAATGTAGTACATTCACAGAGCCAGAATACTCTAGACAAAACTTTAGAGAGTAAAATGGAATACATATTTTTATCTGATGATGATACAGAGAGTGGGTACCATAGGTACAATATAGTCACTAACATTTGAAAGCTTTCTGTGATAAAGCTGTGGACTGCATGATCCTATTTACTGGTCACTCCACTGACAAATTCTTAAATTTCTTGATAACAGCTATACCATTCCCTATAGCTGAGAAATCCAAATGCTCTGCTATGTATGTGACACACTCAGAATACTAAAACCATCTCTTTACCTCATGTTATATAAAATAAAATGTGCAAAATATACAACATGGAACAAGAATAAATGCCTATCCTGTTCTTGTTCCTTCAGTAAATACCTGTGATTTCCAGTGTGGTGGTTAATGTTGTCAGAACCATCTAGGAGAAAATCCCCTGGATATGCCTGGCAGATATTAATCTAGATTAGGTTAATTGAAATGGGAAGAGGGTGGCATTGTTTTATGTTATGGTGTTCTGAAATAAATGAACAGGAGGAAATAAGAAAAGCACTAGCATTCATCTTCCTGTGCTTCCTGATTTTAAATGCAGTGTGACCAGCTGTCCTAAAACATCCTGCACCCATAGCATCCCCACCGCGGTCCATAGCCGCGGTCTGTGACCTGAAATAAACTGCTACTTATTTGTTCAGAATATTTTTGTAGTGATGAAGGAAATAAGAAATACGGGAACTTGCTATCCAGAAGTAGTTCTGTTGCTGTGGAAAACCCGACCATGAGGCTCGAAGTACTTCAGAGCTAATTGTTTTACCGGAGAGATGTGGAATAGATTGGGACTTTGGGCTAGAAAAGCCCTTGATGTAATGTAATGTGATGTAATTAAATGAAAGTCATGCTTAGTGGACCCTTTTGGTGGAAGCCTGAAAGTCATAAAGGTTGACAGAAAGGACAGATGTGTTGTTTTCAGGTAACATTTCATATTCAAACCATAGCATGTAAACAACATACTGCATAGAGATATGATTACGAATAAAAATATCCTAATATATGATAATTATTTACATTCATGTATCTGTAGGCTCCTCAAATAAAGGCATATGGAAGAATAATAGAATGAAAAGATCAGACTTTAAGTTTTTTCTTAATTTTACAATAAACTAGAGTTCAGAAAGGTTGAAAATTTTGTATCATATTTTTGTGGTTGTTCTGAAAGGTTCTTCCAGGAAGGAACACAGATACATGTTTTAGTCAAATTCAAATTCGAACTTCTAATTACCTGATGCAAACTTAGGTGTAGACTCTAATGAATTTATAATATTACCTCACTCCAGTACTGTGTTTGGGAAAATGCCTTCATTTCTGAGTACTATATTACATTGCAATAATTTGTTTCCAAATTGCCAATGTTTGATGACAGTAGTTTAAAAATTATAATAAATTAATGAGAACTAAATAAATTGACAGAACTCACTTAAAACAACTTGGTACATGTACCCCACTGTCTAAGCATCAAGGAGTAGAATCTTATGATGCCTCTCAATATCACAAACAGAATAAACTTTGCAAAAATAATTACCTGCAAGAAATAACAGAATAAGAGAAATAAAACAGTTACTAAACGAATGTTTTTCAAGTTGGGCCAAGTATCTGGTTTTTCATTTGCATTTGTAAAACTGATAAGAAACATTTCTGAAGAATTAACAGGCAGCCCTGGAAAAGATATTAAGACTATTACTGTTAAATCAATTTTCAACAGTGAGCACCTCAACTGTCCATCACTGTAACAGACATCTTAGATAAATCAGCTTCTTGGGAGGAATTCTTTGGTTACTCTCTTGGAAGTGTTAGCTCATGATGCTTGGTCTTGCTACCTGGGGTCTACAGAAGTCTAGTAGGCTGCGATGGAAATATCTACCAGGGAAGTTGCTCATTTATCAATAACCAATGACCAGCCCAAAATTATATGGAGTTCAACTTGGTAAACTTTGAGAGTGTCCCACATGGTGACAATGTTGAAGGTTTGAAAGGGTCAAAGAGAGCTGGTGAGGCTTGGCACTGGGAGAGGCCATTGGTAACAGTAAAGTCTCATTTATACTAGAGACCCCTATCAGTTAGGATTGTAAGGTTAACTGAGAGATGCTAAGGCTTAGCAGTGGTAGTGGGTACCTGACTAGTGAAGAGTCCATTGACAGAAGCTGAAGCTTGGCATCATGTGGCAGGTTTGGGATACCTAAAGTAAGCCTAGGAGTCCTTAAGAAAATGTGCAGCTACAAGTTCAGTGTAGACTCTAGCACATTGAAGATGTCATGACTGTAGTTTGACCACCAAGAACAGCAGCAAATGTGTGGGAAGTCAAACTGAAACTACTGTATAAGATGTGTGTGCTATAGATAGCAAAGCCTGAGAAATGAATGGCTTAAGTCTTAAGGATTCCAGCCTACTGTCAACTGTACCACCACTGGTTCTTACCTTTCTCCTCTGATGACAGGCTGCAATTCATAAGCCAAATATATACTTTCCTGGCCCAAGTTGCTTTTGGCTAGCATTCTGTTACCATAACAGGTCTCTTTTGCACTTTTACAAAATACTGAGATGATATTTATAATCTCTGTAATTCTATATTACTTCAATATGTGGATGCTGATTATTGCTTTTAGAAGATATTTTGAGTTCTAAGATAGAATCTATCATGTTTTGGCTCAGAATGACAAGCAAAAAGAGTTTAAACTAACAGAGGCAAAGTTGTGTAACATCAAAATAAATTCCATAAGATATAATTTATTTAAAAAATATAAAACCACAACAAACCCTCAAAATGGAAAGACTTACGGATGGCCAATAAAAATTATGTCAGACAAGTCATTATAACCACCTAAGTGTATATATGGGTTGCCCTTATTATTATAAGAAATAGGTCATTAACTTTGTTGATGTCATCTTGTTGATAAAATTGTCTGGGTCTAATACACGAATAGATATTTTATTATTTAAAATAAGGCCTTTTGTGAACTTATTGGCCTTCCTTGAGCCTACTTAAGGATTATAATTTTTTATATATCCACACATGAGTAATCAGGACAACGTATTCAATATGCTAAAAAGCATCAAGACCAGTGTGTACTAAGGTCTCTCTATGATATGGCATTGAAGCTAAGCAATGAGACCAACGGGCAATGACAAGAGGTTCATCAAATTCAGTTGCAATTAACTTGTTAAAGTGCCATGCTTAAGATCTTTAAGTCATGTGGTCTGATTAACATGTAATGACATATTACAGTTTTATGCAAAATGTCTTCTGTGACATTGATTAAATTAAACTGTGAACTTATGTTATACAAGATGACTTATACTCCTAAGGATTTTATATAATTTTGTTGTGTAGCAGGCAAGTTATAAAAGATTTAATCAAAGAGTAAAATGTGAGGTGCTTTATGATAAATCTGAGTAAATGTTTTGTTTCTTTCTAAGATTAAAAAAGAAGCCATGTTGAACCATTTCAAGAAACTCACCAGGCAGTAGAAAAAAATGATTAAAATATGCCCAACATCTTCAGTGTCTGGATAGAAAGCATTTTATCTTTGTTGTTTGCATGTTCTCATAATAAACATTCTAACAACTGGCTCTGAATTATATCCCTAAGGAAAACAGTGCAAGCAGTATGATACATGACAGTAGACTAATTACCTATAGCAGCTTCAGGGACAGCCAACAATATCTGCGTCTAGGATAAATGGGGCGAATCAATCAGCTTCCTTCACTTTAAAATCTGCTATAATGTTCAAAGCGCTGTGAGTTGTGACTCTATCACGGGGTCACATATCAGATAACCTGCATATCAGATACTTACCTTATGATTCATAACAGTAGCAAAATTACAGTTGTGAAGTAGCAATGAAAATAACTCTATAGTTTGGTGTACATTTCTTTTTCTCTTTGGGGGCCTGCCCCCAACTCTTCAATAAACACACAAAGACACATTCTTACTTACGAATGCCCAGCCTTAGCTGGCTTGTTTCTATCCAGCTTTTCTAACTTAAATCAGTCTGTTTCTCTTTAACTATGTTTTGCTTCTGGGCCTTTTAATTTTTTTATTTAAATTAGAAACATGAATGCTTCACATGTCAATCCCAGCTCCCTCTCCCACCCCTCTTCCCTTATCAATCAACCAGCCCCACAGGTCCCCCCCACAATCCCCACATCATTCCCCAGGGAGGGTGAGGTCCTCCTTGGGGGGATCTCCAAAGTCTGTTATTTTATCCAGGGCAGGACCTAGACCCTTCCCCATGTGTCCAGGCTGAGAGAGCATCCCTCTGTTTGGAATGGGCTCCCAAAGATCATTCCTAAACCATGATAAACACTGATCTACTATCCAAGGCCCCAATGATTTCTGTAGCCTCCTCATTGAGACTACATTCATTCTGGATTATTCCCTGTTGGCCTCTCAGGCATCAGTCTGGGATTCAAAAGCTCCCCCTTATCCGGTACCTGTCTTAGTGGGTTTCACCATCATGGTCTTGACCCCTTTGCTCATCACTCCTCCATGTCTGTCACTAGGTTCCAGGAGTGCAGTTCAGTGTTTAGCTGTGAGTATCTGTCTCTGTTTCCATCAGTCACTGAATGAAGGTTCTTGGATAGCGTATAAGGTAGTCATCAACCTTACCATCAAGAAGGAGCAATTAATGTAGTCTCCCCACTATTGCTTAGTTTGCCAGTTGGTGTTACACTTGTAGATCTCTGGAGATCTCACTAGTGTCAGCTGTCTCCTCAAGCCTATAATGACTCCATCCTGCTCTCCTCTATCCTTACCTCGACTCAACTTTCCTGCTCCCCCATAACTTCTTCTCACACACTTATCCCCACCTCTTTTTCCTGGTTCCTTCTCTTCTCCCCCAATGTTCCCAATCTGCTAAGGAGATCTTGCCTCATTCCACTTCTCTGGGGTATCTTGCATCTCTCTTGGTAACCTCCCTGTTTCCCAGACTCATTGGCACTGGGATTGTAGGTTGACACGCCCCTGATCCATATCTAAAGTCCATATATGAGTGAGTACATACCATGTTTGTCTTTTTGTGTCTGTGTTACCTCACTCAGGATGGTTTCCTCTAGTGCCATCCATTTGCTTGCAAATTACAAGGTTCCATTGTTTTTTCCACTGAATAGTACTCCATTGTGTAAATGTACCACATTTTCTCTATCCACTCTTCAGTTGTGGGGCATCTAGGTTGCTTCCAGGATCTAGCTATTACATATAATGCTGCAATGCTGTGGGGTGTCTTTTTGTCTTGCTGATTATGTCTTTTGCCTTACAGAAACTTCTCAGTTTCAGGAGGTCCCATTTATTAATTGTCTATCTCAGTGTTTGTGCTACTGGTGTTATGTTCAGGAAGCAGTCTCCTGTAACAATTCATTCGTTCAAGTGTACCTCCCACTTTCTCTTCTAAGAGGCTCATTGTGGCTAGATTTATGTTGAGGACTTTGATCTATTTAGATTTAAGTTTTGGGCATGGCGATAGACATGTATCTATCTGCAATCTTCTACATGCCAATATCCAGTTATGCCAGCACCATTTGTTGAATATGCTATCTTTTTTTGCATTGTATAATTTTAGCTTCTTTATCGAAAACCAGGTGTTCATAGGTGTGTGGAGCAGGAGACTATGGTGTGTTGGTTCTTGCTGCTGGGATGAAAGATGCAGCAGTTGCTTCTGGGACTTTTATCTTTCTTTATTCTATACATTTTTCTTTCCTTCTTACTCCATGGCTGGCTATGTGACTGGTAGCTGGTGCCTGGTGTCCTCCTCTACTCCTTTACTAGCTCCTTGCTGTTCTTTTCCCTGGATTTCTTGTACCATTCATTCTCTCTGCATGGAAGCCCTGCCTCTTTCTCTCTCTTGCCTTGTTAAGGCCATTCAGCTCTTTATTTAGACCAATCAGGTGTTAAAGCAGGCAAAGTAACACAGCTTTGCAGAGTTAAACAAATGCAACATAAAAGAATGCAACACATCTTTACATCATTAAACAAATATTCCATAGCATAAAGGAATGCAATACATCTTAAACTAATATTCAACAACAGATGAGGATCACCAAAACATGGGGAACTGCATTAAAGTGTTGCAACGTTAGGAAGGTTGAGAACCACTGTGCTAAAGAATGAGTCTGTTCCCATCCAATTTGATAAAGTCAAAAATTAAATAAAATAACTTCAACTGTTTTACAAATGTGCATAAAATCCTTAATTCAGTTAAAAATCTCTCAAAATTTTAATTTCTTCTTAAGAAAGTTTAGAGCTTATTTGCTTGTGATACAAATAGGATATTAAGAATAATAAATAATAGTATCTACTAATAATTCTGGTAATAAGAAAAACATGTTACAAATGTTAAACTTCAGGGGCTGAAGAAATGACTCAGAGTTAAAGCACTTGTTCCTGTATAGGACCACGGTTTCTATCCAAGCACCCACATGGTGGTTCACAAGCATCTGTAACTCAGATGCCCTCTTCTGGTATACAGACATACATGCCAGCAAAACACTCATTACATGTGGAATAAAGTAAATCTAAAGGAGAAGAAAAATTACAAAGAATAAAGTTTCAATTTTCCCATAACATCACAATAAAATAATGAGTGCAAATAACATTTTTTGTGGTGGTTTAAAATAAAATGACTCCATAGGCCCATAGGGAGTAACAATATTAGGCAATGTGGCCTTTTTGGAGTAGGTGTGTAAAAGAAAATGGCCACTAAAGGGAGAGGCACTGTTATGGGGTATGGCTTTGTGGAAGTAGGTGTAGTGAAAGAAAATGGCCCCATTGAAAATGGCGCTATTAGGAAATGCGGTCTTGTTGGAGGAAGGGTGTCAGTCTTTTCCTGCTTCCCTCAGACTCAGACGTAGAACTCTCAGCTACCTCTCTAGTACCATTTTTGCCCGTGTGCCACCATGCTTCCCACCATGATGACAATAAACTAAACCTCATTACTGTCAACCAGCTCCAGTTAAATATTTTCCTTTGTAAGAGTGGCCCTAGCTAAAGGCAAACTTCATGAGAAAATATTTTCTCATCAAACCTAAAGTCAACTTCAGTCATGATGAATTTTGAGTAAAAGCTGTATCAGAGATAGAATAATAGTTCAGATAAAATTTTTGACTAATCAAGGTCAACTGTAAGTACTTGTTAAAATTCCCTGTTAACACATGGGAACATAGATTTACAGGTTCTAGAGGCCCACCTAGATTATTTAGAAGCATTTCTGTGCTTGAAGTAAACATTAAATCATGACTGTTAACTCTAGACTGTTAACTAAGATAAAGCTATATGTGGAAATTATTATTCCTTTAAAAGATGTGTTTTTTTATATTTTTAATATATAGTTCATGCTTCATAGTTTTTAGTGATATACCTTCTACACTGTTATGTGATAACATGAAATATTTTCATAATGATATCAAGAATAAATGAAATGTTTAAGGTTTAAATATAGTGGATTTTATATGAAATATCATAAAATATAATTTTATGACTTTAGACTTCACTGAGATAGAAATTTTAATTTGTGATTGGTTCTGTAATAATTTATGGTGCTAACAATACTTACCATAAATTTTCTCAAGTAATGACACAAAACAAAACAGCTGTTAAAGAAAGGTTTTGTCTTATTTTTATGTAGGTTTCCCCTTAATATTAACAATTTTATTTTCTTACTTTGATATGAAAAGCTACCAAAATCATAGCACCCCTTTCCTAAAGTTACTGATTTTAGTGACTATTCTTTAAAATGCCATGATTAATGTGTTGTTTTTCATGCTCTGTAATCGCTTTCTGCTTCTACAAGTGATGCTGGAGCGTGTCACACTTATGTTAAAGAATGGTGTCAGGTCTAAGGAAGAGTCAACCAAACTATAAACTTCTATGTAGCATTCAGGTTCAAACCATGAATTCTTTCTCACTCATGTACTTGAAGAAGTGACAATCATACAAAAATTTCATTTTATTTACCAATTCTGAGTAATTCCCTATACAGAAAATGCTAGATATATATGAAGCTATGTTTCTAAATGGCTATAAGCTCTTCTCCTTTCTCTTCCTTTGAAATGCCACCCTGAAAATTTCCTGCAATTCCCCAGCAGGCATTACACTAAGGAGTGGCTTTTGTTTGTTATTGCCCTCTTTGCTCTGTGAAAAGCTAACTTTCACATTGTTTATTCCAAACAATCCCCAGGGTTCCAGACAGAAGACAGTAGGGGAGCAAAAACAGTCCTCACATACTCTTACTTTCTCATCCTCATGGAAGAAAAAAGTAATAGATAAAATACTCTAGTTTAGAGTGATAATTAATCAAGAACAAGTACAGATATTCAATAGGAAACAATTTCATTTTTATTTTATTGATTTTTCCTTTCTAGAAAAAAGAAAATAAAGTATTTACGACTTATTTCTAAAGATCTGAACACAATAAAAACAACTGATCTGTAAGTAGAACTTTTGAAATAAAAATGAACCAAAATATTTTTAATCAACTCGAGAGATTTTTTTTTGTTCTACCTTGATGGAAACTGTGGGAGAGCAAAGGAAAGTGCCAACTGCAGCTTCTGCATCCCTTGGTGTTTATTGGTTGCAGGCAGCAGGCTGCTGGGAGCAGCAGCAGGTATTGGGTTCTAGTGTTACTGCCATCAAGAAAGCGTCAGATACAGGCCCTTACACTTATTCGAGCTATGGATCTTGTGCAGGTCTGAGAAGTCGGGATTCCTTAGGCTTTGTCAGCAGGTTAACATGCAGCTCCTAATTATGGGATTCAACAGTCTTTACCAGCAGCCAGCATTACAGTCCATGAGCCTGAAGCTGCTAATACTCTAAAGACTATGAAAGTCTTTTCATGATCAAGACCCTTACAGCCTTCTATCCTTCTTTATGTTCTGCTCTCCATTGTCTCCCTGCCATTCCCCTTGATCCTGCACTGGCTGAACACTCAAACTCTCTGGATGTCTGTTTGTTTTCCAGCAGTTAGAAGCTGGCCTTGTTACTTTTGAAGAAGAGCCTATCCACAGCCACTCTGTTGCCTCTTTTTATATGTTCCTTATATAGCTCACAGTACTAAAAGTAGACAAGGATGGCCATTTGAAAACAATGCTTCTTATTGGGTCTAATGTAACAGCACAGCAAAGTGTCTCCTAGCCAACTCACTCAAGGAACCCGAATGGCCTGCACTCTTAGATAGCTAGAGCAAGGGAATTTAGAACACAGTATAAATCAAATGTAAATGAAGGTTTGTATTTGCAACACCACTGCACACATTATAAATGGAGGCTCTCATTTTCTGGAATCACAGATAGGATAGTCTATTTAACAGGAGGTATAGCAGTCCCTCCACAAAGCCACTAGGCGGAGTCCACTTAATTTGACCTTAGTTGAAATGCTTGACTGGTCATCTAGAACTCACTGAGGCTGTATTAGCAGAAGTCCTGTAACAAACCACTTGAAACAGTCTTATCTGTGGCTGCATACCAGGAACAAGGGCAATCAGCCTTGATTGCTCCTTGGCTTTCTGAAGACATCAGTAGAATGCTGTTCAAATGTCCAGGGAAGTCAGGCTGGCTGTGTGACTGTCTTTCGCTCAAGCCTGTCTAAGAGGATGAGAGATGCCTAAGACAATGATTCAGAGAATCAGAATGCTATTTTTTGTATTTAAAAAAAGACACCGGAAGTAATATATGCAATGAGACCCTAAATAACACTTTGGTTAATAGCAACTGTGTCAGATTTCAATGATATATTAACTAATGGTAGGTAACAGTATCTCTTATCTAACTCTCAAGAAATTTGACCAAACCATTGACCAAAGGAATCACAAATTAATTTTATCTAAATTAGAACTAATATAGAACTGGTAAACTCAGAAACTCGAAGTTTGACCAGTGATAATGTTTCTTTTTTTTTCTTTTTTTAATTTTATTATTATTTATTTTTAAGTTTAAATTTAGATTAGAAACAAGGTTGTTTGACAAGTCAGTTCTAGGTCCCTCTCCCTTCCCCCCCCCTCCTCCAATGCCCTTCCCCCAAACCCCCCACTATCCCCTCATTTCCCCAGGGAGGGTGAGGCCCTCCATGGGGTTGTCCATAGTCTGTCATTTCATCCAGGGTAGGGCCTAGACCCTTCCCCAAGAGTTCAGGGTGAGAGTCCATCTCACATTGTTGGATGGGAGTCCAAAGTCCATGTGTATACCCAGGATGAGTACTGATCTACTGCCCAAGGCTCAATAGATTACCTAGGCCTCCTCACTGACACCCACATTCAGGGGGTCTTGATCAGTCCCATGCTGGATTCCCAGGCTAATGCCTGGGATTCAAGAGTTAACCTTTGTCAGGTCAACTGTTTCTGGGGGTTAAACCAGCCCAGTCTTAATCCCTTTGCTCATCAGTCCTCCCTCTCTGTTACTGGCTTTCTTGAGTTCAGCTCAGTGCTTAGCCATGAGAGTGTGCCTCTCCTTCCATTAGACACTGAATGAAGTTTCTGTTTCCAAGACTCTCTGGCCATGGGATTGTAGGCTGGCACTCCCCAGATATATGTCTAAAATCCATATATGAGAGAGTACATGCCATGTTTCTCTTTTTGTGACTCTGTTACCTCACTGAGGATGGTTTCTTCTAGTGTCAACCATTTGCCTGCAAATCTCAGGTTGCCATTGTTTTTTTTTTTCTGCTGAAGAGTACTCCATTGCGTAAATATACCACATTTTCTCTATCCACTCTTCGGTTGAGGGGCATCTAGGTTGCTTCCAAGTTCTGGCTATTACAAATAATGTTGCTATGAACATAGTGGAACAGATGTCCTTGTTGTATGAGTGTGAATATTTTGGATATATGCCTAAGAGTGGAGTTGCTGGGTCTTGTGGTAGGTTTATTCCCATTTTCCTGAGGAATCTCCATACTGATTTCCAAAGTGGTTGAACAAGTTGGCACTCCCACCAGCAATGGAGGAGTGTTCCCCTTACACCACATCCTCTCCAGCATAAATTGTCAACCCTCTGTCAGATGTGGGATTAGTGAATATTTTTTCCCATTCTGTGGGCTGCCTTTTTGTCTTGCTGACTGTTTCTTTTGCCTTACAGAAGCTTCTCAGTTTCAGGAAGTCACATTTATTAATTGTTGATCTCATTGTCTGTGCTAGTGGTGTTATTTTCAGGAAGCTGTCTCCTGTACCAATTTGTTCAAGGGTACCACCCACTTTCTCTTCTATGAGGTTCAGTGTGGCTGGATTTATGTTGAGGTCTTTGATACATTTGGACTTAAGTTTTGTGCATGGCGATAAACATGGATCAATTCGCATTCTTCTACATGCCAGTATCGAGTTATGCCAGCACCATTTGTTTAAGATGCTTTCTTTATTCCGTTGTATATTTTTAGCTTCTTTTTCAAAGATCAGATGTTCAGACCTGTGTGGGTTAATATCAGGGTTCTCAATTCAATTCCATTGGTCTATCTGTCTATTTTTCTGCCAATAACAAACTGTTTTCAGGACTATAGCTCTATAATAGAGCTTGAAGTCAGGGATGGTGATGCCTCCGGATGTTGCCTTGATGAACAGGGTTGTTTTGGCTATCCTGGGTCCTTTGTTTTTCCATACAAAATTGATTATTGTTCTTTCAAGGTCTGTGAAGAATTGTGCTGGGATTTTAATGGGGATTGCATTGAATCTGTAGATTGGTTTTGGCAGGTTTCCCATTTTTACTACATTGATCCTACCTGTCCAAGACCATGGGACATCTTTCCATTTTCTGAGGGCTTCTTTAATTTCTTTCTTTAAAGATTCAAAGGTCTTGCAATACAGGTCTTTCACTTGTTTGGTTAGTGATACCCCAAGGTATTTTATGTTGTTTGTGGCAATTGTAAAGGGTGATGTTTCTCTGATTTCATTCTCAGCTCTTTTATCATCTGTATATGGTAGGGCTACTGATTTTCTTGAGTTGATCTTGTAGCCTGTCACTTTTCTGAAGGTGTTAATCAGCTATAAGAGTTCCCTGGTAGAGTTCTGTGAGTCATTTATGTAAACTATCGTATCATCTAGAAATAGTGAAAGTTTGACCTCTTCCTTTACAATGTGTGTCCTGTTGATCTCCTTTTGGTATGTTATGGCTCTGGCTAGAATTTCAAGTACAATGTTGAAAAGGTATGGAGAGAGTGGACAGCCTTGTCTTGTTCCTGATTTTAGACGAATTGCATTGAGTTTCTGTCCATGTAGTTTAATGTTGGCTGTTGGTTTACTGTATATAGCTTTTATTATGTTTAAGTATGTCCCTGTTATCCCAGATCTCTCCAAGACCATTATCATGAAGGGGTGTTGGATTTTGTCAAAGATTTTTCAGCATCTAGTGAGATGATCATGTGATTTTTGTTTTTCAGCTTGTTTATATAGTGGATTACGTTGATGGATTTTTGTATGTTGAACCATCCCTGCATCCCTGGGATGAAACCTACTTGATTGTGGTTAATCATTATTTTGATGTGTTCTTGGATACGATTTGCCAGTATTTTATTGAGTATTTTTGCATCAATGTTCATGAGGGATATTGGTCTGAAGTTCTCTTTCTTAGGTGTGTCTTTGTGTGGCTTGGGGATCAAGGTTATTGAAACCTCATAGAAAGAGTTTGGCAAAGATCCTTCTGCTTCTATTGTGTGGAATACTTTGAGAAGAATTGGTATAAGCTGTTCTTTGAATTTCTGGTAGAATTCTGCACTGAGGCCATTTGGACCTGGGCTTTTTTTGGTTGGGAGACTTTTGATGACTGCTTCTATTTCCATAGGGGTTATAGGTCTATTTAAATTGCTTATCTGTTCTTGATTTAGTTTTGGCAAGTGATAGATATCCAGGAAGTCATCTATTTCCTTTAAATTTTCGAATTTTGTGGAGTACAGATTTTCAAAATATTACAAGATGATTCTCTGGATTACCTCAGAGTCCGTTGTTATGTCCCCCTTTTCATTTCTGATTTTATTAATTTGCATGTTCACTCTCTGCTCTTTGGTAATTTCAGACAAAGGTTTGTCTATCTTGTTGATTTTCTCAAAGAACCAACTCTTCTTTGAATTGATTCTTTGTATTGATTTCCTAGTTTGATCTTTATTCATTTCAGCCCTCAATTTGATTATTTCCTGGTGTCTACTCCTCCTGGGGGAGTTTGCTTCTTTGTGTTCTAGAGATTTCAGCTCTGCTGTTAATTCTCTAGTATAAATATTCTCCAGTTTCTTCATGTGGGCACTTAGTGCTATGAACTTCCCCCGTAGCACTGCTTTCAAAGTTTCCCATAGGTTTGGGTATGTTGGGTATGTTCATTCTCATTGCATTCTAGGAAGTCTTTAATTTCTTTTTTATTAATTCTTTGAACCAGGAATGGTGCAGTTGTGCATTATTCAATTTCCATGAGATTGTAGGTTTTCTGCAATTTGTGTTGTTGTTGAATTCTAATTTTAAAGCATGGTGATCTGATAAGATGCATGGAGTTATTCTGATTTTTTTGTAGCTGCTGAGGTTTGATATGTTGCCAAGTATGTGGTCGATTTTTGAGAAGGTTCCATGTCATGGTGAGAAGAAAGTATATTCTTTTTTATGTGGATGAAATGTTATATAGATGTCTGTTAATCCCAGTTGGGTCATTACTTCTATTAGACCCTTTGTTTCTTTGTTGAGTTTCTGTCTGGTATTCCTGTCTAGTGGTGAGAGTGGGGTGTTGAAATCTCCCACTATAAGTGTGTGAGGCTTTATATGTGATTTAAGTTTTAGTAATGTTTCTTTTAGGAATATGGATGCCTTTGTATTTGGGGCATAGATGTTCAGGATAGACACTTCATCTTGTTGGATTTCACCTGTGATGACTATGTAATGACCTCCTTCATTTCTTTTGATTGATTTTATTTTAAAGTTTAGTTTGTTAGATATTAGGATTGCTACCCCTGCTTGTTTCTTGGGTCCATTTGACTGGAAAATTTTTTCCCAACCTTCAAATCTCAGGTAATATCTCTGTTTGAGGGTGAGGTGTGTTTCTTGTATGCAGCAGAAGGAAGGGTTCTGTTCTCGAATCCATTCTGCTAGCCTGTGTCTTTTTATGGGTGAGTTAAGGCCATTAATGTTGAGGGATATTAATGACCATTGATTGCTCATTCTTCTTTGATTCGCAATGGTTGCTATTGGTGGAATTATGTGTGGAATTTCACCCATTTGTTCTTTTGGCTGTTGGTAGAGAGGGATTCTCTAATGCCTATGTTTTTCTGGTTGTAGTAAACTTCCTTGGGTTTGAATTTTCCTTCCAAAACTTTCTGTAGGGCTGGGTTAGTGAATATGTATTTCTTGAATCTAGTTTTTTCATGGAATATCTTGTTTTCTCCATCTATAGTGATTGAGAGCTTTGCTGTGTATAATAGTCTGGGCTGGCATCCATGGTCTCTTATTGTTGGTAAAAAATCTATCCAGGACATTCTGGCTTTCAGAATTCCATGGAGAAGTCAGGTGTAATTCTGATAGGTCTGCCTTTATATGTTACTTGGCCTTTTTCCTTAGCTGCTCTTAATATTCTTTCTTTATTATGTATATTTGGGGTCTTGATTATTATGTGGTGAGGGGATTTTTTTTTTGTGGTCCACTCTATTTGGTGTTCTGTAAGCTTCTTGTACCTTCATTGCATGTCTTTCTTAAGGTTGGGAAAGTTTTCTTCTATGATTTTGTTGAATATATTTTCTGCCCCTTTGAGGTGATTTTCTTCTCCTCCTTCTATACCTATTATTTTTAGGTTTGGTCTTTTCATGTTGTCCCATATTTCCTGGATGTTTTGTGTTAAGGATTTGTTGGACTTAAGGTTTTCTTTGGTTGATGAATCCATTTCTCCTAGTGTATCTTCAACACTTGAGATTCTCTCTTCCATCTCTTCTATTCTGTTGGTAATGCTTGTATCGGTAGTACCTGACTGCCTTTCTTCAGATTGTGTTTTTTTATTGTATCTATTTCAGTTTTCAACTCTTGCAGTGTTTGCATTGTTTCTTGCAATTTTAGGTTTATCTTTTCGTCCATTTGTTGCCTTTAATGAATTTTTTGGTTTGTTCTTTCTTCCATTTCTTTCATTTTTTGTTTTTTTTCTTCCATTTCTTGCATTTTTTGCATCGTTTCTTCTTCCATTTCCTGCCTTTTTTGGTTTGGTTTTTCTTCCATTTCTTGCATTTTTTGGTTTGTTTTTTCTTCCATTTCTTTGAGGAATTTTCGTATATCCTCTTTTAGGGCCTTTATCATTTTCATGAAAGTGGTTTTAAGGTCATTCTCTTCTGCTTTGCTTGCATTGGATGTTGGAGTCTTGCTGGTGTGGAGTTTCTAGAATCTGGTGGTGTAATATTTGTTTTTCTGTTGCTAAGTGTGATTTTGTATTGTCTCTTTCCTATCTCTTCTTCTAGTGGGTGCAGAAATAGCCCCTTACTGGTTTGGTGGTTAGGGGACCAGAGTTCCCTTTTGGTGGGTGCTAGCAAGTCCAATAATCTGGTAGTTCTTCTATTCCTTGTCCTTGTTGTGGTCCCATGGATGGAAAAGAAGAACAGGAATCTGGGTCACTTAGCCTCCCACCTGGTCCCCTGGACCCTTTGCTGGATCCTATTGTACCTGATCCCACCAGAACAGCTGCTCCCCTGGTCTCCCTGGCTCCTCTGGTTTCCTGGTCTCGTTGGTAGGAGAGAAGTCCTGGAGTCTGGGGTGTTTGGCTCCCACCGGGATTGGAAGCTCTGTGCAGGTCCCAGGCAATCCCCAGGCACTGGAACACAGGCCAAAATCAGGGCCTGTTGTACCTGATCCCGCTGGAAGAACTGTTCCAGTGATAATGTTTCTAATATATACTCTTGCACATATGAGAGAATTAATAAATACATGTAATGGGTGATGGTAGTAGAATCCATGAATGCATGGATATAGAGAAGTCAGGTATTTATTAGGGAATCACTCACAAATGACAAAGCAAGGTAGGGAACCACCAGGTCTTTTGCCCTTATGTGCTAGAAGTTGCCATCTGCTCCAGGAACACCACTCAGCTGAGCCAGCTCACCACCCTGTCCACTGTAGATTCTGCCCAGAAGGGGCCACGATCTCAAAGACTATTGGCTGAAAGAGTTCCCAGAACAATCTACCTTTTTTTATATAAGAGGTTCTAAACATGATACAAAAATATATATATGATAAGAACAAATATCAAGTATTGTCTAGGAGAAAGAAAGGTAAAAAGAATACACAAAATTAGAACTATAATCAACAAGAAAATCAAGGAAGAAACACATACTAAATGTCCAGGCAGTAGGTAATAGGCAAATAATTGAGATTATTCCAACAGCTGTCCTATTCTGGGGATTCTATGTCTTATTCTTAGGATGTCTTGGCTAAGATATGTGAGGAGAGTAACTGAGACTATCTAATCTTCAAACCCATCAAAAGACCTGAGAAGGAAAATAATATTACCTGAGTAAGCAGGAAGTGTAAGTGGGCAACTTTCCAAAGGTTCAAGAAATGACAGAAACAGCTGACTACCTGAATGATTACCCAAAGTCTCACAGAAACATTGGGGTATCCAATTTTGGCTAAGGCCTAGAATATCTGACAGACAATTTTTTAAGCAGGAAAATTCAAAAGACTGTCCTACCCTATCTTGGCACGGTTCAGCATTCTCTTTTTGCTTGTATACTGCTTATCCAGTTTGGACAGTGTGTCTATCCAGTAGGCCAGTTATGCCAAGATGAAAACAAAATCCAATTGGGGTGTCTCCAGTGTCCAACATACAGGAATAGCTTGGTGTTGCCAGGAGCAATTGTGTCTCATGTTAACAGAGTTCTAAATTATGAAAACATTTAAGTGTCATATTCTGTAGGTCTTTGAAGAGTATGAAGATCATAACTATGTAGCCTACAACTCTATGCAACTAGAGAACCTGACTAACATAACTAGGTAAAAAAACATGGTGACTATAACCTACAATTCTCAAAAGCTGATATAGCTTACTGACTAAAGCTTCACATATACAAATAAACAATCTTTAAATAGATGTACTATAATGAGGACAATGACCTGGAAAAAATACACATCATGAACAAATTGGGAACATGGAGGGGTAGAAGGGGGAGGGAGGGAGGATAAAGAGGTGAGCGGAGGGAAGAAGGGGAGGGGGAGAAGAAAATGAGGGATCAGGAATCCTAAAGGAATGGGAAAGAATAAATCACTCTAGAAAGAAAGATGCATTGATGAGAAGTAAAAGTAGTACTGATATCATAAATAATCCAATGAAGTGATGCAGAATATACAAAAGAAACTGAAGAAAAAATTGCAAGACGATGAACAAAAATCACACAAATTTCAATAATTCGGAATGGGAATTGTTTTAACTTTCTAACTGGTTACATTAAAGGATAACACTCATTTACTTGATGCCTGCACAAAAAGTTACCTCATTTGGAAAGGCAGACTGACACGTATCAAACCCAGCAAAGGATATCTGGAAACCAAAATGACAAACCTTTATCCAACAAGATAGCTAATAAGCAAAAGTTTATTAGTTGAGAAAAAGGTGCTGATCATGGAAACAATTATTTAAGAAGATACCATAATTTTATGCAACAAACATCTTACACATGATTACAAAACAAATGCTACTAGACATAAAGGGAGAGATAAGTACTGATCCTATAAGTGTGGTGGTTTTAAAAACCTACTCTCTAACAGATCAGATAAGTCATATGGACAACTTTAACAAAGAAATAATAGAAGAATGCATATGAAGAATATTCTAAGCAACAATTTAAGAATAAAAGTACTTACGTTGGCACATGAAACTTTTCTCAAAATAGATCACATGCTAGGTTATAAAGCAACTCAGCAAAAATAAAAGACCCTGAATAGTTTCTTGTTTCTCCCCAGGTTTTAGTGAGACTAAAAACCATTATAAAGAGAAAGTGTTAAAACCTGCAAAGAAAGACTATTTAAGACCTTATCTGTATTGTTTCCTCTTCCAAACGCAGGCAGTTAAGCCATGGAAACTGCTTTTATGGTAATATGAAGGCAGGGTGGAAGTGGACAGGTACAGGGTGATCTGACCCTGGGGTCAGGGGTGCTTGCAATGTGCCTGCACCAAGATCAGTAACTCACCATTTGAATCTGTGCCTATAAACAATGATTGAAGCATATAATCTATCATTTTATTTGCTCTAATGCTAAACACTTCTAGTCTACACTTCATTTTGACCATTTGTTCATCTGAAAATCTCCATATACACATACATACATATATATGATCACATGTTTCGGTAAAGAATTCCAGCCATTCAGGATTAAAGACTTATGATATATGTTTTCTTTACTGTGATAGTGAAATTACTTGATATTTAGGAGCGTTTATCAGTTAAAGCAGCAGGAGTCATCTCAGTATTTAATTGGGAAATGATTTAATGCTGAGTTTTTCAGAAACAGAGTGTGCTCAGAAGAAATGAAGAAACTGATTGTTTAATACATGGTCTGAAACCTGTACCATCTCTTGATAGACTTGTCCCTAAGTATACAAGAAATTGGTGTACACTAACACAGAGTTTGTGACCATGTATAAATAAAAATTGGATGCTATTTTGTTAGGCCATTGAGGTACAAATGTAGTCCACTGTGGATGTAGCAGTTAGAGTGATATCTTGCTTGTACAAAGAAAGCCTGTCTGCAGGTCAGAAAATGGAGCTTGCCACTTACTAACCACAGAGGTCTGGAAGTCTGTGCAGACAGACAGTAAGTGAGCCAGCTGGGCAGACTTGATGAAATGATCAGCCTCAGAGACTAATTTAGTCATGGTTTGAAACAAGCCATACATTTGTCCATTATGCAGAGACTGAACACAAAATGATAGAACTTGACAATTAAATAAGATTTTAGTTTCAAGGTCCACTAATGATGGTTGCTGTTGCCCCCAGACAGCAGGAAGTAATGTTAAGAACTTGATACCGACATTCTCAAGAGGTGGGATGGATGGTTTTTGGTCACACATTGGTTTATGGATATTTGTCATTGTTTAGGGGGATTAGTTACAAAATGAAGTTGCTTACAATCAGGAAGAAAGTTGAACAAATGGGATTATATTCAAGGGTTTTTTTTTTCTTTTTAAAAGAGGAATCTCGATATGGTAGGATAAGAAGGTTAGATTATTGAATCCACTCTGAAAAGAACAAAGTGAAAATATAGATATGATAAGATGAAAAGGTAGATTATTGCATCTACTCTTATAAAGCAACTACCAGTTTTAAATATTTTACATTGGATTGGACTTCTTTATATTGTATAAAAATTTGAGATTAATTTTGCTACAACATACTGTATATACCTTTCTAATATTGCTCAAGATATTGTACTTACTAACTCATTTGATAATTTAATATGAATTGCTAGTTTGAAAGTTATTATTATCAACCATAAGAGACAATAAGGAAATATAATTTATTAATAAGATAACTCTTACAATCAAACTTGTAGTCACATTAGGTATGTTTACAAGGTCAAACAAATATTTTAGGAAGACAGATTGTCTTTAAACACTTCAGAGATCTACAGAATATGGCATTTAACATGTTTTAATAGCCTAGGTTCTTTTTTAATGACAATGAAATATGTCTGCTCCTGGCTGCCCCAATCTACGCTGGAGAAGATGATGGGCATCAAAGAAACTCCACATGGAGTTTACTTTCTTTGTGGCAAACGTAAGCCACTGGCAAAGGAAGTATCCTTGCCTCAACCGCTGACATAATGCTGTCCAAATTGGACAAACAGGACACCAGAAGGAGTGACTGCAAACCTTGCCAAGACAAGATGGTCCAGTCTTTCAGATTATCCTTGTTCACATAAATGTCTGTCATATATGTTAGGCCACTATGATCAGTTAGTGGCAAGCTTCTTTCTCTGACCTTCAAACACGCTTTATTTGTACAATCAAGGCATCACCACAAGCAGAAACAACACAAGACTTTCTAGCACTATAAGTGTTACTTTCTGATGTGGTTTATTTGAGAGGATATATAATTTATATTCCTTTTAAGTTGGAAGATTCAAGATGCTTTGATCAATATGCTTAAGCATAGCAAACAATGGTGTTATGTGTACCAGAACTGTGTCCATAATATTTCTAACATTTGTTTACTTTATATATACCTGGCCTGTGTTGTGTAACTAATGGGAAAAACAGTTTGACTGCACATATGACAAATTTTGAAATAATTACCTGTGAGATAATATATTCTATTATCATTCTCTCATTAATTCTGGTATTGTTTGAGCCATCAACTTGATTACATTCACCATCACTTTGAATGTCATTTTTCTTACAGCCAAAATACAGTTTGTACGCCAATGGTGTGTTAAACAAGCCTATAGTCCTTTGAGTAGTTTTATTAGAGAGATTTTTTGAAATATGAAAAACCATGTATCGTAATTGCATTTAGCTTCTAGAGTTTACAACCTACAAAACTATGACTAGCCTCATAATATGAGGCATAGCTTGGGTTGCATTTGACCCTGGTCAGCATTCTGTAAGTCAGTTCCTCAAATGGTGACTGCATTGCATTAAGTTTTCCTAGGGATATTTTTGTTACTAAGTTTAAATAAGCTAATAATATTACTACTAGTAATACCATCTTAGTGGGTTGCTTATCTTTCGGCTTTGTTTTCTTCTCTTTCTCCTGTTTCTCCTCCTCTTTTTCTTCTTTTAGACTTAACATGAAGCTGAATCATAGAATGTCATTTAAAAATTTTTAATGTTCAGATTAGTGGAAAAGCTAAGCCTTCATATGCCATCTGGATATTGCAAAATAAACTCAGAAATTACTCTTCTGTATCATTTAGTACATTGTTAATTTAAAAAAGAGAAGGTATTATAATTTCTGTTGTAATATTTTATGACTTCAAAGTAATTGAAACACAATAAATAAGTGAAAAATGGATTGGGCTTCTATAATAATTGAATTAGACATTTAATTTAAATTGAGATAAAGTGTTATTTAATTTTAAAGTGGTAAAGAGAACCTTACAAAGTTGTTAAAATAATATAATAATTTCAGTTTGTTGATACATTTATCATCAAAATGTCAAGAGAACAGGTCTTTAAAATAACTTTTACTAGCTGGGTGTTGGTGGCACACGCCTTTAATCCCAACACTTGGGAGGCAGAGGCAGAGGCAGGCGGATCTCTGTGAGTTTGAGACCATTCTGGTCTAAAAGAAGTAGGTCCAGATCAGCCTCCAAAGTCACAGAGAAACCCTGTCTCGAAAACTGGCCCCCCAAAAATAACTTTTACTTTGATTACTCCTAACTCACAACTTATTCGTATTTCATGAAAAATATTTGAATACATTTTATTAAGCGATTTTTCTTCAACACCATGTGGAAACAAAATTCCAGAGGCTGCATGATTTTATCATTAATATTAATTGATGAAAATAACTAAGATATGTAAGAATTAACTAAAGCAACCAAGTTGTTCTGTTGAAAGTTATGTATGTATATGTTTATATTCTTTACCATACATTTAAAAGTTAAAATCATATGTACATATGTACATAACAAATTACAAATTTTGACATTTTGAGGGGCTATAGAAAAACTCTTTGTTGCAAAACTTTAAGATGATTTTTGAAACTTTCTAACCCCTCAAATTTATTTTTTCCTTCTATCACAGCAATGTAAGTTTTTAAATGGGTAGTCTAAGTTGCTCAACAATTTTATCTATTACATGTTTTCAAGAGGTTTTATGTAGCTGGTGATTGTAGCCAAATGAATGAATTCTGGACAATGTGATGAAAAAGAATCCCAGATAAAACTTTTCATTATGAGTTAAGAATAATAGGACAAGAGCTGATTTCCAGTCAATTTTGTAGTGATAATGAGTCTTTACTAAGTGAGGGCAGGTTCTATCATTCTTACAGTGTGGGCAGGTTCTGTTAGAGAAGCAGAGTAGAAATGGTCTGTGTGTCACATACAGCAGGGTGGTCATGCAGAAGGTAGAATGCTTGTGCCTAGACACTTTTTCTTTTTATTTACATTTTATTTTATTTATTTTTTAATATTTATTTTTTATTTTAATTGGAAACAAGCTTCTTTTACATGTCAATCCCAGTTCCCTCTCCCTTCCCTCCTCCCCTCCTCTCCTGTTCTCCAAAACCCCCTACCCATCCCCTTTCTGCTCCCCAGGGAGGGTGAGGCATTCCAAGGTGCATCTTCAAAGACTGTCATATCATTCAGAGCCTAGACCCCCCCCATGTGTCTATGCTGAGAGAATATCCCTCTAAATGGAGTGGACTCCCAAATTCCATTCATGTACTAGGGATAAATACTGATCCACTACCAGAGGCTTGACTAGACCTCCAAACTGACACCCTCATTCAGAGAGTCTGAAACAGTCCTATGCTGGTTTCCCAGCTGTCAGTCTGGTGTCCATGAACAACCCCTTGTTCAGGTCAGCTGTTTCTGTGGGTTTCTCCAGCCTGGTCTTGACCCCTTTGCCCATCACTCTTCCCTCTCTGCAACTGGATTCCAGAGTTCAGCTCAGTGTTTAGCTGTGGGTGTTTCCTTCTGCTTCCATCAGCTACTGGATGAAGGCTCTAGAATGGCATATAAGGTGTCATCAATCTCATTATTGGGAAAGGAATTTAAGGTAGCCTCTTGACTATTATTTAGATTGTTTGTTGGGGGCAACCTTGTAGATCTCTGGACATCCCCCTAGTGCCAGATTTCTCTTCAAATCTATAATGTCTCCCTCTATTATAGTATCTCTTTTCTTGCTCTCTATTTTTCCCCTGACTTGATCTTCTTCCTCTCATGTACTCCCCTCCCTTCCTCTTCTTCCCTTATCTTTCTTCTAACTCCCTCTCCTTTCCCCCCATGCTCCCAATTAGCTCAGGAGATCTTGTCTCTTTCCCCTTCTCTGGAGATCCAACATACATGGTGCCTAGACTCTTATATGAGAAAAAGAAAGCTCAACTCATCTGCTCGTTTCACAGGCCATTCTACTTCCCAAAGAATGAAAACTCAAGAGCATGATACCTAGTTAAAGGAGTAACCGTGAGGACATAGATGAGCCATGCCATCTGCAAGTGTGTGCTGTGCCGTGGAAACTGTTAACTTCTACACAGACAGACTTCACTTATGTTCCCATCATGAAATTAGTAATGCCTCTAATATTTGATAGAATTTTCACAATAACATATAACTAGAGACAGAATCTCCTCATCACCCTCATGCCAGCTGAATCAATGAGAAAACCTTTCATTATTTTCACAGTGGTATTATTGGCACTTGACTAGCATCACCACGATATGTGTATGAACAAATAACAGTCTGGGGAAAAGGTGATTATTAGTTCCCTATTAATTCTTTCACTTTTCATTCACCGTCATAATTCTAAGTGGCTATGTCTTTCAGCTCGTGCATGTCACACTCTAGAGAAGGCAGATAAAGGTGTGAGATAGCTAAACACGGAATTGTTAATAAGGGAGAGATAAACTATTGAGCATAAGCCACGATTGTTCAAAAGTATCCATCAGAGCACTCAGCTAATTTAACATTCAAAAGACTTTTAAACATTATTAAAGTCAACTAGCAGAAAATCAGATTTTCTTATTTCTTAAATGATTTACAAAAGCATCAACATGCTTTAAAGTTTATAATAAGTACATTTTCTATATCTAGAAATTTAATTATTGCCATGATAAATTATTCAATTACTTAATGTTTATGAAGAAGCAATTAATCAGATTCTTGAATCAAAATAACCTATTTCAAGAGTTGATATTTGCATTATAAATACCATTTAATAAGCTTCTTTTCCTTGGTATTTTACACAAAATTAGCTTTATAAAATTAATGGATGTGACTCTTTTGGTGCCAAACATAATTGGCACAATCTGTTTGTCTCTATATGTTGTCAAAAAAAATTAAAGCTGATTGTACAAAGAGCAATGCATGAAAGACACATTCCTTTCATAGGGACAAAATAAAACAATGTATGTAGCTACAATGAGTACAGCATTATTCCTTGGAGATAGTGTGTGCATATTATCTTAGAAATTTTTTCTAGGGAAAGCCAATCGAGTACGTTTAAATATATTATGCTAATTTATTTCTAAAAATTAAAGAGATGTTTACTCAGAAATTTGAAATTGTGATTAAGAACTAGTAACAGAGTGTTTGCTATAGTTCATAAATTATCTGACCTTACAAAATGCATTTCTTAGCAGATTGTAGAAAAGCTGGTAAAGATAAAAGACATGTTTTGAGGCTTAACCTTGATTGTCAAATTGATTGTTTTTGGTTCTAGTCCTCCCTAATCTCTGGCTCATGCAACCTCTGCTTCCTCTTCTGAGATGGTCCTTGAACCTCCAGAGTACAGGAAGAGGTTGTGATGCAAATCTATCATGTGTAATAGAGCATTCCACTACACTCTGCCTTGACCAGTTGTGAGTTTCTGTGCTAACCACCATCCACTTAGCAAAGAAACTTTTCTTTGATGAGTTCTGAAAGATGAACTCGTTATGTTCATAGAGATATGAATTTAGAGGTCAGTTTGAACACTACTTCTTTTTAACAGAATAATAACAGTAGGGTCGTTCCTCAGGATCTATAATATAATATAAACAGAACGTGTTCTCTTCCTGTGGAGTTTTCCTTAAAACAATCACAAAGCAGATAGTATTTAGATAGCATTTATACCACTGTTATACCCATGGGTATCTCTTACCCTGTTGGTCATTATTGTAGTTCACAGTGTCCACAGCTTGGTAAGTCTATGATGACATCTTTCCCTCAGTAGTGTACATAGAAATGTAATGTAGTGTGGAAACTATTCAACATGGAGGAAGCTTCTTGGAAATAAAAATATGGTAGTCTTAGAACGATTAAGCTACACATAGCATGCTTGGTATTCACTTCATACAACTTCAAAATTAGAACTGAAAGCATATGTTCCCAAAGGAAGCAGAGCACTTTCTGCACAAATATTACATTTTTATGATTTACTGATATATTAACATGGAAATGGTGATGTTAAACAATCCTTTTGATAGTTCTAAATGTGTAGAGGGAAACATGATTACATAAAAAGAAAATTAGTTATGTAGGTAACATTATTGTGGAATTTCCCACAGGATCTCTGTATCAAGATAGGTTTTTATTATATCCTAAAACAAGTTGCCTACACTCACTTTAGATATAAAGCAATATAGAACACACCCGTATCATCAGGCAGCTCACAATGTGAGCAAAGACATCTGTTAATGGTACCATGAATAGTTATGAACTGAGGTGCACAAATGGCTTTGCCAGCAAAGCATTGCCTCCTAATTTATTTTTATAGCAAATGGAAGTCTCATTTTTCATGGTTGGGTAGTTTGCATTCAAATGTACCAATAACTTCAAATGCAATCACTTCTACCCAGCATGTTTTATTGAAGAGCATAGGACAGAATTGCTAGCAGTCTGTTAATAAGGGACATCTTGTCCATCAGCAGTTTTTACCATCCATTATTTTCCTTTTTAAAAATAATTCTTTTGATACATATTTATTTTTAGCATTTTTTGAGAAGACTGATTTTTGTATGTATATCTAATGTAGTTCCAAACTGTATAAGTCTGAAATAAAATGCCTCAATTCTGAAACTGTCTAGTACATATACCACTCTGTTGTCATTGAAAATAAAATGGAAGAATCTTTTTTACATGAAACAAATATTTATTTGGAATGGACTGAATTATACTTACCTTTAACTTCAGTTCAAGTATTAAAACAATAACTTCTAATATTTAGAGATATTTGAAAATAGAACTTATCAGAAAGTCCTAAGGATGTGGCCCTAATACACTGAGATTAGTGTCTTAAGAAGAAACAGTGGCAATGCCATCAACCTTAATTTCTTCCATGTATACAGAAAGAGGCACACATAGACTTGTCTGTAGCCCATGGCGCAAGAGAATAGTCTCAGAATAAACCGTCCTTTGTTTGTAGATTGATGTTAATGGACACTTTGGTCTATTAATAGAAGTCTGAGTAATTTACTTCTGTCTTTCAAGTCTGTCTGTCTATCACACTTGTTATAGGAAATTAAACAGACTAACAAAATGAACTCACTTATGGTTAAAATCATATGAATATAGGTTTAATCCAACATAAAAAGCTCTTAAAATGGCAATTTAATACACAAAACAAAACCATGAAAACCACGACCACTTTATTGGCAAAAGTAGATGCTGAAAATATTTCAGTAGGTTACTGTTTCCAACACTTAAGAATCATTATTGAAGAGAGATGTGTGTCTTTATTTCTGACTCAGGAATAGGAAAATGAAATATTTCAATTCTAAGACTGTAACTCCTGACTTAATACTAAAGTGTTATCTTTTTTAACCAAATTAAAGACAAGTAAGTTTTCAGAACAAATTATTGAGTTTCTCTGTCTATTAAAGTATATTAATAATTATATAATTCTCTATATATTTGGATGCATTTAGACGTTACTTATTCTGTTTAAACATCATTAGAACTATAAGCCACAGTGGATTAATCACAAATAAAATCAGTGGGATTATCACACTGAAGGACTTACAGCTATGAGGCAGCAACGAAAGAGTCACGAAGTTTGCACACAGGCAACATCCTCACAGCTTAGATACACACAGGCTGAGTATAGCACAATGAGATGGCAGAACACAGCAACAACAGTGCTTATCTGAATATGCCATGTATTTACCACTTATTTGCTATTTATTGGTAATGTCATTGATTTTCATGCAATCATATATTTAACTTCTTACAAATATGGATGGCAAAAGTATTATTTTAACTCATGACTGGAGTCTTATTTTCACCCTTTTTGCAGATAACACATGTACAAAGAGAAATTTGATATCCAAAATGAGATAGCTGGAAAGACAGATGACTTCAAGGTTTTACCACAAATGCATGGTCACTAAATACTGAAAAACAAGTATGATGGTTTTAGAATTTGATTATGAACAATGTTTTTTTTCTTTTATATGATATGGTTCTCATTCTTTTACCTCAAGTTGTTTACACAAAGACAACAGATACTAAGAATTTTGAAAACCTTTGTTTGTCCAGTGTAGAGAAAATCAACACTAAACATGAAATAATTTATCCCTTAGTTACTTTACATTGAAATATACTCCCAGGCCAAGTGAGATGACACATGCCTTTAATATCAGTACTTAGGAGACAAAGGAAGCCAGATTTCTATGAGTTTGAGGCTAGCCTGGTCTACAAAGTGAGTTCCAAGACAGCCAGAGCTACATAGTGAGACCCTGTCTCAATAATCGCCACTCCCAGTAAGAAAAGAAAAGAAAAGAGAAGAAATAAACTCCCAAGAGTTTTTAAGTAAGATGTGGAGTCAGAAAGGACTCTAGCTGACTTAACACTGAAACTTTAAGAACTACATTTTTACTAAGGATAAATTCTTTAAAATAAACATTTTATGAACTACAGCCCTATAAGTTCAAATGGAAACATGTCTTTGTCCCTAAAGTAACCCCTCTACCATTAAGAAGTTACTCCAGTTATTCCTTCCATATCCATTAATGACTTGCGTATTTTATAGAAATGTGCTTGCTTCTTTGTGACATTTCCCACAAATGGACTGCATAGTAGTTGATATTTTGTGTTCAACTTGTTTCATATATCACAATTTTCTTTTTAATATTCATTTATATCTAATTGGTATCATTCAATTTCTGTTTTAAAAAATTAATTAGTACTCTCATTCTGTGCATACATCACATGCTATTCATGTATTTCCGGACATAAATGTTGGTTGCTCCTAGTGTCTACTGATTCAACAAGTACATGAACTTATGTACCTGTTCTTGCTTAACTTGTTCGTGGGGAGCTAGAGACAAACAATCCATCACATAGAGGGTACCAAAGACAGATAAACACAATTAACACCTAAGTTCAATTTGGTGAACCATTGAGTTTATTGGTATAATTACAGAGCATGGATGAGAGGTTCCTTACCAGACCTTGGACTACCTCAAAGTTTTATCACCCCAATGTATCACCCAAACATGAATGATTGTCTCATAAAAACTTCACCATGGAGTCTGCTTTCAGTTAATTTTTCATTTCCTATATTCCCTAGTGTCATATATTTTCAAAAGTTTTGAGAGGAGAGTATTACAAATGGGTGGTTTAACATAAGCTACGTTGCTGGCACAAACCAATGTGTACTTTTATTTATTACAATATTTTACTAATTTTTGAGGATTTTATACAATGTATTTTAATTGTATTCACCTCTTTCCCCTCAATGTTGTGTCTTCTTTTAAATATTTTTACATTTTTTGCATGTACTTTGATCATCTTCCTTCTTTTCTTCCAATTTAGTCAAGATCCTTCCCACCTCCTTCTGACATAATGGAATTATTGGCTCTTTGGTTATGCTTTCAGTTTTGTTCATGGCTATCCTTAACTTTTTGAAAGAAATTTTTAGGGTTGTTTATGATCTGCACTTGGATGATCTAAGACTAAGTTAAATTTAGTCATATTTCTTCAACTGTTAAGTGTATTTAACATGGCTAGCTAAAATCTTTATTCAGTCCAATACTTGTATTTACTTATGAAAATAAATTATCATTAAAATATCTCTTACAAGCTAAGTGACTAGAACATTTTTTATACTCCACAGCCAAGTTAATCTAGTACACCCTATGGGCACTTATCAAATTGCCACTTGCTGTTTATTCTCTCTATTTAACCTGCCTTTAAAAGAATAATGTAACAATTAGCCTTACCTGCCTTGAGTTTCCTATGTAATCAACTTTTACCACCTAAGATGATGCATATATATCATGGTAAGAAATGCTTAAAACAAAAATAGATTGAATTAGCATTATACAATAAACGCCCCTCATAGATGCTGAAGACAACATGCAGTGTGGCTTTGAATGAAGACCTGCTCTTCTCATTGCATACCCAGAGGCCTCCTCCATACTGGAGTAGTAGGTCCTGTGATTACTGAGCTGCATAACCAAAAGGAGGGAGCATGTAGCACACTAGATGCCCTGGAGCTTCCTGCCATTTTAAGGGCCCATTTTCACAATTTAGATGGCGTTGGTAGATGATAGACTATTGACCTTTTTATGAGTTCTGAAACACAGATTGTCAGCTGGACTAAAGTTTCTGTAAATAGAAAGGACCTTGGAGCCACCTGTATCCCCAGTGATGCTAATATCACTGATTCTTGAGAGATTATAAATACAAGTTTTGACTAGAAAACATTCACTCCCTTATGTTGGCCAAATTAAATTAGTGATAATAATATAAAGATATTGGTTATATCTCTGTCTGTATACCAAAGTTTTAATGATTATGCGACTGAGATGTTTCCATTTACAAAACTGTCCTTGTTGGTAACATTTTTCTTTAGAAAATATCACCAGTTCCCATGCTTAGCATGTTAAAACAATTGATTTCCATAATTTGTCACTTCAAGACTTATGCCACACGCTTTTAACCTTATAGACCGAGAGGTTAGCATCTCAAGTAGCTGAAAGCCCTGAGAAGAGAAGCCATGGACTTATTTTAGATGAATGAACTCATCAGCAGTCACATGAGGCTGGATTTAACTACAGTCCACGGGAGCCACATTGCTCCTTGCATCAGGAAAAATGAAGTTGTCATCAGAAGGTTTTTTTGGTTCGTTTGTTTGCTTTAATTTGTTTGTTCTCTCTCTCTCTTTTTTTTTTGTTAGCTGTCCTTCCACTCATTTCATATGGGCTTCACTATATCAAAAGAGATGACAGAAGAGATACAGACAGTATGGGTTATTTTAAGTAGTTACACGACACATTATCTCTCTAAGCAGGACTTTTCTATGGATGGGTGGTGATTTTGATGGAAATGGGTTCTATGTAGACAAACCTACTGTCCCAGATTTCCAGGTACTGGGATAGCAAACATGAATGATATACATGTTGTGCCCAAATTCTGAATCCCAAAATCACCAAGAGGCCCATTTCGATGCAAAAGCAAAGAGTCTTTTATTGTAGATGTTTAATGAGCTAACCCCATTAGCTCGGGCCCTTCACCCCACCACCATGCCAAATGGCTGGAGAAAGACCCTAAGCAACCTTGAGGCAGGGATCTTAAAGGGCAGTGTAAGGGGAGTGTCTAGGGGTATGAAACAGTCTCAGGATTGGTGTGCTTCCAGGTTTGGGTGGCCTGTCCTGTGTTGATTGGTCAACTGGTTGTTATGCCCCATAGGCCCTCCCAGGGCTGTTGCTATGTTCTGCACGACACTGTTGTGTACATGTCCATAAAGCATACCCAGAGCCATAAAACACAGCCCTGCCAGCTAACTTCTGATTGGTTCCTTGCCACGAGGAAGGCATCTGACCTTAGTGACCAGGACAGGAGCAGCAAGGTCATGCAAGCACATGTTAGCCTGTAATGGCTACTAAAATGGGGAACTAGTCACTACACACACAGTTCAGAACAGCAGAGGTGCAGGAAGAAAAAAGGCACCATGGGTAGCATTTGGCGGAGTTGGGGGGAATGATGTCATGTGTGAACATGCTTTTTATGAAGTATTAAGTGGGTGCTGGACAGCCAGCTTCAGTCCACACAAGAAAAATAGAAGGACCATAGATTTATTATTAATTTGTTACTATTATTTGTAGCCGTAAGGCTTTCTGTTGTCTGGTCCCTCAGCCACTTATAAAATAATCTTGCAGAGACTTAATATTAACTGTAATTGTTTGGCTGATGGCTCAAGCTTATTACTGGCTCTTACATTTAAATTAACCCATTTCTAATCATCTGGATATCATCAAGTGCCCTGTGGCTTAAAGGTCAGGTCGTGCTCTGGTATGTTGTTTCTTGTGTAGCTGGCTGGTGTCTCTCTGAAAGTCACCTTCTTTCTCCCTGTATTTATTTTGGCTTTCCTGCCCAGCTGTATTTTGCCCTTCCATAGCTCAAATCAGCTTTATTCTTCAACCAATAAAAGCAACACATATTCACAGCATACAGAAGGATATCCCTTATCAAATATTATTATTATTACTAATTATTCTAAAATAGTCACAGCACCGAATTTGAATACCTATTTAAGTTTTGCACAACCTTTCTTGCCACTTACCTGGTAGATATTTAAACCATCAGTCTTCTACCCCCAGCAGGCAGCATATACAGAGAGAATATGACAGTGGCAAAGCCTGTGAGCGTGATAAATAAATGAGGATGGCTGCTCTAAGTAAACCTCACCTGCCTTACCTGCCTCACCTGCCTCACCTGCTGCTGTATTACACTGGAGTCTGATAAAAACACGCTCCATTTAATTCTTGGGGAAACAAAGCTGAAAGAAAAGAGCAGTGCTTTAGAAACACATACAGATTCAAAGATCAAATCAATCAATAGATGCTACTCATTTTTCTGTTTCTGGTGTCTTAATGTTTTTTTTTTTCATTTCTCAATCTTCAGGCTTCCTGGCACCATCAGCAACAACACAGGCATCACCTAAGGCATACATGCTTCTGGTTCTGCAGCAGTATTCAGCACTGATATTAATGATACTATGGTTTCTTCTTTGGGTACTTTCCATAGGACATTGGGTAAAACATAATATAGTTATTTCTTGCCTTTTTTTTTTTTGGTTTTTATGAGACAGGGTTTTTCTGTATTGTTTCAGAGGCTATCGGTCCAGCCCAGCCTCGAACTCACAGAGATCCGCCTGCCTCTGCCTCCCAAGTGCTGGGATTATATTTCTTGCCTTTTTATCCCTTGATTTTCAGACACAGTTGCTGATACATGCTACTTTCTCTCCCGCACCATCTTTATAGGTAGAAACATGCATTTCAAATACAATATAATGTACAGTAATAAAAGTCATTAAAATTCCAATAAATTAGTAGCATAAATCTGACCAAGTAATTTCGTCTACAAATCTACATGTGATAACTTTAATTACCATCAAGAAATTTTAAGTAAATGTATTTATGCACTAGCAGATGAATTTGCAATGCTAAACTAAATGATAAGAATTAGAAAATGTCAAAAATGCTGTACTGTTAAACTGAAGTTATTTTTGTTCTCTTACTTTTTATTTGATAATGCCCCAAAACATCTGTTTTTTGCCCAAATAAATTTAAAGGTGTCTGCTATTTTTCTCTCTAAGAAAATATATTAACTATTTAGATGGGAAAGGGAGGAGAGGTGGGAGAGGTAGCTGGGATTGACATGTGAAGCAAGCATGTTTCTAATTTAAATTAAAAATATGTTGAAAAGAAGAAAATACATAAGTAGAAACCTCTCTCTCTCTCTCTCTCTCTCTCTCTCACACACACACACACACACAGGTTGCCATGTTGTTATTGTGCTCTAAACATGGCTCCTTTTGTCCTTTGTGCCTCATCTCACATCTGCTCAGCCCCTACACCTGGAAATAGCATTTGTCCCAGTGTTAGCTCTTGAAATGTCAGTGTCTCACATTCTCTGTGTGGTCACATAGACACCATCTGGTCCAAGAACAAAGTGCTTATTGCTTAGTGTTTTCTGAACGCAGACTCAGTTCTATCATAAAATTGTAAGATTTATTGAGAGACTTGTGGCTTTGATAAAGTTACATCATAGTGATAGTCTCCAAAATGCCAAAATATGTTGAGATTCAATAGTAAATAAACATTTTAAGAATTATATTTGATATATTGTTTTATTGATACTGCTTATGGACTATTGATGGTAGAAAACTCCTATCAAAGGAGCAGCCATAATTTTTTGAGAAACTGTTAATCCTTTGGCAATCATAGCTTGCTAAGAAAATGAATACAACTAGGATCTAACATAACCATGACCTTACCTGTCTTTTGTTATATGCACATATAAATGGTCATTCAATGCAATATAGAAGGTTTATATCAAAGGTTAAGGAGGCTGCACAAGTAGAAAGATGGGGGAAACTTGATCTCCACATCTACAGCACCCTTAAGGAGGAAGTAAAGTAACTATAAATAATGGCTATGTACTATAAACAGCAAGCTGGACAAAGGAATCTTAATATCATATTTGAGGTTGATCTTTGTTATTAGGTTAAATTTGATTTTTATTAATTCACTTTTTAAGTTTGCATTTTTTATTTTAGAAACACTCTTATTTACATAAACATCCTCCCATTACCTTGTCCTCCTGTCCTCCAAGGCTTCTCACTGACCCCTAAACCCATCCCCCATCCATTCCCCAGGAATAGTGAGACACTCCACAGGGCATCTTCAAAGTTCATCACATCATTTGGGGGAGGACCCAGGCTCTCCTTTCCCATCTGGGCTGCAATAGTATCCCTCCATAGGGAATGGGCTCCAAAGTCCATTTGTAACCAAGAAATTAACACTGGCTCCACTGTTAAAGAGTTTCCATTGATTGCCTTGACCTCCTAGCTGGCACTCACATTCAAAGAGCCTGGTTCGATCCAACGCTGGTTCCCGAGCTTTACAACTAGGGTCTGTGTGCTATCTTTAGGTAAGGCCAACTATTTCTTCAGGTATCTCCAGTTCCATCTTGGTCCATTTGCTCATTTCTTCTCCCTCTCCAAAACTAGATTCTGGGAGTATGACTCAGTGTTTAGCTGTGGGTGCCTGCTTCTGCTTCTATCAGCTACTGAGTCAAGGCTCTAGGAATGTTAACCAAAGTAGTCATCAATTTCATCACAGGGGAAGGGCATCAAAGTCAGCCTCTCCACCACTGCCTAGATTCTTAGTTGGAGTTATCCCCGTGGATCCCCTACCATTTCTTCTGTTCCAGACCTCTCTCCAAATCTGTATTGGCTCCCTTTGTCAAGGCATCTCCTTTCTTGCCCTCCTCTATTCCTCCCCTGACTCAGTCCTCCTGTTTTCCTTCCCCCATTCTCCTCTCCCCTTTCCCTCTCCCTCCACTCTCCCCACATATTCCCAATTTGCTCAGGGATTCTTGTCCCCCTCTCCTTCTTCTAGGGAACATGCATTCTTCTCTTGGGGTCCTCCTTGTTTCCTAGCTCCTCTGGCTTTATGAATTGTAGGCTGGTAATCCTTTGCTCTGTTTCTAAAAACCATATATGAGTGAGTAGATACCATGTTTGTCTTTTTGTTAAGGGGTTACCTCACTCAGAATGGTTTCTTCTAGTTGCATTTGCCTGCGAATTTCAAGATTCCATTGTTTTCCCCCAGTTGAGTAGTACTCCATTGTATAAATGTACCACATTTTCTCTATGCATTCTTCAGTTGAGGGGCATCTAGGTTGCTTCCAGGTTCTGACTATTACAAACACTGCTCCTTTGAACATAGTTGCCTGAAAGGAGCTTGGTACTGGCACAAAAATAGACAGGTAGACCAATAGAATTGAATTGAAAACCCTGAAATTAACCCACAAACCTACGAACAACTGATTTTTGACCAAGAAGCTAAAGTTATACACTGGAAGAAAAAAGCATCTTCAAAAATGGTGCTGGCATAACTGATGCAGATAGATCCATATCTATTGCCATGCACAAAACTTAAATCCAAATGGATTGAAGACCTCAACATGAATCAAGCCACATAGAGCCTCTTAGAAGAGAGAGTGGGAGGTACCCTTGAACAAATTGGTACAGGAGAATGCTTCCTGAACATAACGCCAGTAGCACAAACATTGAGATGGACAATCAATAACTGGGACCTCCTGAAACTGAGAAGCTTCTGTAAGGCAAAGGACACAGTCAACAAGACAAAATGGCAGCCCACAGAATGGGAAAAGATATTCACTAACCCCCCATTTGACAGAGGGCTGATTTCTAATATATACAAAGAACTCAAGAAGCTAGCCACCAAAACACCAAACAATCCAATTAAAAAGTGAAGTGCAAAACTAAATAGAGAATTCTCAATAGAAGAATCTAAAATGGCTGAAAGACACTTAAGTGCCCAGCCTCTTTAGCCATCAGGGAAATGCAACTCAAAACAACTCTGAGATCCCATCTTATAACAGTCAGAATGGCTGAAATAAAAAACACTAAATGACAGTCTATGCTGGAGAGGATGTGGAGAAAGAGGGACACTCCTCCATTGCTGGTAGGAGTGCAAACTTGTATAGCACTTTGGAAGTCAGTAAGGTAAATTTCAGGAAAATGGGAGTGAATCTACCTCAAGATCCAGCAATTCCTCTCCTGGGCATATAACTAAAGAATTTGCATTCATACAACAAGGACATATGTTCAACTACATTCATATCTTAATATCTTTGCACAAATAATGTAAAAATTTGAAGAGATAAAGATGTTGAAACTAATTCACATTAACCAATGTATACATATATTGAAACCTCATATGATATTCCATTATTTAATAAGTATGTTGTATTATAAACTAGCTAAAATACATTTAATGCACAGGGAGAAGGCTTTTAGGACAGATATAGCTCAGGGACTCTGGGTCCTGTCTCTAAAGTGCATGGCTTCTTCAGCAATAAGGAAAAAGCAGAGAAAACTGCAGTAGCTTATAAAGTCTGTGAGTGTATTGAACAACCTAGACCATCAACTCAAAACTAGGTACTCTCAAATCTTGTATTGAGGGTTTTTGTCAAATAGGCTATCTTTGGGGGTGCATTGTCAACACAAATGGAAAAATTTCATTTATACTATTTATATGTATGTATACCTAGATTTACCTGTGTTATAGGTATTTTTAGATAGATAGATAATAATATGATTCCTTATGACTTTCTCAATAATGCTCATTGTCACTTTACCCTCCTTCTTTGGTATTTAAATCTTCCACTATTTTTCATTTCCCCTTTCAGATAACTTGTACCAGAAAGCATCATGCAAGCTTCCAAACGAAGGAAGCAACTAATATGTTTATGATGTGTATGAGCCACAACCATTACCAGCATGACATGATAAAGAGTCAGTAATAACACTCATACATGGTGATAACCAACAAGTCTTTAATTAGACCTATGGCTCAGTCAACAAATATAAAATCATGCTTGGTACTAGAAACTTAGCCAGCTACCAGGCCTGGGCAAAGTTATGGATCTTGAACCATCCGGGTGCACTTTACTAAGTGCTAAGACCTAACAATGTTCTGAGTGTTTATCATTATGCTCATAGGTAAGTGTAGTTATAAGATGGAGACCATTACAGAAAACTACAGCTGATCAAACTGTAGAGTTCTGTTTAATGTGCAGGGATCACTGAAGAAGAATGGGTGGAAAGATTTTAAAAGTCTAAAAGGAACAAAAAATTTTCTGTGGTATTGAGTCTCCTAGAAATGTCATTACCATCAATTTTTGCCAACATGGCTGCCTAAACATGAGCTGAACAAGGAAGACATCAATACAGCTTTTCTGTCATTCATGGGAGATAAACTCTTTTAACAAACATCTTCATCCCTTAGCTCCTATAATCTTTTTTTTTAATTTTATTTTCCAGTTTAAATTTAGATAAGAATCAAGGTTGCTTCACAAGTCAGTTCCAGGTCCCTCTCCCATTCCCTCCCTTCCTCCCATGCTCCCCCCCCCCGTTATCCCCTCATTTCTCCAGGGAGGGTGAAGCCCTCCATGGGGGTGTCCATAATGTGTCATTTCATATAGGGCAGGGCCTAGACCCTTTCCCAAGAGTTCAGGGTGAGAGTGCACCTCACATTGTTCTATTGGAGTCCAAAGTCCGTGTGTATACTTGGGATGGGTACTGATCTGCTGCCCAAGGCTCAATAGATTCCCTAGGCCTCTTCACTGACACCCAGATTCAGGGGGTCTTGATCAGTCCCATGCTGGCTTCCCAGGCTAATGCCTGGGATTCAAGAGTTAACCTTTGTCTGGTCAGCTGTTTCTGGGGTTAAACCAGCCCAGTCTTAATCCCTTTGATCATCAGTCCTCCCTCTCTGTTACTGGCTTTCTTGAGTTCAGCTCAGTACTTAACCAAGGGAGTCTGCCTCTTCCTCGATCAGCCACTAAATAAAGTTTCTGTTTCCCAGACTCTCTGGCCATAGGATTGTAGGCTGGCACTCCCCAGATCTATGTCTAAAATCCATATATGAGAGAGTACATGCCATGTTTCTCTTTTTGTGACTGGGTTACCTCACTCAGGATGGTTTCTTCTAGTGTCATCCATTTGCCTGCGAATCTCATGATTCCATTATTTTTTTCTGCTGAATAGTACTCCATTGTGTAGATGTACCACATTTTCTCTATCCACTCTTCAGGTGAGGGACATCTAGGTTGCTTCCACGTTCTGGCAATTACAAATAAAGCTGCTATGAACATAGTGGAACAGACATCTTTGTTGTATGAATGGGCATCTTTTGGATATATGCCTAAGAGTGGAGTTGCTGGGTCTTGTGGTAGGTTTATTCCCATTTTTCTGAGGAATCTCCACACTGATTTCCAAAGTGGCTGAACCAGTTGGCACTCCCACCAGCAATGGAGGAGTGTCCCCCTTTCACCACATCCTCTCCAGCATAAATTGTCATTGGTGTTTTTGATTTTAGCCATTCTGACAGGGGTGAGATGGTATCTGAGAGTTGTTTTGATTTGCATTTCCCGGATGGCTAAGGATGTTTTTTTCCGTAAGGGATGAGAACTACAACTACGTATTGCTTAAAACTACAATATTGAAAGTTTCAATCTATAGATTTTAGAGGAGATAGAAACATCAAACTCACATAAAATATTGAATAATCATGAAATTAGCAACTAAGATTTTATTGTTTTGTTGGTCCAGACAAATGAGCCATGAAGTACTAGAGAAATGTGCCTTCACAGACACTCTCTACATAGAGAACATCTGTTATTCTCTAACACAGGATAAAGTCCTTTGTATATGATCTTTGCAGTGCCAAAGTAACCCATGGCCACACTATTATATATTTTATATATTCTAGTGGTACACTGTGTATTTGAAGGTACACTAATATAATCATTGTTATTATCTGGGTACTACAAATTCTGTTAGCACAAATTGTACTTTAAGATTCATTGGATTCATTGGTATTTTTCCCAACTGTAAGCGATGGTTTGGGTCTTTTTTTTAATAGGAAGAAACAACAGCAGAAAACATAACATAGTCATGAAAATCCAAATGTACATTTGTAGTATGGGATGTGTGTGTGTGTGTGTGTGTGTGTGTAAAGAGAGAGAGAGAGAGAGAGAGAGAGAGAGAGAGAGAGAAGAGAATGTATACAAAAACCAGAAATCCATAAGCTAATTTGGGGTACACAAAGAAAGTCTGGTCCACAAGACATAATCTATCAATACATTTTTAAAAGGACCAGAGATCTCTCATTCCATTGGTAGGACACATTAATAATGTCTTTAAGACAATATTTTATGGGAAAAAGAAAATTCTATAATGTAAGATGCTTAAGTTGGGATAGAGCCTGATCTACCGGGAAAACAGACAATTTAAGGCTCTATAGAGCCTCTCTAGCTCTATAGAAACAATCTCAAGATAATAACTTATTTTCAATCACTTCAGTAGTGTGAAAATACCTCCTAAGGATGCCATCCCAAGAATCATCAACTTAATTTTCCCTTCCATGTGATTCCAGTGTGGCAACCACCATGCCAGCATCCTATATACAGGAGTAACAATGCATAGACAAATGAAAACTTCCTAATTCAGCTCTTTAAAGTAATAATACAGATATTTTGGTTAAACAGGAAAAAATCCCCTCAGATTGCATTGGGAACATTTGTGTCACAATTCATATTTAACTCACTATTAATCAAGGATATTGTACCCATGAAGAACTATATTTATATCTGTCCACAATTCGTCCATAAGGATCAGAAAAGAGAGCCTTTCAGCTGCTGGATAGGAATGAATATATCTGGGGCTCCATTGACTCAGAAGAGGGACAGTGAAGTGAAAACAGTGCACTCCCTATCTCTGATGCAGAGTAACTTTAGGACTGCTGCTGCAACAAACACTATACGATCTAGCTCCTAATTGCCCTCACAATGGGAAAGAATTTCAACAAAATTGTCAAAAATAGCTATGGACAACACTAAGGAAACATGTTATAGATTATTTCAAGTAGAATTTCTCTCAAGATTTTTACCCATTTTGATTCTAAAGGAAAGCTAAATATTCTTCTAATTTGGACTATGAAAAATAGCACCTCACCTACATAGCATTTGTCAAACATGTTCAGTGAATGTGTGTTGGAGGAAATAGTTGCAAATATATCCTGTTAGGGTGTACTGTCTGCAGCTAATACCGACATAAAACCACAATTAGTGTCATGGTTTGAAAGAAAATGGCCCCCAAAGGGAGTGGCACAATGGCTTTGTTGGAGTAGGTGTGGTTTTTTTGGAGGAAGTGTGTCACTGTGTAGGCAGGCTTTGAAGCTCTCATATATGCTCATGACATGGCTACTTCCTGTTGCCTGCATATTAACATGTAGTAGATTCCTCTCCAGCACTGTGTCTGCCTGGTTGCTGCCATGTTCTGCCATGATGATAATGAACTGAACCTCCGCACTTAAACCAGCCACTACAATTAAGCATTTTTTGTTTTTTTTAATTGTGTATATATTTTATTTAAATTAGAAACCAGCTTGTTTTGCATGTCAATCCCAGTTCCTTCTCCCTCCCCTCCTTCCCTGTCCCCTGCTGATTCCCTATCCTATCCCCTTTCTGCTCCCCAGGGAGGGTGAGGAATTCCATGGGGCATCTTCAAAGACTGTCATATCATTTAGAGCAGGGCCTAGACCCTCTGCCTGTGTGTCTAGGCTGAAAGAGTATCCCTCTATGTGGAGTAGGCTCCCAAAGTCCTTTTATGTACTAGGGATAAATACTTAAATCCACTACCAGAGGTCCCATAGATTAACCAGATCTCTAATCTGACATCCACCTTCAGGGGGTCTGAGACAGTTCCATGATGGTTTCTCAGCAGTCAGTCTGGCGTTCATGAGCTCACCCTTGTTCAGGTCAGCTGTTTCTGTGTGTTTCTCTAGCCTAGTCTTGACCCTTTGCTCATCACTCCTCCCTCTCTGCAACTGGATCCCAGAGTTCAGTTCAGTGTTTAGCTGTGGGTGTCTGCTTCTGCTTCCATCAGCTACTCGATGAAGGCTCTAAGATGGCATAATTTTTTTAAGAGTTTCTTGTTACCTAGTCGCTTTGGGTCTATGGATTGTAGCATAATTATCCTTTATTTTACAGCTAAGAGTATGTGTCATATTTGTGTTTCTCAGTCTGGGTCACCTCTCTAAGAATACTTTTTTCTAGGTCTATCCATTTGCCTTCAAATTTCCTGGTGTCCTTGTTTTTAACAGCTGAGGGATACTCCATTGTGTAAATGTACCACATTTTTTTTTTGAAAAATCATTCATTGGTTGAGGGACATCTAGTTTGTTTCAGGTTCTGGCTATTACAAATAAAGCCATCATGAACATAATTGAGCATGTGTCTTTGTGGTATGATTAAGTATCCTTTGCATATATGCCTGAGAGCAGTATAGCTGGGTCTTATAGTAGGTTGATTCTCAGTTTTCTGAGAAACTGCCTTACTGATTTCCAAAGTGGCTGTACAAGTTTGCACTATCACCAGCAATGGCAGTGTGTTCCCCGTGTTCCACATCACCTCCAGCATGAACTGTAACTTGTGATTTTGATCTTAGCCATTCTGACAGGTGTAAGATGGAATCTCAGGATACCAGGATCTCCCTGGGAAGAGGAATTAGAAGAGATTTTGTGAGTAGACTGGAGCTGATGGAGATGTGAACAAGAGCAATCAGGTTGGGGGGATAGATAGGAAGAGAGTACTGAGAGGGACTACTGGAAAGGGGACATTTCAGGGTCAGGTAAAAAACCTGGAAAAAGGAATCTCTTAGGAACCTACAAGGATGACCCCACCTAAGACTCCTGGCAATAGTGGATACATAGACTAAACTGGACATCTCCTGTGACCACACTGGTGCCTAGCCCAATTATCATCAGAAAGGCTTCTGATGGAAAGAGACCCGCGAACAAACATTAGGCAGAATTTGGGGAATCCTACAAAAGAACGAGAGAAAGGATTGTAGGAGCCAGAGGTTTCAAGGACACCACAAGAAAACTCACAGTATCAACCAACCTGGGATCATGAGGGCTCACCGAGACTGAATCAACAACTGGAGATCCTGTATGAGACTGACCTAGACTTTTTGCATATATGTTACAGTTGGGGCGTGGGAACAGAAAGGTTTGGGGGAGGGGAGGAAGAGAGTAGGGAAGGGAAATTGCAACTAAGATGTAAAACAAATAAATTTATATTAAAAATAAAAACAAAACATATGTATAAAGAGTTTCCATGCACTCTGACCTTCTGTCAAGCTTTAGTTGTTAGAACATAAACAAAATATCACCCCAAGTTTTTGTAATATTTTCTTGAAGAATGTGGCAGACTTTTGCCCTTGTCCAAAAAGATTGCCTAAGGCTATATTGAAGAGTTGTGGTTTAATTCCCTTGGCAGAAGAGATTGCAAAAAGGCCTATTATAGACTCTTGTGTGGCTACTACCATTATCTATAATGAAGGTATATAACAGAAAAAAGCAAGTTGACCATGGAAAAAATATTTGAGGAGAAAAGGAGCACCAGAAAGTGGAATGTAGATAAATCCTGTATTTAGGAATAAAGGGAGTGGTGACCTCAGGGCAAGCTCCTACCCAGCTAAATTTCCAACTTGTAAAGCTGTGAAAGGGAAAACTGGATTGCCTTGGAGACCCAAAGATGTTGGAAATGCCAGAGTATGGGATACCTGCTGAAGAAAGCTGCTAGTAGAGAGTGGAACCAGTCCAAGAGAAAGAAGTGTATTGCAGTAAAAAAAGTTAAAAGGAGTTGGAGATTTAAGTAGGATTTTGACATCACACATGGAGATGGAGAGTTTGGAGTTGGTCAAGCTGTTTTTTTTAATCTTTCTTTGGTTTTTAGTATTTCTTCATTATGATCTCTTCCCTGCTTATTGGAATGATAATATGTATCCTGTGCTATTATATTTTGGAAGTATGTCATCTGCTTTTTGATTTTTAATTTTGCAGAGGATTACAATTAAGAGATGGACTGAACATAAGAGGCTTTGAACTATACACTTTAAATTAATTTGAGACTGTATAGACTATGAGAACTTTTGAAGTTGGACTGAATACATTTTTGTATTACGATATGGCTACAAGCCTTTGGTGGCCAGGGAGTAGAAAGCAGTTGTTTGAAAGAAAATGGCTCCCAAAGGGTGTGGCACTAATGGGAGGTGTGGTCTTGTTGGAATAGGTGTGGCCTGTTGGTAGAAGTGTGTCACTGTGGAGGTGGACTTTGAGGTCGCATATATGCTCTGTCCCCAGGGGGACAGAACATTTCCTTTTACTCTCAGCTCCAGCACAATGTCTGCCTACATGCTGCCATGTCCCACCATGATGATAATGGACTGAGCCTCTGAATTTTAAATTGCCACTTCAGTTAAATGTTTTCCTTTATTAAAGTTGACATGCTGCCAGGTAGTGGTTGTGCATGCCTTTAATCCTTCTACTCGGAAGCAGAGACTGGTAGATCTCTGTGAGTTCAAGGCCAGCCTGGTCTACAGAGTGGGTTCCAGGCCAGGCTCCAAAGCTACACAAACAACAAGCAAAAAAAAAAAAAAAAAAGCAAAAAGCAATTGCCATGGTCATGGTATCTCTTCACAGCAATAGAAACCCTAACTAAAACAACTAGATTGATTCATGGATGCCCTTGATACTTCATTCTCATAGTAGTATCATATAACTTTTAGATGAGATTTGAATATCTTGTACTTAGATCAGATATGTAAAACTTCAACAAAATGTGTTTTTAAATTTCCTTGGACTTAATTCTGCTATAAGCACAGTCATGTAGAAACAAGCCAAAGATAAGAAAAATGTGAGTAAAAATAAATTTTCAATATTTATCTAAATCTGTATCTATATTAATAATTTTATCTTGCCTCTTGCAAAAATATACTGCAAAGTTTTTAATTTAAAATTTTCCATTTTGTATATGACAGTACTTTCTGTATTTAGAAAGACATTTTAAGTTTTGGAATAGTTGTTACATATTTAAATCAAAGAACTTTAAATATGATCACTAAACACTATTAATTCTACCTTAATCCTATATACTATTATTTTCATCTTTTTGATAATTTTACTTTAAATTACAGCATTTCATCCTACACTAGTATTAGAAAAACAGATATGTAATATCACATTTGCAAACAAATAATATATACAAATGAGTTGATATTGGTGAATTATAACATTATAACCCACTTGTTTTATTTATTAATAAACCCCAAAATATCATGTTCTCATTGTCATTAACTTTGCTTTAATCTTTACTATTACAAAATATATTTTATCTTGGGTTTATTTAGACAAATATCTGGTTCATTGGGACAAAATAAACATTACCTCTCTCTGCATGTATCTGTGTGTGTGTGTGTGTGTGTGTGTGTGTGTGTGTGTGTGTGTGTGTGTTATTGTGACTACGAGATACCCAACTTTAAAAACTGAAGAACTTCTGGATTCTCAGCCTCTCAGTCCTGAATCAGCTACTTTGAGTACACTCCTTGAATGAATTATGTGAATATTTTCATCCTATATGTTTTAGCAATGTTGTAATTTCCATTTCTAGAGCTAGTTTGAGACTTGCAATTCCAAGCTACAATTATACCTCCAATGGGGTAATGTGCTTCCAGTCCCTGAAGTCCCTTCTCAGGACAGCCTCTTCCAACTGCTGACAAAATCTCCACCTCGCAGTTGTTCACTTTCTCTGAGTTACTCAGAAAAGTGTTATAGCATTTCATTAAAAAGTACTTTTATCTATTTCTGTTTCTTGTGGGTACTGGGCAATGTTTTGTAATGCTTCCCCTGATTTTCTGGATTTTGTGCTGTTTCTCTGAAGCCCTCTGTCCTTTTGCAACAGGACTGCTTGCTGACTTCCACTGTAAAGGTCTTCATTTTCCTTTTCCTCAAAGCTGCTAAATTTACAGCCTAATTACATTGCTTTTTGTCTCTTAAATGCTAATAAAATCTTCCTGGGGATTCTTTTTGTCTGTTACTAAATTCTTTTACTAACAAGAGGAAGAATGCTAAAAGGGAAACTTAGTTTTTGTGATATCAATAAATGTGTGGCTTAAAGAAAAAACGAATTTCATTAACACTGCAAACTATTTCAACATACTATGATTATTTTGTATGCATGTATAATCAATAACTCAGCATGCATAGATAAAGGAATATGGGCAGACTTAAGGAGTCAATCTATTCATGTATTTATTTTTCTAGTTATCTAAATTTTGGTGTATTTTTCTTGTTCTCAATTAAATTCTTGATAAGTAATAGTATTTTAAGACAGAAGAAAGAATGACCTGACATTAGAAACTGATGTGGTGCTCAAACATGGGATAGATGTACTCCAGCAGGAAATAAAGAGTTTTTTTTATTTTGTATTTTTTTGATTTGTTTTTTTTGAAGACCATCACAGTTTGAAGCGTGGCAAAAAGAGCTGTCATCAGAATCACTATGAAAACATCAAACACTCACTTTCAGATTTCTCAGCCAACATGAGTGTCTGCTGCTTCTTGTTAATTACAGCATTCTACAGGTCCTCTTCTGCTCTCCCTACAAATAAGATTAGGAGACACAGAGTTATCCCTGCCTTTTTATTATAAGGCACAGCATAGCAGCATACCTTGATATATCCACATAAAATTCATACAGTAACAAGACCAATGTCAATGATTGGCTTTATAAATATATTAGCAAATAACTTTAGAATTTTGTCCACTAGTCCAGACTCAAAACTCAAATTCATTTACTAAAAAAATCATAAAAACATCAATCAAGTTACTATAAAATACTTATTATCAATTGTTTTAAGAAAAGAAGCAATAATATAGGAATGATGAATTTTAATAATGTATCTCTCATGTTATTTGTGTAATTTAATATATAACATTATAAATCTATGGTTACTTTTACTTTCTCATGAGGGTGTGAGTAGAAAATCATAAACAAATTATGTTCCCACATGTATTTACATATACGTATTAATGTGCTTATACATATATGTTTATGTGAAACTGTGTGAGAACATACCATATGTTTGGGTACATGTCTATGTATTTGTAGAACATGTAACTAGATAAATGTGAACAACATCAAACATTTTATAGAAAACTCAGTGTTTTTGATATCTCAAAGGTGAATGCCTTAATTTCTAAATTACTCTTGTTTCATAGAATGTTAGCTATATACCGACACATAATTTAATTGCTACCAGAAATACTGTCAAGTAGAAACAGACTATTAGTATAACTCTTAGTATTCCCCCCTCATACTCAGTGTAAAACAAAAGGTTTTGGAAAAGAAAATAATGCAATTATGTTAATAATTTTAAACACAATAAGTTGTCAAAATCTCCTTGGTACTGAGATGCATGTGTTGCAGTGAGTCTTCCTGTTAGTGAAGAGATGCACAGACTGACTCTCACAGGGATGTAGCATTGTTGTAAATGAGCTGTTTTCTGTGACCATTTATTGGCCACCACTTAAACATCCCATTTAAAATATTGAATTTTGAGGGACTTGATATACTTAAGTTATAAAATAGCATATGTTAAGAAACTTGTGATCCTCCTGTCTCTGCCTCCTTCAGCAAATCCTACCAGCAAATGGAAGGGCAGGAAGTTTGAGTCGGGGGAAGAATAGACAGCAGGATGAGAGATACCATAATAGAGGGAGTCATTATAGATTTTAAGAGAGATATAGCACCAGGGAGATTTCCAGAGATCTACAAGGATGACACCAACTGGCAATCTAAGCAATAGTGAAGAGGCTACCTTAAATGCCCTTCCCCTATAATGAGATTGATAGGCCATCCTAGAACCTGCATTCAGTAGCTGATGGAAGCAGAGGCAGATACCCACAGCTAAACAATGAACTGAACTTGTGGAAGCCAGTTGCAGAAAAGGAGGAGTAATGGGCAAGGGTCAAGACTAGGCTAGAGAAACTCACAGAAACAGCTGACCTGAACAAGGAGGAGTTCATGGACCCCAGACTGATAGCTGAGAGACCAGCATGAAACTGATCCAGAACCCAAAATGTAGATGTCAGTCAGGAGGCCTTGGCAATCTATGGGGCCTCTTGTAGTGGATAAGTATTTATCCCAGATAGACTTTGGGAGCCCATTCTACATCGGAGGGATGTGCTCTCGACCTGGACACATGGGGGAGGACTTAGGTCCTGCCCTGGATGATATGACAGGCTTTGTGGATCTCCATGGAGGGTCTCACCCTCCCTGGAGAGTGGAGGGGGGATGGGATTGAGGCTTGGTGAGGGCAGGGGAGGAGGGGAAGAGGAAGGAGCTGGGATTGATATGTGAAGCAGACTTGTTTCTAATTTAAATTTTAAAAAATTTTAAAAGAGAAAAGTAGGAAACTGTAAACTCAGTGATTATCCCTATTGTGATTCACTATTCGTATACTTAATTGAAGCCTTTAACCAGCACACCTCATCCGCATTTATATGGTTTCTTTATTTATCTTCTTAATGAGGGCCACACTGAATGCTTTTATTGTCACTGTGATTTGTGAGGAACCTGGGAAAAGCTACTTAGTAAGCAGGCTTGTAGTTTAGAAACTGCCTGAAGATCCCTAGGCTTCTAAGCATAATTAAAGTTAATGAAGAAAAAATTAATTGATCTACTTAAAAGCACTTCTTAGAGGGTTGCAAAATTTGAACAAGTTGATGTATGAGATACTCAATCTCTTAAAAGCTGGGATGATTCATTTTTTTGTGCTTTTCCTCTCTGCATATGAGATGCACTTTGAAGCTCCACAGAGGTGGTAGCTAGTTTATTCTGGGCACTCTTGGTGCCTCTGACTTTGAGCGATGCTTTTCATTGACCAGTAAGTATCCCTTAGTTTGTTTTGGATTATACCTCTGTCTTCACAATCTCCCTTCATTTTTTATGAGCATATGGAAGATTGTGTGATATTCCATTAAGTAAATAAAATACTAAAAAGTTTTAGAAGAGTAGGTCAGTCTATTACATAACTGGTAAATGATGGGAAACAATTTGTATTTATAAAACACGAATGAGAACCAGATCTATACAACACAAATATTTTAATACGCAAAAAGAAATTACCAAGACCCCCTACTAAGGCTCAGGGAACATCACAGAATGGTAAGTGGAAAGAAAGAAAAGGAAAATAGGAAGAAGAGTGGTGAAGTCATTTTCTGGGCAGAACACTGCAGTCTTGGGCTCAAAGCAGCCAGCTTTGGGTATGCACAAGACTGAGCTTATTATCAGTCCAGTATTGGCAAACATAGAGGCAAGGCATGTCATGTGACATCACATCATCATGCAGAATCATTTGCTACAGGTAGATTATAGGAGAGGCATATTCACTTTTGTGTTTACACATAATCCCACCCAGTTCCACTAGGTAGGTTTAAACTCATGATTACACTAATTGTCATGGTTCAATGCAGTAGGTTATATATCAAAACACTCATTGAGAAGGAGACTTGCAAAAAGCAGTCAAGGATTGATAGGGATGGGAGAGAGATAAGAGATGGTAGGAGTGAGACTAACGAGAAGGCATTAAATATATGTAGGAAATCCTCAAAAAAGAAACTGAATAGAAGCACTAAAAAATTGTTGAGGAAGAGCATACAGTATCTTTTTAATTCTCCCTGTTTGGAAAGATTGTGCTCTGAAAGTGTAGAATGAACAAGGTAAAAATAGTTTAAGGATATTTTCACATTTGTGTTTTTCATTCACAACATATATTTAAGCAAACATGCACTTAGGCATGAGGAAATGAAGATATATTTGAATTTATATTGGTTTATACATACAGAACATTAATTAATCCTGTAGCCAAGTAGAATGAAATTATATTGAAAATGGAAAAAATAAAATATAGCAAGCAATTGTTTATCATTTTTCTAGGCACACTAATTTGTGTTGTTTCCAAATTTCCTTTTTAGTTGTTCTTAATTCAACTCCTACAGTATCAGACAAAAGACATGCTGCTTCATTATATGTTTAACAAAAATATTTATCATCACCATTCCTGTAAAGTGTTTGGAAGGAAAGACAACATGCCCAATTTATCCTAAAATCGTTTTACAATTATTATTTTTGGGTTCAGTTCAGTGCCTAACTGTGGGTGTTTGCCTCTGCTTCCATCGGTCACTGGATGAAGGCTCCCGGGTGGTTATAGTCATCAAGTTCGTTATTAGGAATGGGCATTCGAGGTGGTCTCTACACTATTGCTTAGCTTGCCAATTGGTGTCATCCCTTTAGATCACTAGAGATCACACTGGTGCCTGATCTGTCTTCTAACCTATGATTCCCTCTTCCCCCTATTCTACCCCCCCCAACCTTCCTGTTCTCCCATGACCTCCTCTCTCTTCCTCTTCTCCCCTCTCTTCTTCCCAGCTCCCACTCCCCCGAACCCCTCGCCGTGTTCCCCATCTGTTCAGAGGATCTTGCATCATTCCTCTTCTCTTGGGTACTATGCATATTTTTGGGTTCTTTCCTGTTTGCCAGACTCTCTATCAGTGGAAGTGCAAACTGGCACTATCCTGATCCATGTCTAAAATCCATATATGAGTGAGTACATACCATGTTTGTCTTTTTGCGACCGGGTTACCTCACTCAGAATGGTTTCGTCCAGTGCTATCCATTTACCTGCGAATTTCAAGATTCCATTGTTTTTTTTTTCTGCTGAGTAATACTCCATTGTGTATATGTACCACATTTTCTCTATCCACTCTTCAGATGAGGGACATCTAGGTTGCTTCCAGGTTCTGACTATTACAAACAATGCTGCTATGAACATAGTGGAGCAGATGCCCTTGTTGTATGAATTTGCCTCATTTGGATATTGGAATTGCTGGGTCTTGTGGTAGATTGATTCCCATTTTCCTGAGGAATCTCCATACTGCTTTCCAAAATGGCTGTACGAGTTGGCACTCCCACCAGCAGTGGAGGAGTGTTCCCCTCTCTCCACATCCTCTCCAGCATAAATTGTCTTTGGCGTTTTTGATTTTAGCCATGACAGGCTAAAATCAGAGTTGCTTTGATTTGCATTTCCCTGATGGCTAAGGATGTTGAGCACTTTCTTAAGTGTCTCTTGGCCATTTTAGCCTCCTCTATTAAGAATTCTCTATTTAGTTATGTATCCCACCTTTTAATGGGATCCTTTGGTGTTTTGGAGACTTGCTTCTTGAGTTCCTTGTAAATTTTGAAGATTAGCCCTCTGTCAGATGTGGGGTTAGTGAATATCTTTTCCCATTTGGGGACTGCCTTTTTGTCTTGTTGACTGTGTCCTTTGCCTTACAGAAGTTTTTTTAGTTTCAGAAGGTCCCATTTGTTAATTGTCAGTTTCAGTGTTTGTGCCACTGGTGTTATGTTCAGGAAGTGGTCTCCTGTAACAACTCTTGAAGAGTATCTCCCACTTTCTCTTCTAAAAGTTTCAGTGTGGCTCGATTTATGTTGAGATCTTTGATCCATTTGGACTTAAGTTTTGTACAAGGCAATAAACATGGATCTATCTGCAGTCTTCTGCATACCAGTACCCAGTTATGCCAGCACCATTTGTTGAAGATGCTTTCTTTTTTCCATCATATAGTTTTGCTTCTTTGTCAAAAGTCAAGTGTTCATAAGTGTGTGGGTTAAAATCAGGGTTTTCAATTCGGTTCCATTGGTCTACCTGCCTATTTTAGTGCCAATACCAAGCTGTTTTCAGGACTATAGCTCTATAATAGAGCCTGAAGTTAGGTATGGTGATGCCTCCTGAAGTTGCTTTATTGTATAGGGTTGTTTTGGCTATCCTGTGCCTTTTGTTTTTCCATATACAGTTGATTATAGTTCTTTCCAGGTCCTTGAAGAATTGTGATGGAATTTTGGTAGGGATTGCATTGAATCTGTAGACTGTTTTTGGCAAGATAGCCATTTTTATTATGTTGACCCTACCAATCCAAGAGCATGGGAGATCTTTCCATTTTCTGGTATACTCTTTGATTTCTTTCTTTAAAGACTCAAAGTTCTTGATATACAAGTCTTTCACTTCCTTGGTTAACATTATCCCCAGATATTTGATGCTGTTTATGGCTATTGTATAGGGTGATGTTTCTCTGATTTCTTTCTCTGTCATTTCATCATCTGAAGGTGTTTATCAGCTCTAGGATTTCCCTTGCGGAGTTTTTCGGGTCACTTATGTAAACTATCATATCATCTGCAAATAGTGAAAGTTTAACTTCTTCTTTTCCTATTTGTATCCCTTTTATCTCCTTTTGTTGTCTTATTGCTGAAAGATAGAACTTCAAGTACAATATTGAAGAGATATGGAGAGAGTGGACAGCCTTGTCTTGTTCCTGATTTTTGAAGAATTGCTTTGAGTTTCTCTCCATTTAGTTTGATGTTAGCTGTTGCTTTACTGTATATTGCTTTTATTATATTCAGGTATGTTCCTGTTATTCCTGATCTCTCTAGGACCTTTATCATGAAGGGGTGCTGGATTTTGTCAAAGGCTTTTTCAGCATCTAGATAGATGATCATGTGGTTTTTCTTTCACAGTTTGTTTATATGGTGGATCACATTGATAAATTTTATAATGTTGAACCATCCCTGCATTCCTGGGATGAAGCCTACTTGATCATGGTGGATGATTTTTCTGATGTGTTCTTGAATCCGGTTTGTGAGTATTTTATTGAGTATTTATTCACCAATGTTCATGAGGGAAATTGGTCTATAGTTCTCTTTCTTAGTTGTGTCTTTGTGTGGCTTGGGTATCAAGGTAATTGTAGCCTCGTAAAAAGAGTTTGGCAGTGAGCCTCTTGCTTCTATTGTGTGGAATACTTTGAGGAGTATTGGAATTAGCTCTTCTTTGAATTTCTGGTAGAATTCTGCACTGAAGCCATCTGGGCCTGGGATTTTTTTTGTTTGGGAAACTTTTGATGACTGCTTCTATTTCATTAGGGGTTATAGGTCTGTTTAGATTGTTTATCTGCTCATGATTTAGTTTTGACAAGTGATATCTACCCAGGAAATTGTCCATTTCCTTTAAATTTTCGAATTTTGTGGAGTACAGATTTTCAAAGTATGCCCTAATGATTCTCTGGATTTCATCAGAGTCCTTTGTTATTTCCCCTTTTTCATTTCTGATTTTGTTAACTAGCATGTTCTCTCTCTGTCTTTTGGTTAGTTTGGACAGAGGTTTGTCTAGTTTGTTGATTTTCTCAAAGAACCAACTCTTTGTCAAAGTGTCCCATAAGTTTGTCTATGTTGTGTCTTCATTGTCATTGAATTCCAGGAATTCTTTAATTTCTTTTTTTATTTATTCCTTTACCCAGGGATGGTGCAATTGTGCATATTTCAATTTCCATGAGTTTGTAGGGTTTCTGTGATTTGTGTTATTGTTGAATTCTAATTTTAATGCCTGGTGGTCTGATAAGATACAGGGAGTTATGCCATTTTTTTTGTATCTGTGGAGATTTGCTATGTTTCCTATTATGTGGTCAATTTTAGAGAAGGTTCCATGTGGCACCGAGAAGAAGGTATATCCCTTTGTGTTTGGGTGGAATGTTCTTTAGATGTCTGTTAAACCCAGTTGGGTCATAATTTCTATTAGTTCTTTTGTTTCTTTGTTAAGTTTCTCTCTGGAGGCCCTGTCTAGCAGTGATAGCGGAGTGTTGAAGTCTCCTACTATTAGTGTGTGAGATTTTATGTGCATTTTGAGCTTTAGTAATGTTTCTTTCATGAATGTAGGTGCCTTTTTATTTGGGGCATAGATGTTTAAAATTTAGACTTCATCTTGATGTACTTTTCCTTTGATGAATATGAAGTGTCCTTCATCTCTTTTGATTGATTTTAATTTGAAGTCTAGTTTGTTAGATATTAGGATTGCTACACCCACTTGTTTCTTGGGACTGTTGGATTCCCAACCCTTTACTCTGTGATAACGTCTGTCTTTGATGTTGAGATGTGTTTCTTGTATGCAGCAGAAGGAAGGGTTCTGTCTTCAGAACCCAGTGACAGAGAGAGAGGTGTGATGAGCAGATTGACAAAGAATGGGCTGGCAAAACCAGCAGAGACAGTTGATCTGAACAGGGGAGAGCTCTTGGACCCCAGACCGACAGCAGGGAGGCCAGCATGGGACTGATCCAGACCCCCGAATGTGAATGTCAGTGAGGGGGCCTGGGCAACCTATGGGGCCCTGAGCAGTGGATCACTGTTTATCCCTGGAATACAAACAGACATCGTGTGCCCATAGCACAAAGAGGGATGCTCTCTCAGCCTGGACTCTTAGGGGAGGGCCTGGACCCTACCCTGATTGAAATGACAGACTCTAGATATACCCTATGTGGAAGGAATTGGCAATAGGGTGGGAGGCTAGGGGGGTTGGGGTGCAGGAGGAGGGGAGGCAGAGGGAACTGGGATTGACATGTAAAACAAGCAATTTAAAATTAAAATAAAAAAGAATTATTATATTTAAGTTTCCTAAAATGAAAAGATCATCCTATCTGTCTTATATTAAATGAAGACTGTTGGGCTTTAATTCCTGTATTAGACTGTGGGCCATCGTCTTAACTTCCACATAATGCTTAGTTATTTCATTCTAATTGGTTTCTTAAAAGAATTTTTTATTTTCTGTACCCTTTTCAGCATGGATATTATGGAAATGATAGACTAGCTTTAGCTTCAAAGTCAGAAAAATTGCCAACTATTCTCACTTTAACCCTTTGTCATATGATATCTTGGGAGCATAAATGAAAATTAAACTATTTAGTCACAATGCATCTAGTAAGGTAAAATGTAGTAGCTACAACTGTGAGTGCTATTTATTGGATACTCTGTGCATTATTTTTAAGAATATTAAAAGTATTAATTTCATTTATGCTCAAAAACTGCTATAAAATGAATACAACTACTATCCATTTTCAGAGACCAAGAACAGAAAGTGTTATGATGCTAATGAGATTACATGTTTATTTATTTACAAGTCTGTCATGCAACCAAATTTACTACTGTGCATTAATCTGGTATAATATGATATATTGCTGTAGAATTTTTTTAATTATAAAGAAAATGTAATTTTCTTTCAAGAATTGCTTTTTCAAGAAGGAATCATTCATGAGCTGAGGTTTCTGGAAATAGTTGAATTTCTATAGTTCTTTAATGTTTACCCTTCATTTACATCTATTATTTATTCTAATATGCATTTATACATTTAATTATTTGTGAGCTGATATTGAATTAGTAGAATTAGTACTGCTGAGCTTACTTAGAAATGAAGAGTTTAAGCTATAGACATCTATCAAGGGATTTTTTTTCCTTTTTTTAAACACATACACACAAATGTACACACACACATTACTTTGTCTCTTCTAAAAGCACTAATGTATTCAGCTATATTTTTAACAACCCTCAACACATCAAAATGAGTGAAATATTATTTTAGGAATAATCTCCATAACTGATATTTATGCAATTGAAAGTGTGTTTTCAGAGAATATTTCTGAAAATCATTTTCAAATGTCAAATTCCATATCTTAATTGAATATTTACATATCACAAAGGTATTTTATTTCAAGCTAAATTTTCTTTTTTTAAAAAATAGAACAAGAATTAACCAGCATAATTTAGAGATCAGGGCATATGATTCTTAGCAATTTCTATTTTCTTAGATTGAATTGTTTTAGAATTTTTCCTGTTTCCTCGAAATAGATTTCTACAAATAAAGATTTATATTTTCCTATTTCATATATCCCTTATTAGTTTTATATGAATGCCATTGGCTACTTACCTTGTTATTTCCATCTATCCCCACTATACATATTTAGCCATTGTATTTTCTGTTGCTGTATGTCTGTGTGAATATATGTAGAAACGTCTGTGTCCATTTTTGTCATTTGTATGCATATAGTTTCAAGGCTAATCCTCTGCATTGGGCAACTAATAGAAAGTAAAACATCTTTGGGAAAGGCTAATTCCTTCTTTCCCACCATTCATTAGTTGCATACAGTTCTTTCTCTAAGGGTAGGATCCAGGAAATTTCCCTTTGTTTTTGTTGTCATTTTGGCTTTCAAGACAGGGCTTCTCTGTGTAGCTCTGGCTATCCTGGAATTTGCTGTGCCGACCAGGCTGGGCTTGAACTCAGTGAGATCCACATGCCTCTATCTCCTAAGTGTTGGCATTAAAGGTATGTACCAACACTGAGCAGCTGAAATTTCCCTTTCTAAGTTAATATTTGCATTCACACTACCATTGTTCTGGCCTTATTTATGCAGTCATTTCTAAGAGAGATGTTTTCACAGTAGACTTCCTAGTGTTACAGACATTATAATTGTTTTGCCCCTCTGCTGTGATGTTTCCTGAGCCATAGATGCAAGAGCTGTGCTTCCCACGGTCTGTTGATCCTTACAAATAGTAAAATCCCAGAGACAAATATTGGGAGTCAAGCTGAAGATCAGAAAAGCTAAGCAGTCAGTCAGTAGCTGTTACCTCTACCAAGGCTGAAATGGAGGTCCTGTGTGACTGGAAACTGTATCTCACAAAAGACCCTTTCTTTCTTCCTTATTTACCTCTCTAGTACTGAGATTAAAGGTGTGAGCTCTGCTACTCTTTTAGACTGATTCACTGCCATGTGACTGGGTGGTCTTGAACTCACAGAGCTCCACCTGCCTCTGTCTCCTTAGTGCACTGCTCAGCTTCTATAGCTAACTAGTGTGGTTGGTATTTCATTCTGATCCCAGGCAAGCTGTATTAAAGCATAAACAATACATCACCATATCTAGTTTTTTTTTCTGTGATGTCCTCCATTTGTTGTAAAGAGAGGATTTGATGATGAGGGATACCATACTTATTTGTGGATACATGGATAAGATTTAGGATGTAGTAAGGAACTTAAAGTTATACGTGTCTAGCAAAGAAACAGCAGTAGATTCTTTTCTAAGGGTTATGTCAAAGTGTTCTTCAGATCTCCAACTTCTTTCAGCTTTGTTTCCTGCAGCACACTTCTCTCTCTTGGGCTGGTTCCCCTCACTGTTAGCAATTCTCCTTGGCAGGTATCCCATAACTGTGGCATATCCACATCTTGGAGTCTCCAAGGCAATCCAGTTTTCATCTTAATGACTTAATAAAGTGGCCCCATTCTTTAATGTATCGTCAGCAAGTTTTGGCTCCCTATTCTGAAGTTTCTTTAATTCATTAGCTTATGAAAATTGGTCTTTACAAATAATTTGTGAAAAAAATGCAGCATCTAGCCATGCAAGCATACCAAATGTTGCACAATTCTCTGGAGACATAACTGAAAGGAAAATTTTCTAGGATATAGTCCTGTGATCATAAACAGACAGATAGCACTAAGTAAACTCCTTGGATTTAAAACAAAACAAAACAAAAATGAATGAAATTGTGGAAGGAATATGGTGGAGGGCAAGGAAGGAATTGGGGAGAAGAAATGGGGGCATGTTTGATCAGGAGACGTTATAAGCCTGTGTGAAATTCTCAAACTATTTTTAATGGAAACCTAGATGAGTCTTTTCCTTCAGTACAAAAAGAAAACCATAGAAGTATTGTTTGATTCCTGAAAGGAATTAAAAGAAAGAGTATGCTGAGAGAAGCAAAGAACATCCCCCACATATGCACACATAGAGCACACATGCATGTGGGAATGTGTTTGAATATGCATTGATTAGATAAGAATATATTGACCTATTTATTATTAATTTCCATGATTAGAAAGCCTGGATCTTCTAGGGCTGTCACAATTAAGTGTACCCATTGTGCAAAGTACACTTCTCAGACCAACCATGAACTAATACTAAGAGGTAATTAATAGCAGATACTTAGAGAATTTATACAAACATGATGACTTTGACTGGGGCTAGCCGTGTGTGTAATTACAAGAATGGGACTTTAACCCTGTGGCATATGTTTTACCTTCAAGTGGACTACAAATGCTGAAAAAATGAAAAACTGGGTGATCATCTCTGCTTAAGCAGATTTCATGACACTGCTGAGTATCAGTGTGCCAGGGAAGCAATGGGACTGGTCTCCAAAGGGAGAGAGTGCATAAGTAGAATCTGATCCCAAGGCTTCACTGCACTACTACTTTTGCTTTTACTGCTCTGTTTTTGTATTATATTTTGATAGAAGAGGACTGTAATTTCTTACACAGCACTTTCCCAAGTCCTGAGAATCATTCCAATGGATCATCATACCTGAGTGGTCAGTGGTGTGCTCCACATTTGTAACAGGGTACACTGAGTTACAGATGTTTTGGAGACCCCTGAGCCTAGAGTTGGCTCCTGAAATGGGGGCAGTCTTGCTGGGGATAGATTCCTAACCTGTATATTCCCCTGATACTAATGTCATAAGTCATAGCAATATTCATTCCTGCTCCACTTCCTCCATGCTTGTGGGCAGCTATAAGCTTCAGGTCACAAATCTTGTTATTCCCATTGCCAGTTCAGGAGCATTTACTGTAGCCTAGCTGTGCATACCTGGTGTTTGATTACTGGGACTGCCGTTTTAGATTAGTGAGTTTGTGCTTATTTCTACAGAACACTAAGTGTTCTTGTCTTTTCTGCTTTTGTAAACTGCCTAACACCTAGCAATTTCTAACCACACCCTGACTAAGTGGTAGGGTCAGAAAGTTGGATGTTTTTTTTACACTGGATTTACACTGCAACATGAAGCTGTAATTTACTTCTTTGGTCAAGCTATTCTTGAGATGTAAAGTGGAGTGAAAATCAACACTAAAAGCACTTTGAGTACTCCACTTTGAAATTTCTTTAAAATTCAGCAATTAAGTATGGATAAATAGGAATTAGAAGAGAATAGATCTTAATTTGTTTGGCATTGGACATCCTCTGAAATTGGGGGAAATGTTCTTTTATATGGTGACAAATTGATACAATTGTTATAATGAATAATTTTTAATTACTGCTTCATTTTTTTCTAGATTTTATTATAGCTAGTTTAGTTGATTCTTTTCTTTTCTTTCTTTTTTTGTGTGTGTTTTGAAACAGGGTTTCTCTGTGTAGCTTTGGAGCCTGACCTGGCTATCTGGTTATTTTCTATTTGGAAGCTATTTGTTTTTGTTTTATCCTAATATGCTTACTGTATCTACTTCCAAAACTCAGATCCATATTCTTTACATGTCTTCTAATTATTGATTTATGCTGAAATTTAACCTGGAGGCTTAGAAGAGGTCTGTGGTTTTACTGTAGTGTAATTGAGAAGATGGGTATGGCTTATATTCCAATAAATAAGAACATATGTGTTATTATGGCGTAAACTTAAACATACTGCTCAAAACTTCCTCTGAGTTAATAAAACAGTCGTTGTTTCTTTCATTTCCAACATAAGCACACTAAGAATATTGGGAAAACGTTGAAAGGTGAGGTTTACAAATATTTATTGTAAAGAATCCGATGTAAATTAATGCACATTGACTGTAAACTCAAAGAAATTCAATCCAACAAATAAGACCCAGTGACCAAAAAAAAGCCACTTCTAAATCTGAAATATTTAGTTTAAAAGAGAAAAATCAAGTCACCACATCCAGAAGGCAAGGTTGTCTACAATTCAGACATTAGCAATCTTATTTTAGAAGAACCTGTTTATACTTGTTAACGGATGTAAGTCTCTTTTTAGCATTAGGTATGTTCTATTGAGTCTACATTATAAAAATTCATACTTCCACAGAAGCCAAGGATTATTTAAACTGAAAAAAAGTTATTACCCTAGAAAAATATTCCCTTTCTAAAATACCTAATAACCAGGCATTAAATTCTACTGTAGGGCATAAAATATTATTAACACAGACATAATTCTACAAATAAATTGTAACTCTCTATGATTATTCCTAGTAATTTATTATAATCATTAAGATAGACAGTCCAAAAAATATACATGCAGGTAACATTACACAGACTGATTAAGGTGTATTTACATATTTAGCAGTATACATACAGTAAATAAATATATGTATGTAACAACAAATAATAAAAAACAGAAGCCATGAATTTGAAAGAGAGAATGAAGGGGTATATGGGTGTGTTAGGAGGGAAGAAAGAGAGGGAGAATGGTATAATGATAATTCCAAAAAAATGAAAGAAATGTTTTTTTAATGTGAGGGAAAGGAGATATTTACATTTTTTCATGATAAAAGCATCACAAAATAAGGCCACAAAATTATCTTTGTGCCCTAAGTGTACACCAATGTATTTTTCTCCTACTGCATTTCAAATATATTTATGTTACAAAAGTTATGTGTGTACTATTTTTGTGATAATGCAATGAAGATCACATATCCAACAACTGGTTCTCTAAATATAATAAGTAAGTAAAAACGAAGCTAGAAAAGTTGGATTTATAAAAGATGATTACTGACATTTTTCTGTGTACCTTTGAAATTAATTTAAACAGCATGAAAGATCTGAGTGGTCAGTGTATGACATGTTTGATGGTGATGCGATGTGTAAACTTTTATTGATAGATGATCTATGTTTTTTAAAAGATGCAATTAATTTTTAAAAAGCAGCATTTCATACTGTTTTTGAGTGTGAATTTGAGCATCTGTGTTGACAGTATGCAAAGGGTATATGATGAACAAGATAAGGGCATATTCCAGAATGAACAATTTCAGCTGAGGGTGGTAGTTCATAGCTGAGATCCCAGCATTTGGGGAACAGAGGGAAGAAGATTGTTGTGAATTCAAGAATCATATGGGCTACATGAGAAGTCCCTCTCTGGAAATAAAAATTATAGTGTCAGAGCAGAAAATGGGAAATAGCTACTTCCTGGAGTAAGAAAAGGGAAAATACGCAAATATGAACACATAATTTCATATTTAGTGGGAAAGTAGAAAATATAGAAACTATATACGAATTTAATTGAAAACCCAATATTCATCTTCTAAATTTCACTTAATATATATACGCATGATTTTTTATCTGTGTATTAAATATAGATAATCTCAAACATATTATGGCCAAGATATTCATAATACTTGCATGATGTTATCACAAAGAAATAGTTCACAGTTAAAAGACTATTTATATTTTAATTGTTTTAGGTTTATTCACTTTGTTTTACATGTATAAGTCTCTTGCCTGCATGTATGTTTGTGTACCATATGTGGGTGCTGAGAACCAAATCCATCCTCTCCATAAAAGTGTTTGTAATTACCAAGCACAGAGAGAACTCCAGGTCTAGATGCTCAGTGTTTAGTTATTATAAAGCTAATGTCTGTCTACCTTGTGTCTTATATGATTTTGTCCTGTTTTGCTTAGCTAAATACATAAATATGCATAAATTACTTTTAAATCTAAATGTTTATAAGTAAAATATTAAAGATAAATTTGTACTTGAATTGTTTAATAAAAGAGGCATTATTTGAATATGTTGACAACAGACCTTAGCTGATGAAGCATATCCTACATTATTCATATTTACATCTGAGCAAATGTCATCAGCACATGTGTTGGTCTATACATTTGGTGAGTGGGAGAAGAATGATGTAAGGAGACCTGGCATAACATGATGCAGTATGATGTAGCATGATGCAGTATGATGTGGCATGGTGTAGGAAGAGCTGTCTACAGTAAGAGGCTGCTCACTCTTTGTCTCCTCAAGGATAGCACATTTTTCAGGTAAATTCCTGGAACCCAGTTTCAAAGAGGAGATGAGCAAAGGAATCAAGATCAGGCTGGCAAAACCCACAGAGGCAGCTGACCTAAACAAGGGAGAACACATGGACCCCAGACTGATGACTGAGGGGCCAGCATGGGACTGATCCAGACACCCCCCCACCCCAGAACCTGGGTTCAGATAAGAGGCCTCGGCAATCTATGGGACTTGAGTAGAGCAGTATTTATTCCTGGCATACAAACAGACTCTGGGAGTCCATTTCACATGGAGGGATGCTCTCTCAGCCTGAACACATGGGGGAGGATCTAGGCCCTGCTGGGAATGATATGACAGACTCTGAAAATCCCTCATGGAAAACCTTACCCTCCCTGGGGAGCAGAGGGGGGGATGGAGTGGGGTAGGGGGTTGGGAGGATTGGGGAGCCCGGGGGAGCAGGAGAGGGAGAGGGAACTGAGAGTAACATGTGTAAAACGATAAATAAAAAGAGGAGAAGGGCCGGGCGGTGGTGGCGCATGCCTTTAATCCCAGCACTCGGGAGGCAGAGGCAGGCAGATCTCTGTGAGTTCGAGGCCAGGCTGGACCGACAGCCTCGAAAACAATACAGAGAAACCCTGTCTCGAAAAACCAAAAAAAAAAAAAAAAAAAAAGAGGAGAAGGAAAAAAAAGAAAAAATGTTAAAATACAGTTTTCTCAAGAACAACACAAGTTTCTGTGTGTGTGTGTGTGTGTGTGTGTGTGACTCTTTGATTAGTATTTAATATCTAACTGGGTTTATGATGTAGAGAACAGTATCACAGGGAAAAGCAATGTGGTGGGAATGTGTATGACTCTTTAACTCCCATTTAATATCTAACTGGGATTATGATGTAGTATCACAGGGAAAAACGTTGTGGTTGGAATGTGTGTGATGCTAACTCACATCTACTATCTAAGTGAGGTTTTGATGTACAGACAGTGTCACAGGGAAAACAGCGTGGTGAGAATGTGTATGCTAACTCACATCTACTGTCTAAGTGGGGTTTTGATGTAGAGACAGTGTCACAGGGAAAACGGCGTGGTGGGAATGGGAGGAACAGGGAAAGAGGTGGCTTGTGGCCATTCTGAATTTAATCCAGATGACTTGAGTTAAAACCCGCTCAAAATGAAGATGCTTCAGTGGAACAAGTCCTACGGAAGCCATTTATTTTCATTGTCTAGAAATACATTGTTTGTGGACAAATGGCAGGACGCCATTAGTGAAATGGAGATTTTATGGCAAGTTTTCATTATAGAAATTTAAGATGAAGTGGATCTATTCACTCCAAGGTGACTTTTAGTTCCCTTGTGTCAGCTCTGAGATACATTTAAATGCAGCTAATTTATAGTATGTATATGGAAAGGAAGGCTGTCAACTACAAGCTTTCAATTTTGGAGCTTCAATTTATTTTTTAAATGTATGTGTTACAACAAAACAGCTGGTATAACCTCATTTCTTAATTCAATTTTTGGGTTTTCCTTATACATCTGTTTTCAAGGTCATTACTAGCTCACTAATAAAGGTAAGATGGTTATAACTGTGCTTACGAATTTTATTTTTAAATAATAATTCATTTTATCAGAATGTGTGGTTTATTGTATAATGTAATCCTTTACTTTCTTGTTGCAGTACCATAGAGAATAGGAATTTTAATGTACATAAGAGGAAATGAGAAATTGTAGTTTCATGTTCTCAGAACTGTCACTCGTGTCTTCTGAGGCTGAGAGGAATTAGGGCTGTGAGCAATTAAAGGCAGAAATGAAGGGAAATGATTCAGAAGGTTATGAAAAGGGATTAGTGGTAAAATTAGGCAGTATCACATGCCTCCTACCTGCTTGATTTTTTTCTGCAGTCCTCACTGCCTGCAGGACACAGATAACTGTTTCTGCATTATGTCTTATGAAGCTAATGAATGATTCAGGGTTGCTATTTTAAAATCGTTGGTAAAGTTAAAAAACTAGGGGCATTATAGTTTTCCTTCAAAAGGAGGAAAAAATTATTATCAGAGAAATCATTATGTGCAACTGTCAGCATCTTGCATAGACTTCTCAGCATTTTGTGCATACTATGAGTTATTAGCTTAGCAAGCTTAATTCCAAAATAAAATAAAATTAGCAAGTATGTTTAACTAGGTTTTCCTTAATCCCAGAATATGACAACACATTGTTATAGTCTGACTGTGACTTTCCTAGGATCCTTAGGGGACTTGTCAGGAAAATAATGCTAGGCTCTTTGCTTTTTGGATGGAAAGAGTAAAGGAATCCAAATGGACGACAAGATTCCTGATATTTACTGACTGCATAAAATCAGTACAAATGTGGATTGTTGCAGTAATTGGCACTCATGAATAAAGCAGTTGAAATGGTCAGTTTGCCTCTCACACTCAGTATGACCACCAGAGAAGGTATTCAAGAAAATCCTCCAAAGTTCAAGGTACTACCACATAAGAAAGTTGATACTAGCCATTATCTCATTATCTCTATAGAGATATATAGAATATATATTAATACATATAATACATAATATTAGAGTTATAGGTTCAGATAAAAATTTTGTAGTTGCTGAATTCGAGGCCAGGCTGGACCGACAGCCTCCAAAACAAATACAGAGAAACCCTGTCTCGTAAATACAAAAAAAAATTGTGTAGTTGCACGATGTTTTTTACTCTTTTGGCTTTCTGAGTGACCCACCATCCAGCTCCTGAATAAATCACACACAGAGGCTTATTCTTAGTTATGAATGTCTGCCCTTAGCTTGACTTGTTTCTACTCAGATTTTATTGTCTTAAATTAACCTGTCTGCCTTTTTCCTATTGGTTTTTATCTTTCTCCTCTGTATATCTTAGTTTCCTTCTTACTCCTTGGCTGGCTGGGTGGCTGGCCCCTGATGTCCTCCTCTCTTTGTTCTCTCATTGCTCCACTGTTCCTCGTGTCTCCTATTTATACTCTTTGCCTGTCATCTCCACCTATCCTTGCTCCTGCCTTGCTATTGGCCATTCATCTCTTTATTAGGACCACCAGGTGTTTTAGATAAGAACCGTTACACCTTTTCACCAAATTAAACAAATGTAGCGTAAACAGAAGTCTCATACTTTAAAATAATATTTCCCAGAAAAATATCCATATTTATATAGATGTGGATATATATAAATATATAAAATGTATACCTATATAACTTTATTTTAAAAAAGATATATATATATATATATATTGACTAGAGGGGAAATGTATATTCAGGTAAAAATAAAAAGCATAATGTAAATTACGTGACTTTTAAATGTTAACATTATGATTTAATTTTTCCTATCCATTTAATTACACAACAACTGTGATTACAGGGTATTTGGATTATGTTTTTACTATTTTTGTCATCTAGACTTTTTATGAAAAACAGTACCTCAGTTTTATACATGCCAGCTCCCTTCATTTTAGCCAATCCATGAGTAAGTAAGGTCTGGCTTTTCAAGTTCAACGGTGAGTGCATTTATTGACTTGGTTTTATGGCTTAGCTTGTAAGTTCTATATGTTATAAACAGTAATGGATTCAACTATGGCACTTTTTTTTTTTTGGTTTTACGAGACAGGGTTTCTCTGTATTGTTTTGGAGGCTGCCGGTCCAGCCTGGCCTCGAACTAACAGAGATCCGCCTGCCTCTGCCTCCCGGGTGCTGGGATTAAAGGCGTGCGCCACCACCGCCCGGCATCAACTATGGCACTTTAAAATACCCTGTATTCCTAGGCATCCACTTCTGCTCTCGTCTTGCCTTAACCCCCCCATTCCACTGACCTCCTGGCACCCCAAGTCCAGATTTTATATTCATGGTACCGTTCCCTCCTTTCCTCCTCTTTAGTGTCCTTTCCCTTTTCCTCTTCCTTTGAGTATCCTAATCGCCCTTCATGGTTGTCTTTATAATTTCACGATCTCAACTCACACATAAAGACTAGGGTCTGGGATTTGAATGTGAAATAAAATGTGGTATTTGTGCTGATAGATGGCTCGGCTGATGAACGCACCTGGCACCAAGCACCCAAATCCCAACCCAGGGACCCACATGATGGAAGGGGAAAATCTGCTTCTGCCAGATGTCCTTTGACCACACACCGTTGCTATGGTAGGCACACGTGCACATGCAGACACGCATACAATACACAAAATCAACAAATGCAGTTTTATTTTATTTTTACGTTTTATTGAACATAGATTATTTCCATATACCTCCCCACCCACCGAAGTCCACACTCCACGTTTCATTAAGAAACAAGCAGGCATCTACACAAAAGATAAGGGCAAACATAATTTTAAAAGATAATATGTCTTTTTTTTTAGTCTGGTTTATTCTGATTAGCACCCCAGCCATATTCCCTTTCCTTCAAATGTCAGATTCTGGTTTTCTTTGGGATTGGACAAGATTCTATTGAATACCACATTTTACCAGTGTATCTGCTGATGGACATCTAGGCTGTTTTTGTCCTTCACCTATCATGCTTAGAACAGTAATACACACGGATGCTTAGGCACCTCTCTATCAGGAATCAGGAGTAGTATAGCTCGGGTTGTGGTGGCACCCATTCATAGATTGCTACTGACTCCCCCTCAGTATGGAGGTCTCTGGTACTGGTAATGTTTTTGGTGAGATAGTAGAAAAAAATGTTCCATGAAGCTGCATTGTGACGTCCACTTCAAAAATTGGAAAAATATGAGAAAAGCCTTCCCTGTAACAATAGTGAAATTCAGTAAATAAATGAGGGGATTCTGAAGCACCTAACTTGAATTGTACTTTGATTACCAATATAGCATACTACTCTGAGTAATTAAAATGTATTTTGGAGGTGGGTGACAGTGGTGGTGCACACTTTTAATCTCAGCACTCAGGAGGCATAGGCCAGCCTGGTCTCTACCAAGGTATACAGTGAAACTTTGTATCAAAAATAATTTTTAAAAAGATTGTATTTTGGTTGATGATAAGTTACTACTCACAGTGCATAGAAGTGTTTTTGGTACACATTAAAAAGTAATATTAAGGTTTTCATTTGAAAGTGTCAGTTTTCTTTTGTAAATATTGATATTAAACAGCATTTTCATTAGTTTTTGTGATAGTTTGAATGTAATTGACCCCTATAATCTCATAGAGTGGCATTATTAGGAGGTGTGGATTTGTTGGAGTGGCTATGGCCTTCTTGAAGAAAGTGTGTAACTGTGAGGGTAGGCTTTGAGATTTCCTATACTCAGGATACTGCCAGTATATTAGTCGAATTCCTGTTACCTCCAAGATGTAGGACTCTTAGCTACTACTTCAATTTCTGCCTGCATGTGTGCCACATGGTTGTGCGGTGCCAGCAAATGACAGAGATTGATGTTGATCCCATTTGGAACTGGAGTTAGTTCTTGAGAATCTCTTTAAGCTTCTTTCCTAAACACTCTAATCTTCCAGGAGGTTCCGTCTTCATGATTTAATAATCTTCCAGAAGATGCCAATTCTTAATACGGTTATGTTTGTGCTCTGAGATACATGGGGCAATCCAAGGAAGACAGTGCAGGGTATATTGATGCTTCTGGCAGCATGGTGCAGCTAGTCTCCAATGGAGGGAATGCCTAGCATCCCTGCAGAAGCACTTTTCGAGATTGTTACACAAGAGGCCTTTTAGCCAGTGAATTCCAGACTACCAAAATCTCGTATCTGATATAGGAGTTGCCCAAAGGAAAATTGCCCAAGCATACACGGTTATAATAATTCCAGTTTTGCCAGAAATGTCTTATGACCGAGATCATCCTATGGTTCTGAAATTCCCAAGAAAGAGTAGCCCATAAATCTCAGCAATAATTAGTGATTATTTGAAAAGATTACTTCAAGGTCTAAGAGTCCATCACTCCAGAGTAAATGCCAGGTGCAATGACTCTTCTAAAATTCAACTACACAATGAACAGATGAAGATTTCAATGTGTATCCTGGACACAATGCTGATGCTCAGATGATAGCAGTTCTTAACATGGTTGCTTATGTATTAACTCCATTAAAATTGAGGTGCTAAGTTTCAATTAAAAAATAAAAAGGTAAATAATTAAGAATATTATGCAATACAAACTAAAAACATGCCAGTAATGTGCCATAACAACCAAAGCACAAATGCATACTAAATTTTATAGACTACTGTCTATCCTGTTTCCCTCCCTTCAAATGTCCCTCCCGCTTTCCCTTTCACTCACTCCCTTTCTTTTTTGTTCCATGCCCTTGCTTCTTTTATACAATGGTGTATTTATGTCTATTTATGCAATTTCACTTGCACTAAATTTGTCTACAAAATATTTTTCATCTAGCAATGTATTGAGAATATCCCTCAACAATATGCCAAAATAATCCTATTTTTCAATATATTCATTGAAAGTATTTCTTGAACATCAATGTGCCTCATTTAATGTGTTAGGTGCTAAGGATCATCAGTGAACACCACATAGAATGAACACAGGGATTAGAAATTCCTATTTTAGAAATAAAATGAAGATTATGAATGGTTTTGGAGAAAATGGACATGAGAATATGGAAAAACAGGAGAAGAATTCAGTGCCCAGGTTAGCTGAGCCAGGAAAGTCCTAGGTAGAGGGGGACTCCTGTGATACAGTCAGTGAAGTAGACAGTCAGGTCATGTTTAGATGTCTGGGTTACATTAAGGAATCTCAGTAGAATGTTGAGTAGTATGCAGAGCCCTCAGGTTTGAGCAGAGTTTGGGCATGACAGTCCTGTGTTGACAATATATTCCAAATCACAGGATAGAACAAGGAGAAGAGAGAAGAAGAAGAAGAAGAGGAAGAAGAAGAAGAAGAACAAGAAGAACAAGAACAAGAAGAAGAACAAGAAGAACAAGAACAAGAAGAACAAGAAGAAGAAGAAGAAGAAGAAGAAGAAGAAGAAGAAGAAGAAGAAGAAGAAGAAGAAGAAGAAGAAGAAGAAGAAGAAAAGGAGGAGGAGGAAGAGGAGGAGGAAGCAGCAGCAGAAGAAAAGTGAATCCTGCTGGAGCAACCAGGGAAGTTACAATGATGAATTTGACTAAGGTGAAAGGATGGATATTCTAAGAAACGTTCTAATCTGGTTGAATGTCAAAATTGACAGTAATTATATTTGTAGAAGTATTTAATATGTATTATCAGAGAAAAATGTCATTTTTATGTTTGTTAGTATTATATAAGGCTGATTTAGACTAAATATATGAACGAATATACTTTTATTTTATTATAATGAATTTTCTTTTTGAGACAAGGTTTTCTATATAGCCTTGGCTGGCTTGGTAGTCTGAACTCTGTCTCAGCATCTTGAGTGTTGGGGTTCTAGGATGTAGAATAAGGGTCAGACTTATTGTGTAGCTTTTATTACAGATATTAATATTGAGCAATTAGCAATAATTCTTAATCATAAAGGAGGCTGTCGGCACACTATTCTCTTTATAGTACAATAGAATTCCAGTTCACCTGTCATTATTCTGATGGAAAGGTCAAATGAATTTCAAGGATTTTATTTGTTTAATTTTGTTCTGTTTTTCACTATAATACAACATATTTGACACAGCACTGGAGTTAGGAGTTTGATAATTTTTTAGTGAACTTAGGACATCATAGACGTTATGCTTTTAAATAGAGAAGCATTTTCAAAACTTTGTCTCTATTTATCCATGTGAGTGGAAATCTATTTAGGTGAATCTTGAATCATTTTTAGTTCATATTTTTAAGCCTTTACTTATTATTTAGTACATTTACAGTACTATGTAAAGGTATATTAAATTTGTTTTAAAACTTTCACTAACTACTTAGTCAATTACTCCATCTGGTGTATTAGTTTAGAATCTCACAGATTCTTTTTTTTTCTTGTTAAATGAGTTATTTATTTTTATTGTAGAGTTTTCAAAGCCTGATGTTTTTAGTTCTCTGATAGCACGACCTTTGTAGGATGCCTTTGACTTCCCTTTGAACATGGGTTGCATTGCTCTGTTTTCTTGTGGTGTGTCTATAGGAGCAGTAAAGAATTTCCCCCTCCTGCAATTTTGCCATGTCTGTGTATACATTATGAAAACTATAAACATATGGACACTAATGGGCTGTGCACAGAATAGAGTATAATATCTATAATATTGTTATTGTTGTTATTTAATTTATTACATAATTACACCATTGCTCTCTTTCTTCTCATCCTTCCCACACATCCCTTTCTCATTCTCTAATTCATGGTCTCCTTTAAGGTTATTTTTTTCTATGTACATATATATTTGCATATGTGTCTGTACATGTTTGTGTGTCTGATACATATACTTCAGTGTGAATGTGCACAGAAGAGTACAGATTTGGCGGGTCAGTTTTCACTTTCCCCCTGATTAGTGGAGAAGTCTCTCTTGTTCCTGATGCTGCACTAGGGGATACTGACTAAAAGGACTTGAGTTTATAGGTGGGTCTCTTATTTCCACCTCTTATCTCACCATGGGAGTTCTGGGACTACAAGTGCACACTGCAGCCTTCAGCTTGCTACATACATTCTGGGGATCTGAATTCAGGTTGTCATGTTTGCTCAGCAAGTACTTTTACCGACCAATCCATCTCTCTAGCTAAAAATCAGCAGTGGAGGTTTCATTTCTCTACTTTTTTGCTGCTTGTAATTATTAATACTAATTATCAAAGTGGCAAAATTGGGACTCACTAGGAGACAAAAACCGTATGTGTTGAAGGGAGTTTGTAGATAGGTTAGTTGAGGTAGAAAGCCTGTCCCTCACTGTGGGCTAGAATTGTCCAGTAAAGAGGAGAAAACAAGCTGAACATTCATATTCACTGTACTCAGCTCTTTGACTGCAGGCGCAGTGCAACATCTTTCTTGTTCTGCTGCTACTGTTTGCCCCAGTGATGTACTGTACCTTCAGATCGGGAACCAAAATGGACCCTTTCTTCCTTAAGTTGCTTTTGACACATTTATTCCATGCTTTCAAAATTGTAATACACTGCTGTATATTGATACGATATTTTGTTTGTCTCTGATGCTTGCAAAATTTCATAAGACCTACATGATCTGTCTTCAGACTGTGAATGGATACTGTTTATATTATGATATGAAATATTTTAACTTGTCGACTTCTCACATATTGATTTGAGTTTTTAAAAATAAGTTTGATAGACTTTTTCTTAATGTTGACTGATTATGAATGTGCATTATTTCATTTTATTTTAAGTACCATTTTTCTATATTTTTCACAATTTATTTTAGATTTCATTTTATTATCTTTTGTGCCTTAATATGAAATTGTCAACATATTTTACAGTTTATTTCCATTTCAGAATGTATTTAGTATATTATGAGGTGATACCTTAATGAACTGTATTTCTTCTGAATTATTGAATGTCTCTGTGGCCTCACATTTTTGGATTGTTGAAGGATGAATATTTTATGTAATGGCTTTTATGAAGATAAATTAAACAAAATCATTGTCAACTCCTGTCATCTAACTCCTGCGTGGATTCTAGAAAGCTGAATATTTGATTCAAAGCTCCCCTCTGAGTTAGAAGTGCCCATAGCATTAAAGTTCTTGCTCTGTGATGGGAAATTCCATGGAAGTCTCCTTTCTGATTTAAAGTGAGCTCAAGCCTCCCTGTTTTCCAGCATAACTCCAAATACGGTTCCTGGAGCTGCATTGCCACCATGTGTCCAAACAGAGAAACAGCATAGATGAAAAGCCTTGAATTGTATATTTTACATTTCCCAAATCAGGATACATGTTAGACACCTTTATGACATTTCAGACAGACTGTCCCCGTCACTGACGGCTGTTCCCTCTGGGTAGCGCCCCCTCCCCATCCTGTGTTTACTCTGTATCATTCCTCATCACCTGATTTCCCTCTCATGGCCTCTTTTCTAGATTTTTCCGCTTTTCCCACACTTGCACCTGTTTGCATATGCATGTAGACATTAACGGCTAGGATATACATACGGGAGCAAGCAGGCATTTTTGTTTTTCTGAGTCACATCACTCAATAGTCTATGGTCTCTTTGATAAGAGACCGGGAAGCTGCCCTTCAGAAAGGACTGCTGTTAACACACAGGAAAGGTGGGTCATGATAGCACGATGACCCCAGCCATTTACTTGGATTGAGGACTTTTCGTGAGCCAACCTTGTGGAGAGGCTGATTGCTTTGTGGGTAGAACGTCACGGTTGCTACTTCCAATTCAGTCTCACTGTTCTAGCTTTAAAACTGTTTTCTCAGATCCTGGGGCTGCTAATGTCTTTCTAGGCACAGAGCACTAATCAAAAGCTGTAGTCTTGCACTCCTTGTGTACAATCCTAAGGGTGTAATCTTTCCTTAATTTCAGTGAGAATTTCCTTTCTTTCAATGTGGAATTTGTCTGTTTTGGGTTGACCATGTATCCATGTGCATACTAATAAAATTTCATTGTTCTTTTTTTTCTTTTTTTTTTTCGAGACAGGGTTACTTTGGAGACTATCCTGGCACTAGCTCTGTAGACCATGCTGGTCTCAAACTCACAGAGATCCACCTGCCTCTGCCTCCGGAGTGCTGGGATTAAATGCGTGCGCCACCACCCCCCGGCCTTGTTCTTTCTTTTAAAAATTTATGCACCGTATTTATGTCTGGTATCATTTGCTTCAGCCCAGTGGATTTCCTTCAATGTTACTGATAGTATCAGCCTGCTGGGAACAAAATCTCTTTCCTAGGTTCCAAATTCTTCTTTCTGGTTTTGTGCGGGAAGACATATTTGTTGAGTACAGAATTCTAGAATGGCAATTTTCCCCCTAAGTTATTTGTCCGATCCTACTCTCATTAGTTTTACTTCTTTGAAAAATAGTTCAGTTGCTGGCTCTTTAGCTCTAGGCTCTTAAGCTCTAGGCTCATTTTTGCCCATATTTTAGAGAAATTTTATTATGTGTTATGATACAAATCATTCTTTGACTAATTTTCACACTTAAATGGCTTCATTATTTTATTTATTTACAGTTTCTCTCTGTTTTAGAAGTATTTAAATTATTATTCCTTCAAATAGATGATTTATTAAAGGGAATCTAATTACACTTTTTTGGGGGGTTTTGTTTTTCAACACAGGGTTTCTCTGTAGCTTCAGAAGCTGTCCTGGAACTCACTCTGTATTTATTTTAAGTGTGTGTATGTGCATATGTGCATGCATACATGTGTACACACACATGCCTACATGAATGTTTAGTTATGTGCACATGAATGAAGGTGCCAGAGGAGACCAGAGGTATTGGATTCCTTGTAGTTGTAGTTACAACAATTTGTGAACTATGTACCATGAGTGATAAAAACTGAACTCTGGTGACTGGAAGACACACCGTTGCTTTATAACAGTAGGCCATCTCTCCAGTCCCACATATAAACTTGAAAAAATACTAACAATTTACAACTTTCCTGCCTTCCTTCTTTCCTTCCTTCCTTCCTTCCTTCCTTCCTTCCTTCCTTCTTTCCTTCCTTTTTTTCTTCCTGTCATTTTTTTTTCCTGGTCTGCCATTGTTTCTTTCTTGAGGCAAGAGTCTGCTGCTTGGACTTACCCATATCCTAGTAGTAAGCAATTCCTATGCTTTACTGTTAGGAATAGGTGTGTCTATAGTTAAAGCTAATACAACCCACATAATTTTTCTTTGTTTCTAGTGTCTGTATCAAATTTTGGATAGCTTTTGTCAATTGTCTTCATGGTCAGTACTTCCTAATCAAAATTAAAAGTGTTGAAGGTATACCTCCTTGAGAACCTAACTCTTCCTGATGGGCTGTAACTTCAATTTGATATAAATTCTTTCTTCCAAAAGTTGACTTTAGTCAGTGTTTGAATACAACAATAGAAAGAAAACTAGGACAATCTTCAAATGTAAATTCAGTCAATTAAAATTAGTTGTATAAAACACTGATTATTAATTCATATCAAATGAAGAGCATTGCCAAATTATACTTTTGTTCATGATATTAAGTTCTTTCATTAACATTTCCTCTCACTGTTAGGGAAATTTTAAATACTTTAAGGCAATATGTCTTCAACACCTCAACGACTGAATCCTTAAGAGGTATGAGGCAGCTGATTTTATCTGAAAAGGCATTATGCAAGCATGGTCAATCAAATGTCAGGCAAGATGAACAATAGGATAAGGGGCCAGGTGTGCTACACAATAAGCACTTCATATTGGAAAAGGAACAATTTACAAATTGATCATCTGTCTGGTCATCTGTTCCCCAAATAAAAATGTCTCCACCAATTGAATATATATCTAAAATAGTAAAGCCTCTCCCCAAAGTAAAGTGTGTAAAAACGAAGAAAGGAGAGAGAACTATTGATTTCACAACTTTGGCATTATATATATGAATCCTACTGGTCCTTTCTTCTCTTGCTTATTTCAATATGGGTGGTTTAATATTCTGTGTGCAAGTTAATTTCCTACCCATCACAGTAACACAAAACCTTTTTTAAAATCTTTTTTAATTTAAATTTGAAACAAGCTTGCTTTGCATGTCAATTCCAGCTCCCTCACAGCTCCCTTCCTTCCCTGCCCCTCCACCAACCCCCCAAAACCTCCACCTTATCCCCACTCTGCTCCCCAGGAAGGGTGAAGCTCTCTAAGGGGGATCTCCAGAGTCTGTCATTTCATCCAAGGCAGGGCCTAGGCCCTCTCCGCTGTGTCCAGGCTGAGAGAGCATCCCACAATGTCCATTTGTATGCAAGGAATAAATACTGATCTACTACCCAAGGCCCCATAGATAACTGAGGCCTCCTCACTGACACCCATATTTAGGGGGTCTGGATCAGTTCCATTCTGGACTCTAAGCCATCAGTCTGGGATCCAAGAGCTACCCTTTGTGTCAGTTGTCTTGACACAAAACCTTTTAAATTGGATAGAATGATGACCAAAATAGAGTTATAATGCAAATAATAAAATTCCAGAGACAGATATTGGGATACAAGCTGAAGATCAGAAAAGCAAAGCATCCAGCCAGTAGCTCTTACTTCTACCAAGGCTGAAATGGAGATCTTATATTCAGTGTGACTGGAAACTGAACCTCACATGAGACCTTTGCTTGTTCCTTATATATTCTCTAGTGCTGGGATTTAAGGTGTGAGCTCTGTTACTCTTTTAGACTGATTCACTCTCATGTAGCCATGGGTGTCCTTGAACTCACAGAGATCCCTCTGCCTCTGTCTCCTGAGTCCTGGGATTAAAGGTGTGTGCCACCACTGTCCAGCTTCTTTAGCTAACTAGTGTGACTGGCTTTGCATTCTGATCTCCAGTGGCTTTATTAGATCATAAACAATACAACACCACATGGAAGAGATAGACAAGAATTTGAGTAGCAATCCTATTTGTAGTGTTTCTCATTTGCTAAAGACTAATTAAACACTAATAGAAATTCTAACACTTTCAGGATGAAGGTACTACAGAAATGCTTCCTCTACTGAAAAACACAAAAGCACAAATGATGAAATCACTCACTTGCTGGAAATGAAAACATGACATATCAGAAGGCTGGAACTAAATCTAATATTTGCCATAATATTTAACAAAATCCAATAAACTCAAATTAAAATATCATGTCATAGAACTAGATAGATCCTAAGGATAATAATGCTTCAAAGTATAAACTAGCTTGAGCTAAGAGGTTAAATGTGGCTTGGTTTAAATTATACTGGGATTATATGAGTAAAAATTTTGAATATGTGAATCAGTCTACCACAAGATCTAGCTATTCCACTCTGAGGCATATACCCAAAAGAGGCACATTCATACAAAAAGAATATCTGTTCTACTATATTCATAACAGCATTATTTGTAATAGCCAGAACTTGGAAGCAACCTAGATACTCTTCAATTAAAGAGTGGATAGAGAAAATGTAATACATCTACTCAGTGGGAAAAAACAATGGAATCTTGAAATTTGCAGGCTAATGGATGACACAAAAAGAAACCATCTTGAGTGAGGTAACCCAGTCATAAAAAGACAAACAGGGTATGTACTCTCTCATATATGGATTTTAGACATGGAGCAGGGGAGTGGCAGCCTACAATCTTAGTGCCAGAGAGTCTGGGAAACAGGGAGGACTTTAAGAGAGATAGGATTGGTACCCTAGAGAAGGGGAATGGGACAGGATGTCTTGAGCAGATTAGGGGCATTAGGGGAGGGAAGATGAAGCTGGGAAAAAGAGAGGGGAAAAGAGAAGGGGAGAGGAGGACATGGAGGAGCAGGAAGGTTGAGTCAGGTGAAGAATAGAGGAAAGCAAGATGAGAGATACCATAATATAAGGAGCCATAATAGGTTTGAAGAGAGATCTAACACTAGTGACATGTCCAGAGACCTACAAGCATGACACCAAGTGACAATCTAACAAACATTGGGGAGGCTACCTTAAATGCCCTTCCCGATTGATGACTTCCTTGTATGCCATTCTAGAATCTTCATCCTGTGGCTGAAGAAAGCAGAGGCAGACACCCACAGCTAAACACTGAACTGAACTGCTGGAACCCAGTTTCGGAGAAGGAGGAGTGATGAGCAAAGGGGTTAAGACTTGGCAGGTGAAACCCACAGAGACAGCTGATCTGGACAAGGGGGAGCTCATGAACCCCAGACTGATAGTTGAGTGATCCAGCATGGGAGTGATCCAGAAACCCTGAATGTGGGTGTCAGTGAGGAGGCCTCAGTGTTCTTTGGGACCTTGGGCAACAGATCAGCATTTATCCCTGACATCCAGATGGACTTTGGGAGCCCATTCCACATGGAGGAATGCTGTCTCAGCCTAGACACATGAGGGAGGGCCTAAGCCCTGTCCCAGACTTTGGATATCTCCCATGAAGGGCTTCACCCTCCTTGGAGAGTGTAGTGGGGACTGGTTGGGAGTTGGGGGAAGTTTGAAGGGGTTGGGGGAGAGGTAGAGCGAGCTGGGATTGACATATGAAGCAAACTTGTTTTTAATTTAAATTAAATATAAATTCAAAAGAAAGAAAATTCAATTCAAAAGAAGTCCTCTAAATCTGTACAACATGAAAATAATCAGGTGGGAGAGGCTTAAGTAATGAGAGCTTTGGTGTGATACAGTGGAGAATCCTCTTCAGCCATAGTACCTGGAGAACTGGAGCTGGGTTTTATATGAAAGCCTCCACTCTGAGGACTAGCTCTCATGGTACCAGAACTTGCCATATAAGCTTCCATGAGGGGGAAGCCGCCAGTGGTCCTAAGCAGCTTTATGTATGTTAACTATAATAACCTTAAGGGTATAAGAATTATACATATATCATGGTGGCAACCACAAGTTTTTAATAGGGTTTAAGGCTTACTTAACAAGGAAATGCTGTTTGGTGCTGAAAACCTAGCTGACTACCAAAGTCTAATGAAGTCATGGGTCTTGGAAAAGAATATACAATTGCCATATTTCTAAACCATCAAAATCCCTTACTATATTTTAAGTACTTATCCTTGTATCCACAGATACTTTCAGTTCTCATCCCTTATCAAATAAATTTCTTGCAATTGATGAAGACAATTACAGTAAAATGTAACTGCTCAAAATCCAGACAGCAAGTAACTTATGGTTTCCAGCCCAATGGATACATCTTCATCACAGTTTCTGCTCATAAGGCTCAGGGGTTTGTGCAGAAGAGGGGGGCAGAAAGATGGTAGGTGACAGAACAGGAAGTTTTCTGTGTGGCTGTGTCTCCTAGAAATGTCAGAGAAGATACACCAATTCTCATCAATCTGGCCACCTAAACATGACATGAACAAAGATAACACCAGTGTACATGGTAACATGGAAGAGGGAAATCTCATGGGCCTCCAACCCTAGACAAATAACTACAAATGGCTGAGGACTAATGAGAGGGGAAAAATAATCTTCCCCAGAAAATAGAACACTATTTAGTTATCAAATATCAAATGGTCAGTTCCAGAATCATATACATACAAATACACATATATACATATAAATAATATACATATAAATCATATGCACACAAATATAGGATTAGCAGGTTGTGTCTATATATTTGGGAAATTTAGTAGAGTCATTGTATCTAGTGTAAACATCAGAATAAAGTTGCTGGTTTTTGGAGGTACTTAGACCTTGAAGAAATCATTGCAAAAAGTACTGATTGTTTTCTGTGATTTATAGAGTTGTTTTTTGGCAGGAACTTGATATCCTTCGCAATGGCTTCAGTCACAAGATGCTCTTGGCAAACTAGGAAGTCTTGCATTATTGAGTATTGCAAACAATGCACAGTAAAACCTGAGACTGCAGAGGTGATGTGGTCCTGGGAGAAAAACGTAGATTACAGCAGGGCCTCTGGTAAAAGGAACTTGACTTAGTCTAAAAATAGCTTTTGTGTGACAGTCAATAAATATGCTTTTGAAAAATTGTTCTTAGATAAGTCTCTTGTGGCTAATGCCCCTGTTCCTCCAGGGATTCATTGCATCCTTGATTTATTGGGAGGCCCTGCTGGTCAGAGGTTGTGCTCTACCATGGCCTGGCAGCTCTCTCCTAGTTTGGCAACATGGAGGATTCCTTCCCCACTATGGAGGGCTTACTGTTATCAACCTGACCTTAATTGGAGAATGTCTCTAGGTTTGGATGCCTGACTTATCTCTAGTGTGACCCTTGACACAGTTTGATGTAAATGCTCTTCCCCTGCTGCCCATGCAGCAACTGGGTAACATGCTCTAGCTATTTTGATAAGGTTATGTTGCTACTAATTCAGCTACGTGATAGGAGCATACTACTTAATGAGAGCTAGGTGATTCCTCAGTTACTGTCCCTAATCCTGTATATTCCCTATACTCTGGAATAAAGCTGAGCTGCTTCACTGAAGTTGTATCCCAGAAGGCCATTTTCATCATGCTCATAGGCCAGACAAGGCACCACCTGCTGCTTCTGCACCTTTTGCTCACAAGGACGAGCAAACAGTCACCCATGGGGAATGATGGGTAACACAGAGTGTCTCTCTTCAGTCATCCTGTGTGACTCAGGCTACAGCATCATTCCACTGCTAGCAATAGACATTTCTTGTTTTTTTTTCAATGGATGATGACTACATCGAATACATCTCAAGTCAGCTACGTTTAACTTGTATTTGAAACAAAGCATAAAGAAAGCATCTTTGGAACATCTTTGGTATCATTTGCATTGTTTATATTTTAATGAAATGAGGTAGACAATAAAACAGGAATAAGGTACAACAAGCAAAGTTGTGCTATTTTATATTTCTGTCATTTTTCATATCTGCATGTATATCTTTACTAGTAACTTAAATTAGGAAATTGGTGATTCTTATCCATAGTTCTAATGCTTTAAGAATTGTCAAACATTCACTATTTGCAGATGATATGATAGTTTACATAAATGACCTGAAAAACTCTGCTAGGGAACTGCTAGAGCTGATAAACAAAGTGGCAGGATACAAGGTTAACTCAAAAAATCAGTGGCCCTATTATATATGGATGATGAAGTGGCTGAGAAAGAAATCAGAGAAACATCACACTTTACAATAGCCATAAACTGCATGAAATATCTGGGGATAATGTTAACCAAGGAAGTGAAAGACCTGTATATCAAGAACTTTGAGTCTTTAAAGAAAGAAATCAAAGAGGATACCAGAAAATGGAAAGATCTCCCATGCTCTTGGAGTGGTAGGATCAACATGATAAAAATGACAATCTTGCCAAATGCAATCCCTACCAAAATTCCGGCACAATTCTTCACAGACCTTAAAAGAACAATAATCAACTTGATATGGAAAAACAAAAGGCCCAGGACAGCCAAAACAACCCTATACAATAAAGGAACTTCAGGAGGCATCACCATACCTGACTTCAAGCTCTATTATAGAGCTATAGTCCTGAAAACAGCTTGGTATTGGAACAAAAATAGACCGGTAGACCAATGGAACCGAATTGAAAACCCTGATTTTAACCCACACACCTATGAACACTTGATTTTTGATTAAGAAGCTAAAACTATACAGTGGAAAAAAGAAAGCATCTTCAACAAATGGTGATGGCATAACTGAGTACTGGTATGCAGAAGACTGCAGATAGATCCATGTCTATCACCTTGTACAAAACTTAAGTACAAATGGATTAAAGATCTCAACATAAATCCAACCACACTGAAACTCTTAGAAGAGAAAGTGGGAGATACTCTTCAACGAGTTGGTACAGGAGACAACTTCCTGAACATAATACCAGTGGCACAGACACTGAGATTGACAATTAACAAATGGGACCTCCTGAAACTAAGAAGCTTCTGTAAGGCAAAGGACACAGTCAACAAGACAAAAAGGCAGTCCACAGAATGGGAAAAGATATTCACTAACCCTACATCTGACAGAGGGCTAATCTCCAAAATTTACAAAGAACTCAAGAAGCAAGTCTCCAAAACACCAAAGAATCCAATTAAAAGGTGGGGTACAGAACTAAATAGAGAATTCTCAATAGAGGAGGCTAAAATGGCCAAGAGACACTTAAGAAAGTGCTCAACATCCTTAGCCATCAGGGAAATGCAAATCAAAACAACTCTGAGATACCATCTTACTCCTATCAGAATGGCTAAAATCAAAAACCCCGAAGACAATTTATGCTGGAGAGGATGTGGAGAGAGGGCAACACTCCTCCATTGCTGGTGGGAATGCCAACTTCTACAGCCATGTTGGAAATCAGTATGGAGATTCCTCAGGAAAATGGGAATCAATCTACCACAAGACTCAGCAATTCCACTCCTAGGCATATATCCAAAAGAGGCAAATTCATACAACAAGGACATCTGCTCCACTATGTTCATAGCAGCATTATTTGTAATAGCCAGAACCTGGAAGCAACCTAAATGCCCCTCAACTGAAGAGTGGATAGAGAATATGTGGTACATTTACACAATGGAGTACTATTCTGCTATTCAGCAGAAAAAAAAACAATGGAATCTTGAAATTCACAGGTAAATGGATGGCACTAGAAGAAACCATCCCGAGTGAGATGACCCAGTCACAAAAAGACAAACATGGTATGTACTCACTCATATATGGTTTTAGACATGGATCAGGATAGTGCAAATCTGCACTTCCACTGACAGAGAGTCTGGGAAACAGGAAAGAACCTAAAAGAGTTATGCATGGTACCCCAGAGAAGAGGAATGAGGCAAGATCCTCTGAACAGATGGGGAACAAGGCATGGGGTGGGAGGGAGTGGGAGATGGGAAGAAGAGAGGGGAAGAAGAGTAAGAGAGAATAGGTCATGGGGGAACAGGAAGGTTGAGTGGGGGATAAAATAGGGGGAAGAGGGAATCATAGGTTAGAAGACAGATCTGGTACCAGTGAGACCTCTAGTGATCTAAAGGAATGACACCAACTGGCAAGCTAAGCAATAGTGGAGAGACCACCTTAAATGCCCATTCCTGATAATGAACTTGATGTCTATAACCATCCTGGAGCCTTCATCCAGTGACTGATGGAAGCAGAGGCAAACACCCACAGTGAAACACTGAACTGAATCCAAGGAACCCAGTGACAGAGAAAGAGGAGCTATGAGCAAATTGGCAAAGAATGGGCTGGCAAAACCAGCAGAGACAGCTGATTTGAACATGGGAGAGCTCTTGGACCCCAGACCGACAGCTGGGAGGCCAGCATGGGACTGATCCAGACCCCCTGAATGTGAGTGTCAGTGAGGAGGACTGCGCAAACTATGAGGCCCTGAGCAGTGGATCAGTGTTTATCCCTAGAATATAAACAGATATCGTGTGTCCATAACAAAGAGAGGGATGCTCTCTCAGCCTGGACTCTTAGGGGAGTGCCTGGACCCTACCCTGAGTGAAATGACAGACTCTAGATATCCCCTATGTGGAAGGAATTGGCGATAGGGTAGGAGGCTGGGGGAGATGTTGGGGGGATGAGGGAGGAGGGGAGGGGGAGGGAACTGGAATTGACATGTGAAACAAGCTATTTAAAATTAAAATAATAAAAGAAAAAAAGAAAAAAAGAATTTTGCACAATACTTGATAAAACAATAAAGTAAAATAGCTCACCAAAAATCACATTAGCCTCATTGTATGCAGTTAAATTAATAGTCAGAAATATGGTTATATAAGGATTATATATATTAAAACTCTCTTTAGACACTTTGTTAAAAAACAGAAATGTTTATATACCTCAAGCCTTAAATTAGTTTTTTTGATGTAAATAATTAAACAAGAAAGAATTTTAGCAATAAGTAATATAAATGTTTTCATTAGTTTTGGAGAACTACCAAAATTTTCATTCAGGCAATTAATAACCTCAGATCTATTGCATGGAGGGAATATCATATGCACAAACAAATGAATATGATTAATAGTTATCCTAGTGTCTTAGCTATGGTTTCTATTGCTGTTAAAAGACATCATGACCTTGGCAATTCTCATAAAGGAAAACATTTAATTGGACTGGCTTACAATTTCAGAGGTTTAGTCCATTATCATATGATGTGACTTGGAGGCAAGCAGGAAGACATGGTGCTGGAGAAGGAGCTGGGTTTCTTGCTCTTCAGGCAGCAGAAGGAAACTGGGTGCAACACCAGACCTGTCTTGAGTATATATGAGACCTCAGTGCCCACCTCTATAGTGACACACTCCCTCCAACAAGGCCACCACTACTCTAACAAGGCATTATACCTCCTAATGTGCCACTCCCTATGGAGCAAGCAATCAAACACATGAGTCTATTCCTATTCAAGCCACCACACCTAGTTTAGATCATTATTGCAGGGATGAAACACTACAACCAAAATAACTCAGTAAGGAAAGGATTTATTTGGCTTACTTTACCACATCACCTTTTACCACTGAAGTGAATGAGGACAGGAACTCAAACAGGGCAGGAACCTGGAGGCAGGAACTGATGGAAAGGCAATAGAGAGTAGAGATACTTACTGGGTAGTCTGCTCTGAATTTCTTAGTCTACTTTCCTGTAGAACCCAAGGTCCTGGGCCCTCCCCCATCAATCACTATTTAGGGTTAGGGGCAGGCATTTTGTTAGTTGAAATTCCCTTCCTTGAGAGATGACTTCTGATTCTATCAAGCTGACATAAAACTCTCCAGAACAATGGTAAAGTGGTCTTTTTTATGTGCAATCTTAAAGTCTCTAGTTCCTTCTAGTGGCTGCTACAAACATATAATGAATAATCTCAGCATATTGCATAAAAGAACCTACAACCAATGCAACAGTGCTTCATCCAGGCAATTCTTTCTGAAAAAAAAATAAAAACAAAAAACAAGAAAACAACAGTGTGTTTTATGGCTCAAAACAGGCAAGCAAGGAGACAGAAATTACATTTGGATTTTATCCTGTATCTTTGTCTTTTCCCTATTTTCTAGGGTCATATCTTACAGTCCTTTCAAGACTGAGAGTCACTACTCTAGCGGCAGAACCAGTTCAAAACCAGCAGAGTATGCATGTACTATACACATCTATGGGCAATTGGTGTAAACGTCTCATGGACAGTCACGTGTCTCTTGAACAAATGCTCATGTGGTTTTCACTTAGTCCACCAGCATGCATCCTTGGGAGTGTGTCTCTTTCTTAACTGCCTTTACCTTACACTCTGAGCATCCTTACTTTTTCTCCTAAGTCTCCACTTTCTACTAGGCAGCTGTTCTCTTAACTCAATGGTTGATCCTGCTTGTTTGTTAGACTATCCTAGCAGTTGTCAAGATATATACAGCTTTCCTGCCTCATTGATATTTTTCTCTAATTAATAAAATGGCCCTTTACCATCTGAGGTTATTTTAAAATTGTTTGCTTCATGAAAGGAAGAACTAATGAAAAGGACACCAGATCACAGCAATACTTCTATTATCCCTGTGTATGCTGATCAGTCAGCTATCACCTCAGGGACTGACTGTGTGCAGTCACTTGAAAACCTTATACTTTACCTCCACAGAAAGCACTATCACATGTGCACCTAGAGAACATTATATTTGTCATTAGTTTTAAGTTTTCTGCAATAAATTGATCAGAAGAGGAAAATGAAGGAATTGATTCAGTTTGACCTCAAAATGGTGAGAGCCCATCTTTGTTGGTCTGAAAGGTTAGCGTCCCCAAGTCCAGCTGTTCTATATTAAAGATTTCAGGAGAACATGGCTTGCAGGTTCTGAAAACAAAGCTTGCAGTCTACCACATGGGAGGGTGAGAGCATAGCTTCTCCTGCCCCAGAATGCTCTCAAAACTTCAGGGTGAGAAATAAGTCATATTGCTGTTTAGAGACATCTGAGCTCCAGGGTGCATGATGGGGGTTAGATGTTTTCTGAACTTCTAGGAGCAGAAGGTTTCTTGAAACATTGGAGTTGCCAAACATTTGTTTACACTGTGTGAAGATGTGTCACTGTGATTGGTTTAATAAAAAGAAGAATGGGTAATAGTTATGTAAGAAAGAATAGACTGGACTTCTGGGCAGAGAGAGGTGCTTGGGATGAATCTGGGAACATGAGAGATGCCAGCAAGGTACTGAAGAAGTAGGACATATGGTACAGAGGAGAGGTAACTGAGTCACATGGCAGATTATAGATCAATAGGAAGTGGTTAATTTCACTTAAAAGAGCTAGTTGGGAAAAGCCTAAGCTAAGGTCAAGCTTAGTAAGTCTCCATGTCATTACTTGTGAGTTGGTGGCCCAAAATGAAAATCCAACTACACATTGGGCCTGTTTGATAGTCTTGACTTGTGGGAGGTGGAACAGGTGGAATCCTTTATTCCAGACCCTTTAATATAAAGGAGAGTAGGCTTCTTTTACTGTCTGAATCCTTCCTAATTACAGAGACTTAAGTGTTAGGAAATTATGGGTTCTGGAATAACTCTTAGAGAAACAGTTTGTACTTCATCCTGTGTGGTGGATTGATTGATAGCAGAGGATTAATCCAGGAGGAACTTCTGTAAAAAGTTTAAAAGATAGACTAAAAATGTAAATATGAGAAATAAGAGGAAGGTAGTGTGCTACATAGGTTTTATGTCAACCTAACATAAACTAAAGTCATCTGAGAAGAGGAAACTCAATTCAGAAAATGTCCCCGAAAGATAGGGCCACAAGCAAGCCTATAGGACATCTCTGGTGACTGATAAGGGATGGCCCAGCCTACTGTGGGTGGTGCCATCCCTGGGCTGTGTGGTCCTGGGTTCTTTAAGAAAGCATAGGAAGCAGGCGATAGGAACAAGTCAGTAATCAGCACTCCTCCATGGCCTCTGCATCAGCTCCTGCCTCCAGATTCCATGTTCTGGCCCTGTTTGAATTCCTGCCCTGACTTCCTCCAGTGATGGACTATGATATTGAAGTTTAAGCCAAATAAACCCTTTCCTCCCCAAGTGGCTTTTTCGTCATGGCGTTTCATCACAGCAATGAAAACCCTAAGACAGGGAGTGAATGACGGAAGGATCCAGGAGAGGAGGGAAGAGGAGCCTGTGGTTTGTTGCTAAAGTTCTTGAACCTCAAACAAAGTCTTTCAGTTCAGTATTGCACCAGTTTGCTGGGTATAGAAGTAGATGCTTTTGTAATTTGCTCCTTGTAAATTGTATCCATGTCTCTGTAAGCTAGAGAATTAGAATCATACGAAATTAACTTGGAAGGTGATGTATTCTTAACCTTTCTCCATGGTGTAACGGAAAGATGAATGCAAAGTCAAGAGTTCCTACAGTACTGTGGGGGAAACACAAAAACAGACTAGTTCGGAGAAAAAAAGTCTTAAGAGGGGAACAGGGAAGAACTTGTTATTTCCCTTAGAGGAAAAAGGACCTGGAAATATCAGGAAAAAACAGCAGGCATTAAAATTCAGCAGAGCCTGTACCTCCAGCCTTCTCCCAAGCAGACTGCAGCGACAGGTCACTGACAGCCGCTTGCCTACAGCTTGGTGATATATCCTTTCAGTCCCTGTGGGGATTTGGGCTTTACCAATATTTGGTCCTGGGATGCTACAAGGCTCAGTGTTAGCTCTTTTGTTAGTAGGCTGTGTACCTCTGGACACATTGCCTGGGAAAACTCTTAAATATTCTGTAGAATTCAGTAGAACATATCATGTAGAAACTACCTAATTAAAACAAGACAAAACACTAAAAATAAGAAACTAAAATAAGGCTTAGTGTTGCCTCATTAGGCTAATATTGAAAGGGGTCTTGTGAGTCTCAGAGGTTTCAGTGGGACTGGAAAGTTTTATTAATGCAGCCATTTTGGTTTGCGCCATGAAATTATATGATGAAGTCACACAATTTTCACTCTATTTATGATGTCATTAGCCAAGATGATTGCAAATTACATTGTTGTGTGTTTAATCAGGGTGGTCCCAGCTCTATAATAAAGTGAGCACATTCCCCTTCAGGAATCCCAGCATCTTGCAGATTAAATCTGGACCTTTATCCTTGGTTGATGGTTCAGAGACTTCTCTTATCCCCTCTTTCTATGAATGGCTGCCTACACTCAACAAATCCGACTTCCAGTACCTCTGTTCTCTCTATGAATGAGCACCCTGTTAGCTGCTTTTACTATAAACAATGTGATATCATGAGATAAATAGTAACTTATGCTTGAAAGAATTTGTGTGGGGGTTGGAGAGTGTTTCTTTAGTTTCTTCTCATTTACAAATGTTATCATGTACTCTACTGCAACCATGGCCTTCAGTAATGTAGAACATTTATAACATTGTTTTTTGGACACAATCTTCTAGGTCCTAGTATAATACAATTCATAATTCACATTTTTAAAAAGTTCACACAATACAAACAAACTCTTCAGATTTTTCAACACAAAAAATAATTATGTATATAGCTCCTACCTCAAAGGGAATAAATTTTGTTTTGTTTTGTTTTCTGTAGCCAAATGTGAGTAACCCTGACCTGGATACCCTTATTTAGATTACTTGGAATACCATGTTCCAAAGTGGCAGCAATTTTATGTTTCTATGGTAACAGAATAAAGGAAGTCATAAATAAAGGTCCTTTTAGTTGCATTGGTAGGTACATAAGGCAGGTAGCTTAAGGCAAGATGAGAAGAAGTCTGCAGAAGGCCTTAGATGCACTTTTACCCCTTTGAAAATCTAGGGTTCTCTTAAGTTTTTATTTTGTTTTTTAATCTGTTGTAAGGAATTTAAGTTGAACACAGGGCAGAGGAGGAAGCAAGCATGGCTTTGCAGTGTGCTAATTAACAATAGTCCAAGATAAATTATAGTCTGTGGACCTGCAACATTCCCACCTCTCCAGTCACTGAAGTTTAAATGAGTCCTTTGCAAACAGGGTCTTTCTCCAAGAGTTCCCACACCTGTAATGTGTGGTTTTGTGTATCTACAACTATTGTATCAAAGAGCATACCTACAACTTTATCTAAAACTCCAGTGCTTCCTCTATGTCTGTATTCAAAAAGTGCCTGCAACCTTCACTCTCTTTTTATCCATAATTTTACTTTCCTTTAATGCCATATAAATGGACTGGTATACTATGCTGCCATGACAATCACTTATTTTATTAAAAAACATCAAGATTCTTTTTTCAAAGTAAAATTCTAGTTTATTGCTAGACACCGTTTCACACATGCACCAAGTAGGCCAAAAATAAAATAAAGCAAAATAAAAATCAAAAGCAACTTCATAGACAAAAAAACAAACAACCAACTAAACTAACAAACAAAAACAAGAAAAAAACCTTTGGTCTCTTAAGCCAGCTCACACAAACCAACTATTTAAAACAGATCCAGGTACGTACACAAAAACGTTGCTAGAATTCTTGGAGTAAATTTTTTGCAAGTTTTTCTTTTTCTTTGAGGCTTTGAGATTACAATGAACATGGTGTCACCACAAGAAAAGTCAGAACTAGGGCAGAGAGCACTCCAAAAGCTGGTTAGGTCACCAAGCAATATGTACAAAAATATAAAATGCAAATAAACAGATTTTCCTTTTTAAAATACTTTTAAGTAGAATGCAGTGCCTTGAAGGATTCTTGTTTTGTTTTCTTCCTACGCTGGTACCAGCTCACCCCTGCTTTTGGTGGGGTGGTGGAAAGCACACACCACCTGCGGATAGTGCTGCCCTCTACTGCTCTACTCAGAGAGAGCATGATTAAATTACAAGATGGACGCTAAGGTCTTATTGTTAACTTTTCATTCTTTGCTGTCTAGTCTTTCTTGGTGATCCTCTTGGTGACAACACTACCATTTTCATTATCTTCCTGCCCGGCCGTAGCTGCTTCTGTTTCCTCTTCCTTCTCTATCTACTTGTCGGCCTCCTGTTACCCTTTTTCCTCATTAGTATTCCTATTGGCAGATGCGTCTTTACCAATTTCTGTCCCCTCTATGATTTCCTTCTTTTTCTTCAAGTCGTTGGTGGTGATCTTGGAGCTTGTGTCCATGGCTGTGTAGGACATGATGGAGCACGGAGGTGATCCCACGCAGCAGATGATAAAGAAGTGAGTTCAAGGAGTTTGATAAGAAAGCTGCCAGTTGGGGCATTAGAGAAGGCGTTGGTGAACGCAGGTGCAGTGAGTGGTGAGCCCAACCCAGGAACAAGGCAAAGATGGCATTTTGGAGCATACAGTCACATTCAAGATTCTTATGTCATTTAGATTAGCTCTGTTCTGTGTTTGTAACACAATTTATGCATTCACTGATTAAAGACTAAGTTTACATAATCAGTTGTTAATAATTATAAACAAAACTTAAATATCATGTGTGATTCAGTATAGGCTTAAGTTTTAGAATCTGTTCTGATACCTTAATATCTGACAGCTTCATTCCTGAAAATTCTGAGTATAAAAAGATTAAGTACAGCTTCACAGGAAACTTCCCAATTGTGAACTCAAGTATGCTTTTCCATTTCTATCTATAGTAATGAATAACCAACCGTGTGGATTCTACTTGCAGCCACACTATGAAATAACAAACCATTCTCCTTTGATTGAAAAATTCTAACAGTTTTGTAGTGACATTTCTGTTTTTATTGTTCAACTTCTAGTTTGCTTACTGTGACACTTAGTCTTTTGTTATGAGGTTAACTGACATTTGCAACATTTTCTTTAGTGATGTGTCTTACTAGTTTCTTTACAGTGTTCCCCTAGAGCAGCAAATGACTTCAAATAAATCTAAGTTATCGTGCTATTCGTGTGCAATCAAGCTTCATATAGATAAACTCATCAAAATGTCAGTGGTCACAAAGATTTACTCCTACACATTTATATTCAAAACAAATTCATTTTAATTTTAAAAATTAACTATATACACGTATTTATTCAGATTTTTTATTTTGTTTGTGTTTCTTTCTTTGCTTATTCTTGGAGGTAGGCATGCCACAGTGTTTGTAGGTCAGAAGACTATTATAGGAGTCAGTTCTCTCTTCGAGCATGCAAGCCCAAGTTATTATACTCAGATCATCGGGTTTTTATCCACTAATTCACCTCAATGCCTCTTTTAACTTTTATAAGTACACACACACACACACACACACACACACACACACACACATTGTGTGTGTGTGTTTTGCCTGCATGTAGGTCTATGAAACACAGGTTTTTATACAGTGACTTCCCAGGCCAGAAGCGGGCATCAGATTCCCTTGAACTGGGGATCCAGTCACCATGTGAGTGCTGGGCTATGAACCATCTGGAAGAACAACCAGTGCTATTAACCATTGAGTCATTTCTCCAGCCGCCCTCACTTTCATGTTAACATTGTACAAGGTGTAAGATATATGCCATTTCTTCTTTACATGTTAAAGTTTAAACAATTCAAAATCAATCCTTTCTTCATTGAGTTACCTTTGCTCATTTATGAAAATTAGCTCAGATATCACTTCCGATTATCCCATTTTGAGTTATATCTCCAAGTTGAATAATAAACATGTCACTCTTTAGTTCTCATATTTCCTATATTTGCTGAAATGCTTTTTGTTTCTTAATGCTGCCCTCCTAGGGTTAAATATGTGATCCTTCATGGTATCCTCCTCAACACAGAAGAAACCATATGAGAATTCTGCAATTGTAGCACTCACAGAGCGGAGGTAGGAGGACTGTAAATCTGAGATCAGCCTGGATTATTTAATGAGATGCAGTGAAAAAATGGTGAAAAAGCCTTATCATAATTATTTTGTGAATGATTGTACCTGATAACAGACCACTAAAATACCAGCAGATCCTGATTCATGGTGGCTTGCTTAGCACTGTGGTTCATATGTGCATGATAAAGCACTGTTTACTTGGAGGTTAAGTATGTGCCTTCTTGGTATTTGATATACTTCAGAAAAGAAACGGTTCTAAGTGTAGGGCAGGAGAGAGAGGGTCAAGAAGGTCTTAATTTATTTAGTGGTCTATGGTTATATCCATAATTTTAGGAAAATTAAGCAAGCCAGTAACAATGCACTAGTAAATAAATTAGCTTTGCAGAAAACACAAAGTGCCTCTTTATTATTTTAGAAAAGTTTGAGTTAATTTAGAGTAAGAGCTATCAAGGGCTAAGTCATCTTCCTTTGCATTATTTTCAAAATCATAGATTTGTTTGTAACATAAGGGAGAAAACAAATTCCTCTCAGCCTGTGATTTTTATTTTTAAGTATTTCCAGCATGCTTTCTCAGGTTCCTTTTTTCTCACTTAATTAGCACACCCTGTGAGAGTATCCAATTCTGGTGTTAATTCTCTGACTTTGTAATAACTGGTGACACATTTCAGACAGTAACATCAAATTGGTGTCAACCAAGGGAGCAGATCTAAGAAATGGATCTTTGATCCTGGGCAGCTGTGGTTGATCATTGAACCTATTTCAAGGTCTGTGGGATAGAAAACCTGCCAGCAAAAATAACACTCATGATTGCCACCGAGTAACATTTCCAGATTGACAAGTCCTGCAGAAGGTGACATGCTTAAGGACACAGAAACCATTTTTGTTTGTTTTTGGAGGGGAATGAATGGAGCAGTTTTCTATGCCCTTGCCAATATATTGCAGACTTTATTATTTAATACAAATGTATTTATTCTCCTTTGTATGAGGAATGCTTTAACACATTGAAAAGTAATTACCATCTATAGCTTGAATCTACCGGGACAAGCAGACTGAATTAGTTACAATGAAATTATTAATTAAGTTTAGAACCTCCTTTGAAACAGTATTCTAACCTGGCTTCTGTATTTAATCTAAAACTTCAGTGTACTATCTATCTTAACCAGAGACATCCATGTTACACAATGCCGGAGTCACAAAATTCCACTAAGAACAAAGTGTGTTCTATGTAAAGATATCTTCAATGAATGTTCAATAATTGAACTCCTGTTACACAAATGAACACAAGTATCCATTGCAGTTGTTTCATTAGTAAGAAAGTAGCAATTTCACTACATACAATTATTATACTTGAGATAACTCATGACTTTAAAACATATACATTCTTTTTCATTCTCGGGGTATTTGCATGTTTTCTCTATATTGTAGTCTTAGAAGTGTTGAGAACTGTTCAATTAATTGTATTATGAGCTTATTTTGGTTTATGGAGACTCAGAATAAAATAGGATTGGACTTTTAGAACTGAAACAATGTGAATAAAGTAAAAAAAGTACGGTGTGTTTATATATTCTTTGTATGTGGAGGTACTTATGCAAGCCAGAGGTTAACATTGAGTATTTTCGTCTATGATTATCTACATTCTATTTTGAGACAGCCTCTCTCTAAATCCTGAACCTAACTGCTTTGGCTAAATTGTCAACTGTGGGTGCACAGAATGTGCCTGTCTGCACCTTGCAGTGCTTGGGTTGCAGGCACATACTGCCATGCTGGACTTTTATGTGGGCAGTGGGCATTTAAATTCAGGTTCTAATGTTTGATATTGCATGGCACCAATTGTCAACTCAATGAAAGATAGAGAACCTGTCTTATAGCATATAGAGTACATCCAGATAAACATTTGATAAAAATATTTGGATGAATGAATAAATCACAGTATCTTTGCAGTACTAGAGGAGTGTGGGCAGTATAGTAGCAGTGGCTCATCTATATTCATGTATATGTATGGATACATATATTTTTTCTTAATAAGTCTAAAAATGTAATAGGTAATGAAAAAATTGCTAAATAATAATGTTTAAAAAGGTTATAGCACCCTGCTGATGTTTCTAAATGTTTCAAAGCATACAGTATTCTGAACCCCACACCTCTCTTTCTGTGAGCGTGGGGGATGTATGTTGTTGTGTTCATTAAATATGCACCAATATGACATAATAGCATGATAACAAAAATGACCAAATATCAGAGATAATTTATTATAAGTGATAAGTTTATACTGAAAAATCATCTTTTTTTCTTGTTAAACTAGAATGTATAAAGATATATATTTAGTCTATGTGGTGCATGCTTTGGTTTAAAATATTTTAGAAATATATTGAGTTTTTTCACTGAAAGAAGTCAGGCAAAATAGAAAGCAAATAGAATGATTCCATGTATGTGAAGAGCCTAGAACAGACAAATATAGATGTTCTAAGCCTGGATTAGAGTTACTTGGGTCTAATGGGAGGGGAAGTGGAGAGTGATTACTGTTAAATTTGTGGATTTTAGAAGAACTGACAAAAACACTTCAAATGAAGTAATGGTGATGGCTGCATATCTTGAATATGCTAAGACCAACGAAATTTACCATTTTAGAGAGAATTTTATGATATAGGAATTATATATCAAGTGATAATACACATTATATTTTTAAAAGATCAAAGTCCCTTGTTAAAGTGTCTAGGAAAATCTTTTTTGTTTGTTTTCTAAGTGAGTCTACAAAGTACAGTGATATGTCAACTTTAGAATAGCATCTTTCATTACATTTTATGATATTCATTATATTGTCATAAAATCATTAGAGATGATTGTAATAATGGCAAATAAGCATTATACATTGTTAACCTTATAATCTTAGTCTTTATAAAATTGTCATTTTGCTCATAACCTACATTGCAAGAATCCCTTCCCTGTCCCCCGTGCCTCTGAAACCTCCTGACTTCAAATAGCACCAAATACTGGCATCTTTTCATAACCATTCTCTTATATAATGTCCTTTTCAGCTAGTAAGTGCTTAAGTGTTTTTGGCCTGAGTCAATAGCCGGTCTGGTTCCCCAATTTTCTACTGGGATTCTTTGTTTCAGGTTTCAATAGGCCTCAATTTTGACTTATTTTAAATGTTTCACTTATATCTCCTTCAAAGAAATGTTATAGATAAAATTTATACATACATACATTATACATACATACATACACACACATGCTAATGCTTTGTAGCTGGTAATGTTAAATCTCTCCCATCTATAGAATATGCAGAGATCCTTCTGTATGGGGTAACTGCAGGTGCTTTTCTTCTTCATTATCTGTCTATCTATTTGCTAGATAGAAGTATATGCAGTGATGACACCTACGTTTTAGAGCACTATGTCTGAGAGTCTTGCCAAGGAACATTAAGTGTATGGTTAATCCCTTCATAATCTAACAACAAAATCCATGTTGTGTCATGACTTCATGGATTTTTAGAATCCCAGATTATATCTATTTATATATTCAATTCTTCAAGACTCATCAATAATCAATTTTATAAACTTAGATGTCCTGGAATATTTTATGAGTAGGTATTTTCCTAAATGAGTTTCATAAAACATATGCCACAGTAGTTATATGATTGAAAACCAGTTCTAATGTATAATCCATTGAGCTAAAGAATGGAAGAGCTGAAAATAATAAGCCTACAACTAAATGTGCTAAGATAGCTTAATACAAAATATCAATCTGGATCTGATAAGATGGCTCAGAAGACAAAGACACTTGCTGTTAAGCATGAAGAATACAGTTTAGTGTTTCAGAACCACACATAGTAGAAAGAACTCATTCATGAAAGTTGTCCTCTGATCTACACACATGCTGTAACACGTGCACACGTGTATGTACACAAATACACACAAACAAAAAATGTAGTTACAAATTTTTAAATAGCAATTTGTCATAATACTGATTTGGCAACCATATTTACATTTTAAATATCCCTGTTAATTATTTTTACTTAAAATAATGTAATACTTTGAAAACTCAGACTTTGTATTTGAATTAATTACATTGTCTAGCTGTACATGAGTGAATATTAGTGTCTTTCAGTGTATAGTTTGACACAGAATTTCAAAGATATAATGAAAGTATATTTGAGCTAACAATCTTTTAATTGGTATGTAAGTACAAAAATACATAAATAGAAACTAAAAAGTAGTTGTAGTATCTTATGTATGACCCTTAGATGTGTCTTTAGCATAATACTCTGAAGGAATATTCAATAATCATGAAATAGTACTAAAATAATCTTGAAGATTTATTTATTCTGTAGGAGAAAAGAATGATCGAATTTCAAAGGATGTCAGGAGACCTTTTCCTTCTTTATGTGTAATTATTATTACTTTGAATAATTCTACTTAGAAAGTTAATAAAATAGTGAATAGGTAATTCAGTATTCTTTCTATGTTAGCATTTGAGTAGGATATCAGTAATGTGCATAAATGATTATACATACTCTATTATCTATCTGTCTATATATCTACAATCTATGTATCTATGTATCTATCATCTATATATGTATGTGTGTATCTATCTATCTATCTATCTATCTATCTATCTATCTATCTGAGACAGAGAGTGTGATTCTTAAGCTGTGGTCTGGAAGGGCATATTAATTATGACCCCTGCAACTACGTTCATTGAATGTCCATTCTGTTTATTTTCTCTCATCCTGGCTCTACTCTGTTCATAGGGATATTCCTTGTTCTTTTTTCAGTGCTTCACTCTAAGGAGTTCTCAGTTCTCTTCTCTAATTTCACATAGATTTTTGTTGAAGCAGCATCTACTTTTAGAGTCTTTCTTGCCCACCCCATCTGAAATATTGATCTTCATTCATGTTTTCCCTTTTAGTGACTGTTCTGCTCATATATTTCAATAGCCATTAGCAATCATGTTTGTCTGTTTATGCCTTTTCATTCTCTATGGGAACTGAGGGTATGCAACACATTATTTTAAATAATAGATACTTGAAAGCATATATTACTAAATATTGATATAATTTTGTTAGTTTCTTTATTTCACTAGTAATGAGACTATTTTAAGCTCTTCTATGAGTTTATCTATAGAGAGTACTTCATAAGTTTTATCTAGTAAGTTGCTAAAAGATACACAGACAAGTAGATGTTCTGGAATTTTTGGACGGTTACATTTTTCTTATTCTACTCTATATTCAGTAATATTTTATTTTCCATATGCTCATATTTAATATTGTCTAGTCAGATATCAAAGTACCTTGATCTTAATAATTATCTTTTCAATTGAAATCTCCAAGCATTTGAAAAGCTGCAAAGCACCAGATACTTTGTTTCTTGCACCAGCTAAATTTCATTTCCTTTGTTAACTATAATAGCCTCATCTTGCTAATTATAAACATTGATTTGATGTGCTATGGGATGGTTACTTCCTATTACCTCTTATACAGCTTATCTTGCTTTTTTCAAATGATATATTTTAGAATTTATGTTGAATTTACTTCTTATTAATTTAAATTACTAAGTGGTTGATATTGATTTACTATGAGATATACAATATATAAAGATGAAGTAATTTACACATTACAAAGTCCATATTGCTTTTTCCATTTACATAAAATCTGATGCAATATCATTTTGCCTATTTTAGGTTACTTAAGGGATGTAAACCCTTTAAGAGCACAGTATTACTAAGCTGTTAAAATACATAATAACATTGGTTTGCGAAGCACAGGTATTCAAAGGTGATGAGTTAGCATAGCTAATGGACATAATAAACTATTAGCAGTGCTCTGAAATGTAGTTCCTTAATTACAAAGACTTTCAGTAGAGTTTTTTGAACATCTAATGTTCTTTATAATGAAATCAACAACACATTTTAGAACAATGGCTCTCAACACTCCTAATGTTGAGATCTTTTAATATAGTTCCTCATCTAGTGATGAACCCCAACTACAAAATTATTTTGTTGCTACTTCATAACTGTAATTTTGATATTGTTATGAATAATAATATAAGTGTTGGATATGCAGAAAACTTATATGTGACCCCCAAAGGGGTAGCAACCCAAAGGTTGAGAGTCGCTGTTTTACAACATGCTGGCAAATATCTGTACAATGTAGTTAAAATCTGTCTCCTCAATTTCTCTGCTGTCAATCCTGGATGCTATTTCCTTTAAAGGGTGCTTAGTGAATGAATTTGCCACACTAGTAAATACTGTGATTTTTGCATAGCAGAGACAAGAATTTGCATCAATACATTAAAGTATTTTAATTTCTGGTGGCTATTAATTTTTAAAACACCAAACAAATGAAAACAATTAAATTTATAATATTTGATGTCTTTTGGGAAATAAAATGCCATTTCTTAGGGATGAATAGTCTCAAGTCCAAGGTCTACAGATGTTACCTCAGCCTGACCTTATCATTTTTACTGGCCACGGACTGCCATATGTACTCCAGTTGCTACCCTCAATGGCGGTATCTGGTGCCTTTTATCCTTGTATGAGATGTATAAAAACCAAAAACCTTATTTCTTTTCTTTATAAGCTTTAAAATTAAAGTTACTGTAACAATGAAATGAATGTGAGGGGCCTCATTTACACCTGCATCTATTTTATGTTGACATGTTCTGGGCAGTTTCCTTGTGTCTCGTGCATGGGGCTATTCCCTTCATCATGAAAGAAAGTGTTAATTTACATGAGAAAACAAAGTTTGTTATCAATGGGAAGGATACAGATTTTTTAAAATTTAGGTATAATTAGTGAACATCTCATTCAAAGGTAGTGTCTGCAATGGATGTCCACCTTCCCTGTTGCCCCATCTTGTGTTTAGTGAATAGTGGCATGCTCACTTTTCCAATTCAAAGGGTAGATGTGACTTTTAATGCTAGATTATAAAGGACCATGGAGTTCCCTGTTTCTTTCTTGTTCATTCCACATCTTATGCTTGAAGAACTAATCGCCTGTGTCATGTTGACGCCAATACCATACCGAGAGTACTTAGGCAGACATCCTGGAGGACCATCTCAGATGGACTTTTTCCAAGTTTCTATACTGATGCTACACAACACGAGTTCCACATTGTAAAGAACTGGATTCTTCTGGCAAGCGGCTAAGAACCTTGTAGTGCATGTTAGTCTTGCAAGGCTCCTAATAAGTCAAGGGAATAATTTATGTTGACGCATGTGCCTCTTCCTGAGAAAAGCATAGAGTGAGACGACAAAAAAATTTAGAGGTTTGCTTTTTAACATCTATAAATAATTTAATACCAGCACACTAATGCTTTTCTTTCTTTAACAATAAAACATATCAATGCATAAATATCTGTTCTATTCATTTTGATATGTGCTGTGTTTATTTTATTTTGAGGTCAAAATAGATCATGTTGGCATACTTAGGGGTGGGAAGCTTGTCAAAAATAATTCCAAAGTGTATTTATAGGGTACAATTGGGAGTCACACAAGTGTTTTTGTGTTTATTACTCATGTCATACTAACTAACTTTGTCACCTATGCCATTGTAAACCAAGGATACTGTATTTAAAGTTATCATTAGTCTGCTATCAGTGCATGGGCTCCGTCTTGCATACTTCCAGGCAATCATTGCCCTTACCTTGGAGTATTCCTCCAAGACTGCTTTTGAAAAGTTTGTTATCCTTCTGCTCATTCATTTGCACCCTAGCTTTTATTTGTGTAATTCTGTTTCCTTGATGACTTAACTTTAAATTACTCTCACTATGGAACTGTCAAATTCAATAATGGAGCTTGGCTAAACAAAGAAAAGGGTGAATGATGATCTGTAAAAAAAATGTAGAATCCAATGTGGAATCACTAGAAAAATAGAGAATTCTTGATATAAAAAACTACGTATATGTGTATATTTTCCTTAGTAGAAGAACAATTCCCATAACAAAGTGTATGTCTTATCCTTTAGTTCCTCTGGGAAATTCAAAATGCCTTCCATTGATCAGAACACTTAGTTCAAAATCTTTAAGCTACATATCCAGGGTTTCATTTACATTCTGTTATGACATACAGAGAGATGAAGAATGATAAAGCTGAGCAGGATAATGATAATAATAATTGGTTTATTTTAAAACATCCTACAGCATTTTTCTTCTAAAATGCATATTTCATGCTTCCAACTGTCATTCATATCAGTAAAGATTTTACACTCATATGACAGTTAAGGGACAAGAACTTCTAATTGGAAGAGATATTTGAAAATTGATATCAAACTTCAGTTGAGAAAGCTACTAACACTGCTTCTTTTTTAAAAAAAAATGTGAATGAACTCCGAGATTCATATGTCAGAGTCAAGTCTTGTTTTGTAGCCAAAGGATCTACCCAAAACGAGGCAACTCTCTGCTTCCCACGCAGGGCCTTGCAGACTTTGAAAATAATTAGCCAGCCAACTCCACAGCCATCATCGATCCAATAGAATACTTATTTTTGAAACTGCTGTGTTGTGGGTCTAGTGTTTCCCGTTATGACTGATTTAACAATGTGACAGGTAATACAACCCTGAAAAATACATGCTCCGCAGCCTTACATCTTGGCTAACTGGCATTTTCTAGATGTGCGATAAGGCATGATAGTAAGGAACTCTTGACTCAGTTTTTGTGTTACAGAGAGGGAGAAGGGAGAGGAGGGAAGTGGGAGGGAGAAAAGGAGAGAGAGAGAGAGAGAGAGAGAGAGAGAGAGAGAGAGATTGACAGAGACAGACAGAGAGACAGAGAGAGAGAGAGAGCGACAGAGATAGAGCGACAGAGAGAGAGAGAGAGAGACAGACAGAGAGACAGAGAGACAGACAGAGAGAGAGAGACAGAGAGAGAGACAGAGAGACAGAGAGAGAGAGAGACAGAGAGAGAGAGAGACAGAGACAGAGAGAGACAGAGAGACAGAGACTGAGACTGAGACTGAGACTGAGACTGAGACTGAGAGAGGAGTTCATTCCCTCAGCATCCAGTTCCTAAGTGAATGTGAGATTCCTAAGAGATCCATAGAGAGCACTAGGGAGCTCGCTGCTGTGATGCTAAAGCGATGATGCTGATTGGTGATGGTGATGACAATGACAACCGGATTTCCCTGGCTGGTTCTGACCAGTTCCTGGGAAGCCCCTCAGGCTCTGGCGGGTGGGAGGCGGCGATCGGCGTGACAAATCCGCGCTCGCACCCGGGCCTGCGGGGCAGGGGCGCGGCGCTCGATTTCCTTCCCTGCCTCCGCAGGCCCTGTGCGCATGCTCGGCCTACGCGGCCCCAGCCTTTGATTGATCGGTCGGCAGCGGCTGCGACCCTGGGAGGCTGACAGGCGGGGATGGGGAGCCCGGCGCTGGGAGCGGCGCAGTGAGCAGCGGCGGCCGGTGAGTACCGGTGAGTACCGCGGCATGGGGCTCCGCAAGAAGAACGCCAGGAACCCCCCGGTGTTGAGCCACGAATTCATGGTGCAGAACCACGCGGACATGGTCTCCTGCGTGGGCATGTTCTTCGTGCTGGGGCTTATGTTCGAGGGCACGGCCGAGATGTCGATTGTGTTCCTCACACTGCAGCATGGAGTCGTTGTTCCCGCGGAAGAGCTGCCTTCAGGGTCCAGGACCCTGTACCATTATGGGGTCAAAGATCTGGCCACAGTGTTCTTCTACATGCTGGTGGCCATCATTATCCACGCCACTGTTCAGGAGTATATTCTGGATAAGATCAGCAAGAGACTGCAGCTCACCAAAGGCAAACAAAACAAACTGAACGAGGCCGGGCAGCTGAGTGTGTTCTACATAGTGTCTGGTATCTGGGGCATGGCCATTCTGACCTCGGAGAACTGCCTGTCGGACCCCACTTTGCTGTGGAAGGTTCATCCCCACAACATGATGACATTTCAGATGAAATTTTTCTACATCTCACAGTTGGCTTACTGGTTTCATAGTTTTCCGGAGCTCTACTTCCAAAAAGTCAGGAAGCAAGACATCCCCGGTCAGCTCATTTACATTGGTCTCCACCTCTTCCACATTGGAGGGGCCTATCTCTTGTACTTGAACCACCTGGGCCTGCTGCTCCTGATGCTGCACTATTCCGTGGAGCTCCTCTCCAACATATGCAGCCTCTTCTACTTTGGTGATGAGCGGTACCAGAAAGGGTTGTCTCTGTGGCCTGTGGTGTTCATATGCGGGAGACTTGTGACATTGATTGTCTCGGTGGTCACAGTAGGTCTTCACCTGGCAGGGTCACACGCTCGGAGTGCTAATGCCCTCTCTGGAAATGTCAACGTGTTGGCCGCTAAAATCGCCGTTCTGTCTTCAAGTTGCAGTATCCAGGTGTACATAACGTGGACCTTGACTACTGTCTGGCTTCAGAGATGGTTAGAAGATGCGAGTCTTCAGTCCTCGGGGAGGAAGAGACGGTCCAGGTCAAGAAAAGGCACGGAAAATGGAGTTGAGAATCCGAATAAAATGGATTCTCCCCCAAAGAAGAAAGAGAAAGCTCAATGAGTTGCCAGTTAATTGGTTCTTACCTCCCAGGGAATCCACTCCTAACTATGTGGTGACTCTGTGCTAGAGATTTTCTGTTCTTTGGAGCAGGCTGCACTCTTTGAATATTGCTATTGTATTGTCTAATGTGTTTTTGAGGTTTTGGATCCTTCTGAGTGGCAAAAATTAAGACGAAGCCACTCATCCTTAAAATACTGTCAGAATAGTTAACAAACCAACGCCATTAACACCATATTTAGTTTAGAGTCTTACCTCAGCGATTTTCCAAATGACTTGTGGTGATGACTGCAGAATTGTGTGCATAAATAATAGTTTCCTGCTTCCAATGTTCTCTATGGCATTAACAAGACTGGTAGCAAAGTCATTTTCTTAATGTCTCTTACAGCATAAAGTGGAAAATCTGATAAAGGTGTAACTCAAATCAGTATTATGTAATTGTTGGGATTTTTATTGTTTTGAATTTACAACAGAGAAAATATTTGTCAAACCACCAAGATAATCATGCGTTCAATTTTATGAGTTGTGGTTGTCAGTGCTTACCCCTCCCCCATTAAAGAATCAAAGTATGAATAGATGACATTTGTGGAGGTACTGTAATCTATTGAATCAAATTACCTTTAATAAATATTATGGATTACTGAAGAAGTAAGCTTGTTCCTGTTTATTTTAAACACTTGTAAATGACAATTCATAAAATTAAATATCACTAAAAAACATACCTACTTCTTTAATTCAAAGTGGTACTTGTAGATTCATAAATATGGTAAAAGCAGTGTATCAGAAGGATATTATTTAATATGTGAACAATTTTTGAAATAACACGTTGTATATTAAACTATGTATACAGGTATGTGTGTATATATGTACAACTAATTATATCTGTGAAATATTTGATGCATTTAACTTCATTTGAAGATGAAGTGGCCAAATAGATTTATGAAAGGATTTTAAAATAGTGTTGCTATTTTAACTTTACTTCCATCCTTAATTGAAAAACATCTATATAGGGCAATCTTTGTTGGTTATGTATGTGTCCATATGTATATTGTTTGTATCTTTACAAAAGCCAATATGAACAATGGGCTGTGGGGGTAAATTCTTATGTCTGGCCTCAGTCCCTATGTTGATTTCATTTCCTTAGTGTTGGTGGTTTTGTCTTTTCAAGGGTATGGTATCTTACAGCATGCTGGGTTAGCGCTGTATGCTCCCTCCATCCCTTGTACTTCTGCAGTTTCTTCTCACATCTCTCATCTCTGCTTGTGATAGTCTCTTCTTAGGTCCGCTAATCATCCAGCTTTTCCAGAAAGTGAGCTTCCTAAAACTTTACACTTACCTGGCTGATCATAGACAGAGGAGCCAGAAAAACAATCTTTTTTACCCTGTCTTCCTTTAAAGGTAAGTAACAAAGATATCTTCCTTTCTGGATATAGTTGAGGATTTTCCTCATTCCTTTTTTTTCTCATTTGTCCAACTTGTGGTATTGGTAGTCCATGTTCTGAGGTCTTCTACATTTAACCAAATGTTGTGCAATTGTAAAGCCAAATTTCACCTTTTCATATGACTCAGAACTGTCTCTCCTATTCCTTATCTCTAAGGATCTAAATAAACTGCTACTTGTATTCCAACTCATGATAACAATTTTTTAGAAATAAAGCAGTGATTTGCACACAATCTGTGCAAATCTAAATGGAATCAATATAAGATCAAAGGACAACTTTTGTTTCGTATGACTGGTAGTGGTAAGCATTAACTAGAACTTAGCAATACATTTCATTAGGATCTGGGTTGAATTCCTTAAGATTCTCTTGGCTCTCTCCCTTTAAATTAACTTCCAGCATGGCAACCACTAACTCTCTATGCCTGGATTTATTTCTTCGGTGTCATGGCGAGAAGGAAGAGTGAACCTAAAATCACAAAGCACAGCTCTTTGGTGACGCTTTTGAAAAGGATATACGATGGGTGGATTGGCTTCAGCTGTGTCCTTGGTGGAAAAGGAAAACTACTTTCTAATAAACTATAAGTCCACAAGAAACGTCTCTGGGGAAAGATTCTAGATATATCTCTTAGTGAGTTCAGGAAGTAAATGTTTACCCATAAGTTTTAAAAGAAACATTACACACTTAATTAGATTCGTATGAACTGTTATGTCTGTCTTTAAAATATTCTCAAGAAAGTCATGATTCCAGGCACTGTTTAGGACAGCACTGGCATCAGTTAACCACACGGAATCTCAGATTTGTCATTAGAGGCTGCAAAAGTCTTAAGATGTGTCTGACAATTGAATCCAAAGGTTCTTCTCAGAGAGATTAGTTTCAGTGTTTCTGAAATTTTGTAACTTAAATTACACTATAAGATAAAGATGTCCTGGGATGGATTCCAAACACACTTCATGTTTAAATTATGGGACTATTAGAATTTGTTTGAAACTTTGTCTCATTGTCCTTAAATAATAAGGATGTATCGTTATGTTGTTAGGAACAAATGAGCTTTAGGTGATAGCTTTCTGTCCTTGGCAGTATAAGTCCATTTCAGTCCAGTAAGGAAACCGTAATCTTGGAAAACATCACTTCATTCGTCTTCCCATGTTTGTCTAATAGCATGAGAAGCATGCACAGCCACTGCCATCTATCTTTGGACTCCATTCAGGAAAATTGCAATTATCACATTAATAATTAAAAATCTTTTTCAGAGTAAAATTTTCTGATAGTCTTTTAATTTGGAGAGTAGTACAATTTAATCATTTACATCAGGTAAAAGGAGAATTTTACCAGTGCTTTCTACAGGAAATGCTGTATTGGCATAGATGTGTGTGTGTGTGTGTGTGTGTGTGTGTGTGTGTGTGTGTGTGTGTTGGCTGGACACACTTGTGTATATGTTGACTATATGTATGTCCTTGTTCTTGTGTGCTTCAGTGGGTCTGGAGGTCAAAGGACACAGTAGGTCCTCACTTTCTACCTTGTTTGAGACAGGGTCTCTATGGTTTTTTTTTGTTTGTTTGTTTTTTTTTTTGCTGCTGATGACCTTTGAGCTTCTAGAGATGCTCCTGGTCCACCTCTCACCTCAGGAACACTGGGATTGCAGACAGGATCTGTTGTACCTTGTTTTACTTGGGACTTGTAAATGATTTAGCCACTGCAGCATCTCTCCAGTCGTTATAGAACTCTTAGAGGAAAGTCTTCAGGGGAGGTATGCCCAAAAAGCATGTGAAGTAAGATGGGTCTTGGGTCCTTGCTTTATGTCAGAGGTTTTCTTCTAGTTGGGAGATAAGACATCTCTCAGAAGCATGGAGAGAAAGGGAGAGGGAAAGATATGGCTCGCCAGGTGGGTAGAAGAGACAACTTTCAACGAATAGATGGAGGCGATGGGCTTTTGTACCATCAGACCAGTGACAAGCAATGTCATACCCTCAGCTCCTGACATATTTTTTTCATTTAAACTTATCAATCAAGTTTACCATCTCCAAAGCATTACCTTCCACAACAGAACAGAATAGTACATGAAAATTTCCTACAATTATGTGCAATAATTGTCATAAATCCCTCCTACAAATTCAGAAAGACATTTTTAAAATATAAAATTGGAATCAGTCAATTGAAAGTCTAGATTTTGCCATTTAACTCTATATAAGAAAGCTGGTTTTAGCCACCGCTACATCTTTGGTGCTTCCAAGATTCAACTGGTGTGCAATACTCCAAACATTAGGATTCTGAAGTCATTCCCTATGCTGTCCTGTATGCTGTCAGCCGTCAGTATTGTGTTCTATGCTATAATATCATGTTACATATTCTATTTCCACATCTCTAAAGTATGTTGAAATGTCATTTGTGAGTGTTTTCATGGATGTTTATGAGGTGGGCATATTTCAGTGGAATGCAGTATCTTGTTAAATAAGTTTAAAATGGGTAAAACTGACTTTACACTCATGATGTGTTTGTGTTTGAGCCAATATAAGAGGGTTTTGTATCACTGATATGGGGCATAGCTACTGAGAAATCCAGACAAAGTATTAATTTTAAGCTAAGGATGAATTGATACTCTCACTTCTACCAAGAGTAAATCATATCAGCTACTAGAACAAAATAACTGAGAAAACACAAGTTTCTTTTAAATGAGATATTCTTGTAATCCTTATTGCTCAATTAATACAAAATCAATTGTCTACTCATTTTAACATTAAACAAAACAATAAAGCATCAAGATGTTGAGATAATCAATACAAGTATTGAAATGTAATTTGTAATTTTTAGTTGCATTTTCAAAAACATTTCCAATTACCTTGATATAATTATAGCAGAGGAAACTAACATGTCAATATAAAATTGTAATAAGTAAAGTCAAGCTTCATCCCTTCCAGTAATTCCCCTCAAATCTGTATAAGTTTTGAAAAAGACTCAAAATCCTAAGCAATGAATCACAAGTCTTTAAAGTGAAACTAGTTATTAATCTATTAATCTCACAATAACTCAATGAGAACAGGTCATAGCTACACATATAATGTCAGTTTCTTTGTGTCTTTGTATATAAACTTGTTTATATACTCAGATATTTGTTATATGAATGGATGAATCTTGTCCCATTCAATAATCTATTTAATATATGCTATGTAGATGGCTCCTGGCTATACTTACATATGTATGTACAATGTACATATTTATACACATTTTGAGGCTTTTCATGAATTTCTGATATTTATTCATCTTATTAGGCTTTATTTCAAGGCAATTTCATGATAACAGTAAAATTAAAGTGATTGTAAATTAGTTAAAAAAACCTTCCCATTGATAAGATACACATAGTCATCTCAACTATTGTTAGCAGCACCAAAAGATATACTTAAAAAATCAATAAAACCACACTGACCCATTTTCAACCAAACTCCATAGTTATATGTTATGATTCACAGGAAGCTTTATACATTCTGTGAAATTTGATGAACTGTAAAAGTAATCTGCTATTCCAGTGTTACAGTTATTTTTTTTCGCCTCAAATTTTCCTGTGTTCAACTCATGACAATTGTGTAAGTTTGTAAGAATTATAAAGTTTACTATTTTCTTCTTTTGTCTAGGTAAAGGGCAATAAAACTTCTAATATAGTTAATCCACTATAAAAATATGTGAATTTTGTAGTATAAATAGCTTATATTAAAGATGTATATATAACTACAATTAAAATATATAGGAAAGCATTAGCAACTACATCTTAAAGATGACATGTTTTTATTATACAATTTACAGAAAATACATTCAATATAAATCCAATGTTTATGTCAAGTATTGACCATGTTATCCAAGGAACACATATGCAGGGAAGAGAAAGAAAGTCAGCTCTCAGCTGTGGAGACACCTCACAGATGGAAATCAAACAAGTGAATAAAAGACAAGGGAAATTTACTAACAACTGATATGGAAAGGGAAGACACAAATGAAAAATTATTTTGATTCACAACTTGTATACCTCAGTGGTATTGTTTAAGATTGGCAGTTGACAAGGGAAAACACTCCACACTATCTGTATTTATAGCATATCTGTGTGGTGGTGTGAATGAAAATGACCTCCCATAGATACACATGGAATGTCATTACTGGAGGTGTACCCTGTTGGAGTTGGTGTGGCCTTCTTAGATGAAGTCTGTCATTGGGGTCTGGCTGTGAGGCTTCAGAACTCAAGCCTGGCCTAGTGGCTCACTGTCTCTCCCAGCTTCCTGTGGATAGATTCAGATGTAGAACTATCACTATGTTTGCCATGCTTCCTGCCATGATGATAATGGACTAAACCTCTGAACTATAAGTCAGCCCCAGTTAAATATTTTCCTTTATAAGAGTTGCCATGGCCATAATGATTCTTCACAGCAATAGAAATCCTATCTAATAAAACTTCTTTGCAATTTTATTGAGAGCTCCTTAGAATAAGCTGCTTTAGAATGATAGACATTTCTATAGGTTGTAGTGTCATGTCAGTGCCATAGAAATGATGAGGATCACAGGCCTGTTAGCCAGATTGATCAGAGTCTAGGTTAGGATATGGTCTATGATGACACTAGTATGTGTCTAGCTAAAATATCTTGTAAAGTAGAGCAGAGAAATGGTTAGAAAGAAAAAGAATATGTGTTCCTTTTTCCCTGTATAATACAAGAAGATATATTAGTCTGTTTCATTTGTTGTTATTATTTTAGGGTAGGAGAGATTAGATGATGTTTGTGTATGTACATATTGAAATGACATGTAATAAGAGAACAATGTCAACAGTAGGAGGCAACATTGCATTAATTGAGTGAAATATTTCCTAAACATGCATTTTGGCAATACAAATTTGTGTATATGATTGATTAATATGTACATGTTTGCATGTGTGTATATTTGTGTTCTAGTAGCATATGCATGAATTTATGTGTATGCTTGTGTGTGTGTGATCCATATGCTCATGTGAGCATCTATGTCATGTGTGGACCAAGGGTTGACATCAGTTGTATTTCTCTATTGCTCTCATACACACATGCACTCACACACACACACACACACACACACACACACAGACAGAGAGAGAGAGAGAGAGAGAGAGAGAGAGAGAGAGAGAGAGAGAGAGAGAGAGAGAGAGAGAGAGAGAGAGAGAGAGAGAGAGAGAGAGAGATTTTGAGACAAGGCCTTTGAGTGAACCTGGAGCTTACTGACTGGTCTGGATGAACTGGCCCATGATCCCCAGTGGTCATTCTGCCTCTGCCTCGTCAGGCCTAGCTTTATGGAGCTATCCTGACACACCTGGCATTTTACCTGTTTTCTGGGGATCTGCCCTCAGGCTTTCATGTTTATGGAGGAAGCAATTTACTGACTGATCTTCTTGCCAGGTCTAGGATGAACATTTTTAAATTATTTGGAATAAATCTTGAGTTTAGACATCTGCCCATGACTTTTAGGAAATCTATACAAAATAGATTTTGGAAATGTATATGTATCTAGATCTTCATTGTATGCTGTTTCATACTTTTTTAGTGTCTACTTTATTATTGTTAAAAATCAAGCAGAATTTTAGCTCATTCCTTTCCCTTTCCCCCCACTATTTTATATTGCCGAAAAATAAAAGGTAAGGTCCATTTTAACAAGGAAGACATCAGACCAAGGTTTTGTGGTGGGATTCTTAGGTTTTATTATTAAAAAGACACATTTCTCTGGGCAGGGTTGAAAAAATGTCTGTTGACAAATGAAAGAATGCATCTTAAAAGAGGAGAATAAATACCCTAAGAACAACATGTTGTCATTCACAAGGAAAATCTTGTCAGCTAAGCAAAATAAAACGAAACTTGTAATCTACAATCCTCAAATCCTTGTAGAAATATGTTACATAGAAGTTCTCGTAGATTACAATAATCTACCATGTGATCATTTTGCATGTCTTTAAATGTATTTAACATTTTAAGACTTTAGTATATTAATTTAAAAATAATTCTAGGATTTCATAAATTCAGTTAAATTTTTTGTACCACTAGGTCATTTATTTAAAACAGTTTAACCACCCACCCATTAGATATGCATTCATGGAAAATAGCTCAACTCAAGTAATTATAAACTCCAAACCCACACAAAAAATTTAATCACAAATGAGTTCTGAATTTTGTCACCAAATTTCAAACTGAAATTGGAGTATACTCTGTTTTGCATACTGACACTGTATAAGGCTTGGTATCTTCAATTCTACCAGTAGAAATTTATGCTACTTTGTAAAATGGGTGAATCTGTAAGATATTTATGTTTACTTTCTAATATCTTTCAAGCATCTGTAAGAGGGATTACATATGAGGTTAAATGGCCAAGAGCACTGGCTGGTCTTTCAGAGGACCTGGGTTTGCCTCCCAGCACCCACATTGAAGCCACCATAACCAGTTCATCTACTACACTCTTCTTGCCTTACTGGCTACCAGAAACACGTGTACACATACATGCATGCATACATACATACATACATACAGGTAAAGCACATGTTCACATAAGCTAAACTAACTAATTAAATAGACAAACAAACAAACAAATGTCTGGAAAGTTGGCTCAGTGGTAAACAGTACTTACTGCTTTTCCAAAGGGTCCAGATATGATGCCCAGCATCCACATAGTGGATCACAGCACTCTGTTAACTCCAGTTCCAGAGCATCTGACACCATCTTCTGACCTCCATGGGCAGTAGGCATGCATGTGGTGCACAAACATATATGTGGGCAAAACATCCACAAGTAAAATAAATAAGTGGAAAATAATTATGAAATATCTCACCTTTTAGTAAATCTGTCACTGCTGGAATGAGAGGGTGCATAGATAATCATGAAGATGCTAACTTGAAATTCAGCAAATGCTGCACGCACCATGTAGCTGCCAGATGCTTGAACCTGTAATAAAAACAATGTACTTTATAGGTTGGTGAGATAGCCCAGCAGGCAAGAGCACTTTCCTGGAAGCCTGATGACCTGGATTTAATCCTCAAAGTCCAAGTGAAGGTAGAGATGGCTCCACAAAACATTTCCTCAGACCTCCACATGTGCGCCGTGAAATGCAGAAAGTGTACACACACAAAATAATAAAATAATGAAAGAGTAATATATCTCTAATTGTAATGTATAAATATTTTGCTTTATATTTGAAGCAATTTTATTTCATACCTATTTTTAAAGCATTTCCATAACCATTTCTAAGCTAGCAGGTGTCATTAGCTTTGATGTCACACTGATGCTCTATTTTTCTATTTTCTTTTCTTCATAGACATATTCTGGCCTGCGTGTGTGTGGTGTGTGTGTGTGTGTGTGTGTGTGTGTGTGTGTGTGTGTGTGTGTGTGCGTGCACATGCCTGGTCACATGTCTGGGCACAAGTGTGTGTTCAAGTGCCTGTGTACCTGTGTATACGCATGTGGAGACCCAAGACTAAGATTAGGAGCCCCCCTCTGTTGCTCTTCAAATGTCTTTTTAACAGGGAAGCCTTGCAATGAAACGCAGAGGTCACTGAATCCCAATCTCAATAGCTTCTATTTGGCATCTTCTTTCTCTGCCATTTAAAGTGGAATCTCAGGCAGGCCATCTCATACCCAGCCTTTTCCTAGTTCTGTGGATCTAAAATCTGGGACTCTTCATGTTCAGCAAGCACATTGACAGCTGAACCATCTTCCAAAGACACCTAACTCTCATTATTAATTGTAGCTTCTCCTTTTGTACTCCAAATATAATTACTACTGGAAATAATAAAAACTATATAAATAAAAAGGAAAAAAGAAAAATCTTGCTGATGTTTTTGGTTAATTTATTTATCTATGTCAACAATATTATCTGAGCCCATTCCACATTGAGGGGTGCTCTTTCAGCCTGGACACATGAGAGAGGGCCTAGGCCCTGCTCCAGATGATATGACAGACTTTGGAGACCCTCCATGAAGGCCCTCACCCTCCCTGGAGAGTGGAGTGGGGATTGGGTGGGGTGTTAAAGGGATTGGGACAGTGGGGGAGGAGAGGAGGGAGAGATGGGATTGACAAGTGAAGCAAGCTTATTTCTAATTTAAATTTTAAAAGGGAAAAAAGAAATATTATCTAACAGTAAATTTTTCAGAAAGAAAACTTGGTGACTGAATTTTTAATTATATATATATTTCTATACTAATCTTTGTGATTTTATACACGCATGCAATGTATTCTCATTACAATGACCCCTTACTCTTCCCTCTAACTCCTCCACAATCAACTCTCCCTTCCCTTCCTTTCATCTCCCCTCTCAACTTCATGTTCTTATTTTAATACCCCGACTGAGGCCAATTTGCGCTATCCACATCCAGCTTTGCCAGAACCATTTTTTGAAGATGCCATCTTTTCTCTATGTGTGAAATTATGGTGAAAAAACATGAAAGCCACTCAGGATCTCTGCAAATTCCAACCTTTTCCTATTATGATTGTAAACTGTACAGTGTGATATCCTAGTTAAGTAGGACTTGTGAACTCCGCTAATCACTGTTCTCAAAACCAACTAATGATTTCCCAGCAGATACCTTCTGTGACAGCATTATAGCTGCCAAACAATCACTGTCATGATTTCCCCAGTTTTTAATGCATATAAAAATTCCTACTTCCTTATTAAACCCTTTGCCACATAGTACTCGGCAAAGCTCTTTCTGATAAGAAATGATGACCTTGCTGAAGCTGTAGTGCTTGAGTATTAATGACCAGCATTAAAATGCTCTATTGAGGAGTAAAGTAGCTATACAGCTTGTAAACTTCATGGAAGTTCAGAGCAGAGAGACACATTGCCCAAGTAGGAAATCATCAAATGTTGTAGAAGCAGCTGCTCCTCAAGGGATAAGTTTATGACACCATTTATGTAGTAGACAAGAGGCAGGAGAATCCTAAGGTTAAAGCCAGTGGGGCTAAAGAGGAAATAAAGACCATGGTGATCCATTTCCTAAAATAAAGGAAAAGAACCCTCTATAGATCTGTAGCAGAGCACCTGCTAAGTTGAAAACCCAATCTCCAGTAGAAGGAGGAGAAAAGAGAAGAAGAGACGACAGAAGGTATAAGCTATTTTGTCTAAAGACATTAGTTTTACTCCATAGTCATTTGTTGTGGATTTTATTTTATTTTTCATGAGATTTCACAAAGTGGCGATATTACTATCTGCAGCAAACATATGTATCTAACAATGTGACTAACAAATCCACATGTAACATGAAAAATAAAAGATACAGAGACAGATATTGGGGTTTTAGATTCGAGCTAAAGATCAGAAAAGCAAAGCAGCTGGTCACTAGCTCTCACTTTACCTCAGACTGACTACTGAAGACCCAGCTCTTATCCTTTATACCTCTCCAGTGCTGGGATTAAAGGTGTGTGAGCTCAGGTGCTGAGATCATCTTTGGTGAGATGTTTCTCTTTACTTCAAGATCGAGCTATACCACTCTTGGGCATATGCCAAAAGGATTCTTCGTCCTACTACAATGACACTTGCTCAACCATGTTCACTGATGCTCTATTAAAAATAGCCCCAGAAATCAGAAACAATCCAGATGTTCCTTAATGGAAAAATTGATCAAGAAAATGTTGTATGTTTATATAATGAATTATTACTCAGTCATTTAAAAAATGAAATCATAAAATTAGCAGGCAAATAGATGGAATTTGTAAAAATCATCTTGAGTGAGATAACGCAGACCCAGAAACACAAATATGACATATCAGTGATAACCAAGTTATAATTCATAGACCACAAAGGCTAGGTATACAGTAGGGGACTAGGAGGGACAGATAGATTTCCTTAGGATAGGAAAATTGATTAGGTAGTTATGGATGGACAAGGGTGTGCCAGAATAGGAAGATCAAGAGGGCAGGGAGAGAAGAAGGGAGGAGGGAGGGAGGAAGAGAGGGAAGGAGGGAAGGAGGGAGGGAGGAAGGAGGAGATAGTGATAAGGGAAGGAATACCAGGACAGAGATTTAAAATTAAGGGACATTGGTGAGGGGTAAGAAGAAATATATAATACAGTAGAAACTTCCTAAAAATATATACACATATGAGGGCAATCTAAACGAAATCTCCAAATAATGGGGGAGACAGAATCGCAAGTAGATATTTCTTGTCACCAAATGAAGCTTCCAGTACTATGATTGGATTAAATGTAATTGAGTTGTTGGCCAAGGGGGTTCCACAGGAATCCTCAAACAACCCAGGCTATTGTCAACACTATAGGTTGGTCTCAACAGACTGATAGCAATGTTCCATTGCCAAAGACAACTTTTGCACAACTCATTGAACTTTGAGTAGTCCAGCTGGTATCTACATAGAACTTTTACCCTTTCTTTTTAGCATCTTTGGTACAGGAAGGTACTCAGTACTCCACCAAATGAAAAATACAAACACTAAGCCGGCAAAATCCCTTTGATAACACAATGCTATCTTGACTGTAAAATATGCTATGGCAGTGGTGGCACAAAGCTTGTGGGGGTAACCAACCAATATCTGATTTTAATTAAGGCCCACTCCACATGATGGAACCCATACTGATACTGCTTGGGTCACCAAAGCATGACAATAGATAGTTCTAGAACCTAGGAGGTAGGAATAAAATGACTCCCAATGGAATTATGCTACACTCGTAAAGCAGTGCCTTGCTCAGCCATCATCAGAGAAGCTTCACCCTAAAGCAAATGGGAACAGATACAGAGACCCCACAGCCAGACAATATGGAGAGACTAAGAGCCCCTGAAACACTCAGACATAAACAAGATGTCTCTATCAAATCCCTCCTCTCAGGGTCAAGGAACTCTTGGAAGAGGAGGCAGAAAAACATGTGCCAGATGGAATGGAAGTCACCAAGCAAACAAGGTCCTCTGTATGAACATGATCGATGCACATACAAAGGCACTGAAACTAAGGCAACATGTACAAGTCCTGCATGGGTCTCCACGAGAAATGTACCTAGAACAGAAGGAAGTGGACACATGTCCCATCTGTTACCCAGAAGCAAACTCCAATTGAAAACTACTTGCAAATGAAAACTGGGTTTTCTTTAAAGGGGGTCTCACTGCAGAAATAAAACCACTCTTAAGGGTAGGTTGTTTGCCCAGGAGTAAATTTCCAGCAAAAATTGAATCAATGACATCTTTGGAGCTTACTTGTCTCAAAATGTCATGTTAGAGCCTTCCCTTTTTTTCCCTTAAATTTTATCTTATTTTTTCATTTTTAATATTCTCTCTCTCTCTCTCTCTCTCTCTCTCTCTCTCTCTCTCTCTCTCTCTCTCTCTCTCTCTCTCTCTCCTCCCTCTCTAGCCTACAGGTCCTTTTTTAAAAAACTTCTGGTTTCAATTTTAATATTTGTATGGGATCTCTGAATGTGTGAATGAATGGATCTCTATTTTTTGTGCCTTCTCTTGGGCTCTTTTTCATCTCCTCTTCTACAATTCTAATGCTAGTTTATTTATCATTTAATGTAGCATATCATATTTTATATATTTATATATTCTATACTAGTGTATTATGATTACCCCTTAGAAACCTGTTTGGTTTCTAACGAGAGACAGAAAGGGTCGAATCTGGTTAGGAGGGGATAAAGGGAGGAGCCTGGAGCAAAAGAGGGAGGAGAAACTCTAGAATATACACATGAGGCAAAACACTTGTCAAATAAAAGGAAAAAAGTTTTAAAAGCACAGTAATGTTATTATTAGTATATAGGCATTTATGCCCAGTCCTTAGCATGAGAAAAGTAAAACAGAGGAACAAAATTATTAAATCCTTAATGGCAGGTTATTGCATTCTTATTATATTATATGGGGATTACATATATAAAAACCTTCTTATTTAAATTTGTTTTATATATAAATCTCAGTTCCCTCTCCTTCCCATTCTCCCATGCCCCTCACTGACCCCCATCCCATCCCTTGTCTGCTCCATAGAAAGGGTGAGGCATTTCATGGGAGATCAAAGTGATTTGATTTGACATATTTCATAAATGTTAATGATTGCTATCATCTTATATAGAAGATTAGAATGATACTTGCAGAACCAAACTCAAGCTTCCTGTTTCACTTCTTTAATAAACTTGCTTATTCTGACACTATATAAAAGAGAAGCACCCTACAATCATATGTGTCCGCATCTGTCCAAATGATGTTGGCATTGGTCATGGAGAAGTGCCCATAGGTTACTTTGAGGGAGATAACGAGGGCAAGCAGAAACTGAGACAGGAAAGAAAAGCTAGGCTAACACAATGTATGGAGCCAGGTGATAAATTCAGGAACTTCTATGTGTAAAGCTTTCTCTAGACACCCAGAAATAAATATTGTGTAGTGTAAAATGGACGGCTCTGTTCATACCTTTGTATAGACCAGGGCTGACAAACCAAAAGACTGAGGGCAATGAGTGACAAGAATTTGAAAGGTCCAGCTGAAATTGGAAACTATAAATCTGTCCCATTTGGCAGAATTATGTGATTTTCTCCAGCAAAACCCAGTAGTCCAGAAGATGGAAAGTGTCTGTGATTAGATAGAAGCAGATTGGAAAGCATGTGTAGGGCTAAGAAAAAAGGCAGAGCAGGAAGTTCAGTTAGATGAACTAACAAGGAATGGAAAATTGATGGATTTATTAGGAAAGAAAACCAGGTAGCCTGATGTGAAGAGTTCATTTAAATGACTATAAGTCTGATTTAGATTCTCAGAAGTTTTCTGCTTAGGCCCAGAGAATTAATTTGCAAAGAGATTCGGAATGCATTTAAGACGACCAGATAATAGACATTGCAAAAATAGAAACAAAATGAGTATTTTTTAGACTTCTTGGAATGTAAACTTGCAGTAGAATATTTAAATAATGTTTTAATTAATGCATTAATAATTATTCTTAAAATACTTCAAATATCCATTGAAGTGGTTTGTGTGTGTGTGTGTGTGTGTGTGTGTGTGTGTGTGTGTGTGTGTACAGAGTAGCTTCAAATAAATATACCTTGATGGTGTGAAAGGTGATTTATCCACCCAGGATCCACCCATGCCATTGGGCTCTTGGAAGGGTTTGCTCTAGCTGGCTGTACCCCCAGGTGTTTAAAATCGGGACAGGTGTAATTTGGGTTTTCTTACTCCCTGATAACTGGAACCTCCTCCATAACTGAAAAACAGATGGGAAACTCAGTTACTTGTATGTACTGAAGGATGATCAGTACTGCTCTTGGTACACACTGTCATAGTAGACTGCATGAACTATGGAGTTAGCCTGGTCTAGCTGCCTTAAAAGTGTGCATCATAGGTCTTTCAGGGTAGAGACCATGGCTCCTGGGGCACTGTGTGCATTTCAATTCCTAAGCATCGGGGCCATTCCCTCAGGCAGTGAAGCATTCATGCCACATTGTGTGTCTCGGTATGTTCCCTTAGAAGTTAAGAAAACACAGAAGCTTGACAGAATAACTGGTTTTAAATGTAAATCATGTATGCCGTAGTAGCTTGCAGACATCATTGCATCCGGGCAATCACAACTGTATTGGTCTTGGCGATTTTTTTTTGGGACAGAGGTGGGTATTTTGTTTCAACAATTTTTTGTATTATTGTTTACAGTTTTGTGGTGTGTGTGTATGTGTGTGTGTGTGTGTGTGTGTGTGTGTGTGTGTGTAAGAAATAGACAACATAAAGTTGGGTGAGTAAGAAAGATCTGGGAGGCACTTGGGGGAAGGGGAAAACATGATTAAAATAAATTGTGTGTGAAAAAGTTAAAAGGGAAAATAAATATTTTTGTTTACAGTTTTCTTTTTTCCTCAATTTAATTCCCTTTGTGTGTTTAATTTAGTCAATTCATTGTTTACATTCATTGTTAAGAGAAGCTTTTCCTTGTGAGAAACCGTTCCGCCCGTCTGGTTCTAGATCCGCATCAGTCCCAAATAAACACACAGGAGGCTATATTAATTATGAAGCTGTTGGCCTTGCTTGTCTCTTACTGGCTAGCTCTGCTTTAAGTAATTACCCCATAATTGTTAATCTAAGTATGTCTCTTACCGGAGAGGTTTCCAGGCTTCCTACCCCAATGGCGTTACATCTCGAACTCTCTGTCTTTCTCCTTCCCAGAATCCTCCTGGACTCCTAGTCCCTCCTATCTAGATTCCCTATTGGCCAGACAGTACTTTATTGACAAATGCACAAGGACTTCCCCAACAATTCATCACCTAATTCATCTCTTCAGGCCATTTGTTGACATGTATAAAGACAGAAAAGGATATTTTTCATGAGTAAATGGGTACAGTTACATTTTGCAAGCAGACACTAAGTACACTTGGCCTTGATGGTCAACTCATGAAGCTATGTCACTGCTGAAATGGAGCCTCAATGTTTGCAGGTAATGAAATGCTCAGTCCTAACTCAGGACAGAGTGACAGTTCCTGGGGATCTGGGTTCTCGATATTTTCTTAACTTACTAATGCCTGGGCACTGCCTAGCCTGACTATACTCTGATGCCTGTTTGCAGATACAGCCTTCCGGCTTTGAGAGACAGCTGGTAGCAGTCAGAGAGATGACAACTTTGCCGATGGGATTTCTCTCATATATTTTCAACCACATTAGACACTAACCAGGTGATTTTATGGATAATCACCTGTAATTTTACTAGGGGGTGTATACAAGGACATTTCACTCCTTTAAATGACTGATGATACTGTTGCTTTTTGTTTCATGAAAAAAAACTCCAAATACTTAGAAATAGTAGTAGCCAAATTCTTCAGTTACACAAACTAATTCATTTTGAGTGATGAGAGAAAATTCTGTTCCTTATAATACTAAATCTTTAACCAAAGGGAGTTCCTGGTCTTCATTGTTTTTTAAAACATTTTGATTACAATTTTTCAGAGTATAATTTAGTTGCAACATTACTCCTGTCCCTTTTTTCCCTCCAAAAATTCCTACATACCCTACCCCATACCTTCAAATTCATGGCCTCTTTTTTCACTAATTTTTATTGCACACACACACACACACACACACTAACATACATTGCATCCATGTGTATGCATATACATATACATATATATCCATAAGTATAACAAGTTCAGTCTGTATAATGTGAAAATGTGTCTACTAGGATATCAGAAGCTACACCCATAAAATCTCACTAACAAAACTGGTCAAAACATAGAATTAACTAGAATGATGCCAGTAAACATGTAAAACCATATAGGAAAAAGCTCACGAGGCCTCAGCCATACACAGAGAACTACAGGAAATCAAGGAAAGCTAGGAGCAGGAAAGGCAGCATTCCTCAGTAAGGAGCACAGTAGTTGACTGTCCAGTGTTAAGTAGTCAGCTCTGAAGACATATATACAGGTAGCATTATGTAGACTGAATATGTTATACATAGGGATATATATGTATATGCATATACATGCAGACAATGTCTCTCTGTGTGTGTGTGTGTGTGTGTATAAAATGTAATTGTACCAATTTACTCATGAAAAATATCCTTTTCTGTCTTTATACATGTCAACAAATGGCCTGAAGAGGTTAATTAGATGGGGAATGTAAACAATGAATTGACTTAATTAAACACACAAAGGGAATTAAATTGAGGAAAAAAGAAACCTGTAAACAAAAATATTTATTTTCCCTTTTAACTTTTTCACACACAATTTATTTTAATCATGTTTTCCCCTTCTCTCAGTGCCTCCCAGATCTTTCTTACCCAACTTATATTGTCTATTTCTTACACACACACAGACACACACACAAGCCACAAAACTGGAAATCAAAACAAGACAAAATGCAATAATACAAAAATTGTTGAAACAAAATATGCACTCCCCCCTGAAAAAAATCAGAGTTCATTTTGTGTTGGCAACTACTCCTGGGCATGAAGCTCACCTCTGAAAGTAGCTTGTATTCTAATGACACTCTATTGTAGAAAAATGGTCTTTCAGCTGGTATCAATCACAGATATTGCAGATAGCTTCTCGTTTAGGGCTGTGAATCAATATCTATGCCCCATCTCAAGCTAGAACACTGTCAGGCTTGAATATGTGCAAACCTGGGACAGACTACCAGTCTCTCTGAGTTCATATATATATATAAGAAACAATCTTATTTCACATATGAAGACCAGTTTCCTCTCCCTCCGAAACACTCCCAACAACCCCCCAATCCCATCCCCCAACCACTTCCCAAGGAGGGTGAGGCTTTCCATGAGGGATCATAAAATCTGTCAAGTCATTTGTTGCAGGGTCTAGGGCCTCCCCTCTATATCTAGGCTAAGAGACTATCTCTCCTTGGGGAATGGTTTCCTGAAGTCTGTTCATTCACTAGGGATACCTCGTGGTTCCACTGCCAGAGGTCCCATAGACTGCCCAGTGCTCCTAACTGACACCCATGTTCAGGGGTCCTGGTTTGGTCCTGTATTGGTTCCCCAGCTGTCAGACTGGGGCTCATGAGTTCCTGCTTGCTCAGGTCAGGTGTTTCTGTGGGTTTTCCCAGCATAGCCTTGATCCCTTTGTTACTCAGTGCTCCCTCTCTGAAACTGGATTCCAGGAGTTTTGCTCAGTGCTTGGCTATGGGTGTCTGCTTCTGCTTTCATCAGTTGCTGGATGAAGGCTCTAGGATGGCATTTAAGGTAGTCATCATTCTCATTATAGGGGAAGGGCATTTAAGGTAGCCTCTCCACTGTTGCTTAGGGTCCTAGTTGGGGTCATCCCTTTGGATCTCTGTATAATTCCCTAGTGCCAGATTTCTCTTTAAACCTATAGTGACTCCCTCTAAGGATGTGTATCTTTTCTTCCTCTCTTCTGTTCCTCTCCCCACTCTATCTTCCTGATTCCTCATGTTCTCCTCCTCCTTCCTCTTCTCCTCTTCCCTTTCCCCTAACTCCCTTTCCCCTCCCACTACTCCCCATTTGTTCAGGCGCCCTTGTCCCTTTATGCTTCACTGGGGAACCATTCTTGTTTCCTAACTTCTCTGGAGGTGGATTGTAGGCTGGTAATCTTTTTCACTATGTCTAGCATCCATATATTAGTGAATACATACCAAGTTTGTCTTTCTGTGACTGAGTTACCTCACTTAGGATGGTTTCTTTTGGTCCCATCCATCTGCCTGCAAATTTCAAGATTACATATTTTTTCTGCTGAGTAGTTAAGAGCTCCATTGTATAAATGTACCTCATTTTCTGTATCCATTCTTTGGTTGAGGGGCATCTAGGTTGCTTCCAGGTTCTGGCTATTACAAATAACGCTGCTATGAACACACGGGAACAGATATTCTTGTTGGATGAATGTGCATACTGTGGGTATGTGCCTAAGAGTGGAATTGCTGGATCTTGAGGTAGACTGGTTCCCCCTTTCTGGAGAAACTGCCATACTTATTTCCAAAGTGGCTGTACAAGTTAGCACTCCCACCAGCAATGGAGGAGAGTTCTCCTTTCTCCACATCCTCTCTAGCATGAGCAGTCATTGGTGTTTTTTATTTTAGTCATTCTGACAGGTGCAATATGATATTTCAGAGTTGTTTTATTTACATTTCCCTGATGGCTAAAGATGTTAAACACTTTCTCAAGTGTCTTTCAGTCATTTTTAGATTCCCCCATTGAGAGATCTCTGTTTAGTTCTGTTCCCCACATTTTAGTTGAATGATTTGGTGTTTTGGTGGCTAGCTTCTTGAGTTCATTGTACATTTTGGAAATCAGCCCTCTGTCAGATGTGGGATTGGTAAAGATATTTTCACATTCTGTTGGATGCCATTTTGTCTTGTTGACTGTGTCTTTTGCCTTACATAAACTTCTGAGTTTCAGGAGGTCCCATTTATTAATTGTCAATCTCAGTGTCTTCTGTGCCAGTTCATTCAAGGGTAGCTCCCACTTTTTCTTTTAAGTGATTCAGTGTGCCTGGATTTATGTTGAAGTCTTTGTTCCATTTGGACTTAAGTTTTGTACATGGTGATAGACAAGGATCTATCTACAGTCTTCTACATGTCAGCATCCAGTTATGCCAGCGCTGTTTGTTGAAAATGCTTTCTTCTTTCCATTGTATAATTTTAGCTTCTTTGTCAAAGATTGGGTATTCATAGGTGTGTAGTTAATATCAGGGTCTTCCATTAGATTCCATTGCTCTATCTGCCTATTTTTGTGTCAATAACAAACTGTTTTTATTACTACAGCCCCATAGAAGAGCTTGAAGTCAGGGATTGTGATGCCTCCTGAAGTTCCTGTATTGTATAGGGTTGTTTTGGCTATCCTGGGTCTTCTGTTTTTCCATATAAAGTTGAGAATTATCCTTTCAAGTTCTGTGAAGAATTGTCCTGGGATTTTGATAGGAATTGCATTGAATCTGTAGATTGCTTTTGGCAAGACTACCATTTTACTATGTTGATTCCACCTATCCAAGTGCATAGGGGATCTTTCCATTTTCTGGTATCTTCTTTAATTTCTTTGTCATAAAAGAAATTATGATAAAGTTCTTGTCATACAGGTCTTTCAGCTGTTTCATTAGAGTTATTTAAGATATTTTATGTTGTTTGTGGCAATTGTAAAGGGTGATGTTTCATTTCTTTCTCAGCCCCTTTATTGTCTATATATAGTAGGGCTACTGGTTTTTTTGAGTTAATCTTGTATCCTTCCACTTTGCTGAAGGTGTTTATCAGCTGTAGAAGTTCCCTGTTAGAATTCTTCGGGTCACTTATTTAATCATATCATCTGCAAATAATGCTAGTTTGACTTCTTCCTTTGCAATTTGTATCACCTTGATCTCCTTTGTTGACTTATTGGTCTAGCTAGAACTTCAAGTACAATATTGAAGAGATATGGAGAGAAGGGACAACCTTGTCTTGCTCCTGATTTTATAGGAATCGCCTTGAGTTTCTCTCCATTTAGTTTGATGTTGGCTGTCGGTTTGCTGTATATTGCAGTGGTTTATCCATTCATGTGGAAGGCACTGCTTCTTTGGAGTTATGTATTACCTCTAAATCTTCATGGCTCTTCTTTGTTATCAACTTGACTATGTTTTGAATTAACTAAAACCTAAAAATGCTTGGGTACCCCTGTGAAGCTGAGTTTTTGCTTAGTTAGATCATTTGAAATGGGAAGACTCACTCTGATCCTGATGTATGAAGTGGGAGGACCTGCTTCTAATCTGGGCCACACCTTTTGCTAAAATCCTATGTATGGACACGACAGAAGGATATTTTGTATGTTGCCTTGTTGCTCTCACTATTCTAACAAGTCCATTTCTTCCCTGGTATTAGAGTCTACTTCTTTGGGATCTTGGCATTTACTAAGACCAGTTGAGTCACCCAGACTTTTGGCCTCAACAACTACTTGATTCTTGGCCTTCTGTTTGTAGGTGACCATTGCTGGACTAGCTAGACCACATCCTTTAACTCATTTATGTAAATACCATATATATGTTCCCTAATCTCTTTCATATATATATTATACATTCAGTTATTGTAGATAACCGTGGTTAATACACACAAACACAGAATGCTGGAAAAAGGAAAAATAGTGTCTCCCAGGCATTAATTCCTTTATTGGTTGCTCAATTCAGAATGTGGAAATGATGGTAAGTTTAGGAGAATGCCACCATTTAGTTTAGAATGTTGCTCCTGATATAATTAAAACTGACTGAGTTTCACTTCATTTGATAATTGAGGAAATTGTATGAGAACAAAACTTAGCCTTTCTTCACGCTTCCTGGCTTCCTGTTTTATCATGTGCTTTCTCAGTTGTGCCTCTGCTATGGTGCTATTTGAAGCTATGTGACTTCATCAAGGTGAAGCTGACCAGAGGACAAAATGACAAGACTAGCTCCTCTTGTCCTTTCAGTTCTTACACTGATCAACAGAAAATAGTCCAGCACAAACAGTTATCACAACACACTAGTGTTAATGGATACAGATGACTGTTAAGAATCAATAGTGATAATTCTATTCTATAAATATTTAGATTTGTAGCATCTCTGTTAACCTTATCTCAAAAATATTTCTTGAATAGCCAAAAACTACAAATACATAAGTGAAAAGCATGTGTCAGGTATGGCATGAGCTTTAGAATCTTGACATCAAAGTGGTTAGCCAAATTGACATCAGATTCTTGAGAATGCAGTAGTTTGTCAACTACTGTAACCATCTTTGGTGGTTAGTGCCAAGGAAAGAAAAAGTAATTTCAAGTCTATTGAAAAGCTCTCCATTCCAGGCTCCACAGAAAAAGTATTCACCTAATAACTATTTTTGACTCTTAGGTTAGACTGGTTGTCTTGGGCTGTGTTTTGTCTTGATTCCACCAGATGATGTGATATAATTCTTAACTTCAGCACTAGCCTCTTGAAAACCAACAGAAGCAGCCTGTGAGGCTACAGAAAGAGGCAGAAAAGAACATGGAGAGGAAGATCAGGTAGTTCATACCTCCTCATGATCAATGAATTCTTGGCGTGAGCCCAATAAAGACTGTTTGTACCTCAAATTTTTTTAGTAAAGTTCCCCTAAAGAAAGAAGAGTTTATATATCAGGGTGGTTTGTTCTGGACTATGTGGGAGAAATGATTAAGTATCTTAATTGGCTGTTTGAGTTATAGGACAGGTTTCACATTCTGTTCCGTCTAGTTGTTTTAACTACTTTGAACACAGAGTGCTGCTGGATAGTGGTCATGTTTCATGCAAAGGTCTACAAACACGTTTGTATTTTAGCAACTTTTCCATCTTTCCAATATCATTTGCTGTTCTTCAGTACCTATTTACCAATACTTGAACATTTCTTATGACATGTATGACTTTCTAATAATCCCCATTTGCTTTAATGTGTATGCTACCATGAACTGAGTTGGAAATGCTTTTTCACATAACATTCCAAATCATTTTACATTTGTGGGGACAAGTACCATTGGTTTTTTCTTGTCCCCTTTGTTTCAGGAGATGTTATTTTCTTGATATGTAAAATCTATTACAGCTGTGTGAGTCTTTCTTGAAGTTGTAGCATAGTAAATTAGGTAAATATGTATGTATGGAAATTAACATTTTAAAATCAGTATACAAATATATAAGTGGGTATATACAAACATCCTGCATGTGTAGATATATTGCATAGGGTAAGGGGATCACTAATATAGTAATTAACCTTCAAAATTGCGTGACTGTATATTCTCATTCCTTGATTTTCATGAAGTAAATATCAAACAGCTTACCTGATTGAAGTGTTTTTTCAGTTTTTAGTTCCAGCCTCTTTTGTAACTAGACTGAATAAAGCATTGTGGATCCTTCTTTTGTCTAAATGAAAAGGAAACGTTTTAACTCTAACAGAGTAAAACGATTTACAGTAACCAACAACAAAGTTATTCTTGTTAAGTTATCCACAATGCCCTGTTTGGTTATATTTGGCAGTCTTAGGAATAATTATTTTTGAGTTCACAATTTTGCAAAATGTTCATGTACTGACTCAGCAATTTGAATGTCCCCAGCAGTTTGCAGTTCAAAGATAATGTTTGATGGTGTTTGTTAGCTTAGTGGCATTACCACAATCCAGATGGATTTGTCATTGTAGGGCCCCGCCATCTTGGACACCTCAAAGGTTACTGTTAGGAATGGTCACAATTTATTGTAAAAGAAAAAAAACTTAGACATTTTATGTGCCATATTCAGCATATTCCTGAAAGGACAGAGGAACATAATCTATTAAGTACAATCTATCTTGGTTATACAAACTTAGTTCCTAGTTACTTGCTTCAGACTCAAAACTGAAAACACAATACAGGAAGCTAGATGAAGATTATTCCTAAAATTAGTAGACAACTAATATCATGACATAAAATTTATACATACTTAGTAATCATATAGATATTGGCATATATTTATACCTTTAAAAAGTTTTAGAGAGTGAAGTGGAAACCAAAAGATTTTGAGACTAGTGGCAATAGAATTATCCCATATGTTTTGTTTTCCTCTGTCTCATATCAGGTGACTCTTCTCATATGAGACAGAGATTTTGGATTTTGCTTTAACAAGCATGCATGATTTTAGAGATGGAGAAAGCAACAGTACAACCCCAAAGCCAACTTCAAGTTTCAATTGAATTGGGACCACAAGAACCATGTGCCACTTATGACTGTAGAGCGCAACAGAAACAAGCATTTGGGAAGATTTTGGAAATTCTACCCTGCTGGAGGTTGGTGTCATTAGGCCATTAGGGCAATGTATTCTTTTCCTTGGGACATTTTCCCTTGGTGGTCCATCCTTTTTCTTCAGATGTTTCACTTGTCCAGTGGTCTCCAGTTGGATGTTTTTGTGCTCCTGGAAAAAGAAAAGAAAAACTCTGCTCCAAACCCTAACTCAGGAAGTGGGGGGTCCTGTTTTGGCAGTTTATCTTTCCTAGGGCAAAATGTATTTTTGGCAAAAGAAAAAGTATAATCAAATAAGAAAAAATTCTTTTGAAAATCTGAAACTAAATATGCCTTGTTATGTGTGGATAAATAAATATACATATATTCCCCATTTTGTTAATATATAATTACAAGGTTAAAATATATTTATTTTTTCATCCACAGAAGAAATTCACTTTGAATTTCAGTCTGCCTTTTACAAGTGACTTTTAAATTAAAATCACCGCAATTCTTGTGTATCTGCCCCTGCCTCCCAAGTGTTGGGATTAAGCTCATGTGCTTCCCATATGCTGGGATTCAAGGTGTGAAATGCCCACTGGTTGTGGATTCCTTAGAGTAGTTATTCTCATAGGGTTGTCCTGGTTTAATTTGGGTCTCCATTTTCATTTATTTGTTAGTGTTAGGCATAAACTTCCAAGATTTTTTAATGTATAACCCACCATTCTTGATGATTTATTCTAAATTTGTTCCCTGGAAAAATTTAATTAAATTTTAATTAATCATGATGCCAATTTGTCCACTATTTCATTATTTTCAGATGTTTTGTCTGTCTTTTCTGTATGAGCTACATAAAAATTTGATGTCTTTACTACGTTTTTGCTAGGTGCTGCAATTTCTATTCATGCCTACCATAACCAGACATCTTTGCCAATTAGTGGCTTTCCATTTTGATAACTATATATCTATACCACTGCACAGGCACCATGGATTGGAGAAGATATAGATTTTCCTTTTACCTTTCTTATTTTGCTTTACAGCCAATAGTGCTGCCATTACTTTAGTGTGTTGTGCTGACTTAATAGTTCCTTCTTCAATAACAGTCATTCCATCACCCTGTCTACAGGCTGCCATTTTCCATTACATTTTGGTTCCATGAGTGGTTGATGAGCCATCAATACACCATCTGCTAGTCAAATTCTGTGACCAATGTCCACTCTGTGGAATGGTGCCTCTTGTAGGGGGAGGGATGAGAGGTTTAGGGATGGGAATTATAGGCAATAGAACTATTTCCTCAGTATGAGAGGGCACTGAAACCTTTGTTACCACATTCTGGTCACAAAGGAATTCACATAGGTACCAGTTGAACTATAATACCTTTCCTTCCATGGCTATTCTTGCAAAGGACTCTGTATTTGAATTGTTCCAAACCCATCATAGTAAGTGGTGCCCTTATGACAATATAGGGTGGTTGGGAATGAATGAGAGAATATTTAGTTTACACATATAGAAGGCATTTGCAATAGAAGCCAACAGGCAAATGTTGGTAGATTCCTTTTTTTATGAAGAGTCCCCAGCTGCTAGTATACCAAAAATATGAAATCATTAATTGGGGTATCATCTGGTTTAATACTGGTTGGGTGGCGTGCATGGAGAAGAGTTTCCTGACAGTTTCAAATGCTGCTTTCATTCCTGCTCCCATTGGAAATTTGCTACCTCTTTAGTACACGTGTAGAGGATTTTTTTTGGTTTTACGAGACAGGGTTTCTCTGTATTGTTTTGGAGGCTGTCGGTCCAGCCCGGCCACGAACTCACAGAGATCCACCTGCCTCTGTCTCCCGAGTGCTGGGATTAAAGGCGTGCGCTACCACCGCCTGGCAAGGATTTTTATAATAATCTGTAAATATGGTATATATCTCTGATGTTCAAACATAACAATTAGGAGCTGTATCTAAGTTTGGACACCACCATCTTTCTCACTGTAACTCTAGAATTTAGAAAACAACTGTCATATAGAGGTCTGCCTATCTCTGCTGGAATTAAAAGCATGGGCTAACACCACCCTGCTCTAATATTTTATCTTAGTTATAAATCACTCCAACTCTTAGAGATTTAGAAAAAATTGAACTATAGTAACTCTTGGAATTTACTTAAAACATTTTTAATCTCTTATCTGTGTTTTTAGTGACAAACAACAAAATATCCTTTAAAATAGCCATAAACAGCATCAAATATCTGGGGATAATGTTAAGTAAGGAAGTGAAAGACTTGTATATCAAGAACTTTGAGTCTTTAAAGAAAGAAATCAAAGAGGATACCAGAAAACAAAAAGATCTCCTATACTCTTGGATTGGTAGGATCAACATAATAAAAATGGCAATCTTGCCAAAAGCAGTCTACAAATTCAATGCAATCCCTATCAAAATTCCACCACAATTCTTCAAGGACCTGGAAACAACATTAATCAACTTTATATGGAAAAACAAAAGGCCCAGGATAGCCAAAACAACACTATACAATAAAGGAACTTCAGGAGGCATCACCATACCTGACTTCAAGCTCTATTATATAGTTATAGTCCAGAAAACAGCTTGGTATTGGCATAAAAATAGGCAGGTAGACCAATGGAACTGAATTGAAAACCCTGATTTTAACCCACACACCTATGAACACATGATTTTTGACAAAGAAGCTAAAACCATACAATGGAAAAAAGAAAGCATCTTCAACAAATGGTGCTGGCATAACTGGGTACTGGTATGCAGAAGACTGCAGATAGATCCATGTTTATCACCTTTTACAAAACTTAAGTCCAAATGGATCAAAGATCTCAACATAAATCCAGCCACACTGAAACTTTTAGAAGAGAAAGTGGGAGATACTCTTCAATGAGTTGGTACAGGAGACCACTTCCTGAACATAACACCAGTGGCACAAACACTGAGATCGACAATTAACAAATGGGATCTCATGAAACTGAAAAGCTTCTATAAGGCAAAGGACACAGTCAACAAGACAGATAGACAGTCCACAGAATGGGAAAAGATATTCACTGACCCCACATCTGACAGAGGGCTAATCTCCAAAATTTACAAAGAACTCAAGAAGCAAGTCTCCAAAACACAAAGAATCCAATCAAAACGTGGGGTATAGAACTAAACAGAGAATTCTCAATAGAGGATGCTAAAATGGCCAAGAGACACTTAAGAAAGTTCTCAACATCCTTAGCCATCAGGGAAATGCAAATCAAAACAACTCTGAGATACCATCTTACTCCTGTCAGAATGGCTAAAATCAAAAACACCGAAGACAATTTATTCTGGCGAGGATGTGGAGAGAGGACAACACTCCTCCACTGTTGGTGGGAGTGCCAACTCGTACAGCCACTTTGGAAAGCAGTATGGAGATTCCTCAGGAAAATGGGAATCAATGTACTCTTAGGCATATATCCAAAGGAGGCAAATTCATACAACAAGGGCATCTGCTCCACTATGTTCACAGCAGCATTATTTGTAATAGTCAGAACCTGGAAGCAACCTAGATGCCCCTCAACTGAAGAGTGGATAGAGAAAATGTGGTACATTTACACAATGGAGTATTACTCAGCAGAAAAAAACAATGAAATCTTGAAATTCGCAGGTAAATGGATAGCACTAGAGGAAACCATCCTGAGTGAGGTAACCCAGTCACAAAAAGACAAACATGGTATGTACTCACTCATATATGGATTTTAGACATGGATCAGGAGAGTCCCAGTCTGCACTTCCACTGACAGAGAGTGTGGGAAACAGGAAAGAACCTAAAAATTGCCATTTTTAGTATATTGATCCTATCTATCCAAGAGCATGGGAGATCCTTCCATTTTCTGGTATCTTCTTTTTTTTCCATGTTGGGTTATTTGTTTTGTGCATCTGTGGCAATAAATGAGATCTCAGTGGTGGTATGGGTTTTGCTGATCTCTGTACTATGCACAGCAAGAGGCCTGGAGGACAATACCTAGCTTCCAGCACCACTTGGGGAGGGCTGAGAGAGCAAGACACCTGGGTTGGCAGAGACATCAGCCAGGAAAGGGTAGGAGTGTGCTGCAGGGGCCTGTCCCCTCATTTCTTTGGTCTCTCCTTCTTTCCTTTTAGGGACCCAGGTCCTTTTACAACAGTGATGAAGCTCAAAGATTAAAGGCTAAGAAAGTCGTTGGCTCTAAGTCATTGGTCTCAGCCAGCTTTGTCAGAAATGTTATATTCAGGTCATGACAATTTTGGGGTCCACTTTCCATTATATGCGACTGACAAAGACCTCTCCTAACTCCTTTTGAGGGTCAGAAGGGGTATGTAGGAGCAGAAGGGCTGGGAACCTTATGGTGTTCCCTAAAACCTTAGATTCCTACAGGCAATGACTAAGATTTAGAATAACTGCATAAGTGGAAGAATTGTAAGCCAGGATTAATATGCAGAGCTGGGGTGTAAGACTTCTTGGAATCTGACTGGGGTCCTGACAGTGAAACCTGGGACTGTTGAAAACCCAGTTTAAATGCTTGGGACTCAAGCTAAGGGTGCAGGTGGCCTAGATAACTGGATCTCAGGACAGTTGTTTTGGCAGTGAGAACAAAAGGGACAGACTGAGACCAAGATGCCTGGATCCCAGGCACAGGGCAAGCTGTAGGAGAGGAGAGGCTGGGCAAACCCAGAAGCCTGGGTTCTGGGACATCAGCAAGTCAGAATTCCAGGATCTCTATCCACCCTCCTCTTCTCTATCAGGCAGGAGAGGGAAGAAGGGGGCGGGAGAAGGGATCAGACCATGGGTTGAATCCCCATGTAGCCAGATGGATACATTTGGGACCAGGCAGACACAAGAATGGTGAGAGGGATTTAATGCTTCATAGGTCCTGGAGGGGGCTGAGATGGGTCAGGAGGCTGGGGGAGGGGGAGTAGTTGGGGTGCGTCCTGGGGTTGAATGATGCCATCCTTTGCGATTACCCCGTACACAGTGTGTATGACCACAGCGTTCTTCATCCTCCTCACTCTCAGTGGAGCTTTCACTAAATGCCCGAGGTTTCTCACAAATACAGCAGCATTTTGATGAGCGACGCCCCATATGTTCATTGTCCACAGTGTCAGTCGTCCATTCTATTTTTTTCTCTGGCTTCCGTTCCTGAAGTTTAATGGTTAGGCTCTGATTCTCGGGCTCTGATGTCACGGTAACCGCTGTCTCAGTGAGGGTCTCACTCAGCTCGGCCCCTGCCTCTGCCATGGCTAAAGCGCAACGCGAGGAAACAGGATGAGACATCCTTCCCTTTGTCAGTGCCTCTGGGATCTAAGAAATCTGGTACAAGATTCGGAGTAGTAGCCAGGAACCTCTGCTTCTTATTCTCTCCCCCTTCCTCACTTTTTTGGTTAGCGTTACTCCAAGGTATTTTGTGTTGTTTGTGGCAATTGTAAAGGGTGATGTTTCTCTGATTTCTTTCTCAGCCCTTTTATCTTCTGTATATAGTAGGAATACTGATTTTTGAGTTGATCTTGTATCTTGCCACTTTGCTGAAGATATATATCAGCTGTAGGTGTTCCCTGGTAGAGTATTTTGGGTCACTTATGTAAAGTATTATATCATCTGCAAATAGTGAACGTTTGACTTCTTTCTTTCCAATTTGAATACCTTTGACCTCCATTTGTATTCTTACTGCTCTAGCTAGAACTTCAAGTACAATATTGAAGAGGTATGGAGAGAATAGACAGCCTTATCTTCTTCCTGATTTTAGAGGAATTGACTTTAGTTTGTCTTCATTTAGTTTGATGTCAGCTGTTGGTTTGCTGTATATAGCTTTTATCATGTTTAGGTATGTTCCTGTTATCCCTGATCTCTCCAAGATGTTTATCATAAAGGGGTGTTGGATTTTGTTAAAGGCTTTATCTGCATCTAGTGAGATGATGATGTGATTTTTGTTTCTCAGCTTGTTTATATGTTGGATTACACTGATGGATTTTCATATGTTGAACAATCCTTGCATCCCTTGGATGAAACCTATTTGATCTTGGTGGATGATTGTTCTGATGTGTACTTGGATCCGATTTGTCAGTATTTTATTGAGTATTTTTGCATCAGTGTTCATGAGTTATATTAGTCTGAAGTTTTCTTTCTTAGTTGTGTCCTTTTGTGGCATGGGTATCAATGTTATTGAAGCCTTGTAAAAAAAGTTTGGCAGAGTCCCATCTGCTTCTAATGCATTGAATACTTGGAGGAGAATTGGTATGAGCTGTTTTTTGTATTTCTGGTAGAATTCTGCACTGAGGCCATATGGCCCTGGGCTTTTTTGGTTGGAAGACTTTTGATGATTGCTTCTATTTCCTTAGGTGTTATAGGTCTATTTAAATTGCTTATCTGTTCTTGATTTAATTTTGGTAAGTGATATCTATTTAGAAAATTGTCCATTTCCATTAAATTTTTGAATTTAGTTGAGTATAGGTTTTCAAAATAGGATCTGATGATTCTCTGGATTTCCTCAGTGTCCATTGTTATGTCCCCCTTTTCATTTCTGATTTTGTTAATTTGCATGTTCACACTCTGTGGTTTGGTGAGTTTGGATAAAGGTTTGTCTATTTTGTTGATTTTCACAAAGAACCAACTCTTTGTTACATTGATTTTTTGTATTGTTTCCTAGTGGCAACCCCAAGCACAGTCAGGCCACCTGGAAACAGGCCCCAGTTTACCTAGTTCTGTGGGTGGAGCATGAGACTAGGATGCTGCAGTGAGTTGGTTTCCTAATGGAATATTTTCAGTGCTCCACAATGTTTACCTGTGAAAGCCATATCTAATTAAGGCTAAACCTTCAGTGAAATATGTTTGTGTACATGAATTCCTGAAATGAGTACTCACATAACAGATAATGTTTTTGCCTTTTATAGCCAGACAGCTTTGCATATTCGTCACCTAAGATATGATATCTTCAAAATGGTATTGAGACATGTATTGACTACCCAGGTAAATCAAATCTTCATGATGAGACTGAAATACAGGGTAGTCTTTTAAGGTTTTATTTTGTTATTTTTGCAAAATATTCAGTCACTTGTCATTTGAAATTTCAAATATCATCCGACTAACAGAGACAGAAAATATTGGAAAATTATGAAAAATGGCATTTATGCTGGATTCAGCAATTAAGACTGAACCCTTGATGTCACCAATGAGGGAGGCATAAATTTCTTGTTCTCAGGGTGGTTTTCTCCTATAAACAAAGGCAATATGGCTTGTTTTTCACTGGCATAGATAATATGACTTATTATACCCTTATCCTTTTGTACTTGATTATGACTGGTGTAGAGAAATTCTTGAGTGCACTCTTCTAAACTAGGTACTTTTAAAATTCCATACTAAAATACAAAAATTTATTCAGTATAAAGAAAAAGTGATTATTTTGACTCTCAGTCTTTGAGTTTCTGATTTACTATTGATTGACCCATTTCATTTAGGGCTGTATGGAATATATTATAAAGTACTGTACTACTATAAGGTGTGTCAGACTCCCAAAACCTATCCCATTTATTGTGAGAAATCAGATAAAGAGAAGTAAAGACGGTGGCCACACTTCCTGCAATTACAGATCCACAACTGTCCTGTTCTTTCCCACTAGACCTTACTTCAAAGGTGTCCCAGAACAGTGAACCCTAGTATCAAGCTGTTAGCACTGCATTTACACTGAGCAATCAGAGACATATGAATGCTCGGTTTTGCCTGCCTGACCCTTTTTTTCACCCCGAAGGAACTATCAATTGGATAATGTCCTCAATCGAAGGGAGCCTTTCCTCCTGAGTTGTGCCTTTTTATAAACGTCCTAACAAACATGATCAACCGTGTGTGTGATAAATGAAACCAAAGTTAGTCAAGTTGACAATATATACTAGCCATCACAATGGAAACACTGGAAGTCATCTAATATTTTATTTCACTGTATTGATTGCATTTTTATATTTGATCTCAGTAGATTCTTTGCAATTTCTAGCAGAACATTCAACTCTCTGATGTATTTTATACAGATGACTTTTGTCAGAATTTTGAATTATACAATTTTAACCCTCAAATCTCATATATCAAGCATGATTTGTAGGCATAAAAATGACAGAGACCCTCTGTGTGTGTCTTGTTTTGTCACAGACTTCCCATGTATAGTTTCTCATTGAAAACTGTCTGAAAATATTTGGAGAAAAAATGATTTTATTTCATGATGAGAACTCAATGTATTGCCCTGATGGGGAGAAGGCTTTCTGTCCCCTGGACAGTCCAACTGACACTAGTGAGATGGGCAAAGAGCACCAAGACAACAACAATTCCTGTGAGGACTTGTCCCGCAGGTAATGATGCAGAGCCTTTGAGTACCATTGCTCCTCTTCACAGTGGGGCGTTATAGGGAAGTGTAGACAATCTACTGTCCTAACTCAAAAGTCAGAATCCTTTAGCACCTGAAAACATTTACAAGATTTAGGAGAGTTTACTAAAACCATTGTGAAGTGAGTTTTCACCGGCACCTGTTAAATATTGTTGTTCACCAGGACTATAAAGCTGCCTCTATATTTTTCTTCTTTCTGTGTAGTCCTGCATTTATGTAAGGTAAATCCCCAAAATTCGAAGTAAACCATTAATTCAGCATATGTGGAGAAATGTCACTTAAATTAATATCTTGATTCCTGGATTGATGGTTATAATACTCAAAATAGCAACTCAATTTTGCAAGTCCTTTTCTTCTTCCTTTTGTTTTTTTTCTGAGACAGGGTCTTTCTGTAATATCAGAGTCTGTCCTGCTTGCTTTGTAAACCAGACTGACCTCAAAAACACAGAGATCTGCCTGCCTCTGCTTGCCATTTCAGGGATTAAATGCATGCAACTCCATGCCACTTGGTTTTTCAGGTCTTAATATACCATAATGCACCCACAGAGGGGAAGTAAATACTATGCTCTCTGATTTGAGCACATAGTTCAAGGGACGAAAGCAAGGGCTATCAGAAGAATGCATTCAGGCAAGCAGTGTGATGAATCGCAGTTATAGCTGTTAGATTAGAGTTGCCCACGGCTATTAAGAGATAATACAGGAGGACTCAGGAGCTGTATACTATATAACCGCCTGATTCTAAAACCTATATGCCAGAATTTACTGATTATAATTTGAAGTAGATGTCAAGTGTCTCATGATGCAGGGCAGTGTGTCATAGGCAATATAGTCCAGGAATCACATTAGAAGAATTAAACCTCAGGCAGATCTGGCCTCTTGATTTAACTATTTCCAGGATATCACAGGAAATAATAGGATGATACAAGAGGATCATTAGCCAATTTATTAATATCATAAATGTTATAATGTTAATTAGTCATTTTCTGTATATTCATGGTGATAAAGATACATGCTATAAAATGAAAACGGTTGATAAGGGTTAAGTAAGTTCAACTACCACATACAGTAGGCTCCCTGTTTTCTCAGATTCTGAGAAACTTGTTAAACCATCTTCTTTCATAATGCAGTGATTACATGTGGCTCTAATAACAGGCAGGACAATGTGTGCAAGCCTATCAGAACCAAACAAGGAATACCTTGTTGGAAATTCTCGCACTTCTCTAGCATAGAAATAAAAAGAGACATCTCTCTGGAAAATCTCAGACCCCACTGGCTTCAATCAAGGGGCATATCTTTGGCAATTCTCTCCTGTAAAGATAGCAGTTTGCCTGCTCCAATTCAGGTGAGCATAGTTTCTAAAGCTGTCCTCCTCCAGATGGTTTCTGAGGCATCAGTGTTTTTTCTCACTCAAGTCTCATAGCAACCTGATGACTATTTAGATAAACTATCAACAAGAGTTAAATATTTTTGAAATAGTACCTCAAAGAAATAAAATCGTCTTGAAGTTTGAGTAGTGTAATTCAGGACAATTATTAAAAAATGATCCTGTTGTTTCCTCTAATTTCAGCAAAGACCCAAACACACCTACTCGTTGTAGAAAATGGGATGTGACCCTCTGAGTCTACTACCCTCAAAATTTCCAGCTTCATTAGTATCTCCACATTATTCTCATATCTAACTGAATATCAATGTATCATAAATTATTCAATCCTATTAATAAAAATATATAGAATGTTTTATTTTGATTATCAAAGGATATGAACATCATTTTATGCTGTATATTAATTCTTCCTCCTAAAAGCATGCATTTAAAAGCTACCTAATATGAAGAACCCCTTCAAGTAAGTGATTAAATTGCCATTGAAAATACATATTTACTGCCCAGCATCCATGTTAGCACTCTACCCAGTGTCTGGAAATTATGCTGCATATGAATTTCATTATGTCAGATACACAATGACTACTGACAACATCTTGAGTATTTTATAGCAGAATTTTATATTAACCATGATTGTAATCATCCCAACTTTGCAAATATAGACAATGCTCAGTAAGTAGGTCTGTCTATGGTAGTCATTTTGACATCGTGAAACAATGAAAGAGGGATTGACATTTCCCTGGGCTCTTAGGTGTGACAGCATCTTTCAAGACTGGAACTTGAAAATTAGAAGTCAGACCAGAAAGAAATGAAAGGCTCTGTTAAAAGAAGTGTAGTGAGGACACCCCCATGGAGGGCCTCATCCTCCCTGGGGGAATGAGGAGATAACGGGGGGGGGTTGTGGGGAGGGCACGGGAGGAGGGGAGGGAAAGGGAGAGGGACCTGGAACTGACTTGTGAAGCAACCTTGTTTCTTATCTAAATTTAAACTGGAAAATAAAAAAAAAAGAAGTGTAGTGAGGAAAAGCTTCTAGGGAGCACAGGTTTGAAACTCACAACAGATCCCCGGAAAGAAAGTAAAAATAGTGCTTGGGTCACTTAAATGGTAATATTCCAATAGAAACTGAAAATGACATGCTTAGAAAAGATATTCACGGCAGAAAAGGGAAGAGCAAAAGAGTTCAATTTCCCAAACTGCTTAGGGCACAGAAGTGTGATTTGTTGCTGATAAATATCTGAGTCAAACAAGAGCCCAGTGTTTTAAACTGGGAAGATGGATTAGGAAAGAAAATGTATTTAGAAACCATAAAAAATAGGAAAGAGAAATGCCCTAAAAGAAAAACTTCATTCTGTAGAGGACACGGATTTGAGAAGGAGTCTGTCCTTGTTGTGGCATGTGTCTTACAGGTAGAGAATGTCGTAGCATCATCCACACTTGGCATCACTCCAGAAATGAGATGAAGCATGAATTCATTCCATACTTGAGATAAACCTATGACAGTTTCCTTTAACATGATGACCTGAGTATAATAGGCATGGTAATAAAAGTCTGACACGCTAAAGAACTCTTCACAAAGACATGGTTTAATATCTCCTGTTGGGAGTTAACATCCCCATATGTCAGATGCACTTTGGTTTGCCATTGCAAATCACCCATTGATTTCCACTCCAAATACATGCTGTTGTGTAATGACAAAACAAGTAATAATAGTGGTAAAAGTGTGATTTATAAAACAAATGCCCTAAATCATTTGTACCCCCCAAAATTAAAATAAACCTTTCATAAACTACAATAGTTCAAAACGGTTAGTACATATCTGGCATGTAATAGGTTTACAGATAGCTATACATTGTTCTCTTTCAGTACATACATGTTTTTTTCCTTCTCTGCCAAAAAGTTAAAAATAAAAAATAACAAGTATTTCACATTCCCCAGATGTTGCCTCCCTAATCTCATATCAGATAATCAAGAAATAGCCTGAGTCACTCAAGACTAGTCTATCATCAAACTGAACTTGCTGTGGACCCATCTATAAGTAGTGGCTATGCAAAAATATACCATTGGTTAATCAAAAGGTCCATAATCTGAATTTACCACTCATGAGATACGATGGAGCTGTGACACCAGATATCAGTGGGTAAGGTAGTGCTATGACAGTAGGCAAGCTTAATAACACAAGGCAAAGATAGCACTTGATCCTTTTTGACCATGGAGCTTTTCAAGTGTGGCTCGATCTTATTGACAGATTGCTGGGACCACACTAAGGAGACAAAAGTGAGATCAGTGACTACTAAGGCAGCCCTGAGCACACATAGCATTTTAAGGTCAAGGAAGAGCTGGGGGTTTCCATTCGTCTCATTGCTCTGTTCGTGTTATTTCAAACCATAACTTACACTTTAGAGCTCTGAAAACGTTGAAATGAGTCTAACTTCATGGAACAATGAATATGAAAGAGGGTTATTGGGGTGTTTCCTGAACTAGGTAATAGTGAATAGTTCTGAACTACTTAGTGAGAAAGGTGGGCACGTACATTCTAAACGACGGGAAGTAATTTGAATTCTTGCTCTTATTCTTGCCAAAATAAATAGAAATTCCTCTGATTGCTCTTATTTATTTTCATTTGATTGTTTTTGTATTTTTGGACTTGCTATTGTTAAAACAAACTGTAGTCTCACTGACCGCAACAGTGAGTTCTGAGATTATGGATATGAATACAGGTCTGACTAACTCTCATACATTTTAATATGCCTAGATTTTTGAAACTGTGCTATATACGTGGCCAAAAGCTGAGAATAAAAGGAGGCAAATACAGGGACCTTCCTGTCCATACAATAAGTTGGTGTTTACAACATAGAGAGATGAAGTTTACATGGATAAAGGGATGGATGTGAAACTGGGAGTTTCTTACACAAAACACAGGAAGCTCCAGTGAGAAAGATCAGCCCTACTCCATGTGTATCTGTGACCATGGGTGCACATGCTTATGAGAATGGACATCCTGTCTTTTGCCTTGAAGTGTTACAGACTTCTAAGTAGAAATTCTCAGCTCACTTACTAGAAAATCAAAGCACTCATTCTAAAAGGCTAGAACCCATATGAGGTATGCACTAGCTCTGAGCATTTGTGCAAGTTTCCTATGTCCAGGGAGAGTACTTTGACCACAGAGTAAATAGGTTTATCTAATCCTCACCATTCTCACAACTCTGTTTCATTGACTCTTCTTGGTCAGAAACCCAAGCTCCTGATTCTCTGAGGTCAGCAGAGTTTGAGCCAAGTGTTTCTGTTGGTAACAGATGGGGAAGCTTGATAGCAAGTGGGATCTAAACTGGTATTTTTCAATAAAAAGGTGCTCAGTAATTTCTTCCATGTATACTGGATATTCAAATTCTTTTTTAATATTTTTAAGGATTTTCTTTGAAGAATTCAAAGGAGCTTCCTATGCTCTAATCTATATGAAAAACGGCTCGAGGTCTCTGAAGAAGAATATCAGGATTAAAATATTTCTGCTATCCAAAGGTAAGATGCATTAATCACCTGGGAAACTACAGACAGGCAGTTTTAACAATATAGTTTAGTAAGAAGTAAAGAACTGAGAATTTCCATTCCAGACAGAGGCTTCTCATGACAGCAGTGTGTTTGCATTCCTGAAGCAAAATGAAATAATAGCTGGTGCATAGCTGCTTTCAAAACTATTCATTTTATTCAGTTTTGGACATGAATTAATGGATTGTGAGCACACATTCAGGAAGTCTTACCTCTGCCTTTATGCCAATAAGGAAACACATAGACATTTCAAGAGTTCTCTCTCTCTCTCTCTCTCTCTCTCTCTATGTATCTCTCTCTATCTCTATCTGTGTGTGTGTGTGTGTATGTGAGTGAATGAGTGAGTCTATGTGTGTGTAAAAGTATGTATCATAAGGAATTCACAACTTAGTTAAGCAATAAATATTTAACAAAGGCTGAATGCATATCTTAATTGTAAATAGGTGTTTTGCATCGAACCTGAGTTGGATCCCTATAAGCAAAGAATAGTGTTATACAATTGCCTGAATCACAACTTCAAGCATCTTACCACCATTCAAGTATCCATAGTCATAAATGTTCACATGTACCTATGCCTATACATACATGCAGCATACATACAGAGAAAGAAAAACATTAAAGGATAAACATAAATTATTATCATTACAGTGAGGACGTTGAATGAAACATTTTGCATTTTATTATAATGTGCTGAACTGATAATACTATTAAATACATGGTCATAATATGTTTAGTCTTTCTTGGGATCATATCTTTTTAAGCAACTGCTGTGTTCTTATAATTCTGGATTGTTTTCAAACTTTTGTTCATTTCAAGACTCTAATATCAAATGTGATTTTAAACTATATGAAATGACGGACATCCTGTCTTTTGCCTAGCAGTGTTACAGACTTCTAAGTAGAATTTCTCATTGACTTTTTTCTGGAGAAGAACTATTTGGAGAAGATGGAACTGTATTTCAGGCTACAACCCAAGGAGTTGTAATGACATAGGGAAAATTTCAGATGTTGTGGAGTCCAGTGAAGTGAAGGATGCCAGTAAGACAACAGTGACTGTGACAGTGAGAGGATTTCTCCTAAGGATGATGGTGAAGCGTTGAAGAGGCCATCTGCTCCTCCTCAGCAGGCAGGTCTTGTAGGGGAGATCTTTTAAATGTTCATCAAATGAATGGAAGGATGGCATTGTTTTCTGCTTTCAGAAAGATATAAATAACATCACAGCAACTTGGGACACATCATGATATTAGAGAAATGGGGAAGTATTTCAAACAACACTTTAATTGAATTACACACATACACATACACAGTTTTACACAAGTATGTACATATGTAAATATTTATATATTTACATATTTGTATAAGTAACAAATGTACTCCTACCTAGGCTTCCAAAAGGATCCCAGAATATCGCTTGCTATATTTCTCATCTTTCTTCCCCCTGGTCCATGAGCCACATAGGATATAATAGATGTTGCAGTTATTATTCTTGAACAGACAATTTATGAACCATAATTTTATTTAAAATCCACCAATTATTGTGGCAGACAAAGGCTTATGTCATTGTCTATGAAGCTGTGTTATGTTTGTGCAGCAACATTTTTGTTGGTTTGATCTCATGTGACAGATTAACCATATGAAATTTTTATCATTGGTGTAAATAGTAAATGAAATAGGATGCACTACAGCGAATATTTTGCCAATGATAAAGAGACTAAAAGGCTCCAAGTCAACAATTAGCAACATTCAGTGGTGTGTATAGTGTTAATAAAATTAATTCATTGTGCAGAGTTCAGATGAGATTTACAGTTGACTTTTTCTTGGGTTGGGATTTGTCTCATTGATTTATTAGAAATTCTCACATTCCACCAACAGCAGACAAGGAACACCTGTTTCAAAAGACACAGACAACATCAGTATCAGTTGAGGAGCATCCTGCTGGAAAATAACTCTCTCATGTATGTCTATGAAAATGCTATTCTGCCTGATCCATTTCTTGCGAGTGTGATTGTGGCTTTCTGCAGTTGTCCTGAGCCACATAATTCGGTGAAAACTGCATTCTCAACTCAATTATCTTACCATACTAATGAATGATAACCTATCAGTGAGGCTGAGGCTCTTTCAAGTAGTGCTGGAAAGAAATAACAGCCCACTGAAGAGTGTTTCTGTGCCTTCTGCATATTTCAATGAAGAACCAAACCCAAGAGCTTATTGTAATAAATGATTCTATTGATGTGACCCTCTGAGGTTCCTACTCTCAAATTATCTAGCTCCATTCATGATGCCACATTATTTTCAGTTCCCCTTAGTATTGTTGCCTCTGAGATTAATCACTCTTAATGCTAAAAATATCTAGAGTATTTTGTTTTATTTTATTTTCCAAGCATTGTTCTCTGATGTATTAATCCATCATCCTAATGAAATATATCTAAAAGCCACACAATGTGGTCTGAACTATTTCAACAAGTTACTTAATTGCCGCTGTAATCATGTGTTTATTGCTCAGCATCCATCTTAGCTCTATACTCACTCTGAGGATTTAATGCTGATGGTGAACACATTTATGCCATCAATTAGTGATAATTACTGTTCGCACCTTAAGATTTTAAAGCAAAATTTTCTGGCAACCATGACTGTAATCATCCCAACTTGGCAAAGGGAGAAAACCCTCAGTAAGGTTGTGTATAGTTGTCCTTTTCATACAGTGAAACAAGGGAAGATGAATTGCAGTTTTTGTGAATTGTTGCCTGTGACAGCATCTTTCAAGACAGAATGTTGTGAATAAGAGGTCAGAGCAGAAGGAACTGGTGTGTCTATCAAAGGAAGTATAATGAGAAAAGGCTTTCTAGAGACTCAGAAAACATCCCAGGAGTGTAAGAAGAGTGTTTCGGGGCACTGAAAAGGTAATACTCCAATAGTAGCTTAGATTGACCTGCTTGGAAAGGGTATTAATAACACAGAAGGGAAAGTCTAAGAATGCCATTTCCAAACATTCCTGGATAACAGAAAGTGGTGTGATTCACTTCCTAGGAATATCTGATTCTGACAAAGGCACAGTGGTTTAAATTGAAGACAAAAAGATGGAGTAGAAGAGGAAAACATATGAAAAGAAAAAGAAAATGTTCAAAATCTCTGCCATTCCTCTGAGTTCTACCTCTACATCCACACTTGTCATTTCTTTGCTGCACAATAAGAGACACACTAAGTGTTTCAGTCTTTAATGATAGATGCTTGTCTTTCTCCCACACAGGCTATGCTTTGCTTCCTCAGTGAAAATGGACCAGACACAGAGGGATTCTTCAGAATGTCAAACTATATATCATGCTGATCCCTAAAAGAAAAGTTTAATTCTGGAATGGAAATGTAATTATGTCCTTGTTATGGCATATGGCTTACAAGTAGAGGATATTCCAGCATCACTTACCTCAGTTTCCCTCCAGATGAGAGACAAGGCATGGATACTTTTCATATGTGAAATAAACTTGTGATAGTTTCCTTCAACCTGATGACCTGAGTATAATAGACATAGTAGATAAAAGTATGACAAGCGAAAGGACTCATCACAAAGACATTGTTGAATATCCCCTGTTGGTAATTAATATTCCCATATGCCAGATGCACTTTTCTTTGCCAATGCAAATCATCCCATTGATTTCCCTCCAAATACACCCTGTTTTCTAATGACAAAACAAGAAATAATAGTGGTAAAAGTGTGATTTACAAAGCACACTCCTTAAATCATACTTAAAAAACGTATGTTTCATAAATAACAATAGGTAAAAATAGCTAGCCCATTTCTGGCATGTAATAGATTCACAGACATTGCATTGTCCAGAGAGCTGGACACCAAAAAGTAAGCAAGTGGTTTAACATTTTCCAGATGCTGTCATCCTAAACTCATGCCAGATAATCAAGAACCAACTTGGCATGTTCGTGAATAATCTTTACAATGGAAATTGCTATCAAGGTAGAGGTCTCTAAATAATGGTCCTAGAACAAATACCATTGATTTATTTTAATTGGGCCTTGTTCTGAGATACTGTTCAGTAGATTCTGGGCCTGTGGTCCCAAACAAACATTAGACAAAGGTATTACTTGATGTTTACTTGACCATGAAGTTTGCCAAGTACAGCTTTTCCTCATTGCCAGAGCACTGGGCACACTCATTGGGGCCAAAGTGAATACCAGTGACTAGCAGTGTGGCCCTTTGCACATACAGAACCTCTAAGGAAGAAGAACATTTTGGTTTTTCCCTGTTTTTCTTATTTCTCTATTTTTGTACTTGTAACAACATCAAACCCATTACAACACAAAAACATTGAAATGAGTCAGTCTTTAAGATTTATAAATATGAAAGTTTATCTGAATGTTAATGAACTAGTAATAATAAGATGTTTTAAGCTATTTTGTTGAAAAATGCGATATGTACATTTTAAACAACATAAGGTAATTTGATATGTTGCTGATACTATTTACAAAATATTAACGATCCATCCAATTTTTCTTCATTAATCAATTAATTAATTTGGAGCGTTCTCCTGGTTTGAAAGCACTTTTGTCTGTAAACTAAGTTGACAATGCATGATTCTGAGTTCTGAGATTCAAGGTGTGTACTGCCATGCCTACCTCTGCCCCATACATTTCAGTGTGCCTATTAATGTGACATATGGTATATGTGATTAAAACCTGGATAGCTGGACTTTGATAGTCAGTCTCAGGAGGAGGGATCTGACAAATAAGGAAATAGCTTTAGGAATATAATCTAAAAGGCTTTTATCAAGACAGAGGGAATGGGAAAAAGGTCAAGGTTTGCTAGACCATGTTTGCCAGGCCTGGGCTGGCGAGAGTTACTACAGACACCCTGGTGTATTAGCATTTAATATTAATTTTCATTTAAATTACAGACAATCTTATTTTACATACCAATGACACTTCTCTCTCCCTACTGTTCCTCCCCCCACGCCACTCCCCAGCCACTCCTCAGGGAGGGTGAGGCCTCCCATGGGGGATCATCAAAGTCTGTCACATCATTTGGGGCAGTACCTAGGCCCTCCTGTGTATCTAGGCTGAAATAATAATCAGCATTATTTCATGTAAAGTGATGAGGTTCAAACACTCCCTTAAATGTTTATATTAAGTTAATTTTCAAAACATCCATAGAAAATAAGTAATAGTGTATTTGTGGATGGAAAATATCAAGACACAGTTAGGAAATTAATTTATTCTGCATATGCGTTTTTAAATCTGAAAGGATGCAGGAGTGTACAACATAATTATGTTGTTCATATTTGGTTTAGTTATGACTCATGTTGACTGCAGGCAAAACAAAATTAAAATTCCTCAAATGTAGCAAGAAGCAGCCTAAATTGATTTTGAGAGAAATCACTCAGGAAAGGAATTAGGATGTGTATGATTGCCTAATGAATTTTTGCAGAAGTGCTTTATCTATTTATGTTCATTGCATCTGCTTGTTTGTACATTTCTTTATTTACAGTAATTGAATGTTTAACCTTCTTAATTTTGTTAAACAAGAATTTACCCTTTTCTCAATTTGTTCTCCTATTGGTATACTTCATTATTAGCTTCTAATTGGTTTTCTGTTTTCATTGCTTTGAAAATTATTTGAATAATCTCATTATTTTGCTGCCAGGAGAAAGAATTGAAATTTGATTAGAGGTCATTGCAGTCCCAGATTAAATTAATTAAATCAGTCCCTTGGAGGATAAGCAAATTCTTAGTTGCAAACAATAAGCACAGATCACACTTCTAAAACTTACATTGTCGAAGTTCTAAGAACATAATCATCAGCTTTTCCAAATGCAAACAAAGTTGCAATCTTGAAAGGAAGACAGGATTCATAAATTATGCTAGAAAGTTATAAGAAAACTTGCCCCCAATAAAAGAGGAACAGTTTAAGTAATGCAACCAGTCAGTCATTATACAACTTATGGTTGTGTAACGTTCAATGTTGCTTCAACTCCCTCTTAAGCTAAACTTAAATGAGCAATCTTGATGCAGTTGTTGAGCTGACAAGGAGCTCATTGTAAATGTGTAACTACATCACTCTAAAGCATAAATCTGCAGTAAATAAAACAAAATACAAAGTATTAACGAACACCGTGGTGTATATTGTTTATGATCTAATAAAACTTTCCTGGAGATCATAATACAAAGCTAGCCACAGCCATAGAGGCTGGGCAGTAGTAGCATATATATACCTTTAATCCTAGGACTCAGGAGGCAGAGTCAGATGGGTCTCTATGAGTTACAAATCACCCAGGGATACATGAGAGTAAATAAGTCTAAAAGACAAACAGAACCTATGCCTTTAAACCCAGCACAAGAGAGGGCATAAGATAGGTGCAGGGTTTTAGATTCTTTCAATTACTCTCCAGCCATGTTGAGGACAGTATTCCTTTCCTAGAGGTAAGAGCTCTCTGTTGACTTGGCTGCATTGCTTTTCTGATCTTCAGTTTGGACCCCAATGTCTGTCTCTGGGTTTTTGTTATTAGTGTTACAGAATACTAATGATATAGTATTTCCATGAGTATAAATATGTCAACTACCAATGAGAAAGTTCATTAATGTTCGGCTGTGGGTCTCTGCATTTGTCTCCATCAGTTTCTAGATGAAACCTCTCTGATGACAATTAGGCTAGGCACCAATCTACTATTATATCAGAATATCATTAGGAATCATTTTATTGACTTTTTTCGGAGGCTGTATTTCATTCTATCCTAATCTCAAGGCTATTCAGTCTCTAAGGTCCTGGCCCTCTAGGCAGTTTCAAGGTTGGGCTCCCTCTCCTGTCATGGGTCTCCATCTGGACCAGCCATTGTTTGGCCCCTCAAAAAAATTCCTGGTCCCCCTATACCTAACACATCTTGTTGATAGGACAAATTGTAGGTCTAAGGTTATGTGACTGGGTTGGTGTCCCAATCCCTCAATTGGAAACCTTGCCTGGTTACAGAAGATGGCTGTTTAGGCTCTGTAATCTCTATTACTGGGAGTCTTAGGAAGAGTCACTATAGTAGATTTCTGGATATTTCTATGTACCAGGTTTCTACCTCACCCTGATGCATCCTCAATTCCAGTTGTCTCTTCCAGTACTTGTTCCATCAGTTCTACCCATCCCCATTTGATACCTCCTGTTCCCATCCCCCACCCCAGCCTACACTCTTGATATATGTTCTATTTCTTCTTCCTATGGAGATCCAATCATCCCACTTGTGCCCTCTTGTCACCTAGCCTCTCTGGGTCTTTCTGGGTTTGTGTTACTTCACTCAGGATCATTTGTTTTCTAGTTCCATCCAATTGCCTGCAAATTTCATTATGTCATTGTTTTTAACACTAGAGTATGCAGAGGATCATATACAACAGTGACAGCTAGCATTTAACAAGTCAGATTACTAGACATTGAGTCCTACTTGGCAAAGCCAAATCACCAGGTGTTGTTGGGGACTCTCACTTGGCAAAGCCATAGGTTTGTTGACTGAATGATTGGTTGTTCCTGTAATTTTCTTGGGTACCAGTGCTATGCCTTTCTAATAACAACAGTTGTGGGGATCTTTCCTCTGTCCATTGGTGGTGTCTTTTATACGTTTTGGGCACAAATATAGCTATCGATGGTCAGAAGAATGATTTTTACTATTTGGACAAATTTGATAAGAGAAATACTAGGATATTTTACATTACTCAGGCTGACATATTATTCTCAGTCACAATGGCAGCCTTCTACACATACATACTAACTTTAGAATTCAGATCAAAGCAGACTGGTTGCCTCTGGAGACACTATCTGGTTGCCCTTCGAAACAATTACGTAAGGTCATTTTCCCAGGCGTTGTTATTCTGATTCAAAGTCGGGCTCGAGGTCCAGATAACTGGTTGTTATTGTTAAGTCTTGATTTCTAATGTCATTCTCACTTGGGGAACTGTCACTAACTCAGAATTAGGCGCATTGTTCAAAGTGACATTTCTATCCTGAGAGAAACTATCTGAGTAAGCTTGTGTTTTGAGTTTGGGGAGGGCCCTGTAGAAAAACCTGTAGTTGTCCAGAGTTTGGCTGTGAAAGGAGGGACATTGAAGAAGAGGCAGAAGACAGCAAAGCAGAGCAAGAAGGCAGAAAGGTGAGCAGAGGCGAGACCAGACAGAGAGTGAAGGAGCACCAATGAAAGGGCAATAGAGGCAGAAGGCAGAGTATGCAGGAGAAGGCTGCTATGGAAGGGAGAAATGTGAGAGGCCTAAGAGGAGGAGGAGGTAAGAAGTGTGAGAGAATAAATGAATGAAAGGGCAGAGACCTTGCATTTACCACTACAGCTTGAAGCTGACACATGATAAATCAATGAAATGATTGTGTGACTTGGTGAACACTTGTATCGAGGCAGAAGTTTATTCTCTCTCCTTTGGCCTTGTCCTCATTTCCTTGCTTCATCTACTATGCATATCTTTGCTGCATTTAATGCCTTTTTTCAATGTGTACTTACAAATACTTTCATGAAATACTATGAGAAATGATTTCGTATGATAATGATTCCATATATACTTAAGTAGCTCAAATTGATTTTTTCAGCTTTCCATGTTTTTTGTCAAAAATTTCACTAATTATTAAGAAATTCTGTGCATAGTCGCATGCATATATTATTGTGCATAATAACCTATGTCTCTCTGACTTAGGGTAAATCCATAGAATCGTTTTATAAAATTATAAAATATGTTATTTTGCTTTTTATTAAATTTAATATGAAGATTCTTGATACAGCTGCTTGTCTTCTTTGACGTTTTTGAGGAGACAGATTTCACTAACCGAGGGATTGGGAGAGGGATGGGGAAGGAGGAGAAAGAGAGGGAGAGGGAGCTGTGATTGACATGTGAAGCAAGCTTGTTTCTAATTTAAATAAAAAAATTAAAAAGCCAAAAAAAATAGACAGAGGCATCACAGTGCAAAATTCTAACAATATCAAATTGTGGCATGGGAATAAACATAGACACATAGACCAATGGGAAGGAATTTTAAATGTAGAAATTTGCATACACTTATTCAGTCAAGTATCTTATGACAAACGCATGGTGACATGTGACACTCTGATCATTACATGTGACTTGGCAAATTATTCAACTGAGGAGAATGAATCTAGGCATGACACACATAGTGTGAATGAGGCCATAAGGAAGTACATGAAACCTTGAACATATTGGCAAAGTCATATCATGGTGGAGTGGGACACATATTAAGGCTCATTGACACAGGAATATATTTTTAATATGCTCCTGTAAGAAGAGGTAATCAAATGAATGGTTAAGATTGTAAAGAAAGTAAAATTTCCTGGACAATTGAACCAATGAATATAATGAAACATGCGACAACAGGAGGAGACTTGCAATCTGCATATAAAGCGCCTGTAATATATAGATTTTGTGATCAGAAAACCTAAATTAACTGAATTAAACTATTATAGAGACCTAAGGAAACATTTTCCAAAAGATAAATTGCAATGACCCTCACTGTCCATTGGAAAGACCAATATGACATACTCATTTGTTCATGATTGGATTTTCCTCATCTGTCAATAGGTTAATATTCAGACAATATTAGAATTTTTATAAGAACTATTCAAATAAAAGCAGGGGAATCACCTTAAGATGCATATTTGTGCCTTCAGAATCAATATATAAATATCAACAATAAATGAGAAGGTTCACAGCCACACTAAGCATCATAGAAACACAAATAAAAATAAAAAATAATCACTTTACCATAATTGGAAAGGCTTTAGTAACAAATAAAAAAAAGCATCTAATGCCAATGAGGAGAAAAAGAAGGGACTCGTGTATTTTGCCTGAGTTACAAAGAAATACAGAGATTATTGAAAAAGTATAGATGTTCTATGTGTTTTCCTTGGCTCAAAAAAAGTCTAAAAATAAGACCAGATTGTGATCCACCCATCCTACTATTGGGTACACACTCTAAATAATGAAATGATTACATCTGAAGAAACCTTGCTTGCCTGCACTGACTGCAGCACTGTTCACAACAGCCGCAGTACAGAATAAACTTGGATTTGCATAAATACAAAATGGATTTCAAATGTTAGGAGTGTAGGCGATGGGATGATAAAATGATGAGATTGACATTTATAATGACATGAGCTAACCTGAAGTGCATTAAATGGAATATCCAAACACAGGAAGGAAAACTGACCTTCTCGTTTGTGGAAGTGAAGTCATAGATGGCACGGTATCAGAAAGCACAACAGAAATAAGGGAGGAAAGGAGTGTACAGACAGTGAACAGCAAAACCTAGGGTTCATTGTTTTTATACACAGCATTAGCGTCATCACAGACTGCATCAACTAACTGCACATTTTACTTTTCATTTTTAGTATGTATGTGGAGGATGGGGTGCGTGTGTAACATGTTATATATGTATGCCATGGATCATTTAACATGACAGTTCTCTTCTTCCCGCCTGTGGGTTCTAGGAATTGAACTTGGGTCCTCAAGCTGTACCCATTGAGCAATCTCTCCAGTGTAACAATTGACTTTAAAGGAATGCTGGGAGAGAAAAGAATTGTCTTCCCAGAGAAGAGCACACTAACTGCTGATCCAATTCCAAATGGTCAGCCCTGAAAACAACATACAAGTAGTGTTATACAGACTGAGCACATTGAATTTGCATATTTTAGAATATTTATATATGTATATGTATGTAATAACAATAAATGATCAAGAAGAGGCCACATATTTGAAAGAGAGGGAGAGATGGCATATGAGAGTGTTTGGTGGAAGGAAAGGGAGAAATTATGTAATTATATCATAATCTTAAAAACAGAGTAATGAATAAACAAAGGAAACAAACGAAAACCTGGAGAAGACTCTCAATGTTCCAATCAGGGAGAAATGGTAACAGTGTAGGGTAGGAGGCTGAGACAGAAACTTCTTTGATTTTCCATAGAGCATTTTGTACATAATTTTGAATTGCACCCACAATGAAAAATCAATGTTATATTTTAATTTAAAAAATCAAACCAAGCAAAAATCCCAGAGATCTAGATGTTTAGCTCACTGGTAGAACACTTAGCAATTTTTACTAACACTATAAGTAAGAGAAACAGAATATAAGAATGAAAAGCAAACATAAAACAATTTTTAAATTACTTTTAAAAATATTTGTTTCTTTTTTGTAAGAGAATGTAAAGTAGATGATGCTATAGAACAAATCTTACCATATTTGTGCACGTTTGTGTGGAAACTCCATAATGAAACATTATCTAGAACAATTATATAGAAAAACAAAAATATAACCAAACATGTTTAAAGATATTTTAAATTCTAATTATATTCATTATAAATTTAAGACAATTATAGGAACACACGAATCCCATAAGAACAGTATTATAAGGTAAAAATAATACTGTTTTCCACCCTCATGCACTTTTTATCATAATTAACGTCTATAATAAAACCTAGCTTACCAAGATCTATCTGCCCCTTGCCTCACCAGTTGCCTCTCTAAGGGAGGCAACCTCAGGCACCTTGTTCCAGAGACTGCAGCTCAGGACTATGAGGTCACACACAAATCAGCTGCAGCAAGGTCTGTAAGGCATGCCAGAGCAGCCAAAACAGAGCCTGGGATATATGAAAACTGAATATAACATAATAGATGTCAAAAAAACCACAAAAATTCATTACAGGCTGAATGAAATTCTAAGAATAATTTATCATCACAATGTTTTAAAGTACCTTTACATCTTTGAGTGTTTTCATGTCATAGCAGGCTTTTATTTTTATTAAGATTTCTCTTTTGAGAAGGAAGGGAAGATGGCAATGAAGATTTATAACAGCCACTCTCGGTCTCTGCTGGTTGCTTTAGATTGCCTCTCTATGAAAACATTTTTCTTCCATGGCTCAAATAGTTAGTTCTCCTTCACTGCATTGCCTTTATCTTATTGTAGAGTATTTGGAATCATTTTAAATCTTGGACTTATACGTTGGAGTTTAAAGCCTTCATACATACAAACACAGAAATACACAATACAGGTTTTCAGAATTTGCAGGTCCACCGGCATGCCTGATCATCTTCTCTCAGAGACAGGAGGAACAGGAAGAAAAGCAAATCTCCAGTCTCCTCAGATTCAATAATCATGGTAGTAGGTTCTGGAAAACTGAATCAGATTTATATCTTGAAATTAAATTACTTCACATTGGTTTCATTTAATTTTTGAGAACTGACTTTGATTTATGACAAAACAGCTATTAACTATCCCAGTTCAGGATTTTTTTCTTTAAGTAGGGAGTCTTTTCCAAAGAAATGCACTTGGGAAATGTGGTGTAAAAATACTTATTAAATATATATATTTTACTTTTAACCTTATTTATGCTTATAGAAGTCAGATTATTTTTGAATTGAGAATTCCATATGTGTCTACCAATGTATAGAATTCTTAATTGCAACTGCATACATACATTTCAAAACAATTTGTAATTTTTCAACAGAATATACATTGAAAGAAACAAAAGCACCTGCCTTCATTATCTGTTTTAGTCACAGTTCAACTCTTAAGGTTTCTATAAGAAAATTAAAATATTTGCCAGTTTGAATGAATAAAAATATGCATTTAGTTTTGGGTTTCACATAAATGAAAAGCATGAGCCTTTTTGCTGCAATGGCGACTTTAGTTTCTTCTTTTGTGCAGTATAAGTTGTCACACAAAGTATCTCAGACACAGCATATTTAGAATAATGCAGCATGTTGTAGAAATGATAGGTGTTTCACAGGCAAGTAACTTCTGACAGTGCACAGCATGTTTGAGACAAAATACGGTGTGGTGGGGGGGGTCAGTAGATGAAGGAAAACTGACAGGGAGAAGAACAGGATTGTGGCAACAGCTAACTTAAGGAGGAAAAAGAAATTCTAAATTTCTAAAAATTGCTTCCAGCAGGACAAGTGAGAGCATTGCTCCTGAAAAGTAATCTTGATGTGATGCTCAGAAGCAGGGATCACAAATGCTTGCCCTCTATTGTTCCCCTAGGCCATTACATTGGTTTCTAGTGTCAGGGTCAAGAGATCCCTGTCACTGTTATTTGCACTGTAAATCATTTTGAAACTTACAGCCTCCTTATACCATGCATGGAACATGACATAGGGCAAAGCAGACCACAGAAAACAAAATTCACAGTAGGGATGAAGGCCAAAGGTGAACAGGAGAATGATCAAGGATGAGTGTGAGAAAGAGAAAGGGGGGATAGGCGGGGCTCAGGTTCCAGTAATAGTAAGGACATTCATTCATGTCTTTTCTCTCTTAACTGCCTGCACTTTATAGCACAATGAAAACTCATCACGAGAAAAGAGTTTATTCAACATTTATTTCTGTATGTCCTGCAGATGGAGTGTGGATTGTTTTTAGGAACAAGGTCTTAACTATATGGTTGAGGTGGCTAACCAAGAGCAATGACAGTAGACTGACATGTTATGGATGCCTCTTGAGCCTCCCTCATCTCTAGTGATATATTGTATATATAGTATAGATGTAGTAGAATTTATTTGGAGAAAAGAACTTACACAGGAAACAAGTGACTGTCACTGGCTCCCGCTCCAAGGATGCAGACCCTGCCAACGGGTCTGAAGGAGTTTCCTCGCCCCAATGTTTTTTCCTTTAACTGGTCGTGTCCATCCGCACCTGTGACAATGCGTGGTCAAGTGCTACAGGGGCAGAGGTGGATATATCCCTATATTCACTCATCAAAACTTCATAGAGAGGTAAAATTGAAAATAAATAACCTGAACTCGATAACAGTATTTGCTCTCATATTCTAATGTGAATAAAATAAAATTCAGTGTGCTTACAAATTAAGAAATAATACGTAAGACAGTTTTACCAAAATGAAGTGAGGACAGTATATGAGGAATGAAGGTAAAAACTGAAAAAATTGACTTAAAAGCAGTAAGTTTTTCTTTTTGTGTATTGTCTTGTTTGGAGTTTTTTAAATTTTGTTTGTATTTTAATTAAATATAATTATATAGGCCACTTCCTTCACTTTTTTCCTACAGACTCTTGCATGTACATCCCATCTTACTTTTGAACTGATAGCCAACTCTATTTTGATTGTTGTGTGTGTGTGTGCATGTGCATGCCTCTGTGTGTGTGTGTGTGTGTGTGTGTGTGTGTGTGTGTGTGCCTCTTTTAGAGAAAGCTTGAGATTTTAAAGAGACTTTGGTTGTGTTGAGAGAGTTTGATGATTTAGAAAAACTATTGATACCTTAGAGTTTCTATAGATATTTTAGGGAGACTCTGAACTTTGAAAGAGACTATGGATATTTTTAGACATTGGAGTTTGAAAGGGTTTGAAATTTGAATATTCTGGGACTTCTAAAGCAGGAGTGAAACTCCAGGTAGAACCCTAAAGAACAAATTTATGCAATTGAACATTCTCACACAACACAGTCCAGTTATGTACTAACTTGATGTTTACATGCTAAGAAGAGGTAGTAGGAACATAATAAAGGTCTTTGTTTCAAGAATCATTATATTCCTATAAGGCTACAGGTACAATCCCATAATGCAACACACAGCATGTGTGGGCCCTGTCAGAAACACCTCATACTGTCTTTGTCTCCCAAATCCATTCACTGTATACAATTTCATGACTTTCTTCATATAAACTACGTGTGGGCTCATAACTTACAAAGAGGAGCTTTAAATTGTCAGTTTTGGAATTCTTAAAATTAAAAACTAATAACTGCCATATTTTACCCTTCTGTTTCAATATCTTTATCTTTTAGGATGAGGCACGGTTTCCCATTTCTAGAACTCACTTCATAAAACACAAGAAGTATACTGTCAACTGCAAATAAAACCTAAGAAAATGACTTTATGAAAACACTCTGTTGGTTAATTACTGTTACGTGAGAGAGGAATACCAAGTTTGCATGTAATCTAGCAGAGTTTTGCACTCTCCACTGGTTGAAAAGTAGGAAAATTATTGTGTCACATTGTGTTCCCTTAAGCTACTGTGATTTGATGGTATTTGAGTTGTTCCTACATATCTTAGTTGCATTAAGTAATAGAATTCTGACAAAACCCATAGTTCATTTACTCTCAGTGTAAACTTTGATTCTCAAAATTATTTTCCAAAATAAATTTGAAAAAAATTTTCAAAGTGAATTTGCAAACTCACTAAACTTAATGTTTAATTATAGAAGTTTTCAAGACATGCAAGAACTGTTAAAAATATATCATATTACAACACCATGATAGATTGCCCATTCAACATACTGCCATGTATCTGTTAATAAATACACTTGTAAAGTAATTCACATACAGCTTATAGATTAATCTTGGACAACAGCATTTCTGTTTGTGTGCTATGGAACTGGGGATCAAACTAAGAGTTACATGTATGTTCAACAAGTATTTTTCTAATAAGTTACTTTGTAGAACCTTATTTGTGTGTGTGTGTGTGTGTGTGTGTGTGTGTGTGTGTGTGTGTTGAGGGCAGTGCACAAAGACATGGCAAGAAGGAATTGTATAGCATATTTGGTGTGCATAAAGGTCTACAAATGACACTTCCAGGTAAATGCTACGAAGCAACATTATACAAGTAGAACTTACCTGGAGATAAGACTGTAGGAATGCAGGGAGTGTTCTATTCATTGAAAATAAGAGAATTTGTAATATATAAAGCACTGAAAAACAATAACACATGCAAAGAATTGACTTTTTCTAATGACAACAAATATTATTTTCATTGAAACTATGTTAGAAGTTACCCTGCTCTAATTTACAACCTACAAATAACTGTTGGGGAAGTCCTGTGTATATGTCAATAAAGCACTGTTGGCCAATAGGGAAGCAAGATAAGTGGGACTAGGAGTCCAGGAGGACTCTGGGTAGGAGAAACACAGGAAGTCAAGATGTGACCGCCATAGGGATAAGAAGCCAGGAAACTTCTCTGGTAAGAGAAATACTTAGATTAACAATTATGGGATAAATACTTAAGTCAGAGCTAGCCAGTAAGAAACAAGCAAGGCCAACAGCTTCATAATTAATATAGCCTCCTGTGTGTTCATTTGGGACTGATGCAGCTCTATAACAGGTTGGCGGTAAGGCTTCTCTTTACAAATGATGATCAGGAGCAGGATCATGAATTTTCTTGTAGAATGACAAAAGCTTTAAAGGAATTTTAGAAACAAAAGAATGGAGAGAAGCACAGCTTCTTGGTAGCAGCATTTTCTCAGGTGGGCTCTGTTTTGCTAGATACATGCAGACTCACGTGGCCTGCTTAAGGGAGTCTTCCTGACTCAGCATAAACAAAACAAACAAACAAACAAACAAACAAAAAACCCAGCAAGGTTCTTTTAAGAGGCACTGCTAACAACTGAAAGGTGTGTACGTACAGCTGGAAGTGGCAGTGACCACATCTCCAATCCGACAGCTTTTGCTGGATGTTAGTATGGACTGAGGAGATGAGCTGGAGTCACGCTTACACTCGCCATCTTGGAAAACCTGCAGTTTAAACTGCCGAGGCTTTAACAGATAAGACACTTGGCCAGAAAAACATAAAGAGTTACAGTAAAGTCAGACTTGGAAAAAAAAAAAACCTCTAAAGGTTTACAGTGTGCTTTAAAATGTACATAGGATTAAGAGTGAAAAAGAAACAGCATAGTGGTAAATAAATAGAGAGGTCGGCTGTGGTGGTGCAAGCTGGTAGGATTTGCTCCAGAGGCAGAGGCAGACAGATCTCAAAAAGAAAAACCCTGTCTCTGAGAAAAATAAATAAAAGTAAAAGAAATAAAGTAATAATAGCTAAATAAATAAGCCACGTAAAGATAAAAATACACAGAGAGTCTGGATACTGTATACTATTGCGTTTTTCAGTTTTTTGATTGCTAAGGAAGGAACAACTACTAAAGTACACATGATTATAAATGCTGCTGAATTAATTCAACTTATATCTTTTGAAAATGCCTTGACTTCAAATTTTAAGTATAAGGATATGTTACTTGGGAAAGGAGCTTTTGTTTATGTTTCTCCAGAAAATGAAAAGCTGAGGATTCCTTCCAGGCTTCTGTGGTTTGATGAACCAAGACCCCCGGAAGCAATGGCCCAAGTGATTCAACATCTAAAACAGCTAAGATGATGCAGTCTTACAGACCCTGAAACTAAGGACTTATACAGGTTTCTGAGTTTCTGTCATGATCCCCATGGTATGAACAGCACCCCCTTCCAGCATGAAGCAGTTTGAAATGAGCAACGTCCTAATTCCCATCTCGTTTAAGATCTTTGTTTTCATTTAAATAGGTTGTTTATAATTGGTTAATGATCACAACCAATCTTTTTTTAAAGGAAAAAGGGGATTATGGTAAGGAAATGAGTACTTTGTATTGGTATGGTTTTTCATTTATTGATACAAATTCAAGGTCAATTTTGTGATATGTATATTTCTCCTCTTGATTAAGTATTGTGCTTATACTGATCTTTTAAAACATAATGTATAGTTGAGTACAGACTATAGATAGTTACTTATAATAATAGAATTTATAGTTAGGTAAGTTAGGTTTTCTAGATATACAGAAATATATTTGAGATAGATAGAGAGTCTTCAAACCTTTCAAAGACCTTCAGAAAATGGCATTTAAAATGGTTTAGGGTTTTTCTTGAAAATGAGAAATGTCTGCCCCTGGCAGCACCAATTATGTCTGAGAGGAAGATGGGCATCGAAGAAACTCATCATGGAGTTTGCTTTCAACATAGCAAGATTAGCCATTTGGGCGAGAAACTGCTCTTTCCTAGACTGCTTGACTGTTTTTATATAATCTGGACATGCACGACCCACAGGAAAGTGACTGCTGAACTCAGTCTTACAGGGTTCCTGATTCATGAAAGAGTCTATGAGACTTTATGCAGGACACAGAAAAATGACTGACAGATTGCTGATGCAAATGGACATCATTGCTTTGCTGAGAAGTCTTCCGGACACACTGTGGCCTATGGGCTGAAGATGGATGCCCCAACAGTACAGAGGAATATCAGGTGACTGTTCAGGTTGCAAGATGACTCTGTCAATCCTAGTGTTTACATAATATCCTTCTGTGGTCTTTGATAGAGTTGAAAGCAGATAGTTATAGTTATAGTTTTCCTTAGTTATGATAAAAGATAAGCTACATATAGAACTTTGGACTCACAAGGATGGGATGGATGATATTTTCTTTAAATTTTGCTAAACATTGATAGACAAAATATTGTAACTGTGTTCTTACTTGATAACTGTTCTGTTATATATAATTTGACTTTGTTAAAGTTAAGACCTTTCTTTTTGTTTAGACAGAAAAGAGGAGATGTTGGGGAAGTCCTGTGTATATGTCAATAAAGCACTGTTGGCCAATAGGGAAGCAAGATAGGTGGGACTAGGAGTCCAGGAGGACTCTGGGTAGGAGAAACACAGAAAGTCAAGATGTAACCGCCATAGGGATAAGAAGCCCGGAAACTTCTCTGGTAAGAGAAATACTTAGATTAACAATTATGGGATAAATACTTAAGTCAGAGCTAGCCAGTAAGAAACAAGCAAGGCCAACAGCTTCATAATTAATATAGCCTCCTGTGTGTTCATTTGGGACTGATGCAGCTCTAGAACAGGCTGGTGGGAAGGCTTCTCTTTACAAATAACTAAGATTTTCTTGTGGGAAGAAAAATCAGTGTGAGAATTCTCTTTCCATCATGCATTTCTATTTTACTGTTCAGGCAGCAGCCATATTTTTATAGGAAATTCATATGAAAACTGGTATGGCAGCTGTCATAGCCATGTCTTGCACATTTCCCATGGAATGTGTACAGTGCACTGGAAATTGGCTGCTCTGCAATTTTCCTTTTAGGAACGACATGTCCCTTACATTGATGGATATATATGAGTAAAAAAGTTTGACATTGGTACATAGAAATCTAATCTCTGCCTGTGCATGGACAATCAAATTGTAGACCATGAATAATGAAAATAAATATCAGTGACATCACTCATTCCAAATAAATTGGGCTTTGTATTTTGTCTATAGTATGTGGCCAAAACTGAACTTAAAACTGCAAAATTAAAATGATAATATAGTGTTATAACAATATAGAATAGTTTTGTTTTCTCATAGGGTTTTTTTCAGTTAAACTGTTTTCCTGTATGTCTGAAGTTATAATAGTTTGGATTTATTTTAAAATGCTTTCTCTTCTTAAATCTTACAGTGAATCAAGATAGTTTAATTGTCATCACTAACAAGCAGGGTAACATTTGTTCTGTGATTCAAATTAGCCTTAGAAACTAAGCTAAGGGTCTATTAATAAAACAAAACAATTCAATTATGAAGCTTTGAACACTGAATTATTGCTTCAAAGCTAAATGTGGCATTTAAGTGAATAAATGTTGTTTTATAAATAAAATGATCTTCACACAAATATCACAAGATAATCTAAAGTTCTAATCTAGAACTTACAAGTCTGTATTGAAGATCCTGGATCATCTGACAAAATGTGGTTTCTGTGTTTTTTTTATAACATTTGTAGTTTGACTTCTCAAATTCTTTGTTTTCCTTGAATGACAATATGCAATTATCATAAAGCATGAGTGTTACCTGAAGCTGCATTTTTGAAGTACCAGGATTTGTGTCTCTTTCCCTGTTAACCTAACAATATATGATACCTGCACAGCTAAGATGGAGAGAAAAATAAACTACTTATGGCATTTATGTAGTACGGGTGTTTAAAGGAAGTCGGACATAGCCTTTAGATTTCCTGCTTGCTCTGGGCTTTTCACTGCCAGAATGAGCAGTGGTGACCATTGTTATAAAAGTAAGCTTGAAGGTGATGTCAGTACTACATAAGTATTAATTTATCAATAATAAATCTTTGCTATTCTTAAATTTGGTGTAATAATTTAAGGTTAAGTAGTTATTTTGTATTACTTCTACTTCAGCTTCTTTGTATCAAGCTCCATGAAGACATTTGAAAATCCCACTTCTGCTCTAAGGATTGAGAATCTTTAGGTACAGGCTGGGTCTATAAATTGTCCTACTAGCGCTATATAATCAGTGTCAAAGGAGTTTCTTGGAACTCCATATAGATTAGAGTTTATAAATATATATTTATGAAATATAAGAAAGTGTAAATGACTGTGAAAATATAAACAATGCAACTATAATTGTTCAAACTACATGTCACATACAGTGAAATTGGAAGCATTGTATGCTAGAATTCTTATGTAAATGATGGTTAAACTTCTATTTGTATTTTTGTTCTGTTATTATGTAGTTCTGATATTAGTCATTGACAAATATTGATTTTTTGACAAATATTGATTTTTAACTAACATAATTTAATCATGCACTTGATACTGGTTCAATTATATGATTACCCATTCTATGATTTCATATGAATTATTTCTATTTTGTAACACTGTAGCTGCTAAGGAAAAATACATTGTGGACTTCTCTATGTTCACTAAGAATTGTGTGCTTCAAGTGGCATTTTTGTGTGTCATAATGTAACATTTCCATTAGTGTTTGAAATGCATGCTGGGGTGTAATAGGGTCTACAGTGAGCAACTGTTCATACTTCACATCCACTTACTGAGTGATTTGTGAGGTCATTCCTTTGAAGTATGAGAAATCATTATATCAACTTAATACACTGGGGAAAAAAGAGCAGTGGTAACCAATGTTATAAAACCAATATTTGAACCAGTGCTTAGACACCAAAAAATATTAAAGGAAAATCTAAATTATACTGAATTATACTAAATTATACTAAATTATACTAAATTATTACTGAATAAAACATGTAAAGACATCATATTTCTTTACTGAGCTTCTGAAAATAAAAATCATTCTGACAATTTTCATTTTCAGGTGATTAAACTTCTTTTCTGTGCATGTCATTGAAACTATTCTGGCAACCAATTCTCCATGTATTTTATTTCTTTTTATATCTAATGTATTAGCCTCCATCATCTCTTACTGGATAGTATTTCATTATATTGATACTGTTTATAGAAAACAATTTGTTGTATGCTATTGGTTTATTATCTTGACAGAAGTAAAGATATATGAATTACTACTGTATAATAAGAATTTTCTCTCCAGGTTTCTACAAGTTCATTCAATTATTTGCTTTCGTTATGTCTCTACTTTGTATTTAAGTAACTATATATGTATATATAAGCATGTGTGTGTGTGTGTGTGTGTGTGTGTGTGTGTAAGTGTTCAATTCTGTAACCAATTCTCTGAAAGCAGCAAGGACGTTTTTTTACTAAGTTTCCTTCATAGTAACAGTGAATTTTATTTATTGGTATTATGTAAATGCTTGTAAGTTAAGGAAATACCAGAAAAGGTATAAAGTGCATATGTTTAAGACTATTATAAAGATTCAAGTAAACTCATGTGTCTGTGTTTGTATTCATTATCCAGAGATATATTAAAGCCTGTTGTACTAGCCATTTAAATTTTGTTTTCATCTTCTAAACACCAAGGATTGCATCAGGTCTCACTTTGTTAATTTCATTTTCTTCCTCACCATTAAAAATAGAGTGTTATCAAAATTAAAGTCTTTAACAATGGACCTATTTAACAATAAATTTATCTAAGGACTTAGAACATTATTACTGAAGCTATATCTAAATATATATACAGAGTATAGCTCTTGGATATATATATACAATCTCATCAATAATAGCATTTTAACATATAGTTGTGGTGGTGTGAATGAAAATGAACATATAGGCTCACAGGCAGTGTCACTTTTAAGAGGCATTATCTTGTTTGAGGAAGTATGTCACTGGGAGTGGGACTGGGGTTTCAGATTCTCATTCTGGGCCCAGTGTGTCTCTCTTTTCCTGCTACCTTCATTCTAGATGTAGAACTCTGTTATTTCTCGAGTCATTAGGAGGATGGAGATGTTGGTGGTAGGAAAACAGATATATTCATTGCAGATAATTCAGATATTTTCTTTTCATATAAGGGTGCATTTATCATAGTATGACTTTCAGTAATATCTAAATATTTCTATTATGGATGGGTACTGTATAGAATTGTGCTACTAAAGTCACTTTTCTCAGATTTCCATCACATGAGATGAGCAGCTTCCTTCTTACTCACTTGAAAATGGCCCTGAAAACACTCATGCTGCATGAAGGGTGGATCCAAAGGGCTTGCCCATCTGGCCCCATGACTCACATCACACACATGTTCCCTGACATAGTGACAATAGCTTAAGCTCTGAATTTTAAGCTAACACCAATTGAATGTTTTCCTTATAACGATTGTTGTGGTCATTGTATGTCTTCACAGCAAAAGAAGCCCTAGCTAAAAAATATAAATATTTAAACTAAGTATAATTATTTAAGGTTAAATAGCTGTTTTGTATAAATTCTACTTCAGGGCTTTGGTCATGGTGATTTGTATTATCTTATTCTAGAACACAAGTATGAATGATGACACACATTTTGTAAGAATAGTGTTTTCTGGTAAATATAAAACATAGTAATTCCAGCAAAGCATGATTTTTAAAACAGAAAAATATGTTACTAATATGTTACTCAGTTTGACTGAAGTATTTTTGTCATAAAACTAAAACAATAAACTTTGTTATAATGTTATGCAAATGTGAGTCCATTTAGGTAATTTCAGCACTTTGAGTGCTGAGTCAGAAGAACTGTCATGAGTAAGTTTCAGATCAACTTGACCTATAAACTGAAGCCTTACCTGAAATAGCCACAAGGAAAATATCCATAGAACCTTAAAAACTGAGTTAGATTTCAGGGTGGGAGAAATGACTCAAAAAGTAAATCTCCAGCATGACGAACATGAGGAACGATGATATTAGGGTTCAAACTTAAGAATAGATAAGCAAAACAGTCAAGCCACTACCTCTTACCTCCGTCTCAGGCTAAAAGAACTGATACTGTCTGCAGGAACCGTCCGCCAAGCCTCAGATTGTTGCCTCTCCTCAGAGTGGAGGATCAATGCCTAAGACTGTTTACTGAAGACCCTGCTCCTATCTTTTATACTTCTCTAGTGCTGGAATAAAAGGTGTGAACTCTGTTACTCTTTTAGTCTGATTTGTTCTCATGTAACCCTAGGTGGCCTTTAACTCAGAGAGATCCATCTGCCTTTGTGTCCTGAGTCCTGGGATTAAAGGTGTGTGCCACCACTGTCTGACTTTTATGGTTAACTAGTATGCCTGCTATATTATTTTGGTTTCCATTGACTTTAATAAATCATAAACAATGATCACCACAGGTTGCTAAGATGTGTCTGCCAAGCTGAGCTGTGATCCATAATAAAGCTACTGATTTTGCCAAAGAGATCTGAGCTGTGTATGTGCTCATTTGACATGAAGAAATCAGATGTAAGATTTCTAGTTTGCTGTCCACAAGTTCCTTTCATGCTAAGCAGGACCCAGGTCATCATCCTGTGTTGAATGTCAATGGCTACAGAACAGAAAACTGCCTACTTTCCCTAAGTTTGTATTTATTTGACGCTGCTAATAATAAATTATAAAAGTGGCACATCTGTAACCTAGCATTGGCTAGGCAGATTAAACTCTCGCTGACCAGTCATGTAGTTACCTCGTGAGCTTCAGCTTCACTGAGAAGCTCCAATTCAAATAATAAAGTGGAGAAATGAGAAAAAATTGAAGTCTCCTAGAGCATAAACTATACTTAATGGCACTCGATAACTTAAAAGAAGTTATTCAGGGATACTTTTTATCAAATGATATGTCATTTAATAACTGAATAATGCTCACAAATGCAATGAAGAATAAGTAAGAACAAGCTGGCATGCAGCGAGAGGACTGACTGAATGTGTGATGTTGGAGGTAAGAAAATAGATATTTATTGCTGATTATTCAGGTATTTTCTTTTCAAATAAGAGTGCACTTATCCTATTATGGAATGTCCAATAAAGCATAAATATTTCATTTATAGAAGGGTGCTGTGTAGAATTGCTCTACTATGTCACTTTATTCAGATTCCGTCACATGAGGTAAGCAGCTTTCTTCCTACCCTCTTAAAAAAAGGACCTGAGAATACCCATGCTGCATGAAGGGTAAATCCCTTCAAAGAGCTTGCACATCTAGTCAAATTGCTCATGTCACACACATACCCTAGTCGTCTGATTTTATTTTTCTGGAGTACACCCAAAGACAGTTCTGATCTGCTTTGTGACTAACATATGAGAAGGTGAAGGTTTAAAGATATGTTTTCTGAGTTTGTGTTCTCAAAAGAAATTTCACTGTAAACAAAAGAAAGGGAATCTTCAGAAAAGAGACTACTCTATCAAAATGATTCAAATAGTAAAACTTCCTATAAAACTTATACAACTTGAAGTTTTCTAGCAAGGTGGCAATCACTCCTACTTTGTTGCTGGATGATAATTACTTCAATTTATATAACACAGTAACTCTGTATGGGTAGAAAATTCCTTGCATCCAGCCAGACAAAGGCCAAGAAAAAAACAGTGAAGAACAGTGGCAGAGAAGAGTAATGGGAAGGTTTAGTTTATAACTGTATATAACTAGCATGGTAATAGCCTTCTCTTATATATAATTAGTAGTTTCTGGCAAGTTGATTGTGAGATTTAAACCATAGAATTCTCTTTAAATGTTCTTAACAAGAATTTTAATTACTGTGACAGCTTCATTTTCTTAGGTATTAATTTGGTTTTTCCCTAAAGATGAAATTCTATTCAATTCATGAAAGAAACGCCTTTCTAAAGTTTTCAATTCTAAAGAAAAATATGTGATTTTACATTCTTTCTATTGTGTCACATTTAAAATTAATTTCATGCATGTTATTTTACTGATTATAGTCATTAGCTTTCTAGTGCTCTATCAATCATATTTTAATAGATCTATCCCCTCATTTTGCATCCTGCCTCCTGTTCTTCTATTGGGCAGAAACAACTACAAAAATATTGCTTACATAGAAACAACTTGAGATGTGATTATCACCTACGCAGCTTTCTTGGGAAAGAAACCATTCAGGCTTCTTTGTATTTTCTTTATTCTTTTATTGGAAATTTATTTTTTCTATTCAATATGGTATAATTATGTTTTCTCCTCCCACAAATCCTTTGAGATCATCCATACCTCTCTTTTCCTTGGAATTCACACGTTTTTCTGTCTCTCCTTATAGAAAAATTTTAAAAAAGCAAACACAATACCAGCAAAATCAAAAAGTGGTATCTAAAGAACAACTATAAAATAAAAATGAAATTAGAAAAAGCAGAAACAAAAAATCAGAATAGGACAAAACAAACAGAAGAAAAGGTATCAAAGAAAAAACACAAGTAACATTTATAGGTGCAGAGACATATATATTCCCACATACAGGAAGCAAATGAAATCATAAAACCAGGATTTAGAGTATAGACAAAAGAAACTATACATTAATGCATTTATGTAATGTATATGTATTGTGCTGAATATGTATGTTAAAATAATATATATATACATATATCCTGACTAAATCTAAATATTATGAGAAATACTGGGTTTGTGTTGTGTTGGTCATCTACTGCTGGACATGGGGTCTGCCCTTAAGAGGAGTTTACATACCCAGTGAGATTTTGGAGGAGGATTATAATAATTCATTTGCAAGTGGTTGTCAATTGGTGATTGCTTCTTGGTTAAGACAGGGAGATTTGTATATATTTCCACATTCAAGGCTAGGACGCCATGTGTCACAGACCTATACAGGCTCTGTGCATGCTACTACAATGCCTGTGGTTTAATATGTGTGTCTGACCAGCAGTGTTTAGAAAGCCTTGTTTCCTAGGAGTTTGTGTCCTCTCTGGCTTTAATAATCTTTCTGCCTTCTCTTTCCTAAGGTTCCATAAACCCCAAGAGGAAGAATTTGATGGAACCTTCTCAAAAATTGACTACATACTTGGCAGCATATCAACTCTCAACAGGTTCAAAAATAATTGGAATAACTCCATGCATCTTATCAGACTACCACGCCTTAAAATTAGAATTCAAAAACAACACAAATTGCAGAAACGCAACAAACTCTTGAAAGTTGAATAATGCACAATTGCAACATTTCTGGGTCAATGAAGAAGTAAAAAAAGAAATAAAGACTTCTTAGAATTCAATGAGAATGAGGACTCAACATACCCAAACTTATGGGACACATTGAAAGCAGTGCTATGGGGGAAGTTCATAGCACTAAGTGCTCACATGAAGAAACTGGAAAAGAGTTACACTAGAGAAATAACAGCACAATTGAAAGATCTAGAACACAAAGAAACAAATTCAAACAGGAGTAGTAGACACCAGGAAATAATCAAATTGAGGGCTGAAATCAATAAAGCAGAAAATAGGAAAACAATACAAAAAATTAATATAACAAGGAGTTGGGTGTTTGAGAAAATGAACAAGATAGACAAACATTTATCCAAACTTACTAAACAACAGAGCATGAGTATGCAAATTAACAAAATCAGAAATGAAAGGGGGACATAACAATGGACACTGAGGAAATCAAGAGTATCATCAGGGGCAGACCAGGGGACCAGCTGTTCCAGTGGGACAAGGTAAAACAGGCCTGTGTCCCAGTGCCTGAGGATCGCTTGGGAACTGCACAGAACTTCCAATCCCGGCAGGAGCCAAGCACCCCAGATTCCAGGTCTTCTCTCCCACCAACGAGACCAGGAAACCAGTGGACCCAGGGTGACCAGGGGACCAGCTGTTCAGGCAGGACCAGGTACAACAGACCCTGAATAAGGGCCTGTGTTCCAGTGCCTGGGGATCGCCTAGGAACTGCACAGAGCTTCCAATCCCAGCGGGAGCCAAACACCCTAGACTCAAGGTCTTCTCTCCCACCAAGGAGACCAGGAAACCAGGGGACCCAGGGAGACAAGGGGACTAGCTGTTCTAGCAGGACCAGGTAAAACAGGCCCTACATCTGGGCCTGTGTCCCAGTGCCTGGGGATGGCCTGGGAACAGCACAGAGCTTCCAATCCTGGTGGGAGGCTATGTACCCCAGATTCCTGGTCTTCTTCTCCACTCATGGGACCAGAACGAGGATGAGGAATAGAAGAACTACCAGATTATTGGACTTGCTAGCACCCACCAGAAGGGTACTCTGGTCCCCTAACCACAAACCAGTAAGGGGCTCTTTCTGTACCCACCAGAAGAAGAGAAGGGAAAGAGATTATACAAAAACACACTCAGCAACAGAAAAACAAATATGACACCACCAGATTCTACAGACCCCACACCAGCAAGACTCCAACATTCCAATGCAAATTAAGCAGAAGAGAATAACCATAAAACCACCTTCATGAAAATGATAGAGGCCCTAAAAGAGGATATAGTAAAATCCCTCAAAGAAATGGATGAAAAAACAAACCAAAAAATGAAAGACATGGAAGAAAAAACAAACCAAAAAAGGCAGGAAATGGAAGAAGAAACAAAGCAAAAAATGCAAGAAATGGAAGAAGAAAGAACAGCAAAAAATGCAAGAAATGGAAGAAAAAACAAACCAAAAAAGGCAGGAAATGGAATAAGAAATGAACCAAAAAATACAAGAACTGGAAGAAAAAGCAAACCAAAAAAATGCAAGAACTGGAAGAAAAAAGCAAAGCAAAAAATGCAAGAAATGGAAGAAGAAACAAACCAAAAAAGGCAGGAAATGGAAGAAAAAACAAACCAAAAAATACAAGAACTGGAAGAAAAAACAAACAAAAAATGAAAGAAATGGAGAAAGAACAAAACAAAAAATTTATAAAATGCAACAAATAGACGAAAAGGTAAAGCGAAAATTGCAAAAAAACAATGCAAACAGTTCAAGGGTTGAAAGCTGAAATAGAGACAATAAAAAAATATAATCTGAAGAAAGGCTAGAAATAGAAAAGCTGGGCAAATGCTCAGGTACTACCGATACAAGCATTACCAATAGAATACAAGAGATGGAAGAGAGAATCTCAGGTGTTGAAGATACACTAGGAGAAATGGATTCATCAACAAAAGAAAATCTTAAGTCCAAAAGATACTTAACACAAAACATCCAGGAACTATGGGACACCATGAAAAGACCAAACCTAAGAATAATAGGTATAGAAGAAGGAGAAGAAAACCACCTAAAAGGGGCAGAAAACATATTTAAAAAATCATAGAAGAAAATTTTCCCAACCTTAAGAAAGACATGCCAATGAAGGTACAAGAAGCTTACAGAACACCAAATAGAGTAGACCACAAAAAAGTCCCCTTGCCACATAATAATCAAGACCCCAAATATACAGAATAAAGAAAGAATATTATGAGCAGCTAAGGAAAAAGGCCAAGTAACATATAAGGGCAAACCTATCAGAATTACACCTGTCTTCTCCATGGAAACTCTGAAATCCAGAAGGTCCTGGATAGATATTCTACCAACACTAAGAGACCATTGATGCTAGCCCAGACTACTATACCCGGCAAAGCTCTCAATCATTATAGATGGAGAAAACAAGATATTCTATGACAAAACTAGATTCAAGCAATACATATCCACTAACGCAGACCCACAGAAAGTTTTGGAAGGAAAAATCCAACCCAAGGAAGTTAACTACAACCAGAAAAACATAGGCATTAGAGAATCCCTCTCTACCAACAGCCAAAAGAACAAAGGGGTGAAATTCCACACATAACTCCACCAACAACAACCATTTCAAATCAAAGTAGAATGAGCAATCAATGGTCATTAATATCCCTCAACATTAATGGCCTTAACTCACCCACAAAACGACACAGGCTAGCAGAATGGATTCGAAGACAGAACCCATCCTTCTGCTGCATACAAGAAACACACCACACCCTCAAAGACAGACATTACCTCCGAGTTAAAGGTTGGGAAAAAAATTTCAAATCAAATGGATCCAAGAAGCAAGCAGGGGTACCAATCCTAATATCTAACAAATTAGACTTCAAAATAAAATCAATCAAAAGAGATGAAGGAGGTCATTACATACTCATCACAGGTGAAATCCACCAAGATGAGTGTCTATCCTGAACATCTATGCCCCAAATACAAAGGCATCCACATTCGTAAAAGAGACATTACTAAAACGTAAATCATATATAAAGCCGAACACATTTATAGTGGGAGATTTCAACACACCACTCTCTCTATTAGACAGCAATACCAGACACAAACTCCAAAAAGAAGCAAATGGGATTAACAGACATCTATAGAACATTTCATCCACATAAAAAAGAATATACCTTCTTCTCACCACCACATGGAACCTTCTCAAAAATCAACCACATACTTGGCAACATATCAAACCTCAGCAGCTACAAAAAAAATTGGAATAACTCCATGCATCTTATCAGACCACCATGCTTTAAAATTAGAATTCAACAACAACACAAATTGCAGAAAACCTACAAACTCATGGAAACTAAATAATGCACAACTGCACCATTCCTGGTTCAAAGAAGAAATAAAAAATAAATTAAAGACTTCCTAGAATTTAATGAGAATGAAGACCCAATATACCCAAACATGTGGGACACTTTGAAAGCAGTGCTATGGGGGAAGTTCATAGCACTAATTGCCCACATGAAGAAACTGAAGAATAGTTACACTAGAGAATTAACAACACAGCTGAAAGCTCTAGAACACAAAGAAGCGAACTCCCCAAGGAGGAGTAGATGCCAGGAAATAAACAAATTGAGGGCTGAAATCAATAAAGTAGAAACTAGGAAAACAATACAAAGACTCAATGCAACAAAGAGTTGGTTCTTTGAGAAAATCAACAAGATAGAAAATCCTTTATCCAAACTTACCAAACAGCAGTGAGTGAACATGCAAATTAACAAAATCAGAAATGAAAAGGGGAACATAACAATGGACTCTGAGGAAATTCAGAGAATCATCAGGTCATACTTTGAAAACCTGTACTCCACAAAATTTGAAATTTTAAAGGAAATGGATGACTTCCTGGATAGCTATCACTTGCCAAAATTAAATCAAGAACTGATAAGCAATTTAAATAGACCTATAACCCCTATAGAAATAGAAGCAGTCATCAAAAGTCTCCCAACCAAAAAAAGCCCAGGTCCAGATGGCCTCAGTGCAGAATTCTACCACAAATTCAAAGAACAGCTTATACCAATTCTTCTCAAATTATTCCATGCAATATAAGTAGAAGGATCTTTGCCAAACTTTTTCTATGAGGCTTCAATAACCTTGATACCCAAGCCACACAAAGACACAACTAAGAAAGAGGACTTCAGACCAATATCCCTCATGAATATTGATGCAAAAATACTCAATAAAATACTGGCAGATTGTGTCCAAGAACACATCAGAAAACTGATCCACCATGATCAAGTAGGTTTCATCCCAGGCATGTAGGGTTGGTCCAACATACAAAAATGCATCAATGTAATTCTCCATATAAACAAGCTGAGAAACAAAATTCACATGATCACCTTACTGGATGCTGAAAAAACTTTTGAGAAAATCCAACATCCCTTCATGATAAAGGTCTTGGAGAGATCTGGGATAACAGAAACTTACCTCAACATAATGAAAGCTATATACATCAAACCAAGAGCCAACAGAAAACTAAATGGAGAGAAACTCACACAATTTCCCTAAGATCAGGAACAAGACAAGGCTGTCCATTCTCTCCATACCTCTTCAATATTGTACTTGAGGTTCTAGCTAGAGCAATAACCCGACAACAAAAGGAGATCAAATGGATACTAATTGGAAAAGAAGACGTCAAATCTCACTGTTTGCAGATGATATGATAGTTTACATAACTGAACCAAAAAACTCTACCTAGGAACTCCTGCAGCTGATAAATACTTTCAGCATAGTGGAGGGTAAAAGATCAACTCAAGAAAATCTGTATCCATACTACATACAGATAGAAGGGCTGAGAAAAAAATCAGAGAAATATCACCCTTTACAATAGCCACAAACAACAGAAAATACCTGGGGATAATGCTAACCAAACAAGTGAAAGACCTGTATAGCAAGAACTTTAAGTCTTTAAAGAAAGAAACTAAAGAAGATACCAGAAGGTAGAAAGATCTCCCATGGTCTTGGACAGGTAAGATCAACATTCTAAAAATGGCAGTCTTACCAAAAGCAATATATAGATTTAATGCAATCTCCATTAAAATCCCAGCACAATTCTTCACAGACCTTTAAAGAACAATAATCAACTTTGTATGGAAAAACAAAAGATCCGATGTTGGGTGAAGTCCTGTACATTTGTTAATAAAGTACTGCTGGCCAATAGGAATCTAGATAGGTGGGACTAGGAGTCCAGGAGGATTCTGGGAAGGAGAAACACAGAGAGTTCGACATGTAACCGCCATGGGGTAGGAAGCCCGGAACTATTCTCCGGTAAGAGAAATACTTAGATTAACAATTATGGGGTAAATACTTAAGTCAGAGCTAGCCAGTAAGAAACAAGCAAGGCCAACAGCTTCATAATTAATACAGCATCTTGTGGTTTATTTGGGGACTACAAAGCAGCAGAGCCCAGGCGACTGGCGGGGGATAAACCAAAGCGGCTAGCAAGGAAAAGCTTCCCTTAACAGAATGGTGTCAGGAGTGGGATCGAATTTCCACGCAAAACAACGAAAGCTTTAAAGGAATTTTAGAAACAGAAGAACAGAGAGAAGCACAGATTTTGGTAGCAGCAATTTTCTCAGGTATGCTCTGTTTTGCTAGCGACCAGCCGAGATTCACGTGGCTCGCTTACTGGAGTCTTCCTGACTCGGCATAAAAAAAAACCAGCATGGTTGTTTTAAGAGACTCTGCTAATGATTAAAAGGTGTGTACATACAGCTGGAAATGGCAGCTTTTGCTGGAGGTCAGCATGGACTGAGGCGGTAAGCTGGAGTGAAGCTTATGCCCGCCATCTTGAAAAAAAACGGCAGTTTAAAACAGCCGCGTTTTTACAGATAAGACACGTGGCCAGAAAAACATAAAGATTTACAGTAAAGTCAGACTTGGATGAACAAAACCTCTAAAGGTTTACAGTGTGTTTAAAAATATACGTAAGATTGAGAGAGAAAATAGAGAAGCCGGCTGTGGTGTCGCACGCTGGTAGGATTTCCTCCAGAGGCAGAGGCAGGCAGATTTCCAAAGAGAAACCCTGTCTCAGAGAAAAATAAATAAAAGTGAAAGAAATAAAGTAATAATAGATAAATAAATAAGCCATGTAAAGATGGAAAATACACAGAGAGTCTGGATACTGTACGCTATTGTGTTTTTCAGTTTTTTATTGCTAAGGAAGGAACAGCTACTAAAGTACACTTGATTATAAATGCTGCTGAATTAATCCAACTTCTATCTTTTAAAAATGCCTTGACTTCAAAATTTAAGTATAAGGATATGTTACTCGGAAAAGGAGTTTTAGTTTATGTTTCCACAGAAAATGAAAAGCTGAGGATTCCTTCCAGGCTTCTGTGGTTTGACAAACCAAGACCCCCGGAAGCAGTGGACCAGGTGTTCCAACAACTGAAACAGCTAAGATGATGGAGCTTTACAGAACACGAAAATAAGGACTTATACAGGTTTCTGAGTTTTGTCATGATCCCCATGGTATGAACAGCGCCCCCTTCCAGCACGAAGCAGTTTGGAATGAGCGACATCCTAATTCCCATCTTGTTTATAAATCTTTGTTTTCATTTAAATGGGATTGTTTATAATTGGTTAATGATCACAGCCAATCTCTTTTTAATGGTAAAAAGGGGAATTATGGTATGGGTATTGTTTTTCATTTATTGATACAAATTCAAGGTCAATTTTGTGATATGTATATTTCTCCTCTGGATTAAGTATTGTGCTTATACTGATCTTTTAAAATATAATGCATAATTGAATGCAGACTATAGATAGTTACTTATAATAGTCAGAATTTATAGTTAGGTAAGTTAGGTTTTCTAGATATACAGAAATATATTTGAGATAGATAGACAATCTTCAAACCTTTTAAAGACCTTCAGAAAATGGCATTTAAAATGGTTTAGGGTTTTTCTTGACAATGAGAAATGTCTGCTCCTGGCAGCACCAATTACGTCTGAGAGGAAGATGGGCATCGAAGAAACTCGTTATGGAGTTTGATTTCAACATGGCAAGATTAGCCATTTGGGCAAGAAACTACTCTTGCCTGTACTGTTTGACTGTTGCTGTATAAACTGGACATGCAGGACCCATGGGAAAGTGACTGCTGAACTCATTCTTACAGGGTTCATACTTCATGGAAGAGTCTACCAGACTTTCTGCAGGACACAGAAAAATGACTGACAGACTGCCAATGCAGATGGACAGTTTGAAATTTCCTGCTTTGCTGAGAAGTGTTCCAGACACATTGTGGCCTATGGGCTGAAAATGGATGCCCCAATGTTACAGTTGACTTTGGGTGACTGTCCAGGCAGTAAGATGTCTCTGTCAATCCTAGTTTTTATATATTATCCTTCTGTGGTCTTTGATAGAGTTGAAGGCAGATAGTTATAGTTATAGTTTTCCTTAGTTATGATAAAAGATAAGTTACATATAGAACTTTGGACTCACAAGGATGGGATGGATGATATTTTCTTTAAATCTTGCTAAAATATTGTAACTATGTTCTTATTTGATAAGTGTTCTGTTATACACAATTTGACTGTGTTAAAGTTAAGACCTTTCTTTTTGTTTAAACAGAAAAGAGGAGATGTTGGGTGAAGTCCTGTGCATTTGTCAGTAAAGTACTGTTGAGCCAATAGGAAGCCTAGATAGGAGGGACTAGGAGTCCAGGAGGACTCTGGGAAGGAGAAACACAGGAGTTCGAGATGTAACCGCCATGGGGTAGGAAGCCCGGAACTATTCTCCGGTAAGAGAAATACATAGATTAACAATTATGGGGTAATTACTTAAGTCAGAGCTAGCCAGTAAGAAACAAGCAGGGCCAACAGCTTTATAATTAATACAGCGTCTAGTGTGTTATTTGGGGACTACAACGCGGCAGAGCCCAGGCGACTGGCGGTGATAAACCAAAGCAGCTAGCAAGGAAAAGCTTCCCTTTACAATCCAGGGCAGCCAAAAATCCTTAATCAACAAAGCAACATCTGGAGGCATCACCATCCTGGACTTCAAGCTCTATTATAGACCTATAGTCCTGAATAAAGCTTGGTATTGGCATAAAAATAGTCAGGTAGACCAATGGAATTGAGCACCCTAATATTAACCCATACATGTATGAACATCTGATTTTTGACAAAAAAGCTAAAAATATACAATGGAAAAAAGAAAACATCTTCAACAAATGGTGCTGGCATAACTGGATACTGACATGTAGAAGAATGAGGATAAATCCATGTCTATCGCCTTGCACAAAACTTAAGTCCAAATGGATCAAAGACCTCAACATAAATCCAGCCACAATGAACCTGATGGAAGAGAAAGTGTGAGGCACCCTTGAATGAATTGGTACAGGAGACTGCTTCCTGAACATAAATCCAGTAGCACAGACACTAATATGGACAATTAATAAATGGGACCTCCTCAAACTGAGAAGCTGTAAGGCAAAGGTCACAGTCAGCAAGACAAAAAGGCAATCTACAGATTTGGAAAAGATATTCACTAACCCCACATCTGACAGGGGGCTGATCTCCAAAATTTACAAAGAACTGAAGAAGCAATTCTCCAAAATACCAAAGGATCCAATCAAAAAGTGGGGTACAGAACTAAATAGAGAATTCTCAGTAGAGGAGTCTAAAATGGCTGAGAGACACTTGAGAAAATGCTCAACATCCCTAGCCATCTGGGAAATGCAAATCAAAACAACTCTGAGATACTGTCTCACTCCTGTCAGAATGGCTAAAATCAAAACTCCAATGACAGTTTATGATAAAGAGGATGTGGAGAAAGGGGATCACTCATCTATTGATGGTGGGAGTGCCAACTTATACAGCCACTTTGGAAATCAGTATGGATATTCCTCAGGAAAATGGGAATCAGTCTACCAGAAGACCCAGCAATTCCACTCTTAGGCATATACCCAAAAGATGCACATTCGTACCACAAGGATGTCTGCTCCACTATGTTCATAGTAGCATTATTTATAATAGCCAGAACCTGGTAGCAACCTAGATGCCCGTCAACTGAAGAGTGGATAGAGAAAATATGGTACATTTACACAATGGAGTACTATTCAGCAGAAAAAAAATGGAATCTTGAAATTTGCAGGCAAATGGATGGCACTAAAAGAAACCAACCTGAGTGAGGTAACCAAGTCACAAAAAGAAACATGGTATGTACTCACTTATTTATGGATTTTAGACATGAATCAGGGGAGTGCCAGCATACAATCCCACTGCTGGAGAGTATAGGATTCAGAACCTTCATCTAGCGACTGATGAAAGCAGAGGCAGATACCCATAGACAAACACTGAACTGAACTGGAAACCAGTGTCAGAAACAGAGAATTTATGGACAAAGGAGTTAAGACTGGGCTGGTTTAACCCACAGAAACAGTTGACCTGAACAAGGTGGAGCTCTTGGACTCCAGATTGATGGCTGTGTGGAATCCATGGAACTGACCCGACCCCCTGAAATTGGGTGTCACTGAGGAAGCCTAGGTAATCTATGTGGCCCTGGGTAGTATTTATCCATGGTGTACAAATAGACTTTGAGTACCCATGCGACAATATGGAAGGCTGTCTCACTCGGAACTCTTATGGGAGGGCCTCGGCCCTGCCCTGCATGAAATGACAGTCACTGGAGATCCACCAAGGAGGACCTCACCCTCCTTGGGGATCTGAATGGAGATTGGGTTGGGGGCTGGGGAACCTGGTGGGGAGAGTGGGGGAGGTAAGGGAGCGGGAGAAGGAGCTGGGAATGACATGTGAAACAAGATTGTTTCTAACCTAAATAAAAAAATAATAAAAGTTAAATAAAAATTAAAAAAAGAAAATAAAAAGAAATTCCCTTTTATCTTATGCCCATTGCTTTCTGACTTTTAACCAAAAATGGTAAATCACGACTTGATTATTTTGATTATGTATTTTTATATTAAAATAAATATATAACAAACTTATTAAGTACTTATGTGGCAGATGATTTCTACATGCAGATTATTGAATAGCTCGTTCCATTTTGAGCTTAGTCTTATTAAATTTAATACATAGCAAATAAAATTTATTGCAAATTATAGCACTCACCTTTAAGTGATCTGTCTGAATCTACGCAGGTAAGAAAGCACTGGCTTTGGGAGTTTTCAGCTTTGTTTGTATTTTTGTTTTGCTCTATTATTATGAGTAATTTGATTTGATTTTCTCCAATAGGAGACTGTTCTTGTTACAATTCATGAGGATGTAAACTGTCAGTACTTTAAAGTAGAGCTTTGTTACAATGTATTTCTGTTGCATTCATTTCCTATAAACATTCTTATATTATCTAATAAATTGTGACAAACTAAATTTTTACTTCATTTTGAATAACTTTTATTTAATATCAACTTTCCTAATGAGTACATTTTAGAACCTTATAGAGTAGTCTGGAAATATTTGATATTCTTTAGATACATTGTGGTTAATAATTTCTAACTTAATCATACTGTGCTTTGATATTATGCTTGGTACAGTTTATTTTGTTTTATGGCCTAAAACTTGATCATTTTGGTATTTGCTTTATGTCTGTTGGAAAGCATGTACAATGTCGTACTGCAGGTGGTAAATTCTATATTGTATTTATCTTTGTTGTTAGACTGTATCTCTGTCTTCATACATGTATGTATCTCTTTTGAAAAAGTTCGACTACTTGTTTTTTCTTTATTGAGTGAAGGTGTTTCACATATTTCAGGCTTTCTGGAATTCAGAAAGTAGCAGAGGGTGACTTAGAACTTCTCATCATCCTGTCTCTATCTCCCAAGTACCATAATCAGAGGTGTTACCTATCAAGTTCTGTCTATCATGATCATGATCAAACCCAGGACAAGCAGGCATTCTGCTAGTTGGTGTCTATTCTATCTCTAAATCCTGAGTCCTAGGATCAAATGTGTGTACCACCACCTCCTAGCTTCTGACTGTTGGGATTAAAGGTGTGTGCCTGGCTTCTATGGCTTGTGGCTGACACTGAATCCTCCAGCAAGATTTAATAAATCATAAGTAATATATCATTACATCCTCAAATAAAATTGATTGAATAATCAGTTAAAAATCGTTTTCCCATGTCAGTGAGATAAGGTATGTCATAACTTTGAAATGTATACATGGAGTTTTCTAGAACAAATCCTTACTCTCTGAGGGAAAAAGGGGGGAGGGGCTTCATAAGATATTTATCAGTTGTGAATCAAAGGAATTTCTAAACAACACCAGATATATTTCAAGCCTTCTTTCCCTCATAAAAGAAGGAAATTGGGGGGAGTGTCATTGAGGAGGCCTAGGTAATCTATTGAGCCTTGGGCAGCAGATCAGTACCCATCCCGAGTATACACACGGACTTTGGACTCCCGTCCAACAATGTGAGGTGCACTCTCACCCTGAACTCTTGTGGAAGGGTCTAGGCCCTGCCCTATATGAAATGACAGACTATGGATACCCCCATGGAGGGCCTCACCCTCCCTGGGGAAATGAGGGGATAATGGGGGTGTTGGGGGGAGGGCACGGGAGGAGGGGAGGGAAAGGGAGAGGGACCTGGAACTGACTTGTGAAGCAACCTTGTTTCTTATCTAAATTTAAACTGAAAAATAAATTTAAAAAAAAGAGTGAGCACACACCATGCTTGTTTTTCTGTGACTGGATTACCTCACTCAGGATGGTTTCATTTAGTGCCATCTATTTGCCTGAAAATTTCAAGATTCTATTGTTTTCTTCCAATTAATAGTACTCCATTGTGTAAATGTACCATATTTTCTCTATCCACTCTTCAGTTGAGGGGCATCTAGGTTGCTTCCAGGTTCTGGCTATTACAAATGATGCTACTATGAACACAGTGGAGCAGACATCCTTGTTGTATGAATGTGCATCTTTTGGGTATATGCCTAAGAGTAGAATTGCTGGGTCTTGTGGTAGACTGATTCCCATTTTCCTGAGGAATATTCATACTGATTTCCAAAGTGGCTGTACAAGTTGGCAATTTATCTTTGAGCAGATCATTGTTATTAAGTAAAATACTAATGGTTTCTATGTATTGATTTTAAAATATGTTGTTTGTTTTTAGAACTTCAATGAGATCAGCAATTAGGTGATTTGATACTGGAATGACAAAGCACATAGTTGAGAAAAATTTAAAATAACAACAACTATATGATTTCTGTAAAATAAAAATTAAGTTCTAATTAATTATAAAATTAAGTAAATGGCATTATGAAAGTATAAAATTGTTGCATTAATCTGAAACACGAACCAACATTAATTTCATTCAGAATGCATAGCTGTGTTATATGAAATTCAAAAATTTAATAAATGTAGCATATGAAACACATTTTCCTATATAATATGGTTCTTAGAATTAAGATCATTGACCATAAGACATGGTCGGCCATTTAGCTTTTCTCCTTCATTTATCTGGATCATCATGCTTTGAATTAAGATTCCTGAAAGTCTATCTTGTATTTTTAGGAAGAATTTACCTGGTTTGGCTTGACACCCACAAAGTAGATTAGGCACTAGTGGGAAACTGTCCATCATTATATTAAGTCCTAGCTGTGTCAGTGACTCTAATTTGACATTTTAAATTCACTGAACTTTTTTAGCAATTTAAGGTGTTTGGGGATTTTTCAGTATGCTATCAGCTCTGTCATCAGCTATGTGGGTGTTCCTCATTCCTTTTTCTTTTATAATTGTAATGGAAGGAATTTTATTTTGTTGTTGTTGTTTGCAATTTATTATAGACAATGGTACAATAGTACAGTCAACAGTATAATTCTTTCCTCCTGTACCTATAACATAACTTACACAATTATAGAAAATCTGTTTTTATTGTTTCTTTCATTCATGCTTACATTTTCTTTTTTAATTTTATTTCTTTTTTTAATTTAGAAACAATCATTTTACATATAGATCCCCCATTCCCTCTCCCTCCCATTCTCCCATGCCGCCTACCATCACCCCCAACCCACCGCCAACCTGCTCACCAAGTACAGTAAGGCCTTCCATGGGGAAACATCAAAGTCTGTCACATTATTTGGGGGAGGGCCTAAGCCCCCTCCATTTATCTGGGCTGAAATAGTATCTCTCCACAGGGAATGGGCTCTGGAAGTTCATTTGTGCACTAGGGATAAATACTGGTTCCACTGTTAGAGGTCACGGAGACTTCCCAGGCCTCCTAACTGGCACCCACATTCAGAGAGTTTGGTTAAGTTCAATGCTGGTTCCCCAGCTTTACAACTGGGGACTGGGGTCCCTGTGCTCTCACTAGATCAGGTCAGCTGGTTCTGTAAGTTTCCCAAGCACAGTCTTGACTTCTTTTTCTTTAAAGACTTATTTTCTTTATTATTTGTGTGTGTGTGTGTGTGTGTGTGTGTGTGTGTGTGTGTGTGTGTGTGTGTGCTCATAAGCAACACATATGAGCAAGTGCCTGCAGAGTACAGATAAAGGTATCATGATGTCTTCTGGATTTGAACCTGTAAATATGGCTGCTTGTGAACAGATATTTTAGTTGCTGGGAACTGAACCCAAGTCCTCTATAAAAGCAATCACTGCTCTTAACTATTGAGACACCATTCTAGCATTAAAGAACAGTATTCTCTTTAGTAAAATGCTAGTATTAACTTTTCCCCTGCTCATGTGTTTTATTTTTTTATAATAGATGATTAAGTTTATCTGTATAAAATATTTAAAAACTGTTAACTTCTTAGACTCAAAAATAACATCGAATTGCTAGATTCTTTCTGTGTACAACATGTTCATAAAAATAAAAGGTATTCTTGTGTTATAGAAAGTGTTACACAAATAAAAGACTGGGATAAATTTAATAAAGATACCAACACATGCAACATGACAGCAGAGTGAAATGGAAGTTATTTTGTAAACAACATATATTTTGGGTTTCTTTGTTTTGTTTATGTGTAAAAAATTTATAACATACAAATTTTAGTTCTTTACGTGACTACTAAAGAGAGGTAATTGTAATTGTCACTGTCATATGCTAAAGAATGAAGGTAGAAAACTATACCTATGAATAAATAAGAATTCTTAGCACAATTTTTTATTATTAATCATTTATTTAAATTAGAAAAAAGCTTGTTTTACATGTCAATCCCAGTTCCCTCTCCCTCCCCTGCTCTCCTGCCCCCCACCAACCCCTTATCCCATTTCCTTTCTGTTCCCCAGGGAGGGTGAGGCCTTCCATGGTGGATCATCAAATCTGTTATAACATTTGGAGCAGGGCCTGGGCCCTCCCCCATGTGTGTAGGTGGAGAGAGTATCCCTCTATGTGGAAAGGGCTCCCAAAGTTCATTCATATACTAGGGATAAAAATTAATCCACTTCCAGAGGCCCCATAGATTACCTCCTAACTGACAACCACATTAAAGCATCTGTATCAGTCCTATGGTGGATTTTCAGCTCTCAATCTGGGATCCATGAGCTCCCCGTTGTTCAGGTCAGCTGTTTCTGTGGGTCTCTCCAGTCTGGTCTTGACACCATTGCTCATCACTCCTCCCTCTCTGCAACTGGATTCCAGGAGTTCAACTCAGTGTTTAACTGTGGGTGTCTGTTTCAGCTTCCATCAGCTACTGGATGAAGGCTTTAGGATCGCATATAAGGTTCTCATCAATCTCATTATTGGGGAAGGACATTTAAGGTAGCCTCTTGGCTATTGCTTAGATGATTAGTTTGGGTCATCTTTGTAGATCTCTGCATATTTCCCTAGTGCCCCTCTATAATGGCTCCCTCTATTACGGTATTTCTTTTCTTGCTTTCCTCAATTCTTTCCCTGACTTATTCTTCCTGCTCTATTATGTCCTCCTCTGCCCTCTTCTCCCCCCTTCTCTTTCTCCTAACTCCCTCTCCCCACTCTCCATACTCCCAATTTGTTCAGGAGAATTTTTTTTGCTTTGCCCTTCTCCCCAATACCATGCATATCTCACTTAGGGTCCTCCTTGTTTCCTAGTTTCTCTTTGGCAGTGGGGATTGTAGGCTGATAATCCTTTGTTCTATGTCTAAAATCCATATAGGAATGAATACCTACAATGTTTATCTTTTTGTGACTGGGTTACCTTACTCAGGATAGTTTCTTCTATTGCCATCCATTTGCCAGTGAATTTCAAGATTCCATTGTTTTTTTCTGCTGAGTAGTACTCCATTGTGTAAATGTACCATATTTTCTTTATCCATTCTTTAGTTGAGGGGCATCACCATCCCTGACTTCAAGCTATATTGTAGAGCTGTAGTACTGAAAACAACTTGGTATTGGCACAGAAATAGACAAGTAGATCAATGGAATTGAATTGACAACCCTGATATTAACCCACACACCTATGAACACCTGATTTTTGACAAAGAAGCTAAAATTATACAATGGGAAAAAGAAAGCATCTTCAACAAATGGTGCTGGCACAACTGAATACTTTCATGTCGAAGACTCCAGATAAATCCATATCTATCACAAAGCACAAAACTTATGTTCAAATGGATCAAACACCTCAGCATAAATCTAGCCACACTAAATCTCTTAGAAGAGAAAGTAGGAGGTACCCTCGAAGGAATTGGTAAAGGAGACTGCTTCCTGAACATACCACCAGTAGCACAGACACTGAGATTGACAATTAATAAATGGGACCTCCTTAAACTGAGAAACTTCTGTAAGGCAAGTTTTTGTCAACAGGACAAACAACAGCCCACAGAATGGGAAAAAATATTCACCAACCATACATCTGACAGAGGGTTGATTTCCAAAATTTACAAAGACTCAAGAAGCTAGTCACATACCAAACAATCCAATTAAAAAGTAGAGTACAGATCTAAATAGAGAATTCTCAATAGAGGAATCTAACATGGATGAAAGACATATTAGAAAGTGCCCAACATCCTTAGCCATCAGGAAAATGTAAATCAAAACAACTCTGAGATACCATCTTACTACTGTCAGAATGGATAAAATCAAAAACACCAGTGACAATTTATGTTGGAGACGGTATGAAGAAAGGGGAACTCTCCTCCACTGCTGATGGGAATGCCAACTCCTACAGCCACTTTGGAAACCAGTATGGAGATTCCTCAGGAAAATGGGAATCAGTCTACCACAAGATCTAGCAATTCCATTCTTAGGCATATACACAAAAGTTGCACACTCATACAGCAAGGACATCTGTTCAATAATGTTCATAGCATCATTGTTTGTAATAGCAATGACCAGGACTCACTCTTATACAGTTTAAAATTTCTTCAATTATTAGTTAGAAGTAGTCTAATAATGCATGAAAACAGAAAAAAATATAAAAATATTTTATTTGGCCTAAACTTATTTGCAAAACGAAGTGTTGATTAGTTGAAAATTAATTCCACATAATTGCCTATTGTTCACAGATGATAAGACCCCAGGGGACTATAACCCAGCAATGATTTTCATGGTGATGCTAAATCATACATAAGTAAATTGCACATTTTCTTTCAGACACTGTAGAAATAACTAGTCATTTGTTTATAGCACAAATATTTTCTTCCATGTTCTCTGTTTAAAAGATAACAATTGGAAGCAATTAAGATTTTTCATTTCCTGTATGAACATAGTGCAAAAAACTATCTGTAGGCCTAGTTCTAGAGAATGTGTTACCCTCGTTTGATGTTTGTGGACACTGCATGAATGTGGTACACAAACATACATGAAGGAAAAACATCCCTACATCTAAAATAAATAACAAAATAAAATAAACAATGAAATGTAACAATTTATAAAAATATGTACATACACATCAAATGTGGTACCTTCTGTGTATTCTAGCCTTTCCATTCAAATATAAATATTTTCAATGATACATGTAATATTGATACATAGTGAATAAAACTCAAGCGTTCATTGACTAGCAAGCACCACATTATTTTCAACATAATGACACTTTAATATTCATTAGTATGTCATTTTTGTGAGTTTATTACCCTTAAAACATTTATTGGAAAAATTATACTTTATAAGACAGTTGCAAAACAGTGAAAAAAACTGTCATTGGATATAACAAGGAGATCACTTTTTTCTCTAACTAGTCCCAGATCCATGTACCCTTCACTCACATACAAGAGAACGGTTAGTGCTGCCCATATATTCATAAATTACAGGCCTTCCTCCCCAGTGTGGTCAACCTATGTGGGCCACAATGCTATAGAATATTGACTATCTCTCTTCTGCTATTATTTATTGCCAATAGCTCATTGTCGAGGAATGGGACTTCATCTTTTTATCCCCAGTCCATGTCAACATTTAGCCTGGGGTTCTATAAATGACATATTATCATAATCACTGTGAGTTCATTTGTACAGCTGTCCTATTACATCTGGAGGACACTGTTTACTTAGTCATTCACCACCCTTAATTCACAATGATGCCTGAACCTTGGTAGGAGAGGTATGGTAAATTTGCTTTATTTGGGGCTTAGCAATCTGCAGTCTCTTTCTCTATGAACCATGGCCAAAGGTTCCTTCTGCCAATCACTGTGCTTACCTGAGGAGGATTGAGAGATTCATTATTCACCTCTCAAAGGGAGGACAAGACTGATAATTTGGTATTAGATGACAAATTCATGTACTCTTCATTGGGTAAGGCTACTTCTCCAGTTCTTAGCATTCCATAGCTATCTGTCGTCCTTTGTGTAGGGTTGAGGCCTCATGAACGTTCCCGCATCCACTTTAGCACATCTATTGTTGGCCTCCTTCAGCTCCTATTTAGGCAGACATGTTGGTGAGACTTTAGGAATACGTATGTTTGGGTGCAATCATATACAGATGATTCATTAGTTTAAAAAGAGGCCATGAATTTGAAAGAAACCAAGAGGCTTGGAGTTAGTAATGGGAAGTGGTAAATGATATTATCGTCATAAAAAGAAATGTTTAGAAAGCCACATAAATGTTTAAGTTATGCACAACAAGCAAAAATTTCCTCCACCAGATTCTCTGCAGACACAGTTACTTTTCTCCCCTTTGAACAAGGAAGCAAAGTCCCTCCCAGGGAGCCAGCAGCAGCAATGAGCAGGGGTGCAGAAAATACCACAACAGTCCTAGTATTTTTACATTGCAATTTCTTTTTTCCAAATGAGTGCCTTCCTGGAGTTTTCTGACTGTTTTCAAGAGTTCTTCTGAAGTTAGTTATCACAAAATCTACTTGATATTTGATAATGCTGTAGAGGACTGGCTTTGGAAGCCAAATATTTTGCCACATTTAACTGATGTCCTCAGTGTCTCTTTTGTTAGATGCTTCAATTCATGTTTGCTTGAATCAGGGGAAGTGTTTGGAATGTAAAGCAACAAAACACGCTTGAAGCATACTTTCTCACTTCCAACCCTATATCTGTGGAACCCCCTGTTTTATATATAGGAGAACTGGATGTAAATACAGAGATAAGTCATTTCTTCCTGCACCCAGTGAAAGCTCCCATAACTCACAGGCTATAAGAAAATAGCAGTGTATCGTTTGAAATTTTTTTTCACATTTTGAAATATGTTGGTCCCTGTTCTCATGGGCATAAGCATTCCTGGGAAAGGGACAAATTTTCTTCAGAAGGCCATATTCTGTGAGTAAAGGAGCATGTCTCTCTTCAACCTTTCTTCTGTGTTCTGTATCTCCAGCATTTTAACTAAAATGTGGCAGGAAGAAACTTTTTGTTTATTAATATTTTATGTTCTTGCTTATCTGGGAGAAAGAGACATTTTGACCTCAAAACTGTTGCCTCTTTACCATGCCCTCCTTGCAGGCAAGGAGTTTCAGGAATCTTTTCTGTAAATCCAAAGTTGGGGTTTTGATGCCCCCAAAATGTAATAAAATTAATGTAAAATAACCAGAAGGTAAATCTAACATTAATTTTTTAAAACTTAATTCCTCAGTAGACAGGAAGTTATGTGAAGTTTAATTTTTTAGCTTATAGTTGTAGTCAGTGAAAAATGAGATTGCCAGGACTGTTTAGTTGTTTATATGTACACACAAGAATTTATGTGTGTATGTATGTACTTGTTTGTCAAGCTATTATTTGATTGATTTTTACAACATAAGAACAAATTCAAACTAAGAGTAGACTGTGGTGATATATTTTACATGATCGAATGAAGCCACTGAAAATCAGAATACAAAGCTAGCCACAGCCATAGAAGCTAGCAGTGGTGACACACACCTTTAATCCCAGGACTCAGGAGACAGAGGCAGATGGATGTCTCTGAGTTCAAGGCCATCCAGGACTACATGCGAGTGAATAAATCAAAAAGAGAAACAGTGCTCAAGCCTTTAACCCTAGCATTAAAGAGTATATAAGGAGTTCAGTGCAGTCTCAGAGAGCAGTATGATTTTGGTGGAGAGTAGTGCAGTCTAGGCAGTCTGTGGAGCACCGCAGTTTGGAGATACCTTCAGAGGACATTATTGCATTGGTAGAGACAAGAACAATCTAGTGGCCGGGTGGTGGTGGCGCATGCCTTTAATCCCAGCACTCGGGAGGCAGAGGCAGGCGGATCTCTGTGAGTTCGAGGACAGGCTAGACCGACAGCCTCCAAAACAATACAGAGAAACTTTGTCTCGTAAAACCAAAAAACCAAAACAAAACAAAACAAAAAACCCACAATCTAGTGGCTGGCTACTTTGCTTCTCTGATCTTCATCTTGAAGCCCAATATCTGTCTGTGGGTTTTTATTGTCTTACAGTAGACTAATGTCCTCATAAGTGTTATTTTCTAAAACTTTTATGAATAAAATCTGAAAAACAATTTTGCTTCGCATTTAATACAAGGCAGTCACGTTTGAGCTGAATTCACAATTGCTACAGAGAGCCAGAGTACATTTGTTGTAAACTTAGTTTAAATGGTGGGCTTTGTTTATTCTGGGCTAGCGACTTAAAAAGCACAAAGGGAAACTGCATGCTTCTTACTCTCCTGGCATTTAACTGTGATTGTATCCAAAGTAAGAGGCCTCCCTGTGCTGTCAGATTTTAGAACTACTGAATATAGGAGTCATGAATGTGTGGGGAAGATCGACGTAACTGTCTACCCATGGAAACACTGTGCATCCTGAAGGGACAGGCCTCAGTCATTGCACCATCTCCTTAGTGCTTTTTCTCTTCCCAATCAGTTAATTTTCTGTGCAATAAAATATGTAAGATTTTCCAGATTTTGAGATATATTGATGTTGGTTGAAAAAAATCGCAAAGCCAGATGCGATGGGATGCAGCACAAGCACTTGGACAAAGAGATCTGACTTGTATCACGATTTAACAAAATATGCTCCCTAGAGAAAAGAGTTGTTAATGCTGTAGCCTCAGTCTCTTCATCAGCAAAATGAGAATTAAAATGGAAATTACCACAGATGTATTTTGTTAAACTCAGTTGTCCCAGGCACGCTACATTTACAGAAAAGCTAAAGCATGTAATGGGCTTGTAGGAATCTGACAATATACATTTATTTTCATATGTATTGGAAGCTTCCAAACTCTCTACAATATTTACAAAATATTGTCTTGTATTTCTTTAAACAATATGGAATCAGATCCAGAAAAATAGATTATGTCACATATTAAACACCTATTTGTATTCATGAATGTACATACATGCCATATATGAAGGAAATAATTATTAATACTATTCACATTGAATATTGATGCTAATATAAAACATTTATTGTGAAAACCCTAGTTCTTAATGATTGGCAATTGTTATCCAGGGCCACACCGTTTTGTAAACTCCTTTATTTTGGTGGAATTCTGAGCTACTGTAATTTTGTTTCTAGAAATGTGTAGTCACTATTTATGCATACCCATAGCCAACGACAGGCCAAAATAATGGAAAATTGATCCTCTTTCCTGATGGCCTCTATGTCTGCTCTATGACCACCCCTAGCCTGTGGACAGCAGGATCTGATTGTAACTGAAAACCACTCTATGGTTTTTCCCCAAATAAAGGTCTGCACAGTATTGAGCCGGTCTTCCGTTCTCTGTCCGTTTTTTCATTTACTTTCTGACTTGAGCTATGTGGGAGGTAATTAAGATTAGGTTAGTCTGTGAGTGTGCAGACTTGAATCTCTACACAGGAGATAGTACCATTTCTCCTTCATTACATGTCAATCTGTGCTGTGATAACTAAGGAAAGGACATGGGAGGACAGACCAAAGGTTTTTACAACATTGTCATTCAAACCTGATGCTTTTGAACATTCAGAATCTAAAAACACATCTAGATATATAATAGAATATAATAGAGTAGAATATGTAGATATAATGATAACATTTTCCACTCTCAAAAAATAAGGCATTTTAATATTCTAAATGAATTAGTTTTATAAAATAGTGAAGATATGGCATATGTTCTGAAGGCAAATAAAATACAGCATTTTATCTTGTAAAATGTAAAATATTACTTGATGTATTTGACACATAATTGTTTCATAATAAATGCCTAACATAGTAACATCTTTAAGGAACTTACAGTGATTTACAATTTACTGATTTTAGTAATTAATCCAACATACTTATAAAATTCTACTAATTTAGAATATTGTAATATTATCTTTACACCTGCTTATGCCTTCTGATCTTCAACTAAGTTTGCTATGAAACTGTGCTTCTGTTAAGGTTATTTTATGTTTTGGTATACCTGCATGAGGTTATAAGGTGAATTTTTATTTGTGTGCTGATTTTAATGCTAATAAGATGAAGATGGAATGCCCGAGGAACACTGTGTATAGAAAAATGATAAAGGACTCATTTGGAATTCTATAGGCACAGCACTGCCAGGCCTGCTGAGGGGTCTGAAATCTAAATCATTTTAGAAAGAGCTTTTATTGATTATAAGAGACAAGGCACATTTTAATCATTTCCTCACCCTGCATTGCCCGAAGTAACAATAATGCATTAAACAAGGATTATAAACTTTGTTGAAAAACTAGCTGTTTTATAGTTTCTTGATTTACAGTCAACAGACACTTTGGAATATCAATCATGGTTGTTAAGGCACATCAAAATTAACTTGTTTAGTTTTAATTGAGAACATGTTGACCTTGCTGATATGTAAGTGTGCATACAGCTAAATTATTTTTCTCCCAGATAGAATTTTAGTGTTTATTTGGAGTTTATTTTCCTTCAATGTACCTTAATTGTTCTGATACTTAATTACCATTAGTTAAATTGCCATTTCTGCACATGAAATCACTTATTAAAAGTTTAAAGTTTTATTATTTAGTCCTTTTAAAAGTTCACATTTTAAAAATATGCTTGAATTTAGAATTCAGTTTTGTTAAGTGTGCCTATACTTACATGCACACACACACACACACACACACACACACATATGAGCTGTCGTTTACTATTGATATGTGAGTGCAAACTTTTGTACCTATAATATCTTGTTATGTTGGTTATTGTTATAGTTCTTAGGTGTATGTGAGTAGGATTATTAATTGCTTTCCTAACATGGTAGTTTGAATAATATTTTATGGTACCATAGAAACTCAACTTCCAGACAAACTTTCAAGTCAGATGCAGTTAGACTCACCAGAATCCTGTGACATAAGTGTTTGATATCTTTAGCAAAAGCAACCTATCCACAATGCTGAGCTAAACCAGTGGCTACACCAAACATCTTTATTTGGGGGAGAGTCATTTGAAATACCTTGAGTAATCATGGGAAAGGCTTGTCTCTATAGGATTGAAAACATATTTTGTACTGGAAATCTAGTCAGCTTCATGCAGCTAATGATGTCATGGGCCTTAAAAAATCTTCTATCATTACTTTATTAGATCCTTATACCCACATAAAAGTGCAGTGATCGCCTCTTGTCAAAAAAACCTCTAACTATCAAATGGATACTATCTTACTTAGGGTTGTATTGCTATGAAGAGACTCCAAAACCACAACAACTCAAAACAACAACAACAACAAAACATTTAATTGAGGCTGACTTACAGTTTTAGAGGTTTAGTTCATTATTGTCAGGAAAGGAAACATAGTGGCATGCAGACCGACTTGGTGCTGGAAAAGGAGCTGAGAAGAGACTATGCCATTAAGCCTGGCTTGAGCTTCTGAGACCTAAAAGCCTACCCCTATTGAAACACCTTCTCCAAGAATGCCACACCAACTCCAACAAGGACACACCTCCTAATAGTGTTACCCCTTAGAGGTCTATGTAGGCAATTTTTATTCAAATCACCACAGAGATCATCACAGAAAACTAAAACTGGACAGAATGAAGAGGTCAGTGGGTTGTGGAGAACCGAACACCAATGAATACATCTACAACACATTTCCACATATAACAACTACAATGTAGCAAAGTCTCTCAATTTAAGAGGGCATGGGATGGGGTTGGTTGGAGAGCAAAATGACATAATCCTAATCACAGAAAAGTTTAAAATAATAGTAATAATAATACAATAAAACAATATTTAGAATTGTATTAATGTAAGTTCAGAAATATCAAGGGAATAATTAATGTGGAAAATATGTATTTCTTTACTGGAGATTTTCTCTAAGATTTATATATCTCAAATTTGTATTTAGGACCTTTTCTAGAAAGACAAAACATGGATATGGAATTCTTCATGTTGAGACAAAGATTTCAGTTTATGAAGAGAGATGCAACAAATGTGAAATGTAGGACCATTAAAGGTACTTAGGGTTTCACCATCAAAACTGGAAACGTAAGAGTAAGGTTTGGTTAGTGCTGGGAATACAGAGATATCTCTCTGCTCAGTGCCTTTAGTGGACAGCTGAGGAAACTAGCTCACACAGAGACCAATAAGACATATCCAATCCTAGTTTTAAATGACATAAACATATGCATTTTGGTAATTTCTTTAGGATCAATTGCTACTTGTTTCTAGCCTGAGAAAAAGTTATGAAGTGATCTAAATGCACAAACTAATGTATTCATAAGCATAGGCTCAGTGATCCTGGAGTTTTTCTTATGCGGTGTTCTCTAAGGGAAATTGCTTCTATTAAAGTCCTGTAAGTGATGGAGGAAATGGAATGTGTATCTTTTATAGTGATTGTCAAATGAATATCAGAAAGCTGAGTGTGCTACCCTTTGTGACACACAGATAAACAAGCATAGTGGCGCCCACATGCCATCTCATAACTCTGGAGGAGAAAACTGAAGTTTCAAGTTAGAGCCTAATCTGAGAAACAGTGAAACAACCTGCATAATTCTTTGTCAGTTAAGAATGAGTGAGACCTTCATGTTTATTCATTCAAAACCAGGAAGCAGATGTCAAATCACCTTGACAGCTTCCAAAGACATAGGCTTTTTGTATTGGTTTCACCAATTTAACTTTCAGGAAATGCACCCGGGCTACTTTTATGATTATTCATCAGTAATTGCTCTATCTTGCATATATTTTTAGAGCTGACTCATGTACAAGGATTTTTTGAATTATTTGGGATGGGCAAGTGAAGAAACTGTACCAGCTACCATCTCCTTATATCATGAAATTATAATAGGCATATAAAACCTACTTAGGTAGTTTAAATTGTTCAACATAATCATTAAAGCTGTGTCCCAGTGTTTGGAAACAGAAAACATGCCAGCTGTGCCTGGCTCAAATAGTCCAGCAGAGGTCATTAGCATCTTTGCTTGATGTAGGTGAACATATATGTTTTTCAGAATGTTGCTTTCCTCTGAAGATTCCTGAGCCAAAGTATGCCCATGAAAATTGTTATTGAGTCACCCTGTAGCCACAGCTCAATACCAAGTTATATTTGGTGTTGACCATATATATTAGCAAAATAGGCTAATTTTTTAGACTGTGATTTGGCATTATAAAAGAAATTTTGAAAAATTTAGAGATTGTTAAAATACATGTTCCAACATAATCAAATCAGATTCAGTTGTGTAGCTCACAGAGGCAATACTTGACTATTTCTATACCTATAATGTGTATAACTTGGTGTGCTGTAAACCATTTCTGAAATGCTGGCATTCTTAATGTTATCAATCCTTAATGGGATGATGAAAATATTGTATACCATGGCTATAGCCAACAGCTGTCTAATGAGACCTAGAACATGCTCGATAGCAGAGAAATTGTGGCTGCTACATGAAATCTTGCAGCTCTCCAGGAATAGTGAAATCACGTCTCTTAGAGAAGACTGTCCTGTCACTATTTTATCAAACAAGCATAATTTTTAACTGTATTCTAAATGTTTGTTCTAGTACTGGAATATAGAATAGGTCTTACCCACCCATTAAAGAAGGTTCTCTTTGCAATAGATGGAAATCATTACAGAAAACCACAGCTTTTCAAAGTGCAAAACCTGAACAAAAACCTCAAAGTACCCATCCCCATTGGGTACTTATACACTGTAATTCCTGAACCTTAGGTTTAGGGAAAATTGCTTAAAGACTTAGAGAGACTGTAAAGGACCAGAAAATCTGTATTGAGATCATGTCTCCTAGAAAAGATAGGTAGACTTTACTCATGATAATCCAATGAAGTGTCTGCCTAAATAATATCTGGATAAAAACATCTATAGTAGTACTAATTTAGAATGGTAAAATTTCATGATGCCAAGTTTCCAAACAAAGAACTACAGACGCACAACAAAATGAAAGTAGGAAAAATAGTTTTTCTCAAAGATGAGCCCCCTAATTGGAATCCAATACTAATTGATTAGCTCAGAAATAGTGCATATACTACCAACTATAAATGGATCACCAGGTTGTCTTAACATATTTATTGATTAATATAATAATAATTAAAGAAAAGGAGCCATGTATTTGAGAGGGAGTAGAAGGCAGATGGGAAACACAAGAAGGACTACAGAGCAAGGAAAGAGAAACAATAAAGTGATGCAATTGAAATTTAATTTTAATAATAAAATGAAAAGCACCATTTTATGGGGCTGAAGGGTTGGTTGAGTAATAAAGAATGCCCGTTTCACAGTCACAAGGACTTGCATTTGAAACCAACATTATATGGGGGGGGAGATTTTTGAATCTTGCTGACTATATGTAAACAAGATGTATATGTAAGAGACATATGGTCTATACTGAGGAAAAAGTTGATAGTGGCAGAGAATGAACAACAATGGTAGCAAAACACACCCACCAAGTCATGCACACTAGGCATGTGCATGTAGGAAATTCCTCTCCACACACTAATGTTATTTTGGGATGTGTGTCCCAATAGAAAGATGGAGGAATCAAATAAAAGATGATTGGTTACATTATCATCCATTATGACTGATTAAAGCTTCAAATTATATTTTATTATCATTATTACTAAAGATTTATTGTCCTGGAATAGTCAATGGTGATTTAAATTGATGGTATATTACTACAAAGTAAGATGGATATAACACATGGGTCTGTCACCATAAAAAGAGAGTTCCCATGTTTTGAACATGGAGGAAACTTTTATTTAACAGAGTTTGATCCTTCATCTCTATCATTTAAGGGGAAACTGCTCACACAGATTCATAGGCATCCTGAGGGTGGATGATGAGAAGACTCTCCCTACCCTTAAGACAGATGCCACAATAAGAACACATTCTTAGTTCATTTTCAAGCCTCCAGAATCCAGCTTTTCTTTCAGGGTTTGGCATGCTAGTAGATTGGGTGACTTTCTGAAGATACCTTCAGTGATTGGATCCTTTTCATTGATGAGGGAGAGCATGTGATGAGTGGAAGAAAAGGAAGCATCTATCACTCCATCCACAGCACAGAGCATTATTTGCTTCTTCTTGAGAATTATAACAATGATGTACAAGGGTTCAATGCAAGAGCTGAGATGGATGAAGAGGACCACTGGATTTGATGCCTCTGATTTTCTTTCATTTTACCCATCCCGCTCTAATGTTAACCCTGAAACTTCATGGGCATGTATTTCTATCAGGTTTTCCACTAAAGTGATTACTTTAGAGTCAACTTTTCCTATGCATGGGTTGTAGTAAATAGCCTTCTCTTATCTTTCTTTTGGGAGCGTGGTTTCGAGACAAGGTTTCTCTGTGTTGTTTTATTTTAAGGCAATGATTTGACATAATTGTTTCCCCAGCTGTTGACAGAATGGAGTAGGGATATTTTGAAATTGATTTTTATTTAAGTTTAAAACAATCTTATTTTGTCACTGAATTCCAACTGTATAAGATCCCTGTTGTAATTCATACAAAGAGGGGAATCATTTATAATACAAAATTACCGGTGTTCAAAAATTGGTTAGTCATTCTGTAGTGTGCAGGTATTCTTCTCCCCTGTACTGTTAATCTTAGAGACCTGACCTGAGTGTTCTTCCAGGGACAATGGTCACAAGGCAGTGAGAGCTGTCTGACCCTATATTGCATCAAGAGGTACTAGCTGAACAATCTTCCTGAACTGTGTACAGTAAGCGACCTCAGAGGTCATATCCTTTTTCATAGCCACCCTCACTGCTGCTCAGATCAAGCAGTGTTCTATTGTACTCCAATGTCATATTTAGTCTCTTTCCAATTTTAGCTTTCTTGTTGAGCTTTTAGGAGAAACATTGTCAAATTTCTTTCATCTGCTTCATGTACCCTTCATGAAAAAGCATACATGACCACGTTTGTCAGCCATCCTCTGGACTTTGGCCCCTATAGTTTAATTTGAAGCCTACATCCAGGTTTCTTTTGCTCATCTAAGATTGCTTTTAAAACGTAAGACCATATTGAAATCATAAATAAATAACATGACAAATGCATTAAAAGTGAATAAAGGAATCAAACAGATTGAAAACTAAACAGCTTTTCTCAGGATAGAACATACTGCTTGGCTGTCCAACAACAAACAGTCAGGAGTACTGGAGGCATCCGTCAGCAGTTCAGGACTGGAAAGGAATCATCAGTGCATATTAAGACTTTTCTATCTGAAAGGCTTAAGGGAAAAAACACTCACACACTCTCTTGATGGATTCCTTCAGACCTTTTCTTTATTCTTCTTTTTCCTTCTCTAATCTTTATTTTCCTGGTGATTTCCTTCTTTCATTCTTGATGTTTTCCTTCTAAAGCTCTCATTCTTGATGTTTTCTTTATAACTCGTTTTAACTCTCTCATTATTTGTGTTTTCCTTTTAACTGATTTTAACTCTTTAATTCTTGATGTTTTCCCTCTCACCCATTTTAACTCTATTTTTATTCTTTCCTTTACAGCCTATATACCCCAGCAAAATCCTTCAGGTAATATAAAAATTGCAATATGGTTACATTCTGTTTTTCAAGTGAATGATTATAATAAATACAAAAATCAGTAAAAAAGTATCATGGTTTCCATATCCTTTATGTTATTAAACATTTTGCATATTACAGGTGAAAACAAATTATCCCAAGGACCCACATACTTCCATACCAAGGCACTTGTTTTAGATTAATCGTGTGGGTGAGCAAGGCATTCTTCTCAGTCAGGTCTTTTACTGGCAGGCTGCATTCTAGAGTTACAAAGAAAGGACCAATTACTTTATTACTTATCTTGAGTGGTAATCTTATAAGGAATTTTAATGAAATCATAAAGCTACACTTTTATATATGAAAAAAGTCAGTCAGCTCTACATTAAATCGTTGGAGTGTATACTCACTCATCAATAGTTTTTTATATCAGGAGATTGAGGGAAGGTAGGTACAAGGAATTAATCATTACCTTTGGACATTAACCAATACTAGCAAGAAAATGCATCACTTAGTAATAATTGGGCTGCTTTTTTCTTGTTCCCTGACCTTAAAGATTTCCCAATTCAACTATGTGGCTTTCTAAAACTCTATATTGCTTCTTGAATTTTTTTATCTTAAAGTTATTTGATGAAAACATCTAGTCTAACTTTAAGTTATTTTCAAAGCATTGTTTCCGCTATTATGTACTCCAAAATCTATGAACACACCTCCAAACATTAAGATTAAAAGAATTTAAACTAGCTGAGTTAATGGGACTCAATTGTTTCTCTTAATCATTAACCTAACCCACAATCTATACAGATGCTCAATGGAAACTCATGTCTTCTAGCTATGTGACACTTCCTTGTATTTATTTTTATTCATGAAAACTCTGTATAAACTAACATTATTATTATTAGTTAGACAGTAAAGCTTAGAAATGAATCATCTTCACAATAATTTTACAACTAAACTGCCCAGTAGAACGGGATGTTTCCTTGAGATAAACACACTGCATTACAGGCAATGAGGGATTCTCCAACCCATTCACACCATGCCAGGTAGCAGAGAAAGATGACAGTAGCAAAAATATAAAGGCAAGGCACAGGAGAACCAAAAGTCATTCTGCGATCTGTGTTCCCGGGGCTTTGCCTATCTGTGATGAACACATCAGAGAGTTTCCTTCTGGTTTGTTGACACTTTGAACGTCAATTGCCACCTGCTGACATGGTCACTGACACAGGAGTGAAAACACACAAACAGTGTTGTACAGACTGAAGATGGTGTGTGTGCTCATATGTGTACATTTACATATGTAATTTTTATAAGACATGAATTTGAAAACTATTAAGGAGAGCAAATGAGAGTTTTGGAAGGAAGGAAAGGGAAGGTGAAAATGACAAAAGTATAATATTAATACCAAAAATACTGATATGACTCAAAGGCCCCAGACACACATATTAGGGTCAATTACAGTCCATACCCAGGACTAAAAGACACACATAAAGCCTTGTTGGGTGGGTTGAAAGGAGATTGGAGGCTGGACTAGAAGTCTAAGGTCATTCCTTCTAGAGCCCAGAAGAGATTATCTACAATGCCATACATATAATTGTTCTGTATAGCTGTCATTACAGGTTTGCTTCAATGCAGCCATTAGGTCGTTTTCTGTTCTAATCATGAAAAAATATGATAGAGAACATATGAGGATCCAGGGCTTAGAAATCATACTCTAATGGGACAAAGATGTACACACATACCATTACGTGTCTACAGTGCCTTGGCATAGCACCTTATGGTGACTATTGCCTGGGAGAATAAAATTTTCTTCTTAGAGAAAAGCTGAACTTTAACATTAGAACTTCTTTGATTTCTCTTAAGACTGGCTTAAGGTGTACTGTTTTTGTTTTCTACATTGTCCCTTCCCCAAGCAAGAAAATGACTCTATGCAGTGATATGTTATTCAGGAATGGAAAGGAGAACTGAGAAAGGACACTTGGAGGAAGGTCAGAGACTCACTGCTCTGCTACTGGCTTCCTGCTTGATCCCTGGGTTTCAGGATAAGTTGCCCCTGGGCATCCAGGTTTAGATGCTCTGTAATTTTGCTTAGACAGGATATGAGAAAGAAACCAGCTTCTTGATCCCTATTGGAAGGTATTTTGAGGGTTGCTCATTATCATATAATATGGATTCTAAACTCCTAGAAGGAGAAAAATATGAGCATCATTTGAAACTAATGGTGATGAATGTGAGCAAACTTGCCAACATGTTTGAGCACACACTGCTGTATTGCATCCCCCACCACCACTCCTAGTCAAAGAAGTTTGTACACCCTAGAGTATCAAGAACCTCACTGGGGATTCTGTGATGTGGCAAGGATGCATGTATAAAATGAAGTTTCTTAAACACAGAGAAGAAATTTTTCAGCCTGTTGCTTTGTTTGGAGAACATAGGCCCATCCGAGTGCTCTGCAGTAGGGACTTGCTCTGTGTTAGCCTCTTACATAATTAAGGACTTCAGCTTTCTCCCTTGACAGCAACAAGATTTCTACATGATGACATTCTTATTTGGCTCATCTAGCTTTATATTAATCAATTTAAATGTTCCCTATATCATAATTAGAGATTTATAGTAAAAAAATAGAGACGTATCTATGCTTGGGCTGTTGATTCTCTTTAATTCTATTGGCCATGTTACACGCTGCTCTCTTTCATATTGTCTGCAATATTTTTAAAAAGCATATCCACTTCCTCTTGCAGCATGAAGACTGGCTTCTCAGGGGCAGTGCAGAGGTTTGGTTTCTATTTCCTCCCATGGCTGTTCTCCTGAAAATAGTCAGGTTGATGTTATAGGATGTTGGAAACACAGAAGCCTCCTAGACATACAGCAGACCGTGAGCTCCAGCTGCAGCTGTAGAGTTGGAATTAATATCCAGTTGTTTGGTTTTTACTCCTACATTTTAAGTTATTTTCTCTCTAATTGATTCTTAAAAACTCTGGGTTATGATGTGGTTTTCCAAGAAGTATGAAATCTTGCTCTTGTCCGTGTCTGATTAATCACCAGTGTGACTCTCACATTGTCTTTCCTTCTGACACAATCAAAATGTAACATTTAATTTAAAGGATTCCAGAAGCTTCTAAAGAATCAATATGGAAAAATCTAGGTGGGAGGGTAAAGTTCGTGAGTTGAAGTGCACATTCACACTGACCGCTGAGCAATCACCACGAATGTTCAGCTCTTGGGATTTCTGAGGAATTCATGATGTACAAAGTTGTTCCACATCTTAGAATTACAATCACTGAATAATTTTATTTCAGAATGTGCCTGGACTCCATCCCCCATTTATCTTGTCACTGACCAAGGATTACAATCATGCTAGCATTATAGAAACAGAAAGATCAACCGTTTTAGAACATGTTTTTAATTCCCAACACTGTGACAAGAAGGAGCCAGAGTCCTTTATGTGCCTTAAGGTGTGTGTCATAAAGTAAGAAAATTCATCAAATTTGTGGGTTGATTGTGTCCTCTACTATGTCTTTGGCAGAATCCAATGTACTAAAATTCTGGATATAAATATAGCTTCAGTTTATTTTAGTAACCAAGGATGTGCCCATAGATTCTTTTCAGAATATATGTAAAAGGTTTGAATAACAAGATAAACAATATTCTCTGATCACTCTCACTTTTCTGAGGGTCACTACATATCCTAGAACTTCAACTTATCAGTGGATTTTAAAAGTGAATTTCACTGAACACTCTTGGTAATCTCAGATTTTTAATTTTATCCAGATTCTTCTGATAATTCATCTATTCCTACTACTTATATGTCAACAATCTTTTAAAAATTCCAGAAAATGAAGTATAAGGAGTAGCAGGTCATTCAGTAAGGAAGGCTCCAAATAAAATGAACATGACTATTTCTCATTCACTGGAAAATATTGGCAATAGAGACAGCTGAGCTGAACATTTATGCATGTATTCAATGAAATGACTATGTTTCAGATTTTTATTCCTTATCAGAGGTTACATAGTATAAAGAAACAATATTATTTTGAAGATTTTGAATTTTATTTTTGTTTTTATTTATTTTACATGTGTTTTGCTTTCGTGTGTGTGTGTGTGTGTGTGTGTGTGTGTGTGTGTGTGTGTGTGTGTTCATGTGTGTGAAGATTGTTGTCTGTGATGCCTCAGCATGTCAGAAGTGGGAATCAGATTCCCTGGAAATGGAATTATGGATGTTTGTGAGCCGCCTTGTAAGTATTAGGAATTGAATGCAGGCCTTCTTCAAGAGAACTTCTCTTAATCATTGATAATTTCTTCTGGAACCTAGAATAGTCTTTAATATTCAACAAATGAGAATTTTTCAAATTTCTTTCCTAAAGAAAAAATTATTTTTTAAAACAAAAAAAGTTTTGTTTTGTCTGCCTTTTTCAAGAAAATTCTTTTTCTCAATTGGAAAAGCATTGGGAAAATTCCAATTATTTTTTCCCAGAACAGAGACCTTTGAATAAAGAGATGTGATGTGACTAGGTTATATGAAATACTTGGTAATTGTGAATTAAATGAATGAGAGAATATGTTGGTTATTTTGTTTTTTATATATTTAAGACTAAATAATGAAAACTCGGAGGACTCATGGTTAGAACACTGAACTCAGTCACCCCTCCTTAGACTCCCTGTTACTTTCCTTGAGATTCTTCTTCAGGACCATGGCATAACTACAGATGACAATCCCGAACATTCAGTAAGGGAGAAAGAACCAACTGTCACAAAACGCTTCATAAACAGACTTCCCTTTCCAATTTACTATGCCTGTAGGAGCATAATTGGGATCCGGGTTAGTGATGTACATTCTGGCCACATGTTTGAGTCATTGGGGCTGACTTCAGTAGGAAACCCTTGGGTCCTTGCCTTTCCATTCTGATAGAGCATAGATCTTTAGATCTACAATAGAATCTGGATGCTCTAGCATAAGAAATCACTTCACCCCTCAACATGAATCAAAAGAATGTTATGCCAAGATTACATCTATCTCCTTGTGCAGACTGTGTGTGGAACACTGAACTTTGACTTCACATGCCTACACAGCCTAGTACCTTACTCCAACTGTGACTGTGATGACTTGAGCAAAGTAACATTTGAAAGATACTGCCACTTCAGTAAAATTGAGAAGGATAAACAAACCAGCATGGCCTTGAGTATAGATGGGTAGGAGCCTAAACATTTGGCTTTCCTTCAGAGACATCCATTCTGTGGAAAGAAGGGACAGTTGTCTAACCTGGAAAATAGGCCAGATGCTGAAAAGTAGCTGCCATGGGCAGACCCAGTTGGGGCCCCTCAACACAGGGAGAATCAGGGATCCGGTACTCAGGTGGGCCAAGAGTCGGCGAGTGACAAACAGACACTAACACAAGAGAGTGATGAATCTGAGTGTAATTTCTCAAAGCATGCATCAGACATTTATAATCATTACATGAGGAAGTAAAGAAGTTAATTTTGTACATATATCAAGGTACATTAATGGCAGCAAAATGAACACATAAGGCACATCATAAGACTAAAAGTTCAAAATAGAAAAGTTAATTTTGTATATATGTCAAGGTACATTGGAGTCAGCAAAATAATCACATAAGACACATCATGAGACAAGAAATTCAAAATAGAAAATCAAATACATAAGAACTGGCAGTAGACAGACAGTGGTTACAACATGATAACATCAGCTCTGTCTGAGATCAACCTATTCTTAGAATTACCTCCCCTGTCTTATGGACATATGCCCCCCAGTCATAGTCCCAATTCTTGGTCTAGTGCTTAGCCCACCATTGGCCTGCCTTTTTTAACTTTCTGATTATACTATTTTATTGTGCCTTTGATAACAGACACCAAGTGGGTCTTTCTCTAGCAAGCCTTTCCATGACATTCAGGGTGTAGTATTGCACGCATTCTTCTCCTATATTTATCTCAAGTCCTAAACAATTGAGGATATTCCCTATTTACTAAAAGAGCCCACCATTGACCCCTGATTTTGTTAGTTCTGTTTTTGGAAAGGAAGTTGGAACATCAGTGGTGGCCAGAGGAGGAACATCCAATTTCACTGGACCTTCAATCAGATTGGACCCTTGAAGCATACTTATTCCTACAAAAGAAATTAATACAAAAAAAGATAAGGTACAGAAACATCCACCAGTTGTTGCTAGAACAAATCTGGAACACATCTTTGATATGGGATACCAGGGACCTTCCAAAAGACCAGTTTCTAGGGAACTTTTGACTCAGGTCTGCGACCAAGTTTTTAAGGCTTGTCATGCAGACACCACTAGGAATGGGTGTGGCAAGAAGCCCCACAACAGAATTGCTGCACACAGTGCTGGAGATTCATTGAAACAACCATGGAAACTAATATTCTGTTGAAGTATTAAGCACCTTACAGGAGTAGCTGAAGTGGAAATATGCTTTTGTTCAAGTTATAGTTATCATTGTTTATAATTAATTGCTGATTCCTGATTCATAACCCTGATATTGTGCTATAAATGATGTCCTAAGTATTAAAACACTCAAGCAGACACACACACACACACACACACACACACACACACACAGAGACAGACAGACAGACAGACAGAGAGAGGGGGGGGATAGGGAAAAAGATGTGGAAGTAGAGACAGAGAGATTATCCAAACTCACAGAGGGTGGTAGAGACTGGGCTGTTTTTCAGAGGGTATCAACTTGGAGGTGGGAAAAGTTTGAAAAATGGGAGCTGGAAGAGTTTAGAGGGAGGAGAGGGGTGAATGATGCAATTCTATTTCAATTAAATAATTTTAAATTTTGAATAATGAATATCCATTTTTAAAAGTGAGATTTATCAAAATTATTCAAGGTTTAAAAATGAAAGCAGCAAGCATGCTTTTAAGGCATCCATTGAAGAGCAGAAGAAATATTCACAAACTAAAGGGATTCACAAGAAGTGAGAGATCAATGATGGCCAAAGTATGTTGATTCCTGAAAACTGGCTATTGGAGTAGCAACGTGGAGAGCAATAGAAGCCTAACCGGAATAACATGTGTGCAATGATAGGAGGGATAGTTGTGCAAAAGACTGAAATACAGATCCCTCCCCAAAGATTCACAATTCCCCCTTCTTTCAACCTATCTAATGTCCAATGCAGATATCACCAACACTGTGAACCTTAGATTCTAACAGATGCAAGAATCACACAAGACTTTAAAATTGGACATGCTTTACTGAGGTAGAGTATTGCACAGGGAAGTCAGACAGCTCTGAGGAAAGGGAAGAGAGATAAATGCTTTGAAGCAAAGCCCAGAGGCACAAAGAATTGCAACAGAAACAGCCTGGGATGTTAAATGGCATAATATAATATGTAGTACACTTTGAACACATAATCATAGAAAGATCACATAGAGCTAGAATGCCTATGTCTTTAAAAGGGCTGAAATTTGGTGATACTAATAGATTGTGCAGTCTGCAACCTGTGTGTATTCACCAATATGTATAATTATATACTGCTAATTAAGGTCACAAAACTCGAGCAAACTGTGAAGTTCTTCATGAAGATTCTCAACTCCTCTCCTCTCTCCTGTGAGTCTGCCTTCTCTCACAGACAGCCCTGGTCTTGACCTCTCTGCTTTTTGTTTTGTTCTTTCTGCTTAAGAGAGAACAAAATGCATCTCTTTCAGATGCATTTGGGTATTTTCCCCTCCCTTACCTATAATTATGCAGTGACTGTTCCAGTGGGTTCTTGGATTTTTGATTGGTCTGACCAGGTTACAACAAACCTCTGTGATCATAGTGAGTAAAACAATTAGATGCATCAGATAACAACTCTCTCTCATAACTTAAACAGATTGTTTTTGTAGATTTACAGACACCATTCTCCTATGCAGCCTAGAGCATACCTGTCCTGACTTGTAACCCTACTTCTTTACAGGATTGGAACTGAATATTGCTAACATGAGTAGCTTTTCATGAAGCAAGGGCTGAGTTAACAATTAGTTCATATGATGTGGTGGAATCAAGACAGAACACTTCTTAATACCAGTAGTCTGTCATAAGAATCAAAACTAGTTATTAAAAAATAACTTTACAGTGGAGGCTGAAATGGAGAAGCTTTGAATGGATATGAAATTTTTGTTTCCTTCCTTGGCACTAAATACCAAAGATGGCTACTACAGTTGGTAGACCAAATGCTGAACTCTCAAGATTCTTTAGTAGTCTGATTGACAGACAACTGTGAGCTCATGCCATAACTGACAAAGTGTGCTTTCATTTCCTTCCAAATTTTGGCTTTAAAAATTATTTTAAGCAACTGTTGAAACATAAGTGTTTGTAAGGAAAAACAGATTTTTACAAGCATACTTACATACATACAGATAGATGATAGATAGATAATATATAGATAGACACATACATATAAGCATAGCTATTTGTGTAGACATATGTATCTATTGATTCAAATTGATAATGACATGCCACTCCAATCTCTAATGTACTACCATAAATAGATATGCAGTACTATTTTCTGTTTCTCACTGTTTTTCAAAGGACAAATGACCTTGTCTCTTCAATTTGTCCTCTGGTTATGGCAAATTGGCAATATCACATCATAGCAAATGATGTTATAGATAGGGCAACAATTTCGAGGACAGAGTGGCTTCTTGATAGTCCTTGTATCTTAAAAGTGACACAGCCTATAAACACTGCCACACTTGAAATTAACTTAAAGAAAACAAGCCCATTTCCCTGATGGCTAAGGATGTTGAGCACTTTTTCAAGTGCCTCTCAGCCATTTTAGACTCCTCTATTGAAAATTCTCTACTTAGTTCTGTACCCCACTTTTTGATTGGGTCTTTGATGTTTTGAAAACTTGCTTCTTGAGTTCTTTGTAAATTTTGGAGATCAGCCCTCTGTCAGATGTGAGGTTAATGATTATCTTTTCCCATCCTGTGGGCTGCCTTTTTGTCCTGTTGAGTATGTCCTTTGACTTACAGAAACTTCTCAGTTTCATGAGGTCCCATTTATTAATTGTCTATCTCAGTGTTTTAAAGGGCATGAGAGTACTTTTTAAAAAAATTTTTTATTAAAATAAATTATGTCTTAGAAACATGCATGCGTGTTTCACATGTCAATTCCAGCTTCCTCTACCACCCCTCCTCCCTTGTTCCTCCACCAGCCCTCCCCCAAATACCTACCCAATGCTCACATCATTCCCCAGGGAGGATGAGGCCCTCCTTGGTGGGGGATCTCCAGAGTCTGTCATTTCATCCAGGGCAGGGTCTAGGCCCTTCCCCATGTATCCAGTCTGAGAAAGCCTCTCTCCATGTGGCATGGGCTCCCAAAGTTCATTTGTATGCTATGGTAAACACTGATCAACTACCCAAGGCCCCAGAGATTTCTGAGGCCTCCTCACTGACACTATATTCATGGAGTCTGAATCAGTCCTCTGCTGGCCTCTCAGCCATCAGTCTGGGGTTCAAGAGCTCTCTCTTTTAAGGCCAGCTGTCTTTGTGTGTTTCACCACCACAGTCTTGACACCTTTGCTCATCACTCCTCCATTTCTGGGTTCCAGGAGTTCAGCTCAGTGTTTAGCTGTGGGTATCTGTCTCTACTTCCATCAGTCACTGGAGAGTACTTTTTAAAATGTACCCCAATGAGGATGACAATCAATGTGCTTTTCATAATGGCCTTTCTCTTCAGTGTTTACATTTCATATTTTATAATAGGATGATGTTTAAGAATGCTATAGAAATTATCTTAAATAAAAATTAACACAGTAACTCTTTTGTCTTTGTTTTCAGAATTAATTTTAACCCCGCCATTCGGTGGGCACTGCATTACATGTTTTTATAGGGAGAAAATTCTGCCAGAAACAGCATGGATTTATGTTCTTCATATCCATTCCTTAGGAATGTATTAAGCTGTGTCCATTTTTTTCTAAGTCACAACCACACTTGGTACCCCAGAAAATTTTCCTGCCAACATTCCACTAGTAGTGATTTTACTTACAAGCCCAACCAATGGGAAATATAGAGGAAAATAAATCTAGCTTACAAATCCATCTGGATTGGATTGTATGTTTCTCCAATATATACTCAAATTTAAATAATGTAACTACAACCTCCAAATAGCTCTAACAAATGTGTATGTACAAATTCCAGGTTTCATGTATATCACTATTTTTAACCAACAAATGGGTTGATTTTTAGAAAGGAATGTGCTTGGTCGCATGTCTATATACTTGTCCTTCAAAAATTGCATTTTGTTCAATATCTTTTAATATTTTAATGTAAAAAAATCTTGATTAAGCACAAAATTATTATCTGATCTCAATAACTTAACCCAGTTAAGTTGCTTTTTATGAAGCAAATGTTAGTGAATAATTACTACAATAACAGTGCCTTCTCATGAGTTCCTGTACACCGTGCCTCCTCTAATTCTCACTTACCTTTAATTTAATCTTCCTTTCTACATTTGTGTTTATATTACACAGTCAGGAAATTCTAGCATGCCCTAAATGGGATTTCTCCAAAATAGAATATACTTTCACCATATAAAGATAGAGTTTTAGTCTGTAAATCCAAAAGTAAAATTGCTTATATATCAGAAACTCTACAAATGTTAAGACTTAGGCATTTTAAGGCAGAACTTAGTGTGTGTGTGTGTGCATGTGTGTGTGTGTGTGTTTAATTCAGCTCTTTTTAATCATTCTAGACTTTGTATCCATTTGTGTCTTTTTTATGACAACCAACTAGATTTCAACTAAATTTTAAGGTCACATGTCTCAGTAAACAGGTGGCTAGAGTCTTCTCAGTACTTCATTTGAAAAATAAAATAAACTAGATATTAATATTTTTGTGCTCTCTAAAGGAACAAAAATTATTTGATTCATTCTTGATGACAACACAGCTTTTATTTATATGTGACAAGGAAATTATAAAGTTATCTGTACTAAGGTACATTTGAATCTTCATTAATTAACAACATCAATCCACTTAGCAACAAAACTAGGGCTAGTCAGATGTCTTAACAAATAAAGAGACTATCAGCCAAGGCTGTAGTCCTGAGTTCTATCCCTGGGGACCATATGGTGTAAGAACAGAAATCACTCCTGCAAGCTTTCCTCTGTTAGCACAAGTGAACAGTGGCACACATTCCTCTGGTCCCCCAAAACTACCCATCATTGGAATAATGAAATAGATAATAGAAAATTATTTTTAAGCATCATAGTTGAACTAACAACAAAATGGAAACCTTTCCAAGAAATAAAAACAAATATTTGTTCCCTAATTCTGTGATTTACCCTGAGTGCTCATACCTCTTCTCCTTGTTTTAAGACACATTTCTGAAATACCCAGAAGCACAGACCTTGAATAAAGAGGCTGTATCACAGAAATGTCTAAGGGAAAATGTTGCACCGTCTCTTCCCTAGAGAAGTCACATTCAAGTACAGTGTCTTGCCATTCCTCTGTATCCACCATCATCTTATCACAAACTGAGAGATGCTATCAGCATGGGAGCAGCTGAGCCTCTTATTCCAAGTAAATTAAAACGTTCATGCAGACATCGCACCTACAAGATTACCAAGGGAGCAAATGACATAGCTTCACAAAGCAGCCTTCCTGAGCATGGCATAACAGTGTCCATCTTTGTCAGCACTGAACCATGGATCACTGAAAGCTTCTCCTAGTCCAGTGAGTCAGTTCCTGTTCAAGCAGAAGCACTGTCTGCACAGGGCTGCATTCCATGCAGCTCAGAGTGATTTGTATCCGTTTGTGTATCCAGGCTTCATGGCAATGTTCTCCCATTAAAAGTGGCGGTTATCAAAATGATTATTTAATTGACCAGTCTACCTTTGCAAGTTAAGGCTTTGCAGCAAAAATGGACTGTGACTTTGGTTGCCAATGTCTGCAATCCCACTCTTCTCAACAGCTACTCTTCTATTAAACAGATTTTTTTTTTAGATTTTACAGTATTATAAATTCCGAGATTTAGTAATGCCTGAGAATTTATTCATTTTTGACAATTATTTACTGAATTTGACAGGAAGTTTGAGATGTTTGGGGACACACTGAAAAATATTATCTACATTTTGCACCCCCCAAAAAAATCAAAACCAAAACCAACCAACCAAACCAAACCAACAACAACAAAAAAGAAGACATGATTTTTGTAGTGTCTACTTCTCTCTCCTAATTCTACCTATAGTAATTTAAGGATTAATGAATGGCTCTCTCTACCCCTGATCATCTCTCGCTGTTTGCATTAGTGACAGTGAGCTTGTCTTGGTGGTTATTGAGGTCTCAGTCCATGAAAAAATGGCTCTGACACAGGGGATTCCTGATTCCCAGAGATTTGTGGGGACATTAAGGAGGAGCTGTGGGGTTTCTCAAACATTTAATAAAATTCCAAGAACTCTGAAGATTGTCTATAACATTCAAATTTCTTTACTGATTTCCTAATCCATAATTAAAATGGCCATCTTTGTTCTCTTGTAAGGCAATAGTGAAAAAATGGTTAATTTAAAATGTTATTACAAAGAGAGTGATTTTACTTTATTTGGATTTATATAGTTTTATGAGACTTACAAATCAGAACAACTGTACAAAGGTGACAACATGCCTCTAACATTTTTTACATGACAAAATGGAATTATATATACTATGCTTCAAATCTAAGACCTTTCAACAATGAAACTGTCATATTTTAATAATTTTGAATCTATGTATAAACAATTAATAATGTCAGGCTGAAAGGTCACCCAAGAAATAACACTATAGGAAATTCCTCAATGTGAAGCTGAAGTTATCTTGGATCAGTTGCTTTCTTTAGTTTCTGCCCTGTTTGCTGCTTTATTCTCTTTCACTGATTATATCTGAAAGTATGTGGATATATTTCTGGGACACTCAACATCTGTCGGTCAGCTAGAGGCTAGAGAAGTTAGATTTGATTTGACCTCACTGTGATTCAAGAATGTTTCTTTCCTTCCAGAAGCATTATTATAACCAGATCCAGGTTATGCCTAGCTGGGCAAGGCCAGAGGAATTCAAACTACAGAGGTCAGACTCAAAAGCCAGCAATAACTATATTCATTCCACACTCTTTGTCTGAAGATGCCTTTCACCAGCAGTGATGCCAGAGATATGAGCTGAAGACAGTGCCTGAATCATTCTAGAAGAGTAGCAGACTATGGAGCTCTCAATACACCAGAGGTGAGAGGAAAACAGGTTAGAGCCCCTGACATGTTGCTGCTGTTACTAGCTCTTCAATCAAGATTCTGGAAAGCTCACAAGTAAATACTTTTTCCTAAACTAATATGTATTGATTCACTCTTTTACATTTAAATGAAGACCTAGAAAATAATTTTTACATATAAAAAAGAATTGGGCAGAAAAGGCAGGTTTAAAAGTTTGGAAACCACAGATACAAACAAAATTTTCATATGAAAGGATAAGGCATAATAAAGGGAGAATTTATTATATTTCCAATACAAGATCCTTAATTTGTAATTAGACATTCCATGCTCAAACACTATATTAGTAAACTAATAAAAATATGTTAACAAAATTGAGTCTATAATTTCAGAGCTGGTTGGCTTTATTTCTCTGATAAATGGCATCCTAAACATTCAACTAGCCTCTTTACAATAAATTAACAGCTTTTTTTGTTTTTCTTTTACAAATTGTGGTCTCAAAGAATCATCCTGATTGAGGAATAGTTCTTTGGTGTTGAGAATGGAATTTATATTGAAGTATTTCAGGTTGCCTTTCATATATTCTATCTTCCCCTCCCCTTTTTTTCCCAACTCCAGCTAGTTTGTCAGCAATTATACTATAAGAAGACTTTATATAGCCTGATGGTTATGGTGGCATATTTTAAGGAGTCATTTTAAAATCTGTAGTTTGAAGATTAGCAGTAAATAAATTGAACATACATGCTTGATAAGCTTAATTAAAGACCTTTAAGCATGCAAAGGACCTAAATATCCACAGGATGCCCTGGCATCTAGTTTCTGTGTCAATGGGGAAAAAAATGCATTCATTCAGAATATCTCTAAGGAGTGGCTAATATATGCCAGTGCTCTGTTGGACACTGCTCCTACTTCTGCCCCCTGCTGGATGCATTGCTCACTGCTGGAGAGAAATGTTTCAGCAAATTTTAAAATAGAAAGAACCAGTTAGGAGGATGGGATAATTCAAATATGGGAAAAGCTAACCAGGGAATCTAATATTTTTGGTTAAGAGGACTAAACTAAGAAGAGGGAAGGGATCTCAGAAATATGTCACTCCTCTGGCTTTCACTGTTTTCAGCCATGTTTTCAGCTTTAGGCCCAGTAGAGAAACTGGACTCTGCCTGTTTCAGCTCTCCAACTAGAATTTACTTACAAGATAAGGATTTTTGATCTTTAGGGTTTGTGCATGCCTTCTTCATTCCTTCCTTTGTCCCAAGTTAAAAATAACAATAAATAATTTGGGGAGCAGGCAGCACAGAGCCCTGTGGTTCCATGCCTGCCTTAGGAAAAAAGGTTTTTTGTTTGTTTGTTGTTGTTTCCTTCAGAAGGATAAGGTTCCTGCTGTCAGCTGTGCAGTCGGTTAAATTTGGGCCTCTTTCCCTCTTCCCATCCCTTCTCCCCCTCCCTCAAACCTCTTCTGTAGAAAGAAGGACTCCTAAACTACTGCAAGCAGGGAGGTAGCTGACTTTTATTGTATCTGGAAGCTACTGGAACACTTGCTCGTGCTCTGGGGCTCTCTGGCAATTCCTTTGATTCCCAGTGTGCAGGAGGAGCCAAGCCCAGGTCCCGCCTAATTACTCTCCCATTTTTTTTCCCTGGGATTTGTGGATGGAGGAAGAGGAGATGGGGTTGGGAGGTGGAGGTGGGTTGGATCTGCAGAAGTCTGGATCCTCCCAGGGAAGACTGAGAGGAATGTATGATTGGGCGTGACCATAAGTCAATTTGCCAGTTTTGCAGTCACACAGGGGCAGGGGCGGGGCGGGGGCGGGGCGGGGGCGGGGGCGGAGGAGAGGAGGGGAGTAGGCCGAGGAGGGGGCTACCCGAACCTTTTGTCCAGCCCACCTAAGCATGAAGCGCTTTAGGTTGTTTGCTTGCAGAGAGCTCATTGCAGAATTCCAGTCTTTGGTACCGCCCCAGAGAGAGAGCAGTGGGTGAGAGACAGGAAGGAAGCAATCCACCAAGTTGAAAATAAAAAAGAAGGCCTTTGGTATTTTTCCTCCCTCTCCCTAACGGATGACTGAGTAGCAAACACAGGTGACACCTTGGAAGGGACTAGGTTGGTCTGCAGTGGCAATTTCGTGAGTTTGTAGTTGTGAGTGCAGGGCTTGGAAATGGACCCCGGTCCAGGTGGAAAGGTGGGTCTGGAACCTCACTGTCACAAACCTCGCCTGGACTTTCATTTTTCAAGCCAGAGAGGTCAGAGGAGGTAAGGAAAAAATAAGTGTCAGGGGAAGGGGGACATTGCCACGCGGGCTTTCTTCTTCTTCTTCTTTTTTTTTTTTTTTTTTTTTTTGTGCCCCTCTCCGTTGTCCTCCTTCTATTTCTTTGAAAGAAAATCCAGAAATGCAGTTGTAAACAGATTGCGAGAGGAAACTGGAGAGACAGGGACATGGACGTAGGCTGCACAATAATGGGAGAGCAGGTGGGTGGCAGCATCAAAGCTTGCTTTAGGCACACAGGGCTGGGAAAGCCCTGTTTTACTCTACACTGTTTGCAAAAAGGGGAAATAACACCTTGAACAACGAAGGCAGTCGCACAAAGCTATTGTTTCGAAAAGTGTTTACTCAAGTCCAGCTTTGAACAAACTTTTGGGTTTCTTCGTATTCTAATGGGAATTTCTTTCGAAGGGTGAACTGCGGAGAAAGTACAGAGAAAGGGTATAAAATGGACCTTCACAAACTTCTTTGCGAGGAAATGAGAAACGGGCCGTTTCTACTTTGGGGGATATATAAGAGAAACCAGCGGGATGGTGCTAAAAGATTGGGAGCACTTTGTGGGTAGCATTTTGAAATGTTTCTCAGCAAAACTCATTTCACAGATGATAAAGGGAATGCAGGAGGTGGTGCTGAGGGCACTTTCCCCTGCTGTTTACCCCTCTTCTCCTCTCCAGGACCCCCTCACCCTCACTGGTCCTCTGCCTCTCACAAACAGCTTCTTGTGGGTTGGACCTGCAACTCTCTTGGGGGAGTGATGAATGTCTCCAAATAAATGGGGTGGCAGGGGCAGATAAAAAGGGATCAGGAGGGGGCCTGAGGGAGGAGGGAGACAAGGAAAAGTTCGTACAGGTGGCACTACCACTCCTGTGTAGCTGACAGAAACCAGATTAGTACTGGAGGAGAGAGCTGGACTTCACTCCCTTCTGCTTTCGCCCTCCCCTCCCCTCCACTCCTGAAAGGCATCTAGCTGCCTGGTCCCTTAGGTGCTGCAGACTCTTCCCTGGCAGAAGAAAGCCTTTGGAGTTGGGGAGCCAGCGCAATTCACTGTAGAAAATAAGCTGGGAGAAGCTGGGGAATAGGCATAAAAGAGGAGAGGACAGAGAAAAATGACAACACAACTGTGAATGCACAGGTTCAGTAGACACCTGAGTCAGACCATAAGTCTTCATGTCCAGAGCTGGAGGTTCCCTAAAGAGACTTAGCATTAATGTTTCAGGAAGCCCAACCCTAACCTTGGTTCTGATGTTGGGGGACTTCAGGGGCAGGTAGCTTCTCTGTCAGTCTTTGATGAGTACTGGTGTCTCTAAGAACACAGTAGGACTCAAATGGAATTTTGCAGTGATTTCAGCTACTTATGTTGATTCATTTCCATTATCCCCCAAGGATAAACAGTAGTATCTTTGAAAGCAGACTACCTCAAAATTCTGCTTTTTATCTTTGGTAGTTTGTCACCTGTTGAGTTGGCCAGCAGTTCTGTTCTGTGCTGGATTTCTTTATGAATCAGAATTCAACTATCAGCCACAGCAAAGGAAGTCTATTACTTAGTGAAATTAAACAATGTCATTTATTTAACTAAGAAAGAAAAGGTATTCCATTTCATCTAAGCTTGTCACAAACATGTGTTGGTGTTGACACAAGTATTCTAGTGACAGTTACTTAAAAGTTCAGAACCTGAGACATTCTGTAGTGATTACCAGCACATGGTATATGTATGTGTGCATGCTTCTAATGCTAAACCAGAATATAATTTAAAATACAGTTACTTAAAAGTTCAGAACCTGAGACATTCTGTAGTGATTACCAGCACATGGTATATGTGTGCATGCTTCTAATGCTAAACCAGAATATAATTTAAAATAAGATGTTTCACATATAAATCCGGAACATTAAAACTTTAAAAATATAGGTTCATAATGAAGATATACTTTTAAAAAGACAGGAAGTTTTGTGGGTTTTGAGAAGTGAATAGATTAGTAAAATTGACAAATTTATTTACTTTGCAAATAAAAAGTATGTTGAAAGTCTTCAACACACAATCTTTCCTATGGTTCCCCCACAAACACATACACACACTGTTATTTAATGGGTATTCATTAACATTCACTTTTGTTTTATGTTTGAAATATTTGCTGTTTCAGAGATTTTTGTATGCACATAAATTAGTTCATAGATTTACAGTGACTGAACTATGCTTATGTTAAAATACATACTTTATTGTATAAGTTTTAAATCACCATCTTTGGAAGAGCTGGCTATAACCGAATACTAGGATCAGTAATATCTAGTTGAGCTATTAATTATAATTATAATGGCCCTCTGCCTTTGACATAAACCAGTTGTGTCTTTAGAATGTTGATAATCCTAGGAGGAAGTCTGGAGGGATTCATTTTGATTGATGATTGGTGTGGGAGGGCCCAGAAAACTGTAGTGGTGCCAATACTAGCTAGTTGGTCCTTAGATTTATGAAAATGCAACCTTAAGAAGCCATCAGAAGCAGGAGAGGAAGAAGCATTCTTCTGTAGTCTCAGTTTCAGTGACTGTCTCCAGGTTCTTGCCTTTGAGTTCCTGCCTTGACTTCTCTTCTTGCTGGACTGCAACAGTAAGCCAAATTAAAGCCTCTAATCCCCAAGTGGTTTGTGCTCATACATGTTTTATAACAGTAGCAACCAAGTAAGACAAACATGAAGATGCAGAGATTGTTTCATGATTTGAATTTGTTCATTAGCTCTAATACTCAAATTCATGAATACTATAAAATAAATGAGATTTTTAGAATGTCAGGTCAGGCATGAATTCTAGAAACATCTTCAAACTCTTGCAGATTATATATGAAAGGTACTTCATAGATACTTTATACGTTTGATAGGAATTATAAAATTTCATATGAGTGAATTGCATAGGTAGATTTTTTATAAAAATATGCTTTGAAAAGACTGAATCATTTATTTGGGATATGATGTCACATGAACATCACTGTCCTTGAGATAGAGAAGTGGTCAATTATGTCCAATTGCCACCATTGCTTTATGAAAAAGGTCAAAGAGATTTTAGGCAATACTGTGGAGAATAATATGAAATTCTTTAAAAAGCCGTTCAAAAGTATTATATTATATTGCTTAAATGTTGCAATGTTTATCACCTTTTATTAATTTGGAACTTGTGGTGTATTGTGTTACTCATTCATAAGAAAAATTCACCCTTAATCATCATTTATGGATATTGTATTTACATCAAATTCTGTAAGAGGGAAACCCTAAAATGCCTATATATATAGCTGAGGATATGTTGCTTTCCCTTTTTACATTTAACACAGACTTATAACAAATCATTTTGTTTGAGCTTTTTAAGTCTTAATTATGCCCATGACTACAACATTCTCTGTTACTGTAAATCACCCAATGCCAAAAATTCTGTAGGGTTTTGAGATTAGAACATAGTAATCCTCCTTGGATATTTCAAATATAGTTCTTACATATAAAAGTAAAGAACTGCAATGGTCAAAATATTGGGGTCATTGAGAAACATTTTGTCAAAAATATCAGTTTAGCCCTCACCTCCTTAAGAGATTCTCCAACCTGTCACTCACACAGAATCTTGGCTCAAACTCTATGGATGTTGGCACTCAGAACCAGAAACTTAGGTTTCTGACCTAAAACTGTAGTTAAAAAAGTATTGTCCTCATACACACACCTGATCTTTGACAAAGAAGCTAAAATTATATAATGGAAAAAAGAAAGCATCTTCAACAAATGGTGCTGGAAAAACTGGATGCCGGTGTGTAAAAGACTGCAGATAGATCCATGTCTATTGCCTTGCACAAAACTTAAATCCAAATGGATCAAAAACCTCAACATACATCCAGCCACACTGAACTGCTTAAAAGAGAAAATGGGAGGTACCCTTGAACAAATTGGATTAGGAGACTGCTTCCTGAACATAACACCAGTAGCACAGACACTAAGGTTGACAATTAAAAAATGAGACCTCCTGAAACTGAGAAGCTTCTGTAAGGCAAAGGACACAAGATGGCAGCCCACAGAATGGAAAAGGATATTCACTAACCCCACATCTGACAGAGGGCTGATCTCCAAAATTTACAAAGAACTCAAGAAGCTAGTCTCCAAAACATCAAAGGAGCCAATTATAAAGTGGGGTACAGAACTAAATAGAGAATTCTCAATAGAGGAGTTTAAAATGTCTGAGAGACAATTACAAAAGTGCTCAACATCCTTAGCCACTAGGGAAATGCAAATTAAAACAACTCTGAGATATCATATTACTCTTGTCAGAATGGATAAAATCAAAAACACCAATGACATTTTATGCTGGAAAGGATGTGGAAAAAGGGGAACACTCTTCCAATGCTGGTGGGAGTGCCAACTCTTACAGCCACTTTGGAATTCAGTATGGAGATTCCTCGGGAAAATGGGAATAAATGTACCACAAGACCCAGCAATTCTTCTCTTAGGCATATACCCAAATGATGTACATTCAAACAACAAGGGCATCTATGTCACTATATCCATAGCAGCATTATTTGTAACAGCCAGAACCTGAAAGCAACCTAGATGCCCCACAACTGAAGATAGAGAAATGTGATACATTTATACAATTATACAATGGAGTACTACTCAGCAAAAAAAATAATAATGGAATCTTGAAATTTGCAGGCAAATGGACAACACTAGAAGCAACCATCCTGAGTGAGGTAACCCAGTCACAAAAAGAGAAACATGGTATGTACTCACTCATTTATGGATTTTAGACATGGATCATGGGAGTGCCAGCCTACAATCCCACTGCTAGAGAGTCTAGCAAACAGGGAAGACCCTAAGAGAGATGCATGGTATCCCAGATAAGGGGAATGAGACAAGATCTCCTGAGTGGATTGGGAGCATGGGAGGAGGAAAGAGGGAGCTGGGAAAAAGGTAGGAAGACAAGAGGAGGGGAGAGGAGGACATGGGGGAGCAGGAAGGTTGAGTCGGGGGAAGAATAGAGGAAAGCAGGATGAGAGATACCATAATAAAGGGAGTCATAGGTTTGAGGAGAGTGCTGGCACTAGTGAGATTTCCAGAGATCTACAAGGATGAAACCAACTGGCAAACAATAGGGGAAAGGATACCTCAAATGCCCTTCCCTGATAATGAGTTTGATGACTACCTTATATCCCATCCTAGAACCTTCATCCAGTGACTGATGGAAGCAGAGACCGACCCCCACAGCTAAACACTGAACTGAATTCCTGGAACCCAGTGGCAGAGAGGAAGGAGTGATGAGCAAAGAGGTCAAGACCAGGTTGGTGAAACCCACAGAGACAGCTGACCTGAACAAGGGGGAGCTCATGGACCCCAGACTGATGGCTAAGAGGTCAGCATGGGACTGATCCATACCCCCTGAATGTGGGCGACTGTGAGGAGACCTAGGCAATCTATGGGGCCTTGTGTATTAGATCAGTATTTATCCCTGGCATACAAATGGGACTTTGGGTGCCCAATCCACATTGAGGGATACTCTCTGAGCCTGGACACATGAGGGCCTGCCCTGGATGAAATGACAAGACTGTGGATATCCCCCATGGAGGACCTCATCCTCCCTGGGAAATAGAGTTGGGATTAGGAGGGGGGCTAGGGAGGTTGTTGGAGGGGGCTGAAGAGGGAGCTGGGATTAACATGAAGCAAGCTTGTTTCTAATTTAAATAAAAAAAAAATAGTGTCCTCGAAATTGTCAAGTTGGAATAAATCTACTCTTCTACTCAAAGGGCTTTCCTAGGACACAAACCATTGTCAAAAGCAGGCAGAGCCAGTAGGGCGTTGGTGGCGCATGCCTTTAATCCCAGCACTCAGGAGGCAGAGGCAGGCAGATCTCTGTGAGTTTGAGGCCAGCCTGGTCTACAGACAGCCTCCAAAACAATACAGAGAAACCCTGTCTCAAAGAACAAAAAGAAAAACAAACAAACAAACAAATAAACAGCCAGAGCCAAAGCATACATCATACTGATCTTATCTTTTTTTTTTTCTGAATCAGTGTTTTTAATTTCAAGAAAGTAGAGTTCTAATAGTAAAACCATGTCCACAGGTCCACAGGTAAAGGTGGAGTCAGGGTAAACTTTCTCAGATGAGCTTTCTGTGTTCCTTGTGGAACTCTCAGTTTCACTTTGATTTTCTTAAAAGTGTAAAATTTTTTCTCTTTGATTTTAAGCAGTAGCTTGTTTGATGGATATTCACATTTCCGTATTTAATTCCTTCAAATTCCATTGCTTGATTATGTACACATCTCAACTTCAAAAGCCTAGGCACATTGAAATGTGTGAGGGCTAGGCAGGCATGGTAGCACACACCTGGAATCTCAGAACTCAGAGAATGAAGCACGGGGGCGTTAGGCTAGAGTATGTTTCAAACACAGACAAATCTCAAGATAGATACACAGGTATGGAAAATGGGATGAATCTCTAATTATGCTTTTCTGAGAATAAAATGAAAGGAGGAATATCTCCTATGAATATTGCTTGAAATGTTTCTCCAAAGTCAGTAAATATTTCTTGAAATATTTTCCCAAAGTCAGTAAAATAAGGCAAAGTCTGTATACAATTTAATGTAAACATACCTAAATCTATTACGACATTCTAGAATAAGCTCAAATAAGAGCAAACTGTAAAGTAAATGATTAATTTGTAAAAAGTTCCCTGCATATTTAGGTAGAAAATATGCAATGCTGTCAAGTTATGAAAGGCTAAAACATAACAGTTTTGTGAGTGCTCATTCCAACAATTCATGCACACAAACATATTTCATTGAAGGTTTAGTCTTAATTAAACATGGATTTCTCTTTAAATATTATAGCATTGGAACTGCCCCACTGATAAATTGGATGCCTGTTATATCCCATGGGGAACTATAAATTCACAGTGTGTATAAATGTTTAAATTTTCATATTAAGAATTTTAAGAGAAAAGCAATAATTTGTAGTTATTATATATATATATATATATATATATATATATATATATATATTTCAATACAGGGTGTCTACACCTGCCAGGACATTGGGTAGGCTGAATTCAAATCTTCACTTTTCATTTTCATTCTGCTCCTTGAGATTCAGTCCTCTATTCTTTTTCCCAGCTGGGAAGCAGTATTCCTGGTGAGGCTTCCACATCCCCATACATGATCTTTAGTAGATCTCACAAATCTTCAACTCTGTCTTGGTTAGGACTTCTACCGCTGTGAAGAGATACCATGACCATAGTAACTTTTATGAAGGAAAACATTTAACTGAGGTAACAACTTACAGTTTCAGAGGTTTCGTCCATTATCATAACAGCAAGAAGTAAGGCATCATGCAGGCAGACATGGTGCTAGAGAAGGAGCTGAGAGTTCCTATCTTGGCTGATAGGCATCAGGAAGTGGTCATTGTGTCTCTTCATGGTTATAGAAACCCTAACTCAGACAGAAGTTGGTATCAGGGACTAGTATATTACAGTGATAGGCCTGACCATGTTTTTATTTGAAGGGATAAGAACATTGGGGCTGTTAAATTCACAGTGTGTATAAATGTTTAAAATTTCATATTAAGAATTTTAAGAGAAAAGCAATAATTTGTAGTCATAATATGTATATATGTATATATATATTTTTTCAATACAGGGTGTCTACACCTGCCAGGACATTGGGTAGGCTGAATTCAAATCTTCACTTTTCATTCTGCTCCTTGAGATTCAGTCCTCTACTAGTAGGAGCATGGAAGACAGTGGTGATGAATGTGATTTAATTAACTGTATGGGCTTGGTCAAGAGGTTTCAGAGGAGAAGAATATTAACATGTGGCCTAGAGATTGTTCTTGTGATGTTTTGGTGAACAATGTGGCTGCCTTTTGCTCTCACCTGAGGAGTCTGCCTGAAGCTTAAGTTAAGAGTTTTGGACTAATCCCATTGGCACAGGAAATAACAAAACAGCCTAGTATAGACTGTGTCATATGATGATTAGTAGTAACTCTAATGAAGGTTTATAATGAAAAAGAGCAAGCTGATAAAGGTAAATTATAAAATGTAAAATTTTAAGATAAAAGGAGCACCAAAAATGGAATGGAACTAAGTACTGTGTTCAAGGAGATAAACAGATTAAGAAATAGAATTAAGGGAGTGGAGCCTTCAGGGTAAGATCTTACCCAGTCAAATATCTAACTTGTGAATAGGAATTAAAGAAAAGTTTAGAAATAAGCTTTGAAAGTAAAATATGTCAAAGCTTAGATACCAAAAATATCAAAACAAAACCTAAATTCTGCTAAATTTTACCAAATAATACATCTAAAGAAGTCATATTTCATTATTGGGAGAATGAAACGAACTCATATTGACTTTTTTCCTTTTTCAAGAGATTATACCTTCTTTCTGTGAACAAATGTCGTTGCAAATGTACTACAGCAATTATCTCAGTTACTTTTTCCCCTTTGTACCTATCATATGGGTCCCCTTTATCTTTGGTTGTGTAATATTTCATAAATTCAATTATTAATATTTAGGTTTATTATTACGACAGAAGTAAAGAGATACAAATTGCTACTGTAAAGTGAGAATTTTTCTCTCCACTTTAGCTTCATATAAGTTCATTCACATAATTAAAGTGAAATAATTATGTTGAATAAATTGCCGCCATGTACTTGATGGCGGCAATATGTATTACATTATTATGGAATGTAATTGTGAATGCTAAGACATGTTTTGTTTTGTAATATCTGATAAAGAATATATTATTTATTAAACAAAATATGATTTTTAAAATAGGAAAAGAAAAATAAAATGTTATCCGGTGCTATTGCTATATGCTTGTCATAAAATTAAAACAACAGACTTGGTTAAAATAATATGTTAGATGGGAAGTTGGATCCATTCCTGTAAATTCATCACTCTGACTTTGATTCAGAAGAATTACCATATATTCTAGACAACCTGGCCTACAGACTCAGACTCTGGTTCAAACAGCAGCAAATAAAAATATTCATAGACTTGTTAATGATAGGCTAAAATTCAGGGCGGGAGAGATGACTCTGAGTAAAGAACCTGCACAGCAAACACAAGGAACTATCTTCTGTGTTTCAGCATCTGGAGAAAAGCATGGTGCAGTGGCTCTAGTGACAAACACAACGGGGTGCCCACAGTTACATTTCTGGCGACAAATAGTCAAACAAGCCATCTCTGTATCTGAAGGTCTGGGGTGTGAACTTGGAGCCTGGGCACTCCAAGCATCTCTGGCTGCTGTCTAGTCCATAGTCTGTAAAAATAGATCTGCAGGGATGAACTGTGATCCATAGTAAAACTACTAAAGTAGCTGAAAAGACCTAAGCTCTGCATGTGCTCTTTTGGCATGGAGGTAAGAGTTCTAGAATGCTGTTTTTTGCAGTCTGCATAGGACCCATGTCACCTTTATGTGTTGAATGTCCGTGGTTACAGAACATGGTACTGCCTGCTTTCTCCACGTTTGGTATTATCTGATTACACTATCATAAATGGAAGAAAGGGAGATGAACAGGAGGAAAGTGTCACGTCTGTCACTGTGACGTTGGCTACGCAGAAGGAAGCAGATCTTGCTGACTGGTTAGGCTAGTCTCCTAGTGAGCCCCAGATTCATGCAGAGGCTGACTGAAAGAGTAAGATGGGTAAATGAGAAACATTTGAGAAAATGTCATGTAGAACCTGAAACCTACTTAATGGTACTCGATAACTTGGCCTATGATCTGAACACACACATATATGAATAGACATATGTACCTAAATATGCACAAATGCACACACATACACACATGACAGCATTTTAGTTAGCTGTTTCTGTTTTAAATCCATATTTTGCTTGAACAAGTACATTTTTATGTTTAGCAAATATTTGTCGGGTTAAGTCTGTGGTCAGTGTGATTGGTTCTTCTGAAAGCATAAAAGCTTGATATTATTCTTATTGTTGTAAATGATAGTATATTGTTTTATATGTACTGGTATTAGGAAAGTGGTTACTGAATAAGAAAGATCATTTAGAATGAATTTAATTATAAATACTTTATTTTTTTAAGGTTTATTTATTATGTATACAATGTTCTGCCTGCATGTATCCCTGCATGCCAGAAGAGGGCACCAGGTCTCATTACAGATGCTTGTGAGCCACCATGTGGTTGCTGGGAGTTGAACTCAGGACCTCTGGAAGTGAAGCTCTTTACCTCTGAGCCATCTCTCCTTTATATCCAATGATGAGTCATTTAGTAGTTGGAAAATGCTCACAAATGCAATGTGGAATTTTTATGAACAAGCTGAAACTGACATTTGGAAGTGAAGAACTGACTACAAAGTGAGATGTTGAAAATAAGAAAGGTATATTGACTACAGATTATTCAAAGACAATTTATTTTTTATGTAAAGGTCCATTTATCCTATTACAGAATGCCAGTAAAGCATGCATATATCAATTATGGGTGGGTGCCTTAGAGAAGTGCTCTACTACTGCTGCTTCTCTGAGATTCCATCACATGGTAAAAGCAGCTTCCTTCTCACCAGCTAAAACTGGACCTGAGAACACTTTGCAACAGAATACTAGGGCTTTTCAAAGAGCGATCAAATCTGTCCACAGTTCTTACATCACACACAGCAGGAAGTTCTGATCCACACTGTGACTAACATTTGAGAAAGTGAATGTTTTCTCAAAAGAAATTTCACTGTGAAATAAAAGAGAAAGATAGAAAACCTTCAGTAAATAGTCCCATCTGTCAAAATGATTCTATGACTAAACCATTTGATAAAATTTATACAAGTCAGAACTTTCTGGTGACATGTTAATCATTCTTAGTTTTCAATAGGTGATAATTAGTTCAATTTATAAAATACAATGACTCTACATGGTTAGAAGATAAGCCAAAGGCCAAGAAAACATAAAAAAAATAATGGCAGAGAAGAGAGTTGGAAGAGTTGAGCTTATGGATGTACATAAATAGCATTGTAACAGTCTTTCCTTGTAGATAATTATTAACTTTGTTGAAAGTTGATTATGACATTTTAAACATAGAGTTCCCTTTATTTGTCCTTAACAAACACATTTCCTGTGACTACTTTATTTTCTTAGGTATTAATTTTATTTTTCCTAAAGATTAAATTCTATTCATACAGAAGTGACTTTATAAAGTATTCTTTTTTTTTTTTTTTTTTTTTTTACATGGAAAAGGTATTTTTTTTTATTAATATTTTTTTATTTTCCATTTTAAATTTAGATAAGAAACAAGGTTGCTTCACAAGTCAGTACGAGGTCCCTCTCCCTTTCCCTCCCCTCCTCCCGTGCCCTCCCCCATCCCCCCCGTTATCCCCTCATTCCCCCAGGGAGGGTGAGGCCCTCCATGGGGGTGTCCATAGTCTGTCATTTCATATAGGGCAGGGCCTAGACCCTTCCCCAAGAGTTCAGGGTGAGAGTGCACCTCACATTGTTCTATGGGAGTCCAGAGACCGTGTGTATACTTGGGATGGGTACTGATCTGCTGTCCAAGGCTCAATAGATTACCTAGGCCTCCTCACTGACACCCAGATTCAGGGGGTCTTGATCAGTCCCATGCTGGATTCCCAGGCTGATGCCTGGGATTCAAGAGTTAACCTTTGTCTGGTCAGCTGTTTCTGGGGGTTCAACCAGCCCAGTCTTAATCCCTTTGATCATCAGTCCTTTTTAAAAGGAAAAATATATGATTTTACTTTCCTTTTATTGCATTACATGTAAAATTCAACATCATGTATGTTAGTTTAACAATTATAGTCATTAGCTTTCTAGTACTCTATCAATCATATTTTAATAGCCCTTTCCCTCAGTTACCATGCCACCTCCTATTCTTTCATTGGGCATACATGACTCCAAATATATTGCTTATATAGATACAACTTAATAAGCAGTTATCACCTGCACAGCTTTCCTGGGAAAAAGACCATTCAGCCTTCTTGTTTTAATTTTCTGCCTTTTTACTCAAAATAGGTATTTTCATACAATATGTTATGATTACATTTTTCTTCCCCCAAATCTTCTGAGATCCTACACACCTCTCCTCTCATCTTATTTTTTACCATTTTTATTATATATTTAAATTAGAAACAAGCTTGCTTCCCATGTCAGTCCCAGCTCCCTCTCTCTCCCCTCCATGCCCACTCCCTCAGCCCTCCTAACTCCCCACCCTATCCCCACTCCATTCCCCAGGGAGGGGGAGGGTTTGTTTTTTCTTCCATTTCTTTAAGGGATTTTCTCATATCCTCTTTGAGGGCCTCTATCATTTTCATGAAGGTGTTTTTAAGGTCATTCCCTTCTGCTTCATCTGCATTGGCGTAGAATCTCTAGACTCTGGTGGTGTCATATTTGTTTTTTTGGTTGCTGAGTGTTCTTATATTGACTCTTTCCCATCAGTTCTTCCAGTGGGTGTAGAAAAAGCCTCTCCTCTGTCCTCTGCCCTGAGTGTGGGCGGAAGTGGACCAGCTGTCTCTGCAGTCTTCTGGTCACTTGGTGGTCAGTCTGGGGGTGAGTCGACCTCACTGCAGTCCCCATGTCAGGGGATCCAAGAGGGCAAGCGGGAGGAATTTAGGTCTAAGATAGGGACCCAGAGCTCACCTCTGTCCTCTGTCCTGAGTGTGGGCAGAAGTCCTCTCCTCCCATCTTAATCCATACCTTTTCTATCTCCCCATGTGTGATGGGGGATAACAGGTATCTAAAGAATACCTCTAAAATAAAATATGATAAAAGGTAAACAAATCAAAATAGGACAAACCGTGTCAAATAAAAAGCACAAGAAATATATATGGATGCAAACAGACATTCTAGCACAGGAATTCAATAAACACACAAAAGCAGAAGCTATAGTATATAAGCAAATGACCCAAAGGTTAAATAAAAAGATGATAAGTAAATGCTATGACCAATCTTCATGAGAAAAAGTACCTCAAAAATATCATAGTGTTTATGTTTGTCATCTACTGCTCAGTTTGGGGCCTGCCCTTAAGTGTAGCATGTAAATTGAAAAATCTAAAAGAAATGAATAATTTTCTCAGTATCACTTATCAAAATCAAATCAAGGTCAGATAAACAACTTAAATAGATCTCTTAGGAAATAGAAGCAGTCATTAAAAGTCTCCCAACAACAACAAAAAATCCCAGGACCAAATGGTTTCATCACAGAATTCTACCAGACTCTCAAAGAAGAGTTAATGCCAATACTCCTGAAATCATTTCCACAAAACAGAAACAGAAGGAAATTTGTTTTATAAGGTTTCAGTCGCCCACATGCCAAAACCACACAAATGTTCAACAAATAAAGAGAATTACAGACTAATTATCCATATGAAGAGAGATACAAAAATACTGGAAACCCAAATCTAAGAACACATCAAAAAAGGTCATGGACCATGATCAAGTAGGCTTCAATCAGTATAACCCACCATATGGATAAACAGAGAGAAGGAGCAAGCCATGGCCACACCTTACCCCATTAGCATCTTACTACCCCCTTAGATAAGAGAGCAAATATCTGTTTCTGCCCACTTATATCCTCTGTCCGCACAGGCATCTCCTTTCTGTCTGTCTGCACAGACTTCCAGACCTCTACGGTTAGTTAGTGGCAAGCTCCATTCTCTGACCATCAGATAGTTATTTGTACAAGCAAGATATTACTACAGAGGGGTGTGGGTAAAAACTTTAAAAGGGGAAAACCTTCGAAATCTATGCAGGTAAACAAAACAAAAACTGTTCTGCCTAGATATTGAAGGTCTTCCTTTGGTTTTCCTCTTTAAAAGTCTTTCCTTCATGACAATCCCAAATTTGGCACAGTAGACAATTTCTTTAACAGAATAGCACAGGCACTAAGATCAACAGTTAATAAATGGTATGTCATGAAACTGAAAAGCTTCTGTAAGGCAAAGGACACAATTAATAGGGAAAATTTGACAACCTATAGAATGGGAACAGATTTTTATCAGCTCCACATCCAATAGAAGACTAATATCCAAAATATGTAAAGAACTAAAAATACTAGACATCAACAAACCAAATTTTCCAATTTAAAAATGGGGCACAGATCTGAACAGAGAATTCTCAGTGGAGGAATCTCAAATAGCCGGGGTAATGATGGCTCAATGTTTGTGGAATATAATTTGAGGCCCACAGCAGAAGAAGGAATCCATACCTGACACTGCCTGGATGGCAGAAACTGGAAGATGATTAGCCCAGGGACCCAGGTAAAACTAAACATGACAGGAAAAAAGTCAATAATATTATTTCTAATGATATTCTGCTATACTCATGCATTGGTGCCTAGACCAATCACCATCAGAGAGTCTTCTTCCAATAACCGATGGAAGCAGACACAGAGAACCATAGCCAAACATTAGGTGGAGCTCATGGAACCCTGCAGAAAGGGGAGAAAGGAGGGTAAGAGCCAGAGGGGTTGAAGACACCAGGAGAACACCACCCTCAGAATCAACTAAGCAGGGATCACAGGGACTCATAGGGGCTCATAGGGACTCATGGAGACTGAAGAAGCAATATGGAGCCTGAATAAGTCTAAGCTAGGTGCTATGCCTATGTCCTAGGTTCATAACATATATATTGTGTTTGTTTAGCTTATGGCATCGTGTTATGCCATGTTTGGTTGATATCCTTGGCAGACCTGATTTTTGTGAAGGCAAATGGAGGGACAGTGGATCTGAGGGAAAGGGGAAGTTGGGGAGAGGGGCTGGGAGCAGGGGAGTGTGCTGTCAGGATAAGAATAACATATATAAGAGAAGAATAAATCAAAAGGAAGAAAAAGTTAGTTTGCATACTCAGTAAGACTCCACTGATGAAAAATTATTTTTCATTTGCAAGTGGTGATCGACCGGAGATTCATTCTGGCTTAAAGGTGAGTTTTGTCTACTTCCACTCTCAAGGCTAGGACCCCACTTGGCACAAACCTATGCAGGTTCTGTGCACGCTTCTACAGTGTCTGTGAATTCATATGTCTGCCAGCCCAACTGTGTTTAGAAAGTCTTGTTTTCTAGGTGTCCTTTATAGCGTCACTCAGTCTTTGCTTGTGAGAATACTGTGTGTGCATGAAGATAACTTGTTTTTAGCACCTTTTGGATTAGAAATAATAAGCCCTGATTACAAAGAAATTGCCATGATGTGTATGTTTATTTAAAAATTTAAAAATAGAATTTGTGATTACATGTCGGTCTCTTCAATATTTGTTAGTTGTTCAGGTATCACTAGATGCAGTTTGAGCACCTAGAGGACTTACATGCATTCCCAGTACTAGTCAGAACCTGCTCTTAGGGTTCTAGTTTTGATGCAGAAAATCCAAATTCTTTTAGTGGGGCTCCATGTCAGATACAGTTATAACTAGGCAACAATTTGCAAGCTGTGAAGGAAGTTGGGCCTAACTTGAGTTTCACAGGTGAAAGGATAAAGCCAAAACTTGGCAAAGAGAAAGTCAAAAAGCCAATGAAATGATTCCTAATGATATTCAGCTATGCCAATATATCCCTGCCTACCCAAAAGTCATCAGAGAGCCTTCCTCCAACAGCTGATGGGAGCAGAGACCAATAGTCAAAAATTAGGTGGAGCTCAGGGAACCCCAATAGACGAGGGAGAGGAAGAATTGTAAGAGCCAGAGGGGTCGAGGATACCATGAGACTATGATCCATAGAATCAACAAAGCAGGTCTCATAGGTGTTCACTGAAAGTGAAGTGACAATCATAGGGTCTGAATTGATCTGAGCTAGTTCCTCTGCATATATTATAAGGTTGAATAGCTTGATGTGCTTTGGAATTCCTGACAGTGGGAATGGTGGGTGTCCCTAACTCTTTTGCTGAATCATGAGACTATTTTCCTCCTATTGGGTTGCCTTGTTCAGGTTTGATTAAAAAGTCTGATTGCTTTAAAACAGAAAGTCTTCACTTATTTGGACAAACACTACACTGTGCTGTATTTATGTAGTACACACCTCTAAAAATGTCCACATCCACCACAGAGCCATTACAAAATTTGAGAATTGCATGGTCACATTAATTAGCATGAATAAATAGTGCTTATTTAACACATGGTTTCCTAGGGCTCAGTTCATTATTGACTGGCATTGTTCCCTTTGGCAGAACAGCACATTATTGGAAGATTGTGGACAGGAGGGACCTGCATGTCCACAATTAATGGCAAGGGAACTCTAGAGAAATGAGAATCTAAAAGTTTAGTAGTTAAGAGAATATTCATGAGCCACATCACATCCAGAACACACTGGAGAGTCTCACAATAATTAATGGGAATAATGGGACAATATAACCTAAGAATCATGAAAGAGACCTGTAGGATTCAACGGACGCTGTAAAGATATGCGACACACAATTACTGAAAGTAAAGCTAAGTATTTAATGTAGAAAATTACTCACAAGATACCAAACCCAGAGGAGCCAAGCAGTTCTCAGCTAGCTGCCGGACCGGAAGCCGAACTCCAGGAAAAGAGACCGAGACTTCCTGTGTGCTGTCTTTTATGCCTTCCCCCCGTAACGCCCCTAGCCATGCCCAAAAGTGGGCCTGGCTAGTGACGTAGTTCCGCCTATGTATGTATACGTCTTTACGTCCAGCCGTATACGTCTTTAGTCCTGCCTAAAGTGGGTGTGGTTAGCGGTGTGGTAAACCACCCTTTTATTACCTCATCTGTATGCGCCTCTAATAAGTCACATGTTTAATGGCGGCATCAGACTTCCTCCTACAATTCCCCTTTTAGTCTAAAAAAGGACAACTAACTTGTGTCCATGAACAAAATGTATCAAACTTCTATCTAAACCTAAACTTATCTGAAAGAAACACCCAAATATGAACACCTCCTTCCAATCCCAACTCTAAAATAATTGAAAACTAACACTAACAGGTGTAAACTATCTTATAACATCAATAGTAGGGAGAGGGGGGCGTGGAATTCTCAAAACTACTTCCTGCTGAGATGGGACGATGATAATCTCACGGGGACCTGTGAAAAGAAAATGTTAGTATAACAAAATCTCAGTAGATCAGACAGTCTCAGTATGGCAGGAGATGCTTGATTGAAGTTCCTGACTGGGGTTCTAGTGTTGATTGAAGCTCTCATCTGAAGCTCTGGCCAGATTGTAGAAGATGTGCCATTTCAGTTTCTTGATCTGGAGTTGTGTAGAGTGATGTAGTTTCAAGCCAGTTTCAGGATAGTGCTTGTCAGGTGGAGTCAATGATGTGGGGCAGTTCAGATGCCTCCAGTCGAATCAGGTGAAGTCAAGGAAGTAGATCCTTATTCTCTTTCAGAAGCAGTTGAAGATTGCTGTCAGGAAATCCCTTGTTCTCTGGAAAACTCAAACATTAATGTAAACAAAGAAATATTTTAACTTTCATATGTATGCCTACAGAAGAGGTGACAATAGGGAAGATGGAAAACCTGGAGGAAATTAGACTGTTCAGAAAAAGAAATCCACAGATAACAGAGACCAAAGATAGTGTTTTGCATACTGAGGCATACATATATCACGCACACACATGAATGTGTGTACATGCTTTGTAGGATGTGTGGATATTAGATATAATGTGGATAAGGTGAGGTTTGTGGAAAGAGAAGAGTTAATAGGTACTCAAATTATTTTATTAGCTATAATTCGCAGTATGATACCACACTTACCAATTATTCTGCATTACTGCAAGTTATTATTTTAGTCAAACAGTATTCAAGGCTATTTACAATAGATGCTGTAAATCATGGAATTTTTACTGCATTTTAGAGACTTTTGTGGTGTTGAGTACAATGTACTCTGTAAATCAATAAATGACCAGCTGGAGCAATCAATTTTGTGCCTGAATAACCAACTATATAATGTTAAAAAGCAAATAGAGACTGAGAGTCACTAAAACATGATAGTATTCAGAATATACTGCAACACGTGGAGGGAAACTATATAAAACAAGGCTTAGCTTGTAATATAACAAAACAACTATGAAATTGAATGTGTGGAAAGGATCAGTTGATGACAAATGGCTAAGAGAAGACATAAGGTGAGGGGTATTGATAAATAGCCTAATATTATTCTTAGAAATGAAAGCTGTGACCCTTCAGGATATACTGAAAACATCAACATATGGATTAAGAGATTTCAGCATCTACAAAGGAAAGCAACATAAAATAGAGTCACAACTAGCATAAATGTTCCCAGGGAGACAAAGAATTTTTAAAAATTGGAAAGAGCCAGCCAGCCAGCTGGACAGACAACTCTTCATGCTGAAATAACACCAATCATATGTCCAGATGACTTTTCAGAACCCATTTGGACGAGAAAGCAAAAGTTCATCATACAAAGAGACTAAGGAAGCTCAGCCTGGCCTTGAACTCCACCTTCTGCCTCAGTCTGGTGAATACAGGTGTTACAAGCATGTATGAACAAGCCTAACTTTCAAGGAAGTTGGATTGTAAACAAAACAGAATAGAGTTTAGATTTCAAAAGCATGTCAAACTGTGTTGTTGAAGATATTCTTTGCTTTATTCACTTGTATGTGAAGCAGGCTATAAAAGATATTCCATTGACACTTCTAGTTCACAATGTCCATTTATATAAAACGAGAATTGCTGTGAGAAATAACATAATGGTGATAAGAGATAACCCAGAAGAGTTCCTGACAGAAAGACTTAGATGTTTAATTGCCCTGAGCTACTTACTCAGCTTCTGCCAAAACCCTTAGCTTTGCCTGCAGGAGTGAGATGTCTGTCAAGACCCCAGTGAAACAAGTGGGCTCATCATAGCACTGCTATTGTCAGCAGATGATGTCCACACACTACTTCTTTTATTTCTGCAGAATTTGCTCTTGTGTTGTCCATAGAGCATACTGAGTCTGTGCATTATTCCCAGATGACTTATGGCGAGAAGAAGACTGCTGCCAAGTTAGAAAAGTGAAAGGAAATGTTCCTTCAGTCTTAATTTGGATGGAGTCAGAATCATGCTACTCACAGAGGCAGATTATTTGACAACGGTACCAGAAAACACCAAGCTTTAGATAAACACAGTTTATCTTTGATTAAAATAAGAAAGGTGATAAAAATAAATGTTCCTATGGCACATAAATAATATTTTTTCTGTTTTATTTATTCTTCTCTGATATATTGCATCCAAACCACAGTTTCTCCTACCTCCTGTCCTTCCAGATCCTATCAGTTTCCCTTCAGAAAGGGCAGGCCTCCAAGGGATAGCAACCAAACATGGCATATCAAGTTATAATGAAACTAGGCACCCTCTCTCATGTTAAGGCTAGATGAGACAAACTAGTATGAGGAATAGGGTCTCAAAAGCCAGCAAAATTGAGAGACAGCACCTGCTTCCACTGTTAGGAGCAGGAAGACCACAAGAAGATCGGACTATACAACTGTAACATATACACAGAGGGCCCAGGTCAGACCCATCCAGGCTCTCTGATTGTTAGTTTAGTTTCCATGAGCCTCTATAGGCCCTAGCTAGTTTATTCTATGGGTTTTCTTACAATATTCGTGACCCTTCTGGCTCCTACAGTCTTTCCTCTATCTTCCACAGAATTTCCTGAGCTCTGCCTGACCTTTGGCTGTGAGTCTCTGCATCTGCTCCCCTCAGTTGCTGGATTAAGCATTTCTGATGATGATTATGCTAGGATCAGGTCTACAAATGTATCAGAGCATCATTAGGAACCTCTTCACTCACTTTTCGTTTGTTTTTCCAGTCATGTTTGGTTCTATTACAGGTCTCTGAGATAATAAAATTATTTTTAGTGTAGTTAGTATGGAGGAAATTCCATTATTTGTTGAAAAATTAAAAGATAAGGTATGCCGGGCGGTGGTGGTACACGCATTTAATCCCAGCACTCGGGAGGTAGACACAGGCGAATATCTGTGAGTTCGAGGCTAGGCTGGACCGAAAGCCTCCAAAACAATACAGAGAAACCCTGTCTCGTAAAACAAAACAACAACAGCAAAAGAAAAAAAAAAGTATACGTTTGCTCTCACAAAATTTTTAATTTTAAGTTCAGTACTTTAAATTAGCCCAGAATGACTGTCTTTCAGTTCTGTGAGCTATATATTTGTTATAGGTCTCCCCACAACAAAATCAGGGTTCAGCTTTGCTTCCCTTTTGCCTAGGGACTATGGGAAAGGAATTATTTGGGTACATCATACAATTACTTTCTCTGGTGAAAATAGCTTCCCTTTAACTCCTCCAAGTTCCCAAATACTATACAAACACTGAAACCTGGCCACGTAATTGAGCTATGTGGAGACTTTTGTGTGAGGGATGTTACTTAAATGATGAGTCTTATGCATTTGGGAAAATACAAAGAAAATTCCTAGTATTGTTACTGTATCATGCCCCGAGCCAACAATTTTAACTGTGCATTAAAATACTGTTTCTTCATTTGAGAAATTAAAATTTAATGTCACAATTTTTTCATTCATTATAAAACGTCTTTATATGGCAGTAACAATAATTTTATGCCTAAAAATTGTACCTAAACAGTTTATATAATACAGATAAAATAAAAGAAATTGTGTTAATTTGTACTATAAATATTGCATCATTGATAATTGTTTTCAATATAACAAAAATGGGGGAAAATCCAAATTTTAGATTTTGGCTATGCAGTGGTGGTAGATTTTTAGGAAAATATTTACAATGCAGAAGTTAACAGAGCATGCACTCTTGGGTTATATTTGCAAATGGTACAGAAAGATGACATTTACTTTTTACAAACACTACAAGGCCTAAAGGTATCTAGTATTTATATTCCAGTTCAACTGTTCCATTTCTACTATGTACTAAACATCATTTATTAGTAAGTATAATTTTTCCACAAGAATCGCAATGGTACTCCAGACATTTGCTTATGAAATGTAATAGCTTGCATAGTTATTAAGACTTTGTTATCAAATATTCATGATATAATGAGCTAGATTATAACATTTGAAATTATTAGTGTTAGCAACATGATTTGATAAACAATCAAGGTGGGGGTACTCGGTGTCTGTTGTAATTTAAGAAAAGCAGCACACAAGAGAAAGACACCATGTGACAGGGTTCAAGCAGAAGGAATTTTTATTAGGGAAAGGAATCATAAAAAGGGGAAAGGGGATGGGGAAACTAACCTCCAGGGACAGGAACAGCAAGGGGAGGGGGAGGATGGGAAGTGGCAGGGCCCTTTTAAAAGGATCTTAGTGATATGCACAGGTGGTGCTCTTAGTGGCTGCAGCTGAGGATTTATGCTATCAGAACCCCAAGGACAGGCCAGTTCAGATGCCTGAATACTAACAGTGTCAAGAGACAGACGTTTTCATATATATTGTAAAATGCTAAAATCTCAGAGTCTCCTCAAGCTCAACATTTCCTTACACAAAGGTCTCTTTTAAGTAATTCTTAAAATTATTTTTTCAATATCCCCAAATAATTCCTCCAACTAGCCATACCTACTCCAGTAAAGCCACACCTCCTAATGGTGTCTCTACCTATGGGTTCCATTTTCTTTCAAACCATCACAGTAAGTTTGAATGTGTGTGTTGATTGATTAGATCACTTGATTTGATTGTTTAGATTTTCTATATTAACTATGCTTTCACTGTTTTTATATACTTTGTTGCAAAATAGGATAAATACTTTGGAAATGCTAATTTATATATGCCTAGATACACATTTCTGTAACAGCAGAAAATTTTTTTATCATAGAACTTTTTTAGATGCTCAATGTATAGCTTCAGTCCACTGTCATCACACAAATAAGTCATGAATATCTTAAGTGCACTTGCTTACAAGTTGAGCAGGACAAAAATAATAGGTCAAAGAGGATAGGAAATTGGTAGCATAGACTGAATAAAAATTTTATGAAATATTTTAATGAGATGTTAAGAGATTGACACTTTAGAAAATTATTGCAATAACGCTTTTAATCCCAGCACTCTGGAGGCAGAGGCAGGTGGTTCTCTGTGAGTTCTAGGCCAGTGTGGTCTACAGAGCAAGTTCCAGGACAGCTTCCAAAACAATACAGAGAAACCCTGTCTAGAAAAAAAACATGGAAATACTTCTGCTTTTAAAGTTCCATAATTTCATGTCTGGCTCCATAACTCAGGGGTTATAGCATTGGTCTTATAAAGTTCCATAATTTTAAAAGTTTAATAGCAATTATTCTATTTTTATTTATCTGTTTAACTTGTACATTTTCACTATTTATTGTTACTTTTTATTACTTTTGTGACAAAATCATTTTATACATACAGGTGTCTTTAACTCCCAGATCAAAATATCATAGAGAGGATTTGGGGAAAGAACTGGAGAAAGAAATTACAGCAGAGACTTTAGAGAAATGCTGACTCCCTGCTTTATGCTCAACTAGCTTTCTTATATCACCCAGGCCCATCTTTCACAATATAGCACTGCCCTCAGTGGAATGGGTCATACTGTATTAATCAACAGTCAAGACAATCCCCCACAGACATGCTCATGGGCCAAGAATAAGTAGGCAATTTCTCATTCAATCTTTTCCTCTCAGATGTCTCTAAGTTGAGTCAAATTCACAATTAGCTAGCCACATTTTTATTTTGCTTTTAGAGGCAGTTAAACAAAAAACAATGACATAAAATTAATGAACCTACTGTATTTTAAAGTAGAAATAGAAACATAAATATTGATACATTAATGCATGTACCATATGATATATTGTCCTGAAATGTTATTTTGATGTGGAAAAGAGTGAAGAGACATTAGTTAATGTATGATAGCTAATGTGCTAATGTTCTGTAGCAACTCCACCATAAGAAATTCTTTAAATATTTAAAAATAGCTATTGGAGTGCATGGGATGTCACTAATTGAATGAACTGTTTTAAGCCTCAGGGACTCTCTGCCAATTAATTTTGTCTAATGCATTGCAAGCATTCCCTGAAGTCTCACACTGTACCCCTGGATACATAAAGTTACTACGTGTAATCTCATATGGAAAATGTATTTAGAGGCTCTGAAAATAAATACTTTATATAAGAAAAGGGTTATTACTTTTCATTATAATTGTTTTTCTTAGTTTCTATTTGCTTGTATATGAATTATAATCTCCTACAATCAAGAAACTAGTATATAATGAGTCAAAAATACCCATTGAAACTTTCTGCAACTTATTAGAAATGTCTTACTCCTTAGAGGTTCAGTCTGACATAGTTGCAAGAGTTATGCTTTACTAAAACTCCGTATTGACTTATGCCCCTCTTTCATTCACAGGAGTGAGTGGGTACAGGTTCAGTCAACATGGAAGTTAGTGAGATGGGATGACAGATAAACAAAGATATATTCCATTTTAATTAAAGTATTTGAACATTAAACAACACTGCTCTGATTTAATATAATGCACTTTCTAATGTCTGCTCACAAATAATTGACAGACATTTCCCAAATAACTGATAATATATTATAAAACTTAATTTATAATATAAGTTATATAATTACATAATAATACAATATAAATAACAATATAAATTATAACAATATTTTATAATAATAGATAACAATGTACATTATAAACTGTATAGTAATATAAATATAATATACAACTCAATATCAATTAAACATGCTTGGCCTATACCTCAGGCCTGTTATTATCTAACTCTCTTTTGGTGAGGTCAAGTAAACTGTGTTTATTTTTTTAATGTCCATGAGAAAGTTATCCATTTTTATTATGTATTCTATGTAAAGAAGGCACACACTATTCCAGAATGCAACTGAGTATAAAAAAATATTAAGAAAATAATTGTATCTGCATTAAACGTTTAAATTTTTCCCATCATTACTGACACAATAAAATATAACAGCTATTTAAATAACATTTATGTTGGGTTAGTCATTATAGGTAATCTAGAGATGATTTTTAAAAATAGATGTATTTAGTCTATTTCTAAACATCACATCATTTTACATAAGGTATTTAGCATCCAAATCTTTGGCAGTTGCAAGGAGTCTTGGAATCAGTCTGCTTTTTTTCTCTTTCTTTTATTTATTTAAGTTAGAAACAAGCTTGTTTCACATGTCAATCCCAGCTGCTCTTCCTCCCCTCCTACCCATCCCTCCCCACTAGGGCCCCAGTCCCCCACCCAATCCCAATACCATCCCAGGCAGGGTGAGGTCCTCCATGGTGGATCTCCACAGTCTGTCATTTCATCCAGGGCAGGGCCTAGACCCTCCCCCAAGAGTCCAGGCTGAGAGAGAGTCCCTCTTTGTGGGATGGGCACTCAAAGTCTATTGGTACGCCAGGAATAAATACTACCCAAGGCCCCATACATTACCTAGGCCTCCTCACTGACACCCAAATTCAGAGGGTCTGGGTCAGTCCCATGCTTTCCATAGAGCCATCATTCTGGGGTCCAAGAGCTCCCCCTTGTTCAGGTCAACTGTTTCTGTGGGTTAAACCAGCCCAGTCTTAATTCCTTTGTCCATAAGTTCTCCCTTTCTGACACTTCATTCCAGGAGATCAGTTCAGTGTTTATCTGTGGGTGTCTGCCTCTGCTTTCATCAGTCACTGGATAAAGATTGTTTCCCAGACTCTCTGGCAATGGGATTGTATGTTGGAACTCCCCTGATTCATGTCTAAAATCCATAAATGAGTGAGTACATACCATGTTTCTCTTTTTGTGACTGAATTACCTCACTCACGATGGTTTCTTCTAGTGCCATCCATTTGCCTGCAAATTTCAAGATTCCATTGTTTTTTTCCGCTGAGTAGTACTTCATTGTGTAAATGTATCACATTTTCTCTATCCACTCTTCAGTTGAGGGGCATCTAGCACTCCCACCAGCAGTGAAGGAATGTTCCCCTTTTCCCACATCCTCTCCAGCATAAACTGTCATTGGAGTTTTTTATTTTAGCCATTCTGACAGGAGCAAGATGGTGTATCAGAGTTGTTTTGATTTGCATTTCCTGGAGGGCTAGGGATGTTGAGTATTTTCTTAAGTGTCTATCAGCCACTTTTAGACTCCTCTACTGAGAATTTTCTATTTAGTTCTGAACCCCAATTTGATTGGATCCTTTGGTGTTTTAGAGACTTGCTTCTTGAGTTCTTTGTAAATTTTGGAAATCAGCCCTCTATCACATGTGGGGTTAGTGAATATCTTTTCCCAATCTGTGGGTTGCCTTTTCGTCTTGCTGACTGTTTCCTTTGCCTTATAGATGCTTCACAGTTTCAGAAGGTCCCATTTATTAATTGCCAATCTTAGTGTCTGTGCTCCTGGAGTTATGTTCAGGAAGCAGGATCTCCTGTACCAATTCATTTAAGGGCACCTCCCACTTTCTCTTCTAAGGGGTTCAGTGTGGTTGGATTGATGTTAGGTCTTTGATCCATTTGGACATAAGTTTTGTGCAAGGCAAAAGACGTGGATCTATCTGCAGTCTTCTACATACCAGCATCCAGTTATGCCAGCAGCATTTGTTGAAGATGTTTTCTTTTATCCATTGCATAATTTTAGCTTATCTGTCAAAGATTAGGTGTTCATAAGTATATGGGTTTGTTGGGGGAAGTCCTGTGCATTTATCAATAAAGACTGTCTGTCCAATAGGGAATCTAGATAGGGGGACTAGGAGTCCAAAAGGATTCTGGGAAGGAGAAACACAGGGGAGTCAACATGTAACGCCATGGGGGTAGGAAGCCTGGAACTATTCTCCGGTAAGAAACATACTTAGATTAACAATTATGGGGTAATTACTTAAGTCAGAGGTAGCCAGTAAGAAACAAGCAAGGCCAACAGCTTCATAATTGATATAGCTTCCTGTGTGTTTATTTGGGACTGATGCGGCTCTAGAAGCAGGCTGGCGGGAAAGCGGCTCTGGAACCAGGCTGGCGGAACGGCTCCTTCTCAAGGAAAAAGCTTCTCTTAACATGGGTTAATGTCAGGGAGTTCAATTCAATTCTGTTGGTCTATCTGTCTATTTTTTGTGACAACACCAAGCTGGTTTCAGGACTACAGCTTTGTAATAGAGCTTGAAGTCAGGGATGGTGATGCCTCCGGATGTTGCCTTGTTGAACAGGGTTGTTTTAGCTTTCCTTGGTCTTTTGTTTTTCCATATAAAGTTGAGAATTGTTCTTTCAACGTCTGTGAAGAATTGTGCTTGGATTTTAATGGTGGTTACGTTAAATCTGTATATTGCTTTTGGTAAGATTGACATTTTTACTATGTTGATCCTACCTATCCAAGAGCATGGCAGAACTTTCCATTTTCTGGTATCTTCTTTAATTTCTTTCTTTAAAGACCTAGGTCTTTCACTTGTTTGGTTAGCATTACCCCAAGGCATTTTATGTTGTTTGTGGCTATTGTAAAGGGCAATGTTTCTTTCTAAGCCCCTTTATTGTCTGTATACAATAGGGCTATTACTTTTCTTGAGTTGATCTTGTATCCTGCCACTTTCCTTAAGGTATTTATCAGATGCAGGAGTTCCCTAGCAGAGTTTTTTGGGTCACTTATGTAAAATATCATATAATCTGCAAATAGTGAAACTTTGACCTCTTCCTTTCCTATTTGTAGCCCCTTGATCTCTTTTTGTTGTCGTATGGCTCTAGCTTGAACTTCAAGTACAATATTGAAGAGGTATAAAGAGAGTGGACAGCCTTATACTGTTCTTGATTTTAAAGGAATTGCATTGAGTTTCTGTCCATTTAGTTTGATGTTGTCTATTGGTTTGCTATATATAGCTTGTATTATGTTAAGATAAGTTCCTGTTATCCTGGATCTCTCCATGACCGTTATCATGAAGGGATGTTAGATTTTGTCAAAGGCTTTTTCAGCATCTAGTGAGATGATATTGTGATTTTTGCTTCTCAACTTGTTTATATGGTGGATTACATTGATGGATCTTCATATGTTGAACCATCCCTGCATCCCTAGGATGAAGCCTACTTGATCATGGTGGACGAGTTTTCCAGTGTGTTCTTGGATCCGATTTGCTAGTATTTTATTAAGTATTTTTGCATCAGTGTTCATGAGGGATATTGGTCTGAAGTTCTCTTTCTTTGTTGTGTCTTTGTGTGGCTTGAGTATTAAGGTTATTGAAGCCTCATAGAAAAAGTTTGGCAAAGACCTGTCTGCTTATATTTCGTGGAATACTTTCAGAAGAATAGGTGTAAGCTGTTCTTTGAATTTCTGGTAGAATTCTGCACTGAGGTCATCTTGCCCTTGGCTTTTTTTGGTCTGGAGACTTTTAATGACTCTATTTCCTTAGGGGATATAGATCTATTTAAATTGCTTATCTGTACTGGATTTACTTTAAGCAATTGATATCTATTCAGAAAATAGTTCATTTACTTTAGATTTTCAAATTTTGTGGAGTACAGGTTTTCAAAGTATGTGTTGATGATTCTCTGGATTTTCTCAGTGTCCATTGTTATGTCCCCTTTTTTGTTTCTGGTTTTGTTAATTTGCATGTTCACACTCTGCCGTTTGATAAGTTTGGATAAAGGTTTGTCTATCTTGTTGATTTTCTCAAAAAACCAAATCTTCATTACATTGATCTTTTTGTATTGTTTTCCTATTTTCTGCTTTATTGATTTCAGCCCTCAATTTGATTATTTCCTGGCATCTTCTTCTCCTGGGTAAGTTTGCTTCTTTGTGACCTAGAGCTTTCAGTTGTGCTGTTAATTCCTTAGTGTAACTATTTTGCAGTTTCTTCATGTGGGCATTTAGTGCTATGAACATCCCTCGTAGCACAGCTATCAATGTGTACCATAAGTTTGGTATGTTGTGTCTTCATTGTCATTGAATTCTAGGAAGGCTTTTATTTCTTTTTTTATTTCTTCATGGACCCAGGAATGGTCCATTATTCTGCAATTTGTGTCGTTGTTGAATTCTAATTTTAACGCATGGTGATCTGATAAATTGCATGGAGTTATTCCAATTTTTTGTACTTGTTGAGGTTTTATACGTTGCTAAGTATGCCATTGATTTTTGAGAGGGTTCCATGTGGTGCTGAGCAGAAGGTATATTCTTTTTTATTTGGATGGAATGTTGTATAGTTGTCTGTTAATACCAATTGTGTCATAACTTCAATTATTTCCTTTCCTTCTTTTTTTAAGTTTCTGTCTGGTAGTCCTGTCTAGTGGTGTGAGTAGGGTGTTGAAGTCTTCATTGGTGATTTGAATTTTAGTAATGTTTCTGTTATGAACGAGTGATAGGGGAAGTCCTGTGTATATGTCAATAAAGCACTGTTGGCCAATAGGGAACCAAGATAGGTGGGACTAGGAGTCCAGGAGGACTCTGGGTAGGAGAAACACAGGGAGTCAAGATGTAACGCCTGGGGTAGGAAGCCCAGAAACCTCTCTGGTAAGAGAAATACTTACATTAGCAATTATGGGATAAATACTTAAGTCAGATCTAGCCAGTAAGAAACAAGCAAGGCCAACAACTTCATTATTAATATAGCCTCCTATGTGTTTATTTGGGACTGATGCGGCTCTGAAACCAGGCTGGCGGGAAGGTTTCCCATTACAAACATGGATGCCTTTGTATTAGGGCATAGATGTTCATAATTGAAACTTCATCTTGGTGGATTTCTCCTGTGATGAATATGAAATGCCCTCCTTCATCTCTTTTGATTGATTTTATTTTAAATTCTAATTTGTTAGATATTGAGATTTCTATCCCTGTTTGTTTCTTGGTTCCATTTGATTGGAAAATCTTTTCCCAACCCTTAACTCTGAGGTAATGTCTCACTTTGAAGCTGAGCTGTGTTTCTTGTATGCAGCAGAAGGATGGGTTCTGTCTTTGAATCCAGTCTGTTAGCCTGAGTCTTTTTATGGGTGAGTTAAGGCCATTACTATTGAGGGATATTAATGACCATTGATTGCTCATTCTTTTTTGTTTTGCAATGGTTGATGGTGGTGCAATTACATGTGGATTTCCACCTCTTTTTTCTTTTGGCTGTTGGCAAAGTGGGATTGCTTATATTTTTCTGGTTGTAGTTAATTTCCTAGGGTTGGAGTTTTCCTTCCAGAACTTACTGTAGGGCTGGGTTAGTGGATAAATACTCTTTAAATCCGGTTTTGTCATGGAAAATCTTGTTTTCTCCATGTATATTGATTGAAAGGTTTGATGGGAATAGCAGTCTTGGCTGGCATCCATTGTCTCTTAGTGTTGGTAGAATATATATCCAGGACTTTCTGTATTTCAGAGTTTCCATGGAGAAGTCAGATGTCGTTCTGATAGGTTTGCCTTTGTGTGTTACTTGGCCTTTTTCCTTTGCTGCTCTTAATATTCTTACTTTATTCTGTATGTTAGGGCTTTTTACTATTATGTGGCAAGGGGACTTCCTTTTGTGGTCCATTCTATTTGGTGTTCTGTAGGCTTCTTGTACTTTTATTGGCATGTATTTCTATAAGTTGGGAAAGTTTTCTTCTGTGATTTTGTTGAACATGTTTTCTGCCCCTTTGAGGTGATTTTGTTTGCTTTCATTTATACCTATTATTCTTAGGTATGGTCTTTGCACGGTGTCCCATATTTCCTGGATATTTTGTGTTAGGGATTTGTTGGACTTAAGATTTTCTTTTCTCGATGAATCTATTTCCCCTAGTGTATCTTCAACACCTGAGATTCTCTCTTCCATCTCTTGTTGGTTATACTTGCATATTTAGTATCTGATATTTGTCCAGTTTTTCTATTTCCAGCATTTCTTCAGACTGTGTTTTATTTTATTGTCTCTATTTCAGCTTTCAACCCTTGCACTGTTTGAACTGTTTCTTGTAATTTTTTGCTTTATCTTTTCCTCTCTTTCTTGCATTTGTTGGAACTTTTGGTTTGTCTTTTCTTCCATTTCTTGCATTTTTGGATTGTTTCTCCTCCATTTCTTGCATTTCTTGGTCTTTCTCATGTGCTTCATCTGCAATGGATTGTTCAGGTCTTGCGGGTGTAGATTCTTTAGTTTTTGTGGATTCTCAGTGCCATATTGGTTTTTCTGTTGGCGGGTATGTATTTATATTGTCTCCTTCCTATCATTTCTTCCTGTGGGTCAAGAAGGAGTGTCTTTTTCCCCTGGTGGGTATGTGACCATGTGGGTGGGAACAGGTCCAATACCCTGGTGGCTTTCCTCTTGCATGGATAGAGGCTGGCCTAGTATCAGGACCTTGGCAATCTCTCCATAGGCTAGACCCTCACCTGTCCATTGGGTGGAGAATGGGACTTGGAAGCTGGCAGTCTCTGGGCAGGCTAAATGCCATAGGGCTGGGATCTGGATCCCTATTATCTAACTCTTACATTTGAAATAACCCATATTTCTTATCTGTGCTTTGCTACCTGGTTCATGGCTTGCTACCTCAATTTTCTATACAACCTGCTTCCACTGGCTCCTTAGTGACTCCCCTAATATTTTCGCATCATTATCCTAGTTTGGTTGTCCCACCTATAATTCCTGCCTGGCTTCTACTGGTTAATCAGCTTGTTATCAAACCAATCTGAGTGGCTATTTTCAAAGTCTAGAAAATAATTATTCCACAACTGTAATGAGAAGCCTTTTTCTTTGTTAGCCGCTTTGGTTTATCACCCACCAGTCGCCTGGTCTCTGCCATGTTGTAGTTCCCAAATAACACACAAGACGCTGTATTAATTATGAAGCTGTTGGCCTTGGTTGTTTCTTACTGGCTAGCTCTGACTTAAGTAATTACCCCATAATTGTTGATCCAAGTATGTCTCTTACAGGAGAAGTTTCCAGGCTTCCTACCCCATGGCGTTACATCTCGACTCCCTGTCTTTCTCCTACCCAGAGTCCTTCTGGACTCTTAGTCCCTCCTATCTTGGTTCCCTATTGGCTCAACAGTGCTTTATTGACATAAGACTTCCCAACATCTCCTCTTTTCTGTTTAAACAAAAAGAAAGTTCTTAACTTTAACATAGTCAAATTATATATAACAGAACAGTTATCAAGTAAGAACATAGTTACAATATTTTAGCAAGATTTAAAGAAAATATCATCTATCTCATTCTTGTGAGTCCAAAGTCCTATATGTAGCTTATCTCTTATCATAACTAAGGAAAACTATAATTACAACTATCTATCTTCAACTCCATCAAAGACCACACAAGGATAATATATAAACACTAGGATCGACAGAGACATCTTACTGCCTGGACAGTCACCCGAAGTTCCTCTGTAACGTTGGGGCATCCATCTTCAGCCCATAGGCCACAATGTGTCCAGAAGATTTCTCAGCAAAGCAGGAAATTTCAAACTGTTCATCTGCATTGGCAGTCAGTCAGTCATTTTTCTGTGTCCTGCAGAAAGTCTGGTAGGCTCTTCCATGAAGTAGGAACCCTGTAAGACTGAGTTCAGTAGTCACTTTTCTGTGGATCCTACATGTCCAGATTGTACAACAACAGTCAAGCAGTACAGGCAAGAGCAGTTTCTTGCCCAAATGGCTAATCTTGCCATGTTGAAAGCAAACTCCATAACGAGTTTCTTTGATGTCCATCTTCCTCTCAGACATAATTGGTGCTGCCAGGAGCAGACATTTCTCATTGTCAAGAAAAACCCTAAACCATTTTAAATGCCATTTTCTGAAGGTCTTTGAGAGGTTTGAAGACTGTTTATCTATCTCAAATATATTTCTGTATATCTAGAAAACCTGACTTACCTAACTATAAATTCTATTATCATTAACTATCTAGAGTCTGTATTCAATTATGCATTACGTTTTAAAAGATCAGTATAAGCATAATACTTAATCAAGAGGAGAAATATACACATCACAATGTTGACCTTGAATTTGTATCAATAAATGAAAAACCATACCCATACCATAATTCCCCTTTTTACCATAAAAAGAGATTGGCTGTGATCATTAACCAATTATAAACAATCTCATTTAAATGAAAACAAAGGTTTATAAACAAGATGGGAATTAGGACGTCGCTCATTACAAACTGCTTCGTGCTGGAAGGGGGCGCTGTTAATACCATGGGGATCAAGACAAAACTCAGAAACCTGTATAAGTCCTTATTTTCGGGGTCTGTAAGACTGCATCATCTTAGCTGTTTCAATTGTTGAAACACCTGGCCCACTGTTTCCGGGGGTCTTGGTTCATCAAACCACCGAAGCCTGGAAGGAATCCACAGCTTTTCATTTTCTGTAGAAACATAAACAAAAACTCCTTTTCGAAGTAACACATCCTTATACTTAAATTTTGAAGTCAAGGCATTTTCAAAAGATATAAGTTGAATTAATTCAGCAGCATTTATAATCAAGTGTACTTTAGCAGTTGTTCCTTCCTGAGCAATCAAAAAACCGAGAAACATAATAGCGTACAATATCCAGACTCTCTGTGTATTTTCCATCTTTGCGTGGCTTATTTATTTATCTATTATTACTTTATTTCTTTTACTTTTATTTATTTTTCTCTGAGACAGGGTTTCTCTTTGGAAATCTGCCTGCCTCTGCCTCTGGAGTAAACCCTACCGGCATGTGCCACCACAACGCAGGCCTTTTTATTTATTTACCACTTTGTCATTTCATTTTCTCTTTCAATCTCACGTATACTTTTAAACACACTGTAAACCTTTAGAGGTTTTTCTTCATTCAAGTCTGACTTTACTGTAAATCTTTATGTTTTTCTGGCCACGTGTCTTATCTGTTAAAACCGCGACTGTTTAAACTGCCGTTTCCAAGATGGCGGGCATAAGCGTGATTCCAGCTGCCGGCTTGGAGATGTGGTCATTGCCACTTCCAGCTGTAAGTACAATTTTTAAATCGTTAGCAAAGCCTTTTAAAAGAACCTTTCTGGTTTTTTTTTCTTTTTATGCCGAGTCAGGAAGACTCCAGTAAGCGAGCCAAGTGAATCTCGGCTTGTCACTAGCAGAACAGAGCCCACCTGAGAAAATGCTGCTACGAAAAATCTGTGCTTCTCTCTCTTTTTTTTTTTTGTTTGTTTCTAAAATTCCTTTAAAGCTTTTGTCATTTTGCGTGGAAATTCAATCCCACTTCTGATACCATTATGTAATGAGAAGCCTTTTTCTTTGTTAGCCGCTTTGGTTTATCACCCACCAGTCGCCTGGGCTCTGCCATGTTGTAGTTCCCAAATAACACACAAGACGCCATATTACTTATGAAGCTGTTGGCCTTGCTTGTTTCTTACTGGCTAGCTCTGACTTAAGTAATTACCCCATAATTGTTAATCTAAGTATATCTCTTACCGGAGAAGTTTCCGGGCTTTCTACCCCATGGCGTTACATCTCGACTCCCTGTCTTTCTCCTACCCAGAGTCCTTCTGGACTCTTAGTCCCTCCTATCTTGGTTCCCTATTGGCTCAACAGTGCTTTATTTACATAAGACTTCCCCAACACACAACATGTTTTATTGCTTTGTTTTTAATTGGCACTGGGATACAAGCACAATGCCTTGTGCATTCAGAGCAAACAATTTATTCCTGTTCTGCAGTCACTACTTCTGGGGCTTTGAATACTAAAATTTGTTTCATTATGTAAGAAAAGTTATAGGACAGCTAGTAGGAAAAACAGAATAAGAATAAAATAAATCCCTTAACTACAAGATAGCATCACAGGGGACTATACTTGTTAAATACTGTACAATTAAGCCTTCCATTATCTGTTTTATATATTATATCTGATATAATATCAACTTTTCAGTGTGAATAAAAATACACCTACTCTAAAATGAGTATGATAAACCTCAGGAAATTTTCTTATTTGTGACTTTCATAATAGTTAGGTATTTTCCAAATGAAATTTTAGCACAATAATATCTCTTACACTTCAGTGAGAAATTAAGGTAAATTTGGCTTCATAATGGAGATTATATGTATTTAGAAAGAATATGCAGGTCAAATAAATTCTTAAAGTTCTAATATTTAGTGAGTTTTAATGTTTCAGAGAATTTGTTGTCTTGTATTTTCTTTTACATTTCATTTGACAAATTTGTTTATTTCTCTTTATTTCATTCTTAATACCCTGCTTATATCATCAAAATTTTTCTTCTTCCAACTTTGGCAGATAATTCAATTGGTACAGCAGTCTAGGTAAGAATCTATGATTACTTAGAAGTAGAAGTATACATTACAAACTTTTCTGACTTTCAAATTTTCAATGAGAAATCATTTGTTATTCTAATTGTTTTCCTCTATAAATGACTTACAGTTTTCCTCTTTCTGATTTAGGTACCCTCTCTTTATCCTATGTATGGAATATTTTAAGTGCAATATGCTGGCAAGCAGGGCCTCCACAATCCTTGTACTGCTATCTTCCAAGCTCCTATGAGGATGGATCTTTAAGTCCTGCTTATTCAGGTGCTTTCTGAAGGCAAAGACCCAATGTCTTCCACATTCCTCTAAAAAGGGCATGGTCAGCCTATCACAGAAGTAACCCACTTTTTGATATCAACTTCTACCTTAGTTACTTTTCAATTACTGTGTGGACAGCACTCCTAGTTAGCTCCTTGAACCTTGTGCTTGTGGATCAGGATTAAAGTCTCTACTGCTCCAGTACCATACCTGCTTCCGTGTTGACCTAATAACGGTCATGACTCCAATTAACCCTAAGGAGCTATGAGTCACAGTAAATCTTCCTTCTGTAGCTTGCCTTGGTCATTGTGTCTGGACATCAACAGAAAAAATAACTAAGGCACATTCTAATTCCGAATATTTATTATATTTCTTTTTTTTTCTAAAAATTTCTTTCTAAATCTGACCAACCAATGAAAAGGAAAAAAGAAGTCATAAGCAACACAGACACTCAGTGAGAGAAACAACACATGCACTTTCTCATCTGCTGTGAGATGAAGCTCTGTGTGTATTATGAAGTTTGTGGATGAAGAAGCCTCATTGGGACAGAATGAGTGGACTCTGAACCATCTATCAAGTAATCTCAGAAGAACTCAAGCAGTAAATTAATACCAGTGCTATATGAACACTTTGATAATAAAGAGGCAAACACACACTTTCAAATCTCATTTGCAGACAGGTCAGTTTTGAGCTGTGATGGCGCAATTCCACATCTTATCTGTCATTGTACTTGCTTATTTCATTTTTTCCTTTCTCTTGGAGCATAAAAATTCAGGTAAATAGACTGTAAAAATGATGGAAAGTTTTCATTTTCAACAGTTTTTTCCTGAATGGCTTTTTTCATTTGTAATGCAGCATTTTATGGGTCTCTGAGCTAGCCCAGTGGTTGTCACAGTGATTGATGGGGGCAGAGGTTAAATGTGTTTGTGAACTTGAGTTCTGGGGTATCAGACAAAAGGTTAATGAAAAAATTTGGAAAAGTTACTTGTCGATATTTTGATGGATTAGGAGACATGTATTAAAAATGTTTGTATTTTTAACAGAAACCAATTGCTTTTGAATTGTTAATACACTGAACATTTCATGATATGTTGTATGATTTGCTGGAGGAAACAGGGATAGGAGGATCAAACATTAGAGGCTAGAACAGGTTACACATTTGGTTTCCTGGGAACCCAGATGCCATTCCGATCAGGAAAGCAGAGAACCCTGTGAATATACAGGCCACTCCTGCCATGGAGACAGCAGATACTGCCAACAGAGTCTGGCCAGGGAAGCAGACCTTTACCTCTCCTCATCCTCCAGATCAAATCCCCAGACTCATTCCCAGGTCTTCAACAGAAGACCTGCACTCCCATCACCCCTTTCCTTATCCCCAGCTGCTCCCACAGGTCTTCTGATCTATAACTCCCTCCCCATGCCCATTGCTTTATCCTAGCCCCCAACTCCAGCAGACACCCTTGTGAACTCACAGGTCACCCCTACCAAGACAGTCATGACTTCTTCCTTCATTCTTTAAAATTCAGTCCCCCAGGCTCATCCCCACTTCTTGACAGACCTTCCGCTGAGCCTTCTCCCCACTCTCTGCTCCCATTCCCAGGGGACTAACTAGGCAGATCTCGGTGGAACAGCCTGCTTGGCACTGCGTCCATCTCATCACCATTCCTAAATCGAAGTCCCCATGACTACAGACATATTTTACCGGGAACTCCCATTGGCCATACCTGTCACTCTCTCAGAAGATTTTTCTACAGGCAACAAACAGTCTCCACACTTTCCTAGGAACCAGCTATCAAGGAATATCACACCTGTTCAAGTCCAGACATCAGCACCTAGAATTAAAATCTACCCAATCCTAAATGCCTAGTAACCAGCAAATGAAGATAATCAAATCAGCAATCCTACCAAAGCAGGATCTGAATAAGCCAGTTTATTTGAAACACACGTAAAAGACTTTAAAGCAGCCTTTAAGTATAAAATAAAGGTATGTAAAGAGCCAACAAATGGTTTATAAGGACTAATGTACAAGTCTGCTGTGGAAACTATGTTATGGTCAATATAAAGCTCAGTTACACCAACAAATGTCTCAGTCAGATTCTTCCATCAACTTTCCCTTTGTTTCTTTTTTATTTTAACATTTTATTTCCTTTCATTCATGAATGTGTACATGTTTGTATGTTTATGTGTTTGTACATATGTGTGTATTCAGATTCCTAAGAGTCTTTGAAAGGGCATTGGATTTCCTGGGAGCTAGAGTTATAGGTAGTTGTGAGCTGTGTGATGTGAATATTGGGACCTAAATTATGATTTATAGCAAGAGCATTGAGCATCTTAACTGCTGAGCAATCCCTTTAGTCCTTCGTCCTTTACTCTTTTCATTATGTCTCATGCATATAGGCAGAATGTTAAACTTTTTAAATCAATTGTTTATATTAATTTTTATGTAGAAACATTCATCAAGTATGGGATCAGGCAACATATGAAACCTTTCCTCAAGCTATCAAATTTTTCATCTGTAACTAGTGCTGGCATTGTGTACCTCCATGATTTCTGAGAGAATGTGAGAACATTCATTTATCACAAGGACAGTAGGGAATTCACAAGTAAATATTTGATAGTGCCTCTCTCTTTTCTTTTAAGACTTATAGATACAATGTCTGATGAAATATAGAAATAATTAAAATGAAATAGTTGCTAAACAATACAGGTTATATACCTTTAAATGATATATAGCATATTAATTACTCTGATTTTTAGTCAACAAGTTATAGATCTCAAAGTCAAAGCATCTAAAAGTGGGCCCAAAATTAAGAAAAATCAAATATACCATATTGGAATGAGAAATTTAATAAATGAAATTAAATAATGAATGTTTAATCACCTCAGTATCCAGTTACTGAAATCTACTGAGTTTAAATTCTACTATATTTACTGAAGGGAGAGTCACTGTTCAGTAGAATAGAACCAGACACAGAATTTGGACACCCAGACTTTTTATATTGCCTATGAGACACTCTATATGTGTAAATATTTTTGGAATTTCACCATATTACATGAAGCTAGAAAGCACAATTTTTATTTACTATAAAAAAGAATCTTTGAAACACAGAAATTGCATTTCAAAATTTACTTTTAAACAAAAATGGCTGAGCAAATGAGTTACAAAGGAATGATGTGAATAACACATAGTAACAATGCCTGCTTGACAAACTGAAAAGGTTAATGCAGTGACTAGAATAAGAATGATTTCATAGACCCTATCTTAAAAACTTAGTCACCAGGGATGGATTGTCACTAATGGAAAGGATTAGAAGGACTAAGAGTCCTGACCTTGTTGGAGGAAGTGTGTCACTGCAGGTGGGCTTTGAGATTTCAAAGGTCCTACCAGGCCTAGTGTCTCTCTTTTTGCCTGACGATTAGGATGTAAATGCCAATTGCTTTTCCAGCATCATGCCTGCCATGCCTGCTGCTGTGCTCCCCACAATAATGGTAATGTTTAAACCTTAAAACTTTAAGCGAGCCACCACTTCAATGTTTTCTCTTTTAAGAGTTGCCTTGGTCATGGTGTCTCTTCATAGAAATAGAATAGTGATTAAGACAGGATGGAATCCTAAAGTTAATGGATACCTAAACTGACACACTCCCACATAAACAGGCTAAATTTTCAAGTTCCCAAACCCCTGCAGCTTGTGTCAGCATCAAAATAAAGGTCTAGTCTAGTCATCTTTACTTTCTGTGTGTCAATCAATCTAGAGATTATAATGTAGATTTTTCTTATTCGAGCAGTTACATTTTCTGACTGATGGGTTCTTCATTTTCAGCAATGATAAAAATATATACAGACAGTTTCTGAATAGTTTATCCTTAAAAGATGTAAAACAATTGTCATATGATGACGAGGGAAGAATAAAACGGACTCGTGCAAATAGCAAAATTATTATATTACTGCTATTTGTTTCAAAGCTTTGTTTGAATTTTTTTCATTTATAGTATCAGGATATCACAATGTGTAGACATTATGGAATGTTCTTTTAAAACTTTAAAATGTTCTTTTCAGCAGAATTGAACTCTTGTACTTTCAACTTGCTGTATTATATGCTTTGGAGTTGTGAGCCACTTGGAGTGGGTGCTAGAGAGATTACTCAATTGTTAGGAGCACAGGCCATTTTTGCATAGGCCCTCGATTCAGTACCCAGCACCTACATAACTCACAACTGTCTGCAGCTCCAGTGCCAAGAGACCAGACACCATCTCTGGAATCTGAGTACAACAGACACACTGGTGATCACATATACACTTTCTGGTAAACACTCATACACATAAATTAAAAACAGAACTTAAGAAGAAAGATATGACAGCTTGTGGTACCAAGTTAATAAAATAAAAATGTATAAAAATTCAGTATTTTAGCCCTTTAACTACACAGATGAATTTCTGGCAAGTTTCTATATCTTATATTAAGTATATTTTTATCTCTCCCTCTCTCACTCCCTCTTTGTCTGGTCTCTGTCTCTCTGTCTCTGTCTCTCTGTGTGTCTCTGTCTCTGTCTCTGTCTCTGTCTCTCTCTCTTTCTCACCCTATCCCTCCTCTCTAGTAATCTCTGTATTTTAATATAACAAGTGAGAAACAGTGTTAAACTGTGTTGATGGTCTTAAAGTCACATTTTCAATGGAATTTGCCCTCTGATTTAGGTATCCTTTTAGACTTTGCTTTAATTAACAGCTCATGAATATTATTATAATACATTTCATACCCTTCATGCTTAAGATAATTGCATTATTGCTATTTTTTGTCACTTTCCAAAATGACTCTACTTTAAACTACCTTATTGCTTGATATTCACCTACATATATTAGGATATTTACCTAAATTACACATGGTGAAAGCTCATCCGATTTGTTTCTATTTAAATGATATCAATATGTTAGAAAAATAAATCACACCTGTGCTCAGTATATATTCATGCCTCATTTTATTCCCTTTATGTGACTCTGTTTTCTAAGAGTTGTGTTATTTTTGAGATAATAAATGAAAATGTCCATATTCTTTGTAGACAGAGCATCAGTCAATAAATCAAATCATCTACTGACATCTGTATCTCTGAGATAGTTCTAGAGATCTGTGTTCCTTGACAAGATAAAATGAATAGTTTTCTTTTGCTTTGCAAAACAGATTTCCTAAGATGTCATTATAAAAAAGTAAAATTATGCCAATGTTTCTAAGGAATAATGTTCAACCAGGATTTAATGAAAAATAAAAAAAATTCTTGACATGATTATGGTTATGATTAACAATATTAGGAAACCAAAAAACATGGATCACAGAATAAACTAAGAAGGGCTCGTAGGGGTTCACAGACACTGAAGCAGCAAACACATTCTACATAGGTCTGTGCTAAGTCCTCTGAATGCACATTGTGGTTGTGTAGCTTGGTATGTTCGTGGGACACCTAACAGTGGGAGTGGGGGTATCTCTGACTCTTTTGTCCATTCACAGGACCCTTTTTCTCCTAATGGATTGCTTCATCCAGCTTTGATAGGAGGCTTTTTGCCTAGTCATTATTGCATCTTGTTGTGCTGTGCTTGGTAATATCAATAGCATGCCTGCTCCTGCTTTTTTCTGAAGGAAAGTGAAGGAGTAGTGCATCTCGGGGAGATATGAGGTGGGGAAAACTGGGAAAAGAAGAGACAGGAGAGTGTGTAGTTACGATGTATTGCATGAGAAAAGAATAAAGAAAAATTTTAGGTTTATATTTTGAGGTAATAAAATTACATTCCATAACATAAAATATCACACAGGAAAAACAGACAATTCTTATTCAGATATAACCTTTTATAATTATCTTAGTGACATAAATTTATTTATACAATAAAATAGCCTTGAAATCAAATAACTATTTAAATACATGCATTGAAAAATTGCTAGCAAGTTATATACAAGTCTAGATATTTCTAAAACATTGTTAAATGTATTAGTATAAACTAATTATATCTATTAACATGTATGCTACTAATCTTATTTTTTCATATGTCACAGTTTTATTTATTTTTATACTACATATGTGAAACTGACTAGCGGTATTAAGTAGATTCTCAAATCATTAGTTCATTGACAGCATGAAATTTCAATATGATAATATATTTTTATGATTTCATAATTCCCCAAACACAAATTATCCATATTAATGCATTATATATAAGATTTTTGTTACATAAATACATGACTATAATAAATATTTAAGATATGTTCAATTGTATTGGACCTTAGTGACATGACTTATTACAGTTACCAAAAGAAACAGATTTTTAAATTGGACTATATCAAGTATGATTTTCCTAATATGTATACACACACATGCGCGCACACACACACACATATATATGCATAGATATATACATAATATTTAGTTAAATCATACAGGTTTCTGCAAACATAGATCTACTTGTAGCATGAACCAATGTGGGTATGTTAGTTTGTGTGTGTCTGTTAGTGCTGATATGTTTTTGCATCTGTGTCTAAATGTATCCATCTATATGAGGATCTATATGTCCCTGTGTATTTATGTCTGTTTCTATGTGTGTTTTTAAATGTGTGTGTGTTTGAGTGTGTGTGTGTGTGTGTGTGTATAAAGGCACACTCAAAAGAGTGTTTGAAATCTAAATTCACACTTTTTAAAAATTTGACTACTTAAAAGAACTAAATTTAACTTTTAATAAGTGACATTTTGCAGCAAATAATTTAAATAATAGTAAGTAAATATTGCAACAATTAAAATACATTATGGGGCACTACACATCAAAACTCTATCTGGGAGGAAAATAATTTAGATGTACACATACTTACATCCCAGCAGGGCCAGCCAGTTAGCAATTAGAGGCAAAAAAGTTAATTTTAATGTGCCTTCGTGACCATGATTGATCTTCCAAAGTGTCTTTTGGCTGTAAATCAAGAAACAATTAGGCAGCTAGTTTTTCAAGGAAGCTTATTATCCTTGTTTAATGCATTTTTGTTACTGTGGGCAATGCAGTGTGTGGAGATGATTAAAATGTGCCTTGTCTTTAAGTAATCAATAAAACCTCTTTCTAAAATGAGTTAAGTTCCAGACTCCTCAGCAGGCCTGGCAGCACTGTACCTATAGAATCCCAAATGAGCCCTTTATCATTTTTCTATGGACAGTGTCCCTTGGGCATTTCATCTTCATCTTATTAGCATTAAAGTCAGTAAACAATAAAATAAAATGTCACCTTATAAACTCATGCAGTTAGACCAAAACATAAAATAACATCAATGGAAACACAATTTCATAACAAAATTAACCTAAGATCAGAAGGCATAAGCAGATGATATTACAGTCCTCTGAATTGGTAAAGTTTATAAATATGTAGAATTGGTTCTGAAAATCAGCAAGTTGTAAATCATTGATATATTCCATATTTACAATGAATATTTTGAGAAATTAATTCATTTACAATATTAAAATATTTTGTTTTTCAGAGTTGAAAAATGTGTGGTATCATAATATTGCTATGTTAATGTACAGAAGGGTTTTGATAAATGAAAACTTTTACAGACTTCTTTCCCTATTTTGGATTTGTTTAGCAAAGTTTGTATAAGGTTCAATTCTTACATAATGTTTTCACAAAATAATTTTATTTTGATGAAGTCCAATTATTAGTAAACACAACCTAAGTATGTGTGTATGTGAATATGATATGTGTATAATATGCATCATTTAACAATGATACACATGTATATTTATAACAAATATTGACATTTATGAAAAATAATTCTCTAAAATAGCTTGTTACATTGTGAATAATTAACTATTTTGTTTGAGTAAGTCAGCTCAAACTACTCTAACAAATCACCATATACAAGACACTTTAAGCCACAAATATAGCCTTCTTGTGGTTTTAGATTCTGAAAGCTCAGAAGCATCCGGCTTGAATGAAAAGGTTGTTATAAAAACCAGTGGTGTGTCCTCCCATGTACTTCCCTTAGTTATCACAGCACAGATTGAGATATAATGAAGGAGAAATGGTACTGTCTCCTCTTGTGTAGAGACTCAAGTCTGCATACTCACAGGCTAACCTAATCTTAATTACCTCCCACACAGCTCAAATCAGAAAGTAAACAAAAAGACAGACAGAGAATGGATGAGGGCTCTATACACTTCAGACCATTATTTGGGGAAAAACCTCAGAGGGGTTTTCAGTTAGAATCAGATCCTGCTGTCCACAGGTTAAGGATGGTCACACAGCAGACACAGAGACCATCAGGAAAGAGAATAAAATTTTCTTTGTTAGCCTGTAGTTGGATATTGGTATGCATAGCCGTGTGTAACTATACTGTCAATTATATTTGAAAACCAAATTAAAGTAATTCATCAAAAGAGTTTAAAAAATATTGTGGCCCTTACTAACAACCTCCAAATATAATTTTTATCAGGGAAGAGAATTTTATAATAAAAATTTTAATGTATCAACAGTCAATGAATATAGTGCTAGTCATTTCTTTACGTGTGGTTTAATTGTAAATTCATGAGTACAAATATATGTTTAGTAGTATGTGACATACACTGTATTTTTTTCTGAATCTAATTACATATCACCTAAAGAAACATACAACCATACTTTTGTGATGATTGAAGAGCTTTCAGAAGTGTGCAATATTGAATAGAAATGAAGAGAAATGTATTTGGTCAGATTCATTAAGATGCTCTGAAATGTTTTAGCTTTTCTACAGATGTGGTATATCCGGGACAATTGAAGTATTTAATAAAGTAAATATGTGTTAACTTTTATTCTTATTCTCACTTGATGACAAAGAGATTTAGGCTACAGGATTAACAGTTCTTTTCCCTAGGAAGCATATTTCATTAAATCATGATGCAAATCAAAACTGTGTCCATGTATTTGTGTTGCATCCCATGGTATCTGGCCTTTTGATTGCTTTCTTTCTTTCTTTCCTTCTTTCTTTCTTTCTTTCTTTCTTTCTCTCTTTCTTTCTTTCTTTTTACTTTTTCTAAATTTAAAACAATATTATTTTACTTACAAATCCCAGGTCCCTCTGACTCCTGTCCTCCCACTCTCCAATTATCTTCCCACCACACGCCCCATCTACTCCTCAGACAAGGTGAGGCCTCCCATCAGGAATCATCAAAGTCTGTCACCTCATTTGTGGCAGAACCAAAGCACACCCCATGTATCTAGACGAGAATGAATCTCTCCATAGGAGATGAACTCAACAAAGCCAGTTCATGCACTAGGGAATACATACTGGTTCCACTGCCAGAGGCCTCGCTGATTGCCCAAATCCCCAACTGACACCCATGTTCAGGGGGCCTAGTTTGGTCTTATGAAGGTTCCCAAACTGTCAGTCCAGAAACCATGAGCTCGTATTTACTCAGGTCAGTTGTTTCTGTGGGTTTCCCCAACATGATCTTGACCCATTTGCTTATCATTCCTTCCTCTATACAATTGGACTCCAGGAGTTCTTGAAACAGTATCAATATACCTCATAATCTGGAAAATCTTAGATACTTTATTGCCTGGAAATTTAGTTGTCCAGAAAGGGATAAAGTACTAAGGAGACTGTGCAATGCCTGAGGCCTGTCCCTTCAATGTTTCCATGGTTAGATAGGTAAGGATATCTTCCCTACCCATTCAGGACTCGTATATTCAGTAGTCCTAAAATATTAATAAAATCACTGTTAGACACCAGGAGAGTAGAAAGCACATAGTTTTCCTTTGTGTTTTTTCAGCCCCTGACCCAGAATAAATAAAACACACTATTTAAATCAAGTTCACAGTAAATGTAATTTGACTCTCTGGGTCAATTGTAAATGGGGTTCAATTGTGACTGAATTACATTTAATGTGAATTTTTCAGGTTTCATTTATAGAATTTTTTGGAAAATGATGTATTTCTTATGAGAACACTAGTCTACTCTTTATTTAAATTTGTTTTTATGTTCTAAAAAGTCAATCAAATCACTAATAACTTGAAATAAACACATACACACAACTAAAAAGACTTGGTGCTGTCATTTTGCATTGATTATAAACCCAGGCTAAAAATCTAAACTTTACATGACTAGGATCTTATTGCCAGATTGTTTCCTGTCTACAAAAGCATTAATTCTAAAAATTTAATGTTAGATTTACCTTCTGTTTTTGTAACTTTACTCTTGTTACATCATCATCTTCATCACCATCATCATCATTTGCCAAACTCCAAACTCCGATAGACTTGAGGTTTACTGAAAAAGTGTCTTGAAACTCCTTGCATGCAAAGCAGGCCTGGTACAGGGACAACAGCTTTGAGATATAAAATGTCTCTTTCTCTCAGATATGCAAGAGCATAAGCATATTAATAAATAAAAAGTTCTCCCTGCCACACTCTAGTTAAAATGCTATGGATGCAGAGCACAGAAGAAAGACTGAAGAGAGGCACTCTCCTTTCCTAATGGAGCATGTCCTCCTGAAGAACAGATGACCCCTTCCCAGGAATGCTTATGGCCATGAGAACAGGGACCAACACATTTCAAAATGTGAAACATAATAATTCTCAAACAATATACTATATCTTTTAATTACTGCATCCATTAACTTAGAAAAAGAAATAAGCATCTTCCAGCATAACCATGTTTCAGCCAAGTCATGACCCCTATATTGTTTTTGAACATGTGTTGTAGATGAAAGTTTCTGTCCTACCCAGTCTTGCAGCCATTCAGTCCTAAACAAACACACAGAGGCTTATATTAATTATAAAGTGTTTGACTTATTGCTCAGGCTTATTACTAGCAAACTCTTACAACTTAAATTAATACAAACTGCTTATGTATGCATAGCCATGTGACTTGGTCCCTTTTCTCAGTATGACATTCTCATCTTGCTTTCTCTGCATCTCTGCATTTCCTCTTCCCAGAATTCTCCTGGTCTGATAGTCCTGCCTATACCTTCTGCCTGGCTACTGGACAATCAGCATTTTATTAAACCAATATGAGTGACAAAATCTTTACAGTGGGCCAGAACATTATCCCACATCAATGTGTAGGTGTGACACACGGAAGAGGATAGACACAAATGTCTGAGTGCTCCAGAGACAAGACGTTTGTCTAGTGGGTTGAAAATGGTGATTAGGAAAAAATTTCATACATCTAATCCAGTCCAACAACAAATACCATGATGAAGGGAGACATCTGTGCTAAACTTTCAATAACATAACATACCTAAATATAATGTATTTATAGCACGATTAAGACACAGAATGTATGAATGGCAGTAATTGTCACATCCAGACGCTACTTGCCTAAACAAATTCACCGCACTGAAAATGACAGTCTGAAAATCATAGTATTGAAAAGTACAAAAAATTAAACTACACCTGAATTGGAGGAAGAATAACCGTGCTTACATATGACACTGTGGAATTCAAGACAAAATCCCAAGGAAGGGCTAAACAAAATCTGTACATTTCAAGCTTGATGGGACCTGGAAACTTCCTTCTGAAGTCTAGCCTTCATAGAGCCAAAAGGTGCTGTGCGAGCTCCCAAGAAATGGAATTAATGAATAGTCTTATATAGCTATGACTCATATAAACCAAAAAATGACTAGCATGGAAAGATACTCTGAAAGGCAAAATTGTAGACTGCACTTAAGAATTATGCTTGGTAAATGGATGACACTGGAAGAATCCATCCTGAGTGAGGTAACCCAGTCACAAAAAGACAAGCATGGTATGTACTCACTCATATATGGATTTTTAGACATGGAGCAGGGCATTGCCAGCCCATGACCCTACTGCCCGACAGTCTGAGGTGCAGGGAGAACCCTAAGAGAGATATGCATGTTAACCCGGAGAAGGGTTAGGGGATGCGATCTCCTAATTGGATTGGGGGGAGGAGAAGGGGAGGGTAGAAGGAGATGGGAGAAAGAGAGAGAGAAAGAGGAGTGAAGAGGAGGACATGGAAGAGCAGGAAGGTTGAGCCAGGGTAAGAATAGAGGAGAAAAGGATGGGAGATACCAGAAAAGAGGCAGCCAGTATAAGTTGGAGGAGAGATCTGGAACTAGTGAGATCTTCACAGATCTACAAGAATGACACCAACTGGCATTAAGGCTACCTTAAATGCCCTCCCATGATGATGATAATGATGACTACCTTATATGTCACCCTAGAACTCTCATCCTATGGCTGACAGAGGCAGAGGCAGACACCCACAGCTGTAAACCGAATTGAACTCCTGGAACCCAGTTGCAAAGAAGTGTGATGACCAAAGGAATCAAGATCGGGCTGGCAAGGCCCACAGGGTCAGCTGACCTAAACAAGGGGGGAACACATGGACCCCAGACTGATGACTGAGGACCCAGCATGGGACTGATTCAGACATCCCTCCCACCGAACCTGGGTGACAGTGAGGGGGCCTTGGCAATCTGTGGGACCTGGGAGAGTGGAGCAGTATTTATTCCTGGTACACTGAAGGACTCTGGGAACCCATGCCACATGGAGGGATGCTCTCTCAGCCTGGACACATGAGGAAGAACCTGGGCCCTTCCAGGGATGATGTGACAGACCTTAAAATCCCTCATGGAGGCCCTTGCCCTCCCTGAGGAGTGGAGGGGGGGTGGAGTGGGGGTGATGGGTTGGGAGAATTGGGGGGGTGGTGAAGGAGGAGAGGGAGAGGGAACTTGTGTAAAAAGTTAAATAAGAGATATATGGAAAAAAGAAAAGTAACTACAAACAAAATATTTTAAGTTAAAAAGTAGGAATTTATATAAAAATTTTAGCATTCTGAAGTCACAGAATGTTCAGGTAAATTTGAATTTAATAATATTTATTCAATATATGTACTTGTATATCTGTAACTATTATTTTGAATTAAATATAACCCACGAAATAATAAAAAAAGAATTATGCTTGTTTAGTAAAGAAGTTGCAGTAGGTTTTGTAAGATTAATTACCACACTAGCCTGTGTTGGGGAAGTCCTGTTATTTGCCTGTGCATTTGTCAATAAAGTACTGTCTGGCCAATAGAAAACCTAGATAGGAGGGACTAGGAGTCGAGGAGGATTCTGGGTAGGAGAAACACAGGAGAGTCGACATGTAACGCCGGGTAGGAGCCCGGAAACTTCTCCGGTAAGAGACATACTTAGATTAACAATTATGGGGTAATTACTTAAAGCAGAGCTAGCCAGTAAGAGACAAGCAAGGCCAACAGCTTCATAATTAATATAGCCTCCTGTGTGTTTATTTGGGACTGATACGGCTCTAGAACCAGGCTGTCTGATCTAATGAGATTTTGTTATACTAACATTTTCTTTTCACAGGTCCCCGTGAGATTATCATTGTCCCATCTCAGCAGGAAGTAGTTTTGAGAATTCCACGCCCCCTCTCCCTACTATTGATATTATAAGATAGTTTACACCTGTTAGTGTTAGTTTTCAATTATTTTAGAGTTGGGATTGGAAGGAGGTGTTCATATTTGGGTGTTTCTTTCAGATAAGTTTAGGTTTAGATAGAAGTTTGATACATTTTGTTCATGGACACAAGTTAGTTGTCCTTTTTTAGACTAAAAGGGGAATTGTAGGAGGAAGTCTGATGCCGCCATTAAACATGTGACTTATTAGAGGCACATACAGATGAGGTAATAAAACCACACCCACTTTAGGCAGGACTAAAGACGTATACGGCTGGACGTAAAGACGTATACGTACGTAGGCGGAACTACGTCACTAGCCAGGCCCACTTTTGGGCATGGCTAGGGGCGTTACGGGGGAAGGCATAAAAGACAGCACACAGGAAGTCTCGGTCTCTTTTCCTGGAGTTCGGCTTCCGGTTCGGCCACTGAAAACTGCTCCTCTGGGTTTGGTATCTTGTGAGTAATTTCTACATTAAATACTTAGCTTTACTGTCAGTAATTGTGTGTCGCGTATTGTTACAGCGTCCGTTAAAGCCTACAAGCCTGGATAGTTGGATTGGTTTCATATATATGTGAAACATGTTTGCTTCACATGTCAATCCCAGCTCCCTCTCACACCTCTCCTCCCTTGGCCCTCCACAGACTCCACCAATCCCCCACCCATTCCCGAAACCATTACCCAGGGAGGGTGAGGCTCTCCATGGGGGGATTTCCAGAGTCTGTCATTTTATCCTAGGCCCTTCCCAATGTGTCCAGGCTGAGAGAGCATCCCTCCATGTGGAATGGACTCCCAAAATTCATTCATATGCCATGGCAAACACTGATCTACAACACAAGGCCACAGGAATTGCTGAGGTCTCCTCACTGAAACTACATTCAGGGAGTCTGGATCAGTTCCCTGCTGGCCTCTCAGCCATCAGTCTGGGATTCAAGAGCTCCCCCCTTTCCAGTCAGCTGTCTTTGTGGGTTTCACCAGCAGGGTCTTGACCCCTTTGCTCATCACTCTTCCATCTCTGTCACTGGGTTCCAGGAGTTCAGTTCAGTGTTTTGCTGTGGATATCTGCTTCTGCTTCCATCAGTCACTGGATGAAGGTTCTAGGATGGCATATAAGGTAGTCCTCAATCTTATTATCAGGGAGGGGCTATTAAGGTAGTCTCTCCACTATTGCTTAGTTTGCCAGTTGGAGTTATCTTTGTAGAACACTGGAAATCTCACTAGCATCAGCTCTCTCCTCAAACCTATAATGACTCCATCTATTATGGTATCTCTCATCCTGCTCTATACTATTCTTACTCCAACTCAACCTTCCTGCTCCCCCATGTCTTCCTCTGGCCTCCTATTCTCCCCCTCTCTTTTTCCAGGTTCCCTCTCCCCTCTCCTCCTGTTCCTAATCTGCTCAGAAGATCTTGCCTCATTCCATTTCCCTGGGTTATCATGCACATCTCTCTTGGGAAACTCCCTGTTTCCCAGACTCAGTAGCAATGGGACTGTAGGCTGACACTCCCCTGATCCATATCTAAAATCCATATATGAGTGAGTACATACCATGTTTCTCTTTTTGTGACTGGGTTACCTCACTCAGGATAGTTTCTTCTAGTGCCATCTATTTGCCTCCAAATGTCAAGATTCCATTGTTTTTTTTCCGCTGAGTAGTACTCCATTGTGTAAATGTATCACATTTTCTCTATAGACTCTTCAGTTATGGGGCATCTAGATTGCTTCCAGGATCTGGTTATTACAAATAATGCTGCTATGAACACAGTGAAACAGACATCCTCATGTTTTTGGTATATGACGAAGGGTGGAATTGCTGGGTCTTGTGGTAGACTGAGTCCCATTTTCCTGAGGAATCTCCATACTTATTTCCAAAGTGGCTGTACAAGTTTGCACTCCTACCAGCAATGGACAAGTGTTCCCCTCTTTCAATATCCTCTCCAACATAAACTATCATTGGAGTTTTTGATTTTAGCCATTCTGACAGGAGTAAGATGATATCTTAGAGCTGTTTTGATTTGCATCTCCCTAATGGCTAAGGATGTTGAGCGCTTTCTTAAGTGTCTCTCAGCCATTTTAGACTACTCTACTGAGAATTCAGGATGAGGGTTAGGTACAAGAGTAATGGTGTTGAGTTGGTTTCTAGTATTAGTCATTATATTCCATCTCCTGTATGAGTATTATGTCTAATAGGGACAGTTATTATTTGCCTCCAAGACTGGAGTGTCATTATTGGACTTTAGATATATCTTGCCATTCAGTATCTGTGAATTACTTTTGCCTCCCTAGTCATGGAAGTCTCATATATAGTGCTTTACTAAAAACCAGTGTTATGGAACTATTAGGAGTATTTTGAGGAAGTACTCAATTACAGCCAGGTGATGCCACAGGATGCTATCCTCATATGTCAGCAGAAACTTACAGACTATTATTATATTGAAAATAAAAGGTTGGCATATGCACATTATAGAAAGAATAATAACAAAATTAACCAATCTGAGATGAGATGAAGGAAATGGGATATTAGTGTGGCCTGGATACCAGGTTGAGAACAGTGAGTGTATTAAGTCTGTTCCCTATGACATAAAGTATAATACACCACGAATGGAGACAATTTGTGTTTGTAAGTAGTAGAATAATTAAAGCATACATGTGATGTAATTAAATATCTAATTACTTGTACATATTTTAGAAGCAACATTGAATGGTGGTCAACACTTCTAAATAGTCATTCTACTGGCTCCCACTTCTCTCATATTCAAGCTATCAATACTTTCTTAAAAAGAAGTGAAAGACCTGTATATCAAGAACTTTGAGTCTTTAAAGAAAGAAATCAAACAGTATACCAGAAAATGGAAAGATCTCCCATGCTCTTGGATTGGTAAGATCAACATAATAAAAATGTCAATCTTGCCAAAAGCAGTTTACAGATTCAGTGGAATCCCTATCAAAATTCCATCACAATTCTTCAAGGACCTTGAAGGAACAATAGTCAACATTATATGGAAAAACAAAAGGCTCAGGATAGCCAAAACATCCCTATACAATAAAGGAACTTCAGGAGGCATCACCATACCTGACTTCAAGCTCTATTATAGAGCTATAGTCCTGAAAACATCTTGGTATTGGCACAAAAATAGGCATGTAGACAATTGGAACCAAATTGAAAACCATGATTTTAACACACACACACCTAAAAACACTTGATTTTTGACAAAGAAGCTAAAACTATACAATAGAAAAAGAAAGAATCTTCAACAAATGGTGCTGGCATAACTGGGTACTGGTATGCAGAAGACTGCATATGGATCCATGTTTATCGCCTTGTACAAAACTTAAGTCCAAATGGATCAAAGATCTCAACATAAATCCAGCCACACTGAAACTTTTAGAAGAGAAAGTGGGAGATACTCTTCAAGAGTTGGTACAGGAGACCACTTACTGAACATAACACCAGTGGCACAAACACTGAGATCGACAATTAACAAATGGGACCTCATGAAACTAAAAAGCTTCTGTAAGGCAAAGGACACAGTCAACAAGACAAAAAGGCAGTCTACAGAATGGGAAAAGATATTCACTACCTCCACATCTGACAGAGGGTTAATCTCCAAAATTTACAAAGAACTCAAGAAGCAAGTCTCCAAAACACCAAAGGATCCAGTTTAAAGGTTGGGTACAGATCTAAATAGAGAATTCTCAATAGAGAAGGCTAAAATGGCCAAGAGACACTTAAGATAGTGCTCAATATCCTTAGCCATCAGGGAAATGCAAATCTAAACAACGCTGAGATACCATCTTACTCCTGTCAGAATGGCTAAAATCAAAAATACCGAAGACAATTTATGCTGGAGAGGATGTGGAGAGAGGGGAACACTCCTCCAATGCTGGTGAGAGTGCCAACGCGTACAGCCACTTTGGAAAGCAAGAGATTCCTCAGGAAAATGGGAATCAATCTACCACAAGACCCAGCAATTCCACTCTTAGGGATATATCCAAATGAGGCAAATTCATACAACAAGGGCATCTCCTCCACTATGTTCATAGCAGCATTATTTGTAATAGCTAGAACCTGGAAGCAACCTAGATGCCCCTCAACCGAAAAGTGGATAGAGAAAATGTGGTACATTTCCACAATGGAGTATTACTCAGCAGAAAAAAAACCAATGGAGTCTTGAAATTTGCAGGTAAATGGATAGCACTGGAAGAAACCATACTGAGTGAGGTAACCCAGTCGCAAAAAGACAAACATGGTATGTACTCACTCATATATGGATTTTAGACATGGATCAGGATAGTGCCAGTCTGCACTTCCACTGATAGAGAGTCTGGGAAACAGAAAAAAATCCTAAAAGATATGCATAGTACCCAAGAGAAGAGGAATGAGGCAAGATACTCTGAACAGATGGGGAACATGGCGAGGGGTGGGGGGGAATGGGAGTTGGGAAGAAGAGAGGGGGAGAAGAGGAAGAGAGAGTAGGTCATGAGGGAACAGGAAGGTTGAGTGGGAGGGGGTGGAATAAGGGGAAGAGGGAATCTTAGGTTAGAAGACAGATCAGGCATCAGTGTGACCTCTAGTGATCTAAAGGGATGATACCAATTGGCAAGCTAAGCAATAGTGGGGAGACCACCTCGAATGCCCATTCCTGATAATGAACTTGATGTCTATAACCATCCGGGAACCTTCATCCAGTGACTGATGGAAGCAGAGGCAAACACACACAGTTAAACCCTGAACCTAACCCAAGGAACCCAGTGACAGAGAGAGAGGAGCGATGTGCAAATTGGCAAAGAATGGGCTGGCAAAACCAGCAGAGACAGCTGATCTGAACAGGGGAGAGCTCTTGGACCCCAGACTGACAGCGGGGAGGCCAGCATGGGCCCCCCGAATGTGAGTGTCAGTGAGATGGCCTGGGCAACCTATGGGGCCCTGAGCAGTGGATCAGTGTTTATCCCTGGAATACAAACAGAAATCGTGTGTCCATAGCACAAAAAGGGATGCTCTCTCAGCCTGGACTCTTAGAGGAGTGCCTGGACCCTAACCTGTGTGAAATGACAGACTCTAGATATCCCCTATGTGGAAGGAATTGGCAATATTGTGGGAGGCTGAGGGGGTGGAGGGTGCGGGAGGATGGGAGGGAGAGTGAACTGGCATTGACATGTAAAACAAGCTATTTAAAATTAAAATAAAAAAATTAAAAAAAGAAAATATTCAGCTGCATGCTGAATTCTGTTGCTGTGCATTCCAAAATTTCCCCATGAAACAACTAAAGATGTATTAATGCATTTAACTCAAGAGCCACTGAAGACATCAGTTAAAATGCCTGAAAGTTTGGCTTTAAATCCCGTCCTCTACAGCATTATCAAATATCAAGCAAGTTTTGTGAGAACTAACTTCATAACAATCTTAAAAACAGCCAAAAAGTTTATAGGAAGTTTGGGGTAGTATGCTTATTCATTGATACCGCTAGCGTATGAATAATGAGTGGGAACTTATTACTAATTATGGGGACTTGGCCTTTACCTTGGGTTTTTTTCAATTGTCTCATAACTTAAATTAACCCATATTTTAAAATCTGTGTTTTGCCACGTGATATTTTCCCTCTTCCATCTTGCACCTCCTGTCTCCTCTCCAGGTCTGGCTGGTGATTCAACCTTTCCTCTTTCTAAAGTCTTCTCTGTCTCCAGAAGTCCAAGACAGACAAGGCATGGATTCCAAAGAATGAAGAGGTGAGGAAGTTATCAGAGGATATGGGGGAGGGGAAAACCTATAATATATGGAAAATCTATTTCCAAAAAATAAAAATAGAAAATAAAAAGAAGAAACCTTAATGGTCTCTTTTGCAGGAAACTGTATAGATGATAATCACATCTTAAGTTGTTTCTATATAAGCAACATTTTTGTAGTTGTGTATGTCCAAGGGAAGAATCAGAAGTAGCATGAAAAATGAGGAGAAAGAGCAGTTAAAATATGATTGATAAAGCACTGGAAAAAAGTTAATGACTATAATTAGTAAAATAACATACAGGCAGTTGCATTTTAAATGTGATTCAATCAAAAGAATGTAAAAATCACATATTTTTCTTTAGAAATAAAATCTTTAGGAAGGCCCTTCTGTCATGATTTGAATAGAATTTAATCTTTAGAGAAAAATCAAATTAATACTTAAGAAAATAAAGCTGTCACAGAAATTAAAGTTCTTGGTAAAGACAAATAAAGGAAACTCTGTGGTTAAAATGTCATAATCAACCTGTCACAAAACTACTAATTATGTATAAGAAAAGGCTGTTACAATGCCAGTTATGTGCAACTATAAATTCAAACTTCCCAGTTCTCTTCTCTGCCACTATTCTTCACTGATTTCTTCTTGGCCTTAGTCTGACTAGAACAAGGAATTTTCAACTCATAGAGAATCATTGTATTTTATAAATTGAAGTAATTATAACTATGTGAAAACTCAGAATGATTGCAACTTTGCTAGGAAACTTCAAGATGCATAAATTTTATGAAATATTTTAGTCTTAGAGTCCTTTTGACTGATGAATCTCTTTTCTAAAGATTTTCTGTCTATTTTCACAGGAAAATTTCTTTGGGAACACCTACTCAAAAAACATGTCTTTAAACCTTCACCTTCTCATAGGAGAGCCACAAAGCAGATCAGAACTGCCTGCTGTATGTGTATCTCCAGAAGAAACAGAAGACTAGCAGATATGTGTGTCATGCACTATGTGGCCAGATATGCAAGGTTTTTTAAGGGATCTACCCTTCCTGCATCAGAAGTGTTATCAGGTTCATTTTAACTGGGTAGGAAGAAAGCTGCTTACTTCATGGGATGGAATCTGAGAACTGCCAATAGTAGAGCACTTCTATAAGGCACCCATTCATAATTGACATATGTATGTTTCACCGCACATTCTGTAATAAGATAAATGCACCTGCGCATAAAGAGAAATTGCCTTTGAATAATCTTCAGTCAATATATGTTTTCTCACTTCCAACATCTCACTTTGTAGTTAGTCCTTTGTTTTCACATGTCAGTTTCTGCTTATTCTTATATGTTCTACATTGCATTTGTGAACATTATCCTTCTATTAAATGACTTATCTTTGGATATAAAGTACCCTTTTATAACTGTATTTCTTCTGAATCATTTTATTCAATAAACATTTCCATAATAACAGTACATGAAAGAAATTATGTCATTGTTTTCTATAAAGACAATAATGCAGTTGAGGCTTTAAGCTTTCAAGGGAACTGATCACACTGATCACAAACTAAACCCTACAAATATTCAGTAAATATAAAAATTTATTAGGTATGAAAAATATGATTTTAACACTGAAACAGTTGACTAACATGTTGTCACATACATTTGTGTAAATATGAATGTGTATGTGTGTATGTGTGTGTATTTATACACACTCAGGTACACACATGTCCATACATATATGTGTGTTCAAGCCAAAAGTCAAGTCATTAAGTCGATTTTGTACTCCAGGTGACTTCTCAATTGTTTCTCATTTCTTCATCTTACTTTTTGAGCCATGTCTTCTTAGTGAATCTGGGGCTCACCAGGTGATTAACTTGACTGTCATCAAGAGTGCTGTTGCCCTGTTTCTGCCTAGTCACTGACAGGGTTACAGATATGGTATTTTATCCTGTTAATTTACCTTTCTTCCATTTATATCAGAAGAATCAAAGCAACAGCAAAGCAACATGGCAATCAGGCAGTATCCTGTTCTGTAACAATTGAAATCAACACACATGAAGGCAACCTGGGACCTACCCAACCAGCAAAGAACTGGTGGGCATCATTCTAGAATTTTTACCTCTCATTCTTCCATGTCAAATGAGCACATGCATAACTCCAGTCTTGTTTCCAACACTAGTAGCTTTTCTATAGATCACAACCCAGCCCTGCAGATCTGTCTTGACAGACTGTTGACTAGACTGTAGCCAGAGATGCTCAGAGTTCTCAGGCCCCAGTCTCACATGACAGACCTTCAGAACAGTTCTAGGTGTAGAGATGGCTTGATTAATTGTCTCTAGAAATGTCACAGTGGGAACCCCACTGTGTTTGTCATTGGAGCCACTACACCTGGCTTTTCACCAGATGCTTTGATTCAACAGATAGTTACTTGTGCTTCCCATGCAGGAGCTTACTCACAGAGCCATCTCTCCCACCCTGAAATTTAGCCTGTTCTAAAAAATTCTATGGATATTTTTCTTGCTGGTGTTTGAGTCTACATGCCAAGATATATGGATCTTATGGCAATTCTAATGACTAAGCATCCTGAGTTATGCAATTACAGAAATGGATCCCCCTTCCCAGCTAGAATCTCATTTTAATCAATCTGTTATTTTAACTTTATGACAAACACACATCAATATTACTAGATAAAATACTATTTTATACTATTTTCTATTTTAAAAATATTTTGTTTGAATTAACGTATTTTAAATTCATTGAATATTATAAAACATGTTTCACCATTTACAATTACATTCCATAATAATATAATACACATTATTAACATCAAAAACCTGAAATAAAATTTATACAACACAATTATTTCATCTTAAATAGTTGAATGAACTTGTATGAAGCTGAAGTGGAGAGAAAAATTATCAGTTTACAGTAATAATTCATATATCTTTACTTCTATCATTATAATATGTCTAAACATTAACAATAATTGAATGTATGAAAGATCACACAGGCAAGGATAAGGCTATGAGATGCCTACTGGGGGACAGTTACAATGACATTTATTCATAGAAAGGAGGCATTATCACTTGAAAATGAAAAGGTTGATTGGTATTTGTTTTCAGAGTCTTAATAACAAAATATGATCTCTAGATATTTTATTTGATAAAATTTAGCAGAATTTGTATATTATTTTAATATGATATATAATTTGCTATTTTGGATTTGACATACTCTCTTTAAAGCTTGTTCTTATAACATTGCCATCACTGTCCTTTTATACAGTTGGTGAAGTTTGTATAATGATTTCTCTTATTTCATAGGCGTGGCCTCATCAATTTCCCAGAAAGGGAACATTAAATAGTAGCAGTTGCTCACCATGTACCCTATTGCTTCCCAGTATCCATTCCACACACCAATGGAGATGTGATATGATGATACACAAAATGGCAATTTGGAATACACAATTTTTAGAATTTTTAGTGTTTTGGTGTTCTAATAAGTTTTCCAAATGCAGGCATGCATTCTCTACACATAACCAATTCTTGTTTATTTTCTGCCATTTTATTTTTGGGTTTTTCGGTTGTAGGCAAGGAGCCAGAGATGCTGTCAGACCAAAAGCAGAGTGTTGCAACATAAAGACAATGGAATAGACCGGATGGGCTGGCTCACACTGGTCCAGAAGCACTATCATTTGAGGAAAAGCATCTCTCTCACTACTTATGTTTGCTGTATTTAACCCTTTATTGCCCCACCATGGAAGACTCATAAGATGCTTTCCATTTTAAAATGCTTCATAGGTATTAATACATGCTAGAACACCTGAGAAATGGACATAGTGCACGGAGTATTTCCTTAGTTACTGCAGAATTAAAGGAATAGAAATGACTTGTATATTGTAGAAAATTAAATGTCTAATCATATGGCTAAACTAGTATTGATCACATGATCCAATTATTTAAGGTAAAATAAGTATTTTTCAATGCCTAATATCAAAACTACTTAATAACAGAAAAATAAAAATACAAATAACTTGAGGTCCAATAATCCACACGAGCATTTTATTTACTTACCCATGTACACAATGTTTCAAAATGTCCTGTTTGGCATGTAGTTGAACAATTATAGTTGTATTATTTATATTTTCGGTTATTTCAGAAATGTATGTTCATAAGATCTAATTGATACATAGTTCCAAGAAAACTCATTTGTCGCTCATTATACACTCATAGTGAGGACAATTTATGGTGCCAGCCTGCACTTAAGATTATCAATTCTTAGAATAAGAAATATCTTCATGAAGAACAGGACAAAGAGGTTGGAGTAGCATATATACAAAATAACTATTTAACCTTAAAAGAATTATAACAAATTAAGTATACTTATCAAAGAATGTCAGTGCTGACATCATCTTCAAAGCTTGTTTTTGTAACATTGGTCACCACTGCTCATCCAGGCACTAAAAAGCACAGAGCTCTCAGGAAATGCAAAGGCTACAATTTGCTTCTTTTCAACACAAAATCCTATTTAAATACAATGAGTAATTATTTTTTCTAGCCAATTTAACTACACAGGTGGCATGTATTGTTAGAATGACAGAGACAGACACAAGTCCTGGAACTTTAAATTGCAGCATCTGATAAAACTAACTGTGCATCACTATTTAAGTATGAAGCATCTGATAACACTAACTGTGCATCACTATTCAAGTAAAACAAAGGATTTGAGTAATGAACTGCAAATGATTTAGAAATTTTGCTTAATGGACAGACTTATAAGTAACACAGGAATCACATTTTGTCAGAGTAGCCAAGATCTTCAGTTTATATTTGTAAATTCTGAAGTAGGACTTCAGATCATGGTATATTTGTGTGAAGATCATTTTATTTGTAAAACCACATTTATTCAGATAAATCATTTCACATTTAGCTATGATGCAGCACTTCAGTGTTCGCTTTATAGTGAGATCTTCACAGATCTACAAGAATGGCACCAACTGGCACTAAGGCTACCTTAAATACCCTCTCATGATAATGAGAATGATGACTACCATATATGCTATCCGAGAACTCTCATCCAGTGGCTGAGGAAGGCAGAGGCAGACACCCACAGCTGGGAACTGAAATGAACTCCTGGAATTCAGTTGCAAAAAGGAGTGATAAGCAAAGGAATCAAGATCAGGCTGCCAAAACCCCCAGAGGCAGCGGACCTAAACAAGGGAGAACACATGGACCCCAGACTGATGACTGAGGGGCCAGAATGGGACCGATCCAGACACACCCCCACCCCACCGAACCTGGGTGCCCTAGATGAGGCCTCCGCAATCTGCAATCTGTGGAACCTTGGAGAGGAGAGCAGTATTTATTCCTGGCATACAAATGGACTCTGGGAACCCATTTAACATGGAGGGATACTCTCTCAGCCTGGACACATGGGGGAGGACCTAGGCCCTGCCTGGTATGATGTGACAGACTCTGAAAATCCCTAATGGGGAGCAGAGGGGGGATGGAGTGGGAGCAGGGGTTGGGAGGATTGGGAGGTGGGGGAGGAGGGGAGGAAGAGGGAACTGAGAGTGACATGAGTAAAAAGTTAAATAAAAAATGAATCAATCAATCAATAATAAATAAATCATTAGTTTAGTTTCTGAAGCTAATCTGAATCACAACAGAAATGATGTCCCGCTAACTAGTGATAAGAATTAAACTATCTTGTTTCATTGTAAAGTTTAACAAAAATAACTTTAATTTAAATACAAACTATTACAAATTTAGACATACAGGAAAAGACCGGTTATCTGAAAAAAACCCTTGTTCAGAAAACAAATCTAACAGTCCTATTTGGCTATACCAATATTTTACTATTTTAATTTTGCAATTTTAAATTTAGTTTTGTCCATATAGTATGGAAGCTTCTTTTCATTTCCACAAAAGAAATATAAATTAGACAAAATTCAAAGCACAATTGTTTGAAGTAACAATGATGTTGATAATCGTTTCCATTAGTTCACTCATGGTCTTCCATTTTCTCAACCACCAGTGTCAACATTTTCTTTTTCTAGCATACATTCTTCAGTGTGAAGGACAAGTTGTCTCTAAAGGAAAAACGGCAGAGAAGTCAATTTCCAGTGCCTGTACACTTTCCATGGGAAATGTGAAGAGGGTAGCTGTGACAGCTGCCATACGAGTTTCTCAAATGCCTTCCCTATTAAAACGTGGCTGATGTGTGCAAAGGAAAATAGAGATGCACCACGGAAAGGGAATTTTCATACTGATTTATTTTGCCCCAAGAAAATCTTAGTTATATGCAGATTGTGGAGTGGGCAAAATACCACTGCAGTGCTCTTGCAAATAGTGGTTGCTGTCTTCTGAAGCTTTAATTTCTTGCATGCATCATAGTTTTTAGGCAATTTTAAATATTACATATTTTCAATGAATAAAACAATCCCTGCATCTCTATAGTTTTAGTCCCTGGTATGTTCTCGTTATGTAATTGCTTGGTTTGGAGCATTTACACCGAAGTCTTATTGATGAACCTATACACATATTCATATATACATACCAGGTTCTCTTCTTGCCACATTTTTTGCACCACAGACAGACAGACAGACAGACACACACACACACACACACACAGACACACAATAACAGTTTACAAAGCTGCTTATCAGAATAATCCTTGTTGATCAATGTGCTGCATTATTCTGAATGTGCTGTGTCCTAGATGCATTTGTGTGGCAACTTACACTACACAGAGTATGAAGCAAAAATCTCCATTGAAGCAAAAATACTCAAACTTCTCCTTTATGTGAAAGCCAAAGTCCAAATATATATTGATATTTATCCCAATTGGACAGATACTTTCAGTTTCGAATAGAAACTTTAGGAGTTCACCTGTGTCTAAAAGAATAATGGTAACATTTGGCTTTGTTTCTTTCAATGTGTATTTCACTGAAATATGCAAATGAAAACCCATGTATTAATATGCATGTATGGAATTATCCATTTAGAAGTAGCTACTCTGACCTCTATAAGCAGAAATAAATTTAAAAATGAAATACTTATATTTAATAAATATTTTATATACAACATTACCAAAGTATATTTTATGTAAATAGACCCAATATTTTGCTAAAAGAAAACAATCATACTGGGCTAGTTAGTAACTGTTTTGTCAGAAATGTGACTCAGCTCTCAAAAAAATCCAACAAAATCAATGTAAAGTAATTTAATTTCAAGATATAAATCTGCTTCATATTTCTAGACTCTACTACCACAATTATTGAATGTGATGAAGCCGAAGATTTATTTTTCTTCCAACTCCTCCTGTCTCTGAAATAAGGTGATCAGACATGCTGGTGGACCTGTGAATACTGACCTACTGTATTGCTTGTTTCTCTGTGTGTATGGAGGTGTTAAACTCCAAGGTATAAATCCAAGATTTGTTATGAATCCCAATACTCTGCAATAAGATAAAGACAATTCAGAATTACAGTGAAGGAGAAGTAACTATTTGAGCCATGGAAGAAAATTGTTTTCATAAAGAGGCAATCTATAGCAACCAGCGAGTGACTGTTATAAATCTTCATTGCCATCTTCCCTTTCTTCTCAAAAGAGAAATCTTAATAGAAATAAAAGCGTGCTATGACATGAAAGAACTCGAAGTAGAAACACTATTTAAACAGCTAGGTGTTGATAAATGATTTTAGGAGTTTCAAAACACACTTTGTAATGAATTTTTGTGGTTTCTGATGTCTATTATGTTATATACAGGTTTCATATATCCCGGGCTCTGTTTTGGCGGGGCTGGCACATTCACAGACCTTGCTGCAGCTTATTGGTGTGACCTCAATGTCTTGAACTGCAGTCTCCGGAACAAGGTGCCGGAGGCTGCCTGTCTAGGAGAGGCTAATGTTGGGGCAAGGGACAGATAGATCTTGGTAAGTTGGGTTTTATTACAGAAGTTAGTCATGGTAAAAAGTCTTTGGGGATTAAGGAAATAATTCTTACCTTACAATACTGCTCTTCGAGGATACATTATAATAGTCTTAAATTAATAATGAATATGTATTTTTGGCTTTTATAATCATATTTATTTGGTTATGTTTGGTTAGTCTACAATAATTTGCCAAAGTTATGCTCCTTTATGAAATTTCCATACCTACATATGATGACCTATAACCTAGCATATCTTCTGCTTTACACTTTCTTACATAAAATAAACAAATATATTTTAAAAGTGACTTTAAAAATTATATTTATGATGACTTTTCATTCTTTTTTCTTTACTTCTTTTTTCTTTCAGTATTAGTTATTGAATCCTAATTCTGGAAAGTAGTCTGCCATTGAGCTAAACATTTTCTTGGTTCTCTGGATTTTGTTTGTTTTGTTTAATATAATACTGAGCTGGGCAGTGGTGGTGCCCGTCTTTAATCCCAGTACTCAGGAGGCAGAAGTAGGTGGATCTCTGTGAGTTCGAGAACATCCTGGTCTCATAGAGCTAGTTCCAGAACAGCCTCCAAAGCTACAGAAAAACCCTGTCTTGAAACCCCCTCCCAATATAAACAAGAATCAATATATATTATGGGGTATAATTTAAAAATATGTTCACAACATATAATGGGAAATTAAAGAAGTTTCTGTCTCAGCCTCATATACAGTTGCCATTTCTTTTTTTTCTTTCTTTCTTTTTTTTTGGTTTTACGAGACAGGTTTTCTCTGTATTGTTTTGGAGGCTGTCGTGCCAGCCCGGCCTCGAACTCACACAGATCCACCTGCCTCTTCCTCCTGAGTGCTGGGATTAAAGGCGTGTGCCACCACCGCCCAGTTTACAGTTGCCATTTCTAATTTATGTGACCATTGAGATTATTTTTTTAGCCTTTTATTCTGTTTGCCCATCTTTTATTCAATTTTTTTGATATTATAAATACCTAACTTTCTCCCTTCCCTTATCTCCCACCAAACCCTGTGAAATACTACCTTTCTGTGTTTCAAATGTATGGCCCCTTTTTCCTTAATTATTATTACATACATACAGATATGTAAATACTTAAATATACAAATTCAATCTGCTTAGTCTACTTGTATGTTGTTTTCAGAGCTGACCATTTGGAATTGGATCAGCATTTAGTGTGCTCTTCCCTGGGAAGACAATTCTTTTCTCCCCCAGCATACTTTTAAAGTGAATTGTTAACACTGGAGAGATTGCTCAGTGGGTATAGGCTGTGGACCCTAATTCAGTTCCTAGAACCCACAGGCTGGAAGAAGAGAACTGACATGTTAAATGATCCATGACACACATATATGTTACATGTGCACCCCATCCACCACAGACGTACTAGTAAATAAAAAGTAAAATGTGCAGTCTGTGATGACCCTAATGTTGTGTATAAGAACAATGCACCCTGGGTTTTGCTGTTCACTGTCTATCCACTCCATTTCCTCCCATATTTCTGTTGTGCTTTCTGATATGGTGCCATCCATGACTTCACTTCCACAAATGAGAAGGTCAGTTCTCCTTCCTGTGTCTGTATATTCCACTTGATGTACTTCAGGTTAGTTCATGTCATTATAGATGTCAGTTTCATCATAGTATCATTCCATTGCCTGCACTGTTAACATTTCAAATCCATTTTATGTTGATGTAAATCCCAGTTCATTCTGTACCGTGGCTGTTGTGAACAATGATGGAGTCAGTGCAGGCAAGCAGTGTTTCTTCAGATGTACTGATTTCACTTACTTAGAGTGTGTACCCAATAGCAGGATGGGTGGATCACAACCTGGTCTCGTTTTTAGATGTTGTTGTTTTGAGTCAAGGGGAAAGCACATAGAACATCTACACTTTTCCCATAATCTCTCTATTCCTTTGTAATTCAACCAAACTATATACCTCCCTTCTCTTTTTCTTCATTAGTATTTAATGCATTTTTCTTTCTTTTTATTTTTATGAATAATATTAATTTTGCCAGCCTACAATCAACACCACCAGAGAAGCTAGAAAACAAGGAGGACCCTAAGAGAGAAAGACACAAGATCTCCTGATCTAATTGGGTCACGGGGGAGGGGAGAGGGAGTTCTAAAAAAGAGAATGGAAGAAGAGGAGGGGAGAGGAGAACAGGAGAGAGCAGGAAGATCGAGTCAGGGGAAGAATAGAGGAGAGCAAGACAAGATATATCATAATAGTGGGAGATGTCTGGCACTAGGGAAATGTTCAGAGATCTACAAGGTTGAACCCAAGTAATAATCTGAGTAATAGTTGAGAGGCTACCTTAAATGCCCTTCTCTGATAGTGAGATTGATGACTACCTTATATGCCATCCTAGAGTCTTGATTCAGTAGTTGATGGAAGCAGAAGCAAACATCCACAGCTAAACACTGAGCTGAACTCTGGAATTCAGTTGCAGAGAAGGAGCAATGATGAGTAAAGGGGTCAAGACCAGGCTGGAGAAACCTACAGAAACAGCTGACTTGAACAAGGGGCTGCTCATGGACCCCAGACTGATAGCTGGGAAACCAACATAGGACTGTTGCAGACCCCCTGAAAAAGGATGCCAGTTTGGAGGTCTGGTTAATCTATGGGGCCTCTGGTAGTGGATCAGTATTTATGCCTAGTACATGAATGGACTTTGGGAGCCCACTCCACATAGAGGGATACTCTCTCAGCCTAGACACATGGGGGAGGGCCTATACCCTGCTCCAAATGATAAGACAGACTTTGAAGATACCCCATGGAAAGCCTCACCCTTCTGGGGAGCAGAAAGGGGATGGGTTAGGGGTTGGTGGGGGGCAGAGGAGGAGGGGAGGGAGAAGGAACTAGGATTGATGTGTAAAACAAGTTTGTTTCTAATTTAAATTAGAAAAATGGAAAAAATAAAATTAATTTGCTAGCATCAATTCTAACTATGGTAAAGTACTTCTTTTCTGAGTTTATTTGTATTTCCATGATTTATAGTGTTGGGTTGAATCTTTTTATTGTCAATATTTATATGTTTTTTTTCCAGAGCTGAGGACTGAACCCAGAGCCTTGCACTTTCTAGACAAGTACTCTACCACTGAGCTAAATCCCCAGCCCCTATATGTTGCTTTTAAAGTAGTAAATATGTGTCTTAAGGTGATTCATATTTTGTTATTTGGATTTTTTTATGAATTTCTTACACTGTCTGAATATTAACCCCTTTCCAGATAAGGAAAATCAAATAACAATCTTATGAATATGTCACATAGCTCTTTCCAATATACAGTGAGGGTCATTTTAATGTCTCCTTGAAAATGCTTCTTGAAGCCAGTGGGTGGTAGCACACTTCTTTATTCCCTGGCCTAGGGAGACAGAGGCAGGCCGATTTCTACGAGTTCCAGTCTGGTCTACAGAGTGAGTTCCAGGACAGCTAGGACTATTTCACAGAGTAACTCTGTCTCAAAAAGATGAGAGAGAGAGAGAGAGAGAGAGAGAGAAAGAAAGAAAGAAAGAAAGAAAGAAAGAAAGAAAGAAAGAAAGAAGAAAGAAATTCGTCTTGAATTCTCTGTTCTAGTTTAATGCAGTTATCAGGTTTTCTGACTATAAGTTTTTCAATATAAGTTTTTCAATATTTTATGTTTTATATCTTACTGGGTCTTGGATGTACACATTATATATATTTCTTCCCACATGTAGCATGTGTCTTCATTTCATTTATTGTTTATTTTTTTCTGGAAAGTTTTTACTTTTTTTTTTACAATTCCATTTATAGATATAGATTTGATCACCTGAATTGAGGAATGCATTAATAAATATTTTCCCATGTTGAACAATCTTAATGAGCTCCCCAATGTACCCTGATATATTTTTGCTAATATTTTCAAGATTTCAGGTACTTCCTTATGACCTAATTCAGGTTAATCAGAATTTTGTATGTATTGAGAGATAAGGAACAGGTCTAGAAACCTTCTTAATTGAATATCTAATTTCCCAAACCACAAGTACTGAATATAATGCTGCATATATCTACAGTAATTTCTACATTTAAATTTTCTTCCCCTTGGTCTATGTGGTAATATTTATGACAATGCCATAATTTGTTATTACTTGAGTTTTTCACTGTGCTCTTAAGTCAGGTTTTGTGATACATCTGTTTGTCTGTTTTTATATCTTCACTACTCGGACTGTCTATTGTCTTCTGGAGCTTCTATGGTTAATGGAGATGTCCTTCTGTGTGCTGTGAATATATGTTTCTATCATTGGTTGATGAGTAAAGCTATTTCAGCCAATGGACAGGCAGGATATAGCCAGACAGGATATATAGGTGGGGCTGCCAGACTGAAGTATTCTGGGAGAGGACACAGAGGAGTGAGTCGTAAGAGAGATACCATGTAGCTGCCGAAGAAGAAAGTGGCTCAGGCGTCACTGGTAAGATAAGACTATGTGGGAATGCATACATTAATAGACATGGGTTAATATTTAAAAGAAATCTAGCCAATAAGAATGCTGATCTATTGGCCACATAGTTTATAAATAATAAACTAAGGGGCTATGGAACCTGGTGAGATAGAAACTTCCATCTACATGTGGTTTCAGTGAAAATTTTATGATTTTTTTCCTCTAGATTTGTGAGGATTCCAGATGCTCATATTGCTTAGGCAAGTAAAGACATTTTGGAAACATTTATTGTTACAATTTATGATAGTGTGATGCACAGACATTGTTTTCTTTACTTCTGTGGATAAATTTATTTCTACATATTTCATAGTGTAACTGGATTACTTTATATTTTAAGACAGATTATTTATTATCTATAAAAATGCTACATTTATATGTTGAAGTTTATTGAAATTTTCATAATATCTACAAGGAGGCAGTCTTTCATTTAGTTTTTAATTTCATACTAGTTATTTCTTTCCCTAGTCTAGGTGCTATAGTAAACACTTATAGTTGTATGTTAAATAAATGGTAAATGCTTTGTTCTTTTGTTTTCCCAACATAACATGACATAGAGTCTAATATCGTACACGACCTTTATTCCATTGATGTATGTTCAGATATATTGATGCATATTCAGATGATGAGCAGGAGCATAGCTCTGTTGGTAGAGTATCAGAAACCCCAGCTTTGATCTCCGGCACCACATAAAACCTTGCTCCATCACCATGGGCCAAGAAACAGAAGTACAGGGAGCATCCTAACTTCATGATGAGTTAGAGTCCTCCTTCAGCTAGTGAGAGACTTTCCTTTAAAAAAATTATATGCTTTGTCTTGAGACTTCTTCCCACTCTGATTTCCCCTCTTCTGTTCTTCATTTCATATGCTTTGTGTGTTTAGTAATATAACTCATTCCAATACAAAAGATAAACTAGCAAAATCATAAGCATTAGGAAACGGAAGTGAGTTCTATACAGCTTTATAAATAATACTGGTAATGTCAAAGTATTGCTTGTATATTTAGGGAACAAAATGATTTCATTTCCCAAAGTACCTACAAAAAATATTCACTTGTGAGAGAAACCATTCATATCTTTAAACTCTAGTTTGGATTTTCCTCAAATCTAAACAGAGTCCTATCTGTCTGATATTTTATGGTCCTTCACCAATTATTTTATTCTTTATTATTTCCTTAATAACTGCTAGTGCATCTTTTAGTTAAATACAGTAATGTCCCCTCATCTGCTATTGCTTCCTTCCTAGGAGACACTGTCTAATGAAACAAAGTATTGACTGATTGTTTTGCCTTGACTCTGGTACTGGTGGCTTTGTACTCCTTCTTCATGACCCTGGTACTTATGGCTTTTTCCTCCTCCTCTTCCTCCTTCTCCTCTTCCTCCTTCTCCCCCTACCCCTTTCCTTCCTGCTACTCCTTCTTGACCCTGGTATCAATGATTTTGATGTCCTCCCAAAGATCTTTGTTTGGAGACACTTGCCAGGACCTCCCCATTCAACCAATGTTTAAAACATGTAAGTAGAATTTCTTTTGAACTTTATACAGAAGTCATTAATCACATTCCCTTTGTCTGTCACATTGGTGGGCTTCTCCTCCTGTGTAGAGTGATTCTCCCACAGTCTTCACCAAGGTTAACTTTACTGTTCCCATTTCTTTTCCCCTCACTCTTTTTTTTTTTGCGGGGTATTAGGCAAGCAATTCTTTTTTTAATTTTTAAATTTAAATTTAAATTAGAAACAAGGTTGCTTCACATGTCAATTCCAGGTCCGTTTCCCTCCCCTCCTCCCACAACCTCCCACCAACCCCTTCAATATCCCCTCATTTCCCCAGGGAGGGTGAGGCCCTCCATGGGGTGTCCATAGTCTGTCATTTCATCCAGGGCAGGGCCTAGACACTCTTCCTAGAGTCCAGAGTGAGAGTGTATCTCTCATTGTGGGATGGGCACCCAAAGTCCATTTGTATACCCGGGATAAATACTGATCTACTACCCAAGGCCCAATAGATTGCCTAGGACTCCTCACTGACGCCCACATTCAGGGACTCTTGATCAGTCCCATGCTGGATTCCCAGCCATTAGTCTTGGATTTGAGAGCTAACCGATGTCAGGTCAGCTGTTTTTGGGAGTTAGACCAGTCCAGTCTTAAGAACAGTACTATGGAGGAGAGAGAAATGATCTAACAAACCTACCACTGAGTACACATTCTGGGGGGATAAGACACACCAAATCTGCATGGACAGAGTTATTGTGACACAACAGACAAGAAATGGAACCAACCAAGCATTGATGAATTAATGGGTAAATAAATTGTGATATATTACATGAATTGAATTTGGGGGCATAATATGGGCAATAAACCAGACACAGAAACATATTTGCCATCATTTATGGGTGCTAAGATCTTGTTTCAGAATAAAAGAATAGAGTTGTTTTATTAGAGACCGGAAACGGGAGGGTGGAAAGTGGTGGGATTACAGGTTTCAGAAAACAATGAATAGGATAGACTGGTTCCGATGCTCTACAGTAGCTGACTCCAGTTTTCAGGACTCATGAAACATTTCAAGATCGCCCAAAGAAATCATAAAATGCTGAGGACTTAGAAGTGTTCATTTCCCTTGTTTGATCATTATATATTTTGCTTGTGTGTGTTTAACTATTATCCTGTACCACATAGAGTGCAGCTGGATTGCGAATTTTCATATTACCATTCAATATAAAACAAAATATCACATTTTGTAAAGTGATTCTATGGACTTACCCTAAAACATATATTATTATCTAGTTATGACAAGGTATGTTTCTTAACAATCATATGATGGTTTTGACAAAGAATGTTTGGAAACCTGAAAAAATTATTTTTGAACTACTTAAGTTTATCTGGAATCACTTATATTTACTATAAAATATATCTCAAAGATAGCATTTTATATAAATATTTTAATTACACTTTTTAAAAAAGACATTACGTTAGCAAAAACACATATAATGAATGATGCAAGGAAATTAAGACAAGGCCAAAGGAGAGAGAATAAACTTCTGACTCAATAACAAATTCCAACCAAGCCACACCTTCGATTTATCTCAAGGCAACTTAGAGCAGTAGTGGTAAATGCAAGGTCTCTGCCCCTTCTCTCACCTTGCTTTGATCTCTAGTCTTCTCATTTCCTAACACCTCCTTTTCTCTTTTCTCCTTTTCTTCCCAAGGAATTATAAGAAGAAAGAAAATGTAACACATGAATAAAATATGACAATTGTAGCTCCTATGACTGGGTTGTTTCATATATTGACTTCAATGAGTCCAAAGAGGTAACAGGACAGAAAGTGAACTGTGGGTTGAGGTTGGGATGAAAAAGAGCATTCAATAAGCAGACATGTTATGTCAGGAACTGAAATTCAATGCCAGATTAAACACTGGTACAGAAGCAAAACTTGAGGAGTGGTGATAAGGGCAGTGTGGCTGGGGAAAGGTAGAGGGGGGGCTATCAGAGTACACGTGACATGATCAGGAGAATGGGAAAGGGGTTCCATAGGGAAGGCTGGAGACTTAAATGATGAAGGTGGGAGATAGGGTAAAGAGAAGTAGCAGGGCACAAATAATTTAATTTGGAAAATGGGGGTTCTTAAGGAAGTGGGAAGGAGGTAAATACAGAAGAACTAATATAATGAGTAAAATAAAAATAAGAATGTCCAAGAAAGTCACAAGGACTTCCAGTAAATTTTTAGAATATTAATGAAAGTAAATTAAAATTAATTGCTATATTTTCTAATTAGAAAAATATACATAACATTTTTATTTATAAATAAGACTGGTCAGCCTTAATAAATTCAATCTGCATTCTAGTTTTCCAATAAGTTTGTGTAAATTTCAAAGCACTTTAAAAACCATTAAGGTACATCCCTCAGTGCTCTGCAGTAAACAAGTAAACGGAGAGAGCTGCCTTTTGTCATCTAACACTAGATTGGCCCATAGGATGCAGAGTGCTGCCTATCGCTGCTACCAAGAATTATGTGACCTTTTCTCTTTCTATACATCATCTACTCTAGAAATAAAACCCTGCACAAGAACATTCACATTTGCCTAAGAGATCTCTAATTTGATCAACACAGTGGAAAACTCAGACTGAATTTAGTTAATATTTGCCACTGTAAGTTCATTTGCTTCAATGATTCTTCCTAACATAGGTCCAGCCAGATGGACACCATTGCTCTAGATGAAAGTCACCTGCATAATTGAGTTGTGGTACATAATAAACAGGTACAGAAATGCTAATGAACTCAGATATGATAAATATGATTTTATATTCTGTATCTCTTTGACTGATAATGTTACTAATGAGATTTGGAAAAGTAATATTACAATGATGACCATAAAAACAAAGTTGACTAGCTTTTTATGACCAGGAATTTTAAATGTGTAGTCATTTAAAAACATTTGTTTCATTTTCTTTGTAGTGGATTATATCATTATGTTGGATTGCTAGTCTTGAATCAGGCTGAGAGTAAAGTTAATTTTCCTTTGTGCTGGTTGAATTAAAAGCTATTTGCAATTGTGGGGTAAAAAATAATAAGCTTCTCTTGTATTGTCCTGAAATATGATATCAACCAAAGTCTGCAAATCACTGTTTTAAAATAATGATTATGGAAATCTTACTAAATATCATGCCTCTGCTTTGTTGCAGTATTTTTATTTGATAGTAATATAGTATAATATATATGTAAACACTGGAACTTTTTAAGAGTTTGATTTTTAGAATTTTGTTTTGTTACTTTTTAATTTAAATTTAAAACAATCTTAATTACATGACAATCCAAGTTCCCTCTTCTCCTCCCCAGTCCTCCCATCCCCCTACCATCTCCACATGCATTCCTCAGACAGGGTGAGCCCTACCATGGTGGGTAATCAATGTTTGCCACATCATTTGGGGCAGGACCATTCCCTCTGCCCCCATATCTAAACTGAGAGACTATCCCTCCATAAGGAATGGCTCCAAAAAGCCAGGTCATGCGTTGGGGATGAATACTACTTCCACTGCCAGCGGACCCATAGACTGCCCAAGTCTCCCAACTGACACCTACATTCAGGGGACCTAGTTTTGTCTAATGCAGGTTCCCCAGATGTCAGTCTGGAGTCAGTGAGTTCCCACTTGCTCAGGTCAGCTATTTCCATCAGTTTCCCCAGCATGGTCTTAACCCCTTTGTTCATCACTTGTCCCACTTTACATCTGGATTCCAGGATTTCAGTTCAGTGCTTGGCTATGAGTATCGGCTTCTGTTCCCATCAGCTACAGGACAAAGGCTCTATGATGACATTTAAGATAGTCATCAATTTCATTATAGGGCAAGGGCATTTAAGGTAGCCTTTCTACTATTGCTTAGATTCTCAGTTGGGGTAATCCTTGTGGATTCCTGGGAATTTATATCTATTTTCTAATTGATACTTGTTTTAATCAATAATTTCCCCTCAATCATATAAAATATTATTTTTCATATAGTAGATTCTACTACATATTGCTGTGTCATACCAGCCAGTATCATCTGGCATTCACACTAGATGCTGTAAAGCAATTTGTTCAACCTAATATTCAACAAGTACATTTGTGATTATGTATATATTTTTGCATAAATTAATTGTCTCACATAGTTCTCTGTATTAGATGAAAACTAGGACATAATAGAAGAAAGAGTTAGTCTATTGACTAGATGTATACTTGACAATGGAGGAGGATTTGGGTTAGATTATAGATAGTGTTTGAAAGAATTAGCAGGAACAAGGTAGAGAAAGCAATAGTGCTCAGATGTGGCCCAGGAGGGTCCCATACTAGACTTGATAAAGTGTTTTCCACTGGGCAATCTGACTGAAGTATGACTGAAATATATCTCACAAACATACTGTCACCATAGACCTAGAAAATGTTTGTAAATGCATTACTGGGAAGAGTCCTTTCATGAATTATCCTTTGGATGTAAGGTAGTCCAGCAATCATCCTCTAAGATGTTTCAAGATTACTGCAATTAAGATAGGTTCAGATAAAATGCCATCACATGATGGTATCATTTATGTGATGCTAGTCTTTCAAACAAGTTCAATGCTAGAAACATGTCAAGACACTTTCTCCCCAGATTTCAAAGGGACCTTTGAGATATGAGGTAGAGTGCTATCATGTAGAATAGTAAAACCTTTACAATAAAGAAAATTAAAGTAGTCTCAAACTTTTATAACTTACCCTAAGTGGGTACAAAGTAAAGAACTGTTAATTAGCTTTATTTAATATTTACCACACATATGTCATTTTGAAAATTAAATGTTTTATTTGAGGACAGTAAAAGATCTATATAGCTTCTGCATTTAACAGATAGTTTCATCAAATTCAAACTCTATTTTAGTGAAAACTTTAAAAGGTCTTTGCTTTTAAAGTTTTCACTCAGGGTTCAAAGAAAGGAACTACAAATAAGCAAGGGAACTAAAATCTGAGGGCAAAAAGAATTGACTCACACACAATTACTCCTCTGCATGTTCCTTTATTCTTCTTCTGCTCTCTTTATCTCTTGTGGTTCTCCTTCCCCAGCTCTTGGGTTTGTGTGTGTGTGTGTGTGTGTGTGTGTGTGTGTGTGTGTGTGTGTTTATGTATATATATATATATATATATACATATGTTTGCAACTGTAATTCATTTTACAATACAATGTGAGACTTGAGTTTCTCAGAGTCAGCAAGGCAGACAAGATGTATACACTGAGCAATAAACTAAGACTGCCAGGAGAAACTTTTATCAACAATTTATTAGGGCTGTAGGTCAAAGAGAGGTTCTAAGTTTAATTTGCACAAGAAACAAATCCTGGTGCCTTCCAGTATTCTGGCCTCAGTGGTGGTACAGGCCTTCAAGAAAGTTTACTTTTCTCTGATAATGAGCAAATGGGCTGATGACCTTTGTTGTTATCTTCTCAGGGCAAACAGGAGGGAGCAGTAAATCCCGGAACTAAAACATTGTGTTAATAAACAAGAAGTTTGAGAATCTTTTAGTGCAGGGCTATTGCTTTTCTATCTGCCAGCGAGGTAAAACCAGAACATGATTATTTTTTTTCTATCCATCTAGACAGGTTTGAATCAACAGCTTTGGGCATGCAGTAATTCTATGTCAATGGAATATTTTTCCATGGGCCCTAAACGCTGACCAAATGCCTGTTATTTAGGATAATTGCAGGAAGGCAGATCTCTGAATTGCGATGGACAGGGGAACAAGGACCTGATAGTAGGAAACAGGTCTCACACGTGGCTAAGGAATTTAATCAGTAAACTAGGACCTGCTAATGGAGAACACGTTTTACACATAGCTAGGAAGTATAATCAGTAAATTCCAAATGCATATGGGAGAATTTGTTCCTAGTAAATGATCAGATAGTGTTAAACTGTGGGAAGTAAGTTCCAAGTTTGTTGCAGAAAGGAATGAGCTGCAGGAAGATTCTACAGCAAGAAACAGTCAATTCATTCACAAGACTATAATGCTAAATACAACTTTCGTATCGGTTTATCCATAAAAAAATCCTTAATTCTTCTAAGTCATCTCATTATATGATAGTAGTATAATTACTGTGTGATCTTATAGCTTGTAGCACTATTAATTTTAAATAAATGTGATAAGCTTTCTTATTGGTAATGGACATATTTATACTCATATAAATACTATTTATTTAGTCTTCAGGAATCCTCTGAATTTAATCTAAAGCAGAGGTAGGCTTTAGAAGGCTGAAGTAATGCAGGCATTTACAGTGACATCATGTAAGCTCAGTTACTGCATCAAGACTGCTTATTTAAGTTCATCTAATACAACTGAAGAGGGGGTTAAAGATACACTTGAATGTTACATACTCATGAGATGTATAATGATGGGTAACATTACTTAACCTGTTATACTTTTATCTGGGGCAATGTTTTCATTCAACTCCCAGCATAATTTATAAATTCTGTCTTCCTTTCAAGATCGCAAATTTGCTTGCATTTGGAAAAGCGGGTGATGATGTTTTTAGAACAAGATAATTTGATCATGTGTATTGTTTCTTGTCATTGTTCTGCAGTATTTAAACAGGTTATACAGCTGAAAGAAGCAAAACAAAAACCCACGGAATTTTAATTTAAAACTATTCATGACAACGTAGGTTTTAGAAGTGTGATCTGTGTTGATTTTTTGCAACTATGAATCTGCTTATCCTCCAAGGGACTGATTTAGATAATTAATTCAATCTGGGACTGCAATGACCTCTAATGAAATTTCAATTCTTTCTCTCGACAACAAAATAATGAGATTATTCAAATAATTTTCATAGCAATAAAAACAGAAAACCAATTAGAAGCTAATAATGAAGTATATCAATAGAAGTACAAATTGGGAAAATGGTAATTCTTAACAAAACTTAATAGGTTAAACATTCAATTATTGTAAATAAAGAAATGTACAACCATGCAGATGCAAAGAACATAAATAGATAAAGCACTTCTTCAAAAATTCTTTAGACAAACATAAACATCCTAATTCCTTTTCTGAGTGATTTCTCTCAAAATCAATTTAGTCTGGTTCTTGCTATATTTTGAGGACTTTTGATTTTGTTTTTCTTGAAGTCAATGAATCAAATTTAAAGCAAATTATGTACAGCATAATTGTTCTTTACACTGTTGCATCCTGTCAGATATAAAAACATGCATGGAGAATAAATTAATTTCCTAAAAGTATCTTGATTTCTTTCATCTACAAAGATGGTATCATTTCTTTTATAGAGTTACTTTGAAAGTTAATTTACTATTATAAACACCTTATCACATTATATAAAATAATACTACATTATGAAATGCAAAGATGCCAGAATGCTTCTGAGTTAGATTATGTAAAAAGATGAATTCACAATAATTAGATGAATAATGAAAAATAACAGAATAGGTCTTAATTGTTTTAAAAAGTTGCTCTTGTTATCATATATCTGTATCTATTTCTCTCTGTATACACATATTTCTTTAGTTAATGACACAAGCTTTGGCTTTTGTTTTGTTTATTCATTCATTTCATTTGCTTTTAGTTTGTAGAAACATACTCAACATATGGAGGAAAACACTAAAGTTTGTTTTCTTTTTCTTTTCTTTTCTTTTCTTCTCATACAGGGTTTCTCGGTCTAGCTTTGGTTCTCCTGGAATTCATTTTGTAAACCAGGCTGCCTTTGAGGACCGCCCCTCGCCCCCAACTGCCTCTGCCTCTGCCTCCAGAGTGCTAGGTCTAAAGTAATGTGCCACCACCTCTCACTCAGGCATCTACGTTTGTTTTTATTGGTCACTAGTCAGTTGTTTTGATAAGTAGCCATAAGGCTTTCTAATGTTTGACATAATCTAATGCTGCTATTACAGATTGTTTATATTGTAGTTTGTATTTTATACTTAAATTAATGAGTATTTGTTGCTTATAGATTAAAATAGAACATTTTTTATGTAGCCACAATTGGGTTAGAAATTCATATTTACATTAGAAATATTCTGATTTGTTGCCTAGTTTTGTTGAAGTATAAGTTGAAAATTATTCTTCTGAACTTACTAATGTGTTATTGTTATTATTTATGAAGAAAATGTCCTGTGTCAATCTGGACTGTATTGAGAATCCTGAGAGAGCCATGCTTCCAGATGAACTTAGCTCTCAGGTCTAAGTTCTAAACATCATCATTAGTTATGGAACACAAACAGTAATTTTTTCCGGTTTTTAATATTGCTATAATAATAAATAAAAACTTTTTCATAAGCTATGTTTATTCTTACATAGAGCAGTAGGGTGGGAAATTAGCCTTCAGAAAGTACTCAATGGGCTTAGGCATTTGAAACAGAATATCATTCCTTTACTTAAGGTTTGCTTCAGTCTGGTAATTTGGTTTTTAACAGCTTAAATAAGATTAAATTTTATTTGTTTCTCAGGGTGGAGTCAGTGAACCCAAGGCTAGTCCCCTAACATATCTCCAGGGTTTAGGTGCCTTCTGTCTTCCATTTATATCTTTCTAACATTTCTATTTGCAGAAATTTTTTCCTTGGGCCAAGATGTTGGTTAGCGCTCCAGACATCTTGTCTGTTTTGTTTGGCTGTTTTATTAAATCAGAATGAGAAATCATATGCACATTTCCAAATATAGATCACTTAGTTCACTGGTTTTGGAAGTGTGATCAGCAACCATACTTCAAAGTAAAAGATTACAGTTATCGCAGAAAGGGAGTGACGAATAACTTACTAAATTCAATCTTTGTTTTACTGGTTTACATTATTAATATAATGTGGCACAATGTAGATGTGTTTATTGAGAGGAGCAGCAAATGTCTGCAGATTATCTTTTATCTAAGGATAAGATTCTAAATATAGTAAATTTGGCTAAAGAGATTTGTCAGTGGTTAAGACAGCCTGCTAGTCTTATAAGTAACTGACTTTAGTTCTGGCATTCAACATTGGCAGCTCTCAATGACCTGTGCTTTACACACACACACACACACACACACACACACACACACACGCATGCATGCAAGATGCACACAAGACAGAAGGAGAGAGAAAGAGCCATACACACACAGTTAAATAAAAATACAGTATTGGGATCAGTTTTAATTTACTTTTTAATCTTGTTTTAAACCATGCTTCATTTTATAGATAGGAATACAACAAAAGCAAAAGAACGCCAAGTTTTTGTAATCCACGTCCCAAAGGAAAACACATGCTGCATTCTCTTGAAATACAAAAATATTTCTCATCATTTAAATACACAGAAAGTTCAACTCACATATGCACCATGAAAACTAGAAAAAATTAGCTTTATGTTCTATTTTAAGACTCATGTGGCTTTTTGCCTAGCCTCATTCCTCCCCATCACCTAATATTAAATTTTCTCAGTCTGCTTTCTAAACTTTGGACTTTTTACACCCAATTATACTCTGTAAAATAGATAGACATGTGCAATGAAGTCTAGGTCCCACAAATGAAGATGTCCCTAATTTTTCTAAGTGTGACTTACTTAACATTATATTTTACTTTCCAGAACCAAGTGTTATATTTTTGCAGCTCATTGATCTGTTGCTAGGCATCTAGTTTGATCCTATATACTTGCTGCTATAAATACAGCATCAATAATGTGGCTATGAATATATCTGTGTGGTATGACATAAGATTCTTAGGGTATGTGATCACGAATGGTACAGTTGGGTAGCACAGTGATTATATTTTTAAATTTTGAGGAATAACCAAACTGATTATCAAAATAGCTATGATAGTTTCCATCCCGGCGGCTGGAGAGATGGCTCAAAGATTGAGAAGCTTTACTGAATGTTTAGACTCCTTGATTCTGATCCCAGCAAACTTCTGCACCTTAACTCCAGGGGATCCTAGGCCCTTTTCTGGTTCCAGGAGCATGGCACCCATGTGCGTAAAACACACAGGAAAATACACATAATCAAAGAAATTGCAATTTTCCCTGCCATCATCAATGAGCAAGGGTTCTTCTGTATGCTTCCTCTCCAATAGTTTGTTGCCAGATTTCCTGAAGTTAGTCATTCTGAATTTAGCTAGGTGATATATCAAAGTCTTTTGACTTTGAATTTGTCTGAGGACTAGAATGTTTAACACTTAAACACAGTTACTGGCAATTTTATTCCTTCTGATAACGGTCTGGTCATTTAATTAGCCTATTTGTTGACTGCCACTATTGTTTCTTCATGCTTAATTTTGCAGCTGTTTGTAATATCTGACTGCTAGCCCCATGTCTGAAGTGCAGTTGGCAAAGATACTCTCCCATTCTGGGAACTGTTTGTTTGCTCGGGTCAGTTCCTTATGCTGTGCAGACAGGTTTTACTTTCACGTAGTGCTATCTGTTTACAATTAAGGTAAGTTACTGCTATTAAAGTTCATATCTTCATCTATTCCTTATGTATTTCTGTAGTAGCTTCATTTCAGCTTTAGGGTCGGGGTCTACTTTGAACTGATTCTTATACAGGGATAAAGATGAATTCTTCTGTAGGGGAGTATCTGCTGCCAACACCACTTATTGAATAACTATTGTTTATTCGTTCACTGAATGCTTTTGTGAACTTAAAAAAATTATGTGGCTCTTGTTTGGTTTATTTTCATGTTCTGTATTGTATTTCTTTGGTCAAACTACTTATTTTTGTGCCAGTACCAAATTAGCTTTCAACGCCACCTCTTAAGTATCATTAGAGTTGAGATAGTGTGATACTCCCATTGTATTCTTCCTCCTCAAGGTTGCTTTGGCTAGTCCTTTGTTTTTCTCTATAAACTTTATAATTGTTTTAAGTCAAAGGAAAAATAAACAAGAAATATCTATAACTAAAATACACCATGGACCAACTAGATCTAAGATGTACATAGTACATTATATCCAAAATAGAGGGGACACTTTCTTCTCCAGGACACATCAAACCTTTGCGAAAACTGATTTCATCATAGGCCAAGGGAAAAATAAACAAGAAATATCTACAGCTAAAATACACTATGGACCAACTAGATCTAAGATGTACATAGTACATTATACCCAAAATAGAGGGGACACTTTCTTCTCCAGGACACATCAAACATTTGCGAAAACTGATTTCATCATAGGCCAAAATTAAACCTTCATACACAGAAAAATGATATGATCTCCTGTGTCCTATAAGGTCCCAATGAAATAAAAGTAGAAAACTAGGAAAAATCTTCCAGAAAGTACAAGAATACCTGTAAAATAAACATTTATTTTTGCTACATGAATCAAGTGAAAATGAGAATATAACCTACCAGACCCTCTGGGACACTGTTCTAAGAGGAATGCTTACAAATATAATCAGTTGTAATAGTAAAAAAATAACTGCAGAGATCTCAAATCCAATGATTCATATCAATATTCTAGACAAACAAGAAAGTGGCTAGCCCAAAACTCATTAATAGACAAGAAATAAAGATTAAGGAAGTATTTGATGAAATAGACTCCAAAAGAACAATAAACAAACAATGCAACAATTCCATGGTTCTTTGATAAAATGAATAATCTTGACAATCTGTTAGCCAATATTATAAATATAGTGATAGATAATACTGAAATTAATAAAATTAGTTTTAAAAGTACACTCTAACAAAAACAAACATCTTCATGTTATACTTTGAATGCTTACAAATAAGCTGGAAAATCTACAAGGACTGAATGAAATGCATTTCTAAGCTTTTTTTTTTTACAAAACTAAGCATTAATTATAAAATTAACCATATACATTCAAACAATGTCAGAAGATCCATTACAAGTATTTGAAATTCAAGCAGTAATAATGATAAATAAATAACTGCCCAGAACCAGATCAATTCATTGCTGAATTCTTTCAAACTTTCAAAGAAAGTTTAATCCTTATCTTTTTTAAATGCATTGTTCAAACTGCAAAGGCAATGAACTCTATCAAATGAATTCTTTGAAGCCAATGTTGTATGGCTGTCAAACCCAGGCTGAGGCAACAGAAATTGAACTACAAATCAGTTTCTCTACTGAACATGGATGTAAAAATTAAGAACTGCATGCTTACAAATGGATGGCCGTCCATATTGCGTAAACTTGATCATATACAATTCCAAAATATATAGATACATAGTGACAAAATGTGCGCCTAATACTTCAACTAATCTTATAATCTATTACAAAATGTTCAACAATATATAGCTCTATTTATTAATCAAGCAAGAGCACTGGATATAAGAGTCAGAAAAACTTGCAAGGAAAGAATATATACATATATATATATATTATGTATATGTACATAAAACATCCATCCACCTGTTAGAAAAGTTTAATTATAAGTAAGATAATTTCCTGTTGTATCTATGTGTGACTTAACTATTGTTGATTTTCCATTTCCCTAAGATAAGTTGATATAACTAAGGAAACATAATTCTCTTATGCTTAAATTTTCATGCCCAAAGAAGTTTAGTATTATTCTAAATTTTGATAGGTTCATTGAATTACATTTTTAGTAATTATATATGAAACCAAACTTTTGATTTTACTCTAGTTGTCTGAAGTGATGTATTTTCCCCACTTACAATATTTACTTCATGTCATAATTAAACTGTGCATCCTATCCTAAATTATTTAAATGCATTTCTACTCACTTAGAAGATTATTTTTAAAATTCTGTGTAGCATAGATTTCTTTTCCAGTCAACTTTACAGAAATACTAGTACAAAAACAAAGTTCAATAAGGGTGAAAGAATAAATTTTTGGGGGGTTGTGAGCCTAGCTAAGCTATCCCTCCAGCCCAGAAAGAATAAATTTTTATAGCTTTGGGGAGAGGTTGAAGGATTAACAGCATTTTGGAAAGTAAATGTTTTCTGATTATTTTCTCATTTACTTCAAAAAGAACATGGCAGGTGATATTCTTAGGCTATGATGATCTTATGATGAAGTAATTATGGAAATCATAAAATACAGTTTAACAAAAAAGTAACTGTACAATTCATTATTTTACTCATGTAGATGTAATATTTTAATGATTGAAGAAAAGAAAAATTGAAACATATTTTCTGAAATATAGTACATGAAAATCCACTGGTGATGCTGTTTAACTTGGCATTGTCAGCTTTATGTTCATATTCATTCTCTTCTCAGTAAAGAGAAAAAAGCAAAGAGAAGACCTCAAGGACCAAGAAGAAGATGAAAGAAGGAGACGAGGGTTGCCAGAAAGACAAGGCTATCACCATCACTTGGTGAAAGGGAGGCTACAAATACTTGGTTCTACAAAAATTTATTATTGAACACTCTATAAACACTAATGCTTGTGACCTACCAAAACTGACTGCTCTTATTATCTTGGAGTTTTGTCTAGTTTATTTTTTAATTTTTGAAATAAAATACAACTTTGTCTTTGACTTTCTTTGTGTCTACTTTTAAGAATAGCTTAGGACTAAAATGGGAGAGTCAATGGCATTATTCACCTGAGGAAAATGCCTAAGCAAGGATTCACACAAATGTATTCTCTTTTCTCTTGCAATTCCTTTCTTTCACATTAGGTGGTTTTGCTTTAAGTTTGGTAAAACACATTTTTGTCCTTTTTTTATTTTATTTTCCAGTTTAAATTTAGATAAGAAACAAGGTTGCTTCACAAGTCAGTTCCAGGTCCCTCTCCCTTTCCCTCCCCTCCTCCCATGCCCTCCCCGCAACCCTCTGCCCCCCCCGTTATCCCCTCATTCCCACAGGGAAGGTGAGGCCCTCCATGGGGATGTCCATAGTCTGTCATTTCATATAGGGCAGGGCCTAGGCCCTTCCCCAAGAGTTCAGGGTGAGAGTGCACCTCACATTGTTCTATGGAAGTCCAAAGTCCGTGTGTATACTTGGGATGGGTACTGATCTGCTGTCCAAGGCTCAATTGATTACCTAAGCCTCCTCACTGACACCCAGATTCAGGGGGTCTTGATCAGTCCCATGCTGGATTCCCAGGCTGATGCCTGGGATTCAAGAGTTAACCTTTGTCTGGTCAGCTGTTTCTGGGGGTTAAACCAGCCCAGTCTTAATCCCTTTGATCATCAGTCCTCCCTCTCTGTTACTGGCTTTCTTGAGTTCAGCTCAGTACTTAACCAAGGGAGTCTGCCTCTTCTTCGATCAGCTACTAAATGAAGTTTCTGTTTCCCAGACTCCCTGGCCATAGGATTGTAGGCTGGCACTTCCCAGATCTATGTCTAAAATCCATATATGAGAGAGTACATGCCATGTTTCTCTTTTTGTGACTGGGTTACCTCACTCAGGATGGTTTCTTCTAGTGTCATCCATTTGCCTGCGAATCTCATGATTCCATTATTTTTTTCTGCTGAATAGTACTCCATTGTGTAGATGTACCACATTTTCTCTATCCACTCTTCGGTTGAGGGACATCTAGGTTGCTTCCAAGTTCTGGCTATTACAAATAAAGCTGCTATGAACATAGTGGAACAGACATCTTTGTTGTATGAATGGGCATCTTTTGGATATATGTCTAAGAGTGGAGTTGCTGGGTCTTGTGGTAGGTTTATTCCCATTTTTCTGAGGATGTTAATTCTCTGGTATAACTGTTCTCCTGTATCTTCATGTGAGCACTTAGTGCTATAAACTTCCCCCCGTAGCACTCGAAGAAGTCTTTAATTTCTTTTTTTATTTTCTCTTTGACCCAGGGATGGTGCAGTTGAGCATTATTCAATTTCCATGAGTTTGTATGTTTTCTGCAATTTGTGTTGTTGTTGAATTCTAATTTTAAAGCATGGTGGTCTGATAAGATGCATGGAGTTATTCCAATTTTTTTGTAGCTGCTGAGGTTTGATATGTTGCCAAGTATGTGGTCGATTTTTGAGAAGGTTCCATGTGGTGGTGAGAAGAAGGTATATTCTTTTTTATGTGGATGAAATGTTCTATAGATATCTGTTAATCACAGTAGGGTCATTACTTCTATTAGACCCTTCACTTCTTTGTTGAGTTTCTGTCTGGTATTCCTGCCTAGTGGTGAGAGTGGTGTGTTGAAATCTCCCACTATAATTGTGTGGGGCTTTAGATGAGATTTAAGTTCTAATAATGTTTCTTTAACGAATGTGGATGCCTTTGTATTTGGGGCATAGATGTTCACGATAGACACTTCATCTTGGTGGGTTTCACCTGTGATGAGTATGTAATGACCTCCTTCATCTCTTTTGATTGATTTTATTTTAAAGTCCAGTTTTTTAGGTATTAGGATTGCTAGCCCTGCTTGTTTCTTGGGTCCATTTGATTGAAAAATTTTTTTCCCAACCTTTAACTCTCAGGTAATATCTGTCTTTGAGTGTGAGGTGTGTTTCTTGTATGCAGCAGAAGGAAGGGTTCTGTCTTCGAATCCATTCTGCTAGTCTGTGTCTTTTTATGGGTGAGTTAAGGCCATTAATATTGAGGGATATTAATGACCATTGATTGCTCATCCTTCTTCGATTTGCAATGGTTGTTGGTGGTGGAATTATGTGTGGAATTTCACCCCTTTGTTCTTTTGGCTGTTGGTAGAGAGGGATTCTCTAATGCCTATGTTTTTCTGGTTGTAGTTAGCTTCCTTGGATTGGAGTTTTCCTTCCAAAATTTTCTGTAGGGCTGGGTTAGAGGACACATATTGCTTGAATCTAGTTTTGTCATGGAATATCTTGTTTTCTCAGTCTATAGTGATTGAGAGCTTTGCCGGGTATAGTAGTCTTGGCTGGCATCCATGTTCTCTTAGTGTAGGTAGAATATCTATCCAGGACCTTCTGGCTTTCAGAGTTTCCATGGAGAAATCAGGTATAATTCTGATAGGTCTGCCTTTATATGTTACTTGACCTTTTTCCTTAGCTGCTCTTAATATTCTTTCTTTATTCTGTATGTTTGGCGTCTTGATTATTATGTGGCGAGGGGATTTTTTTTTTGTGGTCCACTCTATTTGGTGTTCTGTAGGTTTCTTGTACCTTCATTGGCATGTCATTCTTAAGGTTGGGAAAGTTTTCTTCTATGATTTTGTTGAATATGCCTTCTGCCCCTTTGAGGTGGATTTCTTCTCCTTCTTCTATACCTATTATTCTTAGGTTTGGTCTTTTCATGGTGTCCCATATTTCCTGGATGTTTTGTGTTAAGGATTTGTTGGATTTAAGGTTTTCTTTGGTTGATAAATCCATTTCTCCTAGTGTATCTTCAACACTTGGGATTCTCTCTTCCATCTCTTCTATTCTGTTGGTAATGCTTGTATTGGTAGTGCCTGACTGTTTGTCCAGCTGAATTTTTTTGGTTTGTTCTTTCTTCCATTTCTTGCATTTTTTGGTTTGCTTTATGTTCCATTTCTAGCATTTTGTGCTTTGTTTCTTCTTCCATTTCCTGCCTTTTTTTTTGGTTTTTTTCTTCTTCCATTTGTTTCACTTTTTGCTTTGTTTTTTCTACCATTTCTTGCATTTTTTGCTTTGTTTCTTCTTCCATTTCCTGCCTTTTTTGGTATGTTTCTTCTTCCAATTCTTGCATTTTTTGCTTTGTTTTTTCTTCCAATTCTTGCATTTTTTGCTTCGTTTCTTCTTCCATTTCCTGCCTTTTTTGGTTTGTTTTTTCTTCCATTTCTTGCATTTTTTGGTTTGTTTTTTCTTCCATTTCTTTGAGGGATTTTCCTATATCCTCTTTCAGGGCCTCTATCATTTTCATGAAAGTGCTTTTAGGGTCGTTCTCTTCTGCTTTGTTCACATTGGAATGTTGGGGTCTTGCTGGTGTGGAGTCTCTAGAATCTGGCGGTGTCATATTTGTTTTTCTGTTGCTGAGTGTGTTTTTGTATTGTCTCTTTCCCATCTCTTCTTCTAGTGGGTGCAGAAAGAGCCCCTTCCTGGTCTGGGGACCAGAGTTCCCTTTTGGTGGGTGCTAGTAAGTCCAATAATCTCATGGTTCTTCTATTCCTTGGCCAAATGCTGGTCCCATGGGTGGGGAAGAAGAACAGGAATCTGGGGCGCTTAGCCTCCTACCTGGTCCCCTGGACCCTATGCTGGGTCCTGTTGTACCTGATCCAGAACAGCTACTCCCCTGGTCTCCCTGGCTCCTCTGGTTTCCTGGTCTTGTTGGTGGGAGAGAAGATCTGGAGTCTGGGGTGCTTGGCTCCCGCCGGGATTGGGAGTTCTGTGCAGTTTCCAGGCGATCTGCAGGCACTGGAACACAGGCCGGGAAGCTGGCCTGTTTACCTGATGCTGCTGCAGGAAAGGCTGCCTCCCTGGACTCTCAGCCTCCTCTGGTTTCCTGGTCTCCTTGGTGGGAGAGAAGACCTGGAGTCTGGGGTCCTTGGCTCCCGCCAGGATTGGGAGCTCTGTGCAGTTCCCAGGCGATCTGCAGGCACTGGAACACTGGCCAGGAAGCCGGCCTGTTTAAAACACATTTTATTTAAAAACTTTTTTGAAAAATTAGAGTTTATATTGCCATCTTAGAAATTTTCTTTGTAGGAACAGAAAAATTTTATTAATAATTTTGTTTTAAAATGCTGCACATTTGTTTGTTTTTATACTTTATAGAATTATGTTTTGCATATAAATATAGATACGGAGATATAGCTCCAAGTGTAACTTAAAGAGAGTTGAAAAACCATTATTATACTTGATATCCACACAAGTAGAATACATTTCATTTTTACTTCCAATGTCACTTTCTATGCATGAACTAAATGTTCTTTGTTGCTACTAACTAAAAAATACAAATGAAGCCTAGGAGATGTCTCAGTAGTTAAAGTGCTTGAACGCCAAGTTCAGGCCTGAGTTCAGATTCCCAAAAGTCACATAAATCTCAGGTGGTCAGGGTGACTCCATTAAAATTTCTATTGGAATGGGGAAACAGGACTTCTAGAGCAAGCTAGGAGAGAGCAATCTGTGGGTTTAACCTGGACACCTTTCCACAAAACTAAAGTGGACATTGATAGGGGAAGGCATTTGCTTTCAACCTTATATCTCCATAGGACTGCCATACATTGAACTGTCTTATCCACTCACAGCTCTTAAAAAGCTAATCACACAAGAGATCATTTTTCCAACTATGTCATCATGCTAAGGACATAATTCCATATTGTTCTCTGTAAGGACCAGTTATGATGTGCAAGCATAGTCATTCAATGCTGCTGGAAGACCAACTTTCATCAGCTCAGAGAAACTTGGAAGGCGGTGTGAACCAAAGTTTACTTCTTCATTTTATCTTCCTATTTACTTGATGTTCTTTTTCTGTATTACATTTTGCCATTATTCCTTTTATGCCACATAGGACAAAGATTTTTATGTAAGAAAAGTTTATCTCATGACTACAAGTTACATGTTTTCCAAAAACCAACTGAAATATTTACATAAGAAGAAATCATATTAAGATCACAAGTTTTCCTTAGAAGCTCACAACTGTTAAATATGTTTTTGTGTTAATTTTGCCAACATAACATCTTCATCCCCAAAGCAATGATTATTTTGTTTTTGATGAACAAAGTTTTAAGCTAAATATGTTTCTGCCAGTTCTTTTAGTACTAGTAGGCAGGTGTTTGTGGTTTCAATGTGACAGATTTCTAGTATGAAGCCTACTCTAGAGAAACTTTAAATAAGTGGTCAGCTAACCATCTATATTTCTTTATGAACAATAGCGTCATTTAATTTTCTTTTACAGCTTTGTTTTCCAAGGTGCATATAGTGGCTATGATTAATTTTGTAAGTTACATAAATGAAGGAACTCAGGCCTAATCTCGGTTATAGGCACATAATTATCTGATACAGTGAATAGGAAATGTTTGCTAAATATATAGTCAAATTTCACTTTAAATACTACCAGAATGGTTATTTTTAGATATTTTTAATGCCTAAATAAGTAGACTTTTATTTATTTTATTTTTTATTTTATTTTATTTTATTTTTGGTTTTTACGAGACAGGGTTTCTCTGTATTGTTTTCAAGTCTGTCGGTCCAGCCCAGTCTCGAACTCACAGCAATCTGCCTGCCTCTGCCTCCTGAGTTCTGGGATTAAAGGCATGCGCCACCACCGCCCGGCAAGTAGACTTTTATTACTCAAATAATTTTCACAGTGTGCATCTCATCTTCATGAATAAGTAGTAGATGGTAATACTAAAGAGACATCAGGGGATGTCTTCTTCCCCAGAATACTGAGGAATTTTGTCTCAAGTCTTTCTGCAGCCTTGAGCCTAAAATCTTCGTTCTTGGCTCAAAGATGTGAAACTTCACAGTCCTCCTACACATGTACACACACACACACACACACACACACACACACACACACACTTCTCAATTCTGTTCTGTTAATCTGGAGACTCCTAAGTAATGCAGACTTTAAATAAATCGTAGCATGGGAATAAATGCCCATGCTTTCCCATTGCTATAGTGAAATGACATTTCCACTCCTTGCTACAATTAGTCACTTATTTTGTAATGTTTTTTATTTAAATTAGAAACATGAATGCTTCACATGTCAATCCCAGCTTCCTCTCCCACCCCTCCTCCTTTGTCTCTCCACCAGTCCCCCCAGATCCCCCCCAATCCCCACCTCATTCCCCAGGGAGGGTGAGGCCCTCCTTGGGGGGATCTCTAAAGTATGTCATTTCATCCACGACAGAACCTAGGCCCTTCTCCATGTGTCCAGGCTGAGAGAGTATCCCTCTATTTGGAATGGGCTCCCAAAGATCATTCTGGGATTCAAGAGCTCCCCCTTATCCAGTCAGCTATCTTTGTGGTTTCACCATCATGGTCTTGACCCCTTTGCTCATCACTCCTCCACCTCTATCACTGGGTTCCAGGAGTTCAGTTCAGTGTTTAGCTGTGAGTATCTGTCTCTGCTTCCATGAGTCACTGGATGAAGGTTCTAGGATGGCATATTAAAGTCACTTTCTAAATTAAAGAACTGAAATGTTTTAAGTTTCAATATCTTAGGGGATTTAATCTCTATTATAAACATAGGAAGTGTGGCATATCCAATATAAACATATGAACAGCTGTGTTAGAAAGAGATAGAGTAGTTCATGTCTAGAATGACTAGTTTTCTCGATTTAATTTGGCAAGGTTAAATAAATAAATGATACCTAAGCATAGAAACAAAAATCTCTACAATTTCCTTAAGATTCAGCAGTCATTGATATCTCTTTAATTATAAGTACATATATTCATCTTGGCTGTGGAATATCTTAAGTAACAACTATTAATTACCAGTCTCTGAATCTGATATTGATAAATTGACACTAAATTATACATAATCCTCAGGCAAATTCTATTTCCTTAACAGTGTCTTTATTTATGTCATTTCCAAATCCAGATTTTACGAAAGAAGCATGAATTGTGTTGTTTTTATTTGAGAGCAATTTGAGTCTATATTCAAAGTTATAAGAAGTATTCACCTACAAGGATGACAGCTTTCACATATATGAAAGATAAGTATCAGACGGTGATTTCCCCATGCCAATAAGATACGTTTTAAGTTTGATAGCAGGAAAGAATGGTTATCTATTGTGTGTTGGAGCAAAGTATGTAAGGTCAGAACTTTAAAATGATAGGAAACTTTGGAAATAGCTATTGTGAAAAAATAAGAAAGACTGCTGATGGAGGAAATGGAAAATTGTCCTACAATATTGAGGGCAGACCTAAGGTTGAACAGATGAATTTTATGGTGGTGACAATATAAAGATTGTGTGATTTACTCTGTCAGCACCTGCAGCCTTGCATTGGGAGAAAGAATGTGCCCCTGGTCTATCCCAAGATGAGTTTTTCCATAAAAGTTTGAAACACAGACACTAGGGAATGTGGACTGAAGTTTTGATGATGGCACTGTAGTAATGAACAAATAGCCATAGCCAGAAAGGCCCAAAACTAATGAAGGTGGAAAAAGATGAAAATGGAACAGATACAGGCAAATCTTCACAAAACAAGACTGCTTATATATGGATGGAAAAGAAGAGAGATAGCGCAAACACAGGACACTAGGTGCATATGAGATTCCATCTTTTAGCTTTTAGTTACTTTGAAAGGGAAGGAAGGTTAAGCAAAACAAGATATGGAGGAAGAGGATAGTGAAGAAGTTTTGAAGTTGAAGATTTTGAGCTGTGAAATTAAAAATAGTAGCACACAGTACTCCTAGCAACATATGAGGTGAAGGCAATTGGGAATGAGATGCAAAGACATGATACTGAGGACATATGCAGATAATATCAAAAATGGTTTGTAGCTGTGAGAATGGACATGGGTAACTTAGTCAATGCAACATGCATATAGAGATCAGAGGACTCTCTGAATAAATGAATAGTTTTAGAGATCACATTTGTATGCAAAATTTCTCCTTTTTACACAGAAATTTGCTTTTAGTGAAGTTTGAAATAAGAAATTTGTTTTGGAGCCTTTCAAAAACTGTTATTGAAAATAAATAAATGATGCATAATAAAATAAAATAAAATGAAATCATCAACTAAGAAAATTCCTACACTAGCACAATAAAAGAATTTGTTAAAAACATTGTCTACATGGACTGAGCAGTTGGCTTAACTTATAAAGTATTAACCATATCAGTATGAGGACCCAAATTTTATCCCCAGTGGTTAATATACGTTTCAGGCAAAATGTTAAAGTCATTATCACATAATCCTCATATAAATAACATAGAGAGATGGAGGATCCCTAGAGAGTGCAAACCTGCTAGTCTAGATAATGTGGTTAGCTCCAGGTTCAGAGAGATTTTCCTCAATCAACATGGCTGAGATCTATTGGGCTGTGCTAGTGCATGCCATGAGTGTTAGATTCTAACAATACATGAATAGTTAAACTGTATTTAATTATTTTTTGATCACCAGGATATGACATCTTGAAAACATTGAGCAAATAAACCTTATTGAGTAGACAAAATTCTTATAGTCGAGTTTTAAACACATACAAATTTCAGTTTATATGTTATGGTATAGAAAAGCAATAGTCCCCTAAACAAAAAAAGAAGTTCTGACAATAGTATGAATACAACCATTTTTCTGTTATTGTCTTGCTTACATTTTGTCTAAACATGGCAAAAAGTCTAAAAATATCTTTTAGAGGGTGACAAATAACACCTGCCAAATTTTAATGACACCGTCTCCCTTCAGTGAGCAAGTTTCATTAATTTACTTTAAACTCGGCAGAATGTTTTCTGTTGGGAATATGATGGCAGACAGTTAATTCTAAGTCCATCTGCTACACATAAGTGGTTGTCGAATCTAACTTTATGTAAATCAATTCATTTGCTTTTATAAGATTTTGTGGCAGGAAAAAATCAACTACTCATTTGTATATATATGTATATACAATCCCAAATAAAAATTAATTAGAGCCATAAAATACTAATGCACAAGAGGGTTTAAAAGATTTATTCCCAATAGAAAGCCTGTCTCTACTTTCATGAAAGAGACATACATTCAGTTTATAGCAACAAATTTTAGAGTTATATAGAAGTGCATCCATTAGGGTTCAAGTTCTACATTGCTTTGCCCTAAATATACATTTAAACCAGAATATTACATTATGACCACAAACATGTACAGTTTTTATTTGCTTTATTTTTGCATAAATTGATTTTGAATTACAGAAACCTAGCAATGAGTTTGATGAAAAAGTTACTTGGAATAATCTGTAGCTTTATTATTTAGAGTTATTAGTGTTTTGACATTGTTGAGCATAATACTAGTTAAAATCAGGCTCTATATATTTACAAATCTTCACTTAAATCTTTTGTTTTTACATTTTAATGAACATTTTAACATAATAAACTCTGATCTTGGTTTCTCCTCTCCAAAGGTCTTCCCAGTTATCCCACTTCCTACTACCCAACTCCATACTTTTTTCCCCTTCTCTATTTAGAAGACAGACAGGCAAATAAAACATACCAAAAACTCCCGAAAATTAAAAAAAAATAATAAAAAACACACAGACACTAAATCCTTTTTTTTTTTTTTTGGTTTTTTCGAGACAGGGTTTCTCTGTATTGTTTTGGAGGCTGTCGGTCCAGCCTGGTCTCAAACTCACAGAGATCCGCCTGCCTCTGCCTCCCGAGTGCTGGCATTAAAGGCATGTGCCACCACCGCCCAGGGAAGACACTAAATCTTAGAATAATTTATGTAGTAATGTAGTAATAGTATCACAGTTAAAGAGCAAATATGCTTATTTTGAAAGATAGCGAAGAGAAATCAAGGCTGCTGCATATCATAAGGACCCGAGTTTAGGCCCCTAACATCCATATGAAATATTTAGGTATTTTTGTACAGGACCATAAGCCAGTGAGCAGCCAGCCAAGCTAACCACTTAACACTGGATCCAGTGAGAGTGATTGAAATATAAACCTACTCTCTACATCTGGACTAAATAAGTATGGTCATATACAGGTATGTACACCTACACATACAAATGCACATGCACTACACACACATACACATACACATATGCTTACTTGCACACACGCACATACACATACAACACACAGAGGTACTTCTAATATTCTTTATTAATTAGCTGAAAATTTTTAGCATTTGTGAACATATTTTGTGCATCCATATGCCCAAACCTCTTCCACACTCAGCCAGCTTCCATTTTAAATTGTGCCATCACAGTTTTTCATGGTGGTGTTTGAAATGATGCTTCTTGATTCAGGAAATAGAATAACCGGTCATGTTGAGAACAAATTGTTTTTTTATCATTTTTTATTTTAATTTTAAATAGCTTGTTTTACATGTCAATCCCAGTTCCCTCTCCCTCCCCTCCTCCCGCCCTCCCCTTCCCCCCTCTCCAATGCTGAGTTCAGCTCAGTGTTTAGCTGTGGCTGTCTGCCTCTGCTTCCATCAGTCACTGGATGAAGGCTCTGTTTCCCAGACTCTCTGGCAGTGGGACTGTAGGCTGGCACTCCCATGATTCATGTCTAAAATCCATATATGAGTGAGTATATACCATGTTTCTCTTTTTGTGACTGGGTTACCTCACTCGGGATGGTTTCTTCTAGTGCTATCAATTTGCCTGCAAATTTCAAGATTCCATTGTTTATTTTCTGCTGAATAATACTCCATTGTGTGAATGTACCACATTTTCTCTATCCACTCTTCAGTTGAGGGGCATCTAGGTTGCTTCCAGTTTCTGGCTATTACAATAATGCTATGAACATAGTGGAACAGACATCCTTGTTGTATGAATGTGCGCCTTTTGGGTATATGCTTAGGAGTGGAATTGCTGGGTCTTGTGGTAGACAGATTCCCATTTTTCTGAGGAATCTCCATACTGAATTCCAAAGTGGCTGTGCAAGTCAGCACTCCCACCAGCAGTGGAGGAGTGTTCCCCTTTCTCCACATGCTCTCTAGCATAAACTGTCATTGGAGTTTTTGATTTTAGCTCTTCTGACAGGAATGAGATGGTATCTCAGAGTTGTTTTGATTTGCATTTCCAGGATGGCCAGGATGGGTAGGGATGTTGAGCCCTTTCTTATGTGTCTCTCAGCCCTTTCTCATGTGTCTCTCCTCTATTGAGAATTGTTGTAGATGCTTTCATTTTTCCATTGTATATTTTTAGCTTTTTTGTCTATTTCTTATGTTTTTTTCTAGCCTATAAAGTCCAACTTCCTCTCTGTCAAGGCAATAGCTTTGTACCTTTTCACCATACCCATCACCACCATACTGTCTGTGTCTGTTTAATCCTATCCTTGTGAATGATTTAGGCTCTATTTTTCTAATATTCTGCTACAGTAACATAGCAATATGACTCCTAATGACATTTTGATACATGCATACACACCTTGCTTGTCCATAAATAGAGGGATTTCCAACTGCAACACCTGGGAACAAATACAGAGGCCACAGATAGACAATATGCGGAGAGGGAGGGACATTAGAATACTTAATCCTAAATGAGATGCCCACATCAAATCCCTCTTCTCAGGGCTCAGAGAACCCTGTGGAAGAGGAGACAGAGAGTAGAAAAGCCAAAAAGGATGAAGGACACCAAGGTAACATAGCCTTGTATTCAGAGCAGGACTATCACATGTATGAATTCATTACACTCTGGCAGCTTGTTCAGGACCTGGACATGTCTGTTAGTACCAGATGGAGTCCCAGCACTGAGAGTATAAAGAAGCACTCACCCCTAACCTAGATGCTATATCCACTCAAAAATGAAAAATTACTTTTACCCATTAGAATCTCACTGTGGATAAAAGCCAGTCTTAAGGTCAGGTGTCACGCCCGCTGCACAGCCTGTCCGAGAATATGCGGAAGGTATTGGGATTGATGACACAGAGACCACGGTGGTGAAAGAAGGCTTCCAGAAAACTTCAAGAAGCCCCTCCCTTTATTACCCCAGCTGCCTATATGCCCTGACACCATATGCGGTTCTGAGGAGTCAGAAAGTGGCAGTTAGTCATTGGAAAGGTCAAGGTTAAGGTGTTCCCGTGGGCGAGCCCTTCTGAAAACATCATGGACTTATTGTTCCAGTAAACATGTTTTTATGGACACCATGTTGTTTTTTGGTAAACATGCCTTCTACCAGTTACAGCTGCCTGCTCCCAGGCTGATGGGGAAGTGGGCCTCTAGTCAAGGTCTGTTGTTCCCGAAGTCAGGCCCCCTGTGCAGCAGCAGATGACCAACACAAAACAGTCTCCATAGCCTTTTTGAGGGTCTTTGTCTCATGCTTGTCCTCCTCTGGCTAGAGATTGTGGACACAAGTCTTAATGCTCCCAGAACTACAGGGCTGATCTAACAGAGCTCAGAATACCTCTGGACATGCCAGCTTTCTAGGGAGAGATCTTACTAAGGTACCTATTGCATGGACCACGCCCATTTGGGCGTGGCCACAGGTGCATATGGGGCATGTGGGATTTAGGCCTGAAAAGGGGACAGGTGCTTTCTCTCAGGGTTCTGGTGAGATTTCGGAGAGCAGCTGAGATTGAATGCTTGGAGCGCCGACCCTGGGTTACTAGTTTCTCATGTAAGTGATTTCTCCCAAACAAAATTTACCTATGTCACTCCTATCCTACAAGTTTCATCTACAATGCTCTTATTTTACCAACTGGAGAGATTTATAAGTCCTTTCCACACCCACATAAAAAAGAAGGAAAGAACATCAGTTGAAGATAAAAGAACAACTATTGCAGCTACATAGCTGTGTAAGTCCCCATCATGATGGTCATGAACTCTAATCCTCTGGAATGGTAAGATTAAAATAAACACTTTTGTGACAGATTATGATTATGATTATGGTATCTTAACAGAGCAACATAAATGTAACTAAACCTTTTTTTGATAACCCACTAATAATTAGTGATACCAGTGTGCACACATATGAGAGGACATTCACTGGGGAACTACCAATAGCCACATTGTAAAATAATGATTCCCCTCCCACCAGCATGTACGAGCTAGCAATTGTTCCTCAGTCAATGTGGGGCCGGATAATCATGTTCCCTATCTGTGTGTGAGTTCTGGATAGCTTGATCTTTCATAGGATTTATGTGAGTAACCACAGCTGATATGATATCATGAGTGGAAAAGAGATGTTTTGCCTAGCAGACAGCATTTCACAACACATTTCCATATCCTCTACCTCTTGCCTGAGTGAGTCTGATAAAGATTGGGGAGTACACAGTTTTATATTTACAGAACTCTGATCATCTCTACATTGACTACTACCATTGCAAAAGAAATATCCTCTGATAAAGATTGAAAGTAGAAAAGGTGTACCTGTAAAAACATTAATATGCAGGAAGAAATTTGACAACAATAACCACTTAGCAAAATAGAACTAGTAGACTCTACCCTAGGACTTATTATCTCCTGAAACCATGGACTTTAGCAGGACTACAATACCAAGCATGAGGTTCTCTATTGAAAAAGTAGTTAGTTATTCCACAGCAGTCATGCCACTATTGCAAAAACCTAACAAAGGAAACAAATGATTTCTGCAATGAAAGTGCTAAAAAAACAAAAAAAGAAGAAATTTAGGAAGATACTAGAGGACAGAAAACCATCCCATGTTCATGGATTGGAAGAATCAGTTTGTGAAAATAATCCTACCAGAAGAATTTACAGATTCAATGCAATCCCATAAAAATTCCAAGGCCATTTTTTACTGATGAGAAAACAATCCAAAATTTATATTGAAGCACAAAGGTTTAAGGATAAGCAAAACAATGTTAGACAAAAAGAACACGGGAAAATGCCCGTACACCCACTTTCAAATTATACCTACAAGCTATAGTAGTAAGGGCAGCATGGGACTGCCGCAAAATAAATACATAGCTCAATGGAATAAATTATTAGGCTGAGATATAAGTCCATGGAATACAGTAATGCAAATTTTACATAATGCAAATATCTTACATAAATGGTGATGAAAAAGCTGTCCTTCAACATGCAGGAAAAAATGGACCTGGGTCTTTATCTAGGTTCGCTTATATTCACTCTGCACAGAATTCAGCTCCAAATGTATAAAGGATTTCAACATAAGACAAGATAGCTTGAAAACTGCAAGAGGGACTTTTAGGGTTTCTCAGGAATATTTAGGATACCTGGGAAAAGAGACCTGTGGGTTGGTGCTTATTCAGGACCCTTTGAGTTGACATAATGTATTTCATCCTTATTAAAAAGTCTAGAAAAAAGTCAAGTGTTAGATTTTCTTACATAGCATTGAAATCAGCCTTTTCTTACATAGCATTAGAATCAGCCTTATGCATATCTGTGATCATTTGAAAGAAAGAAATGCCTGGTATTGTCACAATCATATTTTGGAATAAATTCATTAGTATGCCTCCAGCTATTTTTCTTTTACATTAAACTGAATAAGGAAAAGTGAAAAAAATTGTATGAATTTTATAGTTCAGACTCTTTTATGAAAGTTTTATGTTTTTATTGAAAATAGAGTAGTTTTTTCCCAAACAATACTTTCTGATTATGTGTTCCCCCTCCTCTAACTTACCCAGATCTTTCACATTTACCCACCCACCCAAATCCATTCCATTTCTTTCTATCTCTCATTAGAATACAAATAGACATCTGAAAATTAAGATAAAAAACAAATATATCAGAACAAGACAAAAAAAGGAAATGAGAAAAGGAACTAAAAATGCATGATAAACACATTTAAATGCAGAGATACACAGAGAAATTCCATAAAAACACCAAAAGAGAACCACAATATATATATGCAAATGACCTGGGATGTTAAAAAGAAAAAAAATCTTTGACAAAGTAATATGAGACAAAGACCCTCCAAAATTGCCATTGAATTTAGTTTGGTTTTGTCATGTACTGGTGGGCATGTGTCTAGCTCTTAAGAACGGTTTGCATACCCAGTGAGACTCCTAGTGAGCAGTTATCAATTGGAGATAGCTTATGGGTTATGGATGGCAGTTTTCTTTGCACTTCCCTTCTTGGCATTGGGACCCCTGCCAGTCCTGTACAGGCCCCTTTGCTTGCTGCCACCATCTCTGTGAGTTCACATGTGCTATGGCCCCAAAATGTTGAGAAGGTCTTGTTTCCTTGGTGTCCTTCTTCCCTTCTGCCTCTTAAAATTATTCGACATCTTTTTCTTCAGAGTTCCATGAGCTGTGAGGGAAGAATTTGAAGGAAACATGTCGTGTAGGACAGAGTCTTCCATGGTCTCTCATTCTCTGAATACATCCAGTTGTGGTTCTCTGTATTTGCTCCTATCTGCTTTAGGAGGAAGCTTCTCTGATGATGCATAAGTGAGATTTTGATCTGTGAGTATGGCAGAACAGTGGAAGTGATTTTATTGCTTTGTTCCTTTGGCACAGCAGTAATATTTAGTTTTCCTCTTGTTCTTGTTCTGTCTAGTCTCAGGTTCTTAGCCACCCAAGCCATGTCATTGATTGTTTCCATCTCATGGAGTAGGCCATAAATATTATCTGATATTGGTTAATTATATCCAAAAGTTTTGTGACACTACTATAATAACACATATTACATGTAGGTAACCATTGTAGATGGAAGGGTTTGTTACTGGGGTGGTATCTATTTTTTGTCCTTTAGTAGTGTACAGAGTACCTCCCTGTACCATGAATACTAGTCAGTAGGGGTCAATACTCTAGGGAGGCTCGAGCTTAACTTCTCCATATACAATAAGTCATATTGGTATTTTCTTTAGCAACACTGCCTTGCCATTTGTGTGTGGAGAGGTTCCAATAGCCTTTACAGAGACTGGCTTGATCAGTGTTTCCCATGGGACTCCTTTGGCCAACAGCTTGATGAGACACAACTCATTCCAGGAACTACTGTCTTCATTTGGAGACAAGAGAGGATCAACTGGCATTCCATCTCTCCTATTATTTGGTGAAATAAAATTTAGATCATCATCATGCATTTGTATATTTAGGAAGCTTCTCAGGGAAGTGTTAATCTAATTAATCTTAACAATAAAAATTAGGAATCAGATATTGGGGTAAAAACCCGGAAGATCAGAGAACAGGTTGCAGTCTCCAGCTGCTTCCTACCTCTGTCCTCTGTCCCAGACCCTCTCTCTGCCCCCACCTTATCACTCCCCAACCCCTCTCTGTACAGACCTCCATGTATAACTAGTTCCTAGCTCTGCCCTCTGATTATAAGCAAACTTTATGTGTCAGATCACAAGTAAAATATCACACATCATCTCTGTATCAGGTTTCCACATAACCTGACAAATAGTCCTTAATTCTAGCTTTCCATCCTTACACTTCTCTCTTTTCCCACTCTTTCTCCTGCTTGCCAATTGATGCTCCTATCCCAATCCTCCTCCCAACTCCATGCATCCATAACTGTCTATTCTATTTCCAGTTTCTAGGGAGATCCAAGACAAGCTCTTTACTCTATTCCCAATCTCTGTGGTTGATTGGATCATAGCCTGGTTATCTCTGCTTCCTTTAATTACAAAATGTGACATTTGACTTATGGTCAAGTTTTCTTCACTCTTTTGGCCTATTAAGTTTTCATTTTACCTTAGGTGAGGAATGGACAGCATATCTGTTTTTACACCTTTCAGAAATATAACAAGAAACCACACAACTAATTTTGTATTAGAAAAGCTGAGGATAATTAAAAACCAGAATATTTTCCTGAAAAACAAAAAGAGAGTCAAGTCCAAGGCTTAAGTGACCACATTAGGACAGAAATCACAATTTTAGCTAAAAGAACTCTTCAGGCAAATGTTGAAAGTCTGTCTTCTCTTTATCATATGCCAGAGGAGATGCTGACACTGACCTTCAGGATTAGGTCTATATAACATATACATAGGGAGTTGTCTTTTAGAGAATACTTATTCATGCAGTGAACTTTAGCTGTGTTACACAGGTAGTGTTGAATTACTGAGCATCATGAATTCTTATTTTAAACATTTATTGATTTTTTGTGGAATTTACATCATACATTCCAATTCCATTCATTTCCCCATCCCTTTGTATAGTATTCTCCATCTGCCCTTGCAACCTCCCCCTCCAAATTAAATTAAATTAAGAGAAAAAAATCTTGCCATGGAGCTGTAGTGTGGTCCAGTGAATGACACAGTATAAACTTTCATCCATACATCTTTACTTGAAGTGTTCGTTGCAATGAGTCATTCAGTCTGCTTCGAGGCCTCTGGCTTCTGCTACACTATCCATACTGGGACTTCCCTGGAACAACTTTTGGATATCCTGTTACTGAGTTGTGTCATGAATATCCTGAAGTTCTGGATCTGCAGGATTGGCCCCTTCATATGCCCCAGCTGTTCGTAGTTGGGGTAGATATTGCGGTTGTCCAACTCATAGCTCTGGTTCTGAGACTGGATGGTCACCCTGCCATCTCTCCTTCATCCTCATCACCAGATCATCCTCATCCTCATCACCAGATAAAACTCTCCAGCACTGACCAAGTAGCTCATCCAAAGTGCAAGCAGCAAGGGCCAGTTCTCACGCTCTCATGCCCTTTGCAGCAAGCTCACCCACACCACTAGGACTGTGTTGCCCAGCTAAAGTGCAGGGACTGTTATCCTGAGTACTGCAGCTGGTGAGGGAAAGGATCAGATCTCCTGTTCTCATGTCCCTGAGGCTAGCTCTTCCATAACAGATGACAAGGGAAGGGGGGCATCTTTCTCTTGCCCTTTCCCACATTGCCACCACCTGGGAGATGGGTGGTGTGTTAGCTCAGGGCAGACTCGCCTGTACCCCTGCCTACAAAGTCAGCTCTACCATGCTGCACAGGCAAGGTTCAGGGCCAGCTCTTCTGTTCTCATTACCTCAGGGCCAACTCTCCATTTGCCATAGGTGGTGGTGGAGGTATGGGGGATAAGTACATCTCTCCCTTGCCCATGTCACCACATGGCAGATGAGGCATAGGACCAGCTGTCCCTTACTCAAGCTCTTGGGGCAAGCTCACAGCCCCAACCCCACCCACCCACTCCCATCAACAGAGTTAGTTTTACTGTGCTTTCCAGGTGAGGTGGAGGTCCCACTGTCTCAAGTGCCGTGGCTGGTGAGGGGTAGGGCCAGCTCTCTTATGGGCTGCAGGTGGCAAGTGGCAAAAGGTAGAGGCCATCTTTTCCTTGCTCATGAAACCACATGGTCGAGAAGTGGGGACAAGGCCAATTCTGTCACTCCCATGACCTCAGGATTGACTCAGAGCCCCTGCCAACAGGATCAGCTCTATACTGTGCTGCCCAGAGAAGGCCCAGGTCCTGCTCTCCTGAGTGTTATAGCTGGTGAGGAGCAGAGCCAGCTCTCTCTAGTGCTTCCTGCATTGAAGAGTGGGACCCTCTTATGGTAACAGAAGCCACAGTCATCACCACAGGTAGAGGCTACCTTAGGGTCCAGTAATCAGATATGACCCTTGGCAGCAGCCCAGAACCAGGTATCATTATGGCCCCGGGTAATAAGCAGGCCACCCACCTCAGTCCACTCCTTATCACCTCTTCCTCTTCAGATCTGCCTCTCTCCAAATGACATAAACTATTCTCTCTCTCATTCTCTCACTCTATGTCTCTGTCTCTCTATCTGTCTCTGTCTCTCTGTCTCTCTCTGTCTCTCTCTTTCTCTGTCTCTCTCTTTCTCTGTCTCTCTTTCTCTCTCTCTCTCTCTCTCTCTCTCTCTCTCTCTCTCTCTCTCTCTCTCTGTCTCTCTGTTTCTCCTCTCTCTCTTCCATACCCCATATATTTGCTCACCATAATGGTGTCTGACTGCCTGGAGCTGCAAGGCACAGAAATGTGTGTGTGTGTGTGTGGGGGGTTCTATAACTAGATCACAGCAGGCTGCTACAGGCCAGTGTGTGGGTCTTACTCACCTGTCTGGTCATAATCTGAATTCTTAATGCCTTCTAGTATCCAGTCATGAAAAAATATTTTCCATGGAATAATTTCATTGAACTAAATTTTATTTATAATGTGTTGAAAAATAGTTATACTACATATGATAATTAAATAATCATTGAGATTTGACAAACATACGCCATCATTATATTAGAAAATACAGAGGCATTTTTCTCTAGATACTATAAGGGCAATTCTTCAAATTAACAAGAAGATAAATTTAAGCCTTGAAACAAAATATAATATCATGTATGCTAACTTGGGTTAGGAACTATATGGTGACGACTAATCAATATGACTAAATGAATACTGATATTTTAAGACTTTTAAAATACTTTATTTATGGCTCCCTTGGAGCAAGCTGGATAATAATTTAAAAGATCAATATACTATACTGTTACGGAAATTGTAAGGTTAACGTTTTATACTTCAAATTCTTACTGTAATGAATAGCCATTATGTATTTATTACTTGATGATTTACTCATTCATTAGTTGGCAAACCTCTTCCACTTTAAAAATGGGCAATCTTAAATTATTGATTCCCTTTATGTTAGGGTATACAGACATATTTCGATGAGGAAAAGGAAATCTAGGATCATTTAGGAAAAGATCTAGTGAAGCCAAATATATAGCTTGCACCACACATTGTGAACCAATGTGACAAAGAAACAGATTAGAACATGGCAGGAGTGCTGCTCAAAGTTCTTTACTTACCATTTAGCGCAGTATATTGTGCCCATTGGTATCATAACTTATTTGTAAACAGCAGCTGTCATTCTTTCAGCCTTTAGGGAAATTTATCTTTTATTGCAATCGACTCAGCATCATAATACAGATTATTTACTTCCTTTACAGTACTTAAATTTGTTGACAGAGATTAAAAGGAACCATTCTGTGGATGTTTTCATATTGTGCCTAGAAATAAACATCAAGAACATCTAAGTCATCATAATAACTTAGATGTTAATTTTCTCAATTAAATAAAGGATAGGTGGTGGAAAGGAACAGCTGCGGGTATCAGAGAATCTGAGGGAGACAGGGCTCACCAGTGAGTGATCCTTTGCATTCTTTTCTTGGGGTTTTATATAAACAGCCTGAGATTGTTTACCTATAATTTTACTTCTCAGTTTGCAAAAGATTCATGAATTGGACAAATAAGGATGTGCTTATGTTTACTACTGACGTTATTATAGTTTATATTTCATTTGAGAAGAAACTAATTTAAAAATAGTATTTAAAATGATATCAGACAAATGAATCTTTACCATAATCATTTATTCATGGTTTTCTTTTCTTTGGTTATCTATGCATAAGCCATTTTTTTCTAAAATACCCGGTTTATATTTTTATTTTTTTGCTAATTAAAAGCAGAAGATTAGACCCTATTCCACTATGGAATATATTTTTGTTTCTGCTCCTGAGTACCCTGATTGAGTTTCTATACTGGCTTCACCTAATGATGGACTGTAAAATATAAGAGTAAACAAACCTTTCTTCCCTGATTGCTTTTTGTCCTCATGTTTATTACAATAGAAAGCAAAGTAGGACAGAGACTGGTACCAGAGACTGGGCTGTTGCTGTGACAGAGTTGACTGTGTTTTGGGGAGTGTTGTAGAAGTATTTGGAACTTTGTGTTGGAAAAGCTATTAGTATGCAGGGTTGTTCTGTGGGGGCTAGGAAAGGAAATGTGTTGAGACATACAAAAGATTTAGGACTAGCTTGTGAATTTTCAGTAGGAAATTGGTGAAACTGAGGTCATTCATTTGATATTTTGAATTGAGAATCTGTGGTTTCTGGTCAAGGAGAGGTGAAAAGTCAGTTTTGATTAATAGGAGACAATAAACCCCAAAATGGATCCCCTACTTTATATTCAATCCTTTACTGGGATAATCAACGGTGTTCAGTGCTGAAAATTCAGCTGTTTATCATCAGAAAACCATCACTGAGGCAAAATCTTCAGCAACATGTTTTTGGGGGGTCATCATACACCAGTGGTTTATGTTGGGGTCTCAAGCTTCCAGTCCTATTTGGTGTGTTTAAGAAGTTCCCTGACCTCTCTTCTCTGCATGATGAGTATAACCTGTAACAAAATAAAACCTTTCTTACTCTAAATTGTTTTTGTCATTGTTTTATCATACCAACAAAAATTTAACATCATCTAAACTGCTAGTCAACCAGGAGAAATGGCAATAGCCTGCGGCATTTGGCAGGACCCTAACCAACAGTTCCTACTGATGTTTTTTAAGCCTATCATGGAGGTTTAAGTTTAGTATCCAATTGTATCTATGGCTGGAATTATATAACTATATAGGGTATGTCTCTTTAAAGCTACCTTGATGCTTTTTAACTCGATTATAAGAAAGGTAGGTTCCCCTGTAGCTTTATTAACTCCCCTTCATTTTGGCTAACATTGTCTGCCCCATTGTCTCCCATTTCAAGATTCTAATCATATCATTATTAAATATTTGAATATATAACTCTATAAAGAAATTCATGTGCCAACCACATGTTGTAGTTCAGAATCTACAGGCAAAATAAATAATACCCTTGTGTGATACTGGCTGGGGAGGTGGTTTATCCTTGCTGGAGGAAACATCACTGGATTTGGACTTTCAGTGTTTATAATCTCACTCTAATTTCAGATTGCTTTTGAAGATATGATCTCTCAGATGCCTGCTGTGGCCACCTTTGTCCAGGCCTCCCAAGAGTATTGTGCACACTTCCTTTGAAAACATGAGTCTAAATAATTATTTTGTTCCATAATTTTCCTTGTTCATAGCATTTTTTTATCATTTTTTATTTTAATTTTAAATAGCTTGTTTTACATGTCAATCCCAGTTCCCTCTCCCTCCCCTCTTCCCGCACTCCCCTTCCCCCCTCCCTCCCACCCTATTGCCAAATCCTTCCACATAGGGGATATCTAGAGTCTGTCATTTTACTCTTGGTAGGGTCAAGGCACTCACCTAAGAGTCCAGGCTGAGAGAGCATCTCTCTTTGTGCTATAGGCACATGAAGACAGTTTGTATACCAGGGATAGACACTGATCCACAGCTCAGGGCCCCATAGGTTGCAACAAAGAAGTAATTAATAAACATTTATGTGTGATTCTGGGAAAACATATACCTTCAGAGACAGTAAAAATATTAGTGTTTAACAATGCCTTGTGGGAGTTAATGAGCAGAGAGACTGTAGACAAAGTTCAAGGGAATGGTGAGAAATATACTAGTGATACCATGAAACAATGGTGATGGGGTGTGACATCATATGGCATGTCTTTGGTGAGATCTATAGATATTTGTATGACTAGAGCAGATCCTCATATAAGTTATGGATGATAAATACAATAACATGTCAGTTGTGGATCAATTATAACATGCATACTATGGCAATGCAATAATTTAGAACAATGAAATCCAAGGGAAAGGCAATAGAGAATGTATGTGAATTCTTTCTATTGGTGGTTCCTTTTTTTTTTCTGTAACATAATGCCACTCAGGAAAGAAGCTGGCGAGATGGATCAGCAGTTAAAATTACTTGTTATGCGATCATGAGTTTTGATCCCCCATCCCTGCAGTCACATAATAAGCAGAGGCATCCTGGAAATTCCTATGACTCCAGCTATGAAAGAGTTACCACTCTCTTTGGTTTTCATAGGCAGAGACAGTGTGCACCCACATACATGTGCATAAACTCACACATAAATAAACAACTTTTAAAAACTGTACTTTTTAATTATGTAAAGGTTTTAACTATACTTTCCCTATTTGCATGTGAACCAAAAGAAGGTATTATTTTGTTTTCCAATATGAATCATTCACTTAACTGGTCTTGTAAGGTATTTGTGTTACTATTCATTTCAAACTCAGCAGACAAATAATGAAATTTTGTAAGAAACACTGTCACTTCCTTGTTAAACATTGTAAAATGGAATAGTATGCTGGGTTGTAGTCTTGGCAAATCACCGCAGTGGACAGATGGTTTTTCATTATCTGTTACACTGAAATACAAGGCTGGTGACTTGTTTGTTATGGATGCTTACTCATCTGTAAGACAGTAATGTCTGAGCAGCTTGGCCAGAGCATACCATAAATCTTCCCATCCATCTGGGCCAGAATCCGTCTAAGCAACAGGTGAATATATATATATATATATATATATATATATATATATATATATATATATGTAGTGCTGTGAAAGCACATTCAATCTTATGTCTTCCTAAAGCCAAATTGTCAGAAAAACAGCTGGATATGTATTGCACTACTGAGGGTTACTCTTTAAACATGTTTGTTTTTAAAACAAAAAATAATTGTTGTAGTTATTTTGTTTTGCTGACATATATTTCTCTAGTGCTTATCATTTCACTTTTAAGCATCCTCTAATTGGAAAAAAATGAAAGCATCCTCATAGTTATCTGAGTATATCTATGGATACAAAAATCTTAAGTAACTAATAACATTTCATATTACATATGTATAAAAAGATATCTTGCTTATTTTATATGTGCTTGATGAATATATTTTGATAAATTTCAATAACAACTTTACATATAAATAAATTAATATTCAAATAACATATTTAGAATTTTTATGTAACAAACATTCATCACAGTCAAATGTCTTCATATGTTTATTTGATTTACTTTGTTTTTCTTCTGAAGTCATATTCCTTATTTTGATAACTCGTAAAGATGAAAATGTATATATATATATAACAAAATATTGAAGTAGATTTTTTTATTTACCATAATTTAATCGATTATTTTTAAATCTGTATTGATTTATTTCTTTAGTCGCATATTAATGCTTTTTTAACTTGATAATATTCTCTGCTTGAAGTCAGAGGTAGAGAAGAGGTGATTCTCCATGTTTATAGTCATATTCATTTTCTTGCCAAATAAAAATGAGCCAAAATCACTCAGAAAAATGCTGTGGGTTTGTTATTCAGTATTGTTAGGTGTTAATGTATGAAAAATGATATTTAAAAGTTCTCCTTCTAAACCTTTACATAAGTGTTTTTAATCGCCTAGCTTGCCTGATTTTGCCATTGCAAATAAGCTATTCATATTCAAATCATACAATTACTAGGGCATCAAAGATAACACAAACTTGGTCAGTGAATTTTAATTAACTCTTATCAGAAAACAGTCAAGAGCCTTTCAACAATAGGGTCATTAGGCTATGTTTTATTTCCCCAAATAAATCAGTTCCTGTGGAAATCATGTTATTGTGTGAATTTACATTTGTCCAAATCTAAAGAAAGTTATTCTATGGTTTTCAAATGGAAAAGTCATCAAATTTTCCTCAAGAATAACATTTCAATTCATTAAGAAGGGTGACCCTGCTCATGTAAGGCTTTTGGTTTCATTGAATGCAAAGGTCACTAGGAAGTTGTTCAGTCAATACAGGTAACATCCTCCTAGTAAGAGTTATATTCATATCCTGTGTCATAATGAGATTAATTGAATTGCACAAAACACTTGATGGAAAGCTATCATAAGTATGATGGAGATTGAAAGAGAAAACAAATCTAAAGGGTGAAAAAGCAGTGTTATTTTTCATTCATATAAAATAACATTGTCAGACATTTCGATATGCAGAGCATAGCAATGTAATAGCTGATGTTTTACAGTTCTTAGATCTAAAATGTAAGTTGAAACTGATAGAGTGGTTTATGTCAATCTTTAGGTTTTTTTAAATTTTTATATTTTATTATTTTATTATTTTAATTTTAAATAGCTTGCTTCACATGTCAATCCCAGTTCCCTCTCCTTCCCCTCCTCCTGCACCCCCTCACCATCCTCCCCAGCCTCCAACCCTATCATCACTTCCTTCCACATAGGGGATATGTAGAGTCTGTCGTTTCACTCAGGGCAGGGTCCAGGCACTCCCCTAAGAGTCGAGGCTGAGAGAGCATGCCCCTTTGAGTTTTAAATTCCTTTAAAATTAGTTTTATGAGTGTAGCTTCTGACATTTCTAGGAAAGCAGAAGATATAGTTTTCCCCAGGGGAGAGCAGAACAATTGGTTATCTATTACCAAATTGTCAGCCCTGAAAACACAATAGTGTACAAACTGATCAGGTTATATTTCTTAATATATGTTTATTTTTCTTTTTTGATTTAATTTAGAAATAATCAGTCCCATTCCCTCACCATCCCATCCTCTCATTCCCCCCAACAATCCCCCAAACACCCCCCAAACACTCCCCAAGAATAATGAGCCCTTCAATAGGGGATCATCAAAATCAGTCACATCATTCAGAAGAAGGCATAGGCCTTCTTTCATGTATTTGGGCAGCAATAGTATCCCTCCATAGGGAATGGGCTCCCAAAGTCCATTTGTGCACTATGGATAGACACTAACTCCACTGTTAGAGGTCCCATAATCTTCCCAGGACTCCTAGCAGGCACCCACATTCAGAGGGCTTGGTTCAGTCCAATGCTAGTTCCCCAGCTTTACCACTAGAGTCTCTGTGCTCTCACTAGGTCAGGTCAACTGTTCCTGTGGGTTTTGCCAGCACAGTCTCATCTCCTTTGCTCATCCCTCCTCCTTCTCTATGACTGGGTTCCAGGAGTATGGCTTAGTATTTAGCTGTGGGTGCCTATTTCTGCTTCAATCAGCTATTAGATAAAGGCTCTAGGAAGGCAACCAATGTAGTCATCAATCTCATTATAGGGGAAGGGCATCAAAGGCAGCCTCTCCACCACTGCCTAGATTCTTAGTTGAGGTCATTCCTGTGGATCTCTGAACATTTCCCTAGTCGCAAACTTCTCTCTAAACCTATACTGACTCCCTCTATCAAGGTATCTCTTTTCTTGCTCTTCTGTATTCCTCCCCTGTCTCAGTCTTCCTGATCTCTTTTGTTCTCCTCCCCCCTTGTCTTCTCCCCTTCTCTTTTTCCTACCTCCCTCCTTTCTTCCTACATGCTCTCAGTTTGATCAGGTGTTCTTGTCCCTTTGCCCTTCTTCAGGGGACCATGTATTTTATCTGTTTGGGTCCTCGTTTCCTAGTTTCTCTGTTTGTGTGGATTGTAGGCTGGTAGTCCTTTGTTCTGTATCTAATATCCATATGTGAGTGAGTATATGCCATGATTACCTCACTCAGGATGTTTAATTCCACTTCCATCAATTTACGTGCAAATTTCAAGATTTCATTGTTTCTTTTTCCACTGAGTAATACTCCATTTTATAAATGTACCATATTTTCTCCATCCATTCTTTGGTTGAAGGACATCTAAGTTGCTTCCAGGTAATTTGGCTTTGTCTTGTTGTCTGTGTTTTTTGCCTTACACAAGTCTCTCAGTTTCAGGAGGTCCCATATATTAATTGCTGATCTCAGTGTCTGAGCTACTAGTGTTATGTTCAGAAACTGGTCTCCGGTACCAATTCATTCAAGGGTACCTCCAGCTTTCTTATCTAAAAGGTTCTGTTTGGTTGGATTTATGTTGAGGTTTTTTATCCATTTGGACTGAAGTTTTGTGCATGGTGATAGATATGGATCTATCTGCAGTCTTCTACGTGTCAGCATCCACTTATGCCAACACAATTTATTGAAGATGCTTTCCTTTTTCCATTGTATAACTTTAGCTTCTTTGTTAAAGATCAGGTATTCATGGGTGTGTGGGTTGATATCAGAGTTTTCAATTCAATTCCATTGGTCTATCTGTCTATTTTTGTACCAATACCAAGCTGTTTTCAGGTCTATAGCTATCTATAATAGAACTTGAAGTCAGGGATGGTAATGTCTCTGTAAGTTCCTTTATTATAAAGAGTTGTTTAGGCTATCCTAAGTTTTTTGTTTTTCCATATAAAGTTGAGCAATGTTCTCTCAAGGTCTGTGAAGAATTGTTGGGATTTTGATGGGAACTGCATTGAATCTTTAGATTGATTTGGTCATACTTTGAAAACCTGTACTTCACAAAATTTAAAAATTTAAAGGAAATGGACAATTTTCTGTATAGATATCACTTACCAAAATTAAATCAAGATCAGATTATCAATTTAAATAGACCTATAACCTCATCAAATGTCTCCCAACCAAAAAAGTTCAAGGCCAGATGGTTTCACTGCAGAATTCTACCAGAAATTCAAAGAAGAGCTAATAATACCAGTACTCCTCAAAGTATCCCACTTAATAGAAGCAGAAGGGACATTGCCAAACTTGGTACCAAAGTCACACAAAGACACATCTAATAAAGAAAACTACAGATCAATATCCCTCATGTACATTGACGCAAAAACACTCAACGAAATACTGGCAAATCAAATCCAAGAACACAAGAGAAAAATCATCCACCATGATCAAGTAGGCTTCATCCCAGGGATGCACGGATGTTTCAACATAAGAAAATCCATCAATGTAATCCATCATATAACAATCTGAAAAATAAAAACCACATGATCATCTCGCTAGATGCTGAAAAAGCCTTCGACAAAATCCAACACCCCTTCATGATAAAGGTCTTGGAGAGATCAGGAATAAAAGTAATATATCTCAACATAATAAAAGCAATATAGAGCAAACCAACATCCAACATCAAATTAAATGGAGAGAAACTCAAGGAAAATCCTCTAAAATCTGGAACAAGACAAGGCTGTCCACCCTCTCCATATCTCTTCAATATTGTACTCAAAGTTCTAGCTAGAGCAATAAGACAACAAAAGGAGATCAAGGGCATACAAATTAGACAGGAAAAAGCAAACTTTCACTGTTTGCAGATGATATGACAGTTTACATAAGTTACCTGAAAAATTCTATCAGGGAACTCCACAGCTTATAAACATCTTCAGCAAAGTGGAAGAATACAAGATTAACTAAAAAAATCAGTAGCCCTCTCTGTATAGACTATAATTGGGCAGGGAAAGAAATCAGAGTAACATCACCCTTTACAATAGCCACAAACAACATAAAATATCTCAGGGTACTTCTAATCAAACAAGTGAAAATTCTGTAAAGCAAAAGCGTTAAGTCTTTAAAGACAGAAATTAAAGAAGACACAAGAAAATGGAAAGATCTCCCATCCTCTTGAATAGGTAGGATCAACATAGTGTATATATGTTTATATACTTACACATGTGTGTGCAATACCAATTAATTAAAAGAAATGCCATTAATTTGCAAGAAATCAAGGAGGGGTTTATGGGAGGGTTTGAAAGGAGAAAAGAAAAAGCAGAAATGTAATTATATTATAATATCAAAAATTAAATAGTAATGATAATAGTGCTAAAGTATTTCACTTATTCTGTGCATGTGTCTGTGTCTGTCTGTATGTATGAACAGGGTGTTTGTTGGTGAAAGTCAGATGACAGATTCAGCTGTCACATGAGTCCATTTACTCAAAGCAAATAACAGTAAGTACTTGATTGAGTATCAAGTCAATATAAGCTGATGAAGATGATTCAGGGTTTTCATATTTATAGGAAAAGTATAGAAATTATAAAATGAACATGAAGTTGATAAACACAACAATCTAACTAGAATACTTAGGGAATTTTTTCTGTGCAATTGATGAAGTACAAGATAGGTTATTGACATTTGAATACAAAGCAGGGGAATATGACAACTTAAGCAAAGACGTCAGTGTGTCAAACTAGAATCAACAGTTTTGAACATAGTGCCTAACAGGAAAAAAATCATGTCAAATGTCCATCAACTTAGAGGAAATTCATAAAGTTATTTTCTGAAATGATTCTTTTTACTGGGATCAAACACGTTTGTCAATTAACTAGACATTTTTGTGGTTTTATAAATGACATTTTGAAACTTTGAAATATTCTATCTTTATAAGAAAATAAATGTAAAAATAGTCAAAAGCAAGAAAAATGCAAAGAATCACTTGTTCTCTTTACAGCATTTACCTGTTAGGAACATTTTCCTCCCTTTTTATTTACCATTTTCTGTGACATCATCTTTCTCTGTGCACCTGCATACCTTCTGAAGATGATCTTTTGCCTTGACCAAGGTTTTTATCCTTAGACACTTCAATATGTCCTACATATAAGGAAACCATTTCTTAGAGCCTGTTTGTAGTTATAAACATTTTATGCTCTAACATTTTTATGAGTATTTGTGTTTATTTGCAGTATATGCATGCAAGAGGACAAATCCCAAGGCTTCCTATATTCCAGTAAATTATATTCTGAGGCAAACCTTGAACCAGTACAAAAATTCAATTACTATTTTAATTCCAATGTTGTTGAAAACTGGAACAGTGTTTCAGTTTGATGGCCACTGAGGGGAAGAAAATTACATTCCTTTGTTCTCAGATGTGTGTGTGTGGGGGTCTTGATGTATATGGGGTACTATGTACTATGTTGTTATTTTCAGAGCTTTTAGTGTTTTGTGTATAGGTTAAACCAAACAGAGGACCAGTTTGGTAAAATGACATTGTCTTTGCTTGGCTGCTCTCCATGATTATGAGGGATCGTTAGATTGGATGAACTAAAGTCAGAAGATATGTGGGAGATGCCATTTCAGGGGTTAGGGTCTCATACTAACTAAATGGAGAAACTTATCTAAACAAAATATTCATTTCTCTGTTCCATACCCGCCTTTGTAACATAGCCATTCAAAGCTGCCAAGACTTTCCTATCATAACAGGCATTAACTATAACTTTGAACTTTGAACCAAATAGTCCTCCCTTCCTAAATTGCTTTTGTGAGGTATCTTATCCCAAGTACTATAATACATGCAGCACACATACTGATAACAAATTCTTTACTATAGATTTTCTCTAGGAATGCAGTATCTTATTATTATCCTTAGGAAACTTTTCTAAGCAGACAATGAACAAATCAGACATTCCCCCATGTTGATGAAAAAGGGCTAATTTCCTAAACAGAGAAATAGTAAATATTTTCTTCACTTTTATGTATGGTGTGTGTAAACCCCTTGAAGCATACTAATGGCCAGGCATCTCCGCCGAGGACCTCTAACTGTCAGGTTCCACACAGAGAATGCTCGAACTGCCCATGCTCTAACTGCCCTAACTGCTGCATACTGCCAGCACCCTCAGAGTAAAAAGCCTAGTAGTCCCTGGATGTGAAATCTCACCAATCTCCACCCTGGAATGGTCCATCCTAAAAACTTCCACTCTCTTCCCTAGAAATTGTATATAAGTCCTGTATCCTGTTCAGTTTGCTGCTGTTTCTCACCAGAGCAGAGACATCCACTCTCTTGGTTTTTAGTTCATCCAACGAATCTCTTGTGTGAGGTTTGTTGTGAGGTTTGACTGTATGGTGGTATTCCTAGGCTCCTGGCTGCAAGGAAACCTTTCCAACTGGGCTGTAGGGCTTATATTTGGTGTAATGACTCAAATAGGCTCTCCTAGTGCCTGCATTTCCCCTCATGGTCTAAGCTCCACTGGGACCCTATCCCTCATCTCCAGTCCACGTGCAACAGACTCACCTTCTGGCTGACCGATGGCTCAGCGCTCCATCCACCAGCAACAATTAAGTAAGTTTTCCTTTGGTCAATGTAAAGGTTTGCCTGGGTCTGAGGAAGTGACCACTGAGGCTCCAGCACCACTTCTGTACTCCTGGATAGGAAGGTACCTCTACCAGCAGTTTTTGGGACTACAGCTGACCCTTTTCATCTGACCCTATCCCATCCCCTTTGGACTGCAATCCTGCAGTTTCCTTAGGCCAAACCAGTCTTCTTCCAGACTCTCCACACGACACCTGACCTGAAGGGCCCTAAATGTATTTGCCTTTGCAATCAAATTTGGCTTCATTACTCCTTAGATATTTTATCCAAAGGGTCACTTAACAGCACTTTAGATTCTTATTTTATTAGAGACCTTTGTAAATACTTTGTGTGATGGAGAAATGGACAGAGATGCTCTATTCCATATTTCTCGACTCCAAGGCCTGTTTTTATTATTATTATTTATTTTTAAGTTTAAATTTCGGTTAGAAACAAGGTTGCTTAACAAGTCAGTTCCAGGTACCTCTCCCTTCCCCTCCCCTCCTCCTGTGCACTCTGCCCAACCCCTGCATTATCCCCTCATTTTCCCAGAGAGGGTGAGGCCCTCCATGAGGGTGTCCATAGTTTGTCATTTCACCCAGGGCAGGGCCTAGACCCTCCCCCAAGAGTTCAGGGTGAGAGTGCATCTCACATTGATGGATGGGAGTCCAAAGTCCATGTGTATACTCAGGATGAATACTGATCTACTGCCCAAGGCTCAGTAGATCACCTAGGCATCCTCACTGACACCCACATTCAGGGGGTCTTGATCAGTCCCATGCTGGATTCCCAGGCTGATGCCTGGGATTCAAGAGTTAACCCTTGTCAGGTCAGCTGTTTCTGGGGGTTAAACAGCCCAGTCTTAATCCCTTTTGTCATCAGTCCTCCCTCTCTGTTACTGGCTTTCTTGAGTTCAGCTCAGTGCTTAGCCTTGTGAGTGTGCCTCTTCTTCCATCAGCCACTGAATGAAGTTTCTGTTTCCCAGACTCTCTGGCCATGGGATTGTAGGCTGGCACTCCCCAGATCTATGTCTAAAATCCATATATGAGAGAGTACATGTCATGTTTCTCTTTTTGTGACTGTGTTACCTCACTGAGGATGGTTTCTTCTAGTGTCATCCATTTGCCTGCAAATCTCAGGATTCCGTTGTTTTTTCTGCTGAATAGTACTCCAGTGTGTAAATATACCACATTTTCTGTATCCACTCTTCGGTTGAGGGACATCTAGGTTGTTTCCAAGTTCTGGCTATTACAAATAATGCTGCTATGAACATAGTGGAACAGACATCCTTATTGTGTGAATGGGCATCTTTTGGATATATGCCTAAGAGTAGAGTTGCTGGGTCTTGTGGTAAGTTTATTCCCATTTTTCTGAGGAATATCCATACTGATTTCCAGAGTGGCTGAACAAGTTGGCACTCCCACCAGCAATGCAGGAGTGTTCCCCTTTCACCGCATGCTCTCCAGCATAAATTGTCATTGGTGTTTTTGATTTTAGCCACTCTGACAGGAGTGAGATGGTATCTCAGAGTTGTTTTGATTTGCATTTCCCAGATGGCTAAGGATGTTGAGCACTTTTTCAAGTGACTCTCAGCCATTTTAGACTCCTCTATTGAAAACTCTCTATTTAGTTCTGCAGCCCACTTTTTAATTGGATCCTTTGGTGTTTTGGAGACTTGCTTCTTGTGTTCTTTGTAAATTTTGGAGATCAACCCTCTGTCTGATGTGAGATTAGTGAATATTTTTCCCATTCTGTGGGCTGCCTTTTTGTGTTGCTGACTGTGTCCTTTGCCTTACAGAAGCTTCACAGTTTCAGGAGGTCCCATTTATTAATTGTTGATCTCACTGTCTGTGCTAGTGGTGTTATGTTCAGGAAGCTGTCTCCTGTACCAATTCTTTCAAGGGTACCACCCACTTTCTCTTCTATGAGGTTCAGTGTGGCTGGATTTATGTTGAGGTCTTTCATCCATTTGCACTTAAGTTTTGTGCATGGCAATACACATGGATCGATCCGCGTTCTTCTACATGCCAGCCTCCAGTTATGCCAGCACCATTTGTTGAAGATGCTTTCTTTATTCCATTGTATATTTTTAGCTTCTTTGTCAAAGATCAGATGTTCATACATGTGTTGGTTAGCATCAGGGTTTTCATTTGGATTCCATTGGTCTACCTGTCTATTTTTGTGCCAACACCAAGCTGTTTTTAGGACTATAGCTCTGTAACAGAGCTTGATGCCTTAATCACATGACCATCTCACTAGACGCTGAAAAAGCCTTTGAGAAAATCCAACACCCCTTCATGATAAAGGTCTTGGAGAGATCTGGGATAACAGGAACATACTTAAACATAATAAAAGCTATATACAGTAAACCAACAGCCCACATCAAACTAAATGGACAATTCCTCTAAAATCAGGAACAAAACAAGGCTGTCCACTCTCTCCATACCTTTTCAACATGGTACTTGAAGTTCTAGCCATTGCCATACGACAACAAAGGGGGATCAAGGGGATTCAAATTGGGAAGGAAGAGGTCAAATTTCCACTGTTTGCAGATGATATGACAGCTTACATCAATGACCCAAAGAACTCTACCAGGGAACTCTTACAGCTGATTAACACCTTCAGCAAAGTGGCAGGCTACAAGATCAACTCAAAAAAATCAGTAGCCCTACTATATATAGATGATAAAAGGGCTGAAAAAGAAATCAGAGAAACACCACCCTTTGCAATTGCCACAAACTACATAAAATACCTTGGGGTAACGCTAACCAAACAAGTGAAAGACCTGTATCGCAAGAACTTTGAATCTTTAAAGAAAGAAATTAAAGAAGCCCTCAGAAAATGGAAAGATCTCCCATGCTCTTGGATAGGTAGGCCTGGTTTTTTTTTACACTGGGTAAATATGTGTCTTTTAACTTGCCGTACATGGGTCTGTAAGTTTGTTACAAAGTAGGAGCTAGAGTGAGATCTAGTAAGATGGGGAGAAAGCAAAGGAGTCGGCCAGCTGCTGCACACACACCTTGTAGGCAATCTTCACTAGCTAGTTAGTGTGTTCTGTCATCTCTCTACCTCCTGCAGAAGCTTTTTTGGTTATTGGTTGTTTTTGAGGCAGGGTTTCTTTATTGCTTTGGAGGCTGTCCTGTAACTCTCTCTGTAGACCAGGTTGGTCTCAAACTCACAGAGATCAGCCTACCTCTGCCTCCCTAGTGCTGGGATTAAAGGCGTGTGCCACCACAACCCAGTCCCTGCAGCATTTTTTATCCATAGCCAGGACTCAAAAATTTCCCATCTTGAAGGCTTCTTTATTGTCAGCTTACTAGATTCAGTTTTACAAGGATTCTGGTGTCTTAGCAATGAGTGGCATGAGACAGTTGTTTTATGATATCCCACTTGAATTAAAATCTGGCTCTATAGTTAAAGTATGGCTCTCCCTCCTCTAAACCCAAGCACACATGTTTAAAGGTTTCCTCCAAAATCTCTGTCCCATACCAAGTGAGCCATCTGCTGTGTGACAGAGAAAGGGACAGGCTATTCCCAATAGGACTATTGCTACTAATCTTCATACTCTTATGGTTTCGGTTTAACTCGTTAAACTTGTGCAAAGGATAAAAATCTTATCTCAAGATTTATAAAACTATTATGCAAACTTCCTGTACCTCAAGATTTGTAAGCATATTTGGTCTAATGAAAACCCTATAAAATTTGCAACAAAAGGGTTAATTTAAAACTTATAATGCCAGGGTTGATAGTTAAAAATCTATACATAGGAAATCTTCATGAAAACACGTGGTTTATTGAACTGTTAGCTGCTGCCCACACCCACTGAGATGGAGGTAGCCATGTGACCAACAGCCATGTTTTCTAGGTTTGGACAGGATGACCTTTGCCATGTGACCTCAATTCAAAGTTGATAAAAGTGACCACACAATACATCTGAGGAAATCCAACTCCTCCTAGATGTAAGGCCCAAACCAGATGATTGGTCTACTATTTTCAATCACACTAACAAGCCTCAACCCACAGTCACTCCCTTCCTCTCCAGCCTTTCTGGTTTCCCTTTCTCTCTTCTCAGTGGCAGAGCTGAGGCAGTCTATGACCAGGACTCTGAATGAAATACAATATACCAGAAGTCGTCTTTCTTATGGGTTAGTTTGTAACTTGCCTCCTGGCTGACCACCCTTAGAGTGGTTAATTATGAAAAAAAAATCCAAGAGGTCATCCAGGCCAAGCATGATGGCATGTTCAACAGGAAGTAAAATAATGATAACATCATCCCTTTTCCCATGCCTCACATTATTCATCAACAATAGATAAAAGGCGGGGATATAAGCCACTTGAGCCACAGAAATAGCCAAACCCCTCTCCTGAGGACCTGTAACTCAGAATACTTTAAACTGCCCTAATTGTTGAACCCTTGCCCCCACCCTACAGAATAGAAAGCACAATCTCTGGACATGAAATCCCACCAATCTACACACTGGAAGCTCCATCCTGAAAGGTTCCACCCCATTTCCCAAGAAACTATGTATAAGTCCTGTATCCTGTTCGGTTTGATGCTGTTTCTCACCTGATCAGAGACAGCCACTCTCTTGATTTTTTCCTTTCCAATAAATCTCTTGGGTGAGCTTTGTTATATGGTACAACTTTGTGGTATTCCATGGTTCCTGACTGACAGGATATCTTTCCATCCAAGCTGTAATACTTACAATTAAGTGGGTGTGTTTGTGCTTGCGTGCATGTGTGTGTGTGTGTGTGTGTGTGTGTGTGTGTGTGTAATATAAGGTATGCAGTTATACGGTGTGTTATGTAGAGACTGAGACAATGCAGGTCAGTAGATAATATCCAGTGTTGATCTTCCATCATAGTTTAGATAGACTCTGTTATTCAGGAATAAGTAACATAAGTCAGGGTAGTTCGTTAAAAATCCTACAGTGATTCTACTATGGCTACTCTCATCACCTAATGGGAGCTTCTGATTTAGAGATGCATGCACTACATGTATACCTGTATATTATATACATACATATGCATTTGTGTTATATAATAAATTTTATATAATACATGTATTTCAGTTCACTCAGGTAAACTCACCTTTTTCACGTATGTGCTTTAATTTTTGCATCATCTTTATTTTAATTTTTTATTGAAAATAGATTGTTCTTTTATACAATACATCTGACCATAGTTTTCCTTCCTTCTTTCCAGATTCCCTCCACATCCCCACTTCCTCAGATTGATCCACTATCTCTATGGTTTTCTCTTCAGAAAAGAACAGTGATGACTGTCAAACAGGACAAACTAACATATTGTAAGAGAAGGTAAAAGTCCTCATGTCGAGATTGCACATTGCAACCCAATAGGAAGAAGAGTCCCAAGAGCAGGCAAAAGAGTCAGAGATATGCTCCCACTGTTACAAATCCCACAAAGAAGGATCATTTCTTGAGGTGAGCTTCTATATATATTCTTAAATTCTTGTTCAATTTCTAATTTCACCCTCCGCAGTAAGCTTCCTTGTCAAAAAATCTTTGGATTCCCGGCCCCCAAGTCATGACATGAAAATTTATTAGATTAGGCTTATCTCACCTAGCTCTGATAATTTAAATTAACGCATTTATATTAATCTGCATTCTGCCATGTGGCATTACCTCTCTTCCATCTCGCACCTCTCATTTCATCTCCGTGTCTCACTGTGATTCTCTCTTCTTCATTAAGTTCTCTTTCTGCCTGGAAGTTCTTCCTATATTGCCCAGCTATTGACTGACTGTTCAACTTTTTATAACACCAATCACAGCAATACATTTTCACTCAGTGTACAAATCACCCACAACAATCCTCTGTGATGGTTATTTCTGATTGCTAATTTGTTTCAGCAATCATCTATGAAACAAAACTCCTAGCACAAGTGTGAGCGATGTTAATTAACACAGGTTTTGCCCATGCATATAAGGAATTTTCTTAATTAGATTGAGATGTGAAGAGCAAGCAAAATTTGATCTGGACCATGTCTTACTCATGGTTTCTGGAATACACACAACAGAAAAATTGCTGATAAGCTTTCTTTACAGCATAATATTTGACTTTCAGAACTGTTGTAAAAGACCTATACAAAAGGAAAAAGGTTATGTTTTGTTGTTGTTTTGTTTATTTTTTAAATAATTTTAGTAAGTAGTTTTCCTTTCATAACTGCAAGTATTATTAAAAGTAGTGGAGTAATTTTGTAAAATATCTCATAATCTATTTAGAATTGAAAATATTACAAGAATATGCCTTAAACAAATTCTAGATTGAGTCATGGATTAAGAGGAATTGTTTGGGGCTGAAGAGGTGGCCCAGAAGTTAAGAGCACTGGTTGCTCTTCCAGAGGTCATGGGTTCAGTTCCTAGCAACCATATGGTGATTTACAATCATCTATAATGGGATCTGATATCCTTTCCTGGCATAAAGTTGATAGAACACTTATATAGAGAAATAAATTAAAAGAAATAAATTAGAAGGAAAGAAAAGAAGAAAGGAAGGAAGGAAAGGAGGAAGGAAGGAAGGAAGGAAGGAAGGAAGGAAGGAAGGGAGGAAGGAAGGAAAGCTTATTTAAAATAGAGGGTTTTTTTTTTTTAGATCTGGAAATGTTTCCCAGCTCCGGTATGGCAGCTTTAGAACAAAACTGTAACTTGAGAGCTATAGGATCCTGTGGCCTGCTCTGACCTCTGCAGGCACCAAGGCAATCACTCATACACATAATATAACAAAATAAATATATCTTTAAATTTAAAAGTATAGCATAAAATGCTGCCTAATATATTGTCCGAAAACATTACATATATGACAACCGGGAATATTTTAATATATGGTGTTATATAAATATATTTAACAAAAGGTTTCTCAATTGTTTATTTTAATTTTTTGAAATCATAATATATCCTCCCTCTAAATTTTCGACATTCCTCATTTTGAATTATTTCAAATCCATGTGTCTTTTTATATTAATTGTTGGTACATGAATATATGCATACATGCATATAAATAAATATTTATTTCTAAATGTATATAGATGAAACCTGCCCAAACTGTATAGTGCCAAATGTGTTTGTGTTTGCAGGGACAGACAACTTTATATCACGGATCTACCACAGCCAGGTTAAGAGAATGGAAGCCATTGATGCCTACAAATGGACTGTCTCTGCACTGTGAACCTATTGAAATTAAGGTTTCATTGGATACCTGAGCCTTTCTACTCTCCAACCCTCTATCTCATCCTGATACCTGTGTTTGGCATAAATACAGAGTTATGGTCAACTCCCACCATCCTTGGGCCTGGACTAGAAACTAATGAAGACAGAAACAGAGATGGTATTAGTTAATTTAGAGAGAGAATATTTATTGAGTGACAACCCAGGGTGACCAGTGTCTCTGCGTGTCAGTTTACCTTGAGAATATCATAAAGAAGCTCATTATAATTGGAGCAAGGAGATTGCTATTCTCTGACACCAGTCTGAGAGAACTTCCAAAGAGGTGTCCTGTGTTTGGGGATGGCAAAGTCTTGTAATCATTGTCCTGGCAAATGTCATGAAGTCATACATATAGGCAAATATAAGCAACACTTAATGGCCTCAGCAAGTTGTACTTGCGCGGATATGTATTTGTATATGTATATATATATATATATATATACATATATATACATATGTATATATATAATATCTGCTGAATAATTTCATGTCACAAGTTGAAGTCATCTGAGAGAAGGGAATTTCATACCTCCATAAATTTCATACCTGGAGACAAGATTTCAGGGCATTTTCTTTAATAGTGATTGATAGGGGAGTACCCAGTTCACTGTAGTGGTGCTATCCCTGTGCTGGTGATGCAGTCTACAGAAAGATGACTGAACAAACTATAATGAAGAAGCCAGCAAGGAGCACTCTTCAGTGGCCTGTGCATCAACTCCTGTCCTGACTTCCTTTGCCTCAGGGAACTTTGAAGAAATGACAGAAAGATTTCTGGTTCTAGAGTCCAGGAGATCTGTTGAGTTGTGTCTTCTAGAAATCACAGGAAGCCACACACATGAAATTCAATGTGACTGCCTAAATAAGACTTCAACAGGGGTATCAACAATAGACATACTGATATGTACTGAGGGATTTTTCTGTAATTAATAGTGCTTGATTCAGCACAATGAAGACCTGAGATTGCTTCATAGATTGTTTAGAAACAATACAGGCAACAAGGTAGTTGCTGACTGTGTGCATTTACGTGGTTTATATGTGTAGAGGGTGGAAACATGTTCATTTCCGAGGGGTCAAACTTGCCTCACAGAAATAAAGTGGAAAGTGATAGAGAAGATCACACTGACAGGAAGCACTCCAAACAGACATGTACATCTGAAGATTATACATGTACATGTGAGAAACCCACCTCCATATACTAACATTATTTTGGAAACTTTGACACCATGAGGGCTATTGCAAAGAAATTAAAGGAATGATGCTTATTTCTACAATTGTCCCATATGACTTGTTTATACTTCAAATTTTATTTTGTTATGATTTTTTCTAATGTAGTAGTTATTATTTCACCTGCAGTGTTCAATGATGATGTTAAAAGGATGGCCTGAATTGCAAAGGAAGTTATATATAGCATGTAGGTCTATTCACCTCAAAAGGATATTGATTAAGATATAAATTCATGAGGAACTTTCAGCTTGCCAGATTCTATCCCTCATGTCTGTTATCCATAAAGGTTAAGCATGATAAAGGAAACTGCTCATACAAATCCAGAGGCATTCTGATTGTGGATGGTGCCAGGAGAGTCCCAGACTTTAAGACAGATGCCACAATGAGAACATATTCAATGTTCAAGTTCTCTTCCTTCCCAGAATCCAGCTTTTCTTTTAGGGCTCATGATGATGCATATTGGTTGACATTCAGTGATTAGACCCTTTTCATCAGTAAGGGAGTGTGTGTCTGAAGTTGAAGGCATGGAAACCCCTGTCTCTCAAAGTCCACAGGACAGAAAATTATTACATATTCAAGAGTGGCAGAACCGTAGAGGGCAAGGGTGCGGTGTGAGAGCTGGGTAGGATGAAAGAGATTGTCAACTGGTTTGGGTTCCTCTCAATCTCATTTTCTATATCTATCTCACTAACTTTATATGAGGACATCAGGAAAATTCAACCAGATTTTCCTCCGCATTGTATTAATGATGTTTAAAACAAGTGCTCTTCTACAAGGTTTCTGGTAAATAGCACTCTGTCACATGCCTTTTGTTAAGCCAATGGTTTGAGGTACATTTCCTTACCTGGTTACTGATGAAGGAAAACATACAAGCACCAGAGATTTTGTCCTTAGGGCAGCCAGAGGGAAAAAACCAGAATCGCTGTGGGCAGATGGCCATTCTCACAAACAGTAGAAAGATCATTACCAAAAAGTTTTCCTGTCTTAGTGACTGGCAAGGCTGTGCACTCTTTGTCTTGTGAAATTTTTCATGTTCTGGAATTTGCTGGTCATTCTGTTGAATGAATATATTTTTTCCCCAAACACTACAATGTAGTTAATCCTAGAGGCCTGCTCTGAGAGTCATCCCAACAGGAACTGTCATGAGATAGTGCTGTCTAACCTCTGCATGCAGCATGAGAGCCTTGATATCTAGTTGAACAAGTTTCTTGAGTTTATGGGCAGTCAGTGGACTCCATGGTCGTAACTATTTTTATGGCTATATTCACTGGCGTTCACATCAAAGTTTTATGAGTATCAATTGTCATAGGGAGTCTCTCATTTTTTATTTCTTTTCTGTCTCCTCAAACAACCATTGTCAAATCTCATCTGCAGCATCTGCCTTTCAGAAGGTATCTTACAAAACCCCACTAGTCAGCCAGCCTCTGGTCCCTTTCCCCTATAGAATAAGTCTGAAGTTGAGGTCAAAACTTCTTCGGCTCATCTAAATTGTTTTTGTAATACAACGACAGAGTACTTTCTTAAATAAGTACTTAAAGCAAATTCATTAAAAGTTAACAGGGATTTATGTTGTAAAATAAAAATATCAGTGATTACTGAATACAGAGTATATCTGTAGTAGTCTGGACTCAGGTCTGAAAGAGAAATGTCAAGCTAGCTTCTTCTGGAGGTAGGACTGAGGGCAGAGATCCAGGTAGAAGCCTAAAGCCATTTCTGCTAAGGTCTGGAATAGATTCTATACAATAACTTAAATGACTTTTCCACAATATTTAATGATAGGAGTTTTTAAGTGCAATAATTAGGCAATTTCTTGCTCTGATACATGTACTATGAACCCTCCTGATGGGGAACATATGAGGATCTACACTGTCATGTGAACTTAGACATATGACTACAATTATATGAAAACAATACTTTGGCATACTCTATGTCACGGAAGATATCTATATAGTTGAGTACATTTTCATCCTAGACACAAGCTGAGTCTTTAAATCAAATTTTACCATTTACTTTTACTTTGGTCTGACCTGGGTAAGCATGTATACATATATATCCATTTTCCAAGCTAGAAGGGCTTTGTTATTTTAGTTCAAAATGGAGACAGAAATTGAGACAAGCCAAACGAAGGAAGTTCAAGTAGTCACTGCTCTGGTGTTGGTCTCTGACTGGGTTTCTGAACTTCAGGATGAATTTTCCCTGTGCGTCTGTGGCCAGGCGTTTCACACAGAGTGATGGCAGGCAGGGGAAAGAGATGTAAACTCATGATCCTTGAGGCCTGAATGCTGCATTTCTAAGGTTGTTATATGGATGCTCTTGCCCTATGAGGAGAAAATGTGAATATGAACTGCAGCTAATTGTGATGAGTGTGAACAAGCCTTGAGCACCCACCTGCTGTATTGCATTTATCCTCGTGCTTTATGCTTTTGAACAAAGAAGGCTGTACATCCTCAAACATCAGGAGTCTCACTGGTCAGACTCTGGTGAGGAAAGTGTGTGTAAGCCGAGAACTTTATAAACACAAGCAATAGCCTGTAGCTCTGCTTAAAGTGAAAGAGCTCATTTGGTAGTGGGGGTTTTCTGTGCTTCCCTTTTACAGTTTTAAAGCTTCCTGATTTCTATCTTCAGATCAACCAACGTTTTTTTTTGTTGGCTTTTTAATTAATGCTTTATGTATGGATGTAATTTTCTGTGAACTATGTGCTTTCCTGTAAACTTCTTGGCCAAAAGGGGACATTGGAATCACTGGGTCTGGGCACACTAACTATTGTTAGCTGCCAATATCAAATCATTTCCTATGGTAGAACATCCAGTACTCTTTGAAGATTTATAATAAAAAGGAAATATATCAATGTGTTTTGGGTGTTATTACTCTTTACGTAAATCTATTAGTCCTGCAGAACCCTGCTCTGCTCAGTGTTTTCCCACTCATGGTGCCTGTAAGATTTACAGAGATTTTACTTCCCTATTGAGTTCTGAGGCCAGAGGTCTCAGAAGCAGTACAGTGGATGCTATTTGCTTCCTTCCACTGCTGCTGGCTTTGACAATGGTCAGGGGATTCAGGAGAGTGTTGAAGATTCCAAACCTTCTGTTTGCACACCAGCGACTGTGTGCTGGTAAACCACAACTTCAAAATTGAAATTAGTATCTCAATGTTTCTCTCTCTCTCTCTCTCTCTCTCTGTCTTTCTCTCTGTCTCTGTCTCTGTCTCTGTCTCTCTCTCTCTCTGTCTCTCTCTCTCTCTGTCTTCCTCTCTCTCTGTCTTTCTGGCTTTCTGAGACATGGTTTCTCTGTATTGCTTTGGAGACTGTCCTGGAACTTGCTCTGTAGACCAGACTGGCCAGATCCACTTGCCTCTGCCTCCCCAGTGCTGTGATTAAAGGCATGTGCCACCACTGCTTGGCCACTTTTCTTTAATGTTTTAAGTTACTGATTCTCAAAAAAAATCTCAAAGATCTTGTGCTGTGACAGGTGTGGCTTTCAAGTATTGTGAAATCTTGATTCTCTACATTTCTGATTCATCACTGCTTTTTTTTTTTTCGAGACAGGGTTTCTCTGTATTGTTTGGAGGCTGTCCTGGAATTCACTCTGCAGACCAGGCTGGCCTCGAACTCACAGAGATCTGCCTCCGTCTGCCTCCCGAGTGCTGGAATTAAAGGCATGCACAACAAAGCTTGGCTCATCACTGCTTTTTAATGAACTCTTCCTTTGTTTTACCATGTGGCCCAGACACAGAGTCAGTACTACAAGAGAAAAGAGTTCGGTTAGCATTCAGATTTAGGTTCAAGAGGATTCTATTGAATCAATATGTTAAATTCAAGGTATCGGGATTCATACTTGTGATTTAAGAGTTTCCATACAAGTGCAAAATTCCTTCAGAGAACTGCCACATATGTCAAGTTCTTAGAATTTCTATTACCAATATGATGTATGAAGGTAACACAAGCTTTAAAATAAGAATAGCATGATACCAAGGTAAAACATTTTGTAAATACATACATTTTAGAATCGGGCTTATCCCTTCCCCTCATATTCCATCACTGACTGAGGTTTACACTGTCAATTGTATAAAAACGAAAATGGTTATATATTTTTGTAACATGCCTATCTATACTCCTGGCACTTAGGAGATGATCACAGGGAGGAGCAAGAGTCCCTCATAAGCCTGTGCTCCTTAGGAAAGTCCTGTGTTGAAAATGAAAGAAACAAACTTTAAACAATGCCTTACCATGACTGGGTGGATTTTTGTAGGCAACCATATACAGAGGAATAAAACTGTAAAAAATGAATTTTATACAGATACAAAAAATCTTAGTTTCTGTTTTCTTCAGCTTTTAAACGTAGAATTAAGCACTAATGTTCCACAGATTTCTGTCAGATTTCTCTGTGAGAAACCTTTGTGGAATATGTGAATGCTGTCTATCTAATCTGCATGCCTCCCCACTTTCCTGAAGTTACTATGAGATGTCGCCTATACTCTTGCATGGCTTTTCAAAGGTCAGCTTCACTGAGCACACTGGTCACACGGATGACCTCAGATTGTTAACCCATACCTGAGTTCTTCTGGTTAATACTTTCTTATTATATCTGTATTTAATAAACTTCAGAAAAATTCCAGAAGTATATAATATAAAGAATGGTAGGTGGTTAACCAAGAAAGGGTTTATGATCCTGAATGTGATCCTCTTGTGTTCAGTGTGGGTATATCACTGCTCCTAGAAAGATATGAAATGATTTTTTTACATGGATTCAGAGTCATAGCTGTTTTTTAGACCATCCTTCTAAAATCAGGGGCTACCTACTTGTAAGAAAATATGAAAGTCTTTTTTTATATAAATGTGTAGAGGACATGTGCACTTAGTTATCTTACTTCAGAAAAAAATAGCTTTTTTTCCTTCATGGGAATTCTGTTTTCAGGTAACACAGGAAATTGCTATATTATTTCTCCATTAAGACAAAATATTATTACACAAGGAACTGTTAGCATGTAACTGGACCACATTAAGTAATTGGTAACTGGATTAAACGTATGAAAGAATATTACATGAATATTACATTCATTTTATGGTTATTTAAATTTATAACTGGTTGAAACCTTTAACTCAGTGAATTTCTCTAAAGACTTGCCAGATATTTTTCTTGGAGTGAGATTGTTGTGTCTCTCTGGCTAGGGCAGAGCCACAGTTGATAAACTTGTTCATCACTCTGGGAGGCAAAAAGAATGAAGCATCAGAAATAATCTTTCACAGGTCCTTACCATTCATATATTCCTAGCATGAAAATAATTAAGAACAGTACAGATGATGTTTTATTTAATGGCTGACAAGATTTAAATCATCTTTTAATTTAAATCATCTTTTAAATTATTGAGGCTGATTTCTTTGTCCTGGAGTCTAGATCTCTTCACCCACATTATGATCTAAGTGAGCAAAGGAAAAGTAATCACATTCACACCCCATCCCTAACCAAGAGAAGTGTTATTTTGGGATCTCTGACATCTGCTTTTCCAGACTCTGTGTGGAATGATGAGCTTTGGCTTGACAAGTTTGTTCACACAGCAAAGTGCTCAGAGCCACATGATAAAAGGCCCTATAAACTCAGTGTATGCTTATTACCAAGTCATTATTGTTGCCTGGGGGTCCATCCTCCAGCAGCAGCAGCAGCAGCAGCTCAGGGATCCCACAGAGTAGGCATCATTTAGGGGAAGGCCTAGGCCCTCCTCCATGTGTCTGAACTGAGATAGTACTCCTCCTTCATAGGGATATGGGCTCGCGAAGTCCATTTGTGCACTAGGGATAAATACTGGTTCCACTGTTAGAGGTCGCATAGACTTCACCGGCCTCCTAACTGACACCCACATTCAGAGGGTTTGTTTCAGTCCAATGCTTCTTCCCCAGTTTTGATAATATTGGTTACTATTTCCAAGTTTGTTGCTTTACATACAGAGGCAAGAAATACAGAAAAATGGTTATAAAATAAAGCATACTATCACACAATTAGTTATTAGATAATTATCACTCCTCCTATACAAGCTAAGCTTCTTTTCAGGTAGTGATGACACCAGTGGGAACAGGGTCCAGGGATGGAGTCATGCGAGGAGGGTTCTGAGTGCTTGTGAGAACACTTCAGGGAAATAAGACAGCAGTCTTGAGACCCCAGTTTCTTCAAAACAGGGCATTGTTCTTGGAATGTGTTTTCTGACTTCTGCTAGGTGTAGAAGATAGAGTGAGCTCAATTCAGATTATTCAGTATTGGTTACTGTTTTTATTCAAGTAAATTTTTATGCCTCTATAGAAAAATGTGATTTTGCCCTATGTGTCTTGTCCTTGTGGGTATATAGATTGAACTCATGAGGACTTATGTGACCTTTTTAAATCCTCAGAATATAAATTACCTGAGTTCTGAATAAAGTTGGCCACTGCCATGAAACTCTAATCCACCTCATTTATTGGCTCCATTCTACCAGGTCCCAATGTCTGTAGAGCTGTGGGTGACAACAATCATGGTTTTTGAGCTTTATTGAAAGTTATCCTGGTAAGACTTTCATAACAAATTTATCTACAAATTAAAATATCTGCTGCATTAAAAGGATAACAGGTAACAGCTTGCAGAAGAAAGTGAGAGATTGGGAAGCCATATGAGCTAGAGCTCAGCACTGTGAGCTAGCTTTACAAATAGGAGAGTGGTGGATAAGAGAGAGTTCTGAGACCTTTTCTTACCCTCAGCTGTACTTTCATCACATTGTGGATTTATTTAGTTGCACAGCACATGTGCAGCTCTAGAAAAATTCAGCATACTTAGCACTGACTCCAAAGACTTTAATAGTAAAACCCATTGTGGAAAGAGATTTTCTAAGTATCAGACTTCATGAATATTAAAATCGTAATGCATAAATCCATTGAGATGATGTGTCTAGGAAGTTAGATTCAATTCTAGCAATGGAAATACCACCTCTGTCTGTGCCAAGAATGAACACAGTATCCACAGGTTTAACTTACGAATACATCTCACACTTAGGCTCTACCTCATAGAACTAGGAAGAAAATGCGCAGAAAATACCTTGAAAGGCATTGATCAAATTATGATACCACAGAGTTACTATTGTCATAGAAAAATTGTTGTATATGCGAAAAATGTTTATTATGCACCTGATTTCTGAACTATCAGATGTATCTGCAATTAGGAATATAGCCTCTTGGAGACAGTACCTGAAGGGGAAAAAAGGCCAGGAAGAGCCCCCCTCCTTATCCTTTTCAGTATTGAAGCAAATCCACAGCAAAGGACTTCATAAAACATTTCCTTTCATTGCTTGTATGACATATCACCTTACAATTTAATCCCTTCTCTCTGAAGGGGCACTTGGGTGAGCCAAGAACACATCCAGACACCAAATTCTCAGCACAAATGAGATTTTATTTACCCTTGAGGGGATAATTGAGAAGGCACCTCTGGAATGGACAAAGAAAACAGCATGTATCTCTGTAGGAGTGGTTTTTAAGGAGACAAAGAGGAGATCTGTGTTGAGATGAGTTGGTAAGTCCTGATTGGACATGTTAGTCAGTGTAGCCAAATAATGAATTTTGATTGCTGGACCTTGGTGATCAGGCTTAGGAATTAGTTAGGCATAAGGAAGTGGTCAAACAAAGGAATGGACTTGATGGCTTGATGGCTTGGTGGTTAGTTTTAGGAATGTAATCTAATGGCTTAGCAAGGGAAAGGGAAGTGAGGAGGGCAAGACCTGCTTGTGCCATGTTTGTAATTCTTGGGCCTCTTAGAGAGCTCTTCATTCCCACCGTTTTGTTTTATATTGAGTCATTGTGTGTTGGGCAAGTGTCCGTCAGTCTTTCTGTTTCTTGCATTAGTCTAAAGGGATTGAAGGTGTGGCCAGTGAGAGAGAAGGCAAGAAGATGAAGGGGTTCAAGAGGAAGTACAAATTTCATTTAGTCCTGAGTTGAGAAACTGGAAGGAGTAGGAGTGAGGTAGAATTCTCTGGCTGGGTGGGAGTCAGGTAGGTTTGGAGAAAGGACACAAGTGATTTGGCATTTGGGTGAAATGTGGGATGTAGGTAGTGAAGGACATCCTGTGTTGCAGGGGGCATTGTAGGATGAACAGGTGGAGAATAGAAAGCACTTACAGTGCTTTGAATGATGAGTCTGAGGCCTCTGAGGCTGGATAATGTTGGGGATATGGGGTTTAGAGACGGAGTCAAAGAGTCTCTAAGTGCAGTAGAAAGGTGTTTCTGATGTGCAGCAAGGGAAGATGTGGTATCACATCCAGTGAAACCGACTAAGGAAGAGGGCAGAGGACATGAGGGTTTAAGGGCGTTTGGAAAGTGAGGGTGTACAAATGGAGGCTGAAGAAAGCAGGAGAAGGTAAGCAGAGGAATGGTGGGTGAGGTTACTGGAGTAGAAGGCAAACTTCATGCCAACTTTGGAACGTATATCTCTCTATAGTAAAGGAATAGGCATGTGGAAATGAAGAGAAAGAAAAGGAAAAGCCTTTGAAGCAACAAGTTAAGAGAGGGGTGTGGAGGAGTCTAAACTGGCCATGTACTCTTACTAGGGATGAAGGAGAAGGGGAAAGGGACCCTTTAAAAGTGAATTTAAAAGTGGCACTGGTATCTAGGAGAAACAAGATGAGGTGACATGACACAAGAAGAAACTGCTGAGGCTCCAGAGAGTCATCAGTGTGTGTTTAGTACCATCAGTTAAGATCATGAGAGACCCAAGAAGGATTAATTATGGTAGGAGGTATTATCTAAGTTGTCTCTGTGTCTCTGTACCAGTTAAAATGACAGAGACACTCCCATTACCCAGATGGTTGCTCTAAGATTTCATGGTCTGGATGGCTGGGCAGTGGTGGTAGGTGTTCAGATGTATATAGGACAATATTTAATCTTTAGTTGCCACACAGAATAGTTTTTTCCTTTGGCTGTCAGTCCCAGTTTGTAGAGATTTTCCCTGTAGAGGAACTTGGACAAAATGACCTTACTTTGACTAGGCAGTGTGGGACAATTAATGACAAAATGTACATAGTTTGAGCAGAGCCCTGGTAGCAGGAATGACATAAGGCAGTTTGCCCAATAGTTAGCATTATCACAATTGAGATGAAGTTGTTGTGCCTCATCTATAGGCCTTAGTGACACAGGGTCCCTTCCAGGAATAGGCATTTGTCTCTATACTGTGAATCTACATTTTAAATGTCAGATCCAGTAGATCTCTGAACTGTTTGATGACCATCTATATAGTAAGTATACCTGATTTTAAGCTTAACATTGAAAACACATACAGAAAGCTAAATAAAGCTTATCACTAAATGGCTTATGTAATGCTTTATAAGTTAATTGTGAGAAGATTTTTTCAATGTTTTCATTTAAATTAGAATCATGAATGCTTCACATGTCAATCGCAGCTCCCTCTCCCACCCCTCCTCCCTTGTCCCTCCACCAGCACCCCTCCAGCCCCCCACCCAATCCCCATATCATTCCCCAGGAGGATCTCCAGAGTCTGTCATTTCATTCAGGGCAGGACCTAGGCCCTTCCCCATGTGTCCAGGCTGAGAGAGCATCCCTCTATTTGGAATGGGCTCCCAAAGTTCATTTATACGTCATGATAAACACTGATCTACTACCCAAGGCCCCAGAGATTTATGAGGCCTCCTCACTGACACTACATTCATGGAGTCTAGATCAGTCCCCTGTTGGCCTCTCAGCCATCAACTTGGGGTTCAAGAGCTACCCCTTGTCTGGTCAGCTGTCTTTGTGGGTTTAACCAGCCCGGTCTTGACCTCTTTGCTCATCACTCCTCCATCTCTGTAGTGAAAAGATTTTTAAGAGTTGAAAATGGAGATGAGAAGCTGTTGGATGTGAAGAATAAAGCAAGGTATAAGAGGTTTGGGGACCATTAGCTTCTGTAGTGACCATTGTTGAAGACTGCTGTGAGCCAAACCTGAGCATTGAGCTCTCCATACCAGGTTGCGCCATGCGGAGTGGACAGGCTCTAGGTGGATTGGGTATAAATGAAGAGGGAGAGAACACTGTCAGAGGCAGAGACATCTGGAAGGGTAAAGAGTGAACATGGACCTGACCTGGGCCATGAGACAGGGAGGAAGGTAGTGAGAGAGAATGAACTGGAGGTAAGATGGGTGAGAACAGGAGAGAGTGGCTATAGGGAGGGTGTTCATCCATTGGATAAAAAGTACAAAGTAAAGATTAGATTTAGGGTGGGAGGGAGTGAAAACAGTTGTAGCAGCAGTGAGCTTTGTAGCTCCCAGCACAGTGAGGAACTGTAGCAGGGAGTTCTGTCAGTAAGTTGTTCAGCTGGTGGGCCTCTGAGAGGAGGGGTCATTACCCAAGGCCACCACCAAGTGGGGGACACAATAGTCACAGGAGAAAGCCATGGACCACTTGATAGAATTTTTGGACATTTAGGAATGGACACTGGATTCCAGCTGAACATTGTCTGAAAACAAAAGGAAACCTGTCAACCAAGCCAAACTGAATGGAATGTGCCTGCCAGCCAACCAAGGGAGTCTGAAATGCTCTCTAAAGCCTGTGGTGAGGCGTATTCCTCCCAATCCACAAGACAGGATGGGGAAGCCGGACACTTGACTGTCATCATCTAATGTTGTGGGGGAATGTTTAGGATGGCTAGGAAATGGAAAACCACCAATTACCTCCTGTTGGATAAAGGGAGCAGGCACTGGACGGTTCAGAAGGCACAAAAAAAATTGGTTCGGGGTCAGGGAGATCAATCCCAGTCATGGTCTGAGATATAGCACCAAATAAAAGGGCCCCGTAGTTGACACAGAACACAGTGAGACATCAAATTCTCAGCACAAAGGAAATTTTATTTACTCTGGAGGGGACAAATGGGGTTCTTCCTCTGGATCAGGCAAAGACAGCAGCAGATGTCTCTGTATGAGTGTTTTTTTAAGGAGAAAAGGGGGAAGTCTAGGTTAGGATATGCTGGTACATCCTGATTTCTATCTCTGTCTGTCTTTCTCTCCCTTTTCTCCCTGCCTTTTTCTCCATCTTTCTGTCAGTCTCTTTTTGTCGTTCTCTATCTGTTACCTGTGTGGAGTGCCATGTATTGTTTCTTGAAACATACCACATTCCAAGACAATGCTCTTTACTGTTTATTAAAACTATGTCTATCATGCTCTTGTATGGATATAGACACCACAGCACAGATGTGTATACAGATATACACATGTGTGCACATTCATGCACACACACTGCATGCACACACAGAGCATAAGAGGGGAGGGAAGAGAAAGGAAGGTGAGCTTTTATAAATGTCTAAAATCTCTCCTATAATTTAAAGTAAAAGAATATATTCTTTACAGCAAACAAAAAGGTATATACTGAGGATTTTATAACTCTCATGGTTGAATGATAATGTGTTTTTATGGCATTTAGAACACATGAAGATCCAAATAATCATCGCAAGGATTTTTGCCTTTCTTTGTAATTGCATTCTTGTCAACAAAAGAAAGTTTCAAGATATAGGGCACTTTGAAAAACAAAAAAAAGTCTAACAAAATTCTTATGAACATATTAGAGAAAAATGAAATGGAGCTACAATTACAGTCATATGAGCTAAAGTATTAATTGGCCTATAGTGAAACAGGTAAATGAAAGTGATTCTAAAGCTTTAAGGTCAACCTCATGATAAGCATGCACATTCAAATTATCCTAATAATCAGATATTAAGTTTACACTCAATATTAGAAAGGAAATATGCTCAAAATAAACAAAAATGGGCCTAGACCAGGATATACATAGAAAAAGTACAAAAATTTAAGGTTTAAAACTAAAACAAGCATTAAATAAATAGCAAAATTGAGATGGTAATAGAGAGAGGGTACAGTGAAAGTAAATCATTTAAATGGCTTCTCTATCTGTTACCTGTGTGGAGTGCCATGTATTGTTTCTTGAAACATACCACATTCCAAGACAATGCTCTTTACTTTTTATTAAAACTATGTCTATCATGCTCTTGTATGGATATAGAGCCATTTTATTTATTTTGTGAAATACTATCTTCTGGTTTTTGTGACCCTGAGTATAATACCCTTATCATTAGCTATAGAAGTTACAAGATTAAGTAAAAATGCTCAACCAATAGATTATATCTCACTTATTGGACAAATTGCAGAGAAAGAGAGAGAGAGAGAGAGAGAGAGAGAGAGAGAGAGAGAAAGAGAGAGAGAGGAGAAGATATTAGGAGAACAGAAAGAAAGTAATCAAGTTCATTTGGGGGTATTTAGGGGAAGTGTATAGGGAGTTTTGGGAGGATATAATCAAAATTCATTGTATAATTACTTTAAATTACCAAATAAGAAACAAAAATAATGACATTATAAGTAATTACCATCTATATATAGAAAAAATTAATGGTGTTAATGACCTATGAAGAATACTAAAAAATGTATTAAGAGAAAGAAAATCAAGAAGAAATGACTGTGATTTAAAAAGCTAAAATTGTCCTAAATTTGCTCAAGGACAAAACATTACATATTTATGTTAAGTGCACTGGAATGTGGAAGCATTTCAAAGACTTGCCAAAATTGTGATAGCCAAAATACAAAAAGAAAATAATGGAGACTGATCAAAGAAAATAAAAAGTTATCATTTATTGAGACTCACGGTTTCTCACTCATGGGAAAAGAGAAACACAATGGTATGTGTATCCTAACAATGAATGAAAATCTTAGAACAATGCTTTTTGCTCATTGAAAATATCTCACTGTCTCAGGAATAAAGGAAAATAAACTCATTTCACATGAACACAAAGTTGAAGAATTAGCAGTTACCAATCACCTGTGGCACACAAAATTTTACGGAAATTATTTTAGGACAAAATATAAAAGGAAAAGATTCTAGGATAAAAATTACAAATTATGAATGTTGCTTTTAAGAAAATATATAAAGTAAATCTTCTTTTCAAGATGTCAAATTGACTTTTTTTGAACAATGCTGCACAAAAAGTATGTGACTCCGATGAAACCAAGCAAGCAGTGTCTGTCTTTGTTCCCACTGGAAACAGATCTGGTAAAGCCAAACAGGGGAGAACATTTTCATGGCCTATGGTATTTGTCTGAAAATATCTTCTATACTACCTATGGACTATACTACTTATATACTTTCTTCAGTATGATTTGGTGCAGCCTCAAGTTGTTGTGCAAGACAAAATGATGAGATAAAACTGAAGTATCATAGTATTAACATCTCCGTGAAGCAGGGCAATATCAAAAGTTAAGCATATGTTTTATACCCAAAGGCATTTTAAAATGTGTGAAACACCTGGATTGAAGCAGTGATAGTCTCTGCTCAATTTGATCCTGGTATTCTGCTAGCAAGAAAAAAGGCTATCAACATTCGGAATCTGACATAATAGCTAAATGGAATGGCAGACTGCCAGTGAAGGTAGTAGTAGAAAGAGGCCAACATGGGATAAGAATTAGAAGAATAGACTTTAATGTGTTGGAGCATAATTCAGTGTTAGGACAATTGTCTGGAGTGTATGAAGTTTTTTCTTCAACACCATGCACTCACAATCACACACACACATCACACACATAAATACACACATAAATACACACACATCACACAATAAATACACACACACACACACACACCAATGTTAAATTTATAAAGGTGATTAATAAGCAGTAGTTATATAAAAATATATCCTTATGCTTAGGAAATTTTCAAGGAGATAGTCATGTAGCTGATCTATAAAAGCATAGAGTTAAAGAGAAACAAAGAGCAGAGGGCAAGGTAAAAGGGGGAAATGCCATCAAATAGGTGAATATGTAAGAACATTATGTGGTATTCTTCTAGCTATCTTATACTTCTCTGTATACTTATAATTGTTTGAATAAACAAAATAAACTTAGCAAGAAAATTTTCTTTGCTAAATGAAATTATGTAACATTCATAATCACCTGCTACAAGCTATTTATTTTAAGTTTAGGAGCTATAGTTAACTCAACTTAATTACTTTTCACATGCAGAAAGGCAGATTGCATGCATGACAAACACATACACATTTTCCACACAATGCTCTCTCAAATCTCAATCTCTCTCTTCTCCCTCTTCCTCTTCTTTTGACTTTTCCCCTACCTTATCCCTGTTCATTTTCCCTTTCTTATGCATCCTGCCCATCTTGCCCCTCCCCTTCAGGAACTTCAAAATATCTGTCTTGGTCTTACATGCACATGCACTGGTTGAGTCTGGGATATCCTTGGTGTTTATCTGCAGTGCAATACACTTTCTCTCAGCAATCTCCTTGGCTTCATTAATGTATCTGCTCAAAAGGAGCAGAAACACACAGTACAGTAAAGTGAAATATCTATAGCTTATTTTCAAGTGAATCATTGTTAATGTTTTCATCCAGTGTCTTGTGCATACAAATGTGAACTCAGTTCTGAAATGTGAATTGAGAAATACATGAAAGTATTTCATCAAAAAGACGTGGCTTGGAAGAGAGCAGGTTTCTGTAAGATGTGAGTCTAGGAATCAAATCTTGACACCAACAGTTTGGCCTTCATAGAAAGGACGAAAACCTTAATTTCTAGGGTAGGAAGCATCAGGTACTGTGAGTGTGCATGGTAGAGTAACCTCTATTGAGGAGAATTTGTTGTGTGTGTGGAGAGAACTGTTTACTCCAATGTGTAGGCTGGAGAAGAGGAAAGGATGATCATGGAAACTAGAACCTCCTAGAAAGTGAACAATATGCATTTTAACTAGAAAACATGTGGCAGTAGTAAGAGAACATCTGATCAGCAAGATAGGGTGACAGATAATTATATCAAGGGCTGTCACTCTGGGGGTAACTAGATTGTAGAGTCTACCATTCTTTTTACCACCAAGGAATTAACGTATGAGCACTCAAAAATACCTTTGGATGAAAAAGTGCCATTGATCTTTCTGTTCACGGGAACTGTAAGGTAAAACATGAGAAAAAAATTAGATTGTAGGCAACCTTTAGGCTAAGAGTTTTGAGATTATTCCTCACAAAAATATTACATGCCAGTTGTTACCAATCGATAAGTCTAAGTAGCGTCCTTTGCATAAATGGGTTGTAATTGACCTGTTCTTTCACTGGTTACCTTACAAAACTGGAAGTTCACTAGAGTGGAGGTTGGCTGGGAATTTAAAGACTCCACTGTAGTTATGTGACAGGAGCAGTGTGATCTTGGCTGGGACAAAATTAGATCTCAGTTTTATTTTCATATGCATAAAGAGGTAATTAGTGCTCACAGTGTCTGAATACTGAAGTTGGGTTTACATAGAATGATGCCATTATTTACATTAAATCACATGTAAAGCAATTGACATTTGAATAGAGCACTCTTTGCTCTAAGGGAGACCAGTGAGAAAGAGATCCATGATTTATTTTTTCACACAAGTTACAGAATCGAAATGTTAAATATTTCAATTTAAATATTAAAACATTAATTTAAATGCCTAAGAAATGGATGTACTACTCACTAACATTTTAAAATTTTATTAAATTGCATACAGTATAAGTGTTTTCATCAGTGGCATTGGTTATATTCATGCTATCATGTAATCATCAATATGGTTTTGTTGAAGCATGTTTTTCTTATTCAAAAAGCAAAGCTTAACTCCATTCATTATTTTCTTTATTTTCCTTGTTCACACCCCTGGGGCAGGTTTCATTTGTACAGTCATGATTTCAGTATTGGAGATGTTTCCACTTTCTGAAAATAATTATTCATGCTTCTAAGAACATCCATTCACAGACCTTTCATCTCTCTTTTCCCATGGTTCTACTTCCATGATTGGGGCTGGAGAGGCATGTGGAAATCCTTTACAACTGCCTGTGGTACTATGGAGAGCCCCTTCCCCAAGGACTAGCACAATTCTTGTTTCTACCATTAGATTAGCTCTTCCTGTATTTCCCACCTCTACTCTGTTTGAAACCTGCTATATTAGAAGTGTTGACAATGCCAATGGCTCCAACTTGCATATGTACATGGACAGCACATCTAATAACACCAAGTTACAAAAGTGATATAGCTTAAACCTCAAAGACATCTGGTGATATGCATAGCTGAAAATGCCTAGAACATATTTAATTGAACGTTAACTATTCTAAATTTTGAAAGAATAACTCCACATTTTACCTCCCTCATAAAATGTTTCATGGAAATGTTCATAAGAAGCATTTCACGCATCCTTCACTAAGATTACTTCCTCTCACATGTAGCCTATGACAAACACAAATAATTATTAATCTCCAATTAATCAACCAATATATTACAAAAATATGAAGAGATCAACACAGCCATGAACTGTGGAAGTGGATCCCTTTGTGATCTGCAAAATTCTAGAAAATCATCTAACCTCAGATGTTTCTATGCTCACTAATTCAGCTCTGTGATGATGCTGGAGGTATTGGAGGGGGAAAGAGGAGAGACATTAACATGAACTCTTTATGTAGAAAACAAGAAGGAATGTTGGTGTGTGCTTGAACACAGGGTCAGGAGTAGCCACAAAGTCTTTTTGCATCCAATAGATCTGCTCAGCATCTGCAGCTAGAGTCCTTTTCATCCTGTCACCAAAGAAGGCATGTGGGAAATCTCACCTGCATAGCACAAACCAGCTCTGATACTGTCTGTTGACACCAGGCCTCATGTGTTTACTATAGACACCAAACCTGATAAGCTGCTATACAGATGTGCAAGAGTCTGAGCATTCAGTGATATGATTATTTGCATAATTCAACACTATTCTTTAGAAAATCCATTTGGGAATAAACATCAATTTGTCAAACTACATTAGACTACCTAATACCACTGGAAAAAATAAATTCATGTAGCTTTAAAGCTTAGGTAATACTAGATAATCATAGAGAATTGATTGTAGAGAGTGTGTCAACTGTTTACACAACTGTAAACAACTTTTACAGGACCCATACATCCCACACTTCCACACCAAGTGGCTTATGGGACTGTATTGTAAACCCACTGATCAAAATATAAGGAACATCTTTTAGTCGGTGCCATTGTTGATCCATTTGTACACATTAAGATACAGAAACCTGCATGGTAGAAAGTCCAGGATAAACAAGCATTAGCACATGACAGGAAAATAAGTCAACTACTATGTGCAGTCAAATTAAAATGGATTCTTATTTTTTCTAAACTTCTGAGAAATCTGTATTTTCCTTGTGTGCTAGATAGTATGAAGTTGACCCTGGATTTCCATAGTCTGCAGCTTGTAAATGCATATCCAAGCTGGAGGTCTTACCGAAAGGTGACCACGAAATTTTTCATGGGCCAAAACAGGACGATGGACTTGCCACCAGCACTGCTGTCCACATAGTCACCTATCCACAGGTAACTGAGTGGGATGACATATTTTACCTTAAACTTCTTCTTATGCCTAGGAAGGGAATCAAACAACTTTGTTAGTTTGCTTTTCAACATGGTTTGAATAGTTCTTGGTGAAACCAAGTCCTTCCTTCCACAGACCAAGGAGGATTCATCTGTCTCTAATATCTAAGCACAGCTTATTCCATGACAGAAGGGTCTCAATAAAGCTTGTTCCAAGGGAAGCTTGTATCACATTCAAACTAACTATACCTTTTCCACCACCCTCAAAATTCAGAGATTGTCTGGTATTTTATTTCTTTAGAGGGATTAATATTATTGTACTATGTATTTTTAAAAATGAAAAGTAAAGTTGCATAAATACAAGAAGCAGATTTCCTGTCCTAAACTACTCCTGAGCAACAGTCAACATATTAAGAAACAACTCAAATATTCTAGGGCCATTGTTTTCAATATTCCTCTAATAATTGCATTAACTAATATGTCCTAAACCAATACTGTACTTGAGCGGCTCTCAAAATGGTTAATAGGCTAAAAGCAATAGAGTCTGGACTGTAACTGAGGCAGCGCAATCAGCGCAATAGCAAAGCACAGTTGGGTCCTACTTCTGTCATTCCCTCTTACAGCTTCTCCTGGCAAGAACTCTGTGGAATAATTCTTCTTCTCTCTACTGGTCTCTCTTTCCTTCCCAGAGCTGTCATATTTTATACGGGATTTGTTCTTTGAGAGAAAAAGGACAGATTTCATGATTTTGTTACCAGCAGAGCAGCATGCTACATTTATGTCCATACAAGGTACATTTATATTCAGATACATACATAAAGAGGATCCCTCTCTGTCATGTTTAAAGATGCTTAAGTTTGCAGGTAATAAGTTCCTAAAACCTGTAATATTTCTTGATCAGGCAGCCTGGCATGTTTCATCATGTCTGGTTCTCTTTCTTCTTTCTTGATTGTGTTCTTTTCAGGAGTGGACAGCAGAAGACACATTTCACTATTTTTTTAGTAAGTGGGGACAAATTACCAAAACAAAAGAGTAAGAAACCTTTGTGTTTTTGAACAGTCGGCACTGTTGTACAGACAATCTTCCCTAGTGAGAGAATGACTGCATAAGTACTTACACGTTGTTAGACACTATCAGAACATCACTGAACAGGAAGAGATGGCGTTGCTTCTTTTTCCAGCCTTTTCTCAGCTCCACAGGAACTTGGAGTGGCAGGGCTTGATATCTTCCTTCCGATGGTGTGGCTTTCTCATTGATGGTTTCCATCTCAGTAAAAAAGGCTTTCCCAGGAATAGATCACACACTAACAGAACAGATATCAGTGGTCAATTGATAGCACACAATTTTATACTAAATTTAAAGTGCATCATGTAATTAAAACATAGCCCTAATTGCTGCAACAGGTCTCCACTATTGTGTTCTTGTGAGTTTGTGTGTGTGTGTGTGTGTGTGTGTGTGTGTGTGTGTGTGTGTTGAGAGAGGAGGGAGAAGACAGGGGAGGGAGAAAGAGAATATGTATGTGTATATTGGATGGGAGTGAATAAAAGTAAATTAAATTGAGACCTGTGTATCAAAGTACAACAATAAAACCCACTACTTGGAATCTTCCTGTATCTTTATTTTTTTATTTTTTTGGTTTTTCGAGACAGGGTTTCTCTGTGGCTTTGGAGGCTGTCCTGGAACTCGCTTGGTAGTCCAGGCTGGTCTCGAACTCACAGAGATCCGCCTGCCTCTGCCTCCCGAGTGCTGGGATTAAAGGCGTGCGCCACCAACGCCCGGCCCTTCCTGTATCTTTAAATGACCAAATTTGATGATAATGACACAGTAGAGTATGACATCTTCAAGCTGTATTTTTTTATTGATCTGGGGATATTTAATTTAATAAAAGTGACAACACTCTACCAAATTTAAATTTCTACATAAAGACTGCCTTTGAATGAATTCTGGTTTAAATTGTCAGGTATGTTGTATGGGGTTGGATAACAATGAAATAAAATAAGTTCTGTGAATCAAAAATACTATTATGAAATCCATTACTTTGTATACTATCTTAAATAGGTTTAAAAAATTTCTGACAATTCTTTTCCAATTTGTATTTTTAAAATTAATATTAACATGAGCAAATGTTTACTCTGCACAATCACATACTTTAAATTTCAAAGGAGATGTTGATAGATGCAATAGTTTTTATCAATAAGTAATGCATAACCAGTGAAACTAAAAGTTAAAAGAGGGACATGAGGCAGTAGTTTATTACACACATGTAAAACATTGATAGAGTTCTAATTTGGTTTCACGTAATATGACAACAGAGATAAGTGAGTATCACTGGTATTTCAAATATATCTCAGATAAAACTATATTAAGTTTTGGAAATAAATGTTAAGAAATATCTAAATGTTGCTGAAAACAAAATAATTCTTAATATATTTTCTTTAAGTCTGACCTCTTTTCAATGAGAACATAAAACTATTCTCATAACTTAGATATTTCCCTAGATATGCTCTGCCATATAGTCTTGAGCATGTGTTTCCTGATCATATATAGCCTGCTGTCTTGAGGGGAACAACACTAAACATGATTAACAATACTTTCATTTCATTAGGTTAGTGTTGATATAAATAATTAGTTCATATGATATGGAGGAAACAAATAAAAACACCTCCAGAAAGCAACCTAGATGTCCCTCAACTGAAGAATGAATGGAGAAAAGGTGGTACATTTTCATAAAGGAGTACTACTAAGCAGAAAAAAAAGTAGAATCTTGAAATTCACAGACAAACGGATTGAACTACAAGAAAACATCCCAAGTAAGGTAACCCAGTCATAAAAAGACAAACATGGTATGTACTCACTCATGTATAGATTTTAGAAGATAAAACAAGAAGGACCCTAAGAGACATATATGGTCCCCCAGAGAAGGGGAAAGGGAGAAGATCTCCTCAGCTAATTGGGAGCATGGGAGAAGGGGGGAGGGAGTTAGGAGAAAGAGAAGGGAGAAGAGGAGGGAGAGGAGATGGCATGAGAGAGCAAGAAAATTGAGTCAGGGGAAGAACAGAGGAGAGCAAGAAAAGAGATACCATGACAGAGAGAGCCATTATAGATATAGAGAGAAATCTGGCACTAGAGAAATGTGCAGAGATCTACAAGGTTGGCCCCAAATGACAATCTAAGCAATAGTGGAGAGGTTACCTTAAATGCCCTTCTCCAGTAGGGAGATTGATGACTACCTTATGTGCCATCCTAGAACCTTCATCCAGTAGCTGATGGAAGCAGAAGCAGACACCCACAGCTAAACACTGAGCTGATCTCTGGAATCCAGTTGATGAGCAAAGGGGTCAAGACCAGGCTGGAGAAATCCACAGAGACAACTGACCTGAACAAGGGGGAGCTCATGGACCCCAAACTGATAACTGGGAAACGAGCAGCGGACTGCCCCAGACCTCCCTATACATGGATGTCAGTTTGGAGGTCTGGTTAAACTATGGGGCCTCTGGTAGTGGATCAGTATTTATCTCTAGTGTATGAATGACCTTTGGGAGCCCACTCCACATAGAGGAATACACTCTTAGCTTAGACACACAGGAGAGGGTCTATGCCTTGCCCCAAATGATGTGACAGATTTTGAAGACCCTCCATGGAAGGCCTCACTCTCCCTGGGTAGCAGAAAGGGGATAGTATAGGAGGTCAGTGTGGGGTAGGGTAGGAAGGGGAAAAAGGGAACTGGAATTGACATGTACCAAGCTTGTATCTAATTTAAATAAAAAGTACTTCCTAAAACGACCAATTTCTCTAGAGACTGAAAAACAAGTAGTAAAAGAATACCTTCACAAAGAATACCCCAATGGATTGCTTTTCAGCAGACTTGAAACTCTCTGTTTCTGCCTTGGGACCAAACGATGGCTACAGCAGTTGGCAGTCCAACTGCTCAAGTGTGAGGTTCTGCTGTAGTCACGGCAACACATCAAAGTGATGTCATGATGCTAAGCCTCATGTTGTAACTGAGAAAGTGCAACATTTATTTCATTTTCATTTAAATTTTCAACTTGAGAATAATATTATTTGACAAACTTTAAGGTTCACTATAGTTATAAGGACTAACAGACTCTCCCAATATTTATAGCGATTCAAATGAATTCTCAAATTCTAGTTCATTCTCATAATCAGACATACTAGAATATCTTTTGTTGATTCCTGTTGTAATGACTCCCTCTAATTAGGGGAGTTTTGATAATGACACATCACAGTAAAATGTAATAGTGGAAGGAAAGTTTGTGAGAGCATATATATGTAATAATTTCACTATTAAAGGATTGGTGGTTGCCTCCAGTTTGGTGATATTATATATAAAGTTATTAAAATAATTTGTAAAGAGGGATTTTAGTTTTCAAATGTCATGAGTGCAAACTTTATCCCATTGCAGATGATGACCATTGTGCACATGATGATGTGTTTTCCCTTATGCGTATGTATTACTATTACATATCTATATAAACTTATTTGTTTCGGTAGGAGTAACAATGTTAGAGGAAATATCTTAAATGAAGATGGACAGTGAGAAGATTTCTCTGGATCAGAAAGAAATGATACCCCTTCTCCGTTGCCTCTCAGCTGGCCTCTTTCAGGGCTATGGATATGGACATTTCAGAAAGTATTGAAACGTGCCAGAATTGGGTGACCAAATACAGCACAAAGAAGTCTTTCCCTTCTTTGCAAGTTGAAGACGGGGTTGAGATACAGGCTTGCAGAAACATATCACTTCAACCTGGACAGTTGAAAATGTCAGGGCACTGAGCCTTCCTGGAGCCAGCACCGAGTCCTACTATTGGCCCCCAGAACAGATGCTATCTGAATCTGACCATCTTTTTCCCTTTTCACATGGAGCCCAAGTTTGGTTTGGTGGATACCATGGAGCTTCTGTGCAAAAAGTTACCGATTTCTCTGTTATAGAGTATTCTGTTTTTGACAAACTGGATGTAGCGCCGATTCCAGTTGACACAGAGCTGGGGGTGTCAGACGCACGGCAGCACCACGACTTTCTCCTAATGCGGATCACTTGTACATTTGCCACTGCTTAAAGACAAAGAGGGCTTCGCTGCAGAGCTTCCAGCAGCTCCAGCGTCCTGCTCAGCGCCCCCCCCCCATTCAGCACAGCTTCCTGCAAAGAGACACGGAGCTCCTGTCCTACAGTGGTGGTACTCAACCTTGCTAATGCTGTGACCCTGTAATACAGTTCCTCATGTTGTGGTGACCCCAAGTATAAAATAATTTTCGTTGCTACTTCATAACTGTAAATTTGCTACTGTTGTGAAGCATAATGTGAATGTCTTTGTTTTCTGATGTCTTAGGAGACCTCTGTGAAAGGGTCATTTGTCCCCAGGTTGAGAATCGCTGTCCTAGAGTCTAAGGCTGGTGCTTTAAACACAAGTCCTATTCCAGAGCTTCAGGCTTCTGGAGGGCTGAAGTCTGTTACCAGCACAAACCTATGCATCTTAAGGAAAACCACATCTTCACTCTAGTTGCAGTGCTTGCTTCCATAGCTGGCTTTCCTCTTAGCCTAGACTACTGCCCAGACCAAGACTCAAATTTCCCCCCCAAAACCCAAACTGGTTTCCTACCACCTTATTGAATACTTATTTGAATGTGTGTCATTTTGTGCCCATTAGACTTCTTTATATGCTTTCCAGCTCCCAGGAGTGTTTCTCTGGAATCAATAGCCCCCAGTTAAATAGCCAGTTTGTGAGGTGTTTTCCAAGGCTTCACCTTTAATTACTCTTATTTATTATTAAAGATGCACTCAGTGTTTCTTAGAAATCACTGTTTCTTAAAAGCGTTTTCATTCATACTTGAAAAAATAAATACATTTCATTATAGGGTCTTTTCTTGTATTTCTCATTTCCTCTTTAGCTTTCCTGAAATCTTAAGAGTATTTACTTGACTGGGTTTGAATTGCAGATTTTTGCCTACATCTGTTTCAACACCCTTCCCAATGGTACTTAATCACTGCTGGTGATCATCTCTACTCCTTAGCATGTAGAACTTCAACACAGCTCTAGGGAATGGGTTTTCATATCAGGTCTCATTAGATCCTATAAAATACTGGAATCTGCACAGCACTGAGACAATGGTAAAGTTCTGTCTATAGTCCTAGTCAATATAAAACTGGATTGCACAAAAACCATAATGAAATGAACCTGTTAAGCCACTACCAGACTTTTTGGCTTGTGTTTTCTTCTTTTTTATAAGACTTCAGTGCTAGAAAGGGCAGGACCTTGTCTCATTCAATGACAGTTTGTACTCAGAATTGTGAACTTCAATAGGGGCCATGCATGTAATTTTTTCATGAATGATCAGCCTACATTTGTTTCCTAAATAGTGGAGGTTAAATAACTTAATACTCATAAATATCTAATGATGGTGTTGAATTGTGATGTTTAATAAATATATTGCAATATGAGGTAAATTTAGAATATACATTAGGAACAATTTTGCAAGTTTTAAATTGATCTTTGCAAAGTAGGGGAGCAGTGAATAGAACCAATACACCTGATAAGAATAGAGTGAAGGCAAAAATGAGCTGTTCAAGTACATAAGTCAAACAATGCAGTCACAATGGCTGAAAAAATGTGTGTGCTGCACGCTGATATGTGAAGTATATATTCATGGCAATTGTCCTTTTACAATGATGCTTATTTTAAAAGGCAGTACCTAATCTGAAAGGATGTTTTCTATATTAATGCATTCTATCTACTGCCTGTGTCTATGCCACATCAATATCAAAAAGACCCATATAATAAAGACAAGAACACATGTCTCCATAAAAAGTACTTCAAACGTCATGACTCCAGGCATCTAAATCTCAGAATGAAAACACAAATATGAACATCCATCCAAGACAATGTGTCTCTTCAAGAAGCTAGCAACCACATTACCATAGACTCTGAAGAAAAGCAATTTAGCTGAAGCAGCAAGCAATTGTGAATATGCTCATGAATGCCTTTTGTTTTGTTTTGTTTTGTTTTGTTTTGTTTTTAGAGACAGGGTTTCTCTGTGGCTTTGGAGGCTGTCCTGGAACTAGCTCTTGTAGACCAGCCTGGTCTTGAACTCACAGAGATCCATCTGCCTCTGCTTCCCGAGTGCTGGGATTACAGGCATGTGCCACCACCAACTGGCTATGAATATGCTCATAAACTTTAAAGAGGATATGGATAAAGTCCTGAAAAAGAAGGGTGACAACACAAACAGTTGGTTGAAACACAGAAAACATTTAATGTTATAGAACTAGATTTATCAAAAATAGAATAACTAAAGGAAACACAAGCTAAAATAAAACTAGAAAGGAAAAATAAACAGTATGGCAATCAAAATCCTCTGAGTTAAGTTCCACCATCAAATTAAAAGATGTGAAAGAGAGAATTTCAGGTCTTGAAGACAAGATAAAGACTAGATACCTCAGTCACAAGAAACAATGAAAAGAACCTAGGCCCAAAACAGTCAGTAAATCTGGGGTACTATGGAAAGACCAACCCTACAAAGGCCAAGGGAAAGAAGCACAGGACAAAGGCACATTTTTTAGTCAAAATCATATAAGAAAAATTCCCCAACATAAAGAAAGAGATACCTGTCAAAGTACAGGAAGCATATAAAAAATTAAATAGACATATTACAAAAAATTTCACAAAACAGAATAATTAGACATCAAGCATACTGAACAAAGAAATAATACTTAAAGTGTAAAGGGTAAAACATTAAGCAAAATGTAAATACGAGACTATTGGAATAATACTTGGCCTCTCTATGGAGTCTTTGAAGCCAGAAGGGTCTGAAATGATGTATTGACATACTGAGAGAACATAGATGTCATATCAGACAATATACTCAGCAAAACTATGAATCTCAGTCAACAGAAAATCACCTTTAACAAGCATAAAATGTAAGCAATTTCTATCTACCAATGAGGCTCTTCTGAAGGCCCTAGAACAATTTCAATCTGGAAAGGCTAGTCACACCCAAGGATACACCTGTAATTAATAAAATTAGAACAACATATCAAAAGTAAAAATATACCACAACAACAGTGCAGATTAATAATTCAAAATTGATGGTCTCAGTTCCTAAAAAGTAAGACAGACTAAAAGACTGGATTAAAAAATCTGATTCACCTTTCTCCTGACCCAAAGAAACACACATCAACATCAACAGTAAATATCATCTTAGGGTAAAGGGTGAACAGAGTATTTCAAGGAAATGAACCCAAGAAGTTAGAAGGCATCTGTCCAATAGATTTCACAAAGAGAAAGGAAAAGAAAAGAAGACAACTAGTCAGAAGAAATGGGGGGAAAGACACTACTCATTGAAGGAAAAATCCCCCAAGAAGAAATTGCAATTTTAAATACTTAGCAATACTTAGCCCTCAAAACAAAGGCACCCAAGTCCATAAAGGAAATTCTTCTATAGGCTCAATCACAAGACCACTGTCATACAGTAATATTTGGTGAATTTAATGCCCAATTATTCCCAATAAAATGTCCTCTAGACAAAACCTAAACAGAAAATGCTGAAGCTGAAAGAGCTTCATAAATTAAAAACCAAATATACACATGAAGAACATTCCACAAACACCAAAACATGCTCTTCTCAGCAGATCATGGAATTTTCTTTCCAAAAGTGCCCACATATTAGGAAATGGACAAATTTTGATGTGTCTAAGTAAGTTTAAATAACACCCTGAGTCTTACCTGACCACTGTGAATTAAAACCAGATTTCAATAACAGAAACAGCAGAAAGTATACAGATTCACAGAAACTGAAGAGCTTACTACTGAAGGAAAACTGAGTGAAGACAGAAATCAAAAAGGAACTGAACAACTTTTTTAATTCAATAAATTTAAAAACACATCATACCCAAAACTGCTGAACACATTGAAGTAGGTTACAGATGACAAGGCCATAGCACTAAGTCACTAAGTCAAAAAACTGTAGATGTATTAGCTATTTATTGAAACTCCTGGAAGCTCCGTAACTAGAAATAATACCCCAAAACAGTTAGTAGGAGGAAATAAACTCAAGGCTAAAATTAACGAAATAGAGATCTGACTCCCTCTTTGGACTATGTAGACACATACACTCATATATGCACATATCTGCTCTCACAATCACATATAAACATAATATAAAATAACATAAATATTTCAAAAGTTAATCATCAGTGGGAGTACAATGTAAATACCACTAATCCTCTTTTTCTTTTCTTTCTTTCTTTTTTTTTTTTTTTTTGGTTTTACGAGACAAAGTTTTTCTGTATTGTTTTGGAGGCTGTCGGACAGTCCAGCCTGGCCTCAAACTCACAGAGATCCGCCTGCCTCTGCCTCCCGAGTTCTGGGATTAAAGGCACACTGCCCGGCTAGTCCTCTTTTTCTTAATTTGTAGTTCTGTCCCTCTGTTTGCATTTGTGAACACTGAGAGGAAAACAACTGAGTAGTGACTGAATCCCCTGGAATGGACTTTGGTTTCCCTTTCTCATTCAAGCTCTTAAACATTCATTTCTTTACTTCTAAGACTTTGGTGTTTTCCTTCCTCATCTACTTGTTAGGTTGACCAGACTCCAGTTATCCTGATGACCCTGACTGTCCTCATAGTTATTACAGGACATTATTTTTTGTCTTCCTTAAAGGTCACTAAATTAGGCTGAGCACAACTGTATTTTAAACCAACAAAATAAAAAAAATATACTGTGTCCAATTTATAAGTTCGAGTGTATTGCAAAGTATTTTGAGCCAATATTAATCCATGGAACAAATATTGAATCATAACATTAATTTATTGGTAGATACATTGATTTTAAAAAACTAAGTTTAGAAGCAGGCATGAATAAAGAAAATGTCTAGTTTGAGAATTCACTATAGTAAGAAGCAGAAGATAAAACTATAAGGTGATAATTTTAATTTTACCTACTACATTTGAAGAAAAACATAAATATAGTTATTAAAGATAAAGTCACAATCTTTACACAAATAAATAGAAAACTGTTTAAAAAAGAAGCAGCCTATTTAATTTAATGATACTTCCCTGAGTACAGTTCGTAAACTGTATTTCAGGAGTGTTACAAACACTTTATTAATTTGCTTTATTAATTTCAAATCATGAAACAAGATCTCTAAAATGAATTAAATTGTCATGGTGATAGGAATGTTTAGAATTAAATGCAACAAACTGTTAAGTGCAAATGCCAAAATTTACAGAAAAAGTACCTCACTACATGCAAGCTTGTAAAACAGTAGCCAGTTTATGAGCTCACAGAAAATCTTTGATTTTAAGGTATGAGGCAAAAGTCATAGTGATTGTCATGTTTTGGTGTTTGGAAATGCCCAGAAAGTCTAATCTGCTGTTCCTTAGTTTTTCTCTTGATTTCCATTGCCTGCCCTACAAATTTTCCAACATCCTCTCCCCCCTTCATTGTGATTAACATGTCTATTTGGCATGGCCCATAGAAAATTAGGCACAAGTCGCCTGACTCATCCCCTTCTGACATTTCCCCTAGGTTTCTTGTTTTCAGTCTTGTTCAAGTGTCTAAGTGGTGGGATTCTTCTTCACATTGCTGGGAGGCCTTCTTTCCCTCATCTTTTTTGTTATTCTGGAGAGCGAGATCTTTTATGACTTGTGGTTCTTTGGACGCCATTACTCCCGTGCCTATCTTTGCCTTCCCCTTCTCCAGTATATACTCACCACCAGGTATGCTCCTGGGACCTGCTCTGCTACTCCTTTCCCCTGTCCACTCTGCCAACTTGAGCGCTCTGTGCCACCAGGAACATGTAATGTGCCTCAGCCAGGGATGGCTAGATGGAGTGAGTGAGGAAGAGCAGGTCCAGAGACCCAGAGAGGGATGTGAGCTGGCGTTATGAACATTTTAAAGACAATACTTATGAAAGACCCCGGCCCAGCACAGGCAGCTGAGGCTTATGGAAAATTCCTTTCCCCCACAGCTCAGCCGAATAGTCATTTTTTTTTTTTTAATCAGAAGGGAGCTCAGCTCAAGGTCTTCACAGCTGAATAGTCACTACTATCTCTGTCCAGGCAGGGACACAGGTGTCTATGGTCTGCATAGCGTCTGCATAGCCAGCCCAGAAAGATTGGGCAGGCACAGAGACCTATTGTTCTTCAGATAGGGCCAAGGCCGAGACTTGAGTTCCAAGCAAAACCTCAATTGCCCTCGTTCTGAGCCCCGGCCTCATTTACATTGCCCAATCAGGGTCCTGTAACTAGGCTTCTTGCTTCTGTACTCCGCTTTTTGCTATAAAAGGACCCCTGAGTCCCCAGCTCGGGGCGCTCAGCCCCCCCAAGACTGAGACGCCCGGGTACCCGTGTGTAAATAAAGCCTCTTGCTGTTGCATCCAAGTTTGTGGTCTCGCTGTTCCTTGAGTTCGGGTCTCCCTCCCGTGAAAGTCCCCCGCCTGGGGTCTTTCACTTACAAATAGGATCCAGATTTAAAATAACCCAATAATATGAAAAATAAGCAAACATAGGAAACCATATACATCCTGGCTCATTGTGTTAAGAAAACGTAGACAGTCAGAGTCAGCTAGGAATCTAATGTAAAATAAGAACTCAGTGCAAGTTTGCTTGTTTACTTTTTTGTTTTGGACTGGAATTCTCCAGAAATGTAGTAAAATGAAATGACTAGCAGATATGTACAGATTTCTTGATGGAGACCAAGAAAAGGAATGTAGATAAGTGCATGATGCCTCTTTGGTTCCAATCACTCAAAAGGATGTTACATATTCATCTTGTATGTGTATCTATAAAAAAAGTGGATACCTTTTGTAAGGGCACCATCTGCTGGAAGATGTATAATATACCAAGGCACTTCAGATCATAGAAATCTCTTTAGAAGAGCAGTGATAATTATTTTCTCTCTTATCTCAGCTTCAGGGTACCAAAAATAAAATTAAACATTCATCAGTCCTATGAGCAAGCAATAATAACATGAAAGTTAATTGTGTGGTTAGGCATAATAAAAACTATTAAGTAATTAGATTAAACATCTGGTTAACTTCAAATTAGAGCTTTGGATATGTGAAGAATATTTTTTGCACATAAAATAAGTACACATTAACAACACTGATTGTATATCATCTTTTTGCATCCCAATGGATAGATTTGATACTTTACACAAACTTTGATGTTAAGATTTCTATTTTGATAATGTGTAATTATCTAGAATTTTTGTCATAAAATTTACAATGTGAACATATAACTATTAATTTTTTGAATTGACTTATAAATATTTATAACATCTATTCTAAGCCTCATTGGCATACATATAGCTAAACTTTGTGACCTCTTTATTTGGAAATTACCTACTTAGGATTGCTACTTAAAATCAGATATTGCTTTATTATTTTATGTTTAAATCCTCACTACAGATGCATTTCTCATTCTAGATGTTTGTTTATCATAAACTACCTTTTGTAAACTTCTCTTCTGTTTACCATTTTTCCTTCAAATACGTGTATTTCTAGTATTATTCTCTTTGAATGAGCTTATTCTGTGTCTCTACAAAAATTACTCAACAAAGTGAGTATTTCAGAACACAAACCCCAAAATATACATAATACAATGTGTTATGAACATGCTATAGGGCAAGTAGATGCTTCAGTTTGTAGTATGATTGACAGCAGATTCCTCAATATGAGTTTTTGAATATTCAGTCTAATGTAAACCAGGTCAGAGCTATTGTTTAAGGTGCTGATGAGAGGGGCCTGTATTGAAAACTGCAGTGCAATGTTACTAAAGGCACATATCAAGATTAGTAGATTCCCTCCATTGTAGAGTGACTTATATAATGATCTACCGTATATTTTGATGAAACATCTGAATTGTTTAGCAGACATTATAATGTTATTATTTGGAAGAAACAAATGAACTGCAGCCATCAGAAACTTGGTCCTTCACCCACTGGGAGAGGTGAGTGCCGAGCCTTCTCCTTCTCCCTCCCTGCCCACCCCCAGCCTCCCATTAGAGGTGCTTAGCACAGTCCTGCTCACTGAAACCCCAGGACCTGTGAGCAGCCCAAATCATGCAGCACTCTTCCATCAGTGAAGTCTTGACCCTGCCCCCACTGGGAGAGAAAGCCCAGAGTTCTGGGGGCACCCTCGACATACTCCAAACCATCCAGCACTGTATCTTCCACCACTGGAGCCTTGGTCCCACTCACACTGGGAAATAAGATGAACCACCTAAGCCACAGTTCTTACCTACACCAATTGGAGGAAAAGAGATCTCCTGAATCACAAGCTCAATCTGTACCCACTGGAGAAGAGATGGGTAGACAACAGTAAAAAACACATTCAACAACTTAGAGAGTAATATGACACCACCAGAGTCTAGGGTTTCTTTTCTTTTTTTTCCTTTACCTGTTTTTTAGTTTAAATTAGAAACAAGCTTGATTCACATGTCAATCTCAGCTCATTCTCACTCCCCTCTTTCCCCCCTCCAAACCTCCTAACCCCCCACCCAATCCCAACTCCACTCTCCATGGAGGGTGAGACCCTTCATGGGATATCTCCAAAGTCTGTTATATCGTCCTGGGGCAGGGGCTAGGCCCTCCCCGGTGTGTCCAAGCTGAGAGAGCATTCCTCCATGTGGTATAGACTCCCAAAGTCTATTTGGATGCCAGGGATAAACACTGATCTATTGCCCTAGGCCCTAAAGAATGCTGAGGCCTCTAGACTGACACCCACATTCAGGGGGGGTCTGGATTAGTGCCATGTTGTCCTCTCAGCTCTCAGTCTGGTGTTCATGACCCTCCCTTGTTCAGGTCAGCTGTCTCTGTGGGTTTCACCAGCAGGGTCTCAACCTCTTTGTTCATCACTCCTCCCTCTCTGCAACTGGTTTCCAGGAGTTCAGTTCAGTGTTTAGCTGTGAGTGTCTGCCTCTGCTTGGAGAGCAGGGTGAGAGATACCATAATAAAGGGAACCACTATAGGTTTGAGAAGAGTTATGGCATTAGTGAGATTTCCAGAAAGATTGACACCAACTGGCAATCTAACCAATAGTGGAGAGGCTACTTTAATGCCCTTCCCCAATAATGTGACTGATGACTACCTTGTATGCTATCCTAGAGCCTCCATCCAATGGCTGATAGAAGTAGAGAGAGACACCCACAACTAAACACTGAACTGAACTCCAGAGTCTAGGAGTCTTACACCTGCAAGACCTGAACATCCCCATGCGGATGAAGCAGAAGAGAATGAAATTAAAAATAACTTTAAGAAGATGATAGAGATCCTTAAAGAGGAAATGAGAGACTCCCTTTATAAGTGGAAGAAAGGACAAATAAAAAATGGAAGAAATGGAGGGAAAGAAAAACCAAAAAAATGCAAGAAATCAACAAGTCTCTTTACGAAAGCAAGTAAAGTCAAGAAAAAAAAACAATCAAACAGGTAAAGGAAACAATTCAAACAGTTCAAGACTTGAAAACTGAAATGAAGGCAATAAAGAAAATACGAACTGAGGGAATACTAGAAGTAGAAAAACTAAATGATCAGGAATTGTAGAAGCAAGCATAACCAACAGAAATCAAGGCATGGAAGAAAGAATCTCAGATGTTGAAGATACACATCGACCAAAGAAAATGTTAAGTCCAGCAAATTCTCAATATAGAATATCCAGGAAATATGGATATTTCATTATTATTCTTAGCCAAACTTAAGATTAATAGTTATAGAAGGCAAAGAAGCCCAGTTCCAAGGCACAGAAAACATATTCAACAAAATCATAGAAGTAAACTTTCCCAATCTAAAAAAGAACATGATTATGAAAGTACAAGAAGCTTACAGAATACCAAATAGAATGGACCCCCCAGAAAGCCCCGTTTCCACATAACAATCAAAACACCTCACCTACAGAATAACAAAAGAATATTAAGAGATACAAAGGGAAAAGGCCAAGTAACATATAAAGGCAGACCTATCAGAATTACACCTGACTTCTCCATTCTTCTCATTTTTATTAATTCTTTGAGAATTTAATATAATGTATTTTTGTCAAATTCACTCTCCCCCCTTTCCTCACACATGCATACCCCATCTCATAACAACCCAAATTTATCTTCTCTTTTTCTTTAAATTCAATAAGTACAGTATGTGCTGGCAATATATACTTTTGAATGTGTACCATGTACTTGAAAGTGGTTGCATTCTTAAAACAACAACAAGAAATCAAAACAAATCAAAATCAAAACAAACAATGAACTCTTCTTCTCCCAGTAGCTATCAACTACTAATAGCTAGAGGTGGAAATTCCTGCCTTCCTCTTTCATAAGCTGGAATTTATTCTTGCCTTCCCTTTGCAAGCCTCATGAATGCTATCTGGATTGCAGTGAATTTATATATGCAAGTGCCCTGTTGTGTCCAGGGAAATGTTTTCTTGTAGACATCCTGCTGCTTCGGTCCCTTTCCATCTCACTCTCTCATAATAATCCCAGAGATTCAGGAGGAGGGATTGTAATAATGATGTCCCATGAAGTGTTCAGCATTCTTCAGTCTTCTGTTCTCTGTACCTTAGTTAGTTGTGAGTCTCTGTGTTATTCAACACCTCCTGCAAAAAGACACTTCAATGATGAGAGTTGAGAGATGCACTAATGCATGCATGTAACAGTAAGTCATTAAGAATTGGCTCAAAATTATGCCCATTTGGTGAAATTGCAGTTGTAGTATCTACACTGGGCCAGCATCCAGGGCTTTTATCTCTCAAAACAGAGCCGATTATGTGTTTCACCTATGGAGTAGGACTTAAATCTAATCAGGAATATTAATTAAACCAAAGACATCTTTGCCACTATTGCACCAATGTGCATATTTTGCCAGAATAATCATTGTTGTATGTTTCAGGGTTCTCAGCCATGAAATTTGGTGATTTCTTTAATTGCATTTTTAAGCCACAGAGAAAGGAAACATAATCATTCACAGTCCTTTTTTATTAAAGGGTAAGCACATTGTACAATAAAGAAAAGGAGAGCTGAAATACACACCCTATGTCTTAATTCAAAGTAATTTCACTTAATCCACTTTTTATATACATTCTTTTCAAATTTAGTGCATTCAATTTAGTTTACAAAATAAAAAAATGTTATTACATGACATACAAGGAAGTAGAATGTAGTAATCCAATATCAATACTCATTTTATATAGTTATTAAAATTTGCTATTTAACTTTTTAGTATTTTCTTTTTTAATTACCTTTTTACACATGTTACTCTCAGTTCCCTCTCCCTCCCCTCCTTTCCTGGGCCCCTAATTCTCCCAACACCCCACCCCACTCCATCCCCCCTTTGCTCCCCAAGGAAGGTAAAGGCTTCCATGAGGGATTTTCAGAGTCTGTCATATCATCCTGGGCATGGCCTAGGTCCTCCCCCATGTGTCCAGACTGAGAGAGCATCCCTCCATGTGGAATGGGCTCCCAGAGTCTATTTGTATGCCAGGAATGAATTCTGCTCTACTCTCCAAGGTCCCACAGATTGCCAAAGCCTCTTGTCTGACACCCAGGTTCAGAGTGGGAGGAGGGGGCTCCCTGAATCAGTCCCTTGCTGGCCTCTCAGTCTTCAGTCTGGAGTCCATGTGTTACTTTTTAGATTTTTTAATCCCACAAAAATGTGTGTGCCTCAGTCGGGTAACATTTAATCATTCACTTACACAAATAAACTTAGTCAGTTTAGTAGGTACAGCAGTAGCTACTGATTATATGCTATGAGCATCTAAACAAATTGATTCTAATTTAAGATAATTATAAATAAAATTGTTAAACAGATAATAAATATTACATATGCAAAATTAGTAATTATAGTGGGGGACATGACATATTCTATGAAGATTCAAAAACCACACAAAGCTTGTATATGGAGTGAAAAATTTTATAAAAAATAATTTCTGAAGGACCAGGAAGTATCATGAGTTTAAGATTTTCTGAGGCAGATTATTTTCAAAAGACTGTGAACATTTCTCAGTGTAAGACCTTTGTGCTGTGACTTTCCCTACTACCTTTATTGAAGCATGTGTTTGGTTTCCATCTTTTATGTTAGGTTCCTATTTTGCTGGTTTATTCCAGAAGAGCATGAATGATCATTCACAAAGAATTGAAAACTATGTCTGAAAGTTTGGTAAGGATGATGTCTACTATATTGGAACACATAACTAAACCAGGAAGGATAAAAAGACCCCAGGATAACAATTACAGATATGTCAGCTGTATAGGTGAGAACAGGGAAGTATGATTGAATTCATGGAAGAAAAATGAGTTTCCAGGAAGATGACACAGAGTCAATGGACCTCTCAGTGAATCTACAGCTTTGTTTTGTAAGAAACAGAAGATGGCAGATGGTAGTTTCACATCATTAATTTTTAGGCTAATTAGTGAATGGTAAACATGTAACTAAAACACTGTACAAAAGAAGTCATTGTGTTATTGACTGAGGATCACTTTTTCCTTAAATTTCAAACTTTGAATGCCTGGTCCCATACTAGTGGCACTGCTTTGGGAGGCTATAGAAACTGCTTTAGGAAATAGGCCATAACTAAAGGACCTAAGTCCTTGGGCTTGCACCATTCAGGGAATAGTCCCCTGCCCCACACTCTGTTGGCTTCCCCATGTATCATAAAATGGACACAGCTTTCTTCTTTCATATACTTCTGTCAGCATGATGTTCTACCCAAGGGCACTGGGACAAGTAACCATGTATAGACCCTCTAAAACTATGAACCATCTTTTTTCTTTATTTTCTGCACAGCAAAGAAATCTAATACGTATTTCTACAATAATGGGATAAACAGAAGACGTGGCAAATCTGGGGCTAGGATTAGATATCCTAAACAATATAAAAACACTCCATGTGAATTAATGCAAAGGGACAATAAAATTCAAAAATTAAAAAAGCTAAACTGTATTATAATTCCTATCAAGTCATTTATACATGTCTAAGCTATGTATAATGCTAGCACGAGTCATGATGCAATCTTATGTGAGCTGTGACAGGACTGGCAGCTTTTGAGAATCAGTTGGAAGGAAGAAGTCACAGAGACAAGAGGAAGCAACGTGATTTACTAGTGGTAAAGAAGGTTTTCGACAGTGATGGAAGAACGGATGCAACTCAGAGAACTTGTCAGTCTTCATGCTAAATACGGGAGCCCTTATGAGAATACTCAAGGACCAATCTGTTGTCCCGGAAATGCTATAGCATTTAATACTAACACACGGATGCCAGTTCCTTAAAATAACGTTCTAACACACTCCAGAATCACTGATTTACTCAAAACAGTAAATGACATGTTTGACTTACTTCAATTTAATCCACATATTTGTCAAATCTCCTTTATAATAGGTCAGAGTGCCTTAGCACTTTATGAGAAATTGATTAATATCCCTTAAAATCTAAAGAAATGTAGGAACCTGGTTATGAAAGCAATATCTCTAAAGCATAATGCATTATGTGTCACTAGTAGACTATATAAGGGTAAAGGATACAAAAAGTATGTTTAGTATACTAAAAATAACTAATACTGTCTTCAGCTTTGTGATTAATAGTACTTAAAAACAAAGTAAGTTGTCATACTTAAAATAATAAATTTTACAAATCTATGTTAATTATAACATGGTGCATGAAACTACTTGCTTAATAAATTGCAATTAATAAATAAAAACTCAAGTATATAATGTCTTCTATAGACATATTTCCAGAGGTAATCAAAATTGTAATAAGTGATAGTAAAAACAGAAAATCATAAAAATAATACAATGATTTATTTAATATATTTTATTAACTGGTATAAACGTATATAAATTAAATTATGGTAGTATTTTTGTTTATGTTACAACAAATAAAACTTGCAGAGCTAGCCACACTAGTTAGCAGTTGAAGCTGGGCAGTGATGGCACATGTCTTTAATTCTAGCAATCAAAAAACAGACCCAAACAGATATCTTAGCTCAAGTGCATCCTAGGCTGGATGAAATTGATACATTTAGCAAAAAAAAGAGAAAACAGAGCTCACACAAAGGTGATCCTAGCACTTGGGATCCCATGCTTTTAATCCTAACACTAGGGAGGTAAAGACACGAGTGACATGGCTTGACAAAGAGAGAAATATAAGGCAGGAGGAGACAGGAGCTGAGTGTCATCTGAGCAGCAGTCAGTCTGAAGCAGTCGGAAGCCGGCAGCCTGAGGAAAAAAATCTCAGGAGCACTGCAGTCTGAGGAAAGGATTCCCCTTTGGTTTGAGCATTGGTAGAGGTGAGAACTCTCTAGTGTCTAGCCACTCTGCTTCTCTGATCCTTTAGCTTTCACCCCCCTCATAGCTGAGTCCTAATTTTTATTATTAGTACCAATTAGAATTCGTGTTGCATTAAACTTTTTGGAAAATGCATAAGTGTAAGATGCCATGGGTAAAAATGGATAAAGAGTTTGTGGGTGAACTTAAAATTAATAAAATGGCATTTCAAAAGAGGTGATCAAAAAATAAGAGAGAGGTGATCATCCAAGATTTTATCCTTGTTTAAGTTCTATACCATAGAAAACTGCATCCTGTGAAATACATTTGGGAATTCTATTACTACTTAAACATCTGAAAAACTGGAATCCATTGCTACTGACTTCATACTGAAACAAACAAGTGTTCAGCTAGTGTACATCTACTTTTCCAACTCTCACCAGATAATTGAGGTCACAGGAAAAAATCCACTGTCCTGACAATTGAAAGATGAGCAAATATAGCATTACCACTGAGATCAGGACAACAGTGGCAGAAGTACAGGGCCATAGTTGGTGGTAACATTTAAATTAAATCAGGAGTAAGCAGTTGCTGGAGGCCAAGTGACTGTTATAGTGAGACATTGGGGCCACTCTTCTATAGTCTTTCAACTGCATGGGTTTTGCTAGAAGGTTACAAGGTTCTTACAGATGAGACAGGAGACAAAAACACTTGTGCTCCAGGAGAAGAATCAAGAAAAAAAGCAATTTGAGAATGTCACTAGGTGTTCTCAGTGACAAAGCCTTGTCATCAAAGGAAGCTACTTCCTGGTTTATCTGACATAGACATATAGTGAGAATCAGCTCCTGCCTCCTCCTAGCAATGGCCAGTAGAGAAATAAGCTAAGAAATACATAAACCTAAGTACCACAGGATACATATGCCAGATAACCAAACCAAAATTTATAATCTTGGGCACACACATTCCCCATTCCTACCCTCTGCTTCTGGGATTTTAACAGAGCTCAAATCAGTGGTTACAACAGAGACCTGCAGCAAACAGAGGCCATTCAAGAAGTTCTTGGGAAACCCACAAAATAAAACAAAAAAGAAACAAGACAAAACTATACCATTTAACAACTAAGCTGTAGAAATTAACTGTAGAAGCCTTAGACAAAGTAGCCTAAAATTTCACTGTAAATCTGATGCTTCAGCCCCATTACAGATACATCATGTTTAACTTTCAACAATAAATCATTTCTATACATAATAGAAAACAAAAAATACAAAGAATGAAGTCTGAAGAAACAAAGCTTTTTGTTTAAGCTCAAACATGTCACAGATATTCCAAAATTTAAGATATAACAACAACCAAAAGAAAGCAGATTTTAGTAGAAAATATGTAACCTCTCCTCCTCATCGCAAGGGTCACCACTGATACCTTTATAACCAAAGATAGGGTGACAGTAAAAAAATAAAATAGATTTAATCAAAATTTATATAACAGAGGAACCAGCATAAATCAAGGGCCAAGACACTGGAGAGAACTGCCCAATTTTGTGCTAAGGTTTGAAGCAACTGGACAATGTGTGGACTAAGATTGGACAATAAAAGGCATGCCTTAGGCTCCAGGGAAAGGGCTAGGGTTGCCTGCTCTGATTATTCCTGGTATGCCTTTGTAGCATGTCCTCTTGAGTATGGCCTACTTCTGGAAAGAGGCTTTTGTTGATCTATTTGACGAGAGAGCTCACACCATTTCCTTATTACCTGCTGCTATCCAGAGAAATAGGAAAGGTAAGGTTAGTGTAATATGTCTAGGTCTCATAGCAGGCTTTGAGAGACAGAGATTCTGATTTCTCAGGTGGACTTTAAGGAAGAAGAATTTAAGTTTTATTGACTGTGGTAATGGAAAAGTGAGACAGGAACACAGAAATGGATTTTTGGTTTATGGGATATCTCAGTTTCCTTCCATTCAATGAACTCAGCATGCCTAGGCATCATAGCTCATGACCTCAGTTTAGGGGACTAGGGCTCTAATTGAAATGTAAACAAAATATAATACAGGGAGTATAATGCAAGTATTTAGATGGAAAATGTGAGAATGAAACAAAACTCAAAAACTGGCTGTCGGATTGCTGAAATGGAAATAGAGGCTGTCCTTGCCGAGCTTGTACCTCCTGCGAACCGAATGACGCTCAGGGAAGAACTTCTGACTTGGAAAGACACTGAATAAGGTTGCCCAAGTAAAATTAGAGGAAAAAGGCCTGTAACTGTGAAGTGAAAGTAAAATCAGTAAAGGAACAAAATTTTAAATGTAAGAAATGAAAAAGAGTTGTGATTACTATGCATTCTGCTTACACTAGATGTATTTAAAGTGCTGTTTAAGAAGAAAATTCCAACAACTTCAAAAAGAAAATATTTTCCACTTTTTGGAGACAGAGTCTTATTTATCCCAGGATGCTCTTGAAATAGTTGTTGTCACTAAGGGTGACCTGGAACTGCTGAACATCCTCCCTCGACTTCCCAAGTGATGAGATTTCAGGCATAAGTCATCACACCTGATTGTACAAAAAAAGAAGTGACAAATCCACAACCTATTCATGATTAAAGCTGTCACTTTTCAGGAGCTTTTCATTTAGCAAGAAGGTGAGCAAACCTATGAGGACAGTAATCAGATCTGTGCAGATAAGGTCTCTGAGTTCGGAGGGAGAAATGAAGGTGAAGCTGCCTTGTGATACAGCAGTGGTATAGACATGGCATCCTGTACTGCCAAACACAAGCCTGAAAGACATTAACCATTGACCTTCATTTAATAACAGTGGAATTATAGAACACAAGTTCTAGTAGGTCTTAATAACAAAAGCCTGGAGTCAAAGGAGCAAACCACAGAGCCACACCTTTCCTCCTCAACTTCCCAGATGAAAAGAGACTTAGCTCCTTTCTCCTCTTGCCTACATTCCTCTTTCCACCCGGCCATCTCACTTCCTGTCTGCCTATACAGACCTCCAAACCTCTATGGTTAGTTAGTGTCTAGCTCTGCCCTCTGATCTTCAGACAAGCTTCATTTGTTAGAGTAAACCCACAGGATTGTCTTAATAATTTGTCAGTGTGGGTTTGTTAGTAGTAAGTGCATCATAACAGTAGGTCAAAACATTAACCTTGGGGACAATTCCTTAAGAGGCAGGAGCATGATGGGAATACTTTCTGGTTCCATTTCTCTAAAACTCAGAAACTAATCTAGAAGATAATTTTATTTGAAAATAACATGAACAGCAATTCCAGTTTCATCTGCACTGAGCTAATAAATTCATTTTCATTTATCTAGGTAACTTGATTCATTGTTTAATTTATATTATTAGTTATAAAGATTAAACCTAAGGAAGAATTACATAATATATGTATATATGGTCTCTTGATTCTCTATAATTCATACACATACACGTATCACAAACTAGTGAACAAATGATGCGAATGACAGCTGACTCTAAGTTATGCATATATACAGAAATCTATCAATATTATTTATAATCATTTTACATGCCTTTTGTGGATGTAAGATGATCCTGGTGGTTATACTTCATTGATGCTAGCAAAAGTATATTAGGGGCTATTCTATATAGCATGTTCATTGGGAGACATAAGCAAATGTGTCTGTTCATCCAAGCTAGGACACTAATGGCAGCAGAGAAACAAGCCCATCTAAGTTCCATTTAGTGAGTCAGCTACTACAATGTGATTATTTACACTAACATAAGTTAACGGTGAATCACAAAGCTCCTTACAGGATGGTCCATGTTAGTATTTGCAATGACTTGTGAAAATGGCATCCTTGAAACACCCTGCACAGTTTGGAGGCAACTAGGCCAGCCAACCTTCTCTTTCCACTAGCATTACCAATGATTTAACCTTGTAACCTTGTGACTCTTGCTATTTTCAGGGATTAGCAAGTTTCTTAAGCTTCCTCTGGGAGGGAATGCTTCGTCTTAAAAGAAACAGTCATGTAGCAGGTCATCTGAAACAATGATCAACCACACACCCGAACCTTAAGGTTTAACTGGCTTGGTAAGGATGTACTACAAATCAGTTGTATCTTCATAAGGTGCAAATTAGTATTTGGAAAGGTAAGCGTATACAGTACTCTGAGAAGACCTTCTTTCAAATAATCAGTTTTGTAAAAAAATAATAAAAAAGACCAATTTGTGTCTCCTCAACAAATATGCCCAGATGCTTCAGTTAATTACAACTAATAGGTCTGGTTGTGTTGCTTAGGAAATAAACGCTTTCTAATAGACTCCAAGATATTACTATGTAGAAAGAGATACAGATAGGGTTGTATTCTTTTTAAATCTGTAATTAATTTTTATTTCATAAAAGAAAACCTAATTTAATGTTTGAAAATAATTTCATACCACTAATGAATTTCAGTTCATATAAATTAATACCACAAAATGATTACATATGTAAATAAATATTTTTAACTAAAAGTATTTAAGTTTACAAATGTTTCTACTTAAATATTACCATCATTAAATATTTCTATTGCACTAATGTTAATAATTACTTAAGCTTATTGTTTTGGACTTTCTGTCAGTATATTACTATAGAAATACTGTGGGTGTTCAGGGACTTTATTGTCTATTATTCTTGTTTTTTTATGAGATATATCTTAACATACTTATATCATGTCTACTGATATTACGGTGTGCTGAAGCCACAGACTGGTTAGATTTAACTGCTGAACTCAGATTGGCTAGAGCTCCTGCTCCAGGATTGGTTAGTTTTCTGCATAGGATTAGAGTCAGATTTGGCTCTGGTTTCAGGGCCAAAGTGTGTTTCTTTCTCTGGTCCTTTTTAAACTTTTGGCTCTAGTTCAGGGTCAGGGTACATTTCTTTGGTTCTGTTTGCAGGGACAAAGTCAATTTCTTTGACTCTGCTCAGGGTGTGTTTCTTTGGCTGGTCCTGTTTCTCTACACACAATACAGACATAAACACACAAAACAAGGATTATTTTATTTAAAAATAGAATTTGCCTCTAATCCTCAACATGTGCACTTAGCAGACCACATTCAACAATAACCCTTTCTGTATCTGATTATCATATGGAGTTGAGATCATACTCCATTCGGTCATTGTAGAGTAAATAAGTTCTTACCATTTGACTTTAAAGATATTGGGGAAGTTGCAATATTTTCAGAAATAAATTGTAGCTGGAGGTGGTAGCTCATGCCTGTAGCCTTATTATTGGTGATACAAATCAGGAGAGTCAGCTACTGATGCCATCCTTGCTACATACAGAGGTCAAAGCCAGCAGAGGTTACATAAAACCATATCTCAAAAAAGAAAGGAAGGAAGAAAGAAAGAAAGGAAGAAAGAAAACTGTGGGAACTTTAGTGACTCCATCTTGGTCTGATGGGTGAAGAGTGCATACTTGTTTTTCTCAAGCTTTGCTGAAATAGGACAACCAAGATATTTTGCCAAGAAAAACAGCATGCATGCTACTTCCTTGAAAAAAGGGTGTTTGGAAGAGGTTTAACTGTTCCTTGAACCCTAGGTACCTTCTGATAAAGAAGTCTGTAACAATGTTGACTATTTCTGAACTGCATATAAGCACTGAGGAAAATAAATTGTGGGTGGTAGTCCTGCAACTTTGTCTTGTCTTTGTTTTCCTTTAATCCTCATATCCCATTTCTGGTGCCCTTCGATAGGTGGGCAGGTTCCAGCAGAAAATAAGAAAGAAAAGAGGGGAGATAAAAGAAAGAAACTGTGTTTTTTATCATTTGGACCCCCATGATTTCCTGTCATTGTATCCAGCTTTAGTTTTCTCTTATAGTCTCCATTTGCTGTAAAAAGAGGCTCTTTGATGAGAGTTGGAAATTGCCCTTACTTATGGGTATAAGGGTAAATGTCATAATGTAATAAAGCATTGTGCTGGTTTAGCAAAGAGGCAGTATAGATATTTTCCTAAGGTCCATGACCTCACTAGCTTCAGGAAACTGGTTAGATTTCAACCAAGCATAATTTCACACAATTGTTAGTGAGCTCTAAGTCCACTTAGACATCTCCTGCATCTATAGCATAAGGATTATTGCTGATGAAGAAAATGTAAAGGTGGCAAGAGTGACTACTAGGAAGTCTACTGGGAAACAGTCTCCTTTAGAAATGGCTGCATAACCAAGATCAGGCTAAGGCAAGATAAATGGACATGTTAACATGGAAGGAGGGAAATTCCCTGGGGTCCACCTGTGACAAAGAACCATAGGCAACTAATGAATGCTGAGAGAAGGAGAATTAATGTCTCCGAGGGAAGAGCTCCTTCTTCTTTGTCCAATGAAGAGTGTTCAGTCCTGAAAAAATTTACACAGAAATAACCAGAAATAATGAAAATAGACTCAGCAGAATATAATATATAATCTAATATATAGATATTAGATATATATATATATATAATCTGATATTATATATTATATCCCGAGACTGGGTCAACATGTGAGGGTGTGAAGGGACTGCAGTAGGGATGTACCAGAAACAGGAATGTTAGCAGGTGAAGTTATATAATAATATTTTATTTTTAAACACATAAAATTACTATAATACAAAATTAAAATGCTTCCATTTCAACATGAATTGTTTCTGTTCACTCCTGTTTTCTCCCCCATTCCTTTCACTCTTGCCTCCCAGCTATGTTTTTTTCTTGCTCTATCTTGCTTCCACAGCATTATCACTCCGACAAAGCTCTAGCTTTCAGACTCTATGTTCATGTCTATCTACATTCAATTAAGTCATGAACAATGGGTTATCATTTGTTTAATCAGGTGGCAACTAGGTTTAAGGATTGATTCATCTCTGGCAATATAGATCCATATCAGTCAGGGAGTGAGAGAGTCTCAGAAAAAATATGTCTCTATTAGAATATTCACTCATTGGTTGGAAAAACTTTTCAGAGGAGGGGTCATTTTGTACGTTTCAGTAAGAAAATCTTTTAAAACTTGAACAGTGCATACAAGGACAATTGAACTGTCTGGTTATTATTAAGCTGCATCAGTGCCCTCAGTGGGATAATGAAAAAACTGAAGGCAATTAAGAAACAATGAAAATTAAGTATGAAGGGCAGAGGAACATTTTGATTGATAACAAACAGTGCTCAAGCAAGATAATTGGATGCTAAACTCAAGAGTTAATGGAGTTATAAAGCTTAAATGGAGAGATCAGCTGAGGAGATCTGTTCTGCCAATCGATAAAAATGTATGTAGAGAGTATTACAAAGGTTTTGAGTCCCTGAGCTCACCTGAGTCCAGGAGCCTGACCACCACAGATAGGAGCCTGCATTAAAGGGATTGTTTTCTTGCTCTGAAGAGATGGGTAGAGCATTCCTATCAAGAGTGTCATCAAGTTAAACTTTTGTGTTTTCCACATACATTGCTCTCCCATGAGAGGACTTAGAAAATTGCACCTCAGTTTGTACTAAAATTGGTGTTTGCTCATATTCCTTGAAAATATTGTCATGTGGTGTCTATTCCTGTATGCTTTTTACACAAGCTAATTATTCAATCATTACCAATTCAGGACTGACTTCTCAAACAGACTCAAATAAGTAGTGCTGGTAACATCTGCCAACTAATTCATCAGGTGCCAAGGAAAGCCATTTGGAATATTCCTTGTTCTTTAGTTTGCTACAGAAAATCATCCTGCTGTTTCTAATGTCTAAAACCACTGGTTTACCTAAAAGTTAATAGCTTTAAAAGTTCATTTTCTTTGCATATATGTTTTTCTATTTCTGCAAACATGATTGAATAGCTTTCATTAGGTGGCTAGCAAAAGTGATGTTTGGAAATTGACTTTTGTCACATTGAGAATAATGTAAAAAAATTGTACTGTGATCACATTTTATTTTTAACTTTATATTCTTTTAAAATTATGTGATTTTCAAATGTTGTGATTAAATTTACTAACAAATCCATTTTTGTATGGCTATATGATTATTAACAAATTCATTATATAATTGGTTAACGAATGATGCATATTTGGTTGGCTCAAAGAACACAGGAATTTAAAGTACACATTGTCTATATTTTGACATGAGAGAACTTATTAGTAACAAGTATAATTGTCATTTTATAACAAAATGTAACACCCATGGAAGTTTGTGCTATAGTTACAGCTACATCTGGGTAGTTTTCCTAAATCCAGTAGCAGCAAGCAATACAAAGAGACCAAAAGTGATCTCAGAACCAGCAATTCAATCATTGTGCCAGAAATAGCAGGTTGAACACTGAAAAATATGTAAACAAATGTGTTTGACTTGTTTCTAATTAAACACAATTCTAGTAATTGTTTGTAGACATTGAAATTTAAATTCAATGCAATTTGCATCATATTAAAATTATCTTATGCTCACTAAACATGTGTAAAAATGTGTAACTTGTGGTTAATACATAAACACACACCATCCAAGTTTGCAAGTATTTATGATGAGAAACAAATAACTAAACAACTGGGAAACAAGATCTCAAGGAGAATTGCAGTTAGGAAACAACACAAAAATAGTGAAAAGTTGGTAAGCAAAAATAATGATAGTCAAGCCTAGAAAACAGGTTGGTTGTTAAGGAGCTTGCTGTGCAAACATTAGAACTGGAGTTTGATTCCTGAAGCATCTATGTAAAAAAGCTTGGAACATGCAACCATGTCTGTAACAGAAGGACTGGGGACACCGTGACAGAAAGATGCCTGAGTCATGCTGGTTAGTCATTAAGGCCAAATCAGGGAACTTTGGTTTCAGTGAGATACCCTGTGTGAAAAAAAGGGGGGAAGGTGGGAGGACATTGAGAAAGACACATGACTTTAACCTCTGGTCTCTACACGTATGTACACACACACACTTGTACATACACATGAACATACACATATACACCCTTACACAGACATACATATATAAACACATTCAAGAGGTAGGATATTTACTTGACTGTATTTTGAAAAATGGTTAATAAGTTAGGAGTCAAATAAATGAACCAAGCAAATGGTGGTCAAATTTCATCATAGGTAATGTTCTTAGTTTTCTAATTTAAAATGACCGAGTGCATGTTTAATTTTATAGAATGAACAATTAATATTTGCATCAAGAAATTTAGAAAATACAAAAAGAAATTGAAAGCCTACAGTGACAAAAATAACAAAATTATAAGAGAATCAAGAAATATAGGAAATTGTAGAAGATTTTCCATCTATCTCAGTCCCACTGGACCAGCTTTTCTACCAGGTCCCTGCAGCTACTGAGAAGTAACCACTCAGAAACTTCATATATAATTACAAATGTTTGGCCAGTGGCTTAGACTATTTTTCTGGATATATCTGTTTTAATTATTAGCCCATTTTATTAATCTGTGTATCACCACAAGTAACTTGGCTTACCAGTGATGATCAAGTGTCTTGAATTCCCAGAAGCTACATGGCATCTGTTGACACTGTCCTCTTTCTTCCTGTCTCTTTGTTTGAAATTCTGCCTGTCCATTGGCCAAAACAGCTTTATTCTTTTAACAATGAGAGAAACATATAATACATAGAAGGTCGTCAGAAAAGAATTTATTCATTTATAAATTGTTGCAACTTATAAGTCTTTACAATAGTAAAATGAGAAAATGTAGGAAGTCCATATTTTATACCAGGAGGACAAATTTTTCAACAAGGAAATATATAAAGAACTTTATAATATGCAACATGTTCAATGATTTAAATGTTGCTATACATTTTACAAGTCTTCATGATGTGAGATGGAAACTTTGCTTTGTAAAATTTAATTAAAAATATAGGAACTTGCATTATATTTTCCATAACATGACATGACTACTAATGCATGAAAATAAAAAAACACAAGAAGACAAAGACTGAACAGAATATATATCTACATAGGACTAGGAAAGACAATATTGAAAGAAATATTTACAATATTTAAATATATTAGCAGGCTATCCTATGGACAATGAGATATTTGGGAACTTTCTAATTTACTCTCTTCAACAATTCGCATCCTTGAAATTGTTAGATAGGTTCTCAGTGCTATTACACAAACACGGTGAGCCTTTGGTCATGGCAGAGGCAAAGGAAGTAGGGCAAACTACAGCATCACTGGATCACTATTCAATTCCATGCATCTTCTATAAATAATGCTGAGGAGCTTGAGGCTGTTAAGACCAATGCACCCAAGCCAACCTTTAACATACATATACAGTATAGTTTCCTCTCCCTGATTTAGCCATCATGACATAGTGTAGCTCTTCGGAGAGAAAGAAAAACCTATTAGGGATGCAGAAATTCCCACAGGCACATTTTCATATGATCTTTATGATACACCCATCAGAATTACCTTAACCGGTACAAGACAGTATGTTTTATATGTTCATTGTGGCTTTGCAGAAGAATGAATAAGAATAATCACACTGATAAAAGAGTTATATAAAATTGTACTGTATTCATTTTTAAATTCCATATGATTATTAGAGTAAATATATAAATTTCCATAGTAGACTATTATTTCAAATTGAAAAAATTATGAAAGAAAAGCAACACTTAAACTAAAGATAGGTAGATGGCACTGTAAGTCTATTTTACTTCTCTTCTGTGAAGAAACATTTCCCTTAACTTCTTAAATGTTGTGTGTGATGTTGAAGATAATTACCTCGACAAAAATATTTTTAGTCTGTTTATTCTTGAACGAAGGGAAAATAGGCTTGCTAGTTCAGAAGTTGAAAAACTGTAAGCTAGTTTTTTGAAATGCTTTATCTGTGCTTCCTCTCTCACACATCTGGGCTTGAGAACCTAGTATGGAGTAACATCACTGATAGTGTTAACTCCTCTTTAGTCTTTAGATATGGGCTTCCCTAAAGCACCTTCACATCTGGACCTCATTAAAGAACATCTCTCTGTTAATACTAGAGCTTCCTACACAAAAAACAATGATAAGGTTTGGTTACATACATTGTTGACTTCTTGTTTTGTAATTGTAGCAGGAGAGTGAATGGAGGATAGGAAATCATGGAATATCATAGTTATTGTATGAAAGAAACTGGAAACATTCTCCACCTGGGTTACTGGTGAAGACCAGATCACGTTATATAGAAAAGTCTACAGATTACAAACTCAGAAAAAGATGGATCATATGTAATCAATGCAGAACAAGGTAGGGATTCTCCTGGCCCAGGACTTTTGATCTTATAATCTTTCCAGCTCTGTGTCCCGTTTCTAAACTTACTAAAACCTCTTTATTTCTATCACTGTCTATGTGCCACTGGTTCAGTTATTTGTTCTGTGGTAGAGAACCTAGAAATCCCAGTGGGTGACTTCTAGACCCTGATCCATACCTACAACATTTGTATTGATCATGGAAAAGATACCCTACTTTGGACAGCATTTGTAAACTGGAAACTTCATGCAGCCATGTATAAAATAATCACTCTTGGGCATAATATTCATTATAATTGACCAATGGCTGAGGTATACTACTATTTCTCACAATAAAATTAACCCATTTCTAGTAATCTCTGTATCTCTAAATGTCAGTGACTTATTGGTAATGCTCAGGCATCTTACTCCTCTGGTGGCTACAAGGCATCTCCCTGACTCTGCCTTCTTTCTCTCTATATCTCTGTCTGGATTCCCTGCCTAGTTATATTTTGCCTAGATATTGGCCAAATCAGCTTCTTTATTAACCAATGGTAATAAAACATATTCAAAGCTTACAGAGGGGCATTCCACATCCTCTCTCCTTTTATGTCTAATTAAAAAGGTAGGTTTTAACTTAAACACTACAAAATTGCATTTAACAAAACAGGTATCAAGCAAGAATTACAGTTATAATATTTAATCTAGTTGTATTTGACAAAATTAAAGAAAATATCATCTATCCTATCTTTATGAATATAAATTTTAATATATAATTTATCTTTTATCATAAATAAGGAAAACTATAATTATAGCTGTCTAGTCTTCAACACTATCTAGGATACCGGAAGGATATGAGCTTCATTTTCAGTCTACTTTATTTGTTTAAAATGGATTACTATATTGATCTTATGTATATCTAAATGGTTATGGCTGTATAAAATTTATGTACTAGAAACTAAAGTCACTGCAAACCAGCACCTTTGAAAACTTCCTACCAATCTGCATGTGTCTGTAGATGAGAAAACAGTTTAATAGTGCCAGCAAGAAAATTAATTCTCAACATCAACGCCACAGGTAACAAAGTCCTTCCAGCTGCCTCACAGAGTTTGGAGCAGATTCTGAGCCTCACATTAGAATTCAACTCAGCCATTGCTTTGATGCATCTCTGTTCCCTCCTTAATATAGATCCTAACTAACTCATTTCTATACTTTTGACCTGTAGAAATCATGAAATAATAAACCTTTCAACATGCAATAATGTATGTCATGTTTCTTTAGCAGAATAATAGGCCCATACGGGACCAATCTAGCCTCTGGTCCAATTTAACTGTCTCAGGTATGGTTTCCTGCTCACGGAATGGATTTTAAGTTCACTAGAATAAAAGATGACTCCTTGTACAACCTTTGTACTTCTATTGAGGGTAGATCACTGCTTTAGGTAACAGGTTTACAGATGGATCATGTTGATAATAACTTTTCTGTCTGGTAGCATGCAGAATCTAATTTTCATCCTCCAGTAATAAGCCAAAAAGAGAATGAAAATATTAAAGTAGATAAATATGCTGTGACTATATTATGCCATCCATTTAATTGTCCAAGAGTGCACCAGATATTATCCAACTAAAATTGTGCATTGATAAATGAATGAATTTTGCCAATGAGTTATTGCTAGTATGAAAAAACTGCACATAAAAATATACATAAAATTGCTTTATGTTATTTCTCAAAGACAATTTCAATCATTTAAAAATATATTCTCTCTCAGAAATAAATGTTCACATACTTTGGGAAACTTTGAAAAAGCTGAGCCATTAATTTATAAAAAGTAAAATTTGTTTTCTGTAGTACCAAATAATAACTATTACATTGAGTTGGGATATTATTGCACTCTGATATCTTCTGTAGCTTGTCAGGTACTGATATTTCCATTGTGCTAGTATTTGTTACTAACTTAAAACACAGTGGTGTTTGTCATGTATATACATATAGATTTTGATAAGCACAATTTTATTCACATTGCTTAGTAATCTGTTCTTTCTTCATAAAATGAATATCTGTAAATCGTCCAACACTTATTTAAATACTAATTTACTTGAAAAAATGGACCAATTAATACTTAAAAAATTAATTTTATGAGGATTACTAAAGCATTTATATCCAAGGTGTAGAGATATTTCACTTCTTATTTTGGTTTACTTTTAGATATGTGGTTTTCTTTATGACTATTGGAAAGTGAGTGTTACCACAATATCTTCTTAATGTGCTAATTGTAGCCTTTAAAAATGGCAGAACCGTTAGCCACCTTCAAAAAATCATAAATGAAGGGAGATGGTATGACATGAAACAGCTGGCTGCAATGTGTCATGCTGTAAGAGGTAATATGGATTAAACGCTAATTATAAAACCTGCCACTGCATTTTGCAGTGAAAACATAGTACCTGCGTGAATTAAAAGTGAGAGCACCAAGAATTAATGAAATTTAAATTTCTAAGGTTAATATTGAATTAAATCATCACACTTGCCCTACTTCCTCCTTCCCTCTAGGAACTTATTTGTGCCTTCAAAAATCTGAGACTTCACTTTCACTGGTAATTTTTAATCAGTGCTAAACAACTTCTCATGGTTACAGTTACCGTTTCTCATTACTGTGAAGATTCTATGGACACAAGCAGACTGAACTACTTGAAAATACTAAATATAGAGTGTAAGAGAGGTCAGGATTCCAAGCTAACTTGAACAAGTGTAACCTATTAGCATGTGTAGTTCACTTGCCTAGAACTCTGGTTTTCATTAATCGTCCAAGACTAGAGATAGAGACCATGGTCATCTTCCATGCCAATTACTTTGTTGTTAACTGTATTGTTCTTTTTCAAAAACTTCCTTCATATACATCCTTTAAATTAGCTTGTCTTTTTCTTAGAAAATAACCTATCACAACTGCATCGACTTAAACTATGCATAGACAACTGTTACAATTCTTTACTGTGTTTTCACCTTTAAAATTTACCTTGAGATTGGTGAGGTCGAAATGCCATTTCAGCCTACCTGAAATTTATGTCTTTTATGTTGTATATCTTAGCAACCTAAATTAACACTTTTATCTTTTATTAATTCTCATTCATCTTCTTTTAAGGTTTGTAAAGCTGTGCTTTAGATTTTATTACAAGAAGTTAACTTTGTGAGACATTACATAATTCTGGAGTAAGGACTACAAATCAAGCAAAATGTTACTCATCTACAGAAAGAAAGGAAATTCAAAAGTTAAGCATCACCAATAAGCTAGACACTGATCATTTTGAGTGTAATATGTCTTACATGTAACTTGAAATAAAGAACCATGGAAACAAGGGTGCCACTAGAGAGCTTTGGAACAGTAAGATGTTAAAGTTGGGAATATCAACAAACAATACTTCTATGTTTTTTCTTTTAAAACATCAAGTGGGGCTGGTGAGATGACTTAGTGTGTAATAGCAATTGCAAAGATGGAAGGAGAGAACAACCTCAACAAGAGTTGTCATCTGATCTCTATATGGCCACCATTACACACACACACATACACAGAGAGAGAGAGAAAGGCAGACAGACAAACAGACAAACATAGAAATAGTATAACTATAGTATATTTTCCAAACATTACTAAATATATTATTAAAAAGGTTTACAAGTTAATTGGAAAAGTTTAAAATGAATGAATTAACAAAATTTAAATTGCCTTCTTTGTTCAATAACTCCAAAATAGTCTGATGCAACCATAACTTATGTAGCAGTTCAAAATTTTTTCTGCATTTGCAAACATTTCTGTTGAGCACATGTCAATTTTAATTTATACATGCATTCTTTTTTTGTATTATCCCAAAATGCGTTTTTAACTGTATTTAGTTTTAGCTTAATGTATGAATATATGGTGTGTACATAAATGAACATGTATGTATGTGTGTGTTGTGCTCATTCCTATGAGTGTATTGTGCAAATCTGTGCCAAAGCATGTGTACATGTTTGTGTGTGTCTACATCAAATGACAACATTTTTTAAACCAAGACTTTGTTTTGACCTTGTTTAAGGTAGTGTCTCTTTGTTGCTTTCTGTTGGTACATCAGGCTGTATTGTCCAAGATTTCCAATATTCTCCTCTTTTAATCATCTCGTCTCTCCATAGAAGTAATATGCTACTCTTAGCATGTCCTGTTTTCTTGGAGTTTTAGAATATGAACTCTGATCCTTATGTTCACAGCTAGAACTCTTACCAAGAGTAAAGCATATATTTAAAGAACGTTAACTCAGTATGTTGAAGAAACATGCACATTTCCATGTTACTTTCAGCATTATTTATAACAGCCAAGTTATGAAATCAGAGTCAACCAATGTAGAAAGACAATTATGAATGTAAGCTATGTGTGTAGAATCTAATATTTGAAGTTACTTTTACTAACTGAAAGGGGGAAATGAGTACTTGAAATAGCATGTGTCCAATTAAAAGAGTATTGGCAATTAAAATGAGTTAAATATTGAGCTCTTTGCATCACATGATCTAAATTACATGTGTAGAAATTAAATTTCATAGAAACATTAAGTGGTGGTTCCTAGAAACTTAGAGTTTCAGTATGTTGGAGATAGAGATTCTGTAACACAGGAGACATATATTCTTGAAGTTAATTGTACATGATGGTGACTCTAAGTCATAATAATTTACAGTATCCTGGAATCTGCAAATCTCAGGAAAACAAAAATGACTAATGCTCATGGGCTGTCCAGGAATTGGCCTATGACTTATATGTACACGTAGGGAAAGGTCTAGTGAAAATAGTCGGTTCCAGGAACTTCTGAATCTACTGAATGTTTACTACCTGAGCCTAAGCTTCCCTGTAGGATGCAATACATTACCTCCCTCAATTCTATGTCTTATCCAGTTTCTTTCCAATTTAAAGGGTTTTCTTTTTTAAAACACAAACCCTGATATTTTATTTCTTTTTTATTTCATTTGTACGGGTGTTTGACTACACATATGTCTGTGCTACCACAAGCATGTAGCTCCCACCCAGGCTAGAAAGGAACATCAGATCCTCTGGAACTGGAGGTACAGTTACAAACTGCGATGTGGATGCTTGGAACTGAACCCAGGTATTCTGAAAGAGCAGACGGTGCTCTTATCTGCTGAGCCATTTCTCTTGCCCAATACAGGGTTTAGTCTCAGAGAAGCTTCTCGTTAACTTTCATTTTCCAGAATTAACAATAAAACTTTAGTGTAAGTATATATTTCTAATTAAGCATAAAATAAGTTTCAGGAAAGGGAAGATATGTGGTTTCTTTTCTTTTTTTTAACTTTTTCCAGACAGGATTTCTCTGTGGCTTTGGAGGCTGTCCTGGAACTAGCTCTTGTAGACCAGGCTGGTCTTGAACTCACAGAGATCGGCGTGCCTCTGCCTCCAGAGTACTAGGATTAAAGGCGAGCTCCACCAATGCAATTTGATATGTGGTTTCTGAATTACATATTTATGATATTGTATATAACTATCAGATTAAAATTTAAAACATGCATTTTACTGTGTTCATAATTCTGGAGTTTTAACTTGTGAGATATATGTTTAATATATTTGTATCTCAAATGACAATCATTGTGGATGACATGTTCATGGAACACCCTAAAGGTCCACCCTATGGCAAAACAGTATATATACAGTACTCCACGTATATTCACCAGATTAAATTTTTACACTTCTTTAAGCAGTTCAAGATTTATATTAATATTTTTCATTAGACATAGGAGGGGTTTTATTTTGACCATTTCATATATGAATTTCATGATCAAATTCACCTCGATGTTAGTTTCCTCCTTTCCCAACTCAATAGTGTAGAAATGTTTTAAGTTTTCAAGTATATTTTTATTTCTAATTATTCTTTTAGGAGTGAGAAGAAATATCAATAGTGTTTTCATTTGTGTTTTCCTAAAGGCTAAAGATACTGAAATTATTTTAATGTATTTATTAGCTGTTCATGTACTTCTTTCATTGAAATCTCTTTTTTTCATGGAAAATTTCTGGTTAGAGTTGTTTAATATCATTTGTTGAAGTTTTGCTGTTTTTATTTTATTATTTTATTCGTTATTATTACTAATATTATATTACTTTAGGTGCCTGTTTGCCCTCTAATGAGAGAGCAAGAAAGGGTGTAAACGATATGGATTTGGTTGGATAGGGATGTAGGAAGATCTGGAAGGATTAGGGTAGGGGAAGCCAAATTAGTATATATTGTTTGAAAAAATATGTTTTTAATTTAAAAAATGTAAAGCATGCACAGCATTAGAGAGACACAGATTTAGTACACTATGTACAAATTCAAAAATATAAAACAGCACAAACATTATCCTCTTCATAGAAACACAAAGGGTGTTTAACAAAACACAGCATCCATTCACTACAAAAGTTCGAAAACTGAAAACATTTTCCTAAAACCAGTAATGCCTTTTCAACAAGTAATTGTCAACATTAGCTATCCACATGGAGAAGAATATAACTAATTCCTTATCTCTAATTCATCATAATAGCCAGCCAAAATATACGAGAAGGTGTCAAAATAAAACCTAAATCTTCAAAACTGTGAGAAGAAACATGAAGGAAACACTCTATGAAAGATAGGCAAAATTGTCTGAATAAAACTCATGATTATAAAATCTACAGTTTTAATGGAATTTTATAAATGTAAATTTTGTTATGTGGATAATTATTTCACCTGCATGTAAATAACTTTATAATAAAAATGGATATAAAAATACAAATTACAGTACTTCATAAATACTGCTATTCTATGAAAATATGAAATATTATTAAATAATCTAGATACCCAGAATTGTTCATGCAAGTTCACTGAATACACACCAATGGGTGGAGTCCCTGTATTCCCCACATGGATTATTACTCACTGTGTTTCGCCCATTTTCTGTTGTGTTGTACAGTTATTGCTTATAATGGAAAATGCCTGTAAGCCCACCTAGATATACCACAAGTAAGAGTAAAGAAACATTTATGCTTATAACACAGAAGTCACTATTGTTATTTGACAGTGGTTTACAATATGGCTTGCAGAAAACTATAGTGTTACAATTCCACAAATGTCAAACAGCAAAAGACAAATGCATTGCTTTATGTTAAAATTAAGAAGATATAGTTAACAGAAAATTCAACAAGCATTACATATACCTAAACTTATTTTCATGTTGTACTGGTAGGATGAATCCCACATAACAATGAGCCCCCATGCCACAATGAGCAAGAAAAACAAACAAACAAAAACCAGAAAGCTGACACACCGAATGAAAATTGAAGCCTTACTCATCAGACTTTTAGCTACTTTAGACAAGATGGTGGTTAAGATTTCTGTACTAATAAAGCATATAACAGTTAACAAAGTATCTCAGTTAATGGCAAAGTCTAGGCAGTCATCTAAGACAGACTTTGATGCCTCAACTGTAGAGTGCTGATGAAACCTGATATTTCTGGTGTTATTACCAGAAAGAAGCTAATTAGAGCTGGTAAATAATTCTTATAAGAATTAAAGGTAAGGGAAGACTAATGGTGTTGGAATGTACCAATGTAACAGATATAAATGAGTCTAAACATGTGGCAAAACTAAACATTTGCATGATTGCTCTTTTCAAATAGTAAACATATGAATCCTAGAAAAAAAACGTGGATCATGCAGGAGTCGCTTCCTTTTGAGTTTCACAAACACTTGCAGCAGTGACTTGCCTGCAGTGCAGTGAAGGTGTACTCTATGATTTCTACACTGTTCTCTTCTTTGATGCACATTGTTCATCTTCCGTCTGAATTCTCACCAACATATTGTTTCTGCAGTGTTTTTTCTCCCTACTTTCAGTTCACTAACTCATCAAACGATCCAGGTGTCCTTAGATCAAGTTCAGTAATCCTAAGTCTCTTGACCTCCCACCAAGTATTATAAATTTCTGTAAGACTTCACATGCATCTCTTCTAATTTTCTCTCCAATATATAGCACAGAGAATATCTTAAACAATTACTCTCTCAACCTTAACTCCCAAAAGGTACTATCATACCTACACATCTATATTGCAAAACTGGGCATTTAGTTCCATGAAAACAGGAAGATTCGGAATACAGTGATGCTAGGTAAAAATATCTTTTTATTTCTTACATTTATGAGAAACCACATTATTGTCCATCTACTCTTTCATATTGCCCAAACCAAATAGCAAAGGCTTCTAGATAAGTATAATTATTAGGAAGGTTAGTGGGATTGAGAATGGCTGAAAGCTTGCTGTGGAAAGACAAAGAACAACCTAAAAAGAAAGATAGTGACCAGTCAGAGAATGAGTGTCCTGATAATCATGAACAAAGTAAATTTCCAACTGGGTCATTCAGATATCAGTTTCTTCTACAGACGTTAAGAGTTAAAACCTAAAGGTTGCAACAGATTTAGCCTATGTAATATTATTTTCACTCTGGAAAAAATATGTAAGTGGATACAGCAACATGGGGAATGATATAAATGCAATAAAGCACGTGAAACCCATAATGAAAATTAGTTCAATAGAACATTAAGTAAATGAAAGCAAACACACAGAATTGTTGCATGAAAGGTCTTGTTAAGGTTAACAGTAGTGCCATTGTGAGGGCAGCAAGAATGAAAATTTAGAAACAAATTATAATATGTAATATTGTTACACTTTACGATTTTTGAAGATAAAACAAAAACTACAAATATAGGATTTATAGATTTAGAATGAGTTTTAAAAAATCAAGAGGAGCAGATGATAAAATTTAGCTGGTAAAGTGCTTACCTTGGATGCAGGAAGCCGTGAGCTCAATCCCTATTGCTGCATAAAAGCTGGGTGTGGATGTGCAACCTTGAAGTCTTAACTCTTAGCAGATAAAGGCAGGAGGATGGATCATATGTTCAAGATCATCACTGCCTACATTATAATTTTGAGGCTAGCCTGGACTTTATGAGCTACTGCCTCAAAACACAAAACAGAAAAGAATTGATATTTCAATTTTGACACAATGCAGTGTTTATGCTAGTTCCAGACAGAAGCTTTGCTTATCTACTTGCACTTGTATAAACAGGGGTCATCACCGCTGTCAATTTAAGTGTTTTTATATTACTTAAACATTTGGTTGGTTGTTAATAAACACTTTTAAAGAATGTTATAAAAATATTCCATAGTAATTAAAAACATATCATAATATTTGCACACATACACATATACACCTTTCTCTTAAACTGTATTCAGTAGTAAATGAAAGATAAACATGTCTTAATGCAGAATGCTCAAAAAATAGAAAATGGTTTAATTCATTAAACAAGTACATTTTATTCTCTTGACAAAGTACCTGTGTTTGTCTTAGAGCTCATTAAACTGATAGTGTATTGAGTAAAATGTAATTTAACCTTTAATTAAAAGATCATTATTATAACATTATTATAATGAGACAGCTAAAATGAATTAATTGCAATAGAAGAAATATGGTTGAACTACTGTAGTGTATGATATTTTATAATTAGGAAATTGTGTCAAATATTATATTTAAATGGAAATTATGTTATTCAAAACTTAAGCTGAAGTTAATATCTTAATATATAGCATGATTATTGTAAAATAAAATGATTATTATATCTTACTGAAGATATAAAGAATATTTTAATAGTTTCTTTCAATGCAGTTGGTACTTATAAGATACAAAATATGTTAAATAAACAATGTAGGACCCTGTGCTTAGAAGACCAAAATAGTTAAGATAGTGTTAAATTATTTGATTAATTACATGAATTTTATGATTCTTTATTTAAATTAGAAACAAGCTTATTTAACATGTCAATCCCAGTTCTGTCTCCCTTCCCTCCTCCCCTGCCCTACACCAACTCTTATCACATCCTCTTTCTGCTCCCCAGGGCAGGTGAGGCCTTCCATGGGGGATTTTAGAAAGTATGTCATATCATGTGGAGCAGGGTCTAGCGCCCTCCCCACGTGTCTAAGATGAGAGACTATTCCTCTATGTAGAATGGGCTCTCAAAGTACATTTGTATACTAGGGATAAATACTGATCCACTACCAGAGGTTCCATTGATTGCCCAGGTCTCCTAACTGACAACTATGTCTAGAGGGTCTGGAACAATATTATGCTGGTTTCTCAGCTATCATTCTGGGGTCCATGAGCTACACCTTGTTCAGGTCACCTGTTTCTGTGGGATTCTCTAGCCTGGTCTTGACCCCTTTGCTCATCAATTCTCCTTCTCTGGGACTGGATTCCAGGAGTTCTGCTCAGTGTTTATCTGTGGGTGTCTGCTTCTGCTTCCACAAAATACTGGATGAAGGCTCTAGGATGGCATATAAGGTAGTCATCAAATCTCATTATCAGGGAAGGGGTTTTAAGGTAGCCTTTCCACTATTGCTTAGATTGTTAGTTGGGGTCATCCTTGTAGATCTCTGGACATTTCCCTAGTGCCAAATTTCTCCTTAAATCTATAATGGCTCCCTCTATTATGGTATCAGAAGAGAACAACCCTAAAAACAACTTTATGAAGATGATAGAGACCCTCAAAGAGCTAATGACATAATCCCTTAAAGAAATTGAAGAAAAAACAAACAAAATATTCAAGAAATTGAGGAAAAGACAAACCGAAAATTTTAAGAAACAATCCATACATGATTTTTCATAAGTTAAATTCAAGTTATTATTATATACTGTCACATATTATTTCATTTCTTCAAAAATTCCTGGTTCAAACACATGTTAAGCCACATAAGAGTGTGTGCAAAATAATGCCATCAACAAAGAATAAATCATTTTACCTGATACAAACTAAGAAACCTGTACTAAAAAGTGAAGTTTCTCCAATTTGGGGCATAATAGGTTTGAAGAATGCTTAATATAAACTGACATATACACAATAGTGTAATAATAAATGAAAACTGCAATGTGGATATAGGACATGAGTCAAGGAGAGTATTTATGCCTTGTTCCAGACACCCTATTTTGTCTCTTAGTCTTTCAATGATCTTAATGTTAATTGTGATGTTTCTGGCTGAATTCACTTACATGTTTTTCAATTAATCCAAAAGATATTTGATAATATATTTTCATGAATAACATACATGATGTGGATTTAGGTGAGTTTACAGTTAATGAAATGAACTGAATTATGTAATATTAATGTGGAGCTAAAAAGTGTTGCTGCCCTTGAAACATAATTTTGGCTCAGCTTGAGAAGATATCCCACCACTAAGTGTTCACTTTGAAGGAGTGGGTAGCTGGTCCTCGAGATGTGGGATACTTGATCTCATCTATCACACAGTGATTGAGTTGATTTTGTTTTTTGGTCAAGATGGAATAGTTTGCATTAGAGATTTATTCAGCCTAACCTGAAATAGAGGATAAGGTAAAATAAATGCACTACTTCAGTGAATCATGGGAGCAATCCCATGGGAGGTACAAAACATTGAGTTGAAACTCCAGTTGCCTAGGCTCTAAATGGGCAGACTGTCCATTCCACATCATAGAATATGGCATGGAAATGTCTGGAAAAAGGAAATGACAAACCTATTGACAGAACAAAAAGTAAGAGGAGAGAGGGAAAGCAAGATAGAAAGTGAAAAGAATGAAATTGTGAGTTGTCAAATGATTCCTGTTGAGGATTGTTCATTTTAGTCCTTTGAGGAAAGTACAAAGTTGAATGAAACTCTAAGAAACAAATTTAATGATTCCAAGGTTCACACATGTTATGAAAAGATTTTATTTATCTATTTTACATTCTACGCAAAAACTGAAAAGCCAATCCATGAAAAAAAATCAGTGAGGGGGTTTAAAATATATATGTAATAAATGGAAACAGTTTTAATCAGGCAAATTTGATTCACAAAACAGAATGTTCAAGAATTTTCCCTTAGAATTTAAACAAAACAACAACAACAGCAACAAACTCATCAGTATGAAAAGTGAACATTAAAAGCCATCAAGATGGTAAAAATCCCTGACTTCAGGCCTATGATTTAATCTGATTCTCAGAACAAGGAGACAAATGACTCCCTCATGTCATCCTCTAGTATCTATTGTCAGGCTAAACCATGTATGTACCACACATACATATTAGCATACACACATAACAAACATGCATATAAAGAAACAAATAATGTAATAACAAAAGCATCCACTATAACAACTATCAGTCAATGAAGTAAGTTGTGATTGTTTAAAGAATAAATACCTCCCAAGGGCTTAGGAATTTACAACCACTGTCATAGTTGTTGACATTGTCTTGGTAGGCTGTCCAAGTTTACTTGCCATTTCCATGCTACTTCATGATTTTGATAAAGAAGTGGTCAATCAGCTTTCTGCTCCGATGCAATGCCTGTAGGTTTCTGCATATTCCTAGCATGATAGAATCTTATCACTCTGGAACCTTAAGTGAAGCATAAAGTCATTCTGTAAATCATTTTTTATGGTGTTTTATCACAGAATCAGAAAACATAACTAAAACAGACATTGTCATTAGGATTGGACTGTTCCATTGAAGAACCCATCCATGGTATTTAAGAAGAGTTGTGGAAGACTGAAGCTTTTGCCTAGAATTCTTGTTGAATGTTGTGAGCAGAGCTTACAGGGCCATGATAATAGGTACCAGGATGGCAACAGTTTGAGAGCAAAACCAACAGCAGGAGCCAACTAAAAACGTTTCAGAGAAAAGAAATGTTGTTAACAACTAGGATATAAGACATTCCTAATATATGTTGGCAAATAATCTGTGTGCTGTTTTACCTTGTTCTAAGAACTTGTCTGAGGCTTAATTAGAAGTAATGAATTCATTTCTTGAGTGAGGGAAATTTTAAGACTTCATAAGGTTGAATATGTAGCATCATTGCTATAATGATTACAATGAAGATGGACAAGTGAGGAAAAATGAAAATTTTTAAAAAGTACACTTTTGTTAGAGAAAAAAAGCAAACAAAACCCCCAAGACCAGGAAGCTATGGTTTGTTCTGGAAGAGAGGCTTTAACAGTTAATGAGATTAGTGCCATTAAACAGAGGCCTACTCGGCCCCAGAACAAAGAGAAGGGAACACACAGAGCCCCATGCAGGTAACCTTCCAGTTTATGAAAGAAAGGGCTTAAAGAGTCCTGTGCTCCTTGAAAGCAAATGATTCTTAAAAATCTGGCACCAAATTGATACTAAGATATGAACAAAACAATGTGCATGTAAAGACATCATTCTCTCATATGCAATGTATTCAGTTGTATCATAGTGAGTGCAGGAATCTGAGTGCATGTGTGTGTTCTGACATGCTTTCTAAGATACTGTGGTGCTGTGGAAATCAAAATATATATATATCAATGCATTAGTTACACAATATGGGAATGTTATTTGTTTGTTTTTAATCATAATTTCTCTAGCAACAAATTAAGGAAAACCCTATACCTCAAAATTTATACAGATTATAAAATTCATTTTCATAGGATATAAATAGAAAATGTCTTATTGAGTAAGCATAATGGATATCTATTTTTTAGAGAATTATAATTAGTTAGTAAGTGCTCCAGTTATTTTCCTTAGTGTAAAGCTTGTTTTCTTATCTGAAAATAATGACACTACATACATTGTAAAGCAATTTGATTAACATTATCTCCTAGATAGAGGTATTGAGTGGGATAAATTTTTCCTCTAATATATTATTCACAGTATCTTTTGATAGGAAGAACTTCTTTTTTGTAGGCATTATTATTTTATTTTTCTTATCCTTTTTTATATACAAATTTTATTCAAATTAGAAACAATTTTCTTTTACCTATCAACCCCAGTTCCCTCTCCCTCCCATCCTCCCATTTTCTCATCCTCCCCAAATGACCCCCATCTCATCCCCCCAAATGACCCCCCCATCTCTTCCACCATCCACTCCCCAGGGAGGGTGAGACCTTCTATGAGGGATCATTAAAATCTGTCAAGTCATTTGTGGCAGAGCCTAGGCCCTCCACTGTGTATCTAGGCTAAGAGAGTATCCCTCCATGGGAAATGGGTTCCTGAAATCCGTTTGTGTACTAAGGATACATCCTAGTTCCAGTGCTCCTAACTGACACCAATATTGAGGGGACCTGGGTTGGTCCTATGTTGTTTCCCCAGCTGTGAGACTGGGCTTCATGAGATCCATTTGCTCATATCAGATGTTTCTGTGTATATTCCCAGAGTGGTCTTTACTCCTTTGTTCATCACTCCTCCCTCTTTGAAACTGGGATCCAGGAGTTTAGTTCAGTGCTTGACTGTGGATCTTTGCTTCTGCTTCCATCAGCTATTGGATGAGGGCTCTGGGGTGACATTTAAGGTAATCATCATTCTTATTATAGAGTACAGGCATTTAAGGTAACCTCTCCATTATTGCTTATGGTCCTAGTTGGGATCATCCTTTTGGTTTTCGGTACAACTCCCTAGTGCCAGATTTCTCTTTAAACCTATAGTAGCTCCCTCTATTGATGTGTCTCTTTTCTTGCTTTTCTCTATTCCTGTCCCCAGTCAAACTTCCTGATTCCTCATGTTCTCCTCCCCCCTCCAATTCTCCTCTCCCCTTTCTCGTCCCTGCCTCCTTCCTCCACTCATGTTCCCCGTTTGTTCAGGGGCTCTTGTCCCCTTATGATTCACTGGAGGACCAAGTATGTCTCTCTTATTGTCCTCCTTGTTTCCTAGCTTCTCTGGAGGTGTGGACTGTAGACTAGTAATCATTTTCACTATGTCTAGAATCCGTGTATGAGTGAGTACATACCATGTTTGCCTTTCTGTGACTGTGACTTCACTAACGATGGTTTCTTCTAGTTCCATCCATTTGTCTGCAAATTTCAAGAATCCACTGTTTTATTCTGCTGAGTAGTATTCCATTGTGTGAATGTACCACATTTTCTGTATCCATTATTTGGTTGAGGGGCATCTAGGTTGCATTCTTGGTTGTGGTTATTACAAATAATGCTGCTATGAATATAGTTGAACAGATGTCCTTGTTGTATCAATGTGCATACTTTGGGTATATGCCTAAGAGTGGAATTGCTGGATATTGAGGTAGACTAGTTCCCATTTTCCAGAGAAAACACCATACTGTTTTCCAAAGTGGCTGTAAAGGTTTGCACTCCCATCAGAAATGGAGAAGTACTCCCTTTTATCCAAATTCTTTTCAGCATAAACTGTCATTGGTGTTGTTGGTTTTAGCTATTCTGACAGATATAAGATGATATTTCAGAGTTGTTATGATTTGTATTTCCCGGATGGCTAAGGAAGCTGAAAACTTTCTTAAGTGTCTTTAAGCCATTTTAGATTTCTGTATTGACAATGCTGTTTAGTTCCGTACTCTACTTTTAGCTGAATTATTTGTTTTGGTGACTAACTTCTTGAGTTCTTTGTATATTTTGAAAATCAATCCTATGTCTGATGTGGAGTTGGTGAAGATCTTTTCCCCTTCTGTAGTCTGCTGTTTTAGTCAGGTGTTCATAGGTGTATGGGTTAATATCAGACTCTTCAATAACATTCTATTGGTCTACCTGTCTATTTTCGTGCCAATACCAAACTGTTTTCATTACTATAGCTCCATAATAGAGGTTGAAATCAAGGATGGTGATGTCTCCAAAGTTCCTTTATTGTGCAGGGTTGTTTTGCCTACCATGGGTCTTTTGTTTATATATATATATAGCTGAGAATTGTCCTTTCAATGTCTGTGAAGAATTGTTCTGGGATTTTGATAGGAATTGCATTGAATCTGCAGATTGCTTTTGGCAAGATTGCCATTTTTACTATGTTGATTCTACCTATTAAAGAGCATGGGAGATCTTTCCATTTTCTGGTATTTTCTTTAATTTCTTTCTTAAATGACTCAAAGTTCTTGTCATACAGGTCTTTCACCTGTTTGATTAGCATTACCCCAAGATATTTTATGTTGTTTGTGGCTATTGTAAAGGGTGATGTTTCTCTGATTTATTTCTCAGCCTCTTTATTGCATATATATATTTTTTTTAGTTTATTTTGCATCTTGCCCTTTGATGAAGGTGTTTATGAGCTGTTAGAATTCCCTGATAGAATTCTTCAGGTCATTTTTTTTGTTCTTTTGTTTTTAGAGACAGGGTTTCTCTGTATTGTTTTGGAGCCTGTCCTGGAACTCGCTCAGTAGACCAGGCTGGTCTGGACCTCACAAAGATCCGCCTGCCTCTGCCTCCTGAGTGTTGGCTTCAGGTCAATTATTAATCTATCATATCATCTGCAAATAGTGAAAGTTTGACTTTCTCCTCTCCAATTTGTATCCCGTTGATCTCCTTTTGTTTTCTTATTGCTCTAGCGAGAATTCAAGTACAATATTGAAGAAATATGGAGAGGGTGGGCAACATTGTCTTGTTCATGATTTCAGTGGCATCACATTGATGTTGGCTATTGGTTTGCTGTATATTTATTGTCTTTATTGTGCTTAGGTATGTCCCTGTTATCCCTGATCTCTCAAATACCTTTATCATGAAGGAATGTTGAACTGTGTCAAAGGCTTTTTCAGAATCCAGTGAGATGATCATGTTGTTTTTCTTTTACAAATTGTTTATCTTGTGGATTACATTGATGGATTTTTGTATGTTGAACCATCCCTGCATTCCAGGGATAAAGCCTACTTGTTCACGGTGAATGATTTTTCTGCTGTGTTCTTGCATTCGATTTGCCAATATTTTATTGAATATTTTCACATTAATGTTCATGAGGGAGATTGGTCTGTAGTTTTCTATCTTAGTTTTGTCTTTGTGTTGTTTGGGAATCAAAGTAATTGTAGCCTCATAAAAAGTTTTTCAATGACCTTCTGCTTCTGTTGTTTGGAAAAAATTAAGGACTATTGATATTAGCTTTTCTTTGAATATCTGGTAGAATTATACACTGAAACCATCTGACTCTGGACATTTTTTTGTTTGTAAGACTTTTGATGACTGCTTATATCTTCTATTTCGTTACAGGTTATAGCTCTATTTAAATTGCTTATCTGTCATAGAATCAATTATGGTAAATGATATCTACTCAGAGAATCATCCATTTCTTTTAAATTTTGCAATTTTGTGGAGTACGGGTTTTCAAAGTATGACCTGGGGATTCTCTGAATTTCCCCAGTGTCTATTGTTATATCCCTGTAATAGTGTCTGATTTTGTTAATTTGCATGTTCTCGCTTTGCCTTTTGGTTAGGTTGGATAAAGTTTTGTCTATCTTTTGGATTTTCTCAAAGAACCAACTCTTTGTTTCATTGATTCTTTGTATTGTTTTCTTTGTTTCTACTTTATTGATTTCAGCTCACAATTTGATTATGTTCTGGTGTTATTCCTCCTGGGTGAGTTTGCTTCTTTTTGTTCTAGAGCTTTCAGGTTTCTGTTAATTCTCTAGTGTGGTAGTTCTCCAGTTTCTTCATGTGGGAACATATGAAGTTTCCTCTTAGCACTGCTTTCAGAGTATTTGGGTTTGTTGTTCCTTCATTTTCATTTAATTCTAGGAAGTCTTTAATTTCTTTCTTTATTTCTTCCTTTACCCAGGAGTGATGCAGTTGAGCATTGTTCAATTTCCTTGAGTTTCTGAAATTTGTTTTGTGGTTGAATTCTAATTTTAAGACATGGTGGTGCAATAAAATATAGAGGAGTTATTCCGATTTTTCTGTTTCTTGTGAAGATATTTTTTTGCTTTGCTGAGTATTTGGTTGATTTTAGAGAAGGTTCCATGTTGCACTGAGAAGGTGCTTGGATAGAATGTTCTATAGATGTCTGTTAAAACCAATTGAGTCATAACTTCCATTAGTTCATTTGTTTCTTTGTGATGTTTCTGTCTGGTAGTCCTGTGTAGTGGTGAGAGTGGGTTGCTAAAGTCTGCCACTATAAGTATATGGAGTTTAATGTGTGATTTGAGTTTTAGTAATGTTTCTTTTAAGAATGTGGGTGCCTCTGTATTTGGGGCATAGATGTTCAGAATTGATTCTTTGTCTTGATGGATTTTTTCTATGATGAATATGAAATAACCTTCATATTTTTTGATTAATTTTAGTTTAAAGTCTAATTTGTTAGATATTAGGATAGCTATACCAGCTTGCTTCTTAGGACCACTAGATTGGAAAATCTCAACCCTTAACTCTGAGGTGACATCTGTCTTTGAAAGTGAGGTGTTTCTTGTGTGTAAAAGAAAAATGGATTCTGTCTTCATATCCATTCTGTTAGGCTGTGTCATTTTATAGGTGAATTAAGGCCATTGATATTGATTGGATATTAATGGCCATTGATTGTTGATTCTTGTTTGTTTTGACTTTGGTTTTGGTGGTGGTATTGTGTGTGAGTTTTTCCCATATTTCTCATTTTGTGGTAAAGTGAGATTATCTATTGCCAATGTTTTTGTGAGTGTATTTAACTTTCATGGATTGGAGTTTTCATTCCAGAACTTTAAGTAGGGCTGAGTTTGTGGATATGTATTGTCTACATCTGTTTTTTTAAGGGAATATCTTGTTTTCTCCACCTGTATTGATTGAGAATTTTGCTGGCTATAGTATTCCAGGCTGGCATACATGGTCTCTTAGTGTTGGTAGAACACTTATCCAGTAACTTCTGGCTCTCCCAGTTTCCATGGAGAAGTCATGAGTAATTCTGATAGGTCTGCCTTTATATGATATTTGGTCTTTTTCCTTTTCTGCTCTTATAGTATTTCTTTATTCTGTATGTTTGGTGTTTTGATTATTATGTGGTGAGGGGACTTCTTTTTGTGGTCTAGTCTATTTTGATGTTCTGTAAGCTTCTTGTGCTTTCATAGGCATATCCTTCTTCAGGTTGGGAAAGTCGTCTTCTATCATTTCGTTGAATATATTTTTTGCACCTTTGAGCTGGGCTTCCTCACCATCTTCTATAACTACTAGGTTTGTTCTTTTCATCGTGTCCCATATTTCCAGGATATTTTGTGTTGAGGATTTGTTGGACTTTTTCTTTGTTTCTTGAATCTATTTCCTCTAGTTTATCTTCAGCACCCGAGATTCTGTCTTCCATCTCTTGTATTCTATTGGTTATCATTGCATTTGTAGTTCCTGATTATTTATGCAGCTTTTCTATTTCCAACTTTCTGTCAGTTTGTGTTTTCTTTACTGTCTATATTTCAGTTTTCAGCTCTTGAACTGTTTGAATTGTTACTTTCATCTGGTTGGTTTTTTTGTTTGTTTGTTTTTCTTTTTTGACTTTCCTTAAGAGATTTGTTGATTCCTTGCATATTGGTTTGTTTATTCTTCCATTTCTTTAAGGAATTTTTTCATATCCTCTTTGTGGGCCTCTATCATTTTCATGAAGTTGTTTTTAAGGTCGTCCTCTTCTGTTTCATCTGAGTTGGAATGTTCAGGTCTTGGAGGTGTGGAGTCCCTAGACTCTGGTGATTTAATATAAGTCTTTCTGTTGTTGGATATGTTTTTATACTGTAGTCTTCCTGTCTCTACTTCCAGTGGGTGTAGGCAGGGTCTCTCCCTCTCCTGTTGGGTAAACGTCCAAGTCTCTGTCCTCTCCCCTCTCTCAGATGGTGCAGGGGCAAGACAGGAATGGCTACCGATGATGCTGACTGCTTTGCACTGCCTCCAGGTCCCTCGAGGTGATTGGGTGGCAGGTAGGGACTGGTGGCTGCACATCAAGAGATTGGAAGTCGGAGAGAGATGGGCTGGAGGAGCCCCTCGGAATCACCTCTCTACTGGAGCAAAAGGAGGTAGAGGAGCAAAACAGGAATGGCGGCCTATGATTCTGGCTGCTTTGTTCTGCTTCTAGGTGCCTCTGTGGGATTCAGTGTCAGGAAGGCTAGAAAGAACTTCTGTTACAGTGTATTCTTGTCTTATGAAGAAATACTTTCCTTTAAAATAATTGCTATCTATATAAACAACAGTCAAAACTTTTATTTAGTATTAAAATATGTAGATTTATAATTCTCAAAAAATATCTTTCATTTTCAATTAAGACTGGCTATATATCAGCAAGTTCACAATGTAATTATTTTTGTTGTCTATTTCACCTAAAGTATTTTCTAATGGATTTTTACATTTGAGCTTGGTAAAATAAAATATAACTTTAAAATATATATGTATGTACAGTGAGATATAAAGGTGCATATTTTACTTTTATTCAGTTGTGAACATCTTAAATAAACCAATGCATTGAGCCATACAATTTCTGCTATTCTCTCTTCATATCTATTGGCCAATTTGATTTTTAAAACATTCAATTTTGTTAAGTATTATCATAGAATGATTACAATGACCTGATTGCCTCTGTCAAAGAACTAAAATTTATTAATTTGGAATAGAGCCTTATGCCAATATTATGCTATACATGAGCTTGACAACAGATTCTTCTGTGAAATAACTTCTTTTTACCTCTTTAATTATGCAGCTGTTCACTGGTATTGTTAAAGACTCCATCATTCTGAAAGTCATTAGAATCATCTGAAATCACAACAATAAAGAATAGACAAATAAGATTTTATCATTTAACTTAATTATCCCAAGATATGTGGTATTTTTATATTTGATAAGAATACCATTGCCTAGCCAAGCGCCGGTTGCGCATGCCTTTAATCCCAGCACTCGGGAGGCAGAGGCAGGCAAATCTCTGTGAGTTTGAGGCCAGCCTGGTCTACAAAGAGAGTTCCAGGACAGTTTCCAAAACAATACAAAGAAAGCATGTCCCGAAACCCCCCCCAAAATAATATCATTGCCTAGATTTTAGATTGAAGTTTGAAATGTGAATATTATTCCTTTCAAAATGATAAAAATCCCTAAATTATAATTCTGATATTAAAATAAAATATTTTTTCAGTAAATTATTTAGATTATATACAAATCCATATTTAATTGATTTTTATTATTTAGTGCTTTATTGTTCGTTTACAATTTACTATCACTTTAGTACAGGTGTAAAAGCTGCTTATTGAATACATTCTTTGTTTTTGTTTGAGTGATTGATAGCAACTGGCACCTCTACTTATGTCATATATTTGGAGAGTAAGGTGCAGGGGTCTTATATTAGGGTACCCTACAAGTACTAGACAGCATATACAGAAGCAAACATGTCAGAGATTCTAGAATCAGGGTATGGTACAGATAATCACTAACAAAATATTGTCTGTAGTAACAGGAAGATGACTCAGGGTTTAAGAGTACATGTTGCTCTTACAGAGGACCCTAGTTTAGTTCCAGCAACCATGTCAGATGACTACAATTAACTATAACTGCAGCTCCATGCAGACCCAATGCCTCTGGCTTCCACAAAGATGTGCACTCATATGCCACATAAAGACACATGCACATTAAAAAGTAATAAATCTTAAATATGAAGAAAATTACCAATACCTGGCAAAAGTGTTCACTCCTTAGTTACTAAGAAATGATAGAAAATACAAGTAATGTATATCACAAATAAACTATGTACTACCACTTCGGAAATGGTGGCTTTTCAGGAAAATGTCAATGATTCTACCTCAAGATCCAGCAACTCCTCTCCTGGGCATATACCAAAGAATGCACATTCATACAAGGACATCTGTTCAACCATGTTCATAGCAGCATTGTTTGTAATAGCCAGAAGCTAGAAGTGGTGTACTACTCAGCGGAAAAAACAAACAAACAAACAAAAAATAAAAGAACAATTGAAACTTGAAATTTTCAGGCAAATGGATGGAACTAGAAGAAACCATCCTGATGAGGCAACCCAGTCACAAAAAGACAAATATGGTATGTACTCACTCATATATGGTATTTAAACATAGAGCAAAATATTACCAGCCTACAATCCACACCTCCAGAGGAGGCAGGACACAAGGAGGACCCCTAGAGAAAAAATAAAAAGCATAGTTCCTCGAAGAAGGGAACAGAGACAAGAACCACTTTGCAAATTGGGAGCATGGGGGGGGAGTAGAGGGAGCCGGAAAGGGAAGAAGGCAAGAAGGAGGCAGGAGAACAGGAGGACTGAGACGGGGAGGAATAGAGGAGGGCAGGAGATGCCTTGATAAATGGAGCCAGTACAAGTTTGGAGAGATGTCTGGCACAGAGGAAATGGTAGGGGATCCACAGGGATAACTCCAACTAAGAATCTAAGCAGTGGTCGAGAGGCTGCCTTTGATTCCCTTCTCCTATAATGAGACTGATGACTACCTTGGTTACCATTCCTAGAGCCTTGACCCAGTAGCAGATTGAAGCAGAAACAGGAACCCACAGCTAAACACTGAGCCATATTCCTGTGGAGAGGGAGGAGAGATGCGCAAATGGACCAAGATGGAAATAGAGATACCTGTAGAAACAGTTGATCTGACCTAATGAGAGCACACAGACCCTAGCTGTAAAGTGCAGGAATCCGCATTGGAGTGAACCAAGCCCTTTGAATGTGGGTGTCAGCTAGGAGGCCAAGGCAATCTAAGGAAACTCTTTAACAGTGGAGCTAGTCTTAATTCCTAGGTCATAAATGGACTTTGGGAGTCCATTCCCTATGGAAGGATACTATTGCAGCCCAAATGGGGAGTGGGTGGGAATGAGAATCATGGGAAGATGGGAGAGAGAGGAAATATGGGGATGGATATGTAATAAGAGTGTTTCTAAAATAAAATATAATATTAAAAACAAAATTAAATGCATAAGGCTATAGAAGAAAAGTTTTATTTTTATTTTTTAGTGTCCCCTCACATGCATATTTTAATCATGAATATATTTGTTCCTCTACAAGCTGATACTAGTACTTCTTTTTAGTTGAACAAAAATGTTGCCATGAGTTTTGCTCTCCCACGTTTATTTATGCATATTTTGAATTATTAGGTCATAAATATGTACAATAACTTTTTCAAGACAGAGTTATAAGCCATTGTTATAAAGAAACATTATTTTGTTCTCATAATTCACTAAAAGTTATTAAATTTTAGTATGTTTTCAATACTCCCCTTTTCTTCAACTTCACTAGGTTATATTCACTGCTACGTGTTATGAAATATTGTTGTTCATTTAAATTACCAACTAAATCAGTCATTACAATGGCAGGTTTCTTATTAAAATGGAAGCTTTAGGAAAATGAAATTTATGAACATTTATTTTAGCTAAGAATTAATTCATGATATGGGCAGCATCTTGAATACCGAAGTTGTGACTGGTTCCACATGATGATATAGGCAGACATGATTTATACAAAAAAAGGAGCTCCTTTAGGTAGGCTATTTTCAGCTCAGCGTTCGACTTATTTGAATACACCAGAGTAGTTTAGTTATGACTACCTAAAAATTAACTATGATGATTTCTTTAGACAGTAATTCGACAACTTTGTTAAGAGGAGTTATGGCTCAGTCAGCAAACGGATTACATAAATCTGAGTTTGGCTTTTGGGACCCATGTAAAAATATAGGTGAGGTGGTATCCTTGCAATCTCAGGCTGGGGTGCTGAAGAGTGATGAGAAACTTTGTATTGAATGAGCAGATTAGCACGACAGCAGGGCAGGACATCAGCACAATGATGATTGACGTAAAATAACACCAAGATGAGCATAATGCCACTTATTTCTTGGAAGTAATCAACAGCTTAATTGAAATTAGGGGCAGTTTAGGATGAGGGTTTTCATGTCTCCTGCTATACACCTGACCAATTACTTACAGCTAGTGAGCTATTGGAAACTACTACGGCTACATTCCTAAAATTGAATAACCTCTGAATTAATTCTTAATTGTCACATCCTTGCATGGCTACCATGACTTACATGCTTGCAATGGTGAAGGAATGAAGAAATCATACGCTTACAGAGCTACAATCTGGGATTGGGTAACCTGGGCTCTCTCATGGAGAAGCCCCAACATCCTGGAAAAAGCATTGTGTTTATCATATACAGTTGAACAGAGAATCAGGTTATTTTATGTAGCTAAATAAGAAGGTGGGATTATTATACACAGGAAAACAAGAAGATAATATTTAGGTACAAAGCTGAATCAAAGAGACAAGTTCAGCTAATCCCAGTACAAGCAGTCTTTATAAGGAAGCAGTCTTCAGGCCATAGGTATCTGGGATAGGCAGCCACAGTTAAGCTTTTCTGAACACATTTTAAACATTTGTAAAAGGACCAGAGGAAGGCAATGCTGACCCTTGTAGCCCCACAGTAGGGAGGAGGTAGTGGAAGAATTTCACTATCACAGATCTGAGGCAATGGTCCTTGAGATGGTCATGCCTGTGTCACCAGCAACCAGGACTTCAGACTCTCAACAATCCCTCCACCCATACCCCAGTCATTCACATGTAATAGTTAACCCTATGCTCACTATATTAGTAAGTGTTACTACTTTTGTGATGAAATCGCCATGACCAAACCAACCCAAGGAAGAAAGGGTTTATTTCAATCAGAGTTCCACATCACAGTTCACCTTCAAAAGCAGTGAAGGCTAGAGCTCAAACAGGGCATAGACCTGAAGGCAGGGGCTGATACAGAGGCCATGGAGGGGTACTTCTTCCTAGCTTTCTCCTCAAGGCTTGCTCAACTGTTTTCTCATAGAAACCAGGATCACCAGTCCAAAGATTGCCCTGCCCACAATGGTCATAGCTGTCACCCATCAATTGCTAATTAAGAAAATGCCCCGCTTCCAGATCTCATGTATTGATTTTTCTCAACTAAGGTTCTCTCCTTTCAGATAACTCTTGCTTGTGTCAAACTAATATAAAACTAGTTAGGTTACCGACAGATAAATGTAACTCTTACCCATCAGCAAAATCTTGAGTTGGCAGCAGAAAGAGACAATTACAGAAAACCACAATTGGGTAAACTGCAAACAACAGCTATACTTGGGGTGCTCTGTTCAAATTAATACATCCACAAAAACAATCCTCTATTTAATATGAAGGGAGCCTCATGAAGAGAGAGAAGATGTTTGTTGAGATACTTTTGCCTTCTAGATACAACAGGGAAGTTACACCCATGAAATTTCAACAGTATGAATAATGCCTAAATAAGACCTTAACACTGACATCACCAATTGACATTGCAATGTGACTGAAGGAAATCTCACAAGGTTCCACCTGTGCAAGAAGAGCTACAGGCAATTTATGGCTTCTGATTAAAGGAAAGTCTGTATTTCCAAGGGATGAGCACTCTCACTGGTTGTCTGATACAAAGTGATCAGCCCTGAAAATATACAAATATGAAAAACACTAAATGGACTCAGTAGTTTGTGTATATAATTTAATTGCAAATTAACATATTACATTTTATAAATTGTGATTTATGTAAATATTTTGTTCAAATGCTATAGATATTCAATATATATCTCACTATATATCACACACACACATACACACACACCACATATATATGTTAAGTCAGAAAGATGCCAGTTGACAGGGAGTAGGAGGAGGGTTTTTTACATGGAAAAAGTAGAAAGAAGAAGAACAGGGAAAATGGTATGAATACAGGGCATGTAACTGAAGATAAAAAGAGGCACGGTTGTTCTCTGCCCTCAATATACATATATACGCCATTGTACAGAAACATATTTATTTGCTTGAACACACACAGAGACATAGACTTTAAACAAGACAAAAACAAAGAGTGATATACCTTCAAAATGGGTTGTAGTTTATATAAGAAGTGAGATTACACATTATTGTAGGGATGAACACTTCATTAACTCTGTTAACTTAACTTCAATTTGTGCTTTGTAGTGTATGGGATCGCTGTTTAAGGGAGTGTCTCCTGATTTTTCTTTCTCCTTCAATCCATATCTGGTAGCTTTGAATTCTTGATATGAGCTAATATATCTCATCTCTAGTAACTTGATAAGACTTGTACAATCTCAGCATTATTTACTCACTGGAAAGTTCTGGAGCATTGTTTTGTCTCTTAGGACATAAGTGTTCTGAGTAACCTGCAACCACCTACACTTTTTAATGTGGCCCTCAGAAAAAAATACATTATATTCTTTTATCTTCTCTTCCTTTTTTAATTTAAGTTAAAAACAAACTTGCTTCACATGTCAATCCCAGCTCCCTCTCCCTCTCCCCCTCCCCACAACAGGCTCCCCAGCCCCCCACCCAATTCCCACTGTGATCCCCAGGGAGGGTGAGTTCCTCCATGGAGGATACCCAGAGTTTGTCATTTCATTCAGGGCAGGGCCTAGTCCTTCCTGCAAGAGTCCAGGCCGAGGGAGCATCCCTCATTGTGGGGTGGGTAACCAAAGTCCATTTGTATGCCAGGGATAAATACTACCCAAGGCCCCATAGATTACCTAGGCCTCCTCACTGACACCCACATTCAGGGGGTCTGGATCAGTCCCATGCTGTCCACCTGCCATTAGTCTGGGGTCCAAGAGTTCCCCCTTTCTCAGGTCAACCGTTTCTGTGGGTTAAACCAGTCCAGTCTTAACCCCTTTGCTCATCAGTTCTCCCTTTCTGTCACTGGATTCCAGGAGTTTAGTTCAGTGTTTAGCTGTGGGTGTCTGCCTCTGCTTCCATCAGTTGCTGGATTTTATTGTTTAGTAATTAATATATCAGTTAATTTCCACAGCCTGATCACATTTTCTACTCTATCCCTTCTCTCCAAGTCCTTCCCCCAAAATTCCCCTCTGTCATCCACTCCTCCTTTCTCTTTGGAAAAGGGCAGATCTAGGCACCTACTCTCCTATTAAGACTGGACAAGGCAGCCCAGTAGGAAGAGAGGGTTCCAAATTCAGGTCACGGAGTCAGAGACAGGCCCTGTTTTCACTGTTTGGAGTCCCACTAGACGACTAATCGACACAAATGCAACATATGTGAAAATGAACTTGGAAATGTCAGACCTGTCCCAGTAATGCCAAGATTCTTTACATCAAACAGACTCATAGCTTTTCCTCTGTTCTCGGCAAAATCATCCCCAACTTTAAACAGAGCAGCTGTGATGATCCTTAAAAACCCACATGATATTAAATTTATTAGCATTCCCTGTAGGGGGGATTTCCAGGCTCAGAAGGCTCACAAGGACTGTTGTGTGGCCCACAAAAGCCTCACAAGTCGGATAAATTTTTCTAAGTCATTCCCAATCTCTAATCCTCAGGTGGTAAATGGAAGGTCACAAAATGTCACATGTCTGGGAAGATAAAAAATTGGAACTTTCTTGAGGGACCCTATGCAGAAGTATTAAAAATGTAGTAAATAGTGACTGACCAGCCAAACTGTAAAATATAAAATGAAAAAGATAACTGAAAACTTCAAGCGATGTATTGCAATTTTCATAGGTCAGTATCTGATGATGTAACTGCTTTTGTGTTATCCCTGCCACTTGTATATAACCCCTCACCCATATTCCCCTTAGTAACCCCTAGTACAAATCTTATTGGTTACAAAATTAGATATTGGTATAAGGGTTACTTTGATCTTTTGTGGACTCCTTGTCTCCAGTAATAGACATGTCTGTGTGTGCTGTGCCACCTTAGGAAACGTCTACCACACAGCATGGCCTAACAAATATATTTGGGTGTTAAAGCTTTAATATATTTCTGTATGTTTCTTAATCAACTTTCCACTATAACATGGGACCTTTCCCCCTTGAATTTCTGTAGGTGTCTGTCTGTTTGAACTACTAGATGCAATAGAAAAGACATTATGTGACCTTTGAAGCTAGTCATAAATATTCATCTTTCTTTAACATTGTCACTTGACATATTTGCTCTATGATCCCCATGCCATCAAGGAAAAGAAAACAAAAACTTGACCACCTAAGTTGAAAATGTCAAAGCCCATTTTTCTCGTAGAGAATTGCAGATAGTGTGTAATTCTCACCTTATCTACAGATGTCAGATTATTGACTCAAAAAAGGGCCAAACCCACAAATCATGGACCCTGGTTCTGGTCACAGAAATGGAAATGATACTAATGCACACTACATCTCACAAGAAATTAGGAAGACACCTGGTATGATAAAATGAGTTTATTTGTAATTTGGGCTAACCAGCAGAGCTAGAAATTCACATTTTCTTCCCACCATGTTTGTAGCAATCTTGACTTTTTGATGAATCTAATAAGCAAAGGATGAAGCCTATTCTAAATTACCATTGAGAGGGTCTATTTGGTACACTTTTATAACATGGGCCAGGGCCTCTCTTTTCTTCAAAACTGATTTTCATGTTAGTCAAGATGTAGGGGATAATGCCATGTCTTAAATTCACTATTTTGAAAGACAAAAACCATTGCATTTGGAAGATATTGAATTTTATCCTATTCTGGACTTTGAGACTTCAATAACTACATTCCCTTGACAGAAGGAAAGTGATGCTATTTTTGTATCTATTATTAGGAAGTCAGTTACAAGGTACACAATCCTCCATTTCTTTTCAAAGTATGATGACAAGCGAGGGAAGGGACAAAGGTGTGGATTCCTTTTTTTCTTGGTCAGTAAGTCTGAAATTCATAGAAAGATAAATGGGTATATAGGCTTCTCATCCCTGTGCTCCCTCTCCTCACCACACTATCCTCCAGGTGTTTATTTGTTTCCCCTTTGCTTTCCCTTCCATGGGAGGACAGGCTGACTCTGAAAATCATAATTTTGACACCAATGTATTTACTATACTTCTCTATACGATTAATGGGGATTTGATGAAGATAAAAAAGATAATAATTCATATAGCATGGTATTTCTATATACACCACCCTTCTCTGAGAATAAACATATTTACAAAATTAACCATCTTGAGTAAGTTATGCTTTTCCTTCCATAGAATTCTAAAATTCCATATAAGATATTATTTCTCATTTATAAAAAGTTAGCTAAAATAACCTTATTAAATAAGAATAAATCGATATAAAATTTGAAATGAGATCTTTAGAATCTGTTATTACAAAATATATTATAGATATTACAATAAAAAAGAGCACTTTAGGAGCCCATTCCACATGGAGGGATGCTCTCTCAGCCTGGACACATGGGGGAGGGCCTAGGTCCTGCCCTGGATGAAATTGACAGGCTCTGGAGATACCCCAAAGAGGGCTTCACCCTCCCTGGGGAAAGATATGGGGATTGGCTTGGGGGTGAGGGGGTGGCGGTAAGACTGGGAGGGAGAAGGGGTGGAGAGCTGTGATTGACATTTGAAGCATGCGTGTTTCTAATTTAAATTTAAAAAGGAAAAAAGATCATATCTGTACAAGTGAATACTTTGCAACTGTAGTGAAATGTTTGAACTATTTAAGAAGCTATTTATGACAAATTTATATTGATAATTCTGTATATACAACAGTGGAAATACACCATTGTAGTTCTACATTGTTGATGTTTTCAAGAACTTGATGCCTATCTTAAGCTGTCCCTTGAGTTATTTATTGGTACAGCAGAGCTTCACAATTTAGGCATATTACTTCTATTATAAACTGATAGTTTCCTAGTTCCTAGTGAATAGCATAATTTTCACAAGAAATATTAAATTCATTAACAGCATGAATAAACTGCTTTGAAATATATATTTGAGAAATAAGTATTATGACATGGTTTTTACTTTGGGACATGAAAAGAGGATATCAAAAGTCATAATAAATTATTATTATTAACAAGATTCATTCTTCAAATTTATATAGTCTTTCAAGTCTCTTTATCCACAACTGTGAATATTCAATATGAGCTTCAGTTTTCCTTATGCATAACACACATATATATCTATTATTAAAATTGATATGTTCTTAAGTTTTCCTGCTTCTCCTATCTTTACTATTTCTTTCACAGTTTTCCTAAGGTTATTGCCTTGCAGTCATTATTTTTACATACAAATATTTTTATCATTAGTAAATTTCAAATAACTGGTTTTTCCTTGCTCTTGGTTAGAAGATATTATAATCTCAGCATCTTCAAAAGATGGTTCCATAGCCCTTGTATATATTAAATTATATACAAATAAGGTATCAGCACATATAGTGAAAAGATAACTAACCAGGTTAATATAAAAACATTAAATAAGGAAATTGAAATAAGCATGTCCTGAGAGGATTGATAATCTAATGTCTCTCAGAGATGAGTGTACAATTTGATGAAAGTTTCTATTATAAAAATACTTGAAGGGTATGTAGAAAACATGTAATACCATCAGGTTGTTCTTGTCATTATTTTCCAGAATATTTTTGTTTACATTAGAAACAAGCTTGCTTCACATGTCAATTCCAGCTCCCTCTCCTTCCACTCCTCCCCCTGCATGCTCACCTACCCCCCAAACCCCCCACCCAATCCCTACTCCATTCCTCATGGAGAGTGAAGTCCTCCATGAGGGATGTCCAGAGTCTGCCAGTTTCATCCAGGGCAGGACTTAGACCCTCCCCCATATTTCCAGGCTGTGGATTTCACTAGCACAGTCTTGACCCCTTTGCTCATCACTCCTCTCTCTCTCTGCAACTGGGTTCCATCTCAGTATTTAACTGTGTGTATGTGTTCTTCTGCTTCCATCAGCCCCTGGATGAAGACTCTATGATGGCTTCTTGCACTTTCATAGGCATGTCCTACTTCATGTTGGGAAAGTTTTCTTCTATCATTTTGTTGAGTATGTTTTCTGTACCTTTGAGCTGGGCTTCTTTGCCTTCTTCTATACCTATTATTCTTAGGTTTGGTCTTTTCATGGTGTCCCATGTTTCCTGGATATTTTGTGTCAATGATTTGTTGGATTTAAAATTTTCTTTATTTGATGATTCTATTTTCTGTAATTTATTCAGCATCTGATTTTCTTGCATTCTGTTGTATCTCTTTCATTCTGTTGGTTATGCTTGTATCTATAGTTCCTGATTGTTTACCCAGCTTTTCTGTTTTCAGCATTCCCTCAGTTTGTGTTTTCTTTATTGTCTCTATTTCAGTTTTCAGGTTTTGAGCTGTTTGAATTGTTTCTTTCATCTGTTTGATTGCTTTTTCTTGATTTTCTTTAAGAGATTTGCTGATATCTTGAATTTTTGGTCTATTTTTTCCTTCCATTTCTTTAAGGAATTTTCTCATATCCTCTTTGATGGCTCCTATAATTTTCATGAAGTTGTTTTTAAGGTCATTCCCTTCTGTTTCATCTGTGTTTAGATGTTCAGGTCTCAGTGGTATAGAGTCCCCAGACTTTGGCGGTGTAATATAAGACTTTCTGTTGTTGGATGTGTTCTTTTTTTTTTTTTTTGGTTTTACAAGACAGGGTTTCTCTGTATTGTTTTGGAGGCTGTCAGTCCAGCCCAGCCTCGAACTCACAGAGAGCCGTCTGCCTCTGCCTCCCAAGTGCTGGGATTAAAGGCATGCACCACCACCTCCCGGCAGATGTGTTCTAATACTGTCATCGTCCAATGTCTTATTCCAGTGGGTATATGTGGGGTCTCTCCCTCTTCTGGTGGGTAAGAGTTCAAGGGTCTTTCCTCTTCTGGATGCACTCACTCAAAGCTCGCTCTTGCTCTATCAGAGGGTGGAGTGGCAATGCAGGAATGGTGACTAATATTGGATGCTTTGGGCTACCTCCAGGTCTCTCTGCAGGATTCAGTGGCAAGAAGGGTTTGGTGGCCTCTGCAGATCAGGGGAATCAAAGGGGGGTTGGCTGGATGAGGCCCTGATTTTCTGTGTGACTGAAAAGGACTCAACTACTCAAAATGATTTTTAAAAAATTGAATAGAAATGTCTGTATTTATAAACAAAACATCTGTTATACTATCATATAAACATCAAGCATCAGAATTGTAAAGTATTACCATTGGTTGAATTCTGGGAGTACATATCAATGAAATCGTTTTTGTTAGATATTCTCAAGTTTCTGTGTTCCTAAATTATTTCAGTATTTACCAGATGGCTTCTGATTATTTCTCATATTCTTTTCCAAAAATGTTGACTTACATATCCAGAGTTCAGTACAGAAGTTTTTACTGTACAATGTTGAAAGAATGGGTATGGGCAATGGTGGGTATAATTTTCAGAGTCAGATAGGGACCCACAGGTGACCTAGAGGTTCAGGGTATTCCATAACTTGGGTGACAGAAGCAGAAAATCCAGCATGGGATCTGGTTCCAGTGAAGGACCCAAGAATAGGTGCTATTTTCCATAACTTCAGGTAATGAATGTTGGATGCCCAGGGAGGAAATGTGACTTGCTCCAGGGTCAGGCCCCAAGACGCAGGGAGTTCCACAAATTTGTGCAGAAGTCAAAGACTGGTTTATGAAGGGGTTCCAGTTTTACCCAGCATAAGACTCATGGGTGTATGTGGTTCCACAGTTACCAGCACAATTTGCAGACTTTGGTAAGAGGCCTGAGTTAACATGGGGAAGATACTGACTCTCACAGGAAAATTGATGACATAACCGTTCGACCTAAATATCAGTCCCACACTGAAAAGGAAACCTAATCCCTACTGTGACTCAGTCCTTAGTGAGCATTGCAGACACTCTCACTGACAGAAGAAAAAGAGATTTCAATGACAAATAGAATAAATTAAGACTGAGTATCGTGAACAAGATAACTTCAGATGTGAAAGTCCCAGCACAGCAACATGAATAACACTGAGAAAAAGCCAACATAATTGGGAAGAAACTCACAATTTTAAAGAATAATTATGACTGCATGCAAACAACTTAAAGAAGATAGGGATCCACTCAAGAGAACAAGAAAAGATGTTTAAAATAATAAAGAAATCAATTCTAAATGTGAAAATTGAATTCAACAAACAGACAAAAGTGATGATGAATAACAAAACTAAAATGATGTTGTAATTGAAAAAAAACTCAATTACCCAAATTAAAAGCTCAGTGGGTAACTGCACCGGTAGGATACATCATGTGAAAAATAGTGTTTGTTCTTTAAGACTAGGTATGGAAATTGTATTATTCAGCAAGGTCAGTGGTTAAAATATAAAAGAATATAATATAGGAGAGCTTTTTCACATGATGTTAAAACCAAATCTTCAAATTAACAGTGTTGATGAAGTAAATTTATCATCAAATGCCTGGGGCAGATTTCCAATAAAATATACCACACAAGGAAATTCCCCAAGTGTAGAGGAAGTGATGACAAACCAGGTATAAGAATTATAATATTAGACTTTGTCATATGATAAAAACTAGTGCTACCTACAAAGAGGGCACCTCAATTAAGGAATTGCCTCCATCTAATCTGTTAGTCTATGAGAATGTCTGTGGTGCAATTTTTGTTGACTGTTACTTAGTATAGGAGTTCATAGAACACTATGCATTTGCTTTTACTTTTGGGGAGGGTTTTGTCAGAGAAATAGGAAACCAACTAGGACAGAAATTTGGTACTAGAAAGTTGCTTTTCCTATGATGAACCAAGCCACAATGGTGTTGTGCCTTGGAATGTTTTCTGGGAGGAAGGAAGAGAGCTAGAGAGCTTCAGACTGGAAAAAAGACATTGCAAGCTCAGAAATCTATTGTGGAAATAAGGAAAATAATGCTGAGAGAAATGATGCTCACTTAACATGCATTAACAGAGGGGAGCGAAGACTATCAGGGTTTTTTATATGATGCTTTGTATAAAGATTCCATGGAAGTGATACCTATGCTTAATAAACAATTGGTGAAAGAAAGATGATGATGAAATTGCAATGACTAATAATGAGACCACTATCATTTATATTGCCCTTTGGTTAGCACACAGAAGCTGTATCCCTGAGAGGGTCAAGACTAGCTACATTTCAAGTTATAGGTGAATTTGACTGCACATGAGTTTTTTATCTGGTTTTGGTGACATGAGAGCAGAAATATTGAAGGAATCATTCTAAGAAGCTGAGTCTTGGTTCCCTTGGCAGAATCAAAGACGATGACGAGATGTTCAGGAGGTCGTTGGTGTAGGTACAGTTTCATTTGCAATGAAAACTGTAGACTGACAGAGTCCTAGAAAGAAGCTGAGGTGGGGCACAGTAAGATTCCAGTAGAGATCGTTGATGTAAGTGCAGTCTCAGGTACAGTGGAAATCCTAGGTAACTGAAGATGTCATGGTTATGAAGATCTCTATAGGAGAGTAGCAAGTGAGAAGTGGAGCTCACCTGACTCTATAAGAAATGACACATGTACCACAGTTTTTGAGTCAGAGACATAGGACTTCACAAGCTATTTGGAGCTCAGAAGATCACAAGTAAAGACCAGATGTTGCATACTGCTATATGTACATGGTTGGATTTTAGTTTTCCTTTTATCTCATTGTAACTGTGACCTGGTTCTTTCATTTTATAATAAAGTAGATTTTACAGGATCTTAGTTAAGATATATATTATGAAGAGATACTAAAATTGAAGTGATATAATATTTGATGAATGTGGGACTTTTAAAAGTTAAATTGTGTATTTTATTGTGAATAATGTTAGCATGAAACCATGGGAACAAACAAAAGAGGGAATGTGATTGTTTAATAGTGATGTGTTGTATACTAAAGTTGACAGGGGCTTGCTTGTGTTGATAATGTTTTTGCCAATTTGACAAAAGCTCCTATAATCTCAGAAAATGGGCATCAAATTGAGAAAATGACTTCATTAGATCATTGTCTAAACAAGTCTGTGGTGATAGTTTCTTAAATAATGACAAATGTGGGAGAGATCAGTTGACTGTGGCTTGTGCCATCCCTGAGCAGGTGGTTTTAGCAAAATGAGCAAAGGAAGACAATAATCAATGTTGCTACCTGGACTTTATGCTCAAACTTCCATTACTGACTGGCTGTTAGGTGGAAAAATAAGATGAAATGTACTTTTTCTTACCCAGTTACCTTTTATCAGTGTTAAATCACAGCAATAGAAAGCAAACTAGGACTTTCTTTATGATATATTGTAACAAGAATAATAAAAATAACAAAGAACAGATATCAGTGATCTAGTAAAAGATCAGAAAAGCAAAGCAGCCAGTCACTAGAGAGTTCTCACCTCTACCAATGCTCAGACCAAAGGGAAGATCCACTGAACCTCAGATTGCATCTCCAGACTGCACTGTCTTCCACCAAGCCCCAGTACGCTAGACAGCAATGCTGTCTTCAATGTTGCTGGAGACTAATTGTCACATGAGACCCTTTGCTTCTTCCTTACATACCTCTCTAGTGCTGCAATTAAAGACATGATCTCTGTTAAACTTTTAGACTGATTTACTCTTGTGTAGCCCTGTGTGACCTTGAAGTTAGAGGGATCCATCCTGAGTCTTGGAATTAAAGGTGTATGCCACCACTGCCCAGCTTCTATGGCTATCTATTGTGGCTGACTTTGCATTCTGATCCTCAGACACTTTATTAAATCATAATGTATCACCACAACATTATTATTAAATCACTAAAACATCAGGTAAATGAAATGGTAGTGAAAGTTGCAATATAAAATGGTCAATTAATGTCTATAGATAGACTCATTAGAAAAACAACTGATGATTCTACGAACGAAAGCCAGAAAGGCCTGGAGAGATAGCTATCATCCATGTTAAACTCTGCTGTAATTACAATACTCAGGTACAGTAAACAAACTAGAAATAGCCATGTTATGGAAACAACCTAGATACCCATCAATAGACCAATATGTGGCAGGTTTACAGTTGTAAAAGGAAGAAATGGCACTGTGAAATTCAAATGGAGATAGATGGAACTTATGAAGAGTCATTGAGGGGTTAAGTAATCCAGACCCAGAAAGACAAATGCTACTGTTCCCTTTCATATGCAGATATCAGATTTGAATTTTAAATATGTCTGTTTAAATCAGAATACCATAGAAGGCAGGACACAAGGAGGAACAATGAAGGGATTTCAAGGAATAGGAGATAAAACAAAGTAGTTAAAAGAAGTACAATGAATAATGGGACAAGAAAACTTAAAAGGAATGGGGGGTGAGAGGTCAAAGAAGATGAAAGACGATGGGGATGTGTAACACTAAATGTCTTTGAAACTGTCATAAAAATGTAATATGGTAAGAGATTCCTAAAATATATACCACACAAATAGAATTTAAAGTGAGTTACCTTATAGTGCCGGAAAATTACTCCCTGAGACATTTTTGGTTATCAAATAAACACATTTCTCTGTATGGGCTACACTTTTCTTGAGTTGTTGCTCAGTGGGGCCCTGTATTCTCCACAAGCAACATTCAAGTCTATTGCCATTATGTCTCTTGGTTACCGTTTCAGAACTTGATGATAAGATCATATTACTGAAGACACCACACACCTGAGGTGTGAAACATAGACAAATCAAGCCAGTATAAGCTTAGGAGCCTCATTCATTACTATCGGGTAGCATTATATGTTAGGAGTTTCTAGACTATCTACCTGTGGAGAAAAAGTGTCATCATTCCTAGTGGCCACACTGGGCAGGGATATAGATAGGCTGGAACAAGGTCATCTACTCTCCTCTTTCCAGATTTACTCTTAGTCTTGCTGCAGCCTGACTACAAGAGCCCCTTCTCCAACCCAACCTACATTCCTTGGGACTTCTTCCTCTTCTTGATGATGATTGCAGTGATTCTTACGTTATTTATTTTATATGTATATAATTATTCTCTTATTACTTTAGGAATTTTCTACATTACAGAAAGAGTTATATCTGTTTTAATGTGTAACTTTTATGTTACATAAAAACTCATTAGTCATGTGTCTTCAGACCTTCCTTGCAAAGGCAAATGTGACAACTACAAAGGTCTTTCCCCTGGTGTCCCTAAATGACATTTGCACAAGCATGGTGAATGCCTACGTGGGCTGGTCATTTGAGTCTGTCTTTTATTTTGAAATTGGAGTACATTTTTCTTGGGAATTTTATACTATTTTATGTATTAATGCAAAAGAATCATTTTACTCTAAAATTGATAATTTTAATATAAGAATATAATAAATTTTAACAGTGAAACAATGTGTGGTTTATAGTGATATTCACTCAATAGTTTTAATCAATTACTAATGAAATCCACATGACTAATAGAAATAATAAACTTATTCATATAAAACCCAACTTTCTTTGTCTTAATACATTGGAATTGGATATATTGTTTTATCATTTATTTAAATATACTTTATAACACTAAGGCTTTTTTGTACAGATTTGGAAAGTTCTGTAACCTGATGCTTAAAATGATTATTTAAATGTGTTTATATGTGAAATTTAATTAAAAAATCTTTGATGTCTAATGCAGTAGATACAGAAAGAAATAGTTGAAACTTAAATGTAGCTCAGTTTTAAGTTTCATACTTTTATTCTATTGTTTAGTTTATTTTTAGATTGTGTTTTAATTAAAACATCAATTAAAGCAATTTCAACAAATTGTGGCATAATTGGCTGGCAGCATCTAGAAGAATGTAAAAAGATCCATATCAATCACCTTGCACAAAACTCAAGTCCAAGTGGATCAAAGACCTCAATATAAATTCAGTTGCACTGAAGCTGATAGAAGAGAAAGTGGGAAATAGCCTTCAATGCATTGGCCCAGGAGACTGCTTCCTGAATACAACACCAGTAGCACCATGAGAGGATCAATTAATAAATGGGACTTCCTGAAACTGTAAAGCTTCTGTAAGGCAAAGGACACTGTCAGTAAGAGAGAATGACAAGCCTACAGAATGGGAAACATATCCCGAACAACCCCACATCTTATAGAGGGAGGACTACTATCCATAATTTATGAAGAAATCAAGAAACTAGACATCAAAATATCAAATATTCCAATTTAAAAACAGGGTACAGATTTAAAAAGAGAATTCTGAACAGAAGAATCTCAAATGGGCAAAATACAGTTAAGGAATTGTTCAACATCCTTAGCTATTAGGGAAATGGAAATCAAAATGACACAGATATACTCTCCTACACGTGTCAGAATGGCTAAGACAAAGAATGCTAATGACATACTATGTTGGATAGGATGTGGAGTAATGGGAACATTCCTCTAATGCTGTAGGCTTCTTTGAAAATTGCAAATCAATCTACCCCAAGATCCAGAAATACCACATTTGGGCATATACCCAAAAGATGCTCAATCATAGCACAAGGTTATTTGCTCAGTTGTGTTCATAATAGCATTATGTATAATAGCCAGACCCTGGAAACAACCTAGATACCCCTCAACCAAAGAATGGAGAAAGAAAATGTGTATGTCTGCACAGTGGACTATTACTCATGGGTAAACAGAAAGCAATGACATCTTGAAATTTTCAGGCAAATGGATGGAACTAGAAAAAACTCATCTTGAATGAGGTAACTCAGACACAGAAAAACAAATATGTTATGTATTTGCTCATAAGTATATGTTAGATGCAAAGGATAATCAGGCTAGAAACCACAGCTCCAGACAACACAGGTAACAAGGAGGACCCTAAGGGGGTGCATAGATCTCCCTGGGAAGAAGTAGATGACATTCCCTAGGTAAACTGGAAGTGTGGAAGGTAGAAGTGAGGGTATGGGGGTTAAAAACACGAGTGATCTACATCACTGAGTTGGGAGCAGCACTGAAAGAGAGTGCCATTATGGAGTTAGGAAGAAAACTGATGCCAGGGAAATTCCCAAGAATCCACAAGGATGATTCCAGCTAAGATTCCTATCAAAAGTGCATAAGGTGCATAATCTGGCCTTCCCTGTAATCAGATTGGTGACTACCCTAGTTGTCATCCTAGAGTCTTCATCTAATAACTAATATAAACTGCTGCAGAGATCCAGAGCTAAGCACTGTTCTGAGCTCTGGGAGTCCAATTAAATAGACAGAGGAGGGTTTATATGAGCAAGATCATTATGAAAAAACATAGAAACAGCTGACCTGAGTTTGTTGGAGCTCATGGCCTGACAACAAAGGAGGCAGCATGAAACTGAGCTAGGCCTTCTGTATCTGGGTGACAGGTGTACCTTGTTTCAAAGGGAGAAGCTTGGTCCTGCCTCAACTTGATGTGCCATGCTTTTTTGACTCCCATGGGAGGCCTTACCCCTTCTGAATGAAGACAGAGGAGAAATGGATGAAGGGGCATTGGGGCCTGTGGGAAGGGAGGAAGGGTGCTGTGGTTGGTAGGTAAAATAAATAAAAATTATTTTGTCAAGTATTAAAATAGCTATGTATATGAAACAAACTCTTTTAAGTTTTTTACTGGTTCATTTTTAGTGATTTTTGAGACTGCGTTTTAATTAAAACATTTTTCCTTCCTCTCACTATATAATTCCATATACAATTCTTTCCTCTCCTTCAAATTAATGGCCTCTTTTTCATCATTTTTTATTGCATGCATATATGTATTTAAATATATACATAAATATTCACAAACATAAATTGATAAATCCATAAACTATTGGTTTTATGCCTGTTTTCAGGATGGTAGTTTAGCACTGGACAATATTTGTGACCATCCTTATAGAGGGTCACAAATCCTACTCCCAGCTTTATTCAGTTTCCTGTGGTTCTTTGTGTAGGCTTGAGGTACCCTGGGCATTTTCTGTGCAGATTGGCATGTCCATTAATGTCTTTTTTTCCAGGATGCGGGCAGGGTTCTTGTTGAGATTTTATGGTTGTAGCTTCTGATATTAATAGGATGCACGATCTCATCACAAGTCCTTGATTCTTCGGCTCTTATAATCTGTCTGCCCCCCTTTTCACAATGTTCCCTTAGCCTTAAGTGTGCGAACATTTTGTAGATGAATTATTTGAGACTGGCCCCACAACTCTGCATTTTTTTACTGCAGTTTTCTCTATTGGTATCTATCTTCTTCAATGGCAAATTTTCCTGATAAGGGGTGGGGTCTGCATTGTGGGTATATGAACACATGCTTATGATTGATTTTATGTATTGTGATGTTTTGGGAAATTAATTATTGCAGATTCTCCCCCAATAACAATGGTTTCACCACCACTGATTAGTTTAATGTTTCCAGTATCATGTTTGTTTTCCACTTTGTGAACTGGGTCTTAATTACATTAAAAAGCCATTGGTGCCAGGCAGTAGCAGCACAAGTTTTTAATTCCAGCACTTGAGAAGCAAAGGAAGAGGAATCTTCCAGAGAACATGGTTAGCCTGAGGTGCAAAGTGGCTTCCAGGCCAGCCAGGACTGCACAAAGAAACGCTATCTTGAAAATGTCAAAGAAGAAGAAAGAATAAGAGAAAGAAAGAAAGAAAAAGAAAGAAAGAAAGATATTGTCCCATGCTAGTACTGATGTGATTCATAGATGTCATAGCTGGATGGGACAGTTGGTTGCCTTTCTCATTTGGGAGCTTGAATGATACCTAGCGGTACCATGAATGCTCATCCATCCTCAGGGAGGGGCCATTCAGAGAAGTTCCAGTTGAGGGGGTTCTTGGCGTTGTTTCTGAAGTACATGGTATTTTTATTAATATTTCTTAGAATATTGAAATGTAAGTCACAAATATGATTGCATATGTTCAATGATAAATGATAGATTTAACATACAGATATATTGTGAAATGCAAATCAAAATCAATTTAAATAATTTATTAAAACTTCTTTAGAAATAGCAATTATTTTGGAAATTGCTATTTCAAAGTAAATGGTATGACTAGTAAAATAACACCCTTTTATAATAATTTGTAAATATTAGTTGTTTTAGTCACTTTGTAAGTGTATTTATGCTATTAAATACTAAGTAGTAGAGGAGAGTTTATAATTAAGATGTAATATCTTTCTTAAGGTCAAAAATTTTCATAAATTTAAAATAGACTTCAAATTCCTCTACAAAGAAACCCTGTGCTTGTCATTTTATATTGATTGCCTTTCTCATATCATAATGACTCTTGAATTTGATTAACTTTATTAAATTAATTAAAGGAAATTCCAGTCATTACACTAATAATGACACAGGTCATCTTAATAATGAAGAATTACAACAATCTTCCATTAATCAGATTCACATATTAACTTCTCAAAAATCCTTAGAAAGTGATGACATTAGTAGGCATTTAGCCATAGTAATGTCACACAATGGTCACAGCTGAAGGCTCTCTAAGCCTTGGCCTTATTTAACAATGATCTATAACAACATGCATCACACACTGTGTTATCCACTCCACATAAAGACAAATATTCTACATTTACATACTCATTTGACTGTTTTACCAAAAATGTATTTATTTGAATTCACTGTAGTAGCTTTTATCAAATTCTGATTTTAGCATGTGAGTTCAATTTATATTTGCTTATGTTACAATTTTTATTTTACGATTTAAATTAATTTATGCAACATTTTTAGTCTCATATTAGTGCTTTCCCTTTCAGGTGTGACTTGCCATACTTCTGTCTTTTTAGGAAACACACACACACAGACATACACACACACACAGAAACACACACACATAGACACACACACAAACACACACACACAAACACACACAGACACATGCAGACACACACAGACCCACACAGGCAGACACACACACACACACACACACACACACATGAGAAATAATTAAATGAAACATTAAATGAGAAGATTCATTAAAAATTGATGAGGTTGTTCATGTAAATTTGAAATAGTAGAGAAAAAGAGAAAATCATCTATGCAAGTGAAAAACTTATTTTTTAATTGCATGAATATTAGAAGATACTTGCACAACGCGTTTTGAGGTTTTAGAAAAACAACATATTTAGCAAGCCACCATTGTTCTATTTTGTTTATTGATGACTCTGAGCATGCAAGAACTCAGTAGTCAGTAAAAATGATAATGAAAAGTAAATGACTTTGTGTAGAGGGAACAAAACGGCACAAAGCCAATATAGTTTTTCAAGTTAGAGTCCCTGTTATAATTGAAAAAAAAGTCATGTAAAAGCAGGATATGTATTTTATTGTATGCAAATTAGCAAGCACAGACTATTGAACGGAGGGAAAACATCTGTTAATTGATTTCATGGCTCAGTACCCACAGCCTATGTTCCTTGATAATTTGGGGCAAATTTTTCAGTTTGGGTATTTCAGGCAAAAGCTGGGTGTACTGTTATGTCTAAATAACTTAAAATTTTCTATTGGTAGAAACGAAGATATAAATTTATCATTGTTGTGTTTATAAATCATTTGACATTTAAGACACTTTTGGGGGATGATTTCCATGCAATTTTTATGTTAGTCATATTTAATGTACACAGCTTTAAACTGAATGTAGTTATAGACCAAGGAACCTATCAGCTCAATATAAACCCATTCATCACCTCTAAAACTCAAAAATAAAGTCACCAAGGATCTGATCTGATATTCCGTCAGAAAAATATTCAATAGACATATGGACCGATGCTCAAAATTACTAATTATGCAGAAAATGCAGATAAAAATTAGATCCCATCTGAAGCCTGACAGAATTTATATACTCATAATTGCACAATATTAAGGGAGTGGTATTTTTAGTGTTTATACTCTACTGAGTGATGGCTGTTATTAACCACATGTCATTTTTGTGATAAGTATGGAATTGACTGAAAGAGACATGCAGCCTTAAGCGTCTCTAGTGCAGGACTCCACTGTCATGCATAAGGGCACTTAACTCTTTTCACACATTATCACATTGGATGATGTGTTTTAATGTTAAATAAGATGTTTAATTTATAGAAGCTAAGTCAGAAAGCAAAGGAAAAGTAAGTCTGTGACTTAACTTTCATCTCAAAGTAACTTGAAACCAAACACCAAATGTGAATCTGTTTTTTGGAACACTGTGGGTGTTTAGGCAGAGGCAGATGCAAAAATAAAGTGTTATTTTTTTAAATTTCAAAATATTGCAAGTTCTAAGGAAAAGTACACATGCATAGAAGAACAAACAATTCAGAAAGAGTAATATGTAAGGAAATTTAAAATAATAAAAAATGACCTAAATTTTGAAATCTTGATACCGTGAGAGAGAAAACCGGTATATTGAAATTGTGAGTAAAATGCAGTTAATAGTTCAACAAAGGACAATGAAAGAAATCTAGAAGCATGTACAAACGTTCACTTCAGATTATTTTAGCATGAATAATTTCAGAATTAATAAACACACTGTCACATTTTTATTACACATTATATTCCAGGGAATAACATTAAAAATTATTATATTGCATTGAAAAAGACTAACAAAACTATTATTAAAGGGGTGACTAATTAAAAAATTTTTAAGAATTCATTTTTTACAATTCACTGGTGAATACATATAGAGATAACATCCGTAATTAGAAATTAAAATGCGATTTTAGTAGGACATTAAAGGATGTGGCTAGTCAACTGAATCAAATGAAAATTACTTAATGCAAAAATCACTTAGTATTAGAAATAATAGTAAAATATGTAGAAACTTGGAATTATGAAATTATTTTAGATGCTTACTGGATTGTCTAGAGTGACATAAGATGTGATTTTTAAAAGGGGATATTTAAAGTGGAAAAATATGGTATTTCTTTGAGAGAGGGTTTTACTAAGTTTTCTTAAGAAAATCAACATATTCCTATAGGTTTTAATTGATAAAGGAAAATACTGTATCATACCTGAAATTTGGAAACATCTTAGAATCTTAAAAAACACACAGGAAGAAAAGTAAAGGGAAAACAATAATATAAAGGGCAACAGAAATTAATAGTAACAAAGATTAATAGTAAGAAACATTAACAGAAAGATAAGGGTAGAATCACTGCAATGAAAATCACATCCTGGGGCCTCATCCCAAACCCCACCCCCAGGTTTTACAGTGACACCCTGGCTTTATTTTTTTTTATTTTTTTATTTTTTTATTTTTTGCTAGCATCTGGCAAATGACATCTGGAGCTTTCCAGGACATTGTGCCTACTGATGCTTTTAAGTCTGTTTTTCAATGACATTCTGTATATATATATATATATATATATATATATATATATATATATATGTCTTTTAAATTTATAATACATTTTGTCTTAAAACATTATTAATTTATATTGAAGATTTGAATATTAGTGGGCCTACCACTTCTCTGTTGGTTGTTATTTGTGTGAAACACTGTATTTTTAAAATCTTTTCAGTTTAAGACTTTGCTACTTTGTTTTAGACCTGTGCATTGTACCATGAACGCTGCTGTCCTTCCACAATAGGATCCTAATTCCAATAGCATGGTGTCCTTCTAACCTTTATCTAAGCACAATGCTAAAACAGTCCTTTGCAAGTCAACCTTTTCATTCTCATATCTTCTTAGCTTTTGACCATGAATCACATAAACAGGGTCACAATCATCAAACTAAGCAAACTGATAGATCCATCAAGGTGGAAAGGGACAATTCGCTAAGGAACCTATAATAATATACTTTTCAGAACCTAGAACATGACTGGAATATGCTGTGGTAGTGAAGGACTGGGATAAGGGAAGTGGGCAGTGTACTCCAAGGTTGCATAAAGAAAGTAGCCTTGATCAGGGGGTATTTCTCCTTGTCCATAAACTGACAATGTAGCACAAATACCCAAGACATCCATAAAAACAGTGAACAGGTGGTTCCTCAGAGTTTGGAGTTATTAGAGATTTCATAATATATTAAATAATGATTGAAATTTTCCCTGAATTTATCAAACAATTACAGACGCCAACATTGTCATACAAGAATGAGTTTTCTAAGCAAAACTCAATAAACTAAAATATTGAAGGGTTTCTAAGGTACTACATTTACTCAAATAATTGTCAGACAGATGGGAGTCATCATCACTAAGACGCTGGGTGTTATTTTCTGTGTTGTGGCTGATATTAACAAATACTGTCAATGGGGCTCCTTACTATGCGAATAAATGAGAGTGAATTCATTGGATTACAAAAAATCCTCACATGAACTTTTTATTTAATAAAGAAAGAAAACTGCTGCAATATCAAAGCCAACACAGAAATATTTTAAATATACATTTCAGCAGAAAAAAATTTTACAAACGACATTGTAATCTCTATACTAAGAGACAAAAAGTATAGTTGGGAAAAATTGTGTTACATGAATGAACATTGGTCTTTCTTACTTTGCAGTTAATTCTGTGGTTCTTAGAGAAACAATGGTATATCATAATGGAAATGAGCAGGTACATGGAAAGCTGATAGAGGATACATGATTGATAGATCTTAGATGATACATACATGAATAAGCATAATTTATTATCCTATTCAACTATAGCATTACACTTGGCCAGTCTGTCTCTCCCTGTTCTCATATCTTAGCTCTACTCTCTATGGTTTCTGGGATCTGCCATTCTTTATTCTTTTATGGAAACATTTTTTAAAATAAACATGCATGCAATTATTATGTGCCAGACTGGATAAAATGTAAGAAAAATAATTTTTCTCAAAAATCGTAGAGTATTTTATTCCCATAAAATCCAAATCAATAGTTCATCTTGTGAAACAGTTCTGTTATTTTTGTTCCTATCAATGCTCTATCCCATGATCCATTACTGAAATGTTAAAATCATTCTTTTTACATGTACAAATTTATCTCACCAAAGTTTATTGTATAAATCACATAATAATATGTTCAAGTGGAATCAAAATATTTATGATAAAAAGATACACAAAAGCATCATCCAAGTTTACATATTCCAAAATACTAGAAAATTTTTGACTAATGGATTGAGTGCTTCGGATTTTAAAAACCTAATTCCAAAGACTAAGAATTTTCAAATGAAAATGCCATTAGGGAAGGGAAAAATAAAAAGCTCATAAAGTAAAACCCGTGTATTTTCAGTAGTGGTGCAAAGAAAACAGGCAGCTAGATGAGCCAAAAATGCACGCTATGATAGAAATTGTACTGATATATCACTACCCATAATACATGAAACAAATAAATCAATAATGTAAAAGCTGACTTTAAAATTTATTTAAAATTCAGAAAATATATTATATACATTTTCAAAGTGTATGATTAGCAGAAATTATAGATAGATTCTGTTGGTTAGCTCTCTGCCCTACTGGTAAATTCCTGTGAAAAGTCAAAAGGAGAACATATATCGTTAGCTATGTATGTAGCATGACAAATGAAAATCCCAGAGACAGATATTGGGGTTCAATCTTCAAGTTGAAGATCAGGAAAGCAAAGCAGCCAGCTACTAGCTAGAGTAACTACTTCAGCTAAGACCATGATGAGATCCTCAAATTGTTCCTGACTATACTGCTCCTCAGATTCTCTCAGACTACTGTGCTTTCCTCAATGTGGTTAGAGATTCAGTGCCTGATTCTGATTATTAAAAACCCTGCTCCTAACTTTTATACCCTTCTAGTGCTGGTATTAAAGGCATGTGATCTCTGGTGCTGAGATCAACTTTGTGTAAGCTATTCCTTTTCAGACTGGATTTTGTATAGTCATTGTGGCTTTGAAATAACAGAGATCAATATACTTATTTTTTCTTTTTTTAATTTAATTTAAAAACAATCTTTTTTTGGTTTTTCGAGACAGGGTTTCTCTGTATTGTTATGGAGGCTGTCCTGTAACTCACTCTGTAGACCAGGCTGGCCTCAAACTCACAGAGATCCGCCTGCCTCTGCCTCCTGAGTGCTGGAATTAAAGGCGTGCGCCACCAACGCACGGCTAGAAACAATCTTATTTTACACATAAACCCCAGTTCCCATGATCCCCACTATCCTCCCTTCTAACCATACCTCATCCACTCCCCAGGGAGGGTTAAGTATTCCATGGGGGATCATGTATTTTGGCTGAGAGAGTAATACTCCATGGGGAATGGGCTCCGGATATCCACTTGTACACTAGGTATAAATACTAGTTCCACTGTCATAGGTGCCATAGATTGCCCAGGCCTTCTAACTGACACCCACATTCAGAAGGCTTGGTTCAGTCCAATGTTGGTTCTCCAGTTTTATGACTGGTGTCTGTGGGATCCTGCTTGGTCAGGTCAGCTATTTCTGTGTGTCTCTCCAACATGGTCTTGACCCCTTAACTCATCTCTCCATATACCTCTTAATCCTGAGTCCTGGAATTAAAGGTGTGTACTACCACTGCCTGACCTCTATAGATTATGGTTAATTTTGCTCTCTGAATTCCCAAACAAACTCTACTAATAATATAACACCACACTTACAGATATACAGGTTTTAGTATATGATCACTTGATTCAAGCATTGCATAGTTACAATAATTATCTCAGGGCAAATGGAATAAATAGACCAAAAATAGTGGTCAGGGTCTCACATCCCCTTCAAGTGTATAACAGAGTAGCCTGAGTTACCTCCATTAGACGGTACCTCTTCAAAATTTTACTCTCTTCCCATAGTACCATAGATGGAGGACTAAGTTATGGATGCAAAACACAGCTCTCACTTCAAAGGAGATAAGATATAGTTTATTCTGGAGCCAAATATGAATGACCATAGCCCCAGGAACAAAAATTTACATTACCACAAACTATATGTTCCAAGTGGAAGAAGTCTCATGAAACTTTTACAGAAATAAAATGAAGAAAGACATGAATCAATACATTTTTGAAATAACTTTTGGAGACATAATATAGGCAGGTTAGAGCAAAGCGGATAAAGTTTCATTGCTTACAGCCTAGATACAATCTGGCAACATGATTTGTTTTTGACTAGTTGAAAAACTACTGCTTTGGATTTGCCTAATGGTCACAAAGATGTTAGGCCAGGTGCAGAAGAAACAGAAAATGGCTATTTGAATGGCTAAAGACTGCCCCCTTACTATATGACAGTGACCCTAGCACAGTCTCCTGGTAATGGTATGCGTGGGGATACAGAGCCCAAATTTAGTGGCTATATTCTATAGCCAGTAATGGTTCCAAGCAGTGGGTCTAGGGCATTAATCCAAGCACAAAACTTTTGACCTATAATCCATTCTGCCTGCAAGGCATGCTGGGGCAATGGTGGTAGAGAAATTATGAATGGACAACCCATGACGTGTCGAACTTGAGTCCCATGACGGGAGAAAGAACTCATGCCTGACTTCATGGAGTGCCAGGACCAGAGGTAGGACAGCTCAAAGACCCAGGATTGACTGTCAGAAAATTCAATAAAATGATTCCCAATGAATTGTCATCAGAAAGGTGTCATCCAGCAACAGACAAGAGCAGTTGGAGAGACCTGCAGTCAAACACTAGGCAGTGCCAGGTGAACGCCTCTGAAGAGGGGGAAGAAGGATTTATATACATTGTACAGTGAGTACAAACTACAGAATGTATGCTGTAAACAATAAGGTTTAATGTGTCAAATAGATGTTGAATTTGAGCAAATGAAACAAAATGAAAATGAAAATGTGCATATTTTCTGGTTAAATGAAGACAAATTAGATCCAATAAATTTAGTGTATCAGAAATATTTGTTCAATAAAATAAATTTTAAAATTTGAAGCCAATAAATTTACTTTCAGTAACTTTTCTTTCTCAGTAGTGGTATGTAATTGTTTTTTCTATGAAATGTCTTCTTTCTTAATATTTTGCACACACACATATACATATATATATATATATATATATATATACATTTTTTCATACATTACATCCCTATTTTAGTTTCCTAGGATAGAACCAAACACGACTAGCAAAAAAGGAATAAAATGCCAATGAAATGATTCCTAAAGACAGTCTGCTATAGCCATAGATCAGAGCCTAATCATCAGAGGTTCTTTCACCCAGAGACCCACAGTCAAATATTAGGCAGAGCTCAGGGAACCCCACTGAAGTGGGTGAGGAAGGTCTGTAAGATTCTGTGGGATGGAGGGCACCAGGAAAATAGGCCTACAGACTTAACTGAGCAGCACTTATAGGGGCTGACAGAAACAAATGACAAACACTGACTCTCTATGGGTCTCAGCTAGGTCCTCTGCAAACACCTTTTGTATGTATAGCTTGGTGTTCTTGTGGGACTCCAAATAATGGGAGAGGGAGGCACCTGGGTTACTATTGCCTGTATTTGGGACCATTTTCCTCCCGCTGGGTTGCCATTTCTAATTGTGATATGAGGTCTGTGCCAGTCTTATTGTTAGCCCATGTGTGGTGAATATCTCTGGGCAGACTCTATTTTTTAAGGGAAATAGAGGACAAATTTATTAGGGAGAGAGGGGAGGTTGTGGAGATTGGGGAGGACCTGGGAGAAATGAAGGGAGAAGAAACTGTGGTTGGGATATAATATATGAAAGAATAAAGTTTAAAAATTAAATAAGTTTGAACAGTTAATTTCACAGGATTTTATAGGATTAGAGTTAAACTTTACATCACTGTATTTTAAATATTTCAATTTTAAATTATTACATAAAGTCAAAACCTCACAGTAAAAGTATCCTTTATGGTGACCAATCATCCTAATTTGACCAAAAGTTGAAAATTATGGGTAATCTCGGTCACTGGAAGATGAATTGGCCATGGGACTTCTTAATTGGCATCTGGATTCCTATGGGTTTTCTTCCAAAGCCATTGTTGGAGGTACAGGCATACCTGAAACTGCTGTGAGCTCAGGACTATAATGCCCATTTCTTTCACACCGACCATTAAGTACCTCTGTTATTTGCCACACGTGCTGGACTGGACTGTCACACGTGCTTTGATTTCATGCTCTCAATTTGCCATTCTGGTGAGGAGAAATTGGAAAATTTATCTGGTAAAGAATAAATGATATCCAAATAATTGTAACAAAGGAATTGCCAAGCATGTCAGAACTTGAAATGCTTTGTGTATTCAAATACATCCCTAACTTGCCGATCATCAGTTGGAAAGAAAATTCTGCCTTTTTAGTTTGAGGAGATGAAAACTAATCTGGAGACCAATGAGAGAAAATTGGCTGTGATGACCAAGAATTACCAAATTAGACTCAAGGTGATCACTGGCAACCTGATTTTAAGCACCAGGGATGATTCTGATAGATATATCTATGGAGGTCAATATAAGTGTGTTTACTGGAATAAATTTAAAACACTCGAACACACACACACAATTGACCCCACAAAAAAGGGGCCCTGAACTAGAAACATTTCAAATGCTCTCTAATCACTCATGTTCTAACCAGGTAATCACGTTGGTGGGATTAGCTTAATAATTCTTTCTAGAAAATTTCTATAACAAAATCTTCAGTATACAGGAAGTACAGAGACACAATTAGAATTTCATAAAAGAGAAACAACAAACAATTAAAAAGAGACAAGATTTATATTTAAGACTTTAAGAAATAAGATGGAGATCATGCTGGTTAATTTACCATATTCAAGCATCATTTCACGCAATGACTTTAAGTGTACTAGTAATTGTTGGCATAGTGACTTTATTTAACTCCATTAAAAGACAAATGTTTTTTCAAGTAACTTAAAAAATAAATAATGTAGTTTATGTTAAATTTTCCTAAATATGAACACAAGATGAAAAAGTTCCCAAAAGGACATTATTTTAGTTCTTTAGTTAAGTTTGTGAGGTGGCGCCCTAACATACATTCATGTGAATAATGGGAAAAAATATCATACATGATAAGTTCTTTTGAATAGCAATGAGGCATGCGTAAGTACGTGAATAAATGGTGCATAAGTAGATGAATATTACAAGCTCATAAATAAAGAATACTAGAATATGTCCATATTGCAATTCAAGTAACTAGAGAATCATGGTGGATCATTGATGAGAGAGCTGTGGCACGTAAGCAATATTAAAAATACATATGCTTATTCACACAAAAAAACTAACAACATAAGTACAATAATATAGAGAAATCTGTAAAACTAAGAAATGCAAATGAGCTATTTGAATAAACAAGTAAGAGTCCTTGCAGTTCAGATGCATAGTAACTTTGAATGTGACAGTCTTCACCAGCAACAAATAAACAAAAATTAAACGTAAACTGAGGCAGTATTTTATTCACATAAAATGCGCAAAACTCAATTTCTATAAGCATTAAAGCACAATTTAACAAAAATGAATTTGTGTACAATGTGTGTATAATTATAATTATTCATAAATTAAATCATATGTCATCTTCAATTTATATACCCTAAATATCTTGCATACATGTAAGAACAGGAATTACAAATGAAAATTTTATCTTCTAAAAGTTCTAGCCTGATGATTCTCTTTGAGTGTACCTTCTGCACATCTTCTTCAAATTGCCAGATCCATCAAGATTCCACTCTCAGTGTCCCACCTAATCTTCCCAGTCCTGGACCACAACCATCTCTTAGAATTCCATTAGGAATCAAGTCACTGAGTTTCTTTTCTTTGCCTTTAATATTTGCTTCTACCATAGGTTATCCAGTCTCCAGTCCTTGGCCATGTAAGCAGTCAGGCATAGACTCTCTCACCTGGTATGACCTCAAGTTAAAACAGAAATTGGTTAGCCCCTCCTACAAGCCCTGTACCACTATTGGTCCAGCACATCTTGCAGGAAGGATTGGTTGTCGGTCAAAGGTTTTGTGGCTGGGTCAATGTCCAAGCTTCTCTTTAGCCATACGCAGATTACCTTACTGCACCAAAATTCTAGAAAGTAGCAAGTGGAGGCTCCACATAGGTACCAGCTTGACCTTTCCATGTTCAAAGGGCTGTCAATAAACTGGATGTTGTCCTTGAATGGTAAAGCCTGTAATCTCTCCCTAGACTCTCTTCCTCCATGCCATCACTCCACAACTGAAGAAAGAATTTCAACAAAGCTACCTGTGCTTGTACATTGTATTTAATGGGAAATGGTTGTATTCATATATTTTCTAGGAGTTTGTGGTTAAATCTTGGGGATTTTCTTTGATAATGGGATTATTATTTTTTAATATATCTTGGGAATCTAGTTTACAAAAATATCAGAACATGTAACAGTTTATTTATCAGTCTATCTATACATATACATATACATATACATATATATATATCAGTTTTTTGAGACAGGGTTTCTCTACTTAGCCTTTGCTGTCTGGCAGCTCTCTCTGTAGATTAGCTTAGCCTCAAATTCAGAGATCTGACTGCCTCTGCCTCCTGGGCGCTGTGGAGCACCACTGCTAAGATCATTGACATTTTAAAATTATAACTGTTTTTAGTGCTCTGCCTTAGCTGTCTTTTCTTATCTTCAGTCTATCCACCAATTTTTGATAGTCTAATCTTGTAAGAACACTTAGCAATTTTTGTCATTTTAATATCAGTACTGTAAGTTCAGATATAGAATGTATTTCATCAGTAATATGTATTACTTTCATCATAATTTTCTTGTATGACTATGCTTTTTGCTTTTCCTTTAAGGTATTAGACATATTTAAAAGAAACATGTTTCATGTTCTAATTCCAAATGCTACATGCATAAAAGCAAAGGGGGTGGGTCATTTTATTTCCCTGGCATTCATGAAAATGTGTGACAATTCTTTCTTCTTCTTTCTGGTCATGTTATATTATTAGTTTAAACTGACCATAAGAGAGTATGGAACTTTACAAAAGATTTATTCAATTTTATACACTGTATTAATATTTCATTAGGAGAACATCAAGAAATCACACCATGCTACTCATTTTATTCACTACGTAAAATAGATGTCACCAAGTTTAATAAGAGTAATTATTAGGTTTAAGGAAATACAAAATGTACTTTGATAATATTAACATTCATCAGATAAGGCAAATCTTAATTGCTTTACTTCTATCATCTCTTTGTAGATATAATTTAATGAGTCATTTACATCACAACTAGTACATTGTTAATACATACAATGGAAAAGAAAGTCAGTATTTAAAATTTTAATTTTATTTAATGTTTTAGTAAAATGAATAAAACATTTTGCTGAGTTACTTGGTATAACTTTCTGAGAGATTCACTCTGGAAATCCAGTAGTTAACATTGGATTTCACTTTTCCAATTAACAAAAGTAACTAGATTTGACTTCATCATATGCTGCAAAGTTGGTGAAACATTTCAGTTTTTTCCTTGATAATTCCCTCTGTTCAAATAATCTTGTGTCAAAATGAAATAATTTTATAAATTTTTAATAAAGTAACCTTAATCCCTTACCACTCCTCGGTTTTTACATTTGCATTTTCATAAGTGTATTTTAACTTGTTGTACATTAAGAATCACATTTTGGAATTCAATTAATCATACTTAAACTTGGTGTCCCAGAAAACTGAAACCTGGTTACTTGGCTGCACGTGTTAACATAATTGATTCTGTATTCCTGGGAGGCTGATGAAGTAACTGCATGAGCAATAATTCAGATAGGTTCACAGGTCTCCATGGCTGTGTTCATTCCAGTGCTACACACTGTGTAAGGGAATGAATTGAAGCTTCTTTGTTCTGCATGAGAATCCATTGCATAGAACAAGCAAGAGATGTAACCATACCATGCAAGTTTAGACAATGAAACACTTGATTTATTCTCATTGAAGTTGGAAAAGAATAATAAGAAAACAATGTTACCTAATGTCATGGAAATGATAGAAAACAAGTGTTTCTAATTGATAATTGCAAACATTTCCAAACGTCCCTAAAATACACACTTTTAAAATTGGTTGCATTTTAGGTAGGCACTGGTAATTACAGGGCTAGTTGTTTTCTACACCATGAGATTATAACTAAAACTTGTGCATATTTGAAAAGATAAGACAAATGAATGTTGCAGTTCCACTGTGGTAGAAACATAACCTTAAGCATCCATTAGAATTAATATGGTGTAATATAGTATGTTGTGCTACCTTCTTTATTATCTAATAGTTTTGCATATTTTAAATCTGTTGGTAAACTAATGATGATCCCTAAAGCTAACATATACTGGCAGGTAAGCTAACTCAATACGTTGAAATAGGTTATGTGTATTTTGAAAATAAATTCTAATAATTTGCATTTCAATATTCAACACAAAAAACTAAAAATAATTAAGAAAAATGTAATACAATTGAGTGGGAAAATTAAGTGTGTGGGGCTCAAGGAGAGGGTTGGAAATGATGTAATACTATACTAATAAAATAGAAAATTACCGTCTCAATCTTATTGTCCTTAGAGACATTTCTCGATATAGTATTCAAAAGAATACAGGCAATATAAGTTTAAAGTTAAGGACATACATTCATGTGAGTTTATGTAGATTCCCTGAAGGTTAGTTTAGAAGGATAATGTGTTTAAAGAATAAAACTGAAGAAAGCTGGAGGAGACAGTTAAAGAGATATGCAGAAGAACTTTGAGTAATGGGATATAATGTATTAAAGAGAAAATTCTGAATGAGTTGACATGACCGAAAGGTGTTGATATCAGTTGGTATCTTTTTTCAAACAATCAATAGGATAATCGATGTGTTAATGGTGACAAGAACTGTAGCTGTCAGTTTCTATGTGTTACTATGGCTGCTGATAGACAAACATCTGAAAATGGAATTCATATACTGGCATATTTCACCTGTGTGGATACTTCCATGTCATAGTCCATCATGAAAACACATCAGGGCAGGAAGACAAAGCAAGACGTTAGAAGAAGGAGCTGAAGCAGAGGCATTGTGCAGTGCTGCTAAGTGGCTTTTTCTTTATGGTTTCGTCTCCCTGCTTTATTATACTTAGGACCATGACACACCCAGGTGTGGTACCATCCACAGGGTGTCCTCACACACTGATCTCCAATCAAGAATTCATCATAGGCCTGCATGTAGGCAAATCTTATTATAGAAGCATTTTCTCAATTGAGAATCCTTCTTCCCAAATAACTCTAACTTGTGTCAAGTTTATAAACAACCATCTAGGACAAACCTCTTAACTCAGAATCTGCTGGGATGCAGTTGTTTGTAATTTTTACATATCTCCTGGCAGCCTTTCTCTAGTGATATCTGTTTGAAAGGCGTCTTCTAGTAAACAATGTTGAGGCCAAATAGAGTGTCATCCTTAAGACAGCATGTTTGTTTCTTAACATATTCAATGCGAAAGGCAAGAGAATGGCTGCTCAGCTGCCAGTTTTACAAGACTGGAGATAGAATCAGTTCAGGTTCCTTGGGTTTGACCTACAGGTACAGGACTCACATCGGTGAATTCTGATTTAGATCTGTAAGGGCAAAGATGAAAACATGAAACTCTTGCTTCTTTGTTTTCTACTACAAAGGCATGTCTCTAAATTCATCTTGACTCCATAATTTCTTACTGATTGAATTGGTAAAACTTCTAAGGAAACAAAAATGATTGTTATGTTATTCAGAGGTACTGTGAGTTCCTGTTAAAACATTCTTCTAAGAACTATAAGCATTCTGCTAGTACTAGACCTACAATCATTTATTATGTTGTTTACATCATCCTGTGATGCTACCATACTAGGAAATGAAAGGGGATACAACAACTCACATATATCTCATATTTATTACCTCAAACTCAAATGATGGAATTAGATAATAAAGATGCAGAGATATGTTAGATTTCTCTCATTGTGATAAAACATCAGAGGCAATCATTTTAAAAGAAGAAATATCTATTTTGCTCATAACTTAGGAGTTTTTCAAGTCATGCTTCTTGGTTTTGCTGTTCTCTGGCCTGTGACAAGTCAGTGGCCCATGACAGCTGAAAGACACAGGAAGTTGCTCATCTGTTGGTTTTATACAAAGATAGAGAAATGTGTAGATTCCCAATATCCCATTCAAGAATGTGACTATGATAACTGTACCTTCTCTCACTACCCCCACTTCCTCTCCAAATGTGTACCAGTAGAGAATCAGTCCTTTACAGGTGTTTGGGTAACATGCTAGCACTGGAAGTCAACATTATCCAAGATAATTCTGGCTACCATAAAATCTCTGAGGTAGTGCCAACATATCTAAAAATAAAGCAGTTCAAAGAAGAATTCTACATCCTTCATCTCTAACTTTATACTTGTAACTTATTTGAAAATGTTAGAAAGCTTCCCGTGTAAATGGGAAAACTATTGCTAGGGGACCAAGCAATGATTTAATGGAACTGAAAATTAAGAATCCAGTCCAGAAGCTTTGTGCCTCATGATGAATCAGTGCATACAGCAGAAGATATAACACAGTGTTAGCCTCATACTCAACCACTACATACTGCAGAAGACATAACATCATAGCTTTTATTTTCTGGAGTAAATTCTGAAGAAGTCTAACTTATGGTACAAACAACCAGTCTCTGCTTAGATCAGAATCACAAGGGAAAACCTGATAGATGGTTCCCTTCTTTGACAAATAACCATGTCTCTGAAAGGATCCCCAGTGAGAACTTCATTACTTTGTGAGCAAGCTCTCACACACATCATGGATCAGTTGATCTAATTATCCCAGAATTCTTTTATGAGAAACAAACCTGTTTCCCTGTGGATTATTTAAGTTTATGTGAAAGACATTTTTAAAAAGCTTTTGCTAACTTGCCTGCAGTAATCTGGGTTTCCCAGAAACAAGTGTAATTCAAGGATGTGTATAAATTCTTTGCAAAACGTTCCCAAGAAATATTGATATAAGAGAGGGAAATTGAGGCAAAAATGAAAAAGAAGCAATTCCAGCTCCCTTATTAAGCCAGTTTAATGAGCACATGAAGGTAAATCTTGACTGGGATACTGGGACCTCCTTTAGGGCACACAGTATGGAGACATCACACCTGGAAGCCAGGGACCTGCAGTGAAATCACATTAGCTCCCATCAATCACTGGATGAGAGATGCTCCCTGAGGCATGTTAGTTCACAGGCATCACCATGTGGTGTGGGTACAGCAGGCTGCAGAGGGCAAGGAACACCTGCAGAGAGTCTCAGGGGCTGACATTTGGAGGTTAGTCTGGTATGAACAAAAATGTTAAATACTGACAGGACACTGGCAATGTGCCAAAGACATTTACAACACATTTTATTTGGTAGGAGAGACAAAATTCATTTATTTATTAATAAAAATAGATAAATTATTTATAGAGTCCTGATTTGGATGGAAATAACAATTTTGGTTCTTGTTTTTCTGCAAATATATTTGCTGTAATTCTTAATTTTGATGATATGATAATAAAAATGAGTTCTTCAACTTTTCTAATATGAAGGCTTTGATCTTATATCAACAGCAAGATTATTCTATCACATTAAATAAGGTCAATGAGATAATTACATGTGAACATGCAATGTAATGTTTAAGTACTTTAATGATTTCAGTTAATTAATTTCATAAATCTGACATTTAAAGATTAAATTCTTTTAAATACCATCCCCAAGAACTAGAAAATTAAAAAAGGATATGTGGGCTTATTTTCTTATTCAAAGCTTTAAGAATTACTTTTTGAGTGAACCCATCAATAAAACATAAAATATTTCAAATCATATTAAAACACTTAAGTTATATTTTGGAATTGATATGAAATTAAATAACAGTTAATGTCAAACGTGAAACAATTGTATGGAAGAATTAAAAAAGTGCTTCTTTGTTGAATTATATTCTTTTTTTTTTTTTTTTTGGTTTTTCGAGACAGGGTTTCTCTGTGGCTTTGGAGGCTGTCCTGGAACTCGCTTGGTAGTCCAGGCTGGTCTCGAACTCACAGAGATCCGCCTGCCTCTGCCTCCTGAGTGCTGGGATTAAAGGCATGCGCCACCAACGCCCGGCTTGTTGAATTATATTCTATATGAACTATTTGAGGAAATGGAGCATTAGAATACACTGAGAACAAATGCTGTCTTAAAATGTCTTAATTTAGTGAAAATGCTACTAAATGTTTGGAAAGTTTAGACATTATTATGGGCCATTGGAAGACAGATGTAAAAACTTATCTTTAGTAACAATAACTAAAACTGTTAAATCACACGGGCAGGCAATTGTCTCATATGATGTACCATGAGATAGAAAGTCTGAAAATACTTTCTTTTTCAATGAAAGGTTCTTTAATTTCTGTTGCTTTAACTTCCATTAAAATAAAAAGTTAGTATTTATTGTACACGTGCCAACCATATAATATATGAGATATATTTAAACCTGTAGAAGTCAGTGACTATAGATTTTACAGTGCATGTATAATTTAAGGAAACTGAAAAATAGCAATTGAATATTTGAATTAGTATCTTATTGATAATTGAAGGATATTTATTGGCTTACTGATGTAGTATTTTGTTTTCTAAAATTGAAGCTTGTAGTACAGATTCAAGGGAGATGCTGTGGAAAATATTTCTCTCTTTATAGTGGAATGATTTTTAATTTTGTGTATTCATAGTAAACTCACTTTTATACGTGTACACTTATGTAAGCATGATGTTGCCAAACACAGTATATTTATCTATAAAATATACATGTACATTAAAATATATTATTAATAATGACATTATTCTTTCTCTTCAAGTAATAAACACATACACTGAAATTTTGGTGCATGTGAATATGTTTAATGAAACTGGAAATGCAAGTTTATCTTAGCATACTGACTTCACTTTCTTTGCATAGATAACCAGAAATCAAGTTGCTGGGTCATGTAGTGATGTATATTTTGGGTTTTCTAAGGAATCTTGGCTTTGTTTTATGTTCCTTGACATTGGACGGTAGTCATAAGAACAGTGTATAAAGATTCTGTCTGATTTCTTTTGCCAGAATTTGCCCATTTACATTTTCTTTATTATTCACAGTTGCTGTTCCAGAAAGTGAAAAGCAGTGTATCAGGTCTGTTCAACATGTTTCCCTGATGATCAGAGTCTGAACGTCTCTCTGACTACATGTTGGCCAATTGTCGTTTCTAGACACATCTATTCTTGCTTGATTTATCCAGGTTATACCTGCCAAGAAATTTCTCCCAATCCCTGCATCATCTTTCCTGTCTCTTCACTGATTTCCTTGATGTGCATATTTCATATTGATCATATGAAAATAGAAGGTACAATTTTCGTTATTCACAGTTTGGAAGACTTTCAATCTCATAAATCCCCATTTTAATTTTTTTGCTACTGTTTCCTATGCTTTGGTGAAATTTCCCTTTGAATCATAGCTTAAACCAATAACAAGAAAGAATCTAATTGTGCTTGTAGTAACTTCCATTTCAGGACATTTGCTACACTGTTATTATATCCAAAACTTAGTTTTGTGCATCATGTGAGAAATGACTAATCCATAATTTGGCCATGGTATTTTATCACAGAAACAGAAAAATAACCAATACACACACAATGCTATAAATATACTAAGAATTTAGCAAATTAAATATTCATTATATTGCATAGAGTTCATTTATTATGTTTTATTTAAATGTTTTTAAAACAATAGTATCACTAAATATTACGATAGATGTGTTCATGTGCTTAGTAAATTTATTTATATTTTAGAATGTTATGAACTGTATATTGTCAAATATGTAATAAATGTTAAATATAAAATAAACCTTGAAATCTACTGATATATTTATGGTGAAGCAATATAGATTCACTTTTTTACTTAGAATTTCTTATAATTGAAATAAGATAATATTTTCATAGTTATCTACCTACTGTAAGACAGAGAAATTTTTTTGAATTTTCTGTATAGCTTTTCTTCTCAGCACGTATTAAAATTAAAAAAAAGTTTAATAAAGTCACTATATTTCAAAGTGTATAAATGTTCTAAAATATTTGAAGACTAAAGCATGCAAAATAAATATGAAAATAAATAAAACATGAAAATAAAAACATTATCTGCTAAAAGGTAAACAATACTATATAAGATGTTTTTGCTATTAGAATTCAAAATCACTTTAGTTGGATTTAATTTGAACATTGCATTCTTGTTCATAATAATTTGAAAAAAATGTTTCCCTGTGATAGTAGAAAATAATTACATATATCTACATATATATGTAACTGCACATATATTCCATTTGTTTCAACTAGAATAAATGAAGGAGCAAAGCAAGTAAGTAGCTGGTATCCATTGTTTTTTGAAACCAATAGATTCAAATAAATTATCATTCATAAGGAGGTATTGCAAATGTTAAACATTTCTTTGATTCAAATATGCCCAGTTACAGAAAATATAATTTCTAATCAGTCCTATAACTAGAATGACTATAATAATGTAATATAAGCCATTTGTCAATAATGCTCAGATTAAAGTAGTCTCCATTTCTTTAGAGAAGAATGATATTAATCATATTACTATTTATACACCAATTTGTCACACCACAATTCTATATCCCTCAGCAATCTAAATTTATTACACTATATGTCTGTTTTTATCTTAAATATGACACTAAAATTGGAAAAATATAATATAAATCTTCAGGAGAACAGTTTCAGATTATTGAATTATTTTGTGTTGATGGGGCAATACCTTTTTATTGTCCAAGAATAATTTTTCTTCTATTTTAGGACTAATTAGATACAAGACTAATATTATATATATATATATGTATATATATATATAATTCTTTGTAACAAAATATGTCATTATCTCATGAATTCTACCTCAATAATGTGGTAATAAATAAAAATAGTCTATCATGAACTTTAAAATTAAAAAGTGATTAATTAATGTTTGTTCATATTTTGTTTGTATGAATGTTTATACATCACATGGCCCTCTGAATATCCTACAGTTCTGGAACTGAAATAAGAGACAGAATCAGACTGTCCCTCTACTATTCTTATGTGTTATGTCATTTCAATTTTCAGACCGTGATACAAACTATGGACTAAAACATGTGAAAATGAAGAACAGCAATGTAGAATTTCTAGTATTACATATAAAAAGAAAAGGTGAGTTTATTTTGTTTTATTTTTTACCATACATAGCAATACATGATTTGAGGGTTATATAATAAAGGGACAATAAATCTTCAAGAAACTTATCCCTACTGAATTAAAATATTAAAGAAGGCCACACATTTACTCAAATATATTAGACTACTGGGCAAATAGACATGAAATGTAGAGTTAATATTGCGGTCCTCTGTGAAATGTCTAAGGAAATTATGTTTTACACAGTGTATAACCATGTGGGAACCATATCTGAAAGCAGTCAAAAGCTGATATTATAAGTTACAGATGATTGGTTATATGACCTGCCAGAGCTTGACTGTGTATACAAAAAATTAGTGTTAATAAAACTGGAATGTGGGCTATGTTCTTTTTAAGTGGCTTAACCAATATAAAAGAAAGCAAATGATCATGTCATAGGTGCTTAGAGATCATACTTCCAGCAGGAAGAATTGAGCTTTGACTCTTTTTATAGAAACATGACTAGCTGTGAATTTTATTTATTAGAAATTATATAATTTCTGGGGACTGAAATGTTATTGAAACAGACAGCAATGGATAGGCATGTACTAGAAGTAAAAATGGGATGTCATGGCTGTATGTTATATTTTTTGGACCAAAGTATTATTTCATATAGAGATGACAATGAGTTTAAGTCAAGTTATTATTTTTCATAAGAAGGACAAAATAACATGATATCCTAGTTCATTAAAATTGTTCTAGTCATTTGATTAAGTGGTGTGATAGCTTAATGAAGGAAAGCACTTAAGATGAGAAACAATGACATCCAGAATTATTTTCTTAATTCTTACAAGCATTCTATTGTTACATGTCAATCTCAGAAGTCAACTATTGCTTTATGATTTAAACATATAAATTATTAATTTATTTATTACCTATGGTGACATTTCGAAGGACATGTAAAGTACAGTGTAGCACATATAAAGAGCATAAGTGCAGCTGAATCAGTACCTGAACTTACATACACTAAATCTGCCATGCTGGCAACAGAGTATACATGACCAAAGGAAGAGCTAATGCTCATGACATTCCCCTATGTCACCCTTTGTACATCACTACATCATAGGTCTATTTTGTTTGCTTTTGAAATCTAGACTAACTCTTTTGTGTCTTTCCTAGCACAGCACAGAGCTCATCAATTTACTTCATAGACTTGTTAAACTTCATCTTCTTTTTCACGAGTTGGGAAGGAATGCTCACTACTAATCATGTGAGGCCCTGTCAATACCATAGAACATGGATAATTTTTATATAAAAAATACATACAAGTAAGATTATTCAGACTGAACATGAATTTGAAAGAAATAAAGAAGGAGTATATAGGAGGGAATGGAGAAAGACTAGAGAAATGTGATTAAATTATAACCTCAAAGCAAAGTTAAAATAAGCAAACAAAAAACAAAAACAAAGACATAATCGTTCAAGTGAAAAAACAGATTTTAAATTGGAAAGATATTTTAATAGGAAAATGTCTGGAATAACTGAAAGAAGTAAACTTTAATAATAAAAAGAATAATACAACATCTAAAAATTTGGTCATGAGACTACACTGAAAAAATGGCTTGAAACTTTTATCTTAAATGTCCAATGTCTATATCCACTATGGAAATTCAAATTAAAACTACGTTCACATTTCATAATATCCCAGCAAGAATAGCCAAGACCCAACCAAAATAAAACAAACAAAAATTGACAATTGATGCCATCATGGATTTGGGAGAGAGAATGTTCATTGCAGTTCTAGGTGGATACTAGTGCTACCATGGTGGAAATATCTGTATATGTCCTTGAAAAAAGCAGAAACTAGATATATAACAAGAACTGCCACGCAACTTTTGTACAATTACCCAAAGAATTCTACCTGACTTCAGAGACATTTACTCATACATTATCGTTGATCTATTCATAATATCCAGAAAATAGAAACAGCCATGATGACCATCAACTGATAGACAATAAAATTATTGTATGTTTTCAGTGTAATATTACTCAGTTTTGAAGAAAAATGGAATTGTGTAATAAACATGTAAGTGGATATACCTTGAAACAATCATTCCCTGTTATATGACCTAAACACTGAAAGACCAAAATTATATGATCTTTTAGTCGATGTTAGGTACTACTCTGTTGCTATGTGTGCTTTCTTGAAATACCCATGGATGTGAGAGCTCTGATAGAGTTACCCTATAGAGTAAGTATTAATTACTTTTTGTCACTGTGAGAAAACATGGTGACCAAGGCAACATAGAGAGGGAAGCATTTATTTAGAGTCCTGAAGGGGTAAAAATTCATGATGAAAGAATAAATAGGTGTCAGCAAACAGTGGTAGCAATGGCCTGAAAATGAGGTGAGAACACACATCTTGAAGTGTAAGAATGTAACAGATAGAACAAACTACAAATGACCAGATAATGATTTTGTATCAGAGCCCATCCCAATGATTGACTTCACCATCAAGCTCTGAACAAGGAAAACTCCCCAAACAAAGCGGTAACTGAAGGTCCAATGTCTGACACTATTAGGGATATTTCTCATTCAGACTACTACAATGGTACCTCCAAGTAGGCACTACACACAGCCAAATAAAAACTCCAGTATCCAGAATGGATTGCCTTATTTGAATTACTTGCCAAGGGCACCACATAGACCCAAAATCATTTAAATTACCTTTGTTGATCCTACAGAACTTGACAATAATACTATATTGCTAAAGACACCACATAATTGAGTCATAGAACACAGTGATATCTAGTTGCTCCTCACCTGGAAACTTCATGATTTCTGCCTAGTTTTCATATTGCTTGAAAGAGATATATATGTACACTACTGCTGTAGAAATTAAATCATCGATCTTATCAAGATGTGTGTCCTATGAGCTACAATAAGGATTAGCCTGAAAAGATATGCCCACCAGAAGAATATTCACAGAAATGTTATGAGAGCAACAATCCATTTACTAATATAGCTTTAAACCTATTCCACAAGAGAGGATCTATACCTAGGATAGGTATAGGGATCAAGAATCCATGACTTGATTGGTCATAGGCCCAATAGGAGATCCTAATATTTTTATTCTACAAAATGAAAATAGCATGAAAAATGACTCCTAATGACTTGTTGGTGTAGTTATAAATTAGTATATTGCTCAACTCTCACCAGAGAAGCTTTGTCTTGCAATAGATGACAATTAACACACAGTCCAACAAGATTTATATCATACCAATCTCCTCAAGCTTTATGTATCTATAAGGAAACAGAGCAAAGATTATAAAAGCCAGAGGTGTTGGGTGAGTATAAAGAAACACTCTTATCTAAATAAAACCGTGTCAGAAGCACACAAGAACTTATAGTGTTTATGAAAGCATATATAATACCTACATAATCTCAAGCCATGTAAAAATATCTTCTTTCAGTGATGGAGGTGACCTTCAAATCCACTTTTTTCTGAGGAGCTATTGGAATGCAAAAGTTAGTGGGAGAGAAAGAGTTTGTTTTCCTTAATTATGTGATCCCTGTGTATTTTGAGTAGTTGGTTATTTTATAAATTGCTTTCCAGTACTGGAAAGCTTTGTAAAATCATAAACACAAGTATACAACTTAATAGTATAGTTCATAGCTTGTGATTTTATTTCTCCCAGTGTTAAAGCCAAAGACATAATGTAAGTAACTATCTTTATAAGGTTGAAAATACATACTTTACAATACGCAGATCTGTCTAGAAATCCCATGTTCACATTGCACATGGTTCTCAGATGAATTCCATTCAGTGTTACAGTTTAGATAAACAGTTTGTAGATAAACTCACAATGTTTAATTTCCTTTTTCTATTATTTTTTTGACCACACAGCTTCTCATCTGTAATTCAGAATGATTCTTCACTGGCATGATACCCATCCCAATTGAGTGGGAGGAGTTTGAAGAAAACATAGACCACACATATATTTGCCATTGGGAAACAAAGCCTAAAATCAAGTCTTCTCTACTAGTCTCCTCCCAATTTCAAAGAACCTTAGCATATGTGCCTCATTTCACAGACAGAGGAAAGAGGGAACCAAGCATCCCTTACTTGCCATCCTGAAAACAAAATTTGCATCACTGCTCAGCTCTGTTCTTCTCATATCACAGTCACAGGGCCAGGCTTCCAAATTCACTATATCAAGTTTGGTGTTAATAGTTTATGCAGTCTACTGCATGTCTTCAAATCAAATATTTTATATAGATTAATAATACACCAGGTTATTTTTTGAACCACATTTTAAAATTAATTTAAAAATCAATTATTTGTGTCTATAAAATGCAGACAGAATTCTGAGACACAATGTAAGCCTAATGATCTGAACTTGAAATTCACATCTCACCACATAGAGTCTAATTAACTTCCCAAAACTTTCCTATGGCTTCCACACATACACAATGACACCCATTGTACAAACGTAATAATAATGAAAAAGTAAAATAAAATCACTTAAATCACCATCTTCTCAGAGAAATCTGGCCTGAAGTTCTGTCTGTGGCTTCAACATGGAAAGTATGCACAGCTTGCTATTATGAATCCTAGCTGGTTTTTAAGATTCATATCTGGTTTCTGCCTCAGAAGGACCAGAGGCTAAATAAATATTTTAATGATTATTTTAATATAAACAATAAAGGTGATGGATAATGTAACTTTGTACAGTTCATGGATTCTAAACTAGTTTGTGCTTAAAACGTAAGTTGCCTACCATAAAAGATAGGTGATACGCGTACATTTAATACGTTCCCTCAGTGCTCTATTCATGTGCTAGAAAATTATTTTAAAATGAAAAGACAGTGTTTACACTCTCAGCTCCCGAGAACTGGTCCAACCTCAGGCAGGTGAACGCCAGTAGCAATATTTTCCTTCTACAGATGATGCTTTGCTGCCAAGCAGCGTGGTTGCGTGGAAATGCACTATTTGGCTTTTCTTTTCCTTTTAAATCAACTTTAAAGGGTCTTTATCATGTGGCTTGTTCCACATGCTTTCAGGTTAGAGGTCTGAGGATGCTACTTGCAGTGTTCTTTTATGAGGAAATGCATGATTTTCTTTCAATGACTTACAACTAAACTTTTCAATAAAAAAGAATTGGAATTTCAACTTGAAAGCCCAGTAAAATTCTTGTGGATTGGGATATTTCATTTTAAGCCTTATCTAGTAAAAAGTTATTTTATTTATTATTTATTTATTCATTTATTTATTTATGTATTTTTATTTTCATGGGATTATTTCCCTTCTGTTAACTTGTGTTGTTTGTTCTTCCTTTTTTTTATTTAGGTTAGAAAGAATCTTGTTTCACATGTCAATCCCAGCTCTCTCTCCCTCCCCTCCTCCCACGCCCTCCACACCAGGCCCCCCAATGCCACACCTAACTCCCACTCTGATCCCCATAATGGGTGAGGACCTCCAAGGCGGATCTCCAGAGTCTGTCATTTTGTCCAAGGCAGGGCATTGACCCTCCCCCAAGAGTTCAGGCTGAGAGAGCATCCCTCGTTTTGGGATGGGCAGCCAAAGTTCATTTGTATGCCATGGATAAATACTATGCCAGGCCCCATAGATTACCTAGACCTCCTTACTGACACCCACATTCAGGAGGTCTGAATCAATCCCATGCAGTCCACCTAGACATTAGTCTGAGGTCCAAGAGCTCCTCCTTGTTCAGGTCAGCTGTTTCTGTGGGTTAAACCATCCCAGTATTAACTCTTTGCTCATCAGTTATCCCTTTCTGTCACTGGACTCCAAGAGTTCAGGTCAGTGTTTAGCTGTGGGTATATGCCTCTGCTTTCAACAGTCGCTGGATGAAGGTTCTGTTTCTCAGACTCTTTGGCAATGGGATTGTATGCTGGCACTCCCCTAATTTTTTTTTAAATTATTCTGTACTTGCATACTTTCCCTCCTCCTCTTTTATTTACAAAGACTTCTATGTATCTCTCTGTGCTCCTTTCAAATTTGTGACCTATTGTTGTTCATTATTATTACATACAAATAGTCTTGCTACAGAAGAATACAACAATTTGTTATCTAATATCAGATTATCAACTCTGTAAACCTAGAAACTATTGACATTACTGAAAAGACTAAACATATGTATGGAATATATATGTATTATATATGTGTGTATATATATGTATATGCAATGTGTGTGCACATATACAGATATACATATTTGTAGAATTTTTAATTTTAAATTTTAGAAATAAGAATTATTTATATGACTGAGCAACTAAACACTATAAATCAGTGTTCAGTAGTCAACACCAAAATTTTAGATGTTGCCATACTTGGCCTTGTCTTTATGAGAAATTTTTAAGTTTTGTGATTATTTTGCTCTGTGCATTTAGTCTCACAGAAAAAGAATCATAGTATTTTTAGTTATAAAAATTGCATATAATTATAATTATTGGCTCAAAACAATCTTTGAGTGTTTTTCCTTTTTACTATCAAGTATTATCATCTTGAAATAATCAAATAATTTGACAAGTTTCCAGAAATGAAAATTTAAACAAAATGCCTAATCTAGCCTCATAACTTCTATATGAATGAAATTACTCAATGGTGTTATCAATTGGGGGTCAAAACCTTTACCTAAAATAAAACTTTTAAAAATTGGGCCTTGAATATTTGTAATATCATTAGACCAAATAGAGTAATTAACTTAATTTTGGATCTTTTTGAATTGTGAAAACTCAACTATTGCTTTTCAAATAATTAAAATGCAATTAAATACAAGACATGAAGGAAGATTCAAGCTGTGTAGATTATTTTAGGAAAAGTAGTTTAACATTTCAAACCATCCATTTCCATTATTTTGATAATTATATGAACACATCTTAGAACCAATTAGTATAGTCTGCTCTGCTGCCAGTTTGATCTCTGCATTGTGTTTTCCCTTGATGATCTCTTATGTGTTTGTGCTGCCATACTATGATTGACTTTTACCACTGTGGAACCATAATCCCAAACAAACTCCTTCCACTACTAATTTTATCACAGTAGCAAAATAACTCCTACAAGTGATAGGCTGGAAATAATGTTAATACTTCATCAAATAAATCTTTACTGAAATTAACAATTAGATATCATTGTATCTAGTTTTACAGATCAAAATGAGGTTTCTGTGCATATTTCTGCTGTCGCAGTAGTCCTGAGATCAAGACAAGAAAGTCATGAGTCTATAGTCAGCCAAGCTTCAGAAAAAAATTTTGGAGTAAGGGATGGGGAAGTGAATTAGAGATTAGGGCTAGTGCCAATATCTAATTATTTTATATTTCTCATCCAATATACTCATGAATAGGTATGTTTTTACTAATAAATGGTCTATAAAAGAATTCAAAATCTCACTAACACTACACACCAGATATTTGCTGGAATAGTACTCTCTTATGAATCACAACGTATATTAAATAGTGCTCAGGGAATTGATGGTTAAAGATGACAATCTGATACCACAAACCCTCCATCCACAGCAAACAAAAATTTCACTATTTTATTCATTAAATATTTGCTAATATTTCTATTATGGGTATCTTGACTTCTTTCACTGACTAAAGGGTATAGTCAAGAAAGTAAATCCCCTACCAGTCAACCTTTGGAAATGATTACCCTCTCCAGAATTCCATCAGATATCTGCTCCAGAGACACTGGGTGTAGAAATACTAATATTTGCACCCCACTTCCTCAGTGATTAAAACATTAAAGATGTGGTAAGGTCTCCTAAGATCCTCCAACGGGTGAGAAAAATCCACTCATGTGTACAGTAAGAGAAGGAAAGTAATTCTTCTTCTTTACTGATAAGGCTGAAAGGGATGGGCTGTAAAGTAGAGTGAAAGAGTTTTCAAGGAGGACACATAATCAAGAGAAAGCAAAACAGAGGAAAGACCCAACACAAAATTTCCAAGGAACTGAGTGGAGATAGACCCATAAGCCTTGTATAACTTCCTCAGACCTCCTGTGACTTTGATTATTTGTGGTTCTTTTTAATTTACTTCATGCCTTTTATTTGTTTATTTTTAGTTTCCTTTAAAACATTTTAAAGCAATTTTTCCTCTTTTTTATTTTTTAATTTTTGGTTTCTCCATACAGGTTTTCTCTGTGTAGCTTTGGCTGCCCTGAAACTCATTTTGTAGACCAGGATGGCTTTGAACTCACAGAAATATGCCTGCCTCTGCCTCCCAAATGCTGAGATTAAAGGCATGTGCCACCACTGCTTGGCCAATAAAATTTTTTCTTCCTTTTTTTACTTAAGTTAGAAACAAGCTTGTTTCACATGTCAGTCCCAGATCCCTCTCCTTCTGTTCATCCCCTGCACTCCACAAGCCACACAAAGACACAACTAAGAAAGAGAACTTCAGACCAATATCCCTCATGAAGATTGATGCAAAAGTAATCAACAAAAATTCTGGCAAATAGGATTTAAGAACACATCAGAAAACTCATCCACCATGATCAAGTAGGCTTCATTCCAGGGCTGCAGGGATGGTTCAACATATGAAAATCCATCAATGTAATCCACCATATAAACTGAGAAACAAAAATCACATGATTATCTCACTAGATGCTGAAAAAGTCTTTGACAAAATCTAACAACCTTTCATGATAAAGGTCTTGGGGAGATACAGAACAGGAACTTACCTAAATATAATAAAGCTATATACAGAAAACCAACAGCCAACCTCAGTCTAAATGGACAGAAACTCAACATGATTCTTCTAAAATCAGGAACAAGAAAAGGCTGTCCACTCTCTCCATACCTTTTCAATTTTGTACTTGAAGTTCTAGCTAGAGAAATAAGAAAATAAAAGAAGATCAAGTTGATACAAATTTGAAAGGAAGAAGTCAAATTTTCACTATTTTAGATGATATGATAATTTACATAAGTGACCCAAAAAACTCTACCAGGGAACTCCTATAGCTAATAAAAATCTTCAGCAAAGTGGCAGGATACAAGATCAACTCAAGAAAATCAGTAGCCCTACTATATACAGATAACAAAAGGGCTGAGGTAGAAATATGAGAAACATCGCCCTTTACAATAGCCACAAACAATATAAAATACATTGGGGTAAAGCTAACCAAACAAGTGAAAGACCTGTATCAGAAGAACTTTGAGTCTTTAAATAAAGAATTAAATTAAAGATTCTTTATAGTTTTATATTCATACAAAGGACAAAATGTGTCTTATTCTTAGGACAAAAATCTTATCTTTTTATGCAGAAATCATCATTATCAAAAGTAGCCTTTTTAAAAAGTTCTTTAAGGCTCAGAGCCTCCTGAGGTCTAGGGACTGCACACAGGGGAACCCATCCCAGCTGTCCAGCCCATACAGAGACTCCCAGTGTCCTGGTCCCACCTTCACCCACAGAAGGAGGTAAGCTTGAATGTGTTTCCTGGACACCTTCTGGTGCCCAACTAGGAGCCTCCTGAGGCCTGGGGACTGCACATGGGGGAACCCATCCAAACAAAACAATCCATCCAGGGTCTGCCAATGTGTCAATACTAGTTCCACCTCCACCCACAGGAAGAGGATAGCCATCAGAGTATGGGCTTGCTTGCACCCATTGTTAGGAAACATTGGGCCTATACCCACCAAGGGAGGAAGAAACTCTACCTGCACCCACTGGAAGAAGGGATGGAAAGAAGACAATATAAAAACTCATTCAATAAAGAAAAACCAATATGATGCCACCAGAATCTAGTGTCTCTAAACCAGCAAGACCAGTACATGCCAATGCAGATGAAGCAGAAAACAATGACCTATAAATCAACTTCATTAAATGATAGAAGCTCTCAAAGAGAAAATCCCTTAAAAATGGAAGAGAAAACAAACCAAAAACTGCAAGAAATCAACAAATATCTTAAAGAAAGTAAAGAAAAAACATTTAAAAAGATGAAGGAAATAGTTCAAGACCTGATAACTGAAATAGAAACAATAAAGAAAACACAAACTGAGGGAATTCTGGAGATAGAAAAGTAGTAAATGATCAGGAACTATAGATGCAAGCATGACCAATAGAATGCAAGAGATGGAAGAGAGAATCTCAGACATTAAAGATACACTAGGAGAAAAAGATTCACCGACCAGAGAAAATCTTAAGTCAAACAGATCCCAAACACAAAATATCCAGGAAATATGAGACAACATGAAAAGACCAAACCTAAGAATAATAGGTATAAAAGAAAGCAAAGAAACACACCTCAAAGTTGCAGAAAGGATATGCAACAAAATCTTAGAAGAAAACTTTCAAAATGTAAGGAAAGACATGCCAATGAAAGTACAAGAAGATTACATTATGGCAGTTCCTCAGAAAAATTGGAATCAGTCTACCACAAGATCCTGCAATTCCACTTTTAGGCATATACCCAAGAAGGCACATTCATACAACAAGGACATCTGTTCAACTATGTTCATAGCAGCATTATTTGTAATAGCCAGAACTTGGAATCAACCTACATGCCCCTCAACTGAAGAATGGCTGGAGAAAATGTGGTACATTTACACAATGAAGTACTGCTCAGTGGAAAGAAATGGAATCTTGATATTTGGAGGCAAATGGATGGAACTAGAGGAAACCATCCAGAGTGAGGTAACTCAATCACAAAAAGACAAACATGTTATATACTTACTCATATATAGATTTCAGACATAGAGCAAAGGATAGACAGCCTATTATCTACATTGCCAGAGAAGCTAGGAAACAAGAAGGACCCTATGAGAGACATACATGTTCCCAGGAGTAGAGGAAAAGGACAAGATCTCCTTCTCTAACTGGAATCATGTGGGGAGGGGAGAGGGATTAGGAGGAAGAGAAGGGGAGAAGAGGAGGGGAGAGGATTATATGAGAGAGCAGGAAGATTGAGTCAGGGGAAAAATAGAGGACTTCAATGAAAACATACAATAATAGAGGGAACCATTATAGGTTTAAAGAGAAATCTGACACTAGGGAAACATCCAGAGATCTATAAAGATCAAGTAACAATCTAAGTAGTAGTGCAGAGGCTAGCCTAAATGATCTTCTCTGATAATGGGATTGATCACTACCTTATATGCCATCCTAGAGCCTTCATCCAGCAGTTGGTGGAAGCAGAAGAAAACACCCACAGCTAAATACTGAGCTGAACTCCCATAATCCAGTTGCAGAGGGGAAGGAGTGATGAACAAATGGGTCATGACCATGCTGGAGAAACCCACAGAAACAGCAGACATGAACAAGGGGACCATATTGATAGCTGGGAAACCAGTATATGACTGTTACTGACCCCTGTATGTGGATGTCATTTTGGAGGCCTGTGTTATCTATAGGGTCTCTGGTAGTGGATCAGTATTTATTCCTAGTACAGCATTGGATTTTGGGAGCCCACTACACATAAAGGGATACTCTCTCAGCCCAGACCCACAGGGGATAATCTGGGCCCTGCTTCAAATGATATGACTGACTTTGAAGATCCCCCAATAGAAGGCCTCACCCTACCTGTGTAACAGACAGGGGATAGGGGGATGGTGCAGGGCAGGGAGGTGGGGGGGAGAGGGAACTGGGATTGACTTGTAAAATAAGCTTGTTTTTAATTTAAAGAAAAAAAGGTCCTTTAAAATTAAAAATAAAACTCATATTTATTTTGTTACCAAGAAATTTTCACATGCATTAACTGTTTCTTTTTTATTTACCTCTATAAAAGTTGAATCAAATTCCATATACGACATGTTGCAGCAAAAGATTACCTGTAGATGTCTGCTGGGTCCTCAGGGGAAGGTAATGTCCAGCTGGTCTCTTCTGGGGGCTGGAGGGCATGGTGGGTGCTGATGACTCAGACCCCCCACCTCATTTACCAGGTGGAAAAACACACACCGAGTCAGGATTCTGTGGAAGCAGGATCTCAATTTATTTCAATAGGCAGGAATTTATGTAGGGCTGAGGTAGGGGATGGAAATCTCAGGATAGGGTAAGGTGACATGAGGAATCAGGGCAATAATATTCCACCAAGCTGGCAGGCTCAGGAGGTTACACTGGGCCTCACATGCAAGCCCTAAACTCAAGTCAAGCTCAGGAGTTTACACTGGACCTCCTATCCCAGCCTTTCTTAGGCACAAAAGTCATATTTTAAAAATCACAGAATAACTCATTAAAATTTTCTTCATTTGCATATTTCTATAGTAATTTCTTATTTCTAATGTAAGCTGAAACAGTATGTAAAACACTGGGTAAATATTTAAAAGTTATTATAGTGCTGGTAATTAATGTAGCCACCTGAATTACTGAAGATATCCAACGTATTTTCTTAGAATTGTGCAATGGAATTAATTGGTGCATAATCTGTACTTTCATGAAAAATAAATTTGAAGAATTGAAGAAAATGGATTAAATATTTAAACTAAACTTCAAGTTTATAAATAAAATTTTATTTAATTTAATTAAATAAATTAAAAGAATTGACATTAGAAATTATTCATAAGGACCCCCAAAATGATATGAAATAAAAGTCTCAGTTACAAGTAGGCTATAAACTCTTCTTGGTACACTATAGAACTTCTAGACAAGATTCCCTGGTGCACTAGTGGCATGATTACTGTGGAGTAGCCTAATTGAATAAAAGGTCTTCTCCAAAGGAAGGAATTCATGTATTATAATGCTAAGCCTGCTCAAAAGCCATGAGTAGGAGCTTTTATGTCCCATGAGGTAACATACTGATTTTATTTTGCTAAATATACTTTTGCTGTACTTATTAAACTGGCTGACAAGGGAGGTTAATGCAATATGGAATATAATATATTTATTTACCAGAGAAAGAACTTACACACAAGCTGGGTGGTCAGAAGTGTGGCAGGCTCCAAAAGAGGAGAAGAGAGATTTTTTTTCCATTTCACTTCCTTTTATCCTAACCTGTGCTAAATTTCCTGTCTCTGCCCTTATGGGCATGAAGAGTTTTGTGGGCTTACCCCTACAATTCCCCTTTTAGTCTACATAGAAGATTTAAATTTGATACAAACTCAAACATATGCAACATATATGCATAATTTGAAACTAATATTAACAGGTGTAAATTATCCTGTGATATCAACAGTAGGGAAAGGGGGTGTGGAATTCTCAAATTTACTTCCTGCTGAAATGGGATGATGACAATCTCATGGGGACCTGTGGGAAGAAAATGTTAGTGTAACAAGAGTCTTAAGTATGTTAATTAGTCTCTGTTTGGCAGAAGGTGCTTGATTGAAGTTCTTGACTGGAGTTCTAATTTTGATTGAATTCTTATCCGAAGCTCTGCTCAGACTGTAGAAGATGCACTGTATCAATTCCTTGTTCTGGAGTTGTGTCAAGTGATGTAGTCCTTGTCACAAGTGATGGTACTTGTCAGGTGGGGTCGATTATATAGGGCAGTTCAGATGTATCAAGTTGAATCACGTGGAGTTGATGAAGTAGGGACTCATTTTCGTTCTGAAGTGTCTGAAGATTGCTGCCAAGAAAACCCTTGTTCTCTGAAAAACTCAAACATTAATGTTAGCAAAGAAATAATTTTCAACTTTTATATGTATGCACCCAGGAAAGGCAACCCTAAGGAAGATAATAAACATGAAGGAAAGTAGACTTTCGAAACAGAACCAAGTACATACAGATGACAGTTCCTAATTTTGTTTTCTTCTGTCTTATATCAATGGCTTTTTGATATAATACAGAAATTATGAATTTTATTTTAACAATATGCTTGTGTTTCAAGTAGGAGAACCAATCCAACTCCAAAGACAGCTTTAAGTAAATGAATTGGGACTAAAGCATATTAGGAAGCAAATAGAAATGGAAATTATAATAACAAGATAGAGAGATTCAGACATTTATACCACATGTTGTATTATTGTATGTTTGATGGTCATCTGGGTAGGTATCCATATGTCTAGTATTTTGTCGCTATTTAGAGATGAGTTTTCCTGTAAAGACTGTAGGAGGAAGCCTGTATGCCGCCATTAACCATGTGACTTACTAGAGGCGCATACAGATAAGATAATAAAAGAGCGGTTTACCACACCGCTAACCACACTCACTTTAGGCATGATTAAAGACGTATAAGGACAGACGTAAAGACATATACGTACATAGGCGGTGAACTACGTCACTAGCCAGGCCCACTTTTGGGCATGGCTAGGGGGCATTACGGGGGAAGGCATAAAAGACTGCACAAAGGAAGTCTTGGTCTCTTTTCCCGGATTTCGGCTCCTTGTTCGGCAGCAGAAAACTACTTGGCTCATCTGGGTTACTTGTTTGGTATCTTGTGAGTAATTTCTACAATAAATACTTAGTTTTACTTTCAGTAAGTGTGCTGTTTATTGTTACAGCATCATTTGGAGCTTCAAAAGACAAAAACAAAACACTTCTCTTTCCTTTTATGAGGTCTCCTTACACATAGTAGCATATAGTAGAATATGACCTTGTAGATGAGCTATCATCTTTCTTCCTCCTGAGGTTTCTTCTGTTCAGATAGAATCTTGATTAATTTTGATGGAATCCAAAGTTTTCCTTCTCCTGTGGAAACAAAAGCAAAACCTCTTCCCCAGCATAACACATATTCTGGTTTCCAGGCTGAGGTCATAACATCCTTAAAATATCCTGGTTGGTTCAGCTCAGAAGTTTTCTCTGTAGTCCAGTGTCTTTCTGCAGCAGTCTGTCCTTTTTCAATAACATTAAGAAAATTCAATGTTATTAAAGCATTATGTAACCCGTGTTTGGAGGTTTTTTCCCCCTAACTGTATATGAAGCATTTCTTTTAAAGTGCAGTTAGATCTCTCAACCACTGCTTGTCCTGTAGGATTGTGAGGTATACCAGTTACATACTTTATATTATAATATTTGAAAACCTGTTCCAATATGCTTGAGACATAAGCTGGAACATTGTCAGTTTTTATTTGTGCAGGTATACCCCTTAGAGACATCACCGTTAAGAGTTGTTTAATAAAAGAATCAGCTTTTTCAGAGCTGAGGGCAGTAGCCCATTGGAAACCTGAGAATGTGTCTATGGTATGGTGTACATATTTCAAACTGCCAAATTGTGGAAAGTGAAATACGTCCATCTGCCAAATTTCAATTCTGCGAATACCTTTGGGATTACAGCCTGCTGGTAACAGAGTTTTATTGTAGAATGAGCAAGTGGGGTAATTTCTTACTATTTCTTTGGCTTGTTGCAGGTGATAGAAAAATCCTTCTTTAAACCTTTGCTGTTACATGGTGTTTCTTATGAAATTCTGAAGCTTCCTACACACTTCCAATTGATAAACAATTAATCTCATCATTGCCTTGTGCTAGAGGACATGGAAGACCCATATGGGATCTGATGTGTGTTTTATATATATATAGGATGGGATCTCTTTCTGATGGTTTCCTGTAATTTTTTTAAAAATGAGGTTAATCCTGTATCATCAGGAACAAATTCTGCAGTCTCCATGTGTAAAACAACTCTTTCTGCATATTGAGAATTTGTAACTATATTGAAAGGTTCTGTAAAGCCTTTATGTACCATAAAAACTTTATGTACAGAGTTGTAAGGGATTTGAACTACTTTACTTATATTTCCTGATTTATAACCTGCCATACGTGATTTGCATCTGTATAGAATGTAAAAATTCCAGAAATAGGCGGTTTTCTTACAATATGCAGAAGAATCCAAATTGTTGTCTTTATGAATTTGAATCTCCCTGTTTTGGGATAATTGTTACTGATTGTTCCCAAAAACTCACTGCAAGCCCTTTGCCAATATTCATTATCCTTCCATAAAGAGGAAATTTCCTTATTAGTTAAAGGTACAATAATTTCTGCTGGGTCTCTTCCACTCAGTTGATGAAGTCTTAACTTACCTTTTAATATCAAATCAGAGATCTTTTCTATATATGTTTTCAGTTTTGTATTCTGTTTATGTGGTAGAAATACCTATTCTAGTATGAAGTTTTCCCTCTGCATTAATATTCCTGAGGGGTATTCTCTAGTTGATAAAATAACCAGAAAACAGTCCAGTTTTGGATCTACATGATCCAAATGTGCTTCTAATATTCACTTTTCTACACATTCTAATTCATTTTCAGCCTCTGCTGATAATATCCATGGACTACTTAGGCCTTTATCTCCGTTTAAGGCCATTTTCAGATGTTTTAAATCATGCCCTTCTACTCCAATAATTGTCTGTAGATCAGAGATTTTTCCTGGTAGTTTTTGAAGATCATTAAGAGTCTGGTAACAATCTGATCTGTACTTTGTTTGGTCTAATTTTCTGCGACTCTATTTTATAACCTAAATAATTAATAGGCTCTTCTCTTTGTATATTTTCTGGGGCAAGGCAATTTGTAATCCCCAGTGAGGTAAAGTTTCCTTTACTGTTTCAAACATCTTTTCAAAAGTACCTTTATTTGAATCAGACAGTAATATGTTGTCCATATAATGATATATTAATGATTGGGGAAATTGTTTATGAATTATTTCCAGAGGTTTATGCACAACATACTGACACAAAGTTGGGCTATTTAACATACTTTGTGGCAAAACCTTCCACTGAAATTGCCATACTGGTTGAGAATTGTTATAGGTAGGTACAGTGAAGGTGAACTTTTCTCTGTCTTTTTCTTTAATGATATAGTGAAGAAGCAATCTTTTAAATCTATGACTACAATTGGCCAATACTTAGGTATTAGAGAAGGTACTGGCATCCCAATTTGGAGAGAGTCCATAGGCTGAATTACCTTGTTAATGGTTCTGAGATCAGTTACCATTCTCCATTTTCCAGACATCTTCTTGATAAAAAAACAGTTGATTCCTCAATATGTTCAGCATCTGGCTGTTCCTGAACTAATTTCTACAAAGCCTCTAAGTACTCAGATGTCATAGGCCATTGACCTACCCAGACAGGTTCATCTGTTAGTCATTATAAGGGTAGAGCTTTGGGTTGCTCTGTAGGTTTGGCACTAGCCTCCTGTTTCTATACTGCCTGTATGTTTGGTATCTGTTTTCTGTAATGACTTAAAATATTTTTTCTACCATCAAAAGCTTGTCTATGATTCAAATCTGATACAGGAGGAATGTTCATTTGTGTATTCCATTGCTGTAATAAATCATGAACCCAGAGATTCATAGCAATACCTGAGACATAAGGCCTCATAATTCCTCTCTGTCCTTCTGCTGCAATACATGCTATCCATCTCGTACTTTGTTATACATGAGATAAGGTCCCGATTCCTGAAAATTGAAAATTTGCTTATTTTAAGGGCCATCCTGAAGGCCAATTTTTCTGAGTTCTTATTGTAACATCTGTTCCACTGTCCATGACCCTGTAAAATACCTTATTATCCATTTTTACTGGTAATTTGTGATCCTGTAGAGTAGTTTGCCTGAATATACGTATTTGTTTCCTACAGTATCAACCAGTTCCTCTTCAATAACTAATCTGATATCCATAATGCCATTAGTCTTTACAGTAGGTAGTATATTTTCAAATTGTCCTGGGGGAGGCTGTCCTCCACTATTACTGGGAAAAACCGAACCACCTTTGACCTGGGAGCCTCTATCAAGAGGCCCCTGGACATATTTCCCACCTGCAAAGGCTTACCTTGTCTTTTTGTGGTAAACCATCATTCCTTTGTCCAGTGTCTGTCTTTGCCACACCTCTTGCAGAGACCAGAAGCCTGAGGCCTTTTGTTTAGAGCATTTCTGGTAGAAGCATTATGTCTAGGAATGATTTGTCTACAATTCCTACTCAAATGTCCTATTCTACCACAGTTAAAACATCTAGGGTTTTGATGTCTTTTGAAACTTCTGGAGATTGCTTCCCCACCCAACTCTGTATCTCCTCACGGTTAGGCCATTTTTCATCTCGATTCCTCTTTAATCCTCTAGAAATGGCCTCTCCTGTTGCTGGATTGTCATAATCAATATTAGCTGTATATAAGACCCATTCCTCCATAGCATATGTTTGTATTGTGGATTTGCACTCTCAGAAGCAATAAATTCTGGAAGAAGTTGCCTAATATTTGGATTAGTTATTTAAGTCTATTGCTCTGGATAATCCTTGTAAGAACTCAGTGCCGCTGTTCTGCATAAATGAAATATATGCACATCATAGCCAGCTTGGACCTGTGGGTCAGCATATTCTCCCTCCCCAATAATCTTACTTTGGGAAGCTTCAAAGCTGTCCTTCAGACCTTGAAGTTTGAGGTTCTTGGCTTCCTGTCTCCACAAAGCTTTCCACTGTATTTGGGAAGACTGATTCAGCACCATTAATATTAAATTATTCCAGTCTTAGGGAGTAATCTTCTTGGCTGTTGCCCGTGTGATAAATAACTCTTTAACATAAGGGCTGTGGACCCCAAAAGCCACCATTTCTTGCTTTGTTCCCTTCAATACTTTCATGGGAATAGGTTCCCATTCATGTGTAGTGGAACTGGTTTGGTTTCTCTGTGATGTTGGCCTTTCTGTCTTAGTTACTGGAAAAGCCATCTTAGGAAGTTTTCTTGGGCATCTAGTATCTATGCTTCTTTCATTTCCTGGTAGCCTAACATCTAGTGCCTCAGCATCTGATGTTTCAGATGGTGATTCTTCTTAATATTGAAATTTTGTGACCATGTAATCTCTGAGGTCTTGGATTTCCTGCATTAAAAATTGTTCCAATTCAATACTCTCCTTGGACTGTTCAGTCAAGCATGATTCCAAACTCTTCATACCATTGTCCCTACAGGTTCTGAATGCATCTATTTTGCCTTAAAGAAAACATATTCAGTCTGCTAGATGGTCATTGTTTTCAGACAGAGATTGAATTGACCCTGCTAGTTTCGTAAGTTCCTCCTGGTTAGACTCTATCTTAGCCATAAATGCAGTGAATATTGAGTTAAATGTGTCTCGAAGGTTGTTCTGATTGAATTCCAAATTATCTGCTTTGGGTAACGTCCCCTTTTTCCTGAATTTTTGACTCTAATTTTTGAATCATTTGTAAAATTTGTCTATTATCTGTCTGTTTTCCAAGCTTCTTCCATGTGATTACATGTATTAACACACTAATCACGATCATGGTACACAAATACACTTGAAAATTATCATAATTTTCTTTTACTGCATAACCCATGACGTTGGTAATGAAATCTCTAGAATACTGCAGTGTTAAGTTACCTGCCATGTTATAATTAGATGTTCTTACCACCTATTAGTAATTCCTGAATTGGAAAAATCACCTCCAGTTAGATTTTGTCTATGAAATTAAGATGCCTGTAGTTACTGCACTTGACCAGAAGATGGTGGAGGTGTACCGCCAAACACTACTTCTCTGTGGAAGATCACTTTTGACCAAAAGGAACCTGGGAATGCTAATAAGTCTGTAAAAAATTAATGAACAGGTTCGTGAAAGGAAAAGTCTAGTAAGGTTGAGGGACACATGGCTACCAAATATCTGTGGAAACCTATGAACTGGCCTTATATGGTGGGCACTAGGATCCTGAGCCCAGTCTCTAGCAGTAGCTGCCTCAAGGACCTTGGGTTTGCTGAAGCAGTTGCCTGTTGTGGAACCTAGGGGAGTTACTTGTCCTGAGGAGGAGCTGTAGTGAGCCACCCCAGGCGATCTTATAAGTGAGTAAGAAGCCCGGCAGCAGTATGTGGGCTAAAGGCTGTGCCACCATTGGCCCAGGGCTTTGTTTTGACTTCTGCCCTAGTTTGTGGAGCTGCTCCGAACATAAGGGATCTCAGTAGATAGTGGAAGACATGGATCAGGGAAGGGGGAGAATGGGCTGCAGTGGCGGCTCAGGGAAGGGGGGGCAGAGTTGTGCCTAGTGCAGCATGAGCACCTCTTGAAGCATGCTGGAGTGGCAGAATGAATGGTGAATGCCTGTGCAGTTTCCTCCTGCAAGGAAAGCAGCTGGAATCACGATGAGCTCTCACCTCAGGGCTGTGCCAGAAGTCACCCGTTTGCACAGGTAATGGGAGAAGAGTACGCACGCTGTTTTCTAAAGGCACTACAATGAGGCAGCGTGCCAGACAGACTAGAGCTCCGTTCGAATATGCTTGGTTGTGAATGAGCTTGGTTGAGAATGAGAGAGTGGCACAGCAAAGTCTCTCAGAACAAAGAAAGCTGCCACTAGAGGCACAAAGCTAACTGCACTCACCTGATGGCCCACACTCCGGGGAAGGCTGATGTTCTTCGGCCAGGTCGTGGCATGGTGCGCCCTGGCTGAGCAGCTGGAGGAACGTTTTTGAAGGCATAAGCTTCCTCTTCACTCCTGACACCAGCTGACAAGGGAGGTTAATGCAATATTGAATATAATATATTTATTTACCAGAGAAAGAACTTACACATAAACTGGGGGGGGGGAGGGGGCAGAAGCATGGCGGGTTCCAAAAGAGAAGAGAGATTCGTTTTCTCTATCATGTCCTTTTATCCTAACCTGTGCTAAATTTCCCTATCCCTGACCTTATGTGAATGAAGAGTTTTGTGGTTTCACCCCTACAACTGGCCATAGCTTATTGTTTACCACAACTAAAGACAGTGGTGATTCTTCCTGCTTTGGCCTAAAATTACTTTTGAAGCTTACAACTGGTCAAGATATTGGAGTGTTAGTCGTCAGTGAAGCATCTGTCCTACCACTTCTAGAACTCAAAGTGTATCATGAAAGAGGAGCTGAAAGGAATGTAGCAATTGAAAGAAGGAGATAGATGGGGAGCTCAATGTTCCTGGAATGGTTTGTAATTTGCATTCATGAACTCACAACAGCTCTGATGAACTGCTCAAAACCTGATCTGGATTGGGATTTCACCATTCTGTTATGAATTTGGAGAGACCTCACTGTGCTTTGGAGATCTATTGGCAGTTGTTATTTGCAGTGGTGTAGCGTAAGTAACCCATGTACCTGTAAATAATTTAACCTTGCTTGTTGTGGTATATTGAATATAAATGACCCCCATGAACTTATAAGAAGTGGCACAATTAGGAGGTGTAGCTTTGTTGGAGTAGGTATGGATTTCTTAGAAGGAAGTATTTCACTCTAGAGGTCAGCTTTGAGGTCTTATTTATGCTCAAGTCATTCCCAGTGACTCAAACCCCTTCCTGTTGCCTTCAAGGCACGATGTAAGAAATCTCAGCTCCTTCTACAGTACCATGCCTGCCTTTTTGCTATCTTGCTTCTTGTCATGATGATATTCGACTAAACCACTGAACTATAATTGAGTCATCCCGATTATATGTCTTCTTTTATAGGAGTTTAAGAGTTGCCATGGTTATGTTGTCTCTTCACAGCAAAAGAAACCCTAAGACACTTGTAGTCACAAAAAAACCTGTAATTCAGCCCCAATAAGCTCTCTCATACTCCCTGTCTCTGTCTCTGCCTCTCTCCCTTTCTCTCCCTCCCTCCCTCCTTCCCACTCTACCTCTCCGCCCCTCTCTCTATCTCTCTCTCTGTCTCTCTCTCACACACACACATACCCCAGATGGGTACACAAAAGCTTCTAGGCCAGAAAAACTTAATGGCATGAAACAGGAAGCAAAAAATTTCCTAGTGTGTCACCAGGGATGACAGTGAATGGAACTATTCCCTATGTCATTTCTTGATTTCTGGATTCATGAATCCTGGCTATGGGAGAAAACATACCATATACTAGGTGCTGATTCAAAGCATATATTGCCTTTCATGTAGCTCTTCCTCAGCCTTCCTACCTATTACCATCTAATTTGAACTGTAACTGTGTATTCAAAAGGTCATTCTGTCTTTTTATCAGGTAACTTGCTTCAGGATGGTGAGCAGCATGGTAAGACCAGTGAATTCTATGGTCATGGGCCCACTTCTCTAGCTGATAAGTAAGTTCCTTGGTCAGAGCAATACTGTCTGTAATATTAGGACAGTGGATAAGGCATTCTGTAAGTTAATGGGTGGTGATTTTGGCAGAAACAATATATGAAGCAAAGGTAGATTCATTACCACAATAAGTTCTACTCTAGTAAGGACAAGGCATTCCCCAATATAGTCAACCAGCTACCAGGTCACTGGCTGGTCAACCCAGAAGATGGTGCAACATCTAGTGTTCAGTGTTGATCTTTGCTATTGGAAGATACTGCACAGTCACACACACACACACACACACACACACACACACACACTCAATGAAAATGAAAAGTAGACTGGAATTATAGATTAATGGGATCAGCAGAATTGGAAGATAGTCAAGGTTATTATGATATTATGTTATATTTATTTGTGAAACTATCATAAGGATTTTGGAGAGGTGGTTCAGCAGTTTTGAGTAGCTGTTGCAATTGCAGAGGATCCATGTTTAATTCCCAGCACATACATTGTGACTTATATTCATTTGTCACTACAGCTGTATGGGATCTAACATCTTTGTATCTCAGATGCTCTGCTACTAGTCACTTATGAAGTTAACCAAAACATTCCCATTTGTAAAACAAAATAAACAATCTTGAAAAATTAAAAATGGAATACTGAAACCCATTATATGTAAATATCTATATTATCTGCTCTTAATTAAATTAATAGGATTGGAAAGTTATCTCAAGTACCTAAGTTCAATCTCAGTACACACTCCAGGCATTCCAAAACTGCATGTAATTCCAGAACCATGTGATTGTAGCTTCCATTTGACCTCTATTAGCAACTATACTTATGTTCATATTCACAGAGATACAAATATTCATAATTAAAAATAAATCTTTATTAAAACTTTAAGTAGGGACTTTGCCTAGAAATCAATTCTGGTCAGTTTTATGGATTCATGATCCCAAAGACCCTGGATGATGTCATCCACTCTGAACTTAAAAATTCTTCATTTTTGGCCTCAAACTGGAGAGTGAAATGCCCTCAGGTACCAGTTCTTTGACCCCAATTTTTACAGAGTTATTTCTTTGCCTATGAAGATAAGAAAGTGTAAAGAAAATTGTGTAATTAGTTCTAGCTGTGATAAACATCTTCTGGGAGCAGAGGTATATCAGAAATTCTAAAGTTAAAATGTACAGCATATTATTCAGAATGTTCGTCAGCTTAATCATCCCTGCAGTGACATATTATTCATGATTTATTAAAGCTTGCCTGAGGATTCAGAAAGCAAAATCAGCCTCAAGCCATAATAGCCAGGCACACACCTTTAAAACCAGGACTCAGGATTAAGAGGTAGACACATTTCTGTTAGTTCAAAGCCACACTGAGCTACATGAGATTGATCTATTCCTAAAGAGAAACAGCCCACACAAAGGTGATCTCAGCACTTGGGATCACATATCTTTAATGCCAGAGGTATTTAAGACAGGAACAGTGTCTCAGAGCTAGCAAATCATTCTCAAACCACATCGAGTATAGGAAGACAGAATATTGGGAGGAGAAGCAGCTGTCTGAGGTTTGGTGGGTCCAAGATTACCTTTCAGTATGAAGTAGAGGAAGAACTATTGGCCAGCTGCTTTACTTTTCTGGTCTTCACCTTGAAGTATGAAGACAATATCTGTCTCTGGGTCTTTTATTTTTTGTGCTACAATCTCCTTTTTTTATGAAACATGATCTCAGCCTAGGCTGGCATTGAACTCAGTCTGCAGTCTATGATACCCATGAATTCCCAATTATTCTCTCTCTATTCCAAAGTGCTGAGATTATACAGGAATAGCACCACATCTGGCTCCGATTAATTGTTTATCTTTCTCCATGTTAATTTTCCCCTTTGTTTTTCATAGTAACAGGATCTCACTATGCAGATATATTGGCCTAAAACTTGGTAGATTTCCTAGACTGACCTTCAACTTGACATCATCTTGCTAATTCTAATTCAAATGCCCAGATTCAAAGATCTCAGGTTTAAGTCATCAAGCCTTATTTCTAATATTACAACTTTTGGAAACTTGATATGGTATGAAATAGTATAGATCAAAAACAAAAGAAGGAAGAACAGATTTTTTTTCATTCCCAGAAATAATTCTGCAATATATATGTCCTTGTTAGTTTTGACTGGATGGATTTCCTTTGTTGTTACAGAGTTTCTTGACACAAGAAAGTACTCTGTGGAAAGATATGCCCAAATGACATCAAGTCTAGTTCCTGCATGAGCTCCTGCCTTGACTTTCTTCAGTGATGGATCGTAATCCATAAACTAAATAATCCATGCATTCCATGAATGATTTCTTTCTATAGTTTTTTCATAGGAAAAAAAGAAAATTCAATATGATATAACAAGTAATGGGTCTGAGAACAAATACTTTTTCTCAATTATCACTAAAAAATGTAGAACTGAAGTCTTCATATAGGAAATGATTGTGAAAACGCATGGTATGCAAGTTAAAGATTAATGAGCCAAGCAAACAAAAAAAATAACCAGCATGCAGCTTGGACATCTAATTATTTTTTAAATGTCATTTCCTACTTTGGAAGATGAGTGTGACATTCAACATTTTGAAAATTGTAAACTAGTGCATTCCTTTTCTTGTTACAAAAATAAATCACTTTCATGTAAAAATGAAATATACTTCATGATTGTGGTGAATATAATTTTTCTAACTGGATGAAATCCTTTTTTAAATTCTTGTCCTTTGAACATTCTTCATCTCATTATTATATATTCAAGAAAGATATCACTGAATTTAAGACTAATCTGGCAGTTTTTTCTTGTTTCTTTTCTTCATCTGTGGAGAGCAATTTTATATAACAAATCAAATAATTAAACAAAGATATTATAACAGGATCACCTGTTGAAAGATCTAGAGAGTATACATGTTTTCTGAAGAATTAATGTGTCAAATGAGTACATCCCACTGCACAGGTAAATATATATTCTAGTGCTTAGCCACAAATATTTTGACACAGAAACAAAATATGGCATCATATTTTAAAATAATATTTCCAGATATCATTAAAATATTTATTAGAAACATGTTTTATTTGGTTTTGTCATCAGAACAAAAGAAAGACAATGCTTGACTTAACAAAAATTTCTTTCTTCACTAGTTTTCCTATGGCTAATATCAAAAACACTGACAGTTTATGCTGGAGACGATGTAAAAAAAGGGGAAAACTAATCCACTGCTGGTGGGAGTGCCAACTCATACAGACACATTGGAAGTCAGTATGAAGTTTCCTCAGGAAAATGAAAATCAGTCCACCACAAGTTCCAGCAATTCCACTCCTAGGCATACACCCAAAAGATGCACATTCATACAACAAGGACATCTGTTCCACTAGGTTCATAGCAGCTTTATTTGTAATAACCAGAACCTGAAAGCAGTCTAGGTGCCCCTCAACTGAAGAGTGGATGGAGAAAATGTGATACATTTATGCAATGGAGTACTGCTCAGTGGAAAAAAGCAATGGAATCTTGAAATTTGCAGGCAAATGGATGGTACTGGAAGAAAACATCCTGAGTGAGGTAACCCAATAAAAGAAAGACAAACAGGGTAAGTACTTACTCATATATGGATATTAGACATAGAACAAAGGATTACCAGCCTAAAATTTACACCTCCAGGGAAACTAGGAAACAGGGAGTACACCAAGAGAAGAATGCATGGTCCCTTGAATAAGGGAAGAGGGAAAAGAATGCCTGAGCAAATTAAGGGCATGGGGAGGAGGGATAGGAGGATGGTAGGAAGGGTAGAGGCAGCAAAGAGGAGGGAGGAGGAGAACAGGAGGACTGAAATGGGGGAGGAATAGAGGAGGGCAAGAAAGGAGATGTCTTCACAGAGGGAACCAGTATAGGTTTGGAGAGAGATCTGGCAAAGGGGAAATGTTAGGGGATTCACAGAGATGACCCCAACTAAGAATCTAGGCAGTGGTGGTGAGGCTGCCTTTGATTCCCTTCCCCTATAATGAGATTGATGACTACCTTGGTTTCTATTCCTAGAGCCTTGTTCCAGTAGCTGTTCGAAGCAGAAACAGGAACCCATAGCTAAGCACTGAGCCATACTCCTGGAATCCAGTTGAGGAGAGGGAGGAGGGATGAGCAAAGGAGCCAAGACAGTGCTGGAGAAACCCACAGAAACAGTTGACTTGATCTAGTGAGAACATGGAAACACTAGTTGTAAAACTTGGGAACCAGTATTGCACTGAAACAATCCCTCTGAATGTGGGTGCCACCTCGGAGGCCAGGGCAGTCTTTGGGAATTTTAACAGTGGAGCCAGTGTTTATCCCTAGGTCACAGATGGACTTTGGGAGCGCCTTCCCTATGGAGCAATACTATTGCAGCCCAGATACGGGAAGGAGAGCCTGGACCCTCCCCCAAATGATGTGTCCCCTGTGGAGGGCCTCACTATCCCTGGGGAGTGGATGGTAGGTGGGTTGGGCAGTTGTTGGGGAGCATGGGAGAATGAGAGGGCTAGGGAATGGGGGGATTGATTTGCAAATAAGAGTGCTTCTAAAATAATGATAATTGAAAAAAATACTCTAAGTGTTACATCTATGCTGTACTCTCCCCTCACAAGCCTTTATGTGGAAGAGGGGCATAAAGACTTTAAGAGCCAGGAGAAGAAAATGCATAACTGGAAACAATGTCCTTGCAACAAAAGAGGGGAATAACAGAGGTCATGATAGAATATCCAATCCCCACGCAAGGCTAAGCCTGATGAAATTTCAGCATGGACAGCAGAGGTCAACATAAAGCCCCATCCCTAGTTGTCTAGAACTTGATAGCTCCTGGGATAGGCCAAGTCAAATTTTTTTAAAGTGTGTTTCCACTGGTACCTCCATTATGCTTCAGTGGAAGGCCATACATCTATGAACATATAGGCATCAAAACTTTAATTCATAGGTCTGGTTTATCTTTTTATGAGTAAACTTTGAATAATTATACATTATTATCTGACAACCATCAAAATACATGCTGTCCAGTAAAAGATGGGTATTTATACCTTTTTAGTTCCAGCACAGTTTGACCTTTTATTTTGACATTCAGTCATCTGCTATTGAAGAAGTCTGCTTGTAAGGATTACAGCACTAAGGACATGCCTCATAAGTTTCCAGATTTCTTTTAACAGGATATTATTCTCCATTCAATCATTTCATATCTATTAAATGTATTGGCATAGTTCCTTAGATTGTCATTAAAATACTTTAAACTGGCTCATTACTGAAATTTCTTCACATTGCCTCATCTAGATAAACATTAAGCAACCATTACATTAAGATTTGCCTATTAGATGAATGGAAAACACGTTTCAAAGGCATAATTTATCTGTTCATCAGAGTTAAAGAATATCCTTGCTTTAACTTTGGTATTTGGTTTATCTACTTAGTACTTGCTGAAGTATCATTTATCTCTTATCAGTGACATTTTTTACTCAGTGCTAAAAATAAGGTGATATAGTTTAACTGTGAACTGTTTTCATTTTAAATTCTTTTTAAAATGAGCATGGTAGGATATATGTTTTCACTTCCAAAAGACCTTTTTACTTGGCAAGGTAATACAGTAAATATTGATTATCTAAAATAAATTATCCAAAATAAATATTTTTTCTTTAAAATTATTTCACTAGTCTTGGCTTCATAAATATTTTTAAGCTTTAGAATTATTGTATTTCTATTAGTAATTAAAATACTCTCTAGTTCCCTTCTCAGTGCTAGTGTGTGCATGTGTACAGTAAAAATTATCATGTCAACTTCATTGCTACTTTCTTCTTCTCCATGATCCTTGAACTCCCTCCTCTTGGAGCATTTGCTTCAGAAAACATATCATGTAAAGAATTTCTCTGCTCCTATGATCAGTTAATATCCTGGAAATCTTGGATTCATCCTTAATCTAGGAAATGTTTCCAAGAGGACTCAATTTTATATATTTGCCCACTGTCTGTGGTATACCCAGCAAACATATTAATTGATGCCTAATCTGACTCTTCTCTCTATTTATGTTTTGCTTGCTCTGTAGAAGTGTCTGAGTCTATATTCCCATTCTTTAGATCATGTCCTGTGCTTTTGTAATCTTTGGTTAAAGCTATTGCTTATGCTTAGATCTTGAATTTTTCCAGAATTTTGTATCTATCTTAAAGCATTTAATCCACTTTGAATTGTGCTTGAGGAAGCACAGATATGGGCAATTTTATTGTTATTCACATGAATACCCATTTTTTCTCAGCACCTTTTAATGAAAATGCTATCTTTCTTCAATGCATGTCTATCACATCTTTGACAAAATTAAGTTCTTATATCTCAAATGTAGAATATAGTTTACTGTAAAATTAGACAAGAAAAACCCATATATGACAATCAATACATGTAATATATTAGGTACTAGACTGTGTAGACACTTCTGAAAAGAAACACAAATGCCCAATACACATTATAAAGAGTAATGCACAATCTTAGCCACCAGAGAAACATAAATTAAAGCTACATTGAGAGTCCACAGCACCCTGGTCAGAATCACTGTTAGGTTGATGACTGAATGAATGATATGAAGTGCTTGAGAAACTGACAGTAAGAGAAGTACTCATTGTCAATGGAAGTACAAATTGGTATAGCTAATTTGACAGTAAGTATGGAGGTTTTTTAAATACTGAAAATAAACTACCATATGATCCGAATTTGCTGCTACTGTATATATACCCAAAGGATACTGAGTCCTCACACAGAGACACTTGAACAAATATGTTTATTGCTGAAGTATTCATAATAGCTGATTGTAGGAGGAAACAGCTGGACCTAAGTATCCACCAACAGAAAAATGAATAAAGAGAATACACACAGTATGTGCACACAGTGAAATAGTTCACAAATGAAAAGGAAAGTGGAAAGACAAAACAAACTAGAAATTACTAAAAGAAGTATCTCAGGATCACACAAACACCATAATTTTTTCTCATATGTAGATTCCAGGTTTTAATTTTTACACACATACACACCCACACACACAAAATATGTGTGTGGATATAGATAGATTATAGATAGAAGATAGAGATATAGATAGACAGATAGATAGATAGAAGATAGATAGAGATATAGATAGACAGATAGATAGATAGATAGATAGATAGATAGATAGATAGATAGAAGATAGACCATGAAACTCAAGAGAGAGGGAACCACTGAGCCATAAGATAGGTCTTAAATTCAAGTTGGAAAGAGGAAAAGTAAAACAATAACATATAAAAAGAACAAAGAAATGTGGCTAGTGAGGAATGAAAAGGCAGCAGGATGAGAGAAGGGAGCTACAAAAGAGCCAAGGGGGAGAGGATCAATGAAAGAAATATGTATGAAAATCTGATAATAAATCCTATTACAATGCATAAAAATAGACTATCTCTGCTGCTCTCAGCATTTATAAGTTACCTTTAACTCTTCTTGTAGGGTTTAAATCCCCTGTGCATGATAAGAGTCAGAAGAATACCAAAATTAAGGGACTATTCTATTGTCACTAAGGCATAAATACTATCTCTAAATTTATAAAATAACTATATCATATATATATATATATATATGTATGTATCTTTCTGTCATGATATTAAAGGTCATACAGAGTACTAACTCTAAAAACCAGCTTCAACTAGTTTCCTGTACATGATTTTCGGCTTGAATCTGAAGAAGGTAACTAGGAATTGAGTTTGTGTACACTGGACTGTGGTCCTTTAATCTCTCTGAGGTATGTTGCATAAGATACTTACATTGTTTAGGTTCTCCTTTAGTGCTTATGACTTGTCTAGCCATAGATTCTTAGCACAGATAATGGTGCCAGTTATGAATCCTATTCCTAGCTGCGAAACTCTCAGCAATCAATTAGCTGCCTGGAGAGAGAGTCTGTTATTTTTTTAAGGGTATAACCTCTATTCTTTCAACAAAACCCTAGTGGATGGCCAAAAAGCCAGGAGTATGTAGGAAGAACAAATTGGGTATCATGTTGTTTTATATTTTAAAGAGGACACAAAGTTGGGTGGGTGGTTAAAGCATGAGAGTGTTGAATCGAAGAGGAGTTAGGGTAGGGCATTGAAAATGATAAAAATAAATGCTATTAAATCACTAAACAATCAATAAAACTATGTTACAAATTTTGTAGTATATACCTAATAATTCCATTCACTCATCCCAGTACACACACTTCCTCTCTCCTCCAGATCTACTCCTCCTATGCTTCCCTTTAGAAAAGAGCAGGCCTCCCAGTGGTGCCAACTCAACACAGCATAAAATGTTACAATAAGACTAGACACCAACCCTCATATCAAGTCTGGACAAAACACAGTAGGAGGAAAAGGGTCCCCAAAGCAGGAAAAATAGTCAGAGACACCCTCATTCCCACTGTTAGGAATCCCCCAAAAATACTAAGCTACAGAACTGTGAGGCATATGCAAAAGACCTAACACAGACCCATGCAGGGTCCATGACTGACATTTTAGTTACAATGAGCCCCTATAAGCACTGCTTAGTTTATTATGTGGGATGTGTTTTCTTACTCTCCTTCATACCTTTGGTTCCTAAGATCCTTACCTTCTTATACAGGGTTCCTTGAGCTCTACCTAATGTTTGCTGTGGGTCTCTGAATCTGCTCACATCAGCTGGTGGATGAAGTCTCTGATGAATAGGCTTTGTTCTATGAATATAGCAGAATATCATTAGGAAATACTTCACTGACATTTTTTTTTGTTAGTCATGTTTGGTTCTACCTCAGGAAACTGCAGTCAGCATACCAATGTATAAGAGAAAAATAAATTTAAAAAATATTGAAATAGAAAATGTTAAGAAAGAATAGACATTTCACATGAAAATAATAAACAAACCCAATAACTGTATGTCCCTATTAAGAAAGAAAATTTATTGAAAGAAAATTTATCGGCATAAAGATTTTCAAAAATGATTTTATTGAACAAAGATTTCTGATACACAAAATTTATTGGATCCAGAAAAATGTGCACATTTCCCATTTCATTTTTTGGTGTTTAAATTAAAGTTATTAGAGACATAAAATGAATTATTATGTTAACAAAATAGGTTTTGAAATTTATGTACATTATAGAATGAATGAGTTAGGCAAAGTAATATGTATATTTACTCACAAACATCTTAGTGTGATGAAAACACAATCTCTTCAAGGCAAATTTCATGCATAAAGTGTATTATTATGAAGTACAATCATCATGTTCACGGTAATTTTTTTCACTGTTCCTCTTGTAAAACTGTCAAATTTAACACATGTATTCATTAACCAAAATCTAATCAACATTAATTACACTGGCAGTAACCAACTTCTCCTCTCTAGCATCCTTGTTCTTTCATTAAAACACCAGTATTGTAGTTGCCCTGTAGGTTCTCTGATGCCACCCTGGTATTATGAATTGCTGAGCAAGTATCTGTGGGGTACGACCTCGAGTCCTTTGGCATGCATGAAGTTATTGTATCCTTGGGTCATATTGTAGATTTGTTTTATTTAGTAAGCTTCATAGTGATTTTCAGAGTAGGTAGACCAGTTAGTAGTCCCACCAACAGTGGATATGGGTTCATCTTTCTCCACAACATCTTTTGCATTTACTGTCAGCCTAGCCTAACAATTTTCTTTTTGGAAGGAACGAAATATTTTTGAGGTGGCTCTCTTCCTCCATTGGCATCCCATGATATAATTCAACTATGATTTAGGCAGTGACTCAGTTTCCTGGGGAAACAACATTCCATAGAAATACAGATGTAATTATGAGAAGGTGGATTCATTAAAAGACTTAAGTTGAGCCATGAAGTGATCTAAAGAAAACGGTTCAGGTGTTCTCTGTTTAAACAGTGTTATGGTCATTGCTGCCCTTATTGTTAAATAAATAAGACATATACTCAGCTGAGCAAGTGTTTTACAAGTTAAAACTTTTATTAAATAATTCAAACACATACTAATCACTTTATTTTTTTTTGTGCTACTTTCAATCTCCATAAGATGTTCAGAAGTCCAAATCAGAAGGAATTTATGAGGAGACAAGGCACTGGTTCTAGTGCTCAACTTCCCTGTATTAAGATACTGACTGACTTGCTCGAAAGTGGCATGTTTAGGGACAGCCTTTTATGAATTACTTTTTGTCTTTTAAAGATACTGAACTTTTGCCAGACCTTATAGTCGAGTTGCCAATATGCCTTGAGATTGTTTAAAAATATGTCCTCTCCTGCTGTGTACTCAGACTATTTAAGTTGTGTGTGATGTGAAAAAAATCATTTTATAAAACGAGCTCAGTTGTGGAAAGTAATCTTAGCATGCTGATACACCATAAATGTTGGAAGCAAATTGTGGATATAAGATGATTATATCTACTTGCAAATTTGAGAGAAATCTTGGTTTAGTTGCAGTCAGGAAAGTAACTGCTTCCCTTCTAAAACTCTAAAACATTTCTGTAGAAAACTATCACCTCTTAACTTTACCATGTTGTCTGTGATGTTCAGTAAACAGATCAGTGTCTTCTATGAAGGAAAGGCAACACAGACATGTATCAGGGACATACAAACATAACAAACAGATTGTAGTCAGGCCACAAACCACAAACTACAGACAGAGAGAAAGACACAGAACTAGAAGTGAGGGGTTTAAATTTGGGCTTGTCCATGATCTGAACTACTCCTAGGATAAGTTTTTCTCATTCCTTATAGTTCAAAGTCTGTGATTAAATTATAAATCAAATTTAATTTTTTTCTCCTCCCTCTCTTCCTCATCCCCAATACTCCCAACTAGCTCTAGAGATCTTGTCCCTTTTCCCTTCTTTGGGGGAGCATATATTTCTTTCTTATGGTCTTCCTTATTTCATAGCTTCTCTGACAGTGTGGACTGTAAGATGATAATCCTTTTCACCATGTCTAGAATCAATATATAAGTGAGTACATATCATGTTTGTCTTTCTGTGACTGAGTTACCTCACTTAGAATGTTTTCTTCTAGTTCCATTCATTTGCCTACAAATTTCAAGATTCCTTTGTTTCTTTTTTCTACTGAGTAGTCCTCCATTACATAAATATACCACATTTTCTCTATCCACTCTTCAGTTGAGAGGCACCTAGGCTATTACAGGTTCTGGCTATTACAAATAATGTTGCTATAAACATAGTTGAACAGATGTCCTTATATGAATGTGCATCCTTTGGGTGTATGCCAAAGAGTGGACTTGCTGGATCTTGAGGTAGACTTGTTCCCATTTACCTGAAAAACCACTATACTGATTTCCCAAGTGGCTGTACAAGTTTGCACTCCCACCAGCAATGGAGAAGATTCTCCTTTCTCTATATCCTCTTCAGCATAAACTTTTGTTTTTGTTTCAGCCATTTTGACAGGTGTAATATGATATCTCAGAGATGTTGTGATTTGCATTTCCCTGATGGCTAAAGAATTTGAGCAGTTTCTTAAGTGTCTTTCAGCCATTTTAGATTCCTTTCTTGAGAATTCTCTGTGTTTTGGTGACTAGCTTCTTGAGTTCCTTGTATATTTTGGAAATCAATCACTGTCTGATGTGGGGTTGGTGAAGGTCTTTTCCCATTCTGTGGGTTGCAGTTTAGTCCTGTTGGCTGTCTCTTTTGCCTTACAGAAGCTTCTCAGTTTCAGGAGGTCCCATTTATTGATTGTCAAACTCAGTGTCTGTGCTACTGGCATTATGTTCAGTAAGAGGTCTCCTGTGCCGGTTTGTTCAAGGGTACCTCCCACTTTCTCTTCTAAGAGGTTCAGTGTGACTGGATTTGAGGTTTTTGATCCATTTGGATGTAAATTTTGTGCATAACAATAGATATGGATCAATCTGCAATCTTCCACATGTCCGCATCCAGTTATCCCAGCACCATTTGTTGAAGATGCTTTCTTTTTTACATTGTGTAGTTTTAGCTTCTTTGTGAAAGACAAGATGTTCATAGGTGTTTGGGTTAATGTCAGTGTCTTCAATTGGTCTACCTGTATATTTTTGTGCCAATACCAAGCTGTTTTCATTACTGTAGCTCTTCAGTAGAGCTTGAAGTCAGGGATGGTGGTTTCCCTGGAAGTTACTTTATTGTACAGGGTTGTTTAGGCTATCCTGGGTCTTTTGTTTTTTTCATAAACAGTTGAGAATTGTCCTTTCAAGATCTGTGGAGAGTTGTGCTGGGATTTTGATAGGGATTTCATTTAATCTGCAGATTGCCATTTTTTACTTTTGTTGATCCTACCTATCCAAGAGCATGGGAGAGCTTCCCATTTTCTAGTATCTTCTTTGATACTTTCTTTAATGACTCAAAATTCTTGTCATAAAGGATTTTGGTTAGAGTTACCTGTTTCGTTAGAGTTACCCCAAGATATTTCTTGCTGTTTGTGGCTGTTGTAAAGGGTGATGTTTCTCTGATTTCTTTCACAACACCTTTATTGTCCATATATAGTAGGGCTACTGATTTTTTTTTGAGTTAATCTTGTGTCCTGCCAATTTTCTGAAAGTATTTTTTAGCTCTAGGCATTCCCTGGTAGAATTCTTCAGGTCACTTATGTTAAATAACATACCATCTGCAAATAGTGAAATTTTACTTCTTCCTTCCCAATTTGTATCTCCTTGATCTCCTTTTCTTTTCTTATTTCTATAGCAATACCTTCAATTACAATATTGAAGAGATATGGAAAGAGTGGTCAATCTTGACTTGTTCCTAATTTTAGAGGAATCCCTTGAGTTCTCTCCTTTGAGTTTGATGTTGGCTGTTAGTTTGCGGTATATTGTCTTTAGTATGTTTAGGTATGTTCCTCTTATCCCTAATCTCTACAAGACCTTTATCATGAAGGGGTGTTGAATTTTGTAAAAGTCTTTTTTAGCATGTAGTGAGATGATCATGTGATTTTTATTTTTCAGATGGTTTATATGGTGGATTACATTGATGGATTTTCCTATGTTGAATCAGCCCTGCATCCTTGGAATGAAGCCTACTTGATCATGATGTGTTCTTTCATTCAACTTGCCAGGATTTTATTGAGTATTTTTGAATCAATGTTCATGAGGGAGAATGGTCTATAGCTCTCTATCTAAGTTGTATCCTTGTGTGGTTTGGGTACCAAGGAGACTACGAGAACATGAGGGATCAGGAAGATTGATTGGGGATAGGAGAACATAAGGGATCAGGAAGATTGAGTGGGGAGAGCAATAGAGGAGAGCAAGAAAAGAGACACATCAATAGAGGGAGCCATTATAGATTTGAAGATAAAACTGATATTAGGGAATTATACATAGATCCAAAAGGATGACCCTATCTAGGACCTTAAGCAATTGTGGAGAGGCCACTTAAATGCCCTTCCCCTATAATGAGAATGATGACTACCTTACATGCCATCCTAGAGCCTTCATTCAGTAGCTAATGGAAGCAGAAGCAGAGAGCCACAGCTAAGCACTGAACCAAACTCCTGGAATCCAGTTTCAGAGAGGAAGGAGTGATGAATAAAGGAGTCAAGCCCACGCTGGGAGAACCCACAGAAACACCTGACCTGAACAAGTGGGAACTCATGGACCCCATTCTGACTGCTAGGGAACCAATATAGACCCAAACCAGGGCCTCTGAACATGGGTGTCAGTTAGGAGCACTGGGCAGCCTGTGGGGACTCTGGTAGTGGAACCAGGATGTATCCCTAGTGCAGGAGGGGAATTCAGGAGCCCATTTCTTATGGAAAGATATTCTCTTAGACTAGATACACAGCGGAGGGCCTAGTTCCTGTCCCAAATGACTTTAAAGATTATAATGATCCCTCTTGGAAGGTCTCACTCTCACTGGGGAGTGGATGGGGGATAGGATGGGTGGGGGGTTATGTGAGGATTGGAGGGAACTGGGTTTGATATGTAAAATAAGATTGTTTCTAATGTAAATAAAATTTATATATTAAAAATATTTTGAAAAAATCTACGAAAATAGAAAAAACTTTATACTTAGTTGTTTTACTATTTTGAAATAGAGTAATAAGTAGCAAAACTATATGCTAATGAAAAGGCTGATCTGGTGGTTTGTTGTTTTGCTATTGGTGTTTTTAAATTGATGGAGACTTCTTTTAAAACTGAAGTCATGTTTTTGCAATCTGCTTCTCTGTTTTTTCTTTGTCATGTTAGAGAAGACTTGCTGATTTTTACACTTTATTTTCAAATTATAGCATACCAACAAATCAATGTAAAAATACACCATGAAAATAAAACTAATTAATAGATGAGCATCTTTATGTGTCAATTATATGACTATCACTATTTAATGATATGTTCTGAATTCAATGTTGGAAGATGAGAAGGATATCCATAAGCTAGTTATTCCTGAGATACATACAGCTGTCTTACATTACAGGAAATAATTCAGTTCTATAAAAGACTATGGGGCTTAGTAATGGAGACACATGTTCTCATGAGCACAACTGAATCAAAAGTAAGATGCAATGAAAATCATGTGATGCCCTTAGATACTTTGAGCATCCTAAAGTCGATCATCTAGTCACATTTATTATGTTGTGGCTAGGATAGAAGTGCCACTTTCAAGGAGTCTCATCTGCATAATGGTTCCAAATGGTTATAGCAACTTTATAATGAGGTTAAGACCCATTATGGGGCAAGTGGATTATAAAACTGATGAATATCAAATACTCATTATATGTAATTATGAGCTGAGTAACATTTAACTATATTAATAACACTTGAAGCAAGAATTTTATTTCCTATAATATTTTATTACTTTTTCATAATTGTGTGTCATGGTGTATGGAACTTGAGAGTTTATAAGAAAAGCATCCTCTGACGAGAAGTTCCACAAGCTTCTCATTTGAGGATCCTCCCCCCCATGTAAGTCTGGAAAACCACCATAAATCCTGACTAATGTTTGGCTGTGGATCTGAATGTGTTTCCATCAGTTGGTGGGTGAAGTCTCTAGATGACAATTGGACTCCACAATGTTCTATGAGTATAGCAGAATATAATTGTAATCTTTTTGTTTATTTCTGTACTATTTGTTTGTTTGGTCCTATCCTAGTTTTCTGGGTTCCAACTCTTCAGGTAGTAGCAAGGATAGGTTTCCTGTCATGGTTTGGGTCTCAAACTGGACTAGTCATTGGTTTGCCATTCCCTTTATTTCTGTGCCACCTTTACCCCAGCATATCTGGGGCAAATTGTAGGTCAAAGTTTATGTGGCTGGATTGGAGTCCCAATACCCCCACTAGAAGTCTTGCCTGGTTATAGGAGATGACTTAGGCTCCATATCTCCCATTGGTAGGAGTCTTAGATAGAAGTGACCCTTATAGATTCCCGGGAGTTTCCATTGTACTAGGTCATTAGATGTTAGCATTAATAGGACTTTTGCCTTGTGTTACAGAATGAATTGCTCAACATTTAGTCATAGTACACTTTGATTTTCACATGTGTATTAGACCAGGAGGTCTTTGTTCAGTATGACTTCTTTGACAGAGCTACACTTTATTTGAATATTTCATTGTATATTCTGGGACAGAAAATTTAAGGCTCACAAATGAGCTTTTTATGTTAAAGAATACTTTATATATTCATTTATTATGTATTTTGCAAACATTTACAGTTAAAACTTTACCAAAAAATATAATTTAATTGTATCTTTTAGGATGACATGGTGGGTAAAGTAAGAACCATTTCATATGTGCTTGGGCTTGCTGACAGATTTTTATCATGAAGGTAATAGGCATTGTTCAATGTACTTAATGAAGCTCTTAATGATTACATGACTTTTTCTCCTTTAGCAAGTTAAAGGATTTCAGTGCAATTAATTTTCACTATGTAATCAGCCTTTGATTGTTTAATCATCTTCACATCCCTGGCATAGATCCCGTTTTACATAGTGTATTAATATTTATACATCTTTGGAATTGGATTAATCACATTTTGTTCAAGGTATTACATGGAATTTCATGAGAAAAAAAGGTCTTTTCATTATTTTTCTTTTTTACTACTTGTCTTGCCTCTATTTCAGGGTAATATAATATAAAGTTGCATGGAAATCATTCAATCTCCCATTTTTAAGAGATACTATGTAATATCATAGTTAATTCTGAAATATGTAATAGAATGTTTCAGTAAAAATATCAATGATCAAATATTCCCATACTTTGAAATCAAAACTAACTTAATTGCATGTGTATTTCTTTCATGTGGAACACCTTTGTTTGATGGAAACATCTTGATAAAATGTATGGTGGAGAGAGAGAAAGAAGAGACCATAAGCATACAATAACATATCACACGATGTATCACACCACAAGAATACCTGTTTATCCTTGTTTATTAATGCATTTGTGGTGATATATTATTTATAATTTATTAAATCTTGCCTGAGGATACAGAAGGCAAAACCAGTCACAATAGTTAGCTATAGAAGCCAGGCAGTGGTGGTATACATATTGAGAGGTAAAGGTAGACAGAGATCTGCTAGTTCTAGGTCTCACTGAACTACACAAATTGATCCAGTCCTAATGAGAAACAGCTAACCCAAAGATGATCTCAGCACTTGGGATCACGTGCCTTTAACCCTAGCACTAGGGAGGTACAAAAAGCAAAGGGTCTTATGCGAGGTAATTAGTTTCCAGTCAGGTTTAGGAGAGCATAGTACTATGAATCTGAGTAGCAATGGAGTAGGAAACAGTATGAGGATTGCACCTTTGGTCTGAGGTAGAGGTGAGAGCTAGTTGGCTTGGCTGATTTGCTTTTCTGCTATTCAGCTTGAGCTTGAAGCTTGAAGCTCACTCAATATGGTCTCTGGGTCTTTTATTTATTTATTCATTTTGCATATACTAATCAGCAAAGATACAGAATGGAACCAACCATGGCATTCATCAACAGAAAAGTGGTGTGTGTGTGTGTGTGTGTGTGTGCGCGCACTGCTTTATATTTGTAAGGATGTATATCAGTATGGATGGGAATGGGAATATGCTATGGAAAAAGAAAGCAAACTAACACAGGAGAAAAATGGTACTGATGATTGTATGTTGGCAGCCTAAGTATTTTGAGGTACATTTCTCAGGTTTCTTTTGTTAGTGTCTTGTTCTTTTCCATTTTGCCTTTTCCTATGCTAACAGAATGTTTGTGTTTGTTCATTATATATGAATGGAAAATAGGTAATCTCTACTTTGGCACTATTCTGAGTTAACAGTGTACCAGTTATTATGTTGGTGTGGTTTTATGCATAGATAATTTATTTTACTTTAGGAAGGCTGGGTGCTGAAAATTATAGCTTGTGTTAATATTTATCAAAACAAATGAAAAGTGATGTAAAATGAAACTGATTTAATTTTTGCATCTTCATCAACAATGCTTAACAATTGCTCTTAGTACCTTTGCTTTTAACATCTTACAAATAGTTTTACATTGTGGCTGTAAATATAACTGGTTGTGTATTCACTTCTTCCTAAAAGTAGTAGACTTAAAGCATACTTTTTATATTTTAGAGGATTTTTTCACTAATTTTATTTAGCATTTCACATTTTTGTTCATAATCTTATGTTTTTATTATTTCCAAAGGAGTTCTGTTTTTGTTTTATAAAAGTAGTTGCCCAATACATGCCATCTTTGGTCATGGTAGTATATGCAATATTTTTTAAATTTAAATTTAAATTAGAAACAAGGTTGTTTCGCATGTCAATCCCAGGTCTCTCTCCTTTTCCCTCCCCTCCTCCCACACCCTCTGACCAAATCCCCCAATACCCCCTCATTTCCAAGGGAGGATGAGGCACTCCATGGGGTGTCCATAGTCTGTCATTTCATCCAGGGCAAGGCCTAGACCCTCCCCCAAGAGCCCAGGGTAAGAGTGCATCTCTCATTGTGGGATGGACACCCAAAGTCCATTTGTATGCAGCGATAAATACTGATCTACTACCCAAGGCTCAATAGATTGCCTAGGTCTCCTCACTGACACAAACATTCAGGGGGTCTTGATCAGTCCCATGCTGGATTCCCAGTCATTAGTCTGGGATTCAAGAGCTAACCTTTGTCAGGTCAACTGTTTCTGGGGGTTAAACCAGCACAGTCTTCACTCCTTTGCATATCAGTCCTCCCTCTGTCACTGGGTTCTTTGAGTTCACCTCAGTGTTTGGCTGTAGGTGTCTACCTCTGCTTCCATCAGCCACTGAATGAAGGTTTTGTTTTCCAGACTCTCTAGAAGTAGGATTGTAGGCTGGCACTCCCCAGATCTATGCCTAAATTCCATGTATGAGAGAGTACATATCATGTTTCTCTTTTTGTGACTGGGTTACCTCACTCAGGATAGTTTCTTCTAGTGCCATCCATTTGCCTGCAAATTTCAGGATTCCCTTGTTTTGCTTTTTCTGCTGATTAGTAATCCACTATGTAAATGTACCACATTTTCTCTATCCACTCTTTGGTTGAGGGGCATCTAGGTTGCTTCCAAGTTCTGGCTATTAAAAATAATGCTGCTATGAACATAGTGAACAGATGTCCTTGTTGTATGAATTTGCATCATTTGGATATATGCCTAAAAGTGGAATTGCTGGGTCTTGTGGTAGACTGATTCCCATTTTTCTGAGGAATCTCCATACAGATTTCCAAAGTGGCTGTATGAGTTGGCATTCCCACCAGCAGTGGAGGAGTGTTCCCCTTTTTCCACAACCTCTCCAGCATAAACTGTCATTGGTGTTTTCGATGTTAGCCATTTTGACAGGAGTAAGATGGTATATCAGAGTTGTTTTGATTTGCATTTCCCTGATTGCTAGGGATGTAGAGCATTTTCTCAAGGGTCTCTAATGAGAATTCTGTGTTTAGTTCTGTAGCCCACTTTTTAATTGGATCCTTTGTTGTTTTGGAGACTTGCTTCTTGAGTTCTTTGTAAATTTTGTAGATCAGCCCTCTGTCAGATGTGGGGTTAGTGAATATTTTTCCCATTCTGTGGGCTGCCTTCTGGTCTTGCTGGCTGTGTCCTTTGCCTTACAGAGGCTTCTCAGTTTCAGGATGTTCCATTTATTAATTGTTGACCTCACTGTCTATGTTACTGGTGTTATGTTCAGGAAGCTGACTCCTGTATCAATTCATTCAAGGGTACCACCCATTCTCTCTTCTAAGAGATTCAGTGTGGCTGGTTCCATGTTGAGGTCTTTGATCCATTTGGACTTAAGTTTTGTCCATGGCGATAGACATGTACCCATCCACATTCTTCTACATGCCAGCATCCAGTTACGCCAGCACCAATTGTTAAAGATGCTTTATTTTTTCCATTGTATATTTTTAGCTTATTTGTCGAAGATCAGATGTTCATACATGTATGGATTAATATCAGCGTGCTCAATTCGATTCCATTGGTCTACTTGTCTATTTTTGTGCCAATACCAAAATGTCTTCAGGACTACAGCTTTATAATGAAGCTTTATATAATAGAGGTTGGTGATGCCTCCAGATGTTGCTTTGCTGAGTAAGGTTGTTTTGGCTATTCTGGGTCTTTTATTTTTCCATACAAAATTTATTATTGTTCTTTCAAGGTCTCTGAAGAATTTTGCTGGTATTTTAATGGAGATTGCATTGAATCTCAAGATTGGTTTTGGGAGGATTGCCATTTTTCTACATTGATCCTACCTATCCAAGACCATGGGAGATCTTTCCATTTTCTGATGTCTTCTCTTATTTCTTTCTTTAAAGACTCAAAATTCTTGTGATACAAGTCTTTTACTTGTTTAGTTAGTGTTACCCCATGGTATTTTATGTTGTTTGTGGCAATTATAAAGGGTGATGTTTCTCTGATTTCTTTCTCCCTGATCTGTACGCATTTAAACTTAAAATTATCAACAAAGAAAACTGTGCTAAGCATATAAACATGTGGAGATTAAATGACTGTACTTATTGATCAATATGTCAAAGAAATTAGGAAAGACATAAAAATATTCATGGAAGTAAATGAAAATGAAAGTGTAGCACAACAAAACCTCTAAGCTAACAATAAAGAATACACATTGCTATTATTTTATTCAAGGAAGACTTGTAGTTGAAAAGAGTACCATGGGATTTGCTTCTTACTTCAAGTCTACATACCTTAATGCATTCTTATAAAACCCAAGGCTTTCTGTCAGTAAGCTTTCAGCCAAATTCATGCACCACAATTTGCATTAAATGTGTACAGATAACTAAAAAAAACAAAAACAAAAAACAAAAAACATTCTAATACTGCAATAAATGATTATTCATGTTATTTACAAACAAGATAATTCAGAGGATCTATTTATGAATATTGTATGTATAAGACATGCATTCATAAATTAAATAAGATTTATACACATATTTTTGCTCCTAGCAGGTTATTGCTGAGTTGTACTAAAATGATCCCTGAAATTTTTGTCAGTCCTGGGGATGTTGTAAAGCACAAAAAAATTTTGCCATATGAAATAGCTTTCCTCAGACATCTGCTGCACAGATAGCTTGTTTAGAGCTGGTGATGATGGATGAATTCTTGACAGGTAATTGCAATTCAGATCAGATGCAGACAGATTTAGTACCTAAAAGCTTCTAGTTTTATTAAAATCACCACTGATTTATTTAGCACCATTTTACCCCCTCTAAACTGTCATGTATTTTAACAATTTTTGGAATTAATAATTTTGTTATGATACCTATAATTTCTGTGATTTGTGAAATATATTCAATTTTTCTTGGTTTGGCAAACACAATGTTAAAGAAGGAATTATTTGAAATTAGTCATAATTTTGAAATTGTGTACAGCAAAACTCATGAAATTCATACAATTGCAGCTCAAGCAATAATTTCTCATTTTTTTCAAATTTTATCTATTATTTTATGTCAATTAGCTAAACTTCTGAACACATAATAAAAGTTGTAGGTTGTTTTCTGGAAAATTGACTCATAGTTGGAAAATTGTGTGATTGAACACTGTTGTGAAAGACCTTAATGATTGGTCCACTGAGAAAAGAGGGAGAAATAAAATTGGGTAGAGTATGAATTGATTAATGGAATAATTGCAACAAATATTCAACTTGGCTACAGGGTGCTATAAAATGTTTATTAAAGAAGGCATTTTAGACTCATTTTGGTTGTATTTTAATTGATTCTTATTGTTTGAGTTTGAATATATTAGTTATGAGAGTTTTAAAAATGACTTTTGGATAACAATTGTACACGTGAGGATGGTTTAACATGAAGAAAAGAAAAAAGTCTTTATGTACATGGATGAGGAAGAAATTAATAGTGGTAATGAGTAAGTCTTCTATTAGAAAGATCATATAAAGGTAGTTGGTTTCCTAGTTTTAATCTTGTCATGTTTTAATTATTTTTTGGTTTGTGTGTGTTGAATAAGTGCATAATATTATCCAATATTAAATGTTAAAGTATAACTTCATTGACTAGTACATCCTTCAAGTTGCTGGATTTTTGTGTGTGTGCTGCTTTTTACTTATTCATAACTTTTTATAATAAAGCTTATATAGTTGAAAATAAATAAAATGAAAGTAATTTTCCTATAGTGATATATTTCATCTACTTTGTGAAGTAGGGATTATCATATATTTATTTCTGTAAGGGCTATTACTGAGATGCACATGAAAACTTCCCAGGATAGCAAGAGTCTTGTCCTGGAAACTGCACTCAACATTTTTGTATCTACTAAGGAAGCAAAAAATAAAATTCACATTATTAATTTGGCTTAAGTTTATAGTGAATACATGACCAAAAACTCATGATGGGTGTTTGTTATAAAATGTGGTTAACTGAATTACCTATAAAGAGTTTATATTCCAGGCTCAGATGGGTTGGTTTAAAGAATGAAAAATTAGTTAAACAATAATAAGGATAAAAAATAAAAGAATAACAGTAAATTTTTTGAGAATTTTATACATTCTATTTTTATCATATTCAGTGCTCATTTGCTTCTGGATAAAATATATACCCATTAAACTTTGGGTCTTAATTCATTTTTAATTAAACCCATTAAGTCCAATTAGTACAGCCACTAAATCTTTTGAGTGTGTGGGTGTGTACTTCCCACTTGTGTAATAGTGGTATGAATGAATGAATGATGGGGTTAACCAGGGACATTTCATTCAATTTAAGGCCTGTCCCACACATAAGGCCCATACTTGGCACAGTTTTCTGGGTGAAATAGAACTTCATACTATTACTATGATAAATGTATGTTATATTGAACTTATCTATAGAAAATTATTACCATGCCCATAGAATAATGCTTCTTTCAAACCTCATCTGGGAAGATCTTAGATGCAGTAGATTATTCTTAACACAAAAACACACAACTGATCAATGTAGAGTCCTTATATGGCTCTGGGAGTTGATCTGACTGGCATGGAAAGAGAATGAAAAAATGGACCATGGTCGTATGTACAGAAGTATTGAAATTGGGTTGACTTGGCTCTCAGATGGACAAATTGAAGAATCACTGATGCTCAGCAGCATAGACAAAGAGCTAGGGTTTTGAATGTGCCTGATAGGGAGGAAGATTTTGTGATGGACAGTTGAATCAAAGAGGTAGGTTTAACTCATCTTGGTAGAATCATTCTTTGTAGGTGACCCATCTTCAAGACATACATTTCAGAGGGATGAAAGGTATGCTGGAAATTTTCTTCATCCACTTTCAATATTGCACAGGATGAGAGGAAGGCTTTGCTATCCTTCTGAGCTAGCTCTTCCAATTCTCCCTCCCTCTGAAACTGTGCTTCTTTTGAATATTATTCTCTCTCTCTCTCTCTCTCTCTCTCTCTCTCTCTCTCTCTGTCTCTCTCTCTCTCTCTCACACACACACACACACACACACACACATGAACACATCCACACATCCACACAACAAGCTAAATTAATTTAGTGTGCCTAGTTAGTACAATACTTCAGGGCTAAGCACTTTGCTTCAAATAGCCAATTAGGAAGTTCACCCATTAGAAAAACTCTCTCTCTCTTTGTCAGAAGTCAGTAGTTGCCTGTAGTTCTTTACTTAGGGACAGGATCCCAAGAGATTTTCCCTAGAACTAACAGGTAAGTAACAGTCATGATACTTAAAAAACGATTCTACCATAAAATTAAAGACTAGGCTGGTTTAACCCCCAGAAACAGCTGACCTGACAAAGTTTAACTCTTGAATCTCAGGCATCAGCCTGGGAATCCAGCATGGAACTGATCAAGACCCCCTGAATGTGAGTGTCAGTGAGGAGGCCTAGGTAATCTATTGAGCCTTGGGCAGCAGATCAGTGCCCATCCCGAGTATACACACGGACTTTGGACTCCCATCAAACAATGTGAGGTGCACTCTCACCCTGAACTCTTGGGGAAGGGTCTAGGCCCTGCCCTATATGAAATGACAGACTATGGACACCGCCATGGAGGGCCTCACCCTCCCTGGGGAAATGAGAGGATAATGGAGGGGTTGGGTGGAGGGCATGAGAGGAGGGGAGGGAAAGGGAGAGGGACCTGGAACTGACTTGTGAAGCAACCTTGTTTCTTATCTAAATTGAACTGAAAAATAAATACAAAAATTAAAACAGTAATATCATACCCATGATAATGAAGAGGTGGAAATGAGGACATTTAATAGAAAGATTTTTTTCTCATCTGGTTTAAACTACATCTCAATTACACTAAGGGCATATTCATGAGAAATAAATGGATGTAAAAATGAGGGACTACTTAGGTATTTAGCAAAGCATATCAAGAAAAGGCAGTAGCTCATCATAAGTGATAATTCAGCAGGCCCTCCATAAAGTATCAGTTTGACTTGATAGAAAATGTCTGGGAATAAACAAGATTTTACCCACTGAAGTCCATAAAGTATATTTTCTGGTTGCCACAATGTCCAGTCATGGATTAGAAGCCATGCCTGGTAGATTTAAGTTCACAGATATTTTCAATGTATGTACAAGGATTCATTGCAATGACGGCACCCAGAGAACTTTTCTTAAGGAGGGCCATAGGTGTTATCAGTGAGAAACAGAGCAACAGTACAGGAAACTTAAGTCACTGTTTCAGGCAATGCATGAATCTGTTTCATTTACTTTATATAATTGTCAGTTTCACTTGACTTTATGTTAGGTAATTTAATTTTATTGTTCTTGATTCAAGATGATGTCTGGTCATATGTGGTAGAAAATATAGAAATTAATGTGAAACAAAAAGGATATACTACCATAGATTGTTCTAAGATTATCACTGTTCTTTTCTTTACTACCAAATGTAGTATTTCCTTGATTGTTTAATATGCATCCAACCGATTTTTTCTCACTTGTTTGCATGATACCCTGATTTTCCAACTTTTTGATGGTGTATTTGAACCCTTGAACTAGAGTTAAAAGTAAATAATGTTTCAATAGTTATTCCTGTTGTATGAGATAATCATTGTCATCCATCTTCATGATGAAGAGAGTCAAATTTACCAATATGGAGATCTCGGTGATTTCTCTGTTGGTTATCTAACATTAGTATGGATATTAAGTTTTGTGATATTCCTGCCAATCTTGTTCATGGTAGAAGTATTCTCTCAGTAGGATGAAGATGTTTAAAGTGTTGTAACTTGTAATTGTGCTTCTAGGAAGCACAAAATAATTAATACAGAGTGGGACACTGCCAAGTTCACCTGATCACAGTTCCTTGATGCATGTGCAACATTGGTCTAAATTATCCATTGTACCTTAAAAAGACAGTGTCTTTGAAGGTTATTTTTCCTAGCTAATGTTTCAGCTGAGACATTAAGATGTTTGTTTCTTTATCTACTAAGCCAACAATTTGTCTGGTGTAGTATATGATAGCAACCTCATGGGCTTTAAAATACAATCATTTTCACAACTCTTTAGACATGAAACGAGTTACTTGTTGTAGATAATGTTACCCAAGTTCCTTCTCAGTGATTCTACTCTATAAACATTCACATAGAAGTTCTGGAAAAGACATGATAAGCCAGAAAACAAAATCCATATTTGGGATAGGTCCCAATCTAATACATCTTAGTACTTTATTGTGGAGAGTGTTACACTGTAGATCAATGTTGATCTGTACCACTGACACACCAACCATTCAGTAGGAGTGGCAATAATCTTTGTGATGTCAGAGATTATACCAAGGCACAGTAACCATTTCTCCTATAACCCTGGACTTTCCATTGTTAATATAATTAAATTTGGAGTGTTTGAGTATTTGCTGGCTTAGTGCAATCCTTTGGAGAATACTGTCTCATGAAATACTTAGTGATCTCCATGATTTATTTTGCAACAACTTGTGTAGGTTCATTGTGATAGTGCTTTTCAACATACACCATAAGAAAACACCAGCTTCTGACAAGTACACTTTATCACAGGAGAGTTCCTGTCTAACATATCTCAAGCATTTTCTTGTTTAGCTGAGGTGGCTATCATCCATTGTTGTAAACAGGTAGAGGAAAATCTCAAAGAAAAAAACATATTTTAATATGTCATTTAAGAAACATAGAAGATAGTTTATCACTATCTTCTATGTTTCTTAACTATTATTATAAGAAGGTTTTAAACTGTAATGATAATGAAAACTGATTTTAAAAGAAAAAATGAATCACATTGTTTAAATGCAGTGCAGCAACTACAGAAATTATAGAATTAAAATATGTTTAATAACTTTAAATAATGTAATTTAATTTAATCATAGATTAAATCAGTAATGAATACTTTTTAAATTTTATAGTAAAGTTGTACTAAGCATTGTTCTTTTATAAATTTGTTATAAACTAATTTATATTAAAATGTTTTTAATGGCATTAGCTTAATATAAAAATACTTTTTAACTGTTAAAAACATAATCAGTCATACAAAAAGAGAAAATGACAATATTTAAAGTATATATGAGGATAGAAATTAATGTTTTTCCTGGTTATATTTTAATTCTTGCTACTTCAATTCATATTTAAAGAATTCCCATAAGACTGCCAGCTCCTGAAGGGGATTCACTTGTGAGTTTCTTGAGATCCTGCCCTCTTGTACAGTCTGCACACTCCCTAGACATGCTCCAGGCTAAGCTACTGTACTGCTCCAGAGTGAGGCATGTCACAATTCCACATCTGGCACAGAAGCAGTAAGATATATATATATGTATGTATAGGTCATTTCACGAAATCATCCACACTATGAAAACCAAGATGGTAAACCCATCCCGAAACCAATAGTCCTACAGAAATAGTCCTATGTTCTCCATTAAGAACAATATAAGCTTTATCAGAAAATTCAAGGAGTTTAGAAAATGAACAGGACCTCAGTGAATTTAAATGATAGCAGTAAACTCCTGAGTGATATCCAAGATAACACAAACATGGCTGAAGGAAATGGAAGACCAGGAAGCTTGAGTTGGAGGAAGAATAGAGGAGAGCATAATAGAGGGAGTCATTATAGGTTTGAGAAGACATATGGCACTAGGGAGATTTCCAGAGATCTGCAAAGAAGACACAACTGGAAATCTAAGCAATAGTGGAGAGACTACCTTAAATGCCCTTCCAGTATAATGAGATTGATAACTATCTTATATACCATCCCAGAGCCTTCATCCAGTGACTGAAGGAAGTAGAGACAGATACCCACAGCTAAACACTGAACTGAACTCCCAGAAACCAGCTGCAGAGAGAGAGCAGTGATGGGCATGCGGGTCAAGACCCGGCTCGTGAAACCTACAGAAGCAGCTGAAATGGACAAGGGGGAGTTCATGGACCCCAGACTGATGGCTGAGAGGCCAGCATTGGACTAATCCAGATCCCTGGAAAGTGGATGTCTGTGTGAAGGCCTCGTCAACCTATGGGGCCTGTGGTAGTGGATCAGTAGTTATCCCTAGCATATGAATGGAATTTGGGAGCCCATTCCACATATTGGGATGTGCTCTCAACCCGGATACATGGGGGAGGGCCTGGGCCCTGCCCTCCATGATATGACAGACTTTGGGGAGCCCCATGGAGTGCCTCACCCTCCCAGGGGAGCAGAGGGAAGATGGGATGGTGGGCTGGTGGACAGGGGAGGAGGGAAGGGAGAGGGAGATGGGACTGACATATGAAGCAGGCTTGTTTCTAACTTAAATAAAAAAGAAAGAAAAGAAAAGATTATTCCATTAACAAATTCTTTACTTTTCTTAAATTTTTTGCTTTTCAAATTGCCATTTTCAAAAAAAAATGTATGATATTTAAATTCTCCAAAAATGCTGTGGTCCTGAACAAATACATAACTCTAAAATTTGAGAATAACACTCTATTGTTTATGTTATGAGATCTATGAATTGTATCATTGTTTTTCTTCTCAGAAAGTTCAGATGCTAATTCATTTGAATTTTTTCAAAATATTTACTTAATTTTGAATTGTATATAATATAATTCTATTTTTGGAATTTAATTTCCTCCTTTTTCATGTCTTTTAAAAACTGTATATTCATATTCATATCATATGCTTCTTAATGAACAAATTAAATTGTATAAAATTCACAAAAATATTTTAAAGTATTAATTTGATTTCTTTACTATTGAGGTAGAAATAGACTTTTATTTTTATCTTTTCCTCTACCGAATACTGTTAAAATAAAAGTAAAACATATTACATGAAACAAAGTTAAAAACAGTCGGTGGCATATTGCAAAGATCTCTTTATAAAAATATTCAAACAGGCCGATTAACCTGGAATAGTTTTATGTTGGAGAAGTGGTTACTTGATGTTTTTTCATCAGAGGAACTACTGGATTTCTAAAGGAATGTAAAGTCCAAGAGCTAAATCAAAAGTCCATAGCAAAAATGATGACTCAAAGACAGAGTGGAAACTCTGAGTTTTGGAATCTGGGCTCTGCAGACAGAGAGCATATTCTTGTCTCCATGGACAGTGCTTCATGGAGGACATGTTCTTAAACAGATGCCACAATCTGTCTTTGCTAAAGAATGTTCTCTTCAGGGAAAAAATAGGTTCTGTTTCAACACTCCACAAGTGATAAGTGAGGCTTTTCAAAAATAGAAGCTCCTAGATGTGTTGATGAGACAATATGTCATTGCTTAGAAAAAAGAAGAAGAAAAAGAACGAACTCTGCTTGAAAAGGCTAAATTTCACCCTACCCTGCAGCCCGCTATTGAAGTTTCCAGCTGTGTGCAGCCAGCATTCCTCCCGGTTCAGGAGGTAGAAGAAGGGGGGGCCTGAGTTCTTACAGTTTGAACATAAGTATCTAGTTCTGCCAAATATACATTTTTTTACATTTCTATACAATAAAATCTTATGTATTAAAATAAGCTGCTCATCACAACTTGTGAAGAAAGGCACAAATATTGCAGCATGGAAATAAGTATGTACCTTGCCACTACAATGTTCCTAGGAGTCAAGAAGCTTCAGTCTTCATTACTTGAGGAAAACAAGTGTCCTCCAATGCAGAAAGGAGCAACAGACAGGCCACATGGCAATCATCAGATTTAATCAGGAAATGAGTGACTGCCCTGCTCCTCTGAAAAGCAGGTCTTGCCGGTCTGCATGTCAGTTTTCCCACTTAAGAGACTTGGATACTTAGAATAAATACTCTGCTAGGTTTCTCTACCTTTCAAAGTTTTGATTGCTCACCCTCAGTTCAAGCAAATCTGTGTTAGGCAAGATTTTCATTATGTTCCCCTTATATTAAAGAAATCTCCTCAACACTTGATCTAACTCATTAATTATAACAAATGAACGCAGATGTTACACCTGCAAGGACATATTTCTTCCAACTGTCAATCAGATCAACACTTCCAGAATATGTTCCCATTGCTTCCATTCTCAGGTTGGAGGATTAAGGAAGAAGATGGAGAGCTGAATTGGTCCTGGGTTCAGCAAATGAATGGCAAGGAGTTTCTCACATGATGAGCAATGCACCAATTTCAATTTATTTGTTTTACCTACTAAATACCAAAGCTGGAAAAGATTTCCTCTTCTTTATTGGCAATTGAATGAACGAATCATAAAAAAACAAATCCTACAGCTTTTGTTTTCATATACTCACATATATATAGTATAAATATATCATATGCATAAATATTTATTTTAAAACTAGTATATACATATACGCTTACTAAAATATAACCAGCTATGTTCAAAATGTAATCATATAATCTCTATATTGTGTTTGAGTGCCACAACAATTAACTTACTTATTTTAGTAGAAAAATATACAAAAACTCACATGATTTTTAGTCAAAACTTTATACACTTCAGAGGAGTATTTACTTCTGTTTATACTTTTCCCCCTGAAGTCCATTTACTCTGAATATTTGTTAATTCTCTCCCTGTAAAAATACTTGTGTTACGTTCCCTGCTTCCTTAAGTGAGCATCTCTTTAAGCTCTCCTGGGTATCAGGGATTTCTTAGTGCTCCTTCACAATAAAACGTGAGCAGTCTGCTTTCATGACCTTTTCTTGTGATTTCTTGTATACTTAAACCCAGACCCTCACTCCAAATAAATTTGACTCTACACAGAAATAGTTAGAAATGTCAGTTATCTGGGCAGTATACCTTTATAACTGTAAAGTCATCTTGAAATAGAAATGCCATTTGTCTTCTTAACTCTAGAATGCAGACAGTGGAACATGTCATATAAATGACAAATAAATCACATAAAGTACCAGGCATGGAATAAATAAGCATGTCTTTCTCTTCATGAGACAAGGATTCATTTTATATTTTAAAGATGTTATAAAATCAATAACTTTCTTAGTTCTATTGTCACTGGGATGTGATGTATTAACATTGTCATCATTGTTTTACTTGCTCTGACACCTCACAGCTAACATACAAAAGCAACCTGTTTCTTGTGTAATATATTATTGTTTGTGTGCATGCAACTGCTGGAGATTAATGATCTGCTAACCATGTCTCTCCATTTATGCCTGCTACTTAGTTACACATAAAAAGTTGTTCTCAGAATTAAAATTAATATACTAAAATATGGTATCACAAAGCACACTTAAATGATTTAATAAATCTCAAAAAATGCATGTAGCTGCAATGCATAAACTATCGTAACATTTTGAAACCTCTCCATATATGAATATATATTTATAGTTTCGTATCTAAGAATGGCATGCAACACAAATGGGTTAATAAACCACAGAATCACGATATATAAGGCAATCAAGTAGGAATTGTGATTGAATTTTCTTTCTTACTTTAAAGCTATCTGAAGCAACTGTATCAGAATAATAGTTTTCATAAAACAATGGTGAAAACAACAACAACTCATAGGAAAGCATGTTTACAAAAGTCATGTGAAACTGACACCCAGCTTCTTTGTAATATTGGTTAAAGCATTTGAGGCTATTCACTACTTTCTTCAACTGCTTTTATGTCTCTTTTTTCCTTGGAGTTTTCATTTCTATAGAAAGATAATCAGTATTACATGGAATACCATAACAGTAAACTCTAGTTACTTATTACTGTGTAAATCTCTTATCAAGCCACAGCGTTAAATGTATTTCCTTTTACTAGTCTCAGTTTCAGCTTGAATTCTCTGATGCCCTTTTCCAATTTGAGCAGTGTTCTTAGTCTTTCCAATTCAGAGACGCAACAAAAGGAAAGATTAACTAGCATACTATGTTATTTTGGAAGTCTCTTTACCTTGCTGACCATCTCTTAAGGATGCATGTACTCTGCTTTTTGTTATAATCTATGACTCTTGTGGGGAGATACTATAATCAGAGGTGACACGAAATCATCTATCTATCTAGCTCTCTATCATCTATCTGCCTAAATATCAGTGTACATATACGTGTATGAGTGTTTAAACATGTGTGTGTAGGTGCTGATCCCTGTGAGTCCATGGAGTTCAGAAGAGGGAATGGGGCCACTTGGTCCTGAAGTTATAGGGAATTCATGAATATCAAGCTTTTTACATGCATGTTGGGACCTGAAGTACTGTTCTCTTGGTCATTCACCAAGCATTACTTTTAACAGCTAAGCCATCTGTCCAGACCACATTTGTAAGTTTTGCTGTAAAATCTTAATCTACTTTGAGTTGATGATCCCAACAAAAAGCAAATCCCAAAAGTGATACATGAAGTTAGTAACACCAGTCTACCCATTGACAGTGTGGTAATTATTCACAATTACAAATATGTAGATGATAACAATATCATAGTGTGGCTTAGTTAAGATCATTGTATCTTATGCTTCAGGAAAGTAATAAGACATGGAAGAAAACACACACATAATATGCATGTGTGTAAGCACATCACACACACAAACATATAGAGAGAAAACAAAATAAATAATAAAGAATATTACAGTCCTAATTTCTGTGACTTGTGAAGTTTTCCATTATTCTCACCCTACTGTGTATTCTTTTCTTATATACTATGAACACAGTAACTATTAAAATGAAAACATTTAATTGGGGATGGCTTATAATTCAGAAGTTTAGTCCATTATCTTCATGGCAGAAAGCATGATTGCACATAGGTGGACATGGTACTGCAGAAGGAGCCAACAGACCTACATTTAGATTGGCAGGAAGTAGAAGGAGTAAGTCATTGGACCTGCTTCAACATCTGAAACCTCAAATCCCACCCCCAGTGATACACTTTCTTCAACAAGGCCACGCCAACTCCAACAAGGCCACAGCTACTAATAGTGCCATTTCTGGTGACTAAGCATTCAAATCTGAGAACCTATGGGTGCCATTCTTACTCAAATCACAATTTCGTTTTCCTTAGGAAACACCTCCATTAGTTGTTTTTTTTTTCCTTTGTAGAGATATCTTAATTTTGTTCCTGTAAAGGATGAACTATTAGTAGTCCTGATTGGACTAGATTTTTTTATTTGTTCATAAAATGTAAAATATATTAACACAGTGAAAGCCACATGGACTTCCTTTTATCCAAGTGTATATCTCCCTATTTCCATTGTTCACTAAGACATCACTTTGGAAGTAATGGTCAAGTATACTACCCATCCAAGTAGTCACATTATTTACATAAGAATTTTGGAATATTTGATTATTTTCTTATTTTACTTCAATAGAATAATTTCCATGTTTGTACATAGAACACAAGATTGTAGTCTCATGATAGTTTTAAACCTAATAGATGATTTAAAGCTGTATTTTCAATGCCATTTTCATTTTTGTCTTTGGTTCTTGGATCAACAAATCCACTCTATGAAGACAGGCTATGAAAAATAAAATCTGGACTCAGAGTCATCACACCATACTGAACAAATCTATCCTGTTCTGCAAAGTATTATATAATTCAAATAAGTTTTCTAAAGGCTTTTATAATAACTGAAGGTTTGTTCACTGCTATTTTTAATGTACTAAATAAGCTTGTTTTCCTTCTAATACAAAGACTTTGCAGTTCTCAAGATGATAGTTTCATAATGATAGGAAGTATAATACTTCATTCATTTACTGGGAGATAAGCTGTTTTCTCAGAAACAAAGCATCATGAGCATAGAGAAATTGAAAGACTCATAAGACAATGTATATGAGCATATATAGTATTTTAAAAGAAACACTGAGTACAAAGATAGAAAGTTTGTTCTCATAAAAAGTATCTATCCCTATCAGAACAATAAACTGACATTCCATGATAGAAGAAATCTAACCTCTACCTACTGTGTAACCTACCTACTGATAGCACTTTTTCATGACCAACTCAGGAAAAGCCCCAAGTTGAAGACTCAGTGTTAAGCTGATGGATCAAGGACTCAGCAGATGCTTGGCAATGTCAGGTATGACTGCTAAATAAAATCAGTTCCTGAATCTACCCACCCCAAAAAGTATAGCTAATTCTTCTTAAATCTGCTTAGCAATGGCTGGAATTCACAGCCTAATGCTAGCCTCTGTTGACAGGCAATGGCACATAGTTGATTATCTGAGTACTCCCATGCTGAGGTCATCCATTAGTTGTCAATGATATGGATCACAAATATTTATTTTTATTTAATATTTTCTTTACTCAACCAGAGATATCCACTATATGGAGAGATCTTACATACCCAAAGTGCTGACCACACTCATGTGGGTGTGTTCACAGGTTTGTAGAACATACGGAGAGTAAAAAAATCTAGGGGGTTTTCATATGTTGATGGAAGAAGAGGCAGATTCCTACAGCTAAACACTGAGCTGAACTCAAGGAATCCAGTGACAGAGAGGGAGGACTGAGGAGCAATAGGGTTAAGACTGGGCTGGTTTAAACTCCAGAACCAGTTGACCTGACAAGGGTTAGCTCTTGAAACCCAGACTGAGAGCTGGGAATCCAGCATGGGACTGATCAATAGCCCCTGAATGTGGGTGTCAGTGAGGAGGCCTAGGCAATTTATTGGGCCTTGGGTAGTAGATCAGTATTTATCCCTGGCATACAAATGGACTTTGGGTGCCCATCCAAAAATGAGAGATGCACTCTCAGCCTGCCCTGGATGAAATGACAGACAATGGACACACCCATGGAGGGCCTCACCCTCCCTGGGGAAATGAGTAGGTATTGGGGGGTTGGTGGGAGGAGGGGTGGAAAAGGGAGAAGGACCTGGAATTGACATGTGAAGCAACCTCGTTTCTAATTTAAATTTAAATTTAAAAATAAAAATTAAAAACAAAAGAGCTAGGGAGATGAGACTCTTTCTCTTTGTGTTCCAGTTTTCAGCCTGGAGAACAGCATGCACACCTCTGGTTCTCGATTTTCTTGACTTCTCATGTAAGTGATTTCTTCTTCAATAAAATATTCTAGGACATCCCTATTTTGTGTATCTTAATATTTCCACTTTAATCTACCAATATGCAGCATCCACATACTTTTTTGTTACCAATTTTCCAATGACATTTATTCTAAGAAAGAAATTGTCCTCATAAATAGCAAAATTGTATGTCCTGTTATTTGTTCTACTGAGCATACGGAATAACTAGATGAATGCAGAACATCTTCTCATAGGGAATATTTAATATTTTACCACAATAAAAATATATAATTACATCAGAACTTGGATTTATTGTTCCAGCTTGGCATTTCCCAGTGTTATTTCTAACCCTGCAAACAATCTATGTTTTTTCTTTATCTTTAAATGATTTTATGTAAGCCTCTGTAAGACTATATGGACAGGATAGGAGGGATGAGATGACATGTTGTGTCCATAGTCTCACTTTACTTAACTCATTGGTGTAATTCCTCTTCAGGCCTAGCCTTAAGTATATAATTTTAATTGGTAATAGTATTTATGTAGGCACAAGGTATGTGATATGTGCAACTATTCATGTGATTATGTACATGTGGGGAGTCTCATAAACATATGTGTACTTGGAGGCCAGAGTTTGACTTCGGATGTCCTCTGTTGCTCTCCACTTTATTATTTAAGTCAGATTCTCCTAACCTGTAGCTTAGTGATTTTTCTAGATCAGCTGGGAGATGAGCTTTAGGAATTTACCTGCTTCTGTTCTGACCAATTGCTGAATTTACAGAGCCTGTGTCTCCATGTCTGTCTTTTATATGGACACTGAGGATCTGTAATGAGGTCCTAATGCTCATGTGACAGACACTTGATCTGTTGAGTCATTTCACTAACTCCGAGAATGGTACTGATAAAGCAACTATCTGCAGAGGACTACAGACCTATACTCTTAACTCCAGAAATGCTAGTATGGAATTCCACTGTGACCCATTGAAGGCTTAGACAGCATTCTTAATCTGCTACTGAAACTTAAGCACTGCTTGTCTTCTAGAACAAATGGAGCAATGGTGTAGGATCTTAGTACTGATTTTCCTGCTCTAAGTCTCCTTCACTGCTTGTAAATTTTCTGCTCATTTAGGAAATTACTCAGAAGAACACACAGAATTGAGCCCTCTAAATCCTTCAAAACAAAAGTAATCCTTCTAGAATTACATGTCTACTTAATTATTGGAATTCACATTGTAACAACTCCTTCACAAAAGTAATCCTTTAAGAATAACATGCCTACTTTAGACGCAATGTAACAAGATCTTCATCTAAGAAGAGATAACTAAACATTCTCCAGACTACTGAATCCCTAGAAATTTGACAGAGGTGGGAAACTCATAAAATGCATTCAAACTTATTTTTTGGTGCTATAGTATAAATGTCTTAACAATAAGTAAAGAATATTCTACAAAATAGTTACTAGTTCTAATCAGCCCAATATTTCTAATCTTACAGGTTCCCATGATGTCATAAAAGAGAAATTAAATCAGGACTCCTAACTACACTTAGGTTGTAGATTCTTATCGCTCCTGAAATATCAGAGTTAAAGTATATCCCTGGTGCTTTATAAAGAGACATGGAGAAAAAGACATCTGACAAGTCAAATTTACTTTATTCCTTGGCATATGTGAATTTCCTAAAACACTGTATCCAAATTGTTTATCTAGCTTCAATTTAGGCATCATATGATGAACCCATGGCAATATATTACAATTTAGTAACATTTATCTGTGTTCTGTACTATCAATGAAGAATAGTTTGTTGGGAATTTAGGAATTATCAACCCATAGTTTCTAACTGAAAAAGAAAATAAGCACAGCCAAGAGATGCTACAAGGAAAAAAAAAGAAGCTGTTATCATTTTCTTTTTTTTTTTGTTTTTGTTTTTTCTAGACAGGGTTTCTCTGTATTGTTTTGGAGCCTGTCCTGGAACTCGCTTGGTAGACCAGGCTGGTCTCAAACTCACAGAGATCTGCCAGCCTCTGCCTCCCAAGTGCTGGGATTAAAGGTGTGCACAACCAACGTGCCACAAGCTGTTATCATTTAATGCAGGCCCAGAAGGATTATCCTGAGCCTGGCCACACCTCAGTCTTTAGTGCCCTTCTGTCCCTGCTCTGTACTTGAGGTGAGTGGAGGCCCTGCTCTGAGCCCCAATTCCCTACATCCACCTGCTTCTGTCTCCCTGAGCATTTTCTTAGCCTAGAGAGGACCTACCCCTACTGGAAGCAACACCCTGAATCAGGACAGACCTCAGTCTTCATTGCCCTACATTCTCTACCCTGTGCTTGAGCCACTGCTCTGGGCTTGAATCTTCTGTTCCTTCTGGTCTCTGCCCTGTGTTTGAGAGTGTCTCAGACCCTCTTGCACCCATTGGAGTATTGTATCTGCTTGAATACACTGGACCCAAACCCACCAGGAGAGGAAGAGACCATGTGAGCTCCCACTGAAAGAAGGGGTGGGAAGAAGACAATATAAAAACACAGCCAATAACAGAAAAATGACTATGACACCACCAGAGTCTAGAAACTCTACACCAGCCAGACCTGAACATAACAACACAGATGAAACAGAAAAGAATAACCTTCAAAACAACCTTCTGAAAGTGATAGAGGCCAAGTATGTGGTCAATTTTAGAGACAGTTCCATGTGGTGCTGAGAAGAAGGTATATTCTTTTTTGTTTGGGTCAAATGTTATATAGATGTTTGTTAATCCCTGTTGGGGGATACATTCTGTTACTTCCGTTGTTTCTTTGTTAAGTTTCTGTCTGGTGTACCTGTCCAGTGGTTAGAGTGGGGTGTTGAAGTCTCCTACCATAAGTGTGTTGGCTTTAATGTATGATTTAAGTTCTAGTAATGTTCCTTTTATGAATGTGGATTACTTTATATTTGGGGCATATATGTTCAGAATTGAGACTTCTTTCTGATGGATTTTTCCTATGATGACAATGAAAAGACCTTCTTCATATCTTTTGATTAATTTTAGTCTGAAGTCTATTTTTTTGATATTAGAATAGCTACACCTGATTGTTTCTTACATCCATTTGATTGGAAAGTCTTTTCCTAACCCATAACCTTGGCAATAAAGTAAACCTTAACAGATACAGAAAAATTGGAATAACCACCTGTAACTTGTCAGACCACCACAGATTAAAATTAGAATTCAACGTCAACACAAACTGCAGAAACCTCACAAAGTCATAGAAATTGAACAATGCTCAATTTGTATCACCCCTGGGTAAAGGAAGACATAAAGAAGTAAAAGACTTCCTAGAATTCAATGAGAAAGAAGGCACAACATACTCAAACCTTTGGAATACTTTGAAAGCAGTTCTAAGAGGAAAATTCATAGCACCAAGTGCCCACATGAAGAAACTAGAGAACTGCCACACTAGAAAATTTCCAGAACACCTGAAAGCTCTAGAACAAAAAAGAAGCAAATTCACCAAGGAGGAGTAGATACCAGGAAATTATCAAATTAAGAACTGAAATCAATAAAGTAGAAACAAAGAAATCAATACAAAGAATCAATGAAACAAAGAGTTGATTCTTTGAGAAAATCAACATGATACACGAATTTTTCCAAACCAAACCAAAAGACAGAAAGAGAACATGCTAATGAACAAAATCATAAATGAAAAAGGATCACAACAACAGACACTGGGGAAATCCAAAGAATCATCAGGTCATACTTTGAAAACCTTTACTCCACTAAATTGGAAAATCTAAAGGAAATGGATGATTATCTGGATAGATATCACTTGCCAAAATTAAATCAAGAACATATAAACAAGATCTATAACCCCTAAGGAAATGGAAGCAGCCATTAAAAGTCTTCCAACCAATGAAAGTTCAGGGCTAGATGGCTTCAGTGAGGAAACTTACCAAAAATTCAAGGAAGAGATAATACCAATACTCTTCAAATTTTTCCACACAATAGAAGCAGAAAGATCACTGCCAAATTCTTTTTATGAGACTACTATTACCTTAGTACCCAAACCACACAAAGGCACGACCAAGATAAGGAATTACATACCAATGTCCCTTATGAACATTGATGTAAAAATACTCAATAAAATACTGACAAATTGAATCCAAGAACACATCAGAAAAATCATATACCATGATCAAGTAGGCTTCATCCCAGAGATGCAAGAATGTTTCAACGTATGAAAATTCATCAATGTAATCTGTCATATAAACAATCTGAAAAAGGAAAATCACATGATCATCACATTAGATGCTGAAAAAGTCTGTGACAATATCCAACACCCCTTCATGATAAAGGTCTTGGAGAGATCGGGGATAACAGGAACATAACTAAATATAATAAAAGCTTTATACAGCAAATTAAGAGCCAACATCAAACTAAATGGAGAGAAACTCAAGGTGATTCTTCTAAAATCAGAAACAAGACAAAGATGTCCACTGTCTCCATATCTCTTCAATATTGTATTTGAAGTTCTTGCTAGAGCAATAAGACAACAAAAGGAGATACAAATTGGAAAGGAAGAAATCAAAATTTCACTATTTGCGGATGATATGATAGTCTAGTTAAGTGATCCATAGAATTCTACCAGGACACTCTGGCAGCTGATAAACACCTTCAGCAAATTGGCAGGATACAAAATTAACTAAAAAAATCAGTAGCCCTACTATATATAGAAAATAAAGACGATGAGAAAGAAATCAAAGAAACATCACCCTTTACAATAGCCACAAATGCCATAACATACCTTGGGGATAAATCTAAGCAAACAAGTGAAAGACCTGTATAACAAGAATCTTACATGGGGAAAGGCCTAGGTCCTTCCCTGGATGAAATGACAGACTTTAGAGATCCCCCCAAGGAAGGCCTCACCCTCCCTGGGGAATGATGTGGGGATTGGGTGGGTGGCTGGGAGGCTGGTGGAGGGACACAGGAGGAGGGGTGGGAGAGGGATCTGGGTTTGACATGTGAAGCATTCATGTTTCTAATTTAAATAAAAACATTACAAAAAAGTTAGACCAAAAAAAACTTTGAGTCTTTAAAAAAGGAAATTAAAGAAGATGCCAGGAAATGGAAAGGCCTTCCATGCTCTTGGATAGGTAGGTTCAACATAGTAAAACTGGCAAACTTACAAAAGCAATCTACAGATTCAATGCAATCCCTACCAAAGTACCAGCACAATTTTTCACCGAACTTGAAAGGACAATCCTCAACTTTATACGGAAAAACAAAAGACCCAGGATAACCAAATACACACTGTACAATAAAGGAACTTCAGGAGGCATCACCATCCCTGACTTCAAGCTATATTATAGAGCTATAGTTCTGAAAACAGCTTAGTATTGGCACAAAAACGACAGGTAGACCAATGGAATCGAATTGAAGACCCTGATATCAACCCACACACCTTTGAACACCTGATCTTTGAAAAAGAAGCTACAATTACACAATGGAAAAAAGAAAGCATCTTCAACAAATGGTGCTGGCATAACTGGATGCTGGCATGTAGAAGACTGAAGATAGATCCATATCTATCACCATGCACAAAACATAAGTCCAAATGGATCAATCCAGCCACACAGAATCTCTTAGAAGAGAAATTGGGAAGTACCCTTGAATGAATTGGTACAGGAGATTGCTTCCTGAACATAACACCAATAGCATAGACACTGAGATTGACAATTAATAAATGGGACCTCTTGAAACTGAGAAACTTCTGCAAGGTAAAGGACACAGTCAACAAGACAAAACCACAGCCCACAAAATGGGAAAAGGTATTCACAAACCCCACATCTAACAGAGGGCTGATCTCCAAAATTCACAAGGAACTCCAAAAGCAAGTCTCCAGAGCAGCAAAAGATCCAATTAAAAATTGGAGCACAGAATTAAATAGAGAAATCTCACTACAGGAGTCTAAAATGGCCAAGAGACACATGAGAAAGTGCTCAACATCCCTATCCATTAGGGAAATAGAAGTCAAACAACTCTGAGATACCATCTCACTCATGTCAGAATGGCTAAAATCAAAAACACTAATGACAGTTTATGCTGGGGAGGATGTGGAGAAAAGGGAACAATCCTCCACTGCTGGTGGGAATGCCAACTTGTGAAGCCACTTTGGAGATCGTTATGGAGATTCCTCAAGAAAATGGAAATCACGCTACCACAAGATCCAGCAATTCCACTCTTACATATATACCCAATAAATGTATACTCATACAATAAGGACATCTGCTCCACTATGTTCATAGCATCATTATTTGTAATAGCCAGACTCTGGAAGCAACCTAGATGCCCCTCAACTGAAGAGTGGATAGAGAAAATGTGGTACATTTACACAATGGAGTACTCCTCAGTAGAAAAAAGATGGAATCTTGAAATTTGCAGGCAAATGGATGGTAGTAGAAGAAACCATCCTGAGTGAGGCAATCCAGTCACAGAAAGACAAAAATGATATGTGCTCACCCATAAATGGATTTTAGACATGGAGAAGGGCATTGCCAGCCTCCAATCCCACCGCCAGAGAGTCTGGGATGCAGGGAGGACCCTAATAGAGATATTCACGGTAACTCAGAGAGGGTTATGGGATGAGATCTCTAATTGGATTGGGGGGGATGAAGGGGACAGCAGATGGAGATGGGAAAAGAGAGGGTGAAAAGAGAAGCAGAGAGGAGGACATGGGATAGCAGGAAGCTTGAGCCAGGTTAAGAATAGAGGAGAGAAAGATGGGAGATATCGTAAAACAGGGAGCCATTATAAGTTAGAGGAGTGATCTGGCACTAGTGATATCTTCAGAAATCTACAAGAATGACACCAACTGGCATTAAGGCTACCTTAAATGCCCTCCCATGATAATGAGAATGATGACTACCTCATATACCATCCTAGAACTCTCATCCAGTGGCTGACGGATACAGAGGCAGACATCCATAGCTGGGAACTGAAATGAACTCCTGGAACCCTGCAAAGAGGCGTGATGAGCAAAGGAATCAAGACCAGGCTGGCGAGACCCACAGAGGCAGCTGATCTAAACAAGGAGGAACACATGGACCCAAAACTCATGACTGAGGGGCCATCATGGGACTGATCCAGATGCCCCTCCCCCACCCGAACTTGTGTGACAGAGAGGAGGCCTAGGCAATCTGTGGGACCTTGGAAAGTAGAGCAGTATTTATTCCTGGCGTACAGACGGACTCTTGGAACCCATTCCCCATGGAGGGATGCTCTGTCTGCCTGGACATATGGGGGAGGACCTAGGCCCTTCCAGGGATGATGTTACAGATTCTGAAAATACCTAATGGAAGCCCCTACCCTTCCTGGGGAGCCAAGGGGCAATTGAGTGGGGTGAGGTAGTTGGGAAGATTCGGGGGGAGGAGGGGAGGAAGAGTGAACTGAGAGTGACATGTGTAAAAAGTTAATAAAAAATGATTTAATGCAATTCAAATATTTGGGAAAAATCAAAACCCAGTAGATTATGAAGAAATTATAAACTCAAAAAAAGAAATTAATGAAATTAATTATAGAAATAAATACAAAAGAATCTAAGAGCTAGTTCTTTAAAAAGATACACAAGATTGGCAGACTCTTGTCACAATTGACCAAAGAAAAGAAAGAGTTGTCCCAGACTACCAGAATCAGAATTTTTCAGGAAATGTTAAAACAGAACACAAAGAAATACAGGGTATTATAGGGAACAAGTTAATCCATGCATTTTATTTGGCTGGAAATTCCAAAGGAAATCAGTAGAGTTTATCATTCATGCACCAAATATATGAAGAAGGATCTAGAGAGTAGACCCATGACAATAAATGAAATTGATATTCTTTCCTTTCAGACTGCTCCAATACATTATTATTTACATTTTTCCAACAAATGTGTTTCTTTTTTACAAACTCCTACTATTTTGTAAATCATTTTACACACAAACACACGCACAGAGACATAGAGAGAGAGAGAAAGAGCGAGAGAGAGAGAAGGAAGAAGAGAAAGAAAAGGAATAGAAGTTGCTTTTTTCACTGTCTCACTGTATGAAATTTCTTGACCAAAGTACCTCAAGAAATAGAGTATTTATTCTGCCTTAGAGTTTGAGGCAATGCAATCCATCATGTCATGGGACCAGTGTCAAGAATGTTGCTGATCACATTGCATCTACAGCCAGGATGCAAACGGATGGATGTTCTCATCATTTTACTCCATTGCATTAATTCCAGTGCTGAAGGTGGCCCTTCCCTTTAAATTAACCTAATTAGGAAAATCCATCACAGACATGATCAGAGATTGATATTGTTGTTTTCAAGTTGTCAATATGTTTTAGCCATTACTTTGACTAAAAATGTTTCATTTTAACAACTTTTTTGAGATACTCAACTGTGTAGCCTAGCCTGACAATCTTCCATTCTCTTGCCTCAGTCTTTTTTCTCCTGGAAGGTATAGGCCTGCACCACTAGTTCCTGTTCCAATTTATCACTTTTCTGTTCCATTAAGATTTTTTTCAACATCATATTATATGGACTCATACATTACAAAAATATATAGAAGAATTAAATTAGTTACAGTATGTAAAGATGTGAGGTCTACTCAGTATATTCTTTTTAATGATGAAGATGTTAATTCTCCACTCTAGGTTGTTTTGTGAATGGTCTGTACATAGAATGATTGTATTAACCACAGTCTTGTCTTCTTCAGTAATACATTTTTTGTTTATTTTCATTTTTATCAAAACCATACACTGTGAAACTTCTTACAGGAAATAATTGAATTACATGCAGACTATTATAGATCATTTATCTACATGTAAAGTTTAGCTAGTAGCTAGCACTGAAAGAGAAATAAAAAGCCGCCTGACTAAAAATGAGTTCAGCCACAGACTTACTCACAGCACAATTTTGCAGCACTGCTGTGAAGAACTAAAAGAAGAACTAAAGTCATTATTTCAATTTTATTGAAAATACATTTATTTTGTGCAATATATTCTTATTGCTGTTTCTTCTCCCCAACTCCTTCCAATAGATACAGAAAACAGTTCTTTGACACAATCCAATATGATCTCATGATAAATCTCCTATAAAGAGTAGGGCTGAAGGGAACATACTCCAACATAATAAAGGATACATATGACAATCCCACAACCAACATTATTCCAAATGGAGAAAAACTTGAAACATTGCATTAAAATCAGAAATAAGTCAGGGCTATATAGCAGAGCACTCCTTTTCAATATACTTCTGGAAGTACTGACCACAGCAATAGTCAATAAAGAAAACCAAAGTAAAAAAGAAAATAAGAAGTGAACTTACCACTATTTATAAATGATATAATATTATATGTAACAGATACAAACAATTCCATTAGAAAACTTCTAGGAACAAGGAACAATTTCATCAAAATTGCAGAGCACAGAACTAATGTTCAACTATTAGTAATCTGCTTACACTAACAACAGATATATTGAGAGAGTCTTAGGCACATCCTCATTTAAAATAGCATCACATGGGATAAAATGTCTTAGAATAAACCTAACCAAGGAGTTGAAAGACTCCTACAATAAATATTTTAAATCTCTGAAGATATCTAAGCACTAGAAAAGTAAATTAAGATGCCATATGCATGGACTGTATTTATAAATTTCCATATATGTTAAGAGATTTCACAAGTCTTTGAAATATTCAATTATGTTTACCTGACTTTACCAGACAGATCAAGTTAATTCTCATTGATCTGATGAAAATTTCTGTAGAGCTTCATTTTGCTTACTTCATAAATACTGCCAAGTTTTCACAAATGTGTTTAAGGCTTCATTTAACAAATTGAATGCATTTATAGTTCCTAAGATGTAAACAAAATTAGGTTATTCATAGTAATTTTCCAAGCCCTTTTTTGTTTTACTTTTTCTTTAGTGGATGCTCTGGATTGAATTGCAACTCTACTTTTGTGATTTAATTCGCCATTTATAACTGTGCTAGTATTCCAGAGATGCCTACAATAAATAAAAGGATGAAGGATGAATCTGATATTATGGCTGTAAATTCTCACAGCAGGCAACATTTTACTGTTGTATGGGTTGAATACCAGAAAGGTTTCCATGTGATAAATTTATCTATGTCTTAAAAAGCCATAAAATATGGGGCTTTTTTGCCTTTTGAAAGGCCAATCAATCATTGTTATCGAGGACTTTATATCACTGAAAATTTTTCATTAATATTTGAGTCTTTGATAAAGTTTAAAAAGGATGCAGTTTTCTCAGGTTACTGTAGATGATACCTTTTTATCTACTAAGTTTAGTAATTACAATTTACACCTATATGCAGTATTTTGTATAGTATTTTACTAAAAATTGGTGTCGTTTAGATTGACTAGTTAAAGAATTATTAAATTCCAAAAGAAATATTAAAAATATGGTACTTCTTAAACACTGTAATTTCCTTTGGGTACTCACATTTTAGCAGTGCAACGTGTTAGTTAATTCATTGCTTAAATAAATGTACTTAATGAAAAAATACAGGTTTTTAGAAAATGTTTACAAGATATAATATGCCACCTATAAAATAGCAAGTCTCATGACTACAAAAACATACATTACAGATTTATAAATGTACTAAACATTTACAAGATAGGTGTGTCCATTTTAAAAATGCTGATGTAAACCACACCAATATTGTGACTCTTAATTTGGTTATTAGATCATATAAAAGTTTTATTGAGATGGATGTTGGCATACTAATCTGTAATAATAATCCATTACATTTATCAATGTGATAAGAGACATGTAAAATGAGAAAAGTGGAAACCAATCACTTGACAAATGATTAATAGCCAGAGCATATTTAGGAAATACCAAATCTGGGAGCCAATTCATAATTAAATTTCTTCAAGTGTTTTAAAAGATACTTCCCAAAGATTTTTCTAATAATAAATGAAGCTATAAAATTGCTAAAATTCATGATGGAAGAAAAGATAAAATATTAATGAGCTATATTACTTCATTAAATTTAGCTGTTACTGTAGAGGATAAAAATAATAACTGTTATTCAAGATTTGCAGAAAAGGGGAAGTTGTAGATTTTTGGTGGATATATATATTAGCAAGATCATTCTGAAGAGCAAGTTGAAGACACTCAAGAAAATGAAAATATTTTGCAGTAATATCCAGCTACCCTTCGTCTGTACATAAATATTTATATTAAAGAGGCATTGTCACAATGACATTACTGTGCTGACAGTGGTAGTTCATATTCTAATAATAATTGACCTAGATGTTCATCAGTTGCTGAATAAATAATGAGGATAAAGTACAAACTTACAATGGACTATCATTCAGTGACAGAACTGATAAAAGAACTAAGATTTGCAATAAAATACATGTGACTGGAATACATTATGTTAAATAAATGTCCAGTGGAGAAATAAGTACATGTTCTGTTTTATATGTAAATAGCTAAATATTTATTCAGAAACCTAGATATGTGGGAAAAAGAGGGTATGGTGGGAGATTAAATAATAGATATGCAATGACAATTATAATAAAATCTGGCATTTTGACCCATGAACTAGAATTCAGAATAAGTCAAATGTTGTGGCACAATTTTCCCTAATATCAGTTGCTTTTGTGAAGAAAATATTCATAATGAGCCACTACATTTGTATTAAAATGCATGGTGCTTTCTACTCTTTAATATTGTATGTATTTATTCTAGACTTTTTCAGTTTTACCTAGTACTTAAAAAACTACACTTTTATGACAGTTGTTGAAAATTTTACTATCTTTATACTAGTGTTCTACAGTTCATTTAAATTTTTTTCACTATGAATACAACTCCTGTAATATTTGTGCTGGAATTTCTGTAAATAAATGTATCATCCAGCTAGGTGTGTTGGCACAAGACTTTAATCCCAGCACTCAGGAGGCAGAAGCAGACAGGTGTCTAAATTTGAGGCCATCTGGTCTATCTAGTGAGTTCCAAACATCCCAGGCTATGTAGAGAGATTCTGCCTCAAATTACGTACATAGATGCATTATAAATATACATATACATACACATACACATACATATACATATAGATACATATACATATACATAATCTAGGGCATGAAAGGTGGCAAAGCAGTTAAAAGTATGTTCTGATATCTTTCAGGAGACTCAGTTCGGTTGCAAGCACCCATGTTTGGTGTCTCCCTCCTGCCTGTAACTCCAGCTCAAGGAAATTCGATTCTTCTATGGTCTCTGAGAGTACCTTCACACATGCACACACACAAACAGAGAGATAGAGAAACATACATACACACAGACAGACAAACAGGAGACATGCATACATATATACATACATACATACATACAAAGAGATATACACATAGACATATATATGCCTGTGTATTTGCATATACATGTATATAGCATGTGTGTGTATAACAAAGCACCAATTATTACTTAACAAAATATTGTTTTACCTGTTCTAAGGTGTACATATTGTTAAGAAATAAATGAAAATTATATTAGATGATGTACAATGAGATATATGTCAAAATTTGAAACAATAAATGATGTTTTATAAAATATCTAAAGATAAAATGTTTTAGACTGAGGGAAGCAGCTGTTCCTCCGGCAGCATCAGGTAAACAGGCCAGCTTCCCGGCCTGTGTTCCAGTGCCTGCAGATAGCCTGGGAACAGCACAGAGCTCCCAATCCCGACGGGAGCCAAGCACCCCAGACTCCAGATCTTCTCTCCCACCATCGAGACCAGGAACAAGAGGAGGCTGGGAGTCCAGGGAAGCAGATCCAAGAACACATCAAAACAATCATTCACCACGATCAAGTAGGTTTCATCCCAGGGATGCAGGGATGGTTCAACATACGAAAATCCATCAACGTAATCCACCATATAAACAAGCTGAAAAACAAAAATCACATGATCATCTCACTAGATGCTGAAAAAGCCTTTGACAAAATCCAACACCCCTTCATGATAAAGGTCTTAGAGAGATCTGGGATAACAGGGACATACTTAAACATAATAAAAGCTATATACAGTAAACCAACAGCCAACATCAAACTAAATGGACAGAAACTCAATGCAATTCCTCTAAAATCAGGAACAAAACAAGGCTGTCCACACTCTCCATACCTTTTCAACATGGTACTTGAAGTTCTAGCTATTGCCATACGACAACAAAGGGGGATCAAGGGGATACAAATTGGGAAGGAAGAGGTCAAACTTTCACTGTTTGCAGACGATATGATAGTTTACATCAATGACCCAAAGAACTCTACCAGGGAACTCTTACAGCTGATTAACACCTTCAGCAAAGTGGCAGGCTACAAGATCAACTCAAGAAAATCAGTAGCCCTACTATATACAGATGATAAAGGGCTGAAAGAGAAATCAGAGAAACATCACCCTTTACAATTGCCACAAACAACATAAAATACCTTGGAGTAACGCTAACCAAACAAGTGAAAGACCTGTATCATAAGAACTTTGAATCTTTAAAGAAAGAAATAAAGAAGCCCTCAGAAAATGGAAAGATCTCCCATGCTCTTGGATAGGTAGGATTAATGTAGTAAAAATGGCAATCCTGCCAAAAGCATCTACAGATTCAATGCAATCCCCATTAAAATCCCAGCACAATTCTTCACAGACCTTGAAAGAACAATAATTAATTTTGTATGGAAAAACAAAAGACCCAGGATAGCCAAAACAACCATGTTCAACAAGGCAACGCCCGGAGGCATCACCATCCCTGACCTCAAGTTCTATTACAGAGCTATAGTCCTGAAAACAGCTTGGTACTGGCACAAAAATAGACAGGTAGAATAATGGAATCGAATTGAAAACCCGGGTATTAGCCCACACATGTACGAACATCTGATCTTTGACAAAGAAGCTAAAAATATACAATGGAATAAAGAAAGCATCTTCAACAAATGGTGCTGGCATAATTGGAGACTGGCATGTAGAAGAATGCGGATCGATCCATGTTTATCGCCATGCACAAAACTTAAGTCCAAATGGATCAAAGACCTCAACATAAATGCAGCCACACTGAACCTCTTAGAAGAGAAAGTGGGTGGTACCCTTGAACGAATTGGTACAGGAGACAGCTTCCTGAACATAGCACCAGTAGCACAGACAGTGAGATCAACAATTAATAAATGGGACCTACTGAAACTGAGAAGCTTCTGTAAGGCAAAGGACACAGTCAGCAAGACAAAAAGGCAGCCCACAGAATGGGAAAAATATTCACTAATCCCACATCTGACAGAGGGTTGATCTCCAAAATTTACAAAGAACTCAAGAAGCAAGTCTCCAAAGCACCAAAGGACCCTATTAAAAAGTGGGCTGCAGAACTAAATAGAGAGTTGTCAATAGAGGAGTCTAAAATGGCTGAGAGGCATTTGAGGAAGTGCTCAACATCCTTAGCCATCCGGGAAATTCAAATCAAAACAACTCTGGGATACCATCTCACTCTTGTCAGAATGGCTAAAATCAAAAACACCAATGACAATTTATGCTGGAGAGGATGTGGTGAAAGGGGGACACTCCTCCATTGCTGGTGGGAGTGCCAACTGGTTCAGCCACTTTGGAAAGCAGTATGGAGATTCCTCAGAAAAATGGGAATAAACCTACCACAAGACCCAGCAACTCCACTCTTAGGCATATATCCAAAAGATGCCCATGCATACAACAAAGATGTCTGTTCCACTATGTTCATAGCAGCTTTATTTGTAATAGCCAGAACTTGGAAGCAACCTAGATGTCTCTCACCCGAAGAGTGGATAGAGAAAATGTGGTACATCTACACAATGGAGTACTATTCAGCAGAAAAAATAATGGAATCATGAGATTCGCAGGCAAATGGATGACACTAGAAGAAACCATCCTGAGTGAGGTAACCCAGTCACAAAAAGAGAAACATGGCATGTACTCTCTCATATATGGATTTTAGACATAGATCTGGGGAGTGCCAGCCTACAATCCTATGGCCAGAGAGTCTGGGAAACAGAAACTTTATTTAGTGGCTGATCGAAGAAGAGGCAGACTCCCTTGGTTAAGTACTGAGCTGAACTCAAGAAAGCCAGTAACAGAGAGGGAGGACTGATGATCAAAGGGATTAAGACTGGGCTGGTATAACCCCCAGAAGCAGCTGACCAGACAAAGGTTAACTCTTGAATCCCAGGCATCAGCCTGGGAATCCAGTATGGTACTGATCAAGACCCCCTGAATCTGGGTGTTAGTGAGGAGGCCTAGGGAATCTATTGAGCCTTAGACAACAGATCAGTACCCATCCCAAGTATACACACGGACTTTGGACTTCCATAGAACAATGTGAGGTGAACTCTCGGGGAAGGGTCTAGGCCCTGCCCTATATGAAATGACAGACTATGGACACCCCCATGGAGGGCCTCACCCTCCCTGGGGGAATGAGGGGATAACGGGGGGGTTGGGGGGAGGGCACGGGAGGAGGGGAGGGAATGGGAGAGGGACCTGGAACTGACTTGTGAAGCAACCTCGTTTCTTATCTAAATTTAAAATGGAAAATAAAATATAAAAAAAAGAAAGTCAAAACAAAAAACAAAAAAATGTTTTAGACTATTTATTATATGCTATTAAAATTTTTGAAGGCAGGTATTTTGTGGGGTAAAATGCAAAGGAGTGAGGTATAAAACACATGAAAGATTGCCACAACTTGGAGTTGAAGCTTGTTGTACCCATGAAGTATGACAGAGATTATCCATGTTAAGGACTCCAGGAGCATAGAGTCCCATGAAATGTAATGGCAGGCTGCAGAAGTGAGGAGCATTTCAAGCTTAACCCAGTGAGAACATATGGGTACAGACACCTACACCAAAATCATGGTGGAGGTAGGGACTAATACAAGTGTGTTGAGCTTTATATAGTGAGTTTTTGCAGGTATTACTTATCTCATAGAAATGAGAAAGAAAGCTTACATCCCTGAATGCCAGCCCATGATGGAAAACTACACTTCTGTACTACTATGTATAAGTCCTATCCTGAGCGTTGTAAATGCCTCCACTAGAAAAAAAAAACAACTTAAAATATTTAATAAAGAATGAAAAAACTTACCAACAACCTTCCGAGGTGCAAGTTTCATCAGCAACAAACAAACAAAAACAACAGAAAAAAGGAGTAATAACGTCCCTTCCAAAGAGAACTAATCCCATAATATCTGCCTGATGGTGTGCGGGGGTGACTTGTGAGAACTTCCAGACAACAAATTCAAAGTAATGACTATATGTCTCTTCAAAAGGCACAGAGGAAACATGAATATGTCCATAAGAGAACAAATACAGCTCAATTAAATGAGGAAGCTAATCCAAGAGAAAAAGCATAAAATCAATAGATAGAAAATTGATGATAAAAGCCAAATTTAAATGATGCTGGGCATGAAAAATGAAATGAATGTAAAACTTCGCCAATAAAATGGAGCATACAAAAAGAGTATGAAAGCTTGAAGACAAGATAAAAATTGTGTAATTCAATAAAAAACAATCATAAAATTTAAAAATGTGTATAAAAGCACATTATGGAACACTTTCAGTATACTATGAAAAGAAAATAAAATCTTCTATTTATGGACCTAGAAGATCACCCCAAAAGAATAGAACTTATTTTCAATAAAATTATAGAAGAAAATATCCCAAATTTATAGAACACTAAATGGGACCAGAAAAGACACTCTTCATTACATCGTAGTTAGAACATTTAAAAAAATCAAGAAAGGAAATCGAAAGCTGCAAGACTGAAGGCTGAAGTCAATTATAAAGCAAGAGAAGCAGAACGACTGTTTAGTTTGTAGAAAGTTTTAGAACCAGACTAGGGCCATATGGTGTTGCCACATGCCTTTAATACCAGCATTCAAGAGGCAGAGGCAGGCATAACTCTGTAAGTTCGAGACCAGCCTGGTCTTCAAATAGAGTTCCAGGGACAGTCTTCAATACCCTACAGAGAAACCACATCTTAAAAAACCAAAATAATAATAATAATAATAACAGAAGAGGATTGAAATATATATTCTAATCTCTGAAACATCAGGTTATTTTTGTTTGTTTGCTTGCTTGCTTGCTTTGTTTTTGTTTTGTTTGGGCATTGATTTGGAATTTTTCTGCATTTTTAATCTTTTGCCTGTTATTGTAAATTTCCCAGAATAGAACAAATCCTTCACAGAAATTGAGATATGAAGAGACCAGCAATATTTACTAGGATAGACACTAATGAATTTATCTATCTTTTCAATAGTTGATAATAAAAGCACCACCATTAAGTAGAAGGAACACAACTTTTGTTTCCCAAAAATCAAAAATCTCATTTGGTCATCAAAAAATTATCTCTGATGAACTTCCATGCTCATGGATATGTTTTGCGTATTTATTTAGAACTGTCTGGACATTTGTTGAAGCTGCTTAACATGGTAACTTATGATGATTTATCTATAATAAGATTTAGAATTTTAAAGTTTAGAAATCGTCCTAGGTGGAGCTAAAGAGCTATTTCCTAATGCAAGTGGAATCAAATACAATCCTGAACTACACATGCAAGAGTGTTCATCTCTACTGTTGAGCCCTGGAAATCCAGCAAGCAGTAAAGACTGTATTTGTGAAAATGGATGCAAACAGACTGTTTCTATGCTGCTTTTTTATCACTGACCACAGAATAGTTTGCATTTGTAGCAGTCTCAGATAGGAAATGCGCTAAAAGAGAATTTGGCAGAAACAAGCAATTTAGGAAGAAATATGTTCTTGTTGGAAGAGTTGTGATGCTTAGAAAAATAACTGAGTTGGGAAAATTGATAAAATTAAGAGGTACATAATCTCCGCCTTCTTCTGCCAGTAGTCAGTCAACCATCTGCTCTTCTGCTTTCATGAGGAATATTTGAATAGATGGCATCTGGTTGTTATTCTTAAAATATAGAATTACTCATTAAAATTTACACACACACACACACACACACACACACACACCCTGTGTCACTATGAAATGCTGTCAGTAGGAGTACAGAATTCACACACTGGATATCTTTTTTCTGTGTGAATGTGATATAGCCCAGCAAAAATGCATTCAAAATGTTTATATCAAATCCAGAAATCTATATTTATAGAATTACTCCTTTTTCTGCATGGAAGCTATTAATAATTAAAGTAAATATTAAGATCATAAAGCATTTTAGACAAGTTACTAGGCATGCTATTTAAAAATATGGTTAATGTGAAAATTACTTTTGGGATAATGTGTGTTTACCAGCCATCTTACCCAGATCCATGTTGTAGCTAAAGAGAATGTGTTAGCTATATCTAATCATGGCAGTTTAGTAGTCATTCATCAAGTTCACTGCATTTCTCCAATTGTCTCCTAGGGGCCTGCTAGCTCACATTCTTCAGTCACATTTTATGAATAAATTTTTTGTGGATTATATACTTTAGTGAGATCACATAGTATTTACCTTCTTGACTTCATTTAGCATAATTATCTCCAGGCCCATTTGTACTGTGGCTACTGACAGATTTTCTTTTTTTTTTCTTTAAATTAAATTAGAAACAAGTTTGCTTCACATGTCAAACCCAGCTCCCTCTCCCTCCCCTCCTCTCCCATCCCCCTGCAGTCCTCCCCCAATCCCTCCTCCAATCCCTACTCCACTCTCTAAGGAGGTGTGAGGCCCTTCATGTGTGGAAAGTCTGTCATATGATCTGGTGCATCCTAGGCCCTCCCCCATGTGTCTAGCAGAGACAGCATCCCTCTAAGTGGAATGGGCTCCACAAGTCCATCTTGATGACAGGGTTAAATGCAGATATAATATCTGAGGCACCAAAGGATGTTGAGGCCTCCTCACTGACACCCACATTCAGGGGATCTGGATCAGTCCCATGCTGACCTCTCATCTATCAGTCTGGGGCCTATGAGCTTCCCCTTGTTCAGATCAGCTGTTTCTGTGGATTTTACCCACCAAGTCATAATCCCTTTGATCATCATTCCTCCCTCTCTGCAGCTGTGTTCCAAGAGTTCAGTTCAGTGTTTAGTTCTGGGTGTCTGCTTCTGTTTCCTTCAACCACCAGATGAAGATTGTAGGATGGCACACAAGGAAGTCAGAAATCATGTTATCAGGGAAGGGCATTTAAGGTAGCCTTTCTAGTATTCATTAGATTGTCATGTGGTGTTATCCTTGTAGGCCTCTTCTAACCTATAATGACTCCTTATATTATGGTATCTCTCATCCTTCTGTTCTCTATTCTTCTTCATACTTAACTTTCCTCCTCCCCCATGTTTTCCTCCTCCCATCTCTTCACCCCCTCTTTTTCTCAGCTTCCTCACCACCCCCCCCATGCCCAATCCTTTCAGAAGATTCTGTCCTGTTCCCTTCTCTAGGTTACATGCATATCTCTCTTAGGGTCTTTCCTGTTTCCCAGATTCTCTGGCTGTGGATAGTAGGTTGGCACTCCCCTGTTTCAGGCCTAAAATCTATATATGAGTGAATACATACCATGATTGTCATTTTGTGACTGGGTTAAGTAACTCAGAATGGTTTCTTCTAGTGCCATCAATTTGCCAGCAAATTTCAAGATTCCATTATTTTTTTCCACTGAGAAGTACTCCATTGTGTAAATGTACCACATTTGCTCTATCCACTTTTCAGGTGAGGAGCATCTAGGTTGCTTCCAGGTTTGGGCTATTACAGATAATGCTGCTATGAACATAGTTGAACAGATGTCCTTGTTGTATGAATGTGCACCTTTTGGGTATATGCCTCAGAGTGGAATTGCAGGGTCTTGTGGTAGATTGATTCCCATTTTTCAGAGGAATCTCTATAGTGATTTCCAAAGTAGCTGAACGAGTTGGCACTGCCACCAGCAGCGGAGGAGTGTTCCCCTCTCTCTACATCCTCTCTCCAGCATAAACAGTCCTTGGAGTTTTTTATTTTAGCCATTCTTACAGGAGTAAGATGGTATCTCAGAGCTGATTGATTTGCATTTCCCTGATGGCTAAGGATGTTGAGCTCTTTCTCAAGTGTTTCTCAGCCATTTTAAACTCCTCTATTGAAAATTCTCTATTTAGTTCTGTGCCCCAAATTTTTTATTTTTAAATTTAAATTATAAACAAGGTTGCTTCACATATCAATTCCAGGTCCCTCCTCTTTTCTCTCCCCTCCTCCTGTACCCTCCCACCAACCCCATCCAATATCCCCTCATTTCCCCAGGGAGGGTGAGGCTCTTCATGGGGGTGTCCATAGTCTGTCATTTCATCCAGGGCAGGGCCTAGACGCTCCCCTGTGTGTCCAAGGTGAGAGTGCATCTCTCATTGTTGGATGGACACCCAAAGTTCATTTGTATACCTGGGATAAATACTGATCTATTACCCAAAGCCCAATAGATTACCTAGGCCTCCTCACTGAAACCCACAAGGGGGTCTTGATCAGTCCCATGTTGGAATCACAGCTATCAGTCTGGGATTCAAGAGCTAACCCTTGTCAGGTCAGCTGTTTCTGGGGGTTAAACCAGTCCAGTTTTTACCTCTTTGTTCATCAGTCCTTCCTCTCTGTCACTGGATTCTTTGAGTTCAGCTTAGTGTTTAGCTGTGGGAGCCTGTCTCTGCTTCCATCAGCCATTGAATGAAGGTTATGAGACTCTCTAGTCATGGGATTGTAGGCTGCTGTGCCCCAATTTTTAATTGGATCTTTTGGAGACTTGCTTCTTGAGTTCTTTATAAATTTTGGATATCAGCCTTTTGTCAGATATGGGGTTAGTGAATCTCTTTTCCCATTCTATAGGCTGCCTTCTTGTCTTGCTGACTGTGTCCTTTGCCTTACAGAAGCTTCTTGGTTTCAGGAGGTTCCATTTCTTAATTATTGATCTCAGTGTCTGTGCTACTGGTATTATGTTCAAGTGGTCTCCTATAACTATTCTTTCAAGGGTACCTCCCACTTTCTCCTCTAAGAGTTTCAGTGTGACTGAATTCATGTTGAGGTATTTGATCCATTTGGACTTAAGTTTTGGGCATGGTGATAGACATGGATCCATCTGCAGTCGTCTACATCTAGTTATGACAGCACCATTTGTTGAAGATGCTGTCTTTTTTCCAATGTACAATTTTAGCTTCTTTGTCAAAAATCAAGTGTTTGTAGATGTGTGGTTTAGTATCAGGGTTTACAGTTCGATTCCATTGATCTACAGGTCTATTTTTGTGCCAATACCAAGCTGTTTTCTGGACTATCGCTCTATAATAGAGCTTGAAGTCAGGGATGGTGATGTCTCCAGAAGCTCCTTTATTGTACAGGGTTGTTTTGGCTATTCTGGGTCTTTTGTTTTTCCATATAAAGCTGAGTATTGTTCTTTCAAGGTCTGTGAAGAATTGTACCGGTATTTTGATGGGGATTACAATGAATCTATAGACTGCTTTTGGCATGATTGCCATTTTTACTATGTTAATGCTACCAATTCAAGAGCATGGGATATCTTTCCATTTCCTGGTGTCTTCTTTAATTTCTTTCTTTAAAGAATCAAAGTTCTTGCAAAACATGTCTTTCGCTTGTTTTGTTTGTGTTACCTCCAAATATTTTATCATGTTTGTGGCAATTGTACAGGGTGATGCTTCTCTGATTTCTTTCTCAGCCCATTTATCATCTGTATATAATAGGGCTACTGATTTTTTTGAGTTAACCTTGTTTCCTGCCACTTGGCTGATGGTGTTTATCAGCTGTAGGAGTTCCCTTATAGAGTTTTTTGGATCACTTATGTAAACTATCATGCCATCTGCAAACAGTGAAAGTTTGATTTCTTTCTTTCCAATTTGTATACCCTTGATCTCCTTTTGTTGTCTTATTGTTCTAACTAGAACTTCAAGTAGAATATTGAAGAAATATGGAGAGAGAGGACAGCCTTTTCCTGTTCCTGATTTTAGAATAATTTCATTGAGTTTCTCTCCATTTAGTTTGATGTTAGCTGTTGGCTTACTGTATATTGCTTTTATTATATTCAGGTATGTTTCTGTTACCCCTGATCTCTCCAGGACCTTTATTTATCATGAAGAGGTGTTGGATTTTGTCAAAGGCTTTTTCTGCATCAAGTGAGATTATCATGTGGTTTTTCTTTTGCAGTTTGTTTATATGGTGAATTACAATGATAGATTTTCGCATGTTGAACCATAACAACATCTCTGGGATGAAGCCTACTTGATCATGGTAGATGATTTTTCTGATATGTTCTTGGATTCAATTTGCTAATATTTTATTGAGTATTTTTGCATCAATGTTCATGAGGGAGATTGGTCTGTAGTTCTCTATCTTAATTGCGTCTTTGTGTGAATTGGGTATCAATGTAATTGTAGCTTAGTATAACCAGTTTGTCAATGAACCTCCTGCTTCCATTTTGTGGAACACTTTGAGGAGTATTGGAATTATCTCTTCTTTGAATTTCTGTTAGAATTCTGCACTGAATCCATTGGACCTGAGCTTTTCTTGGTTGGGAGACTTTTGATGACAGCTTCTATTTCATTAGGGGTTATAGGACTGTTTAGATTGCTTATATGCTCTTGATTAATTTTGGTAAGTGATATCTATACAGAAAACTGTCCATTTCCTTCAAATTTTCAAATTATGTGGAGTACAGGTTTTCAAAGTATGACCTGAAGATTCTCTGGATTTCTTCAGTGTCCGTTATTATGTCCCTCTTTTCGTTCCTGACTTTGTTGATTTGCATGTTTTCTCTCTATCTTTTAGTTAGTTTGCACAGAGGTTTGTCTATCTTGTTGATTGTCTGGAAGAACCAACTCTTTGTTACATTGATTCATTGTATTGTTTCCTTTTTGTTTCAGCTTGATTTCAGCCCTCAATTTGATTATTTCCTGGTGTCTACTCCTACTGGGTGAGTTTGCTTCTTTTTGTTCTAGAGCTTTCAGTTTTGGTGTTAATTCTCTAGTGTGATTATTCTCCAGTTTTTTTCATTTGTGCAATTTATGCTATGAACTTTCCTCTTTGTACGGCGTTCAAAGTGTCCCATAATTTTGGGTATGTTGTAACTTCATTTTTATTGAATTTTAGGAAGTCTTTATTTTCTTTCGTTATTTCTTCCTTGACCCATGAATTGTGCAATTGCATGCTGTTCAATTTCCATGAGTTTATAGGGTTTCTGCAATTTGTGTTGTTGTTGAATTCTAACTTTAAAGCATGGTGGTCTGATAAGATACAGGGGGTTATCCCAATTATTTTTTACCTGTTGAGGTTTGCTATGTTGCCAAGTATGTGGTCGATTTTAGAGAATTTCCCATGTGGCGCTGGTATATTCTCTTATGTTTGGGTGGAATGTTATATGGATGTCTGTTAAAACCAATTGGGTCATAACTTCTGTTAGTTTCTTTGTTTCTTTGTTGAGTTTCTGTCTGATGGTCCTGTCTAGTGGTGAGAGTGGGGTGTTGAAGTCTCCCACTATAACTGTGTGAAGTCTTAGGTGTGATTTGAGTTTTAGTAATGTTTCTTTTATGAACATGGGCACCATTGTATTTGGGGCATAGATGTTCAGAATTGAGACTTCATCCTGATCGATTTTTCCTGTGATGAATATGAAATGACCTTCTCCATCTCTTTTGATTGATTTTAGTTTGAAGTCTAATTTGTTCAATACTAGGATAGCTACACCAGCTTGTTTCTTGGATCCATATGATTGGAAAATCTTATCGCAACCCGTTACTTTCCAGTAATGTGTGTCTTTGAAGTTGAGGTGTGTTTCCTTTATGCAGCAGAAGGATGGATAATGTCTTCTTATTCATTCTGTTAGCCTGTGTCTTTCTATAGGCAAATTAAGACCATTAATATTGAAGGAAATTAAGGACCATTGAGTGTTAATTCTTGTTTGTTTTTGATTTGTTGTTGGTTGTGTAATTGTGAATTTGCCCCCGTTTTTCTTTTGTCTTTTGGTAAAGTTGGTTTATCTATTGCCTGTGTTTTTGTGAGTGTAGTTATCTTCCTTAGATTGAAGTTTTCCTTCCATTACTTTCTGTAGGGCTGGATTTGTGGATATGTATTGTTTACATCTGATTTTGTCAAGGAATATTTTGTTTTATCATCTATAGTGATTGAAAGCTTTGCTGGGTATAGTAGCCTGGGCTGGCATCTGTGGTCTCTTTATGTTGGTAGAATATCTATCCAGGACCTTCTGGCTTTCAGAACTTCCATGGAGAAGTCAGGTGTGATTCTGATAGGCTTGCCTTTGTATGCTACTTGGCCTTTTGTTTTTGATGCTCTTAATATTCTTTCTTTACTCTGTATGTTTGTGGTTTTTAGTATTATGTGGCAAAGGGACTTCCTTTTGTGGTCCACTCTATTTGGTGTTTTGTGGGCTTCTTGTACTTTCATTGGCATGTCTTTCTTTAGGTTGAGAAAGTTTTCTTCTATTATTTTGTTGAAAATGTTTTTGTGCACCTTTTTTTTTAATTTTATTTTCCAGTTTAAATTTAGATAAGAATCAAGGTTGCTTCACAAGTCAGTTCCAGGTCCCTCTCCCATTCCCTCCCTTCCTTTTGTGCACCTTTGAGGTGGTATTCTTCACCTTCTTCTACATCTATTATTCTTAGAGTTGGCATTTTCATGGTGGCCATATATTCCCTGGATATTTTGTGTCAAGGATTGTTGGACTTAAGATTTGCTTTCATCGATGAATCTATTTCTCTTAGTGAATCTTCAACACCTTAGATTCTGTCTTCTAACTCCTGTATTCTGTTGGTTATGCTTGCATCTGTAGTTCCAGATCATTTACTCACCTTTTCTAGTTCCAGTTTTATTGTCTCTATTTCAGCTTTCAAACCTTGCACTGTTTGAATTGTTTCTTGTAATTTTTGGTTTTTCTTTTCTTCAATTTCTTTAAAAGATTTCCTTATTTCTTCCTTTAGTGTTTCTATCATCTTCATGAAGTTGGATTTTAGGTCATCTTCTTCTATTTCATCTGCGTTGTGATGTTCAGATCTTGCTAGTGTAAGGTCCCTAGACTCTGGTGGCATCATATTGGCATATTGTTTTTTCTGCCATTGAATTTGTTTTTGTATTGTCATCTTCCCATTCCTTTTTTCAGTGGGTACTGATGGGGTCTCTTCCTTTCCTAGTGAGTACGGATCCATTCTCTTCTGGCAGGTGCATGCAGGTCTCTTGGGCCTCTTGGTGGGCTCAGATGGGTCTCTGACACTCCCTCCCTGGAGGGTGGGAGCTCTGCCCTTTGCACTCTGCACTCTGTCTTCTGCCGTCTGCTGTCTGCCATCTACCCTCTGCCCTCTGCCTTCTGCCCTGGGTGGGGATGGGAATAATAGGCATGCTCTCTCAGCAGGCTCCTAGTAGCTCGGTCCTCTAGGGGTGAGTCGAGCTTCCTGCCATTCCCAGTTAAGTAAATCCCAGACAGGGTGAGCAGAAGAAAATGAGGACCAGGAAGCGTGCCTGGAGCTCACCTCTGCCCTCTGTCCTCTGCCCTGGGTGGTGGGCTTAGGCAGGCTCTCTCAGCTGGCTCCTGGTAACTTGGTCCTCTGGGAGCAAGTCGAGCTTGCTGCAGATCCCAGTCCAGTAGATCCTGGAGAGGGTGAGCCGAAGGAATCCTGACAGATTTTCTTTATGGTGTTATTGAATATTATTCTACTGATCAAACTCAAAATCATTTCCTTTTTCATTTATCAACTTTTGAATGGTCAGGTTGTTCTAACATGTCTGGTCTTGTGAATAGAGTTACAATAAATATGGGGCATCAGATGTCTTCTTGGTAGTTTTGGATATATAACCCAAAGCAGAATTCTATAGAGTGACCATATTCTTATTTTGGAAATTATTTCAACAAATGTGTTGTAGGATAACAGTTAATATATAAACATTTTAAAACTTTTTGGTGGGGTGGAGTCATAGGCATCTCTCATACACTTAGGCACTAGTAACTCACCTAGCATTTATTAAAGAAAAAATTGTGGGGGAGGAGGACCTGTTAAGAGCAAGTCTTCTCCAAAACTTTCTCAGAGGCCTTAATGAAAGGATAAAAGGAGCCTAATTCTGTGATCTTTGTGTTCCTGTCCAGGACAGTCTTAGTGAGGACCAATCTGGGACTAAAGGCTATGATCTCCATAGAGTTAAGGTTCCCAAGAATTTAACTTCTCCCTCAAAACAAACAAGCAAAAAACAAAACAGTATTCCATCAATCCCAAATCTGAAGTGTGTTTACTGGGTATAAAAATCAGCTTAAAAGCAGGCTCCATGTCTAGAAGTACATGCTTAAAAAATTACAGGTATTTTTGCAGAAAATTTTGTCTTTTATTGTCTTGTTTGTATACTATATGTATTTTTATGTTACTGGTACTTTCTTTGTATATTAACACTTCAAATTCTTGTGTTTATGGGCTTTGTGTGTGTGTGTGTGTGTGTGTGTGTATGTGTGTGCGTGTGTGTGTGTGATTCCATGTCTGTGTTTCCCATACTTTTCCTTTGTTCCTTTATTTTTCTAATTTATTATTATCTCATAGAATACATTCTGACAGCACCCTCCACTTTTCCTCATTCCTCCTAGGTCCCCTTGCCTTTCCCCAGATCCACAACTCCTACATTTCCCTTTAGCCAAGAGAAGACCTCCCAAAGATATTAACAAACCATGTCATAAGAAGATGCAATAAAACTAGGCACAAATCCTCATACTAAGGCTGGACCAGGAAATATAGCAGATGGAAAAGTGTCCCAAAAGCAGACAGAAGACTCAGAGACATCCCACTCACACTGTTTGTAGTCCCACAAATTCCCCAAGATAAACAACCACAACGTATATGTAGATGAACTAACCTAGATCCATGTAAACTCTTCGATTGTCATTTCAGTCTCTATGAGCCCCTATGAGCCCTGCTTAGTTGATTCCTACTTGGATTGTGTTCTTCTGGTGTCTTTCATCCCACCGGCTCCTACAGTCCTCTACCTCCTTCTTCAGTAGGGTTCCCTGAGCTCTGCTTTTTGACTGTGGGTCTCTGCATCTGTGGGTCAGCTGTTGAAGGAAGCTTCTGTGATGATGATTGGGGTAGGCATTGATCTATGAGTTTATCAGAATATCATGAGGAATCATTTCATTGACAATTTATTTTTAGCTAGTTTTGTTTGGTTCTACCCTGGTCCCAGGGCCATGCACCTTCTAGATGCTGGTCATCCAGTCAGTATAAGGCTTCAGTCTCAAATTAGACAAGACATTGTTTGGTAACTACCACAAGTTCTGGGCCACCATTGTTTGAGCTCATCTTGCAGGCAGAGCAGTTTTTGGTTTGAAGGTTTTATGGCTGTATTGGTACCACCACTATGAACCTTGCCTGGTTAGAGAAGATGGCCACTTTAGTTTTAATATGCTCCGTTACTAGGAGTCCTAACTAGGGTCACCATCATAGTTTCCAGGAAGTTTCCATATAGTCTTCCAACCGCTCCCCTCTTTCCAGTTTCTCTCCCACTACTCTCTCCTTCTGCCCCTCCTCTGAATTTGATCCCCCTGTTCCCTTTCCCAAGTGCCCCAAGTCTACCTGCAAAATGTATCCTATTTTTGTTTCATGGGAAGAATTTTGTTTTCCCCCTCCGGAGCCCTTCTTGTTACTTAGCCTTTCTAGTTCTGTGGGTTGTAGTTTTATCATCCTTTACTTAACAGCTAATATTCACTTATAAGTGAAAAACACACCATGTTTATTTTTATGGGTCTGTGTTGCCTCACTAAGGATGATATTTTCTGAGTTGAATCCACTTGCCTGCAAATTTCATGATGTTATTTTTTAAACTGCTGACTGATAGTTGTGTGTTATCCATTCTCTGTTAATGGACATGTAGATTTTTTTCTGGCTTCTGGCTATTATGAAAAAAGCCACTATGAACATAATTAAGCAAATGTCCTTGGAGTAGAATGGAGCAACTTTTGGATATATGTTAGAGTGGCATGACTGGGTGTTGAGGTACATCAGTTCCCAATTTTCTGAGTAACTACCATACTGATTTCCATAGTGGCTATACAAGTTTACACTCCCACTGACAATGAAAGAGTGTTTCCCTTGATGAACATCCTCAACAACTTGAGCTGTTACTTGTGTTACTCATCTTATTAATTCGAAGGAATATTGCAAACCTTATTTTATGAGGCCACCATCACACTGCTACACCAACCACAAGAATAATAAGAAGGAAATATAATTACAGACAAATGTCCTTCCCATCATTTTCCTTCTTGTCCTTTCTCATTTTGTTGTTTTGTTTTCTTCTGTTTTTTCATTGCCTGTTTGTTTTAAAAAGGAGAGAGAAATAAGGCATGGGGCTTGGAGTGTAGACTGTGGGCAAGCTCTGGAATAAAAAGAGGAGGCAAACTAATGATAAAAATATATGAAAAACATTTTTAGTAAAAAATGAACATTTGGATTTATATTAAGAAATGTCAAAACTCATCTTTTTAGTTAGTGACAGAATGATATGCAGAATATAATTCTGCATTTGGGAAATGAGCACAAAACTATAAACTACTTATCCCTAATTAAAGCACAACTTACCAATAACAGATCACAGATTAATACTCAAGTGTTTATGATTATTTACTTTGATAAACCTTATCCTGGAGCACCCCAGATTTTTGAATGTGCTATAAAAACAGATATATATTTAATGTTTAAATTATTAATCAATAATAAGAAGACAAGGTACTAGTATTTGTAAGAAAGCACATTTAATTAATCTGGTTGTTCAAAAAGCAAATTTAAATTTAGATCAATGTGAATCAAACAAAATGTAAGTTTTATCATTCTAAAACCTTTGGAATGAAGCACAGCTACAATTATAAGAAAATGCAAATATCATTGGGAGTGGTAGCAAGTAAGTGTTGGATACTGCAAGCTAAGAAGATGACTAGTGGGAAAGAACTAGTAAAAGCAAGGGGGTGAGTTCAAGTCTGTAACATCTAAATAAGAGGCAGATATGGCTAAACATATCAGCAACCCTCCACTGGGGATAGAGTTAAGAAGACCCTTGGATTTCCCTGACCAGTCTGTCTGCCAAAATGGCAAATTTCAGGTTCAAAGAAAGATCATGCCCAGGGAAAAAAGTTAATGAGTGGTAGAAAAAGCCGCCAATGTCTCCTTTGACCTCTGCTTGAATGTGCATGCACACATAGATGTGCTGATCTACCTTGCTGCACACACACACACACACACACACACACACTCTCTCTCTCTCTCTCTCTCTCTCTCTCTCTCTCTGCACCACTGTGTGTTTTGTTCTTCATTATCATGTTGATTTAATATTAAGTTCATGCATAAGTGCATATGCACACACAAGGAAAACTGTGTAATTACATTCAAAAATGAAATTTTTGCTTCGATTATAAGAGAAAGGATGAAACACTGAAGTTAAATGTAACACTCAAAATATTTGACAAACTCTCCTTAGAATATATGGTGATCCACATGTTACATAGACAGAGATCATCAAGTATAAAGATAGTAACGTTACATAGATGTTAATACAATTACATTTTATATTTTAATTGAAAAGCATTAGTGGAAAAATGGTAAAATGCTACAAGCACCTATAATTGCGACAGTAATATTGTAGCATTGCTAATTTTTTTATTTGGGTAAATTTTCTACTTCTATATGAAATAGGAACCCCAGGGAGACTAATGAGACTGATTTAGCTACCTTCTATTAGAGCATTTGGCTATAAATGTAAAACAGGATAAACATCATATTAAAAATTTAGAGCAGCATTATTTGTAATAGCCAGAACCTGGAAGCAACCTAGAGGCCCCTTAGCTGAAGAGTGGATAGAGAAAATGTGGTACATTTACACAATGGAGTACTACTAAGCAGTGAAAAAAATTGGAATCTTGATATTCCCAGGCAAATAGATGGCACTCAAAGAAACCATTCAGAGTGAAGTAACCCAGTCACAAGAAAACAAACATGGTATATATTCACACATATATGGATTTAGATAAAGACCAGGGAATTCCCAAACTACAATCCACACTGCCAGAGAGGCTGGGAAACAGTGAGGACCATAAGAGACATGCATGGTTCCCCAGAGAAGGGGAAGGGGACAGGATCTCCTGAGCATATTTGGAGCCTGGGGGAATGGGAGAGGGATATGGGAGAATGAAAGGGTAAGAAGAAGAGAAGAAAGGAGGAAATGTGGGAGCAGGAAGTTTGAGTTAGGGGAACAATAGAGGAGAGCAGGATAACAGATACCATAATACGGGGAGCCATTATATATTTGAGGAGAGATCTGGCACTAGGGAAATTTACAGAGATCTACAAGGATGACACCAACTGGCCATCTAAGCACTAGTGGAGAGGCTACCTTAAATGCCCTTTCCCTATAATAGATTGATTACTACCTTATATGCCATCCCAGAGCCTTCATCCAGTGACTTATGGAAACAGAGATAGATACCCACAGCTAAACACTGAGTTGAACTCTTGGAAACCAGTTTCATAGAGGGAGTAGTGAAGGGCAAGGGGATCAAGACAGGGCTGGTAAAGTCCACAAATAACACAGGGAGCTCATGTGCCCAAGGCTGATGGTGGAGATGCAAAAATGGGACTAATCCAGACCCCCAGAATGTGGATGTCAGTAAGAAGGCCTCCACAATCTATGGGGCCTGTGGTAGTGGATCAGTATTTATCCCTGGCACACGAATGGACTTTGGGAGCCCATTCCATGTGGAGGAATGCTCTCTTGGCCTGGACACATGGGGGAGGCCCTGGGCCCTGCCAGGGATGATTTGACAGACTTTGGGGTCCCCCATGGAGTGTTTCACCCTCCTTGATGAGCAGAGAGGGAATGAGATAGGGGATTGATGGGAGGTATGGAAGGGGAGAGGGAGAGGGATCTGGGATTGATGTATGAAGCAGACTTGTTTCTAATTTAAATAAAAAATTTTTAAAAAGATATCACCAAAAAATAAATAAAAATTTAGAATACTTCATCTAGCTCTTTAGTTCTTCCTTATGGGGTGATAGATTTTCTTGTTTTCTCTGATGTTGGGAAACTACAGTTTATGAAGAGAATATTTAATTTTCAATAGTTCATGGAATTTAAATAAAGCATATTACTCAAAAGTGCAGTTCACTTTTGTCATTCTTTATCATTTTGATTTAATATTAAGTTCATGGATGAGACAATTTTGCAAAGCCTCTCACTTGGCATCTGTAGCATTAAATCAGAGCTTCTTCCTCTATCAAATGTCCAAATGCCAAACGTAGTTAACTGGAAGCAAGGGTGAGGGAAAAGTCAAATATTTGTATAGAAAACAAACAGTGCTAAGACTGAACTAAACTGTATGTTGCATTTGGCTGCCACATGGTAATAGAACTCTACAAATAAATGCTTACCAGAGTCTTAGCCTAAACCTAATTTATATGATGTGACTATGTTTTCATTCTGGTAATGCTATTCTAGAAATTTCATGGGCTGGTAAAATCTACAGGTCAGTTACTTTTATCAATTCCACATTATGTGCTACTTGATATGCTATTACAAATAAACCATTTAGCCAAGCAGTGTTGTTAACTATGGTTCAGAAACAGGCAGAAATTGCACCTAAGATAAACATGACCAATCACACATTTTGGACTTTATTTATCTGAATCTGTGTATTCAGCCAGTTGTGGTTCAAACAATTTTAAAATATTCCACCTTCATTGAATACATGCAGACTCTTTCTTGTCATCATCTCCTAGACATACAGACTATATCAACAGTTTCTCTGGTGTTGACATTATAAATAACATAGATATGATTTGATGCCTGTGAAAGGAAACACGGTAGTGGAGTATGAATATAATTTCAGCAGCCTAAAGATAAGCAGGAGGATTGTGAATTTGAGAACAGATTGGGTTTTTAATGGGAGTCTACATAAAAAAGTTATTATTAAACCTAGTAAATTTTTTTAAAGTTAATTTTATTTATTTTTTATTTTTTTATCATTTTTAAAATTTTAAATAGCTTGTTTTGCATGTCAATCCCAGTTCCCTCTCCCTCCCCTCCTCCCGCACTCCCCTTCCCCCCCCCACTCTTAATCAATTCACTTGAGACAGTATTTTTCACTTTTATATTCTATTACATTGTATTTACTATATTTAAATCAATTTCAAATTTAATTGAATTTTGATCATATTCTTCCATTCCCGCAACTCCTTCCAGATATATTTCCCCTCCATACTGACCCAAATTTATGTTCTTTCTCATAAAACAAAGGAAAACCCAATACAGCAATGAAATGCCCAAACCAAGAAAACAATAAATTACTATGCCCCTGACATCCCCTAAAAATACTAAACTATAACCAAATAAAAGCATACAGAAAAACTGTGAAATTTGTATATGGTAGTCAACTACACCTGAACACAAGGCCTGCCCATAGTGGTTGATATACCCAGTCTCACTATATTGGGGAAAACTTTAACCTGGTGGCTAGGTTTTCATTCATTAATTCATTAATTTTTAAAATATGAATAATTTAAATAAAATATATCAAGATAGAAAAAAACCTATAACTTGCAAGTTGAACAAGGCAAACAAACAGACGAACACAGAGCTCAAGTGAAGTTTCAAGAATTAGAAACCTCCTACTTACTCAGGAAAACAATACAATAACACCTATAATGTATATGCAGATTACTTGATGCAGAGTTCTGCATGTTAGTTTATGCTCTGTGAGTTTACACGAGCTTTGCCTATATTGATTTAAAGCATACCACTCTCACCACACCCTGTCTTTATTTGGAAGCCAAGCCAGATTGTGCCTAGTTAATACTTGAGTGGGAGACAATGTTTTTTCATCTAACTATACTGCATATCATAGCAAATAGTACAGATAGAATCTGTACAACCACAGTGTTATTTTAGATAATACAAGACAGAAAAAAATAGATAAGAATATTGGATGATTTACAATCAACAAGACCTCTAACTTTGGAAAAAGAATCAGGAAAGCAAAATACGAGTTGGTAAAGAATGGAATTCTTCATTCTGAAATAATTCAGATGTACTATCTGTGTCCTGAAGTTTATGAGTAATTCTCATTGGAGAACATTTATGTAGTATTTGGGGCGATGGACAATGTCTTATGCTTTGATATTGTTTCTGTTTTGTTATATGACCTGGGCATGTGAGTTCTTCCATTTGTAAAAAATAATGCCATCTGAACTCAATTCTCTTGTTTTATCAGTTTCATATTATTTGTATGCTGGCATATTTTTTCAAAAAAAACCTAGTCAGTCTTCAATAGCATTCTGTGAAATACAGGAAGTACCTATTCAGATAGAGAGCTTGGCTGTCCACACAACTGGCCCACACTGCCAGACAGGGTTTTTATGAAAAGTCATCTCTTATGATTCTACTATTCAGAAACAAAATGAGAGAAAGCAATTTCCCATAGGGTCATTGTTTCTAATGTGTAGACAAACATCTAAAAATCCTCATTTTGCAGAGATTGGAGAGTCGAGGGCTCTTGTCATTTCATAAGCACACTCTCTGACCCCAGGATCTTATTGCCTCCAAAGGTCTGACATCTAATTTCTAATCTTGTCACACTGTATATTACCATTTCAATGCTGTGTTGTAGGGTACTTGCTTCATGGGTTAGGGTTAACATTAGGTACTATTCAACTAGTGGTACTTGATAAATAGAGATTTTATGATTACTATCATTTTCACAATGAAACTGACCTATCTCTGCCATTATTAGAGTTATTGTTCAATAGCCATGTTTTTCCCCATGCCAGGAACTCCTCCTCCCACACAGAACTCTATTTATGCTACAATCCCTTAGAATACAGTGTTTCCATATAACTTATCCACTTACTCTTTTATTACGTTTATTTTTTATATTCATTTATAATTAAAATTATGTTATGAATGAATGTCTAATTTTTGATGCTCTCAATTAGCCCTCTGAATACGAACTGTAAGATCACTCTTTCCAGATCACTGTCAATAATGGTAATAGGAACTTAGAAAGACCAGATAAATGGTGATAAATTGAAGATCATGTGGCTTATTTTACAAATCTTAAGTTAAAAATCTTCATTTTAACATTAAAAACTGATCTTCAATGAGTGATAAACTGCATAAAACAAACAGAGCAGTCTCTTTGAAAATTCTTTACATTTTTTACTTAATTGCGACAGCATTAAGGATCTTCTAACCTTATCTATAAAAGAGCTTCATAAAATGTTCTTCATATCCTTAACAATCCAAGTTTCCCTCATCCTTATTTATCATAGAAATGTAGCATATTTCTTACATCTGGTGATTTAGTGTCACACTAAACTATATGTTCAAACTACCAAGCTGTTGAAAAATTTAGAAACATCAACATTCAAATGCCAAATTATGGTTGTAACTGCCAGAAATGTTTTCTAAGTGATGCTAAACACTCAGTCATGCTCTTTATTTTTGTGAATGATCTTATGGTTTTAGGTTGATGAATTCTCCCTTCCTTCTACACAGTGCATTTGTTCAATTCCCATTCAGAATGGAGTCAGTATTTTTGTAGCAATTGCAATTTCACCCACCTTTCAGTTTTCACTCTTTGATGAGACTGGAGATCACCCAAGCAAAACATAAGGAAATTTCCATGCACATATGCACCAAGACTCCAAGACAGAACTTTCCACCCACTGAAATTAGCATACAGAATCATTTACATGCAATAAATCCTATAAAACATCATCTCACAGAATGAATAGCATTTAATGATTTCCCCAAATCTGTTTCTTTGTAAATTTTGGTGTGAATTCTTGGCAGGATATAATATCCCATGTTGCATTAAGCAACAAAATTTTACTTCAGAATGTCGTCTTTTGTGAAAATATAACTGATTGTCATGTTTCTGGTTTATATTATTTTTGTGTATATCTTTCTAAATTTTTATCAGTGCATTATATATCTTTGTTTTAGAAATAAATAAGGCCTGGTAATATCTCCCCTCTCAGCTTACATTATGTAGAAGGTCATCTTTACCAATTCTTTGCAAATTGATTTTCTTCAAATTTAGAATTTTTCCCATTTTTAAATATTTGTAGAAATTAATTTACCAACTTTTATAATTTACAACTATATTTCCTTACTATTTGTTTCCTCTATGAAAATGCTTTCTGCCTAAACACCCAGATTTATGTGCACTTAAAAATAAGCATACATACACAAGCACACACACACATACATATTGAAGACAGTTCTTATACGATATTTACTAGTAAAGCACAACCCTTGATGTTGATAAAAATACGAGATTATCAAGTCAAAACTTGTATTATATTTATTTATCTGCTGTGTATGTGACTGCGTGAGCATTCTCACATACACAAGCTATGTAGCATGTGTAGAATTCACAGGAAAACTTGTGATAGAGGGATTTTCCTTCATCCTAGTGGGCCTTGGTCATCAGGTTTGGCACAAGGACTTTTGCCCACTAAGCCTTCATTCTAGTAACAAAATTCTCTCTATTCAGTAATCCTAAACTCTTTCCATTGTCGTAAGATCTATGGTGTTCTGTTAATTAGTGTTAGATGATGTTTAATATCTACCAGCGTTAGTATGTACTTATGGTTAGAAAAATTAGCTATCAATGCAATATATCTATTAATAAGTGTATATGAAGTGAATATCATTTAATCAGTTAATATGTATGGACACGACTGGCTCTTTGGAAATGGATATTTCTATTAAAATGAAGAGCCAGCATTCTAAAGATCTCTTTGAAGATGTGTAGCCTTCAACTAAGTCTCTATCATTCTATTTACCAAAAACACTTGAGAGTCAGAAATTGGGGAGAGAACTGGCTAGATCAGAGAGGCCAAGAAGCAACCACATGACCTTCCTTTTTGGCTATACCAGCAAGAAAAGCATCTCTCCACTTATCCCAAACCAAAAAGACTGCAAATCTCCTAAGTCCTTCCTTACTCCTTCTGTGTATATCTATATCCATAGTCATGGCTTCTCTGTTCTCTCTATGGCTAATTCTTGTCAACTAGTTGCTGGCTTACTCCATAATCCAATGTTATTTTTATTAACACAATCTCAGTGTTTCATGGGGAAATCAAATATCCAGCAACAAAGACTTCTTTCAAAAAACCTTGATCCTCTGTGAGTAGTAATGAACACTTAGTAAACACAACTAAGGTCATTGGTGATAATCATCCCTTAGCATAACAAGTACAGGAAGACATGATGCTGAGAAGATAAGTTAAAAGCAAATACAATATCTGCATGCTTTTTAGAAGAACATATTTAGCCAGGTGTTGTTTTGTTGCAGTATATGATAGTATGGTTTTATTTGCATATGAGTAAAATGAGTAAATCACTCAGATTTAAAATATACTACAGTATATCTAATTTAAGTAACATTATTTAAGCTAACCAAAAGTTTGGTCAATGTTCTAATACCATCACAAGTTTAACAGACTTGACTATAAAGCATAACCCAAAATTCCTATTTATATCAGACAACGACCTCTCTCTGTATTTGCCTCTATACACCTTAATTCTCACTTCATTTATAGAAAACAATTTCTGCATGGAAAGTTCTGTAGTCTCACCTTCATATACTATAATGGTTGAGGTCCTGTACAAAAGAGAAAATACCCTTTTAGAATGTTTTATTATCATTATTTGATTATGGGTAGGTGAGGAGTCATGCACAGTAAACTTGTGGGTGTCTGATAACCCTCATAGTTTAACTTCTCATTGTGCATCTTTAGTGGGTTTCCTCAACGAAACTCAGTGTCTCCCTCTTGTCTCACAAGTAACTTTTCCAAAAGAGACATCTTAGTAGTCCATAAACAACTCTTTTGAACTACATCAAGTGATTCTGATTAGTTAGCCTTAAACAGAAACCGCCATCCTTTCTCTTTTTTGAAGGTATAATTATTTATTAAAATTTCATCTCATATTATCTCATACATGTATATGATATTCAATATATTAGGTTAGTCTAAAATAATGTATAAGAAACAATGACAGAAAACCATACTTCTCAGAGAAAAGCAATCATAATTCTAATTTTTCATATCTATCTACCTATTTATTTCTCCACATTTTCTCCCCTATTCCCTTTCCCAATCTCCTCTATTTCCTTCATCTACTCCTTATCCTTTGTTTTCAGAAAAGGGCAGGCCTCCAAAGAATATCAGCCAGCTATGGCATATTAAATTGCCTCAAATCTAGGCACCTCTTCTCCTATTAACACTGGACTTGGTAGCCCAATAGGAGGAAAGAGTTCTAAAAGCAGGTAACAGAGTCAGAGACAGCCCTTGCCCCAATTGTTAGGAGCCCCATAAGATGAATAAGCTACACATCTATAATGTGGCTATTGTGGGCTTTCGTTAGTCCTATACAATCTTTCCGATTAGCAGTTCAGTCCCTGTGAGTCTGTATGAGCCCAAGGTAGTTGATTCTGTGGGTTTTCTTTTGGTGTCCTTATCTACTCTGGCTCCCATAATCCTTCCTCTCCCTCTTCCACAGGATTCCCTAAGGACTGCCTACTGTTTGGCTATGGTTCTCTGTATCTGTTTTAATTAGTTGTTGGGTGTAGCCTCTCTGATGACAATTGGGCTAGGAAGTGATCCGTGAGTATAGCAAAATATCATTAGAAATCAGGCCATTGATTTTTTTTTGCATTTCATATCTGATTTTTGTCCTAGGTCTATTGTTGGGGACCTTGAGTCTTTAGGCCAAAGCACAAGTACCAGCCTCACTAAGTTTCCATTTACCAAGTCTCAGTAAGTTTTCATTTCTCAATCTTTTAGACTGTTTCTCAGGTGACGCTCTGTGGTCAAGCTATGCACTAAAGACAACCCACCACTTAACACTTCCTCCCTTTAACAACATCCTGCATTCCTCTGTCCCAACCCCCTGCCTCATTCCCCTACTTAAGCTGGTATGAATTTTTCACTAAACGGAGCTGGATCAGTCATGTTGTCTTGCTCCCATTCTCTATGTCACTTGTCCCCCATTTATCTTCCCTCTAGGATTACCCCATCGACTGTGTCCTGTTGGTTGGGACAGTCTATGGGCTATTTAACATCTGGGCCACGTCCCTCCAGGCAGTATCAGGCATGGGTGTCCTCTCACAGTTTGGGTGTTAAGCTGAACCAGTTGTTGGCTGACCACTCCCATATTTTTTGTGCCACTTTTACTCCACCATATTTGTAGGCAGGGCAAATTGTAGGTCCAAAGTTATTTGGCTGGATTGGGGTTCCACTTCCCCCACTGGAAGTCTTTCCTGGTAACAGGAGATGGCTGGTTCAGGCTCAGTATCTCCCATTACTTAGGGTCTTAGCTAGTGTCACCCTAGTTCATAGGTTCCTGGGAGTTTAAATTGTACTAAATTTCTAACTCATCCCAGAGATGCACCTTATTCCAGTTGTACTTCCCTGTACTCTCTCCCTCTACTCTTCCTCCCCTACTTGATTTCTCTGGTTTCTATGCCCACTCCCCATTGAGATCCCCCCATCCACCTGTGACTTTTCTTATATTTCTCCTTCACAGTAAGGCTCCTTCCTTGAGCTTTCATTATTACATAGCTTCTTTGAGTCTGTAAATTATAGCATGGTTATCCTTTACTTTATGGCTGATATCCACATATAAGTGAATACATACGATGTTTGTCTTTCTGGGTCTGGGTTACATCACTCAGTTTGACTTTTTCTAGTTCTATCCATTTTCTGCTGAATTTCATGATGTCATTGTTTTTTAACAGCTGAATAACAAACACACTATTGTGTAAATAAGCAACATTCTTTTATCCATTCTTCAGCTGATGGACATATATGTTGAGAAACAACCCTTTAACTGAATGATGTGTCGATTTTGCAGTTATTCATTTGATTGTTAGACTTTCAGCACTGAGATCAAAGAATATGAACTCCTTAATAATCATACTGTACTCACTTCATTTTTGTTGCTGTGATAAAAGTTTCTTGCAGAAAGAAACTTTGGGGAAGAAATGTTTGTTGTTACTGTTGTTTTATCTCACAGTTCCAGATGGTAGTCCATTATCATGGTAGAGTCAATGGAAGCACTTTAACACAATTGAACATAGAACATCCACACTTAAGAGTATAGAGAGAGGGGACTACAGGGAAGTAGCTGTCCCTCCGGCAGCATCAGGTAAACAGGCCGGTTTCCCAGCCTGTGTTCCAGAGCCTGCAGATCGCCTAGGAACTGCACAGAGCTCCCAATCCCGGCGGGAGCCAAGCACCCCAGACTCCAGATCTTCTCTTCCACCAACGAGACCAGGAAACTAGAGGAGGCTGGGAGTACAGGGAAGTAGCTGTCCCTCAGGCAGCATCAGGTAAACAGGCCGGCTTCCCGGCCTGTGTTCCAGAGCCTGCAGATCGCCTGGGAACTGCACAGAGCTCCCAATCCCGGCGGGAGCCAAGCAACCCAGACTCCACATCTTCTCTCCCACCAACGAGACCAGGAAAATAGAGGAGCCAGGGAGACCAGGGGAGTAGCTGTTCTGGATCAGGTACAACAGGACCCAGCATAGGGTCCAGGGGACCAGGTAGGAGGCTAAGTGCCCCAGATTCCTGTTCTTCTTCTCCACCCACGGACCACCATTTGGACAAGGTATAGAAGAACCAACAGATTATTGGACTTGATAGCACCCATCAAAAGGGAACACTGGTCCCCAGACCAGTAAGGGGCTCTTACTGCACCCACTAGAAGAAGAGATGGGAAAGAGACAATACAAAAACACAGTCAGCAACAGAAAAACAAATATGACACCGCCAGATTCTAGAGACTCCACACCAGCAAGACCCCAACTTTCCAATGCGAAGGAAGCAGAAGAGAACGACCTTAAAAGCAGTTTCATGAAAATGATAGAGGCCCTAAAAGAGGATATTGGAAAATCCCTCAAAGAAATGGAAGAAAAAACAAACCAAAAAATGCAAGAAATGGAAGAAAAAACAAACCAAAAAATGCAAGAATTGGAAGAAAAAACAAACCAAAACAGGCACAAAATGGAAGAAGAAATGAAGCAAAAAATGCAAGAAATGGAAGAAAAAACAAAGCAAAAAATGCAAGAATTAGAAGAAGAAACATACCAAAAAAGGCAGGAAATGGAAGAAGAAACAAAGCAAAAAATGCAAGAAATGGTAGAAAAAACAAAGCAAAAAATGAAAAAAATGGAAGAAGAAACAAACCAAAAAAGGCAGGAATTGGAAGAAGAAACAAAGCACAAAATCCAAGAAATGGAACATAAAGCAAACCAAAAAATGCAAGAAATGGAAGAAAGAACAAACCAAAAAATTCATAAAAGGCAACAAACGGACGAACAGATAAACAGAAAATTGCAAGAAGCAATGCAAACGCTGCAAGGGTTGAAAACTGAAATAGAGACATTAAAAAAACACAATCTGAAGAAAGGCAGAAAATAGAAAAGCTGGACAAACAGTCAGGCACTACCAATACAAGCATTACCAACAGAATAGAAGAGATGGAAGAGAGAATCTCAAGTGTTGAAGATACACTAGGAGAAATGGATTTATCAACCAAAGAAAACCTTAAATCCAACAAATCCTTAACACAAAACATCCAAGAATTATGGGACACCATGAAAAGACCAAACCTAAGAATAATAGGTATGGAAGAAGGAGAAGAAATCCACCTCAAAGGGGCAGAAGGCATATTCAACAAAATCATAGAAGAAAACTTTGCCAACCTTAAGAAAGACATGCCAATGAAGGTACAAGAAGCCTACAGAACACCAAATAGAGTGGACCACAAAAAAACCCCTCGCCACATAATAATCAAGACCCCAAACATACAGAATAAAGAAAGAATATTAAGAGCAGCTAAGGAAAAAGGTCAAGTAACATATAAAGGCAGACCTATCAGAATTACACCTGATTTCTCCATGGAATCTCTGAAAGCCAGAAGGTCCTGGATAGATATTCTACCTACACTAAGAGACCATGGGTGCCAGCCCAGACTACTATACCCGGCAAAGCTCTCAATCACTATAGACGGAGAAAACAAGATATTCCATGACAAAACTAGATTCAAGCAATATGTGTCCACTAACCCAGCCCTACAGAAAATTTTGGAAGGAAAACTCCAACCCAAGGAAGCTAACTACAACCAGAAAAACATAAGCATTAGAGAATCCCTCTCTACCAACAGCCAAAAGAACAAAGGGGTGAAATTCCACCCATAATGCCACCAACAACAACCATCGCAAATCGAAGAAGGATGAGCAATCAATGGTCATTAATATCCCTCAATATTAATGGCCTTAACTCACCCATAAAAAGACACAGACTAGCAGAATGGATTCGAAGACAGAACCCTTCCTTCTGCTGCATACAAGAAACACACCTCACCCTCAAAGACAGACATTACCTGAGAGTTGAAGGTTGGGAAAAAATTTTTCAATCAAATGGACCCAAGAAACAAGCAGGGGTAGCAATCCTAATATCTAACAAATGAGACTTTAAAATAAAATCAATCAAAAGAGATAAAGGAGGTCATTACATACTCATCACAGGTGAAACCCACCAAGATGAAGTGTCTATCCTGAACATCTATGCCCCCAATACAAAGGCATCCACATTCGTTAAAGAAACATTATTAGAACTTAAATCTCATCTAAAGCCCCACACAGTTATAGTGGGAGATTTCAACACGCCACTCTCACCACTAGACAAGAATACCAGACAGAAACATCAACAAAGAAGCAAAGGGTCTAATAGAAGTAATGACCCAACTGGGATTAACAGATATCTATAGAACATTTCATCCACATAAAAAAGAATATACCTTCTTCTCACCACCACATGGAACCTTCTCAAAAATCGACCACATACTTGGCAACATATCAAACCGCAGCAGCTACAAAAAAATTGGAATAACTCCATTCATCTTATCAGACCACCATGCCTTAAAATTAGAATTCAACAGCAACACAAATTGCAGAAAACCTACAAACTCATGGAAATTGAATAATGCTCAACTGCACCATCCCTGGGTCAAAGAGGAAATAAAAAAAGAAATTAAAGACTTCCTCGAATTCAATGAGAATGAAGACACAACATACCCAAACCTATGGGACACCTTGAAAGCAGTGCTACGGGGGAAGTTCATAGCACTAAGTGCTCACATGAAGAAACAGGAAAACAGTTATACCAGAGAATTAACATCACAGCTAAAAGCTCTAGAACACAAAGAAGCAAACTCCCCCAGGAGGAGTAGACGCCAGGAAATAATCAAATTGAGGGCTGAAATCAACAAAGTAGAAACCAGGAAAACAATACAAAGATTCAATGCAACGAAGAGTTGGTTCTTTGAGAAAATCAACAAGATAGACAAACCTTTGTCCAAACTTACCAAACAGCAGAGAGTGAAGACGCAAATTAACAAAATCAGAAATGAAAAGGGGGACATAACAACAGACTCTGAGGAAATCCAGAGAATCATTAGGTCATACTTTGAAAACCTGTACTCCACAAAATTCAAAAATTTAAAGGAAATGGATGACTTCCTGGACAGCTATCATTTGCCAAAACTAAATCAAGAACAGATAAGCAATTTAAATAGACCTATAACCCCTATGGAAATAGAAGCTGCCATCAAAAGTCTCCCAACCAAAAAAAGTCCAGGTCCAGATGGCCTCAGTGCAGAATTCTACCACAAATTCAAAGAACAGCTTATACCAATTCTTCTCAAAGTGTTCCACACAATAGAAGCAGAAGGGTCTTTGCCAAACTCTTTCTATGAGGCTTCAATAACCTTGATCCCCAAGCCACACAAAGATACAACCAAGAAAGAGAACTTCAGACCAATATCCCTCATGAACATTGATGCAAAAATACTCAATATAATACTGGCAAATCGGATCCAAGAACACATCAAGACAATCATTCACCACGATCAAGTAGGTTTCATCCCAGGGATGCAGGGATGGTTCAACATACGAAAATCCATCAACGTAATCCACCATATAAACAAGCTGAAAAACAAAAATCACATGATCATCTCACTAGATGCTGAAAAAGCCTTTGACAAAATCCAACACCCCTTCATGATAAAGGTCTTGGAGAGATCTGGGATAACAGGGACATACTTAAACATAATAAAAGCCATATACAGTAAACCAACAGCCAACATCAAACTAAATGGACAGAAACTCAACGCAATTCCTCTAAAATCAGGAACAAAACAAGGCTGTCCACTCTCTCCATACCTTTTCAACATGGTACTTGAAGTTCTAGCTATTGCCATACGACAACAAAGGGGGATCAAGGGGATACAAATTGGGAAGGAAGAGGTCAAACTTTCACTGTTTGCAGACGATATGATAGTTTACATCAATGACCCAAAGAACTCTACCAGGGAACTCTTACAGCTGATTAACACCTTCAGCAAAGTGGCAGGCTACAAGATCAACTCAAGAAAGTCAGTAGCCCTACTATATACAGATGATAAAAGGGCGGAAAGAGAAATCAAAGAAACATCACCCTTTACAATTGCCACAAACAACATAAAATACCTTGGGGTAACGCTAACCAAACAAGTGAAAGACCTGTATCGTAAGAACTTTGAATCTTTAAAGAAAGAAATTAAAGAAGCCCTCAGAAAATGGAAAGATCTCCCATGCTCTTGGATAGGTAGGATCAATGTAGTAAAAATGGCAATCCTGCCAAAAGCAATCTACAGATTCAATGCTATCCCCATTAAAATCCCAGCACAATTCTTCACAGACCTTGAAAGAACAATAATCAATTTTATATGGAAAAACAAAAGACCCAGGATAGCCAAAACAACCCTGTTCAACAAGGCAACGTCCGGAGGCATCACCATCCCTGACCTCAAGCTCTATTATAGAGCTATAGTCCTGAACACAGCTTGGTATTGGCACAAAAATAGACAGGTAGAATAATGGAATCGAATTGAAAACCCGGGTATTAGCCCATACATGTACGAACATCTGATCTTTGACAAAGAAGCTAAAAATATACAATGGAATAAAGAAAGCATCTTCAACAAATGGTGCTGGCATAATTGGAGACTGGCATGTAGAAGAATGCGGATCGATCCATGTTTATCGCCATGCACAAAACTTAAGTCCAAATGGATCAAAGACCTCAACATAAATCCAGCCACACTGAACCTCATAGAAGAGAAAGTGGGTGGTACCCTTGAACGAATTGGTACAGGAGACAGCTTCCTGAACATAACACCAGTAGCACAGACAGTGAGATCAACAATTAATAAATGGGACCTACTGAAACTGAGAAGCTTCTGTAAGGCAAAGGACACAGTCAGCAAGACAAAAAGGCAGCCCACAGAATGGGAAAAAATATTCACTAATCCCACATCTGACAGAGGGTTGATCTCCAAAATTTACAAAGAACTCAAGAAGCAAGTCTCCAAAACAGCAAAGGACCCAATTAAAAAGTGGGCTGCAGAACTAAATAGAGAGTTTTCAATAGAGGAGTCTAAAATGGCTGAGAGGCACTTGAGAAAGTGCTCAACATCCTTAGCCATCCGGGAAATGCAAATCAAAACAACTCTGAGATACCATCTCCTCCTGTCAGAATGGCTAAAATCAAAAACACCAATGACAATTTATGCTGGAGAGGATGTGGTGAAAGGGGGACACTCCTCCATTGCTGGTGGGAGTGCCAACTGGTTCAGCCACTTTGGAAAGCAGTATGGAGATTCCTCAGAAAAATGGGAATAAACCTACCACAAGACCCAGCAACTCCACTCTTAGGCATATATCCAAAAGATGCCCATTCATACAACAAAGATGTCTGTTCCACTATGTTCATAGCAGCTTTATTTGTAATAGCCAGAACTTGGAAGCAACCTAGATGTCCCTCACCCGAAGAGTGGATAGAGAAAATGTGGTACATCTACACAATGGAGTACTATTCAGCAGAAAAAAATAATGGAATCATGAGATTCGCAGGCGAATGGATGACACTAGAAGAAACCATCCTGAGTGAGGTAACCCAGTCACAAAAAGAGAAACATGGCATGTACTCTCTCATATATGGATTTTAGACATAGATCTGGGGAGTGCCAGCCTACAATCCTATGGCCAGAGAGTCTGGGAAACAGAAACTACATTTAGTGGCTGGTTAAGTACTGAGCTGAACTCAAGAAAGCCAGTATCAGAGAGGGAGGACTGATGATCAAAGGGATTAAGACTGGGCTGGTTTAACCCCCAGAAACAGCTGACCAGACAAAGGTTAACTCTTGAATCCCAGGCATCAGCCTGGGAATCCAGCATGGGACTGATCAAGACCCCCTGAATCTGGGTGTCAGTGAGGAGGCCTAGGTAATCTATTGAGCCTTGGGCAACAGATCAGTACCCATACCAAGTATACACACGGACTTTGGACTCCCATAGAACAATGTGAGGTGCACTCTCACCCTGAACTCTTGGGGAAGGGTCTAGGCCCTGCCCTATATGAAATGACAGACTATGGACACCCCCATGGAGGGCCTCACCCTCCCTGGGGGAATGAGGGGATAACGGGGGGGGGATGGGGGGAGGGCACAGGAGGAGGGGAGGGAAAAGGAGAGGGACCTGGAACTGACTTGTGAAGCAACCTTGTTTATTTATCTAAATTTTAAAAAAAGAATAAAAAAAACCTCAAAAAAAAGAGTATAGAGAGAATGAATGAAGATCTCACTGTTCAGCTTAACTTTTTATACTATTTACATTTAAAGGCCTAAATCTTATAAAGTGCCATCTACCTTTAAAATTGCATTAAATAATGTAATTAAGACAAGATGACAGCCATGTTCATAGACAAACCTGATGCAGATGCTTCTTCATTAGGACTTTCTTCCCATATTTATTATAGATTGGTTGAACAGTAAAAATTAACCAACACATCTCAACTTGTCACACAAACACATTGTGTCATCTGATATCTTTACATTCCTTATCTCCAAATATTATATTTATTTAGCAATGTAAAGTATAGACCAACATTGTAAAGTAACAAAGTATTATAAAATTGTAACTCTAAATGTCTAGAACATCTTCATATGAACTAAAGAACAAATTTATACTTCTATACAGTGGAATACAGTAATCAATTTATTTCAAAATGGAAGGATAAGAAATGAATAATCACATCACATAAGAAAAACAAATCTAGAAGTAGAAGAGGAAATATTAAATCTTCCAGTCAGTGCCAGTGTCCAGCATTGGGTAGTCATAGTGTAATTTTCTGGGCTCTTATAGCCTTGGTCTCTCAGATCCCCTAGCTATACCACCTGAACAACTTTGTATACTAACCCCTTTAGATCTCTTTGCAAGCTTCTAATACTACCCTATGGTGCCTGTTCTCAGCTTCACTCAATAACCTCTTTAATTTTACATTTTCCAAGTTCTCAAAATCTGTACCATGTGAACAATACTTGTAATATTGTCAATATTTACTGTCATCTCATAATGCTCTTAGTCACTCTGGGACACAGATGTACCAGCTCCTGTGTTCTGATCCTTGGGAAACACTTTCAGCACATTGTGGATGACACTTATATAATTTTTAAAATCTATTATCATTTCATGATGTTGTCAGTACTCCCAGTGGGTCACAAATGTACAAGCTCCTTTGTTATGACCCTTGGGAAATGCTTCCTTGGGCAAATGCTTTTGCGGAGTAAAGGCCGTCATGTTAGGCTTTCTTCCCCTAAGTGAATTCAGATTCAGAAAGATAGAGCAATTGGAACCCCAATGGGGTTCCAATTGCTCTATCTTTCCTTTATCTCAATACAGTAAAGAGGCTACTTCAATGACATTGCTTCCCTGACATCTGTCTTTATCTCTCTTTATGATAGTTCAGGTGCCAATAGATAATTTGTTATCTCCCAGTTTAACCCCAACCACATTCTCATGACAAGAGCCACACATTCTTGACCAAAAATGTCAGATGGATGACACTTAGACAACTTCTTAATATAGTCCACCTTTTTTTCCTGAAATTTCATGAGTTAGGCTCCACTGTCCACACTTCTTTTGGCATTATTGTCTTCCAAACCTCCTCTAGAGTTACCCATTTAATTCCTTTTACAGTTATCAAATGCATTTCCAACCTTATCTAACAGAACTTTCCACATTCTGGTCACAAGTGTTCCAAATGTCATTAGAACATTATGTTTGTCATACGGATGGTTCCACTCCTAAGTATCAATTTCTAAAATATGAATAAGATGCAGAGCAGACATTAGGTTTAGAGCTGAAGATCAGAAAAGCAAAGAAACTGGTCATTGTTATCTCTTATACTAGCTGATTATATCTCAACTCTTCCTTGTAGGCTAGATGTGATGAAAGTAGAAATCATAGACCTGGCTTGATTTCCAGCATTCACATGGAAGTCCGCAGTATATTTGTATCTATAGCCACAAGGGCTTTATTGCCCTATTTTGGCCTCCACAATCACCAGTCACATCTGTAATACACAAATATACATGCAGGAAAAACACCCATATACATGAAAATAAATTCTAAAAACTATATATGAAATTCTATTAATTGAAGTAAAATAAAAAAACATATGAATTCTAGATTCATGATCATATTATATCTACATGGTATAAAATCTAACTGATTTATGTGGCCTTTCAGGATTTGGTGAAACTGCTGTCATTTGCATCAGAGATACCCCCTTATTATATCCATTATTACCCTGGTGATTGTCCCAAAAATTGACAGGTTATTGTTCCCAGTAAAATTCTACTATACTCAAGAATAACTAGAAGACATCAAAGAAATTCTTACAGATTATAAAATATTAAAATTCACACACAACAGAAAACTAGGATACGAAACTTTACACAGGTCTGAGTGTATAAGGACTTATACAGTAGATTTCAAGAACTAATGCTTTCACTATGAAGAAGCTCTTTTGTCTGTTCACGTTTGTTCTTTGAAATAAAACAATAATATCCCAAACTGAATGTAATATCAGAGAAAGAAACATACAAAAGAACATTCACTATAATTAGAGAAAACTTCAGCAGTGCAGGAAATTATATATCATCCATGATGTGTCAGCATAATGCCAATAAGCATATCACTTTATCTCAAATGCTTATCCTCACCCATTTTCACTTGCTCAGCTTTGAGCATGAAGAATGAAAACAGTGATTTAATGCTGCCAAATAATACAAGCAAGATCAATTCAAGAAATTATAATTTACTATATAGTTTTAATATAATTATACATTTTATCTTTAATTGCATTTAACTATGAGTATATATGTAAATACACATAACTTTTGAAGTATAATATCTATTTCTATATATGTTACATGTGTTATAATTTTATCTACTAATCTTATTTCCCAAGTTCATGTTTGTTAATTTCAACAAGATGATGAAACAGACCTAGTAGACTTCCTAGGGGAGGCCTTACCATCTCCAAGGAGGAGATGGGAGGTTGCAGCGGGGAGAGGGGAGTGAAAGGAGCCAGAGGAGAGGAGGGAGGAGGAACCGGGATTGGAATGTAAACAATAAATTGATTTTAAAAAGCAAAAAAGCAAGTAGATGGTAAAAAATTTTTAAATAGGTATAACTAAAGAATTTGTAGGAGAAAATCTGTCTTGGTATTGATATAAAAATAAACTTAAGGTTAAATAATAGTTTATTATCTTTGATCTTTTAAATAATTGCAATTAATTGAGTTACTTTAATTATTAAAAACTATAAATAATTGTGATCTTTAAGGGATTACTTAAGAATATTAAAATAATTCTCTAATTGCATATTCTCCATCCTTATTAGTGCAATAATAAATACTGTTAGTAGTATTAAGGCTGCATAGTAAAAGCATCCTTAATGCGATGATTTAAGTATTGGGAAGATGTCTTCATGATTTTATGCAGCTTTAACGAAGAACAGTTATTTAATTAAGAATCACTTCATAGAGGAAAGCTGAAATGTGCTTTAGAAAGCATTAATTTTTAACTCTGGGGTTTAATAGAAAGAAAGAAAGACAAATTTTCATGATCTCAAATGGGTGTACCTTCCTTCAGAGAGAGAGCTTCAATTAAACCATAATAGTGTCTGAAGTTCAAAAGTTTCCTTTAGAAACTCCAGCCCTTATTTCTAAAATATGATAGTATAATATATAGGCTTCTAAGCTATTGTTCTATCACATTTACAGGACATCATAGTGGGAAAATCCTGGTTATCTCTACAGTTGATATTTAAAGGAAAATAGTCACTTGTTAGAGTATGTTTACATAATTTTTATTTAAAGTGAATTATTGAATCTGATAAATTGCAGTTTAAGAGAAATCATATTAGCATGAAGATAACCCCTTTGTACATATGCTTCCATAAAGGGGGATTGACCTTAATTGCACTGTGAGTAGCTGAGAATTTAGTAATATTAAAGATATTTTGGACAATCAGTATATGAGTATTTATGGAGTCATACTTCTGCCAAACTGTCAGCTTATGTAACTGCCTAGTGGCAAAGCCAATATTAGTGGGTGAGAGTTATTAATGCCCTGGAGCACTCTACATGTGATAAGACATGATAATCAGCTCTGCTGGTTATATGGTTTAGCCTCTGCCAATTCATAAATATATCATTCAAATGAGTGTCATAAATAGAAGTGTAAGTTGCTTCCATCTGGAATCAGAAGCAGGCTTGTTGGGAAGTGCCTTACATATATGATTGTAGCAGCTTAATATTTTAAGATTTAAAATCAAAACTGGATTGCAGATGACAAAGTCAAAAATACATTGCATTGTTACTCCTACAGTGTTGACACAGGTATTTCAAGATAGTGCTCCAACCCTTCTGGTAAAGTTTGCATTTCACACCTCATTACAAAAAAGACAAACATATTACTGCAGGAAATCCTATGTTTGACTCATAAAAACTTGAATAATTAGTGAAAATTAACATAATTCCTTAATATACTCATGTTTTTTGTAATTAGCTCACGGGTTAATTTTTGTGAAGTTTGACTATAGGGCTTTAACATTTTTAGTAGCATGTTTACTTTATAACATTTAATTGGCACTGTTGAATTATGATAACTAAACAAATTAGTATGAAATACAGAATTAATATCATTGTTAGGAAAGAAACTTAAATCATCTAACATTTTCTTCAGGTCAGAGAAATTAGAATAGGAGGTGGAAACTGTTGCTTAATAAACAACCTCTCTTCTTCTGGCAACTGTTGGGTAATCATTCATGACTAAAATCAGTGAGTAGCAAGGTCATGGCCATGTTCATAATTAGAGTGCCAAACAGAACATTAATTCCATCCAAGATTTCATTTGGAAGCAGGATGCTTACAAAGTAAGACCGTTGTATATTATTGTTGCAGTCTTTAATACATTTTCCTACTAATGAGTTCCTCCGAAGTCACTGTGAATGTTCATAGGAATATCATTTAAAATGGAATTTTGATAGTAATATCATAACTTAAAAAAGAAAGTTTTCTATTTCTGGTACTTTCACGATGATTTTAAATATATTCCAATCATATCAGATATTTGTAAATGTAACATCTTCACATAATAAAAATGATGAACATGTCATACTTTAGAACAGTGAAAAGCAAATGAACTGAATTTTACTTAGAGTAATTGCAGGAATTCTGGTATTCTTCCTTGTTGGTGCTATAACTATATTATTTGATATATATCCCAGAGTGTAGACTCCTGACAAAAATCTGAATTTAAAGAACACTTTACATGCATATATTACATTGGTGTCAATATTTACCTTTAACTATCGTAGATTTTAATTAATGTAATAATTTTATCCCAAACCCTATTTTTTACTTCTATGTTTTAAAGATTTAATTTAATGAGTTTGAATGTGTGCCTGCTTATGGGCTTGTGCACATGAGTGAGTACTGGTGTCTACAGATGCTGTACAGTGTACATCATAATGGACTGAGAGATACTGGCAGCTGTGATCTGCCCAGCAGGTGTTCCAGGAACAAAAGTCAGGTCTTCCATAAGAACAGACTGAACTTTTACTCCTGAGCAATCATAGGCATCCTCTTTTGTTAATTCTTGATCAAATTTCATGAAAATTTTAATTATACCACAATATTACAATTTAGAACATACACACACACGTGTGTGTGTGTGTGTGTGTGTGTGTGTGTGTGTGTGTGTGTATACACATCCAGTAATATTGTAAAATAGCATCTGGTTTGTAAATATTTTTGAGAATATAGATAATATTCTTTTTTTATTTTTTGAGACAGGGTTTCTTTTTATTGTTTTGGAGGCTATCCTGGAACTTGCTCTGTAGACCAGGCTGGGCTGGACCTCAGAGACATCTACTTGCCTCTGCCTCCTGAGTGCTGGGATTAAAGGCATGCTCCACCAATGCCCGGCTAAGTATATAGATAATATTCTTATTTCCAGAGAAAAACAAGATCAATTCCCTGTGCCTTATTAACTAATTCTTATTTCGGACAAATATATATAGTTTATTATACAATACAATAATTTCTATAAATAACAGTGTATAAGAATAGAAAGAATGATAATTTCTGTGTGAAATTGCTTTCAAAGTAGCATCATTTGAAATTTACTCTTACAGGTCTTTATCTATCTTAAATTACGTGAATGTAGCTAGATAATTATAATTTATGTGGAATTTGATGATTCTGCTCAAAATATTTTCCCAATGCACATTCTTAAATTATGTTTAATTAAGTTAGTTTTTAAACACTCTGGCACATATTTTTTAAATTACATTAAAGCATTTAAAATAAAATACTTTAATAATTTGCATTCAGTTTTGTGACTATATAATAGGTTTGACATATTTTAGCAATATTTAGAAATTATGCTGAATATATATAACCCTGACTGGGGCAATGAGTGAGTTTGTGGTGTTGCTCCAAGGGAAATCAATGCAGGGTTACTTAATGGAGCATGGGCAACTCCTCTTGTAGAGCACAAGTCATAATTCTCCCATCTCTCAGGAGGTTTTACATTGGGGAGGAGCCTTAGAAATCCTGTACATTTCTGAGTTTTAATTTAAGAGACATTCTGTCTATGTTGCAGTCTACACATTGGAAGGGAGGAGCTACTTTGTCCCCTCCATGAAGAAATGTTTCAAAATAATTGTCCATGTGCTTTTTAAAATTTTTTTCTCTCAGATTACAATATAAATACATAATTTCTCCCTTCTATTTCCTTTCTCCAAGCACTCTCATACAGCCCTCCTACCTCATATTCAAAATCATGGTCTTTTAATTACTTGTGTATATATGTATGTGTGCATGTCTTATTTTCAGGGACGATCATTTGATGTTGGATAACCAGAGGGAAGACTGATTTTCCCACACTCTATTTCTGTAGTTCTTTGTATAGGGTTAGAGGCCTTACAGACTTTCTCCCATCCACTTTGGTGTGTCTATAGTTGTTCTTATTCACCTCATGTTAATGCGGTCATGTTCATGAGACTTGATGTTTGTACTAGACACTTCTAGATGTATATAGTCTCACAGCAAACTCCCTGATTCTCTGGTTCTTATAATCTTCCTATCCTCTTTTTCACAATGTTCCACTAATCTTAGGTACCAGATTGCTGTGTAGATGTATCTAATGGCACTGGACTCCACAACTCTGCATTTAATAGTATGAGTATCAGAAAGAAATTATGAGTAAATAAATGTTAACTGTTGTGAATGCAAGTTTTCTCATGAGAGTCACACAGCAACAAGCTACCACTTTTAAAATTTAGTTATACAAACAGAGAAGCCATCCAAAGTCTTCAGGAAATATGCTGAATATAATTTAAATACACTGAAAAAGAAAACATAATTGGATCCTAAGAGAGATAGACATACATGGTAGCCCCGAGAAGAAGAAAGGGACAAGATATACTGAGCTAATTGGGAACATGAGGGGAGGCGAGAGGGAGTTAAAAGAAAGAGAAGAGGAGAAAAAAAGGGATGAGGAGGACAGGTGAGATCAGGAAGATCAAGTCAGGTGAAGAATAGAGGGAGCATAACAGAGGGAGCCATTATAGGTCTAAAGAGAACTTGGCACTAGGGAAAATTCCAGAGATCTACAAAGATGACCACAAATAACAATCGAAGAAATAGTCGAGAGGCTATCTTAAATGCCCTTCTCAGATAATGAGATTGATAGTACCTTATATTCAATCCTAGAGCCTTCCCCCAATTGGCTGATGGAAGCAGAAGCAAACACTCACAACCAAACACTTAGCTGAAGTCTAGAATCCAGTTGCAGAAAAGAAGGAGTGATTAGCAAAGGAGTCAAGACCAGGCTGGAGAAACCCATAGAAATAGCTGAACTTCAAGGGATTGCTCATGGACCCCAGAATGATAGCTGGGAAACCAGCATAGGACTCTTCCAGACCCCCTGAAAGTGGACGTGAGTTTGGAGGTCTGATTAATCTGTGGATCCCCTGGTAGTGGATCAGTATTTATCCCCAGTATATGAATGGACTTTGGGAGCCCAAACCACATAGAGGGATACTTTCTCAGCCTAGACACATGGGGGAGGGTCTAGGCCCTGTTACAAATGATATGACAGACTTTGAAGATTCCCCATGGAAGGCCTCACCCTAGTTGGGAAGCAGAAAGGGGATGTGGAAGGAGGTCATTGGGGGGGCAGGGGAGAAGGGGAGGAGGGGAGGGAAAGGAATGGAGGTTGACATGTAAAACAAGCTTGTTTCTAATTTAAATAAATACAAAACATAATTGGTAAGTAAATTCATATTCTAAGTTGGTATACATTTATTAAATATGACAGATGCTACACAATTTATTTTCACTTATATCTGATAGGACATTTCACCCTCAAAACAATTGCAAAATAAATATATGTAATTACTAAGAATTTTTGTCAATATCTAAGTAAAACAAATCCTCCTCTGCAATGTGGTAAAATTCTAGTAAAAGTTTTCATTAATTTTATAAAATACAGTTAAATTCAATTTTACTTTTTCTGAAATTTTTAAGTGTATGTCATTTTTGATACTTTTAGCTATGCTGATGACCAGTATTAAGCAACTGATTAATTTACATATCAAACCTTACATTTTAGTACATGTTTCTAGTTTACTCTCCCTCTGTGTATGTGTGTGATATATCTATGCAAGTATGACACACGCACGTGTGTATAAAAGCAGGCCAGTAAACATGCACCTAAATACATGTGTGTACATGATATGACCAGGGCTTGACCTCAGGTTTATTCATCAGGTACCACAAACATTGCCCTCCATATACATGATTCTTTATTGATGTGAAGGTCACCAAGTAGTCTAGGCTGGCTTCTGAGCCAGCTCCAGGGGTCAGCATATCTTCTCCCCAAGGACTAGAATAACAATTCTCTGCCATCATGACAATTTCACATGGCTTCTGGGAATGAAACTGAGTTCTTTATATTTGTAAACAAGTTTTCTGAACCATCTCCCCAGCTGCCATGACTTTTATTTTGTTATCATTTCTATATATCCTCCTTCTTTAATATTTTGAGAGAAATGCATGCAATTTAAGGAGAGGGAAAATATCTTCATATCATCTAGAGTTTTCTCTCTTAGATATTTTAGAATGTTTTCATTGTTTATAACATTTGATTTGGGGAAGCTTATTGTCTACATGCATATCATGAGCTTAACAAAAAAACACTGTTAAAAAGAAAACTTTATTATATACAATAAAAATTCAAGTATACTGATTGCTACATTGTTAAAAGTTTTGGAGAATTATAAAACATTATTTTTATTATTATTAATTCTCAAGGAAACACCAGAAAGTTTTAATTATGCAAAACAAACAATTCTATTTTACATATCATAGCAAAAGTTAATTGCCCAATTTATGTTTCCTAAAAAAGTAACAGTTAAGAAAACTAGTACAGGAAAATATTTTAACCAGAAAATTACGGTACCTGTTCTTCTCTGAAATTTCATGAGTTGGGTTTCCACTGGGTACATTCTCCTACGATGTTCTAGTGTTTACGATTTCAATCACAACAACCCATCAATCTCTACTTGCAACATTACAGGGCCTTGTTCTAAACTCTTGCCCATTCCTACCTCTAACCATATCTAAAGGCCTGAAAAACACACATTTGAGTTTATCCTGGCGATGTCCCTACTTTTTAGTATCACATTACTCAGTGGTTCTAAACCTGGGGGTCACCACCCCAACCAGGGTCACACATCAGATATTTTCATTATGATTCATAACAGTAGCACAATAACAGTTATGAAGCAGCAACAAAAGAGTTTTATGGATGAGGCTCACTACAAGATGAGGAATGGTATTACAGGTTTGCAGCATTAGGAAAGAATCACTATATTAAGTAAGGAAAGTGCTTTTTTTTGTTCACAGTTTGAAGAACAACAAGATGAACTGTGATGGCAAGAGGATGAGGCAGCCAGCCACATTATGTCTTCAGTAATGAAGTAAAAAACAACTTACTCTAGGTATGGTTTTTCTTTCTTTTATATTCCATTAGGATGGACCTACCCACCTCAATTCTCCTAATCTAGAATGTCTTGGATATATGTCAGAGGGTTGTTTCCATGGTAGTTTTAAATCCTATCACTTTGATAATCAAGATTTCTTAGCTAGGGCATCTGATGTTTTAATAGAATACAGTTTCCAAAAAGATCTTGGAGAAGAAAGTGACATATATTTTAGCTTGCAACTCTTAGAGTACATTATATTACAGGAAATCTAGGCAGGAGCTTATTTAGAGACTGTGGAGGAATGACTTACTGCTCAGCTTCTCGTGATTTACCCAGCACGCTTTCTAGGACAAGTAAAAATCATATGTCCAGGGTTGACATCATCCACAGTGGGATGGATCTTGCTATACCAATCATTAATTATGAAAATGCTTCACAGATTTTCCTGTATGCAAATCTAATAGGACATTTACTCAATTCATAGCTCCTCTTATCTAAATAAATGACTCTAGCTCGTGTCAAGATGACATAAAAAAACTAAGAAGAAAAAATATCAGCTACTATAGAAGGATAAATAAAATAAGAATGATGGAAAATGCTATTCAATGGGTTACTTAGAAGAGAAACTACATAATTTTATTTTATTTCAACATTTATTTATTTTTGAGATGGCAATTACAACATTTCTCTCTTCACTTTACTTTCTCCAAATCATTCCACACAGCTTTCCCTACTTGCCTTCAAATTCATGATTCCTTTTTTCACTAATTGATATTCATATATATATATGAATACAATCTATTCAGTCCATATAATAATATCCCTATGAATGTTTTTAGGGCTGACTGCTTTGCACTTGACAATCAATGGGTGTGCTCTTGCCTAGGGAGGATTATCTTCCACATCCTGCCTTCCATACTTGTCTGTAAGTAATTGTGTAGGGTTAAGGTCTTATGAGTTTCTTACCACTTTTGCATGTCCCCTGGATTCAGCATTATTTTGCTTGCATTTGGATTGTCATTCTGGTGAGACTTTATGTATTCTGGTATTGCTAGGAGACACAAACTCAGAGAACAGCCTCTGATCCTTTGGATTTTCCGATCTTTTTGCCCTTTCTTTCACGATGTTGAAAAGCATTAGGTATGGGAATGTGTTGTATTCACTTGGACTAGGGTTCATGACTGCTTTTTGATTGGTTGTGATGCTTTATAGTGGTCTTTCCATTATTAAGAGTAGTTTTCTGATTAGGGCTGAGGACTTCACTTGTGTGTTTAAGAAAAGATGTTTATTTGTTGCTTTTATAGTTTATGCTAATTTAGTAAATTTGTAGTTGTAGATTGTCCTCCAATATCCATGATTTCACCAGCACTAAGTAGTTAACTAGGGTTACGAAATCTGTATTTTACAATTAAATGATAATCTAAGAGTAAGTACAACAGTAACAACAAATATCATTTGTTAAAGTTCATCCACAAATAATACATTGTCACAAAAAATTAAAACATGGGGCAGATTACCAAAATGAGACACATGCAGAAACAGGAAATAACCATGTACTGTTCAAAATCATGATTAAAACATGATTGTTCAATTTAAGATTTTAGATCAAGCCATTAATAAAAAAGAAACAAACATAAGAGAATAAGTAAAAAAATTCAGTGTCTCTGATGGTACATTAAGAGAAACAAAAGTAATATCAAATAGCCACACCATAAAAATTACTGAAGGCTTAATTCTAAATGCTAAAGTCCATTCTAAAACATACTAACAACATAAACCTCCAAGACAGTATGTCTCCTAAAGAAATTAACACCCCATTTATTTTCTCTAATGATATTCAATGCTATATAAGGAAAAAGATATATTTATTTACCAGTGAGAGAGAGTCGCACAGACGAGGAGTTAGAAGCATGGCTAGCTTCCAGGAGAAAAAGGGAAGCCCCTTTTCCTTTCACTTCCTTTTATCTACCTTGGCCCCGCCCTGTTGGGCGGATAGCTTTGTGGGGTTCACTCCTACAATTCCCCTTTTAGTCTAAATAGAAGATTTAAATTTGATACAAACTCAAACATATACAACATATATATGTAGAGGGTGATAATTAAGTTATAATCTACTTATCCTAAACTAAACATATCCATTCCACCTAAATTCTAAACTTATCTGAAAGGGATGCCTAAGCCTGAACACCTTCTTCCAATCCCAACCCTAAAATAATTGCAAAGTAACACTAACATGTGTAAACTATCCTCTAGTGTCAATAGTAGGGAGATGGGACGTGGAATTCTCAAATTTACTTCCTGCTGAAGTGGGACGATGACAATCATGGGGACCTGTGGGAAGAAATTGTTAGTGTAACAAGAGTCTTAAGTAGGTCAGTTAGTCTCTGTTTTGCAGGAGAGGCTTGAATGAAGCTCCAGATTAGATTTTGATTTTGATGTCTCTATCAATTCTAGTGTTTATATATTATCCTTCTGTGGTCTTTGATAGAGTTGAAGGCAGATAGTTATAGTTATAGTTTTCCTTAGTTATGATAAAAGATAAGCTACATATAGAACTTTAGACTCACAAGGATGGGATGGATGATATTTTCTTTAAATCTTGCTGAATGTTGATAGACAAAATATTGTAACTGTATTCTTGATAACTGTTCTGTTATATATGATTTGACTATGTTAAAGTTAAGACCTTTCTTTTTGTTGAAACAGAAAAGAGGAGATGTTGGGGAAGTCCTGTTATTTGCCTGTTATTTGTCAATAAACACTGTTGAGCCAATAGGAATCTAGATAGGTGGGAATATGAGTCCAGGAGGATTCTGGGAAGGAGAAACACAGAGAGTCGACATGTGACGCCATGGGGTAGGAAGCCCGGAACTATTCTCCGGTAAGAGACATACTTAGATTAACAATTATGGGGTAATTACTTAAGTCAGAGCTAGCCAGTAAGAAACAAGCAAGGCCAACAGCTTCATAACTAATATAGCCTCCTGTGTGTTTATTTGGGGACTACAAAGCGGCAAAGCCCAGGCAACTGGCGGGGATAAACCGAAGCGGTTAGCAAAGAAAAAGCTTCCCTTAACGATTTTCTAGTGAGAAAAGTAATTTAGCTAACCCACAGGACAATGATGTCAAAGAGGAATACTAAATATGTTCAAGAAAGTCAAAACTCACTTTAAAGGAGCCCGGCTGAGGGAGGACTATTAAAGCACACAAAAATGAATGAAATCATGAACACCATTATAAATATATGAAAACTGAGTATTCAAAGGAGATACAGTGCATCTACAATCTATATAGAACGAAGAAGAAAAAAGCTAAATAAATACACTATAAGACCCCAGTATACAATTCCTTGGATTACCACCTAAATTATTTAAATTCTTATCCCAAAATACTATACTTGCCAATCCTTGTTCTCTGCCATTCTATTAAGTTAAGAAATAGGAACGACCTATATTTCCTTCAGTTGACAAATGAATAGTAAAAACGAGGTATATATACAATAAGGATAATTATTTATGTGTAAAGAAAGCTTAGAACATAAAATTTATAGGGAAACAATGAAACTTGAAAATATATTGACTGAGGTAGCCAGACCCAGAATGAATAACCCAGATATCTTGTACTTCTGTGGTTCCTAACTCCAAATTTTCAGGTTTAAGTCTATAGCCTGGAATAACTAAAGAAATTAGGCTGATGGGCTATTATGGATAGGAAAAGGAATACTGAAGAGGGGAATAGCAAGATACAAATTACTTTAAAGGGAAATGGGAAAAAGATGTATACACTTGGGGAATGGGATGAGATGTCAATACAAAAAGCAGGGAAAGGAAGAGGGGAATATCACACTAAGGGATACCTGAGAAAGGCATAAGGAATAATAATTATTTATTTACCTAAAGTTACATATAATAAATGTAAGTCTGACTATATATATAATAAATATTTTAAATGAAGTCATGCCATTTGGGATAACAACGACTCACACAAATGCCATTTGCTATCTAAGAAAATCCCAATAACAATCATGACAAAGAAATACATGTAGACTGAATCAAGTAAAAGGTAGAATATCAAGAATTATGATAATATAGATATTCTAGACCAAATATGAATATGAAAATTTAAAAACACAAGAAAGGAACATACAGGAGATGTGCAACAACTAGAGGAAACTGAAAAATTGAATTATAGGTATATAATGCCTACTTGTTTAAAAAGAGGGAAACAATATTTGATACTGAGAGGCTACTACTTAAGCCATAGATCTTGGAGAAGAACCTGAAACTATCATTTTGCTAAATCAGCAAATTCCCTAACTACATTCTAAATACTTGTCCTTATAACCACTGGTACATATAGTCTAGAGACATGAACAAGAGAACTTCTCTTTGAAACAGAGACTTTTACAGAAAGCCACAAACAATTAAAACTCAAAGTCATGTAGTCCAGTCCCAATGGATGTATCAACAACAACAAAACAACTCCCATATCTATGGCTCAGGGAATATTAAGGAAGAAGAGGTGGAAATATTTTAAGAGCCAGTGGAGAGTAGTGTTCACATTCAGACTGTAATGCCAGATGTTACTTCCATAAAATTTCACCAACCTGACTGCCTAAACTTAAACTGAATAAGAATGGCGATAAACATACAAAAAGTAAACTGTGCTTACTTTATTTAAAGTTCATTGAACATGTATATTGACTGTTCCCACAAGTTGATAGATACATTAACTATCATGTTTTTTCAAGCCAAGGCATAATAGTATGTAAAAAAAATCACAGTATACTCTATAAACACATAAAATGATTTTTTCAATATAAAATTTAAAAAATAAACTTTAAAAAATGACTTTTCTCTCTCAATTTAAATTAACCTATATTTAGGAAATATCCATTATTCTAAGATTCTATAATCCAATTTATTTTGAATTCTAGAGTTTTTCTAAGTCCCAATTTTTTTACTTATTTTATCATATTTTTCAATATGTTTTACATTGTTTTATTAAATTATATATATTTGCATGTATCTGCACAATATCTTTGTAATGATTTCATTATATACACTTTATTATAAGAACTTTAATAAAGTAAGCATAGGTACTTTTTTGCATGCTAAGTCTTCTACTGTATGTATTAGTATTATTCACAGAAGCTTTTAGTTGCAATAATTGACAAGATATGTGAAATTCCTATAACTTAATTTATTCTGTTTCAAAAGTAAAATTAATATTTGCTTTGTAATTTAAACACATAACACACAGAATATATCAAACATATTTTATTTAGGATTAAGAATTTATGTATATTAATAAATTTAATAGAAATATTTAAGTCTATTATGTTATTTTATTATCATGAGTAAATATTTATTATGTCCATTATTATTTACTCCTTAAATTTCTGTCAACAGTTCCTGGTTAACTTTCCATAGAATAATTTTCAATGCTTCCAAAACTTAACTAACAATGCTATTTTGTAGAAAAACAATGTGTTTTTTACTACAATTTTCTGATGAGTCATGATAGTTACATGAATTTACAAAGCATGAAAAACTAAAACATGAAAATTGCAATGTATTGAAAAACTTTTTCAGAGTAATTTAGAATGCTGTGGTACCAGCAAGTAGGAACAGATGGCTGGTACTAGATCATCAATCTCAGTTACTTAGGCTGAAATAAACTTCTCAAATAAAGAAGAGCAATTCATCTGGATAGAAAAATATTCATTAAATCACTGTAGCCCCTCTGACTGATTTTACATTCAGAATTAAATTGCTAAACTACAGGTGCTCCCTTGCATGAACCTGCTCCAACACAGGAGGGTGCCTGCAAGAGCAAGTGTTCTTGTTTGTTCAGGCAGATACAAAGCTTGGATGAATAGCTCATCCTCATTCTTTTATTAAAATATGCACATGACTTAAGAACTGAAAATGATAAATGTGTGAAACCATACTTATAAAAGACTGTGAAATAAGAGTGCTTTAAAAATATTCAATTAACAAAAAGAAAAAGATGCCATCCAAAATGTTAATAAATATCAAATTTGCACCCATTTTCATTGAAATATACACACATATGTAACATCTGTACTTACATTATTAGTGAGTTCATATTGGAGGGAGATAAAAGTGATTTTGTGTTCAACTGAAAAATACTGTAGTACAGTTTGGCTAGAAACTGTCATACTTCTATTTTATAAGGGCTTCATAATGATTCTTTTGTTCATCAATCACATTTCACTTGAGTGACATCACATGCAAACTGGTGGCAGTGTGTTTGTATCCCTTGTCCAAATCCGTTGACACAGATGTACAATTTGGTAGGGATCATTGTTTGTAACACAGTTATTGATCCCTCAGTTTACATCTCTTTTACATGTGTGCTCTGTGAGTCTGTGCTTTCATGGATGTTTTGCATTCCTTAACATTTAAAATGCTCGAACATTTGTCTTTTTGTCGAAACTCAGTTATCCTTAGGTGTGTGGATTTATGTATGGTTTTCAACTTGATGCCCTTAATCCACATGTCTTTTTTAATGCAATCACCATGGGGTTTTTATTAGCATGGTTCTGTATAAAGCTGGCAATCAGGGACAGGGATGCCTCCAGAAGTTCTTTTATTGTACAGGATTCTTTTTGCTGTCCTGTGGGTTTTGTTTTTCCATATGAAGTTGACTATTGTTCTTTCAAGTTCTGTGATGAATTGTGTTGGAATGTCATCCATGAGCATGGGTGATCTTTCTATCTTATGATATCTTCTTTAATTTCTTTCTTTGAAGACCTGAAGTTCTTGTCATATTAGGTCTTCAACTTGCTTGATCAAAGTTACTCAAGATGTTTTATATTGTGTGTGGCTATTGTGAAGGGTGTTGTTTCCCCAATTTCTTTTTCAGCCTGTTTATCATTTTTATGTAGGTGAGCTACTAATATCATCTGTAAACAGAGATATTTTGACTTTTCCTTTTCAATTTGTATCACTTTGATCTCCATCTCCATTTGTTGTGTTATTGCTCTAGCTAGAACTTCAAATACTATATTTAACAGGGAGAAAATGAACAATGTTGACTTGTTCCTGATTTTTGTGAAATTGCTTTGTGTTTCGCACTTTTAATTTTATGTTAACTATCAGTTTGCTGTATATTTCTTTTATTATATTTAGTTCCTTCCTTCTATTCCTGATCTCTCCAAAACTTTTTTGAAGAAGAGGTGATGAATTTTATCAAAGGCATACAATGAGATGATCATTCCCTCCTTCCATTTCTTCACCCAACCTCCCATCCACCACCACCCTCATCCACTCAACCTCTGTTTCTGTTCAGAGAAGGGCAGGCTCCCTGGGGTATCAAAAAAGCATGGCATATCAAGTTGCAATAAGACTAGACACTTCCTGTTGTATTAAGCCTGGGCAAGGCAATCCAGTATGTTAAATAGGTTCCCCAAAACCAGACAAAGCATTAGGGACAGACTCTGTTCCCAATGTTAGGAGTTCAACAAGTAGACTAAGCAAACACTGTGTCACATTTATGTAGAGTGCCTTGATGGGTCCATGCAGTCTCCATGGTTGTTTGTTCAGTCTCTGTGAGTCCCTATGTACACAGGGGAGTTGATTCTATAGTTCTTGTTTTGTCCATGATACTTCTGGTTCCTACAATCCTTTCTCCCTCTTTTCAGCAAGGTTCTCCAAACTTGGGCTAATGTTTGACTGTGGGTCTGTACATCTGTTTTCATCAGTTACTAGATGAATGATCTCTGGTGACAATTAGAATGGCCACCAGTCTGACAGCAGGAGATGGCCAGTAAGAAGTTAAGTGAATTATTGTTTTGAAGTGTTTCTATATCATAAGGATTTTAATAAGCTCATATGATTGAATACCTGGTCCTCAGCTTATAATGTTCATTCATTATTCTAATGATGTTTCTATGTGCTCTATGCCCATTCTTGTAACATCGGAATATCCAAAAGCAAATGTCTCACTTCTGATTTTTGTCATTTAGCATCTTCACACACTCTGGTTTTTAACAGATAATATGAGCGTTACAGAATTCTGAATTTGTTGGTGTCATTCTCTCAGCTCTCTAGACAGTGTTCCACTTTTGATGGTTTTTTTTTGTATTTTTTAATTTTAGAGACACTCTTTTTTACATATCCATCCCCCAATTCCCTCGCCCTCCCAGCCTCCCATACTTCCACTGACTCCCTAACCCAACCCATACACACTCCAGAGGAACAGTGAGACCCCCTTTTCCCAAATTCTTTTAAAATTCTCTCCCTCTCCTCCTTCTTCTCTGTGCATGCGTGGATGCATGCATGGGTGTGTGTTTATGTCTGTGATGTGATGATGCTTAAAAGACACAATTAATTGCAGTATGTCTTTCTATTGATTATGACTAATTTAAATTGTAATTTATTTTCTGTGTTCTAACTTTGATTCAACCTTTATTTGCATTGTAAACATTATAGCTGATAATCATTTAAGATTTTATGTTGCAGAAATGAGAATCATACATTTGGATGCACTCTTAGTGACTCGATCACTAGCTATTATGCTTTTTTTCCAAATCCATTATTTTTTAATCTATGAATTTTTTATTTTTAAATTTAAATTTAAATTAGAAACAAGTTTGCTTCACATGTCAATTACAGGTCCCTCTCCCTTCCCCTCCACTCCTCCCATGCCCTCCCACCAGCCCCTTCAATATCCCCTTATTTCCCCAGAGAGGGTGAGGCCCTCCATGGGGTGTCCATAGTCTCTCTTTCACTCAGGGCAGTACCTAGACCCACCCCCGAGAGTCCAGGGTGTGAGTGCATCTCACATTGTTGGATGGGTGCCCAAATTCCATTTGTATACCTGGGATAAAACTGATCCACTACCCAAGTCTCAATAGATTACCTAGGCCTCCTCACTGAAACCCACATTCAGGGTGTCTTGATCAGTCCCATGCTGGATTCCCAGCCATCAGTCTGGGATTCAAGAGCTAAACCTTGTCAGTTTAGCTGTTTCTGGGGATTAAAGCAGCCCAGTTTTAACCCCTTTGCTCATCAGTCCTCCCTCTCTGTCATAGGATTTCTTGAGTTCAGCTCAGTGTTTAGCTGTGGGAGTCTGCCTATGCTTCCAGCAGCCGTTGAATGAAGGTTCTGTTTCCCAGACTCTCTGGCCATGGGATTGTAGGCTGGTACTCCCCAGATCTATGTCTAAAATCAATATATGAGAGAGTATATGCCATGTATTTCTTTTTGTGACTGGGTTACCTCACTCAGGAGAGTTTCTTCTAGTGCCATCCAATGGCCTGCAAATTTCAGGATTCCATTGTTTTTTTCTGCTGAATAGTATTCCTTCGTATAGATGCACCACATTTTCTCTATGCACTCTTGGATTGAAGGGCATCGAGTTTGTTTCCAGGTTCTGGATGTTACAAATAATGCTGCTATGAACATAGTGGAATAGACATCCTTGTTGAATGAATGTGCATCATTTGGGTATATGCCTAAGATTGGTGTTGCTGGGTCTTGTGGTAGGTTTATTCCCATTTTACTGAGAAATCTCCATACTGATTTCCAAAGGGGCTGTATAAGTTAGCACTCCCACCAGCAGTGGAGGGGTGTTCCCCTTTCACTACAACCTCTCAAGCATAAATTGTCGTTGATGTTTTTGCTTTTAGCCATTCTGACAGGAGTAAGATGGTATCTCAGAGTTGGTTTTATTTGCATTTGCTGGATGAAACACTTTCTCAAGTGCCTCTCAGCCATTTTAGATGCCTCTATTCAGAATTCTTTATTTAGTTCTGTAGCCCACTTTTTAATTGGATCCTTTGGTGTTTTGGAGACTTGCTTCTTGAGTTCTTCGTAAATTTTGGAGATCCGCCCTCTGTCAGATGTGGGGTTACTGAATATCTTTTCCCATTCTGTGGGCTGCCTTTTTGTCTTACTGACTGTTTCCTTTGCCTTACAGAAGCTTCTCAGTTTCAGGAGGTCCCATTTATTAATTGTTGACCTCACTGTCTGTGCTACTGGTGTTATGTTCAGGAAGCTGGCTCCTGTACCAATTCGTTCAAGGGTACTGCCAACTTTCTCTTCTAAGAGGTTCAGTGTGGCTGGGTTTATGTAGAGGTCTTTGATCCATTTGTGCATGGCGATAGACATGGATCTATCTGCATTTTTCTACATGCCAGCATCCAGTTATGCCAGCACCATTTGTTAAAGATGCTTTTTTTTCTATTGTATATTTTTAGCTTCTTTGTCGAAGATCAGATGTTCATACATGTATGGGTTAATATCAGGTTGTGCAGTCCGATTCCATTCGTCTACCTGTCTATTTTTATGCCAATAGCAAACTGTTTTCAGGACTATAGCTCTATAATAGAGCTTGAGCTTGGGGATGGTGATGCCGCCAGATATTGCTTTGTTGAGTAAGGTTGTTTTGGCTATCCTGGGTCTTTTGTTTTTCCATAAAAATTTGATTATTGTTCTTTCAATTTCTGTGAAGAACTCTGCTGGTATTTTAATGGGGAATGAATTGAATCTGTAGATTGCTTTTGGCAGGATTGCCATTTTTACTACATTGATCCTACCTATCCAAAAGCATGAGAGATCTTCCCATTTTCTGAGGGCTTCTTTAATTTCTTTCTCTAAGACTCAAAGTTCTAGCCATACAGGTCTTTCAGTTGTTTGGTTAGCATTACCCCAAGGTATTTCATGTTGTTTGTGGCAATTGTAAAGGGTGATGTTTCTCTGATTTCTTTCTCAGCCCTTTTATCGTTTGTATATAGTAGGGCTACTGATTTTCTTGAGGTAATCTTGTACCCTGCCACTTTGCTGAAGGTGTTAATCAGCTGTAAGAGTTCTCTGGAAGAGTTCTTTGGGTCATTTATGTAAACTAGCATATCATCTGCAAATAATGAAAGTTCGAACTCTTCCTTTCCAATTTGTATCCCCTTGATCTCCTTTTGTTGTCTTATGGCTCTAGCTAGAACTTCAAGTACAATATTGAAAAGGTATGAAGAGAGTGGACAGCCTTGTCTTGTTTCTGATTTTAGTGGAATTATGTTGAGTTTCTGTCCATTTAATTTGATGTTAGCTGTTGATTTTATTATGTTTAGGTATGTTCCCGTTATCACAGATATCTAATTTGTTAGATATTAGCATTGCTACCCCTGCTTGTTTCTTAGTTCCATTTGATTGGAAAATCTTATTCCCACCTTTAATTCTCAGGTAATCTCTATATTTGAGGGTGAGGTTTGTTTCTTGTATGCAGCAGAAAGATGGGTTCTCTCTTCAAATCCATTCTTTGTTATGGGTGAGTTAAGGCCATTAATAATGACCATTGATTGCTCATTCTTCTTTGATTTTTAATTGTTGTTGTTGTTAGAATTATGTGTGGAATTCCACCTCTTTTTTCTTTTGGTTGTTGGCAAAGTGGGATTAACTAATGCCTATGTTTTTGTGGTTGTAGTTAACTTCCTTGGGTTGGAGTTTTTGTTCCAGAACTTTCTGTATGGCTGGGTTAGTGGATATGTATTGCTTGAATCTAGTTTTGTCGTGGAATATCTTGTTTTCTCCATTTATAGTGATTGAGAGTTTTGCTGAGTATAGTAGACTGGGATGGCATCCATTGTCTCTTAGTGTTGGTGGAATATCTATCCAGTATCTTCTGGCTTTCAGAGTTTCCATGGAGAAGTCAGGTATAATTTTGATAGGTTTGGCTTTATATGTTACTTGGCCTTTGTCCTTAGCTGCTCTTAATATTCTTTCTTTGTTCAATATATTTGGGGTCTTGATTATTATGTGGCAACGGGACTTTTTTGTGGTCCACTCTGTTTGCTGTTCTGTAAGATTCTTGTACATTCATTGGCATGTCTTTCTTTAGGTAGGGAAAGTTTTCTTCTATGATTTTGTTGAATATATTTCCTGTCCCTTTGAGGTGGTTTTCTTCACCTTCTTCTATACCTATTATTCTTAGGTTTGGCCTTTACATGGTGTCCCATATTTCCTGAATGTTTTGTGTTAGGGATTTGTTGGACTTAAGGTTTTCTTTGTTTGATGAATCAGTTTCTCCTAGTGTATCTTCAACACCTGTGATTCTCTCTTCCATCTCTTGTAATCTGTTGGTAATGCTTGTATCTGTAGTTCCTGACCAGTTCCTGACCATCTGCCCAGCTTTTCTTTTTCTAGCCTTCCTTCAGATTGTGTTTTTTTATTGTCTCTATTTCAGTTTTCAACCCTTGCACAGTTTGAATTGTTTAATTGCAATTTTTGGTTTATCTTTTCATCCATTTGTTGCATTTTATGAATTTTTTGGTTTGTTCTTTCTTCCATTTCTTGCATTTTTTATTTGTTTTTTCTTCCATTTCTTTCAATTTTTGGTTTGTTCTTTCTTCCATTTCTTGCATTTTTTGTTTGCTTTTTCTTCCATTTCTTTGAGGGATTTTCCTATAACCTCTTTTAGGGCCTTTATCATTTTCATGAAGTTGTTTTTAAGGTCATTCTCTTCTACTTCATTTGCATTGGAATGTTGGAGTCTTGCTGGTGTGGATTCTCTAGAATCTGGTGTGTCATATTATTTTTTGTTGCTGTGTTTTTGTATTTTCTCTTTCCCATCTCTTCCCATCTTTTCTTCTAGTGCATGCAGAAAGAGCCCCTTACTGGTGTGGTGTTTAGGGGCCAGAATTCCCTTTTGGAGGGTGCAAGCAAGTCCATTACTATGGTACTTCTTCTCTTCCTCATCTTAGTTCTGGTCCCATGTGTTGAGAAGAAGCTCACGAATCTGGGGTGCATAGTCTCTCACCTGGTACCCTGGTCCCTTTGGTGGAAGAGAAAACCTGGGATCTGGGGCGCGTGGCTCCTGCTGTGATTGGGGATCTGTGGCAGTCCTCAGGCACTGGTCCCCTGGACCCACTGGTCCTGTTGGTCCCCTGGACCTGCTGGTACCCTGGTCTATTTGGCAGAAGAGAAGACCGGGGATCAGGCATGCTTGGCTCCCGGAGGGATGGGAGGCTCTGTGGGAGTTGCCAGGCACTGGAGGGCACCCAAATCCATTATTTTTATCATCTACTTCTGGTGTGCCATATACTCAATTTTAGACCATTCACTCATGTGTCACATAGTACTCAATTCTCTTAATTTGTGGTTTTTTTCAATGTTTACAACTGATCCATATTTAAGGCCACTAAGCCCTTTTGTTATAAGTAGCAAATAATTTACTGATTTTTTATGTAGACACACTCTATAGTACACCTTAAAATGATGTACTTCCCTATTTAAGTACTTTATAGTTCATTGACTCTGTCTAGCTGTCTTCCAATTTTGTGTGTGAAATGTTGATATTAAAGTACTTACTTGCTATAACCCCTAGCATTTGTTCATCTGCTAATATACCAGTCATTTTTGTGAGCTGTTTTATACATTGTTCTGCTTACATTTCCCTCACTTTACCTGTCTTATAATTGGTTTCCTTTCCCATGAAATTTAGTAATTAATAGAAGCACAAACACTGCATAATTATTATTTTCCCTGACAGAACACCTACTCTGTGTTTTGCTTTATTTTTTTCTGTGAGCAGGATGCTCTTATTTTTCAAGGAAGGAGCTGGATAACATGAGGTGTGCCACCATCTTTGTCAGTGCCCCAGTTCGACATCCTGAGTAAGACCTATCACGTTTCCTGTAATGCTTCTGTCTACTGGTGTTTAATTTTGTGTGACATTCACATCTTCATTATTCTTATTGCTTGCAATTTTATACATGCATGAAGTGCATTTTATCAAATTCACTAGACTCCCCCCATCTAATTTTTCCAGTGTTTATAATCTGCTACCCAGTTTCTTATGATGCTCTACAAAAAAACCCCACATAAACAAAAACAAAAAAACCCAGAAAATAAACCATTCATTTTCGGTGAATGAGGCCAGCACACTGTGTAGTGTTACACATATTTTTTAGGTATCTTTTTCCAAGTAAATTTAATTGTTTCGTAAAAAGAGTAATTTATTTATTGTAGACTCTTGGAGCATCTGATACCTGGATCCCTCCTGTCCTGCTCTCTTTGTTTCTTGTTGTAAGGACTCAGGCATTATGCTCACCTGCCTTGTCACCTGGCAGAATGCACTCAGGTAGTACTCTGGTCAGTCCAGGGTTCCATGATTACTATTCAACATGCAGGTGCAAAGAGCCCTTTTAAAAGAAAGACCTCTGCTCTCTTTCTGGCTCTTTCTGCTCTCTCTGCTCTCCTTTTTTCTGCTCCAGTCTCCTTCTTCTGTCCTTCCTGTGAGACTCTCTGTCTCTTTACTTATTTTCTTTTTCCTTCCCCTTCCCTCCCCTTTTCTAATAAATCTTCTTACTTAAGCTCTATCTGCCTGGCATTATTGTTATCCACCTCGGTCACCCTCACAGGCCATAGAATCTACCATGGACCCCCTTCCACCTTTATCCTAACATTGGTACAATAACAACACTTGTTCCTGCATGTGAAGAATAATTGCTGCAAGGTTTTTCCTTGCTACTCTGGACTCAGTTATTCTGAAACTGTGGAACAAAATTAGTTTGTTCTCTCTTAATCTGTTTCTGAACTGTGCTTGTCTCACAGGAAAATAATTAAGTGACAGGAAATTAATTATGCCATGTTTTTGACAAAAGAATAGTCAAAATAAGAAACATTGTTCAGAAATGACCAGTAGATCCTTGAATGCTCAGGAAAGTACAGAATCATTTCCCATGGATTTTCAACACATCAGGAGAACGTCACAGGAAATAGATACCCTGGATGGAAGTGCAAGAAAATAGGTACATGGTAGGACAGCTTCAGTTTTCTTTGGAGGGACTCTTCTGCACCTGTACACTTGAACAAAAGGGACTTTAATTAGGGAAATTTAAATTACATCAATTTCTCTTATTTGAGTTATTTTGTACAATTTTAATATGATGATTCCTAGATCCCTTGCAAAATAAGATTGAACTCCTTAGCTGGGAAACTAGGTTATATTCACTGAAATGGCCTACTCTGAACAATTAAAAGAGGCTTTAAGGAATCCCTGTAAATACATTTAATGATAATCAGAGTTTAGAGAATGCAGCAGTGATTTCATACATCACTTTACCATCACTCTCTAATTGTGTTTGTGCTCCAATGTACTTTTTCCTTATAAATTTGTTATTATGTTATTATTACATTACTGACTTCAAAACTATTTGCAAAGAATCTTTACATTTTGAGAAATGACTGTGGTGTAAATTTTGCCTGGTCTTATTGCATTGTATGAAGCATACGGTAGGTTATAAAGCAGCATAATTGCTTAATCTGCTTTATACATAATTATCCATTGTCAGTACTAGAACCCGTTGAATGTACTGATTGAGTAGAATTTTCAGAAGAAAAATTAAATTACAAGTTCCACATGATCAACAATGCCTGGGGATACTGCTGTCCTTAATCAGAATTCCCTCTATATCATAAATGGCTCATGTAATCACACACCACAGCATTTTCTAAGCACCTGGATTCAAACATGTACATTTTTCTCTAATCAAATTTTGAAAAGATAAATATTGTCACTAAATGGTTCTTTTGTTAGTTTGACACTTAAATGCATGCATCTTAGCTGAGGTTGGAATGATATGCAGCAGTTAAGCATCTCCATGGACTGGGGCACAGAGTTGATTTGCTTCCTTACTTATCTACTTATTTTTTAATCAAAACTAAGCATAATAACATACATGTACATCAGGATTATCCAACTTATATTTTTTCAAAAGACCAGGCTGCTTGATTATGCAAAAAGATAACAGTTATTAAATATACAGGGAGAAGTTTGTAGGCTCACTTCTTGATGATGTCTGCTTACCAATGAAAGCATCAGTAGCATCCACTCTCACCTCCAGAAGCATTGGAGTGAGCTAAGAAACAAGGCTCACACCCTGAAAGACCCACCTGAGGCTCATGACACCATTGCTGCCTTCTGTGTCTGATTCTGATAATAGCTATTATGTTTTGTTTCTACTTCCCTAGTTACTAGGACTTGATGTCTAAGACAAAGTGTTCCCACTTGAAATGTTTAGCTCTTCAAGTATCTACAAGATGTCATAGACATTTGATAACCAAATACACTGAACTGTGTTGTGGTTAGTATCATGACTGGCAGTATTTGAGAAAATATCTGATATTAAGATTTAAAAAGTTTTATCTAATTTTAATCATCGTTAGGAATAGAAAGAATACTTGTACATTTTATTAGCAATGTAGGCTCTATGCTTTGTATATCCTGAGACACATACACAAATATCTTAAAATATGCATAAATATCTATTCACAAACTTGTTTCTTGGAACAATAGTCAGCAATAATTAGACACTTCATGAAGAAGAGAATATAAAGATTTCTTAAGATACTAAAACACTACCATTGGTTTACATTTAATCCCTGTGTTAGTTCAATGCCAGTATTTGGTGATGGGTCTTACATAGTAATTTGAAAATATCTTCCATTTACATTTGTTAGAAGCTTTCTAAGTCTTACAACAGACATCTGTTTGTCTGGGTTAATGGTTTACATTGGGTTTATTTTGAAGATCAAGGTCAGGTTACATTATACATCTTCCAAGCATATCTCAATTGCAGCAGCTTAATCACGCACTCATGAATAGGATCCTTACAAATGTTTATCAGCTCTTTAGTAATTTGAGTTGTGACAGTGAATTTCAAATTTCACTTTCATTTTTTCCTGTAATTGAACTTTATTTTTTAAACATTCTTTTTTATTTTACGTGCCAATTCCAGTTCCCCCTCTCTTCTGTCCTGCCACCCCCTACCATTACCCACATCCCATCCAATCCTCAGAGAGGGTGAAACTCCCATGGGTAGTTAACAAAGTCTGTCACATCACCTTGAGGCAGGACCAAGGCCCCGCCCCTATCTAGGCTGAACAAAAAATCTCAAGATTTTAATTTCAAATGTTTGTTATAGTGTCATAAACAAAATACATAGAATGATAATTTAACTCACAGTATTCTTTCAGATTCCTTAAGAAAACCAGGCTTTGTAGAAGCTAACCCGTCATTTGATTTATCACACAGGCTGTTTGTAACACTTCTACCTTCCTTCATTTCATAACTTAGTTTTGGGATGTGATCACAATCAGTTTTCTTTTGTAGATCAGTTTAAATAAAAATGAATTTTGACTTAGAAATTTTCAGCTTGAATTCAACAATTTTGAACCTAATTCATTGTCAAATATAGTGCTTTGAAATTACTAACATATATGGATTTTATAAGCCTATGTTAGGGTTTTATCATGTATTATAATATTTCTCTGTGAGATTTTTTCCATACACTCAGAGTACTATGAGCATAGTAACCTCTTTTCTCCTCCCATGTTCACTTTTCCTCCCACCAGTCAGTTTCCTCTTCAGAAACAATGCTCTGCTACTTCCCTAAACTTTATCTAGGTATGTATAGAGATGACACAATACATTTGTCTGCTTTATTTCTAAGTCTTACATAATTTCAGTAAATACAAAGGTAGACTGTGACCTCTTTTCGGGGGGGGGTTCAGATGACCATTTCACAGGATTTGTTAAAACAAATGGAAAACACACAGATATTTACATTATTATTCATAACATTTGCAAAATTATGGTTATGAAACATCTGAGAAAATAATTTATCGTTGGGGCCTACCACAACTGAATTAAAGGGTTACAGCATTAGAAAGTTTGAGAAGCACTTACTTCATATGATGACCTACAGCGCCTTCTGTTCAGAGTGTACTGTTGATCAACATAATCAAAAGGCTACCTGTCAGCAGCCATTTGACTCTTTTACAATACATTTCTTTCCTACGCTTTTGACTTATGTCAAAAAAATCACATCACTCAAAGAAAATTAGGATTGAAAGGGAATAATAGCAAAATAAAAAGGGGCAAAAGGACCATAAACTCCTTGCTTTTAGGATTTTTATGTAACTATATTAACAGACTAGGTATATGGTATAACTTATACAAATCATCCAGTACTTAGTGATATGTAAAAATAGAGACATGTATCTCCATGAAATTGTAAGAATAACTTAACAAATACATCATGTAAAAATAAAATATTTTGTTAAAGCAGAAGTATCTTAAAAGTACCACCAGATAAAGCAAATTGAGAAATTATGAAATGTGAAACAGTAAAATGCTAAACACAGTCAGATAAGCACTTACTTAGGGATAACAAAGCAATTCTCAAGAAGTATTGAATAAAATCCTATAAAGCACATATAGGTACTAATTTTACTATAGTGAGAAAGTAGAATTTGAAAGGAGATGGTTTTTAAAGATACTATTATTCTTTGCATTAGCATAGAACACAAAACTCAGAGTGAAATAGAAAAATACATAAATAAAAGTGTAAAATTAAGACAGAAACAAGGGATCATATGATATGCATAAAGCAAAGGAAAAATACACTAGGAGGAGGATGTCTTTGGCAGAGGCCTTAAAACTACAGGAAACATACATGCATGTGAATGTTCACACTTAGTTTGGAAAAATTATTGAAAAGTTACAAGTTTAAAAATAAAGGGGTTTTAAAGAAATTAGAAAATTTAACATATTCTAATGAAGAAAAGCATGATGTCATTTAATCCTAACTACTTGAGTAAAGAGAAACTACTATAGAATGCATGTTTAATAAGATGCAAACAAGAAATTAGATGGATAAGTAAGAATAAGTAAACCACAACAGAAGCCATCATTAACTATACCCACTGGGATCACAAAGACTTCAGAGTGAATATTGTGTTTTCACAGTAAAATAACCACTGTGTCAGATAATGCATCTAAGGATTGAATGTATTTAAGAATATCAAAATGTACATAGACAGTAACAACATTTAAACAATTTTGTTTTAAATAATAAACACATGCAACAAATAAGTGTCATCAATTAAAGCATTAACTTGACTAAAATTTATAATTTGTGTATTGTAAAAATTTCTAGAATTGAGGGATAAAATTTTAGCAATACAAAAATATATATCTATTTTGAATACTAAGCAATTGTATCTTTTGAAGCATTTTTTAACGTAAAGTAGAGTTTCTCTTTCCCCACAGAGTAGAGCTTTCTGTTAACCTCCCACCTCAGACTATCATGTAATGATTCATTCAGGAAGAACAGGCTGTGAACCAGTTATCAACTGTCACAATTCTGTAAGTTGATGCACACTTATTTCCATAGCACACCAGACAGCATATTACATCCTTGGAGGAAGAAACATTCAAAGGACTTCAGAGTATCTACAGCCTTTTCCCACTCAACATCAACCATCTTCTGTAACACACACACACACACACACACACACACACACACACACACACACACAAGTATTGGATAGCCCCTAGTGACAATATGAAAAGCAATGAAAGTCTTGTTTCCCCTTTGTACAGCCTGAGCAAAAATAGTACAAAAGTTACCCCAGCTTTAAACATAACACAGCCTTAAGGTTTAAATATATATAACAAGGTATCCTGTTTAATCCTAGCTTAGTGGTGACAGGACTCCCTAAGGATAACTGGTCATGAGATCGTAAACAGGCACATAAGAGGTTAAACAGCTTTTTAAAACCAGTTACAGGCAGAAACAGACATTAGCAGGGGATAAATTCTAAAGGCAACTTATTTTAAACCTTTCAATCTGGGTAAAAAAGAATGAATGAGTTCAGTGGGCAAGGATTAAAGGCATTCCATTTGGAGTGAAGAGATTTGAGAACATGCATTTAACATGCGAATAATCCAGTTCAGATCCTCTGATTGCATATTGAAGAAAAAGAATAGAAAACAAGCAGTGGGAGAGAAAATAGCATAAAAAGAGATAAAAAACCCCAAACCTAACCACATTCCAGAGGATAAGAGAATGTCATCTGTGTCAGTAGGTGCTTGTATTCAAAATTCATGTGGTTTTCAATAGCATTTCAAGTAATTTCAGAAACAAGATGAGGAATTCCATTGTCTCATTCAAAATAGAATAATAGATAATATCACACATATATTTGCCAGAGAAAACAAACAAGAAAAAGATATAAAATAAATAGGCAAATTATCCTTATTTGCAGCAGATCGATTCTGTACATAAAAGACCCTAAAGATTCCAAAGAAAACCCTAAAATTGATAGAACATTTCAACATAGGCAGTGTATTAGTTACATTTTTACTTTTGCAATAAAACATTATAACTAAGTCAAATAATTTCTATTCTAATTGTGTGTGTGTGTGTGTGTGTGTGTGTGTGTGTGTGTGTGTGTGTATGTACAATCTGGAAATAAAAGTGATGCCAAAAATTTGCCCAAATCATTGATTTTATAAGTGCCCATGTCATAAATTCCCACATTTTAAACAAACCTAGTCAAATCCCATTTGATACTAATGTAGTCTGAGGAAAACAAGTGAACTAACTTTCAGTTCCTAAGAAAACCCCATTTCCCCAAATTTAAAAGGCAGAGGGACAAATGGCTAACCTGGGTGTATTTTAGTATATCATGATATCATGATCTCCAGTCTCCTTCAGCATCTGAATTACATGTAACACAATGCAAAGTCCATGCTTTCATTCTGGCTCTTCTCATCTACTCCTCTACCTTAACCTTCCCCATTCATGGGCCTCCATTCCCCTCCCCCAGGTACTCATTGTCCCTGCAATTTCAGCTATGCTCTCCAGGTCTGGCTCTCCTCCCCCCAATGCTGTCTCCCTCATCTCCTCAAGCTTCCCCTCTCCCATCTCTGCCCTTCTGTGTTCTCCTGAAGTCTATGCCCCACTTTCTCTGTTCACCCTTTTGTCATGGCTATGTCCAATCTGCTGGCCATGTTCAACCTATTCCTTTATCACTCTGCTCTGCACTCTTCCAGATGCCTCGGACTGCTCTCTCTCTCTCGCTCATATCTAAAATATATACCTTATCCTTAAACATTACATGGAGCAATCATATTCAATTTATACAGAAAACATTTTGAATTTGTTATCCATACTGAAATGATTAATGTTATTGCTTTAGGAAAATGTGGGTTTTTTTAAATAACTCAAAACATACACAGAATTGTGCTTCAAATGTAATACAACCAAGTAGTGGAAGAATTAAATCATGTATACTAAAAAAGTGCACCAATATAGCTGAATGAATGCGCAACATATATCAAGTAATTTTAGCGATTTTAATGTATTTAATTTAATGTATTTAATTCATTTTAATGCATTTTGTTTATATTTATCCCTGATCCCAAGATCCTTCCATATACAACCCCACCTCCCTAATTTCCCAATGTAATGCCCTTCTCTGTCTTACCACATCAATTCAGTTTTCTTTGTTCAAATACTCTTGAACATAGGTTCAAGAAGCATGGTCAACCTACCAGAGGTCACATCCTAAAATAATAATAACTTTCTTCTAGCAGCTATCACCTACTAATAGTTCCTTAACTCTCATGATGTAATTTTGTCTGGCTTGACCTTGTTGTAGGGCTTTTTTGTGCTGTCACACCCATTGTCAGTTCAGACATTCAAATGCCCTGTTGTCTCTGGAAAACGTTTCTTTCTAATCATCTACCACCTTGTCCTTACAACATTTCCACCTCCTCTTTTGTAATGACCCCTAAGCTTTGAGAGGAGGGCTGTGATACAGATATCCTATTCAGGATAGAGAAACTCAGAATTCCTTTTTTCTGCATGTTGACCAGTAGAAAGAAGCTTTTCTGATGAGGGTTGAATGATGCAGTGACCTATGGATATAGCAATAAGTAATTAGTGGATTTAAAAAATCTACTATGTATACTTAGCAGAATAATAGAATCATGTTTTCCTCCAGGGCCTATAACCCATTAGCCACAGGTTATCATTCTCAGTAAAGATGCCAGTATGGATTTAACCTTGTAGAATGGAACTTCAAACTAATCAGTAAATAACTGCTCACTCTCATATTTGTGTTGCTATATCACCTTTGGGCATTCTTGTCCAGATAGTTATTGTTGTATTTTATAGGAGTCACAGCTAGATGAAATTGATGTTTATTTTCCCCTCTGGTAGTGAGCATAGCGCCTTCCAGTATCAGGAAAGTTAGCTAATACAGATGACGCTTCCAGGTTACTATCTAATTGATTTCCCTGTTTTTGTCAGTCAAGTATTTGGCATATTCAGCAATAGGAGTTTGCCATCATTTTCTAGAGTGAACTAGAGCATCAGTAATTGTGTGGGTTGCTTAGGGAATCTGTGAGATTGCACTAGCTAACAACTCAAAACTGAGCTAACTCATTAATACTACTGGGGAATTTAGTTGCTATCATATGTTTCTTATAGGGTAGACCACCCAAAGAGCTGATACTTTTTCATTCAGCATTTCATTCTTCAGTATTGCTTCATATGTATTATGTTTTGAAAAGTTAGATGTGTAAAAAAAAGTAAAAATTATACACTTTAGTTCAATAGCATTTATACATCCATACATCCACAGGAGAAAATTTTGCAATTCTAAATTTAAAGCCACCTTTCCAAACTAGAAAAAAGTGTACTAACATCATTCTTGGTATTTAAAGTAATTTAAACAATGTTATCTCCACATATTTTACTATTTATTTAAATGTCACCAAGAAAATGTTAATTTTTTTTTTACTTATTGTACTTAATCTTTGAAGATACAGATTTTCTGTACTGAAGGAGGGAAACCACATAGACAAGAAGTTACTCTTTTCAACTTTATATTTGTCATCTATAAGTCAAGTAACTTTCAGTGATGATTACCGAGTTGAGCTTTTGGTTGATGATATAGTTAAATCATATCATATTTGAATTGACAAGTTGAAGATTACACTTATCATGATGCTCTTGACCATTACATCTTTAAAGTCACATCTGAAAATGTCAAAGCTTTAATTTACAACAAATAAAATGTAATAACGATCCCATTTTCTACCAAGTCTTCTATATAGTAACAAATACTGATGTGTACCTGCCTGTCACAGTGGTGCACACATGGAAATCCAGCACTTGACGGTGGCAGAAGGTTCTGAATTGACTGCAACAGTGAACTACAGAGTGAGATTCTGTTTAAATTTTTGAGATTCCAAAACCATGATGGAATCTTTTCTACCAATATTGAAAATTCACCATCCATATTTCTTTCAGCCTTGTGTCCCCTTTAACCTTTCACATTCCTTCAACTTGTGTATCATATTAAACCATCCGTATTCACATACTCCCAGTGAACCTATCTCTAAAATTAATTTTCCACACTTCATCACATTACATTTTCATGAAATAATGTAGACACAGTATTTAGACTAATTTCTTTGTGTGTGAATTTTTTTCTAGATTATACCTTAAACGCAGTATTCAGAAGATCTAATTCAAATATTTGCTACACCAAGAATATTAGAAACCCATAATTCTTTACATTGATACATTGTTTTACGCTAAAATCGCTATCATTTATTTTATTAATAATTACTCAGGAGTCAGATGTTAGGGTGAAAACCTGCTAGCTCATAGAGGCAGAGAAATCAGCTCGCTGACCTTCTTCCTTTGCCAAGTCTCCCAGAAAGGGAGATTGTCTTCCAATCTTCCAAACCAAAAAAGACAGAAAAATCTTAAAGGTCTTTTCATACTACTTCCTGTTCATCTCTCTATCCATCTTTCTGACTTACTGTCTATGACTATTTCCTGTCGACCAGTTGCTAGCTCCACCTCTTGACCTGCTTTTGATTTTATTTAATTCTGTTTATAATAAGCAGAAAGTTCTTATATTTAGGATGTGTTCTTGGTCTGGGTCATACCACAGCTAGAGGTAGGTTTTCCAAATAAATAATGTAATCTTGATGTTCACAGTGTGATCAAATATCCTCCAACACTGATATTTAAAAATTATTTTTCAGCCTTTTTTCTATTCTAATAAATATAATGAGTTGAATTGAGTTTATTGAATTACTTGCAGAGAGAAAAGTGAAAATGCTAACTTTAGCAATGTCTGAGTTGACAGTTTATTGACATAGCTGCAATCATTTCTATTCCTACCACTGATATAAATCTATGCCTGGTTACCTCCAGGACGCACAGATATGGTCCAATATGAAATGTTTATCTAAAGCAGAATGCTTGTACAAAATGGAATTAACTCTGAAGGGACTAGCATACACATTGCAAATGAGAATTAGTTAAAAATATACAAACACAGAAAAACAACCAGCCTCTGACTTTTTGTCTTTAAATGGTAATTCCAAAGTCTTTACCACATGGTAAATAAAAACCGATAACTTCATTTTTAAAAAGATAAAATCATTCTTAATATCACCGTTGTTCTTATGCAGTAAGTGGATTAATTTCTAATTGTTTAGTTAAAATATTAATGAGATATTATCAAAGTAGCATACTACAAACTAAATAAAACAGCGTAATTTCTTTGAGTGGGTCTGATTAAGAATTTTGTTCAACAGTGAAACTACTGGAAAATCCTTTAGATGTTGCAGGGGTTGACACAGAAATCTCTCATTTATTCTCCCTAGAAAACAACAGTGTTGGAAGACTCATTGTTATTTTCCACTAGTTAACCACAGAGGTCTGGAGGTTGGTACAAACAGACAGGAAGTGATAAGATTTTGCAGAGAGAGGAAGTGATAAGGCAGGTGGGGACAGGATCTTGATCCTTTCTGTCTGAGCATTCAGACAGATAATAGGTGAATGTGACTGTTCCTTTCTTTCTCTGACCTTTCAGCTTTTACCACAATCTCTGACTCAGGGTTTTTTATTGATTAATACTAATTAGATTCATGCTTCAGTTAGTTTTGTCATATAGCTCATTCCTTTTCTTTATCTTTATCAATTTATACAGAGATGCTAAGAGCAAATTAGGAGCTGCAGCATTTTCCTTATTAACACACAAACTGTCAAAAGTTTCACATAGAGGGTAACCAAATCCATTACTATTGACTACTGATTAATCACATGTGTGAGTTTTACACACACACACACACACACAGAGAGAGAGAGAGAGAGAGAGAGACAGAGACAGAGACAGAGAGACAGAGACAGAGAGAAAGACAGACAGACATAGAGAAAGAGAGAGAGACAGAGAGAGATTGAGAGAAAAAGAGAGAAAAGCATTCCTCCCATAAGATCTGTGACTCCAGAGAACCCTGACTAATACAAATTTTGGAACCAGAGAGGTTCTAGAGAAACAAAGTATATGGATGAATCTTTTAAATATTTGGAATATGCTTTTTAATTCTCAGTGTCTTTAAATTAATCAGCACCTTCAGTGACTGAAGTCTCTCATGTCACTCCCTCTCCTGGGAACATGGAAAGTCCATTGGGTGAAATATTCTACAAACATAAGGAGATACATATCTTTGATTAACTTGATTTATCAATAGCGAATGGAAAGTGAGTGTGTGCATTCATCCCATATGGATTTATTGGTATAACTTACAGGCTGCAATCCAACTATCCAACAATGGCTACCATGAATGAAAAGTGCAAGAATCTAGTAGTTGCTCAGACCTACAAAACTGGTCTTCAGTATATGGTACAATCCCAAAGAAGTAGTGTCCTTTGCTAATGAATAAATGGATGTGATATCAAGGCAAGGGAATGCAATCAAAGGACAAGAATCTTCCTTCTTTTTCTTTATATAGGCTTCCATGAAAAATATAGCTCAAATTAAACGTGCATCTTCCTGTCTCAGCATTGGTATTAAAGGCATGTGTCTTTTGGCCACAATGTAGATCACAAGTGTGTTCTCCATTTCTGGTTGAAGTTAATTCCTGATATAGCCAAATTGATAACCAAAAATATCCATCACATGGTTCATTATTCATGTTGGTAAAAGTTCAAACAAGTTCAGCAATTATGGAAACCGATGTGCAGTTTTCTACAAAATTTAAAAAGTATCCTACGATCCACATAGATACATTACTTCTGAATTTAAGTACAAAATATGTAAATCTTATCATTGCTTCCTCATGCACAACAGCAAAATAATACACTTCCTCTACTATATGATCCCCACCACAATGTGACTCACTACAGCTCCATAGCCCCTGAAACACTGAGGCTAATGGCTAAAGCATTATTCTGCTGGATAATCAATTACATTTTTTTGGCCATTATACTTTCTCTAGTGAGGGATTAAGTACAACTTGTATTCACCAAATAATGATGGATTTCTAACACTTTTTCTTTCTATATTTATTCATATTTTACTCCAAAACATACACCACTCAAAATGAAATATACCAAAATTATTTTTAAGTTATCTTGTAACTAAGTAATATATTGGGATATTTTTTGAACACAAAGGACATTCAAAAAAGTACCAAGAACAGAATCACATTTTTTTGACTTGGTTTGCCAAACAATTGCAAGGGAAAAAATCACAGGCCAGAAAGACAGCTCAACATTTAAGGGTACTTGTGGACAAGCCTGATATGCTGAATACAATCTTTAGGCCCTATTGTTAGAAGGAGATAACCAATTTCTACAAAGTTTTCTCTTGCATGCATGGCATGGAATGTTCATAGTACACACTGTCCTATGAATAATATAAACTGAAATACAGATATTGGGTTCAAGATGAAGGATCAGAGAAGCCAAGCAGCCAAGCCACCAGAATTTTCCCTTTTAGACTGATGTACTCTCATGGAGCCCTTAGTAGTTTTGAACCCCTAGAGATGCATCTGCATATGTCTCCTAATTCCTAGGATTAAAGGTGTGTGCTACCACTGCCTAACTTCTATGGATGTGGCATGCTTTGCATTCTGATCTCCGGGGGCCTTATTTGATCATAAACAAGATATCACCACAACACAGTGTGAATTTTTGAGTGAGAATGGCCCCAATAGTTCATATGTTTGATTACTTAGTCACACATTCATAGAATTCTTTGGAAAGGATAAATAGGTGTGGTCTTGTTAGAGGAGGTGTGTCTCAGAGGCTTCAAAGCTTACATCCTCTCCAATCAGCTCTCCTTTTTCTCTACCTCCTATTTGTGGATCAGTTGTAAGCTTTCAACTGCTGCTCAGAAGCCATGGCTGACTGCCTGCTGTTATCCTCCCTGCCATGATGATCACTGATTTATGCTCTTGATCTATGAGTACCAATAAACACTTTGTTTTATAAATTGTCTTGGTCATTTTCCTTTTACTAGCAGTAGAAAAACAAATAACACACACAAATATTTTTTAAAAATAGATGTAATTAAAGATTCTTCAAAGGGAAAATATCGACACTGCTTTGTTTCCACCTGAAAGAGCTGCAGCTCTGTTTGTGAAAAGATCTATCCAGTGTTTGGTGAGCTGTGGAGTCTGTTTTGTGTTTGTGCTCAGAATTATGGGCCCTTATTAGGACAAGTTGACTTGTCCTTAAAGTCACATGTGAGTCAAAAACAAAGTAAAGGAATTCCATTGAGCCTGTAGAGCAGCTCCTGGCCTGAGGTTAGATGATAAGCAAACTGGGGAAATTAGTTTATAGCATCCCTCTTAACTTCTTGTTAATGCCCTCCTCTAAATATATAGATATTGAACATGTGAGCCCAGGGAAAGGGCAAAGCAGTTTTAAAGTGATCAGTAAAGGCAGAGGATAAAGGAATTTTTCAGAACCTTATATTAGCTAGTTTAATTTAACAGGAAGTTATACATAAAAACATTTGGAGAAAAATCTATCTGTCTTTGTTTTAATTATTGCTTTCCATATCGCCAGTAATAAGCAACCAAATAAAACGAGCTAATAAGAGAGTGTATTTTCATATAAAGGCCATTTAACACTCTTTTTCTTTTTTTTAAATTTAAAATAGAAACATGCTTGTTTCACATATCAATCCCAGTTCCCTCTCCCCCTTCTCTTTGCCACAACACCCCCCCAAACACTCTATCCTATTCACTTTCTGCTTCCCAGGTAGGATAAGGCCTTCAACAGAGGATCTTAAGAGTCTGTCAAATCATTTGGAACAGGGCCTAGGGCCTCCCTGTTGTTTCCAGGATGAGAAAGTATACTCTGTATGGAACGGGCTCTCAAAGTGCATTTGTTTTTTTTTCCATCTTTCTCTTAAATTTTATTTTGTTTTATTGTGGGGGCATGAGTCCGATGGGAAGGCACGATGTGAAAGACACAAAGAATAATAAAAAGAAAGAAAGAAAGAAAGAAAGAAAGAAAGAAAGAAAGAAAGAAGAAAGAACAATGGAACCCGGGGTGGTGGCACATGTCCTTTTTTTTTGCTTCTTATTATTTTTTAATTTTTTTATGTAGGTTAGAAGCAATCTTGTTTCACATGTCAATCCCAGCTCACTTTCCTTCCCCTCCTCCACATCCCTCCCCACCAGGTCCCACAGTCCCCCACCCAGTCTGCAGTCTGATTCTCAAGGAGGGTGAGGTACTCCATGGTGGATCTCCAGTAACTGTCATTTCATCCAGGCCCGGGCCTAGGCCCTCCCCCAAGAGTCCAAGATGAGAGAGCCTCCTATATTGTGGCATAGGCACTCAACGTCTATTTCTATGCCAGGGATAAGTACTACCCAAGGCCCAATACATTACCTAGGCCTCCTCACTGACACCCACATTCAGGGGGCCTGGGTCAGTCCCATGCTTTCCACACAGCCATCAATCTGGTGTCCAATAGCTCCCCTTGTTCAGGTCAGCTGTTTCTGTGGGTTAACCCAGCCCACTCTTAACTCCTTTGCCCATCAGGTTCTCTCTTTCTGACACTAGATTCCAGGAGTTCTGTTCAGTGTTTGTGGATATCTGCCTCTGCTTTCATCAGTTGCTGGATGAAGGTTCTGTTTCCTAGACTCTCTGTCAGTGGGGTTGTATGCTGGCACTCCCTTGATTCATGTCTAAAATGAATAAATGAGTGAGTACATACCATGTTTCTCTTTTTGTGACTGAGTTACCTCACTCAGTATGGTTTCTTCTAGTGCCTTCCATTTGCCTGCAAATTTCAGGATTCCATGTTTTTTTCTGCTGAATAGTACTCCATTGTGTAAATGTACCACATTTTCTCTATCCACTCTTCAGTTGAGGGGCATCTAGGTTGCTTCCAGGTTCTGACTATTACAAATAATGCTGCTATGAATGTAGTGGAACAGACATCCTTGTTGTAAGAATGCGCATATTTTAGGTATATGCCTAAGAGTGGAAGTGCTGGGTCTTGTGATAGTCTGATTCCTATTTTCCTGAGGATTCTCCATACTGTTTTTTTCCAAAGTGCCTGTAAGAGTTGGCACTCCCACCAGCAGTGTAGGAGTGTTCCCCTTTCTCCACATCCATTCCAGCATAAACTGTCATTGGAGTTTTTGATTTTAGCCATTCTGACAGGAATGACATGGTATCTCATAGTTATTTTGATTTGCATTTCACAGAAGGCTTGGGATGTTGAGCACTTACTCAAGTGTCTCTCAGCCATTTTAGTCCGCTGTATTGAGAATTCACTATTTAGTTCTGGACCCCACTTTTTGATCCGATCCTTTGATGTTTTGGAGACTTGCTTCTTGTGTTCTTTGTAAATTTTGGAGATCAGTCCTCTGCCAGATGTGAGGTTCCTGAATATCTTTTCCCAATCTGTGGGGTGCCTTTTGTCTTGCTGACTGTGTCCTTTGCCTTACAGAAGCTTCTCAGTTTCAGGGGCATCCCATTTATTAATTGTCAATCTTAGTGTCTGTGCTACTGGAGTTTAGTTCAGGAAGAAATCTCCTGTACCAATTCGTTCAAGGGTACCTCCCACTTTCTCTTCTACCAGGTTCAGGGTGGCTAGCATTTATGCTGTGGTCTTTGATCCATTTGGACTTAAGTTTTGTGAATGGCGATAGACATGGATCTATTGGCATTCTTCTACATGCCAGCATCCAGTTATGCCAACACCATTTATTGAAGATGCTTTCTTTTTTCCATTGTATATTTTTACCTTCTTTGTGGAAAATCAGATGTTCATATATGTATGGGTTAATATCAGGGTGTTCAATTTAATTCCATTGGTCTACCTGCCTATTTTTGTGCCAATACCAAGCTGTTTTCAAGACTACAGCTTTATAATAGAGCTTGAAGTCAGGCATGGTAATGCCTCCAGATGTTGCTTTGTTGAATACGTTTTTTTGGGCTACACTGGGTCTTTCTTTTTTCCATACAGAGATGATAAAAGGACTGAGAAAGAAATCAGAAAAACATCGCCCTTTGCAATAGCCACAAACAACATAAATTACCTTGGTGTAATGCTAACCAAACAAGTGAAGGACCTTTATAGCAAGAACTTTGAGTTAAAGAAAAAAATCAAAGAAGGCACCAGAAGGTGAAAAGATCTCCCATGCTCTTGGATAGTTAGGATCAACATATTAAAAATGGCAATCTTACTGAAAACATTGCACAGATTTAAAGCAATCCCCATTAAAATCCCAGCACAATTCTTCACAGACCTTGAAAGAACAATGCTCAACTTATATGGAAAAACAAAAGACCCAGGATAGAGAAAACAACCCTGTACAATAAAGGAACTACTGAAGGCATTACCTTCACTGACTTCAAGCTCTATTATAAAGCTATAGTCCTGAAAACAGCTTGGTGGTAGCACAAAAATAGACCAATGGAATTGAATTGAAAACCCTGATATTAACCCACACACCTACAAACACCTGGTTTTTGACAAAGAGGCTAAAATTATATAATGGAAAAATGAAAGCATCTTCAACAAATGGTGCTGGCACAACTGGATGCTGGCATGTAGAAGACTGCAGGTAGATCCATACCTATTGCCATGCATAAAACTTAAGTCCACATGTATCAAAGATCTTTCACATTTTCTATGTACCCGTCAGTGATGTTATCATCACATCCTAATGGAGGAAAACTTCCATGAAAATCTCCAATTACCAATCACAAGTTCATCTGAAATAAATTTTTGATAGATTTAAGTTTTATTCTGAAATTTTTTCTACAACCTGTGCAGGTGTTTTTAAGAGAGAAAATGTGCACATCTGGGAATGTTTGCACACAAAGACCATAACTACTGATCTGTATATTCAAAAGCAGTTCAGCTCTCTGCAAGCTTTGATTATTCATCATCCTGTATGATTAATTTCATATACAGAAGAGTGGCACTAGGATATTCACAAATGAAGCAATGAGGCTCATGTGGATGCAGATGTCTGGTCTTTAGAAATTAAGCTATTCTGTGATTCAAAAGGGCTTTTTGAATGCTTCTTGATAATCTGGGTCTGTAGATGCTGCTGATTGGCTTTTGTGTGGAGTTTCCTATTCACAAGAAGCATCCTTAGGTGGTATGATAACACCAACCATGTCTTTACTGAAACCTCCAGTGATACTGTTCAATTCCGGTATGACTCTGTAGTTTTTGTAAAGTATAAATACAAGGAAGAAAGGCTAAGCCCAAAGAAGATTTTCCATTACATTTCCATAGTTCTCATCCCTCACTCCATATGAAATTGTCATGTAAAATCTATTAAATTAGCATCTTTCAGGGATAAGAAAATATTATAGGTATTTATTTACTTATTTAATTCAATATTTTTTATAGTTTTTACAGGTAACTACACGATATATTTAATGTCCAACATTTTAGATAAGGATGGTCCAGTGAGAGAGAGGGGAGGGGTTCAATACAGACAAGTGTGTAAAGATGCATTTCAAGTAAAAAATTTAATTAGTGACACCCACAATCACAGCATGGAATGGATACCCAGTCACTACTGAAGGAAGATTCAGGAGGGAGACTCTAGGAAACAAACTGAATGTTTTACACATATGTTTCCCTTGATGGTGGGTACTTGAAGATTGTAGGCTAGAATTCATTTCAAAGGAATGGGGAAACCTTGAAAGTTGCCTTGCTCTTGGGTGACAGAGATGAATCTGGATTGTTTGTTCCTAAAAATGTCAGGAAGAAAAATCTTTAGCTATTGTTTCTAATAATAGTTTCTTGGGCTACTTGGAATTATGGTTAGGTCCTTTCCTGGCTGTATTTGTCCTAATGTTGCCTCATCTTAAAGAATCAGATCCTGGATAGTCAATATGTTCTGCTTTATAAATATATAGAAAACACTTTGAAAGTATTGCAAAAAAATTGGATAATGCAATTTTGTAGTATGTCTTCCACTTTCACAGATACTAAGAGACATATACTAAGAAATTGTCTTGTGTCGTCATGTAGCTGACTTATTGGTACCAGGAACTCTTATATGATAGCAAGTTTGAAAAATGAGTATTGATGACCACATATCATATTTCTCACTCCTGACTCTTACCCAGAATTCAAACAGTCTTGCTTTCAGGTGTATGCTAGAGCCCTGAAATCTCCTCCAAGTTCCAGCCCTGCTGTCTGTCTATGCATGGCATTAATAACTCTTCTAATAAACTCTTTACTCCCTAGATATCTAGCTGAGGACCCTTTAGAAACTTTTCCTTTGACAGCCTATTATAACCTTAGACATCTATTGCAGTATATATTGTGATCTTCCCCAAATGTTTTAAGACACAGATATTCCAAGAAAAATGGTAATTACATTACATGTTTTAAATCAGTTCCAAATGGATTTCAAGTAACTTATATATTAATAGAATGGAAGCATGGACAGCAGAGAAAGCTTTTATATAAATATTATAAGATGGGTTTGTTTTGATATCCCTGTCTGGTGTCAGAGGACATAGATGCCTCTGCCCTTTGAACCTTGAAGCCTAAAATAAACATCTCTTACTTGGACTGGTTCTACTTCATCCAAAACTCCTTAGAAGACTATCCATAGATCTGGTATTTCCAATATCTCAGGATCTTTGCTGTAGCCAAAGCTTAACTACCTCTCAATGTCTTAATGTGAGGAATACCTTGCCACACATTGCATGATCTCAGCATGAAAATGAAACTGTGAAGAAAGTATCTAGAAGTGCACATGAAGATACACATGCCTGCACCCATGTGCATCAAGAGTTAGAATTATTCATCAAATTGAAAGGTGACTAATTTATTAAATATGACTAAATACATAAGAACTTAAAATTAAATAGCTATTTATATTTTCTCATTAATAGCCAAGAAAGTCTAGAAATTCAAGGACTCTAAAGTATCAGTTTAAGTGGTAGCATTTTGCATGCTATCTTTTCTTCAGTAAATACCCTGGTCTTATAAGGTGACTTTTCTTGTTGAGAACTTAATCTTTTTGGAGCTTCACTGTGCCTACTATCAAATGCTTTGCATGGATTTTTTATCATACTTTTTGGGATCATTGCACATATAACATACAACTAATAGTTAAAATTAAGCAAAAAGAAATTGCAATTCCAGTGAGTAACACCACTTATCCCAGAAGGAAGCTGTTGGAAGTAAAACAGCTCTTCAGAATTCTCCAAAGAAAGTGTTTGGACATTCAGCCCCTCTGGCTTCAAAGACACCTGGGAAGCAGCGGTAAATTTCCACCATGAAGGACATTGGATTATTTCAAGACTTTTTGTGATTAGCTCTGCTGTTTTTATAAAATGAAGTAGTCCTTGCAAAGTCTGCTCTGCAATATGGAGAAGTAGCACATGTTGAAATGTACATATTAAAATTAATTTCTAGAGTTTATTTAATTTTATTCCTTTCATAAAAGGTTTCTCTTCCAGGGAATTTAAAATTTTAAATTTTTTGATTGGTTGTCAGTTCCATTTTTGAGGATTAAGAATAACATTAATATAATATTTGGGTGCTTATTTGGAGATATGTAATAGAAATTCATGGCAAACACATCTAATACATATATGCTGCTATTTTAATTAAAGAAGAAAATCATTAATTAACCTATATCACCTTTATGAGTAGAATCTAACACAGAGCATATTTTAAAAGATAATGTTTCCTCTTGTCACACAATTCCAATTAGGCTTAGCAGGAAATCAATCTCTAACTTTGATGATTAACATAAGCCCAGCTCTACAAGACCTTTCCCAGGATAGGCTTTGCTTTTTCATTAGTTTGCAAGGATTACATTCCTAAGTATCTTAAGCAGTTTTGTTGCCTACCTGACAGAAAATAGGTGGGAAGCACAGCACCTCATGGAACACAGCTAGCAAATGGTGGAACTTTCAATAGCCAGATAAAGTACTAGTTTTATCTTAAACCTTATTATTTTGTTGAACTAGAAATATCTGCTTTCATACTTTAAGTATATTCAACTAGAAGTGCCAAAGTTAGGGGCAGGGAAGAGATGGAAATTAGAAGTGATGGGAGATGGAATCAGGTAAGAATGTAGGGAGGGGGCTGGGAATGGTCTAAACATACTTAAGAAACATGCAAAATAACCAAAGAATAAATAGAGTACTCTCCTTTCACCATGGAGTCCTGGGAATCAATTCAGTTCCGTGGGCCTGTCTGCAACTGTCTTTATGTTGTGAGCCACCTTGCAGGCCCCTAATGATGTTTTATGGTTAAGTTGGTTTAACCAATATATTTTTAGGATGTTATTAATTCAATCAAGATGGTCATTAACATTAATTAGATTTGAGATGGTGATAACTAATGTTAATATTAATGGACAAGTTGATTAGATGTGTATGTGTGATGTGTATTTGTATGTGCGTTGGTATGTATGACTTTGTATGTGTGTTTATATACATGTATACATATACATGCATGTGTTGTGTCTGTGTGCTTATATGTACATAGTATGTGTAAATATATATTCTTCTGTGTGTTGTATAAATGTGTATGTGTACTTCTGCATATGTTCGTGTGTTTGTGTTTTGAGATCAATGAAATTACAAAAAGCATATTTTCAGGTTATTCATTGAAATTATTTTTAGCTGATAGCAAAAAAGGAAACATTTCACAATTAGATCACTTAACAAGCCTCCTTCCACAACACTTTAAGCGATTTTCTCATATCCTCTTTGAGGGCCTCTATCATTTTCATGGAGTTGTTTTTAAAGTCATTCTCTTCTGCTTCCTTTGTGTTGGGGTGTTCCATGTCTTGTTGGTGTAGGGTCTCTGGACTCTAGTGGTGTCATATTGGTTATTCTGTTGCTTCTTGTGTTTTTATATTGTCTCCTTCCCATCTGTTCATGCAGTGGGTTACAGAAGGTGCCTCTTCCTCTCCTCATGGGTGTTGGACCAGGGTTCCCTTCTGGTGAATTTAGGCATGTCCAATGCTCTGGCAGTTTTCCACTTCCTAGTCTAGTGGGTGGAGAAATGGACTAGGCTGCTGGGGTGCTTTGGATCCCACTGGGATGGATGGGAGCCAGAGTGGTAGTCCCCAGGCACAGGAGTGTGGCCTGGAACCAGGCCCTTATAGACTTAGTCCTGTGGGTGGAGCAAGAGACTGCGATGCTATGGTGCCTTGACTCCTGCTACCAAGATGGAAGCCACAGTGGCAGACCCTAAGCACAGGCAGGCAGCCTGGAAATGGGCATTGGTTTACCTAGTCCTGTGGGTGGAGCAGGAGACTAGGGTGCTGGGGTGCCTTTGCTCCTACAGCTGGGATGGAAGCCAAAGGTGGCATTCCTTTTAAACCTTGCAATCAGAAAGTTGATGCAAAAGCATGGATTTAAGATCTAGGCTAACTTATTTATGAGGATCCAGATGAGCCTAGACTACCCACAAAGAAAAATCTTTAAAGCATAAAAAAAGGTTGCAGAAATAATTCAGCAGTTAAGAGCTCTTGCTGCTCTTACAGAGGATCAAAGTTTGGTTCCCAGTGCCAATGCCAGACTTAAGGGCATCAGAGGACCCAAGGCATTCTTTTGGCCTCTGGCCTCTGTGGGGATTTGCACATATATGCCACTCACATATACATAAACAAAAATAAAAATAAACAATAGTCAATTAATAAAATACTATTAACAGAAATTTCGCATATGATCTTTTAATAGAGTAGAAAATAGAATAAATTCAAAATCCTGAAACCCTGAATTTGACTTGATAATCCAGTACTTTAATTTTGTCATTTCACAATGACAGGCTATTTTAATGCATCCAATATATGCCACAACCTTATTGTCAGGACTTGCACAGGTGGGTATAATCAGACAGCGCCTGAATGATTTTCCTAAGTGACAGAAGCAAGTAGAGCATACTGGTGTTAGTGAACCAACACTTTGCAAGAACAGGCAATTAAGCAAGCCTAGACTGTCTGCACCTGTGGCACTACAAGTTCCAAATTCATTAAGCAGGCATCTGTATCCAGAAGGAAGTCTGTTAATTTTGTATATGCTATCAACACCAAAACTCATTTATACTTTGCTACAGTAAATAGCAGAAGAAAGATTTTCATGCCAAGTAGCTGTACCTACCAGGTTTTCTTGTTCTTTTGATTTTAATTTTCTGTAATTCATCCAGAACTTTGTTAGGTTAAATGAAGCAGTTCCCAACATCATACTGTTTCAGAGACTTCACGAGGAGTTTCAGAGACTATCTACCAGCATTTATTTTTCATGTTTATGTATTTGAAATTCTAATTACAGCTAGGAACTTTTGTCTGAAAAAGTGAGTGTGCCAGAAGTCTCCTAACCAGGGACCCAATGTCCTGTTAACTGGCAGAGACAAGGGTAACCTAGCTGCCATTCCTATCACAGCAACTCCTATGGTTAAACTCCTGTAGTTCAAACCCTGATCCCCTGCAGCATATTGCTAGGATCTTGTCCTCCCCCCCAACACCTCCTCTTCCCAAACGACAGTAAGTGCCTTCTAGCCTGCCTACCAGACTCAGAGACACAGGTAACTACCCCATGCCTACCACAAACACTAGTTATTCCACATCTGCTTGCAAACAGATATATCCTCCAGACTCAGCCTGGCCTACTCACCAGGGCTCTCACTAAGGCTGCTAAATCTGCCTGATACTCTGCTACATATACCCCTCCACAATCCACAGACCTATTCTAGATGCTATATCTAGGGTTCAATCTCGTGAATCTTACTTGTACCTTTCCAAACTTCCAAGTTCCCACCTGATGGTATGACATCTGTACCAACCCAACCTACTTTGTTTACATCAAATACACAGTCAACAAAAGAAATCCATATACCCAGATACCATCTCAAAAAATACTAACTATCAAGACAGTATGATCTCCTCATTAAATCTACTAGTCTCATAGAAATATTCTCTAACACAGATTACCTAGATGAACTAGAGGACATATAACTTAAAAGATAATAATAAGCTTCATCAAATACTGAAAGACTTTGAAGACTACACAAGCACATCAGTTAAAACTTTGAAATAATGAGCATATGCCTGAAGGGTACCCAAGTAAATACAAACAGAAAGCTGAGTGGAATGATGAAACCTATCCAAGATTTGAAAACTGAATTCAATAAAGAGAAATATTGAAGAGAACTCAAGATGAAATAAGATGGAATTTAGACCCTAATCAAACAAATTAAAAAAGTCAGGAATAGCTGTACAAGTAGAATGAGTCAAGTAGATGGCACAGTAGCAAGACTTTAAGATAAAGTGGAGGGCTAAGAACATACACACAAAGGATGTGGAAAACACACAAGCATACAAAACCTCTACCACACACAGAAGAAAGGAACATCAGGCTCTGTAAGACACTAAGAAAAGTCATTGAATTATAGGTATAGACTCATAAGTCACAAGACATTCAATATCATAAAATAAACACCAAAAGGACATCACTGGCAATATAACACTAAATATACAGAACAAAGAAAGTATCAAAAAACAAATATGTACCATGGTAGATACACAATTGTTACTGGAAACATTATACTGAACAAGTATTCAAATTAGTATTACTTTCTTCGTGTCCTGTAGGTAAACTCAACAGACACATGTTGGAATTTTCAAGAGTACATATTTCAAGAGAAGAAGGAGAAAAATTAAAGGGATACAAGTAGGAAAAGAAGTCAAATTGTCCCTATTTGCAGATAAAATATTATACATTCCAAAAGTTCTTCCAGATAACTTCTAGGAAAAAAATCAGCAGTTTTATTAAAGTAACAAGATATATCATATGCAGTTATAAGATCAAAGAAACACATTCATTAACAGTAGTGTCAATGGAATTAAAATATCCAGGAAAAGTAAATCAAAGTAATAAAAGACATCTACAATACAAACATTAAATCCAAAATACAGAGAATGAAGATGGCAATAGGAAATGGAAAGAACTGTCCCAGCATGTTAACTGATTTTCTGAATTAATACTGTAATAAAGACCATCCTGCAAATAGAAATTTACAGATTCAACACAATCTCAAACAAGTTCATTACCACATTCTTCCCAGAAACTAAAAATAGTCTCAAAATTCATATAGAACAAATCAGATACCAGATAGCCAAAGCAAATCCCTAATAAAAGCAAACCAGAATTAGTACGGTAATGGTACAACGCAGACACACATACAAATGAAATATAATAAAAGACCTAAATATGAATACTTGTAGTTACAAGTGACTGATACATAACACATTCTAAAATCACACACAGGAGAAAAGATAGCATCTTCAACATATAGTGTTAAAAATCTGCTCATAGGCAGAAAAATAAACCCATGCCCATCCACCTCTAAAAAAACCAATTAATAAACCAAAATCCTCAATGTGAAGCCTCAAATGCTGAAACTGCTAGCCCTGGGCACATATAGGCAGTACCCTACAAAATTGAGGCAGAAAGGAATGTATAAATTGTACTACATTTGCCAAGGAATTACAGCAAATGATTGAAAAGTAGGACCTCTCAAAATAAAATGTTTCTAAACACCTGAGGACAAATCAACTCACTGAAGAGTAAGTCCACTGAGTGGGAGGGAATTGTGACAGCAACATATCTGACAGGATATTAATATTCAGACTATATAAAAACTCAAATTTTAAAAGAGTCAAAAATGAATGAACCAATTAAAATGGGTTATGGATTTGAGCAGAGAGTTCTTAAAGAAAGAAATAAAATATCTAAGAAATATCTGAGATTTGTTCATTATCCATACCAATTAAAAAATAAAAATTATAACAACTTTGATATTTCATCTTTCTAGGGTCATATGGCTAAGATCAACAAAATATCTAACACAGATGTTGGAGAAAACTCTCGTTCACTGTTGATGTGATTGCAAATTGGAGCAGCCACTCTGAAAATCTGTAGTGAGAATTCTTAAATGGCTAAAAGTAAATCTACCATATGATCCAGTCATACCACATCTTAGCATATGTTTGAAGAACTCAAAGTCTTAATACACAGGAACTTGTTCAGCCACGTCCAATTCTGTTACACTCACAATGCTAGAATATGTAAACAGCTGAAACAACCTGAGAAATGGATAATAAAAAATTTGTTCCATGCACACACTAAAATAATACCACCCTTAGAGAGAATGTTGTCATGTATAATTGTTAGTAAGTTTAGGATAAGATGTTTTTGTTAATGGTTTTCTGGTAGAAAATCTTGGAGAACAACTTAAAAAAGTTTAGAAAGGCGCATAGTTGAGTGAGGTTAAGAAAGAACAATGACAATTGCTGGCTGACGTATTTTTCTTGGTAGGATAGGATGATGATTGAAGCTGATAATTATTTCCTTGTACCCATTTTTCCCTCAGTTCCCTGATATTAAAAAAAGGTAGATGAATGGGTATGCACCCTGAGGATTTAAAATAGAGCTGAGTAGCTGTTTTGTATATATAAAAGTGTAGATTTTTGATTTCTGTAATATTTTTTATAAGATTACCTTTTAAGATAAATAAAATAACTAGTCCTTTCTCTGTAACCACAAAATGCAGCTTTCCAGCTTAAAAAAAGCTGGGAAAAACACCTTCCTTGCTTATATTATGTTACTCTATCACAAGTCGGTTGAGTATGAATTTATGTGGGCTCTTAGGACAACTCGCTTTTTCACCTGTAATACATAAAATGTTTAATCATGTAAGGGATATGGAAAACATACTGCTTTTTACTTGTATTCATTGTAATCATAAACTTTAAAAATGAAATGTAACCACATTTAATTTTTATGAGACTTGACAGATTTTTCTGGTGTCTATAAGCTGTAAGGGATAAAATAAAGTTAGAAGGAAGACATCAAAAGAGACAAAAGGGAAACATCAGCATCAAAGAACACACCAAGCAACAGCAAGAATAATAAAATGAAAAACTAAGGTTTGTCCTCAGAAAAGTCCTTGTGTGTCTGTTTATCTGTCCAGTAGTTCACCTACTCTGCATCTCCTCTTCAGTTTCTCTGACTTGCTGATGGTTTGACATTCATCAGCAGCCTAGGTGAGATTCTGATTTGTTGGAGATGTATGTGTACACCTTTTTACTGGCTCCGGAGAGATAAGTTTTACAGCACGCCCCTGTATGCCGCTGGTACCAGAGAATTAAGTTTGACTCCCTCAGATAGAAAAGTCAAGCTGAGTTATTAGTTCACTGACTCCATGGATCTGCCTTTATTCTTGAGCTGCTGAAGGTTGGTTCTCATGGCAGCAATAAAATTCTGCTATGATCTGAAACAAGAGAGGCATGTCTGTTTTTACTAGTCTTCAAAATAGTAATAAAAAACTAATTAAGTGAAGATATGGAAGAATGAACCTTTATTTAAAATGCTATCATATGGTTCCTTAGATGAGTGGGGCTTAGAGTTAATAGTACTTCCTGTGGAACATCTTCCCAAACGAAGAATGAATCCCAAACCACAGGACACTATGGAGGAGTATTCATTCATGGGGAAGTAGAGTAGCATGCCTTGTAAAGTGGGTACACAAGGAATGAACCAGAAACCAGGTGCCAAAGTTTTGGGATGGTTGTACTTTTTCCTTGAGGTAGGCTTGAAACTGAAAGAAACATTCAGTGCAGAGACTGAAATTCACTGTACTGTCATGGGCCATCTGATGAAGGAATAACCACACTTAACTACTATTAGCTTTAATCTTGTGATAATTTAGTGGCAATGGGAGGAAGTCCAAAGCTCAGGAAGTGTGATAATGCAATTTGTTACTCCACCCTTAACTTTTAGCTTTGAATCAGCTATGAACTGTCTTGCTGGTCCATTTTTAATCTGAAAGTTATGGGCACCAAACTCTTGAATCATTTTTAGCAGTAATCATCAGATTGGAAATGTGAAGATGACTCCTCAAGAACCTGATCACTTTCCCAATCAACTAATTCTCATTTTACCCGACCCCTCTTGAGTACTTCACAATTCAAGTGATCATCCATACTCATGATTATATTGTATTCTGTTGCTTAAATTAGTAATCGCCATTTTTGCTTCCATTCCATTTTATGGAATTTCTTAGTCACATCTACATTTTGGTAACCACAACTGAAGCTGCTATAACCATGTATACTTGGGTATCTATTGGGACTTAAATTTTCATCTGCTTTAATAAACACCAAGGAGTATGATTACTCATACATGATGCAATATTTACTTTTAAGAAAATTGGCAAATTGTTTTACAACATAGTTTTTAAACTGTTTCAGTCCCATTTGCAATAATGTGAATTCCTATTGGGTTAAATGCCTGCCAGCATCTGGTCTTACAGGCATTCTGAGCCATTAATGGTACAAATTGGCATATAATTATTGGCACAGTTTTCTTTTCCTTGATGTATGTGATGGGGTGAAGGGCATTTTTATATGCATATGAGCCATCTAAATGCCCTTTTAGTTAAGTGTCTGTGCATAAGTTTAATTCTGTTAATAAGTCCTTTTCCACATTGTTAAAATTAATAGTTCTTGTCTATTTTCAATATAATCCTATTTCAGATGCATATTTTCCAAAACTATTATCACTGCTTGTGGCTTTTCCTTTAATTTTCTTAACAACGTCTTTCAGAATAGATATACTTAATTTGAGTGAAATTTTATTTCCACAAATCACGATTCTGATGAAGCATCAAGAAGTCCATCTCAAGATATAGCAAGGCACTATGGAGCCTACTGTCTTGTCTGCCTACACACAGAAGCTTATCATGCATGAGATTTGCTGAAACTTTATGAGCCCATCAATACCATTTCTGACTGAGGTGAACAAGGGGTTGTGAACATTGATCTTGATGAGCAGGCCCTGAGTTGATGTTGGCCATGACTTCAACTACTACTTTACTTTCATGAAGAAGAAATGTTATAACTCTCTAGAAGGTTCTAGAGGCCACTGTCCAAATATGGTTGCTGTGAAATATTAATTGAAGATTTATTCCATTTGCTTATGCTATGGAATATTTGTTTAATGATTCAAAGATGTGTTTCTTTCATTATGTTGCATTTGTTTAACTCTGTGAAGTTATGTTAGTTTGCCTGCCTAAAACACCAGATTGGTCTAAGAAAGAGCTGAACAGTCAATAGCTAGGCAGGAGAGGGATAGTGGTGATTCCAGGCAGACAGAATAAATAGGAGAAAAAGAGAAGAGGGAGGAATGAAAAAGGAGGAAAGGAGGGTGTCAGAGACAAACCAATCAGGTACAAAGCCAGGCACATAATAAGACAGAAAGAAAAGATAAACATGTGTAGAAGAAGGTGAAACAGTTGCCAAGCACAGCAAAGCTCCGGTAAGGCCGTCATATGGAGCCTCATAATCTCCTTTCAGCTAGAATCCCATTTTAGGTACAAAGAGAGAACTATCAACCAGTTACCATCTTGACATAGCCTGGAAGACACTATAGCCACAGTTATAACATTGATCCAATTTTCATCCAATAGTAAGTTGTTCAGCTTCTACAATTTTATATAATTTCTGTCATTTTCATAGTTGCTGACATCCAGCTTTAAGTCCTTTGGTCAGGTAATATGTGGCTGTAATTTCAATTTTTCTATATTTGGTGAGACTTGTTTTGTGTCCTAACTTGTAGTGAATTATGGATAAAGTTACATGAGCTGCTGAAGAGGGCAAGTTTTCGTTTGTTTTAAAGTGTTGGATGGAATGTTCTGTATATATCTGTAAGAACCATTAATGAGGTTATTTAACTCTAGAGTTTCTTTGTTTAGGTGTTGTCTACATGATCTTTCCATTGACAAGATTGAGGTTCTGAAGTCATGAACTATCACTGTGTTAGAAGCAATGTGTAATTTTAGTTATAGTGTTATTTCTTTTATGAAACAGGGTGTACATGCATTTGGTGCACAAATGCTTAGAATTGCAGTATCCTCTTTGTTGACATTTCCTTTAATGAGTATGTATGTCTTCTGATTAGTCTTGACTTGACATTAAATTTTTCATCTATTTTAATAATTATCCCTGATTGATTTTAGATCCATTTCTTGGAATATGTTTTTTCCATTCTTTTACCCTAAGTTACACTCCTTTAATGGTGAGTTGTGTTTCTTGAATGTAGCAGTAAATTTCATCTTGTTTTCTAATATAAACTGTCAGGTTTTAGTTTCCCCCCACAACTTCCTCTCCTCCATCCTCCCCATTTGCAGTCCCCCCTATTCATCCATAACCCTCTTTCCACATCATTCCTTTTCCCTTGCCCAACAAGATCTATCTCTTCCATCCAGTCACTTTCTCTAGATCTACCCTCTGTAGTTCTATGGATTGTAGCTTGGTTATCATTGACTTAACTGCTTATACTTGTGTATAATTGAATACATACCAAATTTTCCTTTCTTGATATGGGATACCTAACACAGATTAATTTTTATAATTATATTCATTTACTTGCAAATTTCATGATGTCATTTTTAAATATGTGAGCAATACTTCACTGTGTAAATATATGTTTTCTTTATCCATTCTTCTCTTGAGTACTATCTAGGTTGTTTTCCATTTCTGGGTATTATGAATAGTGCAGCAATGAACATAGTAGAGCAAGTATGTCTGTGGTACGAGAAAACATACTTTCAATATATGCCAAGAGCGATACAAATAGATCTTGATGTATTTTGACTCCCATTCATATGAGGAACCACCACAGTAATTTTCATTGCAGTTGTTCAAGTTTTCATTCGCAGCAGCAATGGATAAGATTTCTCATTATTTTAACCCTCACCAGCATGAGCTATCATTTGTTTTATTGATCTTAATCACATTCACACATGTAGAATGAAATCTCTAGCTAGTTTTTATTTGCGTTTTCCTGATGTTAAGGGTGTTAAACATTTCTCTAAGTACGTCTCAGCCATTTGAGTTTCTTCTACTAAGAATTCTTTTTAGAGATGTACAACATTTTAATTGAGTTTTTTTCTGGAAATCTTCTATCTTGAGTTCTTTATATATTTTGGATATTAGCACTATAGAATGTATAGTTGAAAAAAACTTTTCCAATTCTGTAGACTTCCTGTTTGCCCAAGTGATAATATCCTTTATATTCTGAAGCTTCTACATTTCATGAGGTTCCATTTATTAACTGTTAGTTTTAGGTCCTATTCTAGTGGAGGTCCATTCAGAGAGTCTTTCGTGTACCAATGAGGCCATAACTAGTCCTCATTTTCTTTTCTACCAGGAAAAGTGTATCTGGTTTTGTGCTGAGGTCTTTAATCCTTTTGGAGTTAAGTTTTGTACAGAGTGATTAGCGTGGATCTGATTATGTCCTTCTGTATGTGGACATCCAACTTGACTAGTTCAATTTATTGGTTTTTTATTATATTTCAGTGTGTAATATTTCTGGCTTGTTTATAAAAAAGAACACCAAGTGTTCATAGGTGTGTGGATTTGTGTCCGTATTGAATTCTATTCCATTGATCAGCATGCTTGTTTATGTTCCAATACCATGCTCTTTGTATTATTATAGCTTTGTAATGCAACTTGAAAACTGGAATGGCAATACCTCTAGCAGTTTTTTTCCTATCCGAGATTGCTTAAACTATCCTCAAGAAGTTGGTTTGCTGTTGTATGTTGTGTGTCCTTTCAAGATCTGTGAAGATATGTGTTAGAATTTCAATGAGGATTGCATTAAATCTGTAGACTATTTTTGGTAAGATAGCTATTTTTACTGTGTTAATGCTAAAGATTCATGACCATGGATGATCTTTCCAACTTCTGATATCTTTTTTAATTTTTCTTCACTGGCTTGAATTTTTTGATACAACAAAACATTTTATATTTTTTCATGCTATTGTGATAGGTTTTACTTCCTTCAGTTCTTTCTCAGATCATATGTCATTTGCTTATAGGAGAGCACTTACATTTTTTGAGTTAATCTTGTTTCCAAGTACTTTGCTGAAAATGTTTATCAGCTTTAAGAGTTTCCTGGTGGAATTTTTGTGTCTCTTATTTATAAAGATAATTTGGCTTCTGCCTTTCTACTTTGTATCCCTTTGGTTGGGGATAAAAAGGAAAAGAGACTCATCCTACTTTTCTAGCTAAGGCAGCAAATACTATACTGAATAGGTATAGATAGTGGACACATTTTCTTCCTCCTGATTATATGGGAGTTAGTTTGAGTTATTCTTCATTTAAATTGATATTGGCTGTGGTTACAGACTTATTATCAACTGACATTATTATGATTATTATGTTGACATGTTTATTTTATTCCTAATCTCTTAGGACTTTTTCATGAAGGGGTATTGATTTTTGTCAAAGGTCTTTTCCACTTCTAATGAGATGATTTTGTATTTTTTTTGTCTGTCAGTTTGTTCATATAGTAGATTACACTTATCAACATATATATATATATATATATATATATATATATATATATATATATATTAAACCATCACTGCATCTCTGGGATGAAGCCTACTTGACCATGGTGGATCATCAGACATTGCAGTCTATAATATTCTTTCTTTGTTGGAACTTTATGTGCTTTAGGTATCAGGATAACTATGTCCTCACAAAATGAATCGGATAATATTCCTTCTGTTTCTATAGGGAATAATAATTGAGGAGTATTGCAAATAATTCTTACTTAGAAATTTGATAGAATTCTGTGATAAAACTATCTGGCCCTTGGCTTTGTTGTTATTATCATTACTGTTTGCTTGGAGACTAAAGGACTACTTCTCTTTGGCTAGGGCATATAAAGGTCTATTTAAATTGCTTTTCAGATCTTGATTTAACTTTGATAGCTGATATGGATGCTGAAAATTATCCATTTTTGTTAGATTTCCCTATTTGGGGCCATGCAGGTGTTTTCTTGTTTTTTTTTTATATTTTTTGTTTTTAGTTTTTTATTTAAATTAGAAACAAGCTTGTTTTACATGTCAATCCCAGTTCCCTCCCCTTCTCCCCTGCCCCCCACCAACCCCATATCCCATCTCCATTCTGTTCCTCAGGGAGGGTGAAGCCTTCCATGAGGGATTTTCAAAGTCTGTTTTATAATTTGGAGCAGGGCCTAAGCCCACCCCTGTGTGTCTAGTTTGAGAGAGTATTCCTCTGTGTGGAATGGGCTCCCAAATTTCATTCGTATACTATACATGAATACTGATCCACTACCTGAGGCCCCATAGACTTCCCAGGCCTCCTAACTGACATCCATATTCAGGGCATCTGGATCAGCCCTAGGCTGGTTTCCCAGATAGCAGTCTGGGGCCCATGTGTTCCCTGTTGTTCAGGTCAGCTCTTTCTGTGGGTTTGTCCAGCCTGGTCTTGACCTCTCTTCAACTGGATTTGAAGAGTTCAGATCAGTGTTTAGCTATGTGTATCTACTTGCTCTGGTGTGGCCTATAGGTAAGTCATCAATCTCATTATCAGGAAAGTCATTTAAGGTAGCCTCTCAGCTATTGCGTACATTGTTAGTTGGGGTCATCCTTGTAGATCTTTGGACATTTCCTTAGTGTCAGATTTCTCTTTAAACCTATAATGGTTCCCTCTTTGGTATCTGTTTTTAAAGCATGTCCTCATGTTCGTCTGACTTGCTCAGTGTCTGCTGTTATGTTACTGTGTCTGTTTCTTTTTTTTATCTTTTTTTTTATATTTTATTTTCCAGTTTAAATTTAGATAAGAAACGAGGTTGCTTCACAAGTCAGTTCCAGGTCCCTCTCCCATTCCCTCCCCTCCTACCGTGCCCTCCCCCCAACCCACCCCCCCCCGTTATCCCCTCATTCCCCCAGGGAGGGTGAGGCCCTCCATGGGGGTGTCCATAGTCTGTCATTTCATATAGGGCAGGGCCTAGACCCTTCCCCAAGAGTTCAGGGTGAGAGTGCACCTCACATTGTTCTATGGGAGTCCAAAGTCCATGTGTATACTTGGGATGGGTACTGATCTGCTGCCCAAGGCTCAATAGATTCCCTAGGCCTCCTCTCTGACACCCAGATTCTGTGTCTGTTTCTTATAATTTGGATATTCTTTGTCTTCTTTTGGTTAAATTGAAAGGAGTTTGCTGATATTACTTTTTCAAAGAACCAACTCTTTTTCATTAATTCTTTATATGATTTTGTAGCTGTCAGTCTACTGCTTTTTGTTGTCATTTTTTTCTAGAGTTTACTGGTGCACAATTTATTCTCTAGTATGAGATCTCTCTATTTTTTCTTCTTTTTGTCTTTCTTCTTCTTTTTTAATGTACTCACTCAGCGCTATGAACTTGCCTCTTATGACTGCATTCATTGAACCCCATAAGTTTTTATATGGTATGTGTTCACTTGCATTCAATTCTAGAGTGTCTTTGATTTCAGTGTTAGTTTTTGTTTTGATCCATTCTTCATTATTAGAGAGTTGTGCAGTTTCCATGTGTTTGTAAGTCTTCTGTTGTTCCTTTTGCTTTTAATACCCACCTTTAGTCTTGTATATGTTTAGACTTGCTTTGTTTCCAAGTACAATGTGAATTTTGGATAAAGTTCCATGAGGTACTTAGAAGAAGGTGTATTCTTTTTTGTTTCAGTAAAATGTTCTATAAATATTGTTTTGGTCCATTTGGTTTTTATCTTTAGTTAATCCAAAAATTTCTCTGTTTATCTTTTATTCTGGATGAGCTGTCTATTGAGGAAATGAGCCATTGAAGTCTCCCACTATCAGCTTGTGACAGAGGAATTAAAAAGTTTTGCATATATGACAAGTAGCAGATGATTATGAAATGAAGCAGAGTATAGATTAATATAACAATATCTTGTCCAGAATTTAATATAAATTTATGTAATTGATCTAATTTTTTCTAAATTTAATAAAATGATGAATATAGAGTTTACAGTATATGTTGGTTGTTTCTTTAAAGGGAAGAGAATAATGCAAATCACACAAAATAGATGATGGAACAATATTGCCAGGAAAGCAGTGAAGGCTGCCTTAAGCTCCTATCAGAAAAGTCATAGAAGGATTTTAGGTCCTGGGTGGTCAATTCAAGTTGTCATGATACAGGTTTAGTTTAAAAAGCTTCAATAATTGAATCTTTTAGATCCTACATGAACAAATACCTCTTGAGATAAAAATGTCTATAAAATATATAGTGATGGAAAATTTTGGTGTATCCTGTTGTGACAGATCTGTAAATCTGCAAAACAGAAGCACAAAGACATTATTTTCACTTGATATATAAAACCCATTTGGTGTATATTATTGTCTGTGATATATGTAAAAGTGTTACAAATCTTTCTTTCTGGGATCTTTCTGTTGCTTAGTAACAGAGGATTGGGAGAAATGATAAAAATAGGTCACCGCTTAGTGAGGGATTTTCTTGTTTTTTATATCAGGAAATATCATTTGGGGATAATAATAGACATAAATCATGAACATTCTGTACACTTCTTTGAAACAACACAAGATCTGTGAGTCTGACCATTTTTTCTATCATCTTGAATCATTTTTCCCTTCTCATGAAATGTTAAAAATAAAGTAAGTTGTGCATCTTATGGTTCCATAAATGTTAACAATTTTTAATAGCTGATGAGCACTTTAAATCCTTTATGAAATGGAGAAAAGTCGTTAGGAATTTAGAAGAGCTGCCCATGTTTATGACTGCAATAACTATTGAGGGACATAAATCCTCAACGGATTAATTATTTTTATGCAAACAAAACATGAAATTTATTATTTTGCTAAATATTTGATTTTATGCTAATGGGTAATGCAAATATCTAGGGCATTTACTTCAGACTGATTTATGTAACCACTTTGCAGGTGTACTACATTAATTACAGTCCCATGTATTTAATAATATTCTAATTGCATGTTTGTTTATATGACAGTTAAATCTAAAACAATTAGAATTTCTTTCCTTAATCCTTAGATAAAACCAGCTTTCTGACTTACTTTCCTTAATAAAAAAAGAATGATTTCTTCTTTTTTTATAGATGATGGCTCTGAACATTTAGTTGTGATTATATAACCCAAGTTACAAAACACGGATGCTAATGCTCCCCCTAAGGATCATAGTCCATCTAACAAAAACTCCAGTGCACAAAATGGAAAATTTATCTTTATGTTGTTTGACAGAGAATTCCAGGAGACTTCCAAAACAATACAGACTATTGGAATTGGCCTCAAAATTCCCAATTCTAAAGCAAAACTGTATAACTGAAGATGCCACACACTTTAGACTGAACAACTGAACTGGGACATAGTGAGAAGCCTATTCCCTCAGGACTAGTCCTTATAGTATGTGGGGGCACTAGAGATGCTTCCAAAAGAGAAAATCAATTAAAAGCCCCATCCAGTTGTAAAGTCTACAATGTATAGCAATGTTCACCTCAGCAATAAGCACCCAATGGTGTAAAAATAACACTTTTCTCTTGCAGTTAAGCAGCAACTATCTGTTGGACTAAAGTGCTGCTCAATAGGAGGAAATACATGCCTGTTACTCCAAATCTAGCCAGTTATCTGTGGCTCAAGTGGCCATAGACCCTGGACCTGAACCTACTGCTACCATTCTCCTAAGCCAATATAATTTCTAATGTGTTCTACTTATCCACATACCCACAGGTAAGTTTATCTTTTAAACCTTCTTCAAAGAAGCATTTCCTACACATTCTAAGAATAAAAACAATAATAGCAATAGTAAAATAAACAATATCTACCATAGTAATATGTACGTATATAGCATGTTGTTTTAATCTGAATATCTGAGCAAAAACCTAATTCACACATTTTGTTTTATTTTAATTTAAATTTATTCATATATATTATACAATCTTACATGAGTACTGTATTTATGTCATTTCCACTCCTTCTCCTCTATGTGAAATTCCTCTCATGTACTCACACTTGGCCTGTTTAATTTCACATACATGTATATGTACAAATGTGCATGCACACCCACAAATACACACACACACATACAGAGAGAGAGAGAGAGAATGAGAGAGAGAGCTTACTGAATCCATTTCTTGATTTTTGTGTTTTGTGCTGGACATTTCAGGTTGGATAACTGACCAGAGAGGTCATCCTGGAAAAAAAGTGACTCTCCTTCTCTCAGTGTTATTGGCTGCATACACTAGGAATCAAGGATTTGGACCTTGTAAAATTGATGGGTTTTAAAAAGAATGGCATAATGTTGGGTTTGCAGGTATAAGAAATTAATCTAAGAAGAGTTGGTAAATGGGTGAATATCATCAAATAACACTCAATGAGAAACTGTTAAAGAAATTCTAAGTAATTTTAAAAATGACACAATGTTGGGAATGGGGTGTAGGACTATAAAGAAGTGTGTAAAGAACATTATGATCAGAACATCTTGTGAGAAATTCTCAAAGAATAGGACCACCAAAAATTAAATAAAAATAGAAACAGTGGTTCAGAATCCTGTATGAATCCTACAGTATCAGTTAATTTTATCACTTAGATGATTCCGAGTCATATGTAAACTTATTGTCACTTCTGCTAGTCTTTAAGAAATAGTCACCACTGCATTTTCCAATCTAGAAAGCAAATATCCTCTAACAGCAATATATGCTACTTTTATTTAAAATAAATCTGTAATCTAGCATAAAATTAAGTCTTTTATATTTGTTTTCTCTAAATTCTCAAGACCAGAATGAAAGAAGGTATGCTTTTAAAGACTTTCCTTTTAATTATTTGTAGAAGCATATGCCTGTGTGGAGGAGGCATGTGAGCATAAGTACAGTGCACATTGAAGCCAAAAAAGTGTTTCAAAACCGAAACTAGAGTAATGCAAGTTTGCATGTAACCTTTGGGAGCCGGGAACTGATCTCAGGTATTGTGCAGTAACAATGGTGTGCTGTTGAACTCCTTGTCATCTCTCCAGCCATGGAACTGACATTTAAAAGTTTCACTCTTTTAATGTACAAAACAACATTAAAAAGTCATCTTTCCTGGAGACCTATGCAGCTATATGCACATGGCTATATGAGAAAGGCTGGAAAAGACAAAGGAATTAAAAGCTTCTGATATCTTTACTTAAACTGTTTTCTTTTTGGCAGTTCATTGAATTATTCCAGGGCACTGTTAATGCTTGACCTCTGAATACTAATGTTTTGACATTTGATTTTGATATAGGTTCTTGCTGAGTTTTCCAGGTCTCACAAAATATGAAACTAGACTTTCTAGCTCCAGAAAACAATGTTGGAAACTTTTAGAGTAATGTTATTAATACCAGAGGGGAAGGGAGGTAGGAGAGAGAGGAGGGGAGAACAGGTGGCAGGAGGAGCAAGTGAGGGATAAGGAAGATTGAGTGGGAAGAGTAATAGAGGAGAACAAGAAAAGAGACACATCAATAGAGGGAAGCATTGTAGGTTTAAAGAAAAATCTGACACTAGGGAACTGTACATAGATCCACAAGGATGACCCCAACTAGGACCCTAAGCAATAGTGGAGAGGCTACCTTGTATGCCTGTCCTCTATAATAAGAATGGTGTCTACCTTAAATGCCATTCAGTAGCTGATGGAAGCAGAAGCAAAAATCCACAGTAAAGCACTGAGCCAAAGTCTTGGATTCCAGTTTCAGACAGGAAGGAGTGATGAACAAAGGGGTCAAGACCACGCTGGGAAAATCCACAGAAACAACTGACTTGAGCAAGTGGGAACTCATAGACCCAGTCTGATAACTGGGGAAACAGCATAGGACCAAACCAGGTCCCTTTTATGTGGGTGTCAGTTAGGAGCACTGAGCAGTCTATGGGGCCCCTGACAGTGGAACCAGGATATATCCCTAGAAAATGAATGGACTTTGGGAGCCCATTTCCCATGAAGGGTTACTATCTTAGCCTAGATACACAGGTGAAGGCCTAGGTCCTGACCCAAATGATGGACCCATCAAAGGACTGAACCAGGCCTCCTGAAATTGGGTGACAGTTAGGAGGTCTCAGCAGTCTATGGTGCCTTTGGAAGTGGAACCAGTCTTAATTCCTAGTGCACGAATGGACTTTGGGAGCCCATTCCTCAATGGAGGGATGTTTTCTCAGCCTAAATACACGATGGAGGGCCTAGGCCCTTCCCCAAATGATGTGACAGACTCTGATGATTTCCCCATGGAAGGCCCCACTCTCCCTGGGGAGTGGATAGGGTATGGTACTGGGGGGGCAGTTGGTGGGAAAAATGGGACGGTGGGAGGGAGAGTGAACTGGGATTGATATGTAAAATAAGATTGTTTCTAATTTAAATTTAAAAAATATCAAATGGAAAAAAAGTTCATTAAGACTAGTTTGTGCTGACCAAATATTCTCAGCATGAAGACATTTCTATAGTTTTACCTTTAAGGTTTTATAGCTTCTGATAAAAAATTAATTTATTGAAAATTGGAATTAACCGTTAATTCCAAGATTTTTATTTGAAACATTAAAAGAAATACTTAAGAGAAATGCACAAGACAGCATGTTACTTTTATTTGAGTTATTTATTTATTTGAGTTTCACACATGTGGTGGCTCCTAGTACCCTGAGCCATCTCTCACAGGCAAGAAATAACATTTGAAAATTGTAGCCCAAACTAGCTTTTTCTTTCTGCACTTAATCTAAAGTTTTACAAGAATTTTAAATGCCATGGATCAGTAAATACTACTTGAAAGAATTATGATATATTAATACTATAAAATAACTGTATCATAACAAAATTCCAAAAAAAAAGAGAAAATAAATACATAGCTATGAGATGGAGATTTTTTAAATCTGTAACACACAGGAAGTTAAACACACAATTTCTGATAGAAGAGTTTCCTGGACTATTTCTATTGATGTGACAATATTGAGAAATACAATAGCTATAATCTGCTTGGTCATGTACGGTATCTCTATATATTCACATTTATAATAACAATTACAACATATAATATGTAAAATAGCACAAATTATGAAGCAAATAAGTTCAAGAAGAGACAAAATGAGAATAATTGTAGCAATTTCTGCTAACCACGGTGTCAACTACGCTCTAACTTACAGAAGAGATCTCCGTGTAATTAAACATGGACTCTAATTCATTGCTATTGTTTCTCTAGTTTCTCATTGCAGAGGATACAGTAACTAAATATAAAGAAACTGTATCTGAAAAATATGTGAAACAGTTGCCAAACAGATAAAGAGAAATATTTAAATCTCAAATACATGGGTTCAACTCTTCATAATCAGCAACAGTGCATTTGAATTAGGGCAGTTTTAGATGAATTTATACCTATAATAAATCATAAAATCAAAGAACTTACAGTCTGACAGCCTTTTTTAATTTTTATTTTTAAATTTAAATTTAAATTAGAAACAAGGTTGCTACACATGTCAATCCCAGGTCTCTCTCGCTTAATCTCCCCTCCTTCCATGCCCTCCCACTAACCCCCCCAATATCCCCTCATATTCCCAGGGAGGGTGATGCCCTCCATGGGGGCTGTCCATAGTCTGTCATTTCATCCAGGGCAGGGCCTAGACACTCCCCCAAGAGTCCATGCTGAAAGTGCATCTCTAGGTTTAGCTCTTGAATCCTAGAAAGATGGCTGGGAATCCAGCATGGGATTGATCAAGACTCCCTGAATGTGGGTGTCAGTGAAGAGGCCTAGGCAATCTATTAGGCCTTGGGTATTAGATAAGTATTTATCCCTGGCATACAAATGGACTTTGGGTGCCCATCCAACAACAGTCTGACAGTCTTAGAAGCTTGGATAAAATGTGTGTGAAGAGGGAAACACTGGACTAGAAATGGGCTTGCCACCAAGCCTGAAGAACAACAACACCCACATGTGTACAAAGGTATGTATGCACACACACACACACACACACACACAAATACACATACACACACACACACATACACACAGAGAGAATAAATAAACACTAATAACAAAAGAAAAAACAAGACAAAACTTAAGATTTTTATAAATTATGTTGGTAATAGAAGCATCCTTGAACCTATATCTATCCTGACTCTTATCCCAGGAACAAAGAGTCCATCAAACATAATACAGGTCTGTAGCTACTCATGAGAAATAGCAAAATAATGAGGTTTGAATTGTTATCTTAGAAGTTCAATGTCCCCAAAATATGTTTAAAGTGAAGTGAATTAAGGCTATCTTTGGACACTGTGTGTTAGCATTTAGCAGGACACCAAATAAGTATCCAAGTCTTTATGTGTGACAGACAAGCCTTAGGGTGACCTTGTGTTCTAACTCTTCAAATTATCCTTGTTTTTGAGTTTGGGAATTCCCGTGCTTGTTGTGTGCTGTGGCATGTCTCGTAGTTGTGTTGTGTGTTTGTGTGTTCAGCTCTGGTGCTGAGGTATAAGCTTAATAACTTGGTTCAGGCTTTGAGCCTCCATTTTTTTGATAAGCTAATATTGAAGGACATGTTCTAAGAAAATATGGCAATGTCTTCTGACTCACAGTTGTTTTTTTCCAATATACAACAATGAAATAAGAGTTTACTACAGTTGAAAGGAAACTGTTTTTTGCCAATGGTCCGAATAAGCATGGAAGAAGATTCTTATTTTCACTTTTATTAAAAACAGATTGTTTCTCACATATTATATCCTGATTCTGGTTTCCCCTCCCTCTACTTCTCCCAGTTCCTCCCAATTGCCCTCCCATGTATATTCACCCTCTTTTTAAAAATCTCATAAGAAAGCAAACAGGGTTTGAAGGGATAGAAATGAATAAAATAAAATAAAAATTAACAAATTAGAATAGGACAAAACAAACAGAAGGAAAAGAACCCAAGAACAGGCATGAAAACAGACATAGATAACAATTTCTTAGCAAACTCAAATAACTAATAAAAATACTAAATATATGTTCAATAAACTTATAAGGTTAAAACAGAAAAGAAAATGTATAATTAAAAAATAAGGAAAAAAAACAAAAACAAAACAGAAAATGACAGGACATTATGAGACAAGAAGTCTCTAAAGATGTCACTGAGTTCATTTTCTGTTGTTTGTGTACTGTCTCCTATCCAAAAGAATAGTCTGTTTCCCCAGTGAGACTCCATTGAACTAAACTAAAATTTGTAACTGGTTCTCAATTGGAGATTGCTCGTGGATTAGGTAGTTGATGGATTGTTCCAAGGTCTCTTTCTCTGCATTTTGTCTTTCTCTGGGTCTGTGTATTGTTTCCATCTGATGTAGGATGTAGTTTCCCTGGGTTTTTTTTTCTAAAATCTTAAGGGAAGCCTCCATTGCTCCATAGCATTGTTGTATGCAAATTTAGTAGCATATGGATAATGACACACACAACTGGGACTGCTGAATCTTCAAAAACATTTTCCAAGGCACAATTATATGAACAGTGCATCCCAAAGGCATTTGCTTCTTTAAATGAAAATCTGTTAAATGATTTCAGTTATACAACCTAGATTTTTTTCATTGATAGGGGTCTCATTAGGGCACACTTCCTATTTTCTACAGAAGCTGTTTAGATTCTCTTTAATGAGACCAACCTCTGTAAATATATACAATTTCTTTTGTCATAGTTCTGATGTAGTCACATTTTAATCAAAGGGGAATTTTTATGTTTTTATAAATGTTTATTTAGATTAAAACCAATCTTTTACAGTTCCCTCTCCTTATGTCCTTCCATTCCTCCAACCTCATGCCACTCCCCATCCACTCCTCAGGGAGGGTGAGGCTACCCATGGGGGATCATCAAAGTCTGTCACATCATGTGTATCTAGACTGAGAGAGTATCCATGGATAGGTAATGGGCTCCCAAAGTCCATTTGCTCTTTAGGGATAAATATGGTTCCACTACCAGAGACTCCATAGACTGCTCAGGACTCCCAATTGACACCCACATTCAGGTGGCCTAGTTCAGTTGAGCTGGTTCCCCAGCTATCAGACTGGGGTCCTTGAGCTCACACTTGCTCAGGTCAGCTGTTTCTGTGGGTTTTCCCACCTTGGACTTGATCCCTTTGTTCATCACTCCATCCTCTATACTCCTGGTTGCAGAGTTTGTAGCTATGTATAATGATTATTTTTCCCCTTTTATTGTCCAGAGTAACTTTAAGCACCATAAATGCTGTAAAATATGGGTAAATGTTCTATTTCAGCACCAGTATACATAAGTGGTATCTTCAGCAATAGGTTATTATACAGTCAGGTTGATTAAGGTATCATTTGGCCTTGACAATAGCCTGTGACATTTCCATGGGTTATGGGAATCTTTGTCCCATGAGCCAACATTACATAACCCATTCCTGGAACTGGAAGTTTCCTTGTAGACACAGACCTTGTCGGGATATTGTCTTCCATATTATATGGTGTCTCCAGTGAATATCCTTTCAGATATAAATAAATACTTTAGGAAACTTTTATAGTAGTATGTTTCCTTTGGCTTCTCAAAAGGCTTTTAGTGTAATTTATCCACTCCATATTTCCTCCTTTTCCTTATTCTTCCACTTCCCTCCCTGTTCAATCCCCCTATTCTTGTTTCCATTTTATCTCTCTTTATAGCACTGTACTCTATCTTCTTACATTTCTTGTACATTTTTTTGGATTCCGAGTCTCACATTAATGCTAAAATCAGCAAACAATAACTATTACATAACTAAAATTCTATGTAGTCTTGCTTTAACATTTTGTTCACCAATTTACTTAATCTGCTACATTTGAATTCATAAAAACTTCAAATTATTATAACATGTAAAATATAGACAAACTATTTGCTAGACATTAATATGAACGCCACATAGTCCAATTTTTGAGACACTGCCTATTCCCCATCTGAAAATTCATGAGCAGTTCTTACTGTCTTCAGTCTTACTGGCATTCTAATTAAACTCTTGATAAAAATCACCGTTATGCTCTACTTAGAAAATTGCAAGACTTGCATAACACACACAAATCTGTAACTTTAAGTTCCCCTGTCAAGATATGAGAACTACATATCTTGTTTAAATACAGGGTAATCATATTCTTTGGAATAGACTTTTGTATTAGTGGTGTGTGTTACAGAAAGCAACTCATAGGTGGAAGATTTATTTGGCTCATAATTTCAAATGAATTTTATGTATTATGGCAGAGAAGTCATATTTAAGCATCTTAGCTAAACAGGAAGAGCATGTGTAGGATGCTATTAATATCAAGGTGGACCAGAAAGTTGTAAGGTAAGAATCAGGGACAGTTATAACATTTAAAATCCACTCCTAGTTACTTACTTCTGCCATCTAAGCCCCCAAATCCTTAATGTCTATGATAAAAAGTTGGTTCATTATCTGCAGACCAAGTATCCAGAAAAGAAAACTTTCATAGCCAGTTCAGATTCAAACTAAAATATTCACCAGCAACTTGGTGAAAAGATAATGCTGCTTTATTAGTTTATATATTATAGGACCTGTTTGAATCAGTGCTTAAAAAGTTAAGTACACCTTGGGTTAGTTTTATTCCTGTTGTAATAAAATACCCTGACAAATGCAATTCAAAGTAGAAAGTATCTGGCAGACCAATCTAATCTAGAGAATTCCTCCCTGATATTGATTTTCCAGGTGATTGTGCATTTTGTTAAAAGGACAATTCAATCTAACTATTACATTGTCTCATATTTCACTGAAGCGCTAAATGGTTTGCATTAATCAAATTGGATAATTTTTGGTTTGCATTTACTTGATAATTTTGGAACTTTCTCCACAGAATCCAGTCTTTCTTTTCAGTGCTTGGGCTCATCTCATTGCAACTGTAACCACTTGAGAGGCAAAGACCAGCAGCTGCTCCACATTTTGCTTAATGTTTTGTTTCAATGCTTGTGTTCCAAAATGTACTGATTTTTAAATCACTTTCCCTTCCTTGGGAACATCTGCTATTCTTTCTTTTCATGTTCTAAAATGTATTAATTTGTCTGAGCATGAGCTTTTCCTGGTTTGGAAAGCAGCCAAGTCTGAAGTTTATTTTAATTTGAAGACAGTGACTTGGAAACTATAGTTGTTTACGATTAAATGTGCTTTTGCAAGTTACCTTACATTCTGGGACACAGAAAACAAGACTGCAAAGAAGTCTGAGTATTGGAGAATAGAATCAATTAAAGTCAGAGTGATTGCATCTAATTTCTCTGATTTTCCTCATGTATTGAAAAATGTATTTGTAATGTATTTAAAACTATTATTACAGTGTTTTTCATTGCATGTCTATTTCATACACATAGTGATTTTTTATCATATCCATTCCCCCTTTTCTATACCCTAGTTCTGTCCCTTACCTTCTACTGATTTTCTCTTCTAAGTTTTTGTGCTCTGTTTTAAAACTCACTGAGTTTATTTACCATCTACTGGATCATGAATACACACATGTCCCTGAAGGAAACCCACTCTCCTTCCCCCAGAATCCATCAGCTGCCAGCAGCTCCTATAGTAAGAGTGAAATTTCCTTGGTCCCTCCTTGATCCCTACTGAGATTTTGGCCAGCTTGCTGTTGTACAGGTTTTGTGCATGCTTTCACAACCCCTGGATTTACATTTTAAATGTCATGATGTTTACTATACATATAATTTCTGTGCGTGAAAATTACAAGCCAGTACTGTGATGCCTTTGTAAAAATGCAGTATTTTCTTTCTGTACTTTTGAGTGTCCTTTCTAGTCTGTCTTCTTAACATTATCTACATGAGTGATAGAGGGCTTCATTTCTCTTCACACTCCTTAGCTGTCATTCTGCCTCCTTCATCCAGTTGTGTCTTTCCCTAGGTACTGGGCAATTTTAGCTATTATTCTACCCAAGTATGTTTGCTAGGCCTTTAAGTTACAGTTTAATTCCCTATTTTGTATAAAATGTTGATAAGTTTGATGTCTTTATATTCAACCATAATCGTAGAATTCGAGGTGTTCATTTATTTTGTTACCACCGTAATGTCACAAGTCAAACTTGATATCCATTCTACACTGATATTCTTTGTTTCCCTTCATCTTGTTTGTAGGTGATGTTTTATACTGAAGTTTTATTTGATCTACCAAACGAACTATATTTATAATTATTTCTATTTCCTTTCAGAATCTATATCTCTTCATAGAGTTTCAATCCAAATGGCGTATTTTCTTATGTACTCCATTTAACAATGAAGACTCTGAAATTTCTGATCATTTTAAAAATTAGGATTTAGAATTCTTTGTCTACCATGGCATCTTATTTGATATCTTTGGCTTCAGTTACCCAGAGAGAAACTTTTTTAAGAACTCTGCTGCCTGGCTTTAGGTTCTTCCTTCTTTCTGTGTTTGGATTTTTGTATATTTTAACACTTTTCTACGTGGCTCTTCTCAACAAGCAGCCTTCCATGGAGCGGTCAGTAACCAGTATGACTCCAACAGTATACAAAAGTGCTGCTCATACAACACAGAACACAGGAAACAGATGGACAGTGCAGATTCATAGTGCAACCTATAGCAATGAAAAAGGATGAGGCTGATTGTGAGATAGAGTAAACTGAGGAGACCAACGTTAACACAGGCAGACTATTTGTAATGCGATGAAGGGAGAGAGAGTAAACCAGCACAAAAAGGGAAATGAACATGAAGTGTAGCCAGTGAAAGAAAACATAGCTGCACTATTCAAAACTAAAGGGATCGAATGAATTAAAGTTTCAAAGCAAAAACTTCCCTCGTGATGAAGAGATAGACACACTGGTCCTAGTTCTAAAGTTCACCAGGTGGGCGAATGAAGAGTACAGTGAGACAATGTTGTCCTCACGCTGAGACCTGTCCTCTTTTTCTACAGATGTGAACCAAGGCAGTGGCTGCTAAAGATCCTGCACATGCCAATAAACTAAGGAACGGTGATGTGTAGCTGCTCCCAAAGTCCATCTAGGCTCAGCTCCCCTCTCCTGCCTACACACTTTATGCAGCCCACTGATTTAAATGTCTCCATATCCTCCAAAAGACTTCGATGTTTAGAACATGGAGATGCTGAACATCCTGTAGCACCCATGGATGGAGACAAGAATCAAGAACATAGGATTTTTTCCTGGTTCATACCACTGCTATGTTCAAGCTTACACAGTCACACACAACTTGCCTTTCCCCCTTTTTACAGTCACAACACAGCTTATGTGTGTTTCCACACTTGGACTCACACAGAGGAAGGGAAGAGGAGAGGACACAGGGATCTGGAGAGACATGAATGAAGGAATTTCTGCCTTTTGGTACTAGCTACTTTTTTACTTTCCGATGTCAACTCTCAGAGACACTCATGAGCTTGTAACAGCACTGACACACATTCCTACATTCTGTTCAGAGAGTCGCCATCTCTCGACCTCTCCGAGTTGCTGTCTGGCAGACAGTGTACACTGGTACATTTTCTCAGTCACCCATATAATTGAGCAGCTGTTCTTCATGACCATCTCAAGCTGTGGAGAAACTAGAAACTGCTGTTTGTATCTAATAGAGTGCTAGCAACTTGTGCCTTTTGTATCTTGAGTACAAGTTCTTCTCTTTGGAATCTGTTGCTTTAAATTCACTGTTTCCTGAGAGACCCTCTCCTCACAGATCTATTACATCATAAACTTCTACCTAGGAATCGTTTTTTCAGGAAGGATTTTTGAGTTTTGTGCAAGTTAAATACCTCTAATCTGTGTCATGCAGGATGGCTTCCACTTTTCATACATTCTTTGTCTATAATTATTTCAATTCTTCCTATTTTCCCCAACTGCCTCTTAAGAGCTAATATCATTTTTGCTAAATTAAATACTGACATGTATTGTCCCTAATACAGTAGCTATCATGTAATAGCATCAAAACAATTTTAACTAATGTAAAGGCCATCATAGCTACATAATGTAACGTTACATTATATTAAATGCAAATATTGTTCATGTCTATAAGGCTTGTTTTACAAAAATTAATTACAGAATTATAGCTATGCAACCATTTGTATGTAGTATATTTAGCTATTTCCAATATTAATGAAATTTTATTTAATTTCAGAAATAGCCTTTTTCTCAATGCCAAGAAAATTCCTTTCCTCAATTTCTGCATAACTATCAGAATTTATATTACAATAAATAACAGCATCTATTTACATGTAATTATTTTTATCCATCTTAATTTCCCTTTATGTGATATCTTCTAGAGAATGATGGAACAATCACCACTGCCTATATCAAAGATAACGCCCATTCATTTGTAGTAGAGTGAATATTGAATCATATGTATATCAATATTTCTAAGTTATATATTGACATTTTAAGCAGTCAATAGGGCAAGTAGTGACTATTAAACTACACTTACTATAAAAGAATTAATTCAATAGAATAACAAAATTATTACCTATGGTTTTCAAAAAGCTTGAAATCATTTGTTTTTATAAGTGCAAATTGGTTTTTGCTTCTTCCCTATCTGTCAACTCATCTCCTGTGTTGCTAAGGACATTTAATGTGTTCATATTGGCCTGGTCAGCATGCTGGACATTCCTGCTGCTTTCTCTTCATCAATGGGAAATCATTAGCTGTAAGCAAAAAGACAGCTTCATGTATTCCTAATACCCTATCTTTATTCAGGGAAGAAGAGAGGTCACAGTGGTTAACATGCCTTCAGAAGGATTGTCAGAATAGCAGAAAACCCTAGTGGCTTAAAATGCCAAACATGGGCATTTAGAATTGAAGATACAGAGAAGAAAACCAACACTATTCTTGGCAAATCATGATCTCAGTAGGTAAAGGATTGTGGTATCTGTCCGTCTGCGATGCTCTTTGATCTGTAGCTCTGTGCTTGTTTCCTACTCCTCATTTTTGTCTAATTCAGGACAATGCTTTATATGTCTTTCATAAGTCAATACATCCACCAAAGTTTTATGCGTAATACAAACAAGTGAGACAAATATGGCTAAATGAAAAAGTGAAAAGTTCTCCTGATATTATATTAAGAAAAAAACCCCAAAATATGGAATGCTCTTCTTGATATATGTTGACATGTAAAGGACATATGTATATGTGTATATATTATACACATTATATTTCAGTTATGTGCATGGACAGATTCACCTAAATATCTCAGTGAAATTAGAGATCTTCAAGGTCCCCTTTCAAAGAAGGATTGTTCACTGAACAGAGTAAAAAACTATGCATAGAGAAGAGAAATATCTCCTCATATTATACATACTTCCCTATTTCCATTTTTGAGTAGCCTGTATACATTCTTAATTTTTTAAAATTATATTTAAGACAATCCAGAAAAATATTCAAAAAGTAGTACTCTACCAAGGCATAAAATAAATGAATGCTTCATTATATGTAAATACATTTATGTTGTTTGTTTCACACTTCTCCACATTTAAGCACTGCATACTCATTACTTTCTTATACAAAAGTAAAAAAAATTTGTTGGACGTATAAATAGATTTTTCTAGGCTATGGAGATAACTTTGTGGGTGACTTGCTTTTCAAACCAGTGGACACGAGTTTGGATTCCCAGAACCTATGTCAAAATCTAGACATTTCTATTTGTTCAATATTAGATAATAGAGACAGGCAGATCCTGAGAGAGGAAGCTGCTTGATGTCATGTTCTAAACTCCTGTCTTGTACATGGATGATCACACTTGCAATCATGTCAATACAATACACACAAGCACAGTGTGTGTGTGTGTGTGTGTGTGTGTGTGTGTGTGTGTGTGTGTGTGTGAGCACGCGCTCTCGGCGCAAAAGAGAAATATTTAATAAGCAATTATTAATTAATAGGTCATTGAACTAATAGATTCTTCATTGTGAAGAGACTAATTCCTAAATCTGCCTCCACAAGCTAGGTCATAAACGATGTTATTTCTTAATGAGGCTTTCCTTTTCTACCAAGGAATTTAAAGCTGCTTTTGAAGATGTGATTCAAATCTCTAGTTCCATCATCTTGTCTGTTACCTATGTCAAAACTGTCTTTGCAACAGCAGTTATCCTGTATAACTAACCCTGTAGTTTAGAAAACAGGGAAAGTTAGAAGCAAAGAGAAACCTGAACATTTCAGACTCTTTAAATAAATCATGAAAAAAAGAATGAAACAGAAAAGAAACCTGGCACAAAATAATGAGTAATTTCAGTAGGCTCAAAACGTGACTCAACAGCCCTTATGGCACTGAAAGTAATTTATTTTTGCTCAGAGACATTTTGACTTATAATTCTCTATTTTAGCATAAACTTTTCCCATGAGAAATCAATATGTGGTTTACTAGAGTTGTCAAGTTAATGTGTAACAATTGGCTTCTTTCCATATATGTTAGTTTAAGAAAGGAATTGCTATGTGTAGTCGGCCTGTGCTAACACAAATGTTTGGTAAAACCCAGCAACAGTGATGATTCCATTGAACGTGCTGCACAGTGTTTAACCTGGTGTACTGGTGTTAATTCATAATTCCCTCTATTTGGCCATGACATAAAGCTGCCTTCTTTACTGTGGACCCCAGGATAAATTAATCTGTTGAAGCTAGTGTAACATATAGAGCACTGTAAAACATACCAAAAGGTAATTCCAAGCAAAATGATCTTCTAAAAGAATATTAACTGAAATTATGAATATTTCCTGTCTATTTCATTATTTGGCTCACTTATGGATTAAAACTTTCTGCCATGTTTGATGGGTAACAGCTATTTTTCTTGGGAATTACCTATTGCTGTATGCTTATCTCAGAATGACTGATCATTTTAAATATCTTTCATACATAATAGGTAAATATTTAGTGTTTGTTTCTATCACACCCTTTGTATATCTTATTTTAGAATGTAAGAAAACTAAAATTTTGTGCTTAGTTTTATTTCCTGCCATTGTTCCACTATAACATTAATTTTTATCATCTGTGCAGTCTTTTCTCACGGATTTTTCAGTCCATTCTATACATTAGTAGCAAGAGACTCTTTTGGAATGAATATTATTAGTGTTTGAATATTCTACATTTATAAATCTTATAAATTAATAATCATCATGTTTAAACAACTTTCAGAATGATACCTTAAAAATCATGAAGGTAATCCCATTGTAATTGATAAAATTGACTCTAGATAACTGAGGCATTGTTGAGTGAAATAAGTAGAAATTTGATAGAAATGACAAGAACTACTATTAATTTTCCAGGAAGAAAATTTGTGAAATATCATTTAGAAAGTAAGTGGTTCTTGAAAGGAAATTATAAAACATTTGGATTTGTACTTGTAAAAGGTGGGATTCTATCCACTTTACTTATACCAATGCCTGTGTATTATCTGTGTTTGAGGAAAACATATTGTTCTTGTGAAAACTATTTGCCTCAGAGGCATAGCAATTGGTGTGTTCCTCAAATTCATGTTTCTGCATTCCATCTTATACTGTATATAATATATACTGCACTCTAATCCATTATTAGAGCCCAGAATTATGCGAGCGGTTTCCCCTGCAGAACTTCCACCCGTCTGTCATAACAGACACATTGCCATTCTTTCTTAAGACATAGCTATTATGTTTGATCAGAGTTGATGTCCTTAGTCAGCATAATCAAAATAAAGAGAGCGCAGATTATATTAGCATTTAAAAAGAATATGTAAGAAGTGTAATGAAATAATGTATTTGGAACTATGACTATCCGGAAAGTTAAAAATAAACTTCTATTTATCAATCATTCTACCCAACTATGTAATACTGGGAAGTATTCTGTAATGAGTAGAATAAAAAGTGGATAGGCTATGACAAGGTTCTGGAGGATAGGGTGTAATTCAGTACAGAATGACAGCATTTGATTCCTTAGGGTGAAAAGATAGCTGCCCCCATCTGGTTTTCAAAATCTCATTAGAAGGAAAAGGTGACAGGTGATTTCTATCTATTTTTAGGTAAAGCAGTTATACAAAGTTCTCATCTGTGTAAAAAAAAGTTGAAAGTCCTGGATCTGGCATTTGGATCAGCCAAAAGCACAATATCAGCTATGCATGATTATATTTAAAAATTACAATACTATATATGAGGCCTTTTTTCCCTCATTAATGATCTCTTAGATTTTGAGTACCTGAAGCAGAAAACATGCTTATAATTTAGGAAGTTATAGCATTACATGTAAGTTTCTATTTAACCTTACCTAATACCATCTGACTGCTGCCTGAGGAATATGCTTAAAATGAGGAAAAAGTAACCCATTATTAAATGTCTGGAAATCAACTCTAAGTTTCAGAATCATGAATTAATTTTAGGGTGTTTTTCTCTATTACTTGGGAGAATAAAAATATAGGTAAGCATGAAGTGCAGATAGGATATGTTTCTAAATGGAAAGCATACAGGGAAACTTGAAATAGAAATAGCTAATTCTGGAGAGCTTTATACTCAGTGTGTCAACGTTGCTAGGGACATTATTAAAATGCAAAACACATTTTGGGAAGCAGTCCACCTCTTGATGAAAACTATGCAGATAGGCAAGCAGAGATTAATAATAGGGTGAGTCTATGAGGGGTGAGCAGAGAAAATGAGTTTTACACATGTACTCTAGACATATACTTTATGTCTTTTTTATTTCCCCATCTTCAATGTAGACCCTCAGATTGCACTGTGTAGTTAACTTGGCTGTTGCAGATCACATTCTGAGCACCTAAGATTTCACCCTAATGCTTTTCGTTTAGTGGCTTGATCCTGTTTCTCATGGATCAGATTACGTCCATGATTTTTTAACTGTATTTCCTAATAAGTTCTTGTAACTTACAGTCTCTCTGCAAGATAATTGATCTGTTGTCTGAAAGTATCTTCCTGACCTGTGTACATCTACCTGGCGTTTAACTCATATTTTTTCAAAGGTTTTATTCATTCATCACAATCCCCAATAAAGAGTACTTTTATCTCTTTATTCTTTCAGTGAATAAATTAAATAGTAATTTTATTTTCCTTCTCAGTCTTCTACAAGTACCCATGATCTTTGTGAGAAAAAATTTTAGGAATTTTCAAGTAAATAATATAATGCATCATATTCATACATGGATCTATTATTTTCTCTGTCAAACTGGTCAAACAGAAGTCTAGATGGCCTCTCTAATTATACGATTTCATCATATCAACTTGATGGAATTATTTTCAAATGATTATTTCAAATAACTAAAATTTAATTGATTAATTTTAATCTATGTTAGGAATTTCTGCTTTGCCTTCATAACATTTTGGGGACTATTAATTTCTTGATTTTTGTAGATTTAACTGTCAACAGTTATGCTATATCCATTAGAAAAATAATGCACACCACACAAGTTTTAAGTGGTTATAAACAAAATTTGGCAGTGATCACAGAGAATGTATATATACATACATCATCCCAAACTGCATATAATTTCCTTTACTGATTTAATCTGGTGTGTTTACATTACTGGGGGCCAATCCTGATAATTATCACTAACAGAAGTTCATAGTTTAAAATAAAGTGGCATATCAGGACTCTGCATTTTTGTAAACCATACCATAATATATCATTTATGTATTACATATTACCGATATAAGAGATTTAACTGTCCCAAATGCCGGCCTCTTCCATTGATATTTATTTTTCCTGACTGACTTCAGATCACTATCACTGCTGTCTTCATGTTGTTCAATTTCACATTATGTCATGGAATCAGAGTGAGTCAGTGTAGAATTTCAAGACTGACTTCTTTCAATTTACAGTGTGCAATAAGGCTTATCCAACAGACACAAAAAAACCATATTATAAGTATATAGCAAAAATACTCCTTTAAGTTGAAAAATTTAGAAGAAATGGGTGAATTTCTTGATTCCTTCAGATTATCCAAGCCAAACCAAGAAGAGGTCATCTAAAAGGAATCATACTGAAGGAGAAGACTGAAATAGTAGTAAAAAATTCTTCTAAATAAAAAGGTCAAGGTCCTCATGGATTCCCACCAAAATCAATCATAACTTCAAAGAAGAACAACAACCAACCTTTCTGAAAATTTTTGAAAATGAAATAGAAAATGAAGCCATTTTTATTCTAATATTCAAACTCAATAAAGACATAAGAAAATATAGAACAATAACAAAAATTATAGAGCAAAATTCATGATGAATATAGAGACAAAAATCCCCAGTCAAATTCTAGCAAAGCAAATGTTAAAGTATATGAAGAATATCATTCACCATGATCAAATTGGCTTTTTCCAATGTAGGGTTATTTCAAAGTAGGATTAGCTCAAGTTATGCAGGTCAATAAGTAATATAGATATAAAAATTAAGTGATCAATACAATGGATACCATATCCAACATGCTGTCACAATGAAAGCTCTGGGAAGATTAGGATTGAGAGAACACACCTGCACACAGTAAATACTTCAAATGACATCCCTGTAGCCTAAGAAGAGAAAATATCAAAACGATTGCATAAATATGAAGGAGAAAGGGATGCCCATAATACCCATTGACTTTCAGTCCAATTCCAGAGGAACTATCTGAATTAATAAAGCAAGAGAAGAAATTATGTGACTACAAATTGGAAGAGAAGTCAAAATATCCTTATTTTTAGATTATATGATACTATGCACATAAGATATCCCAATAATTCCAAAAGATAACTTCTAGAAACACTCAAAAAGTTCATTAAATTGGCAGGATATACCAAATTAACCTAAAAAATCAGCAGCCTTAGAATGCACTATCATCAAACACACTGAGAAAGAATTCATGGACACATTCTCATTTACAACACCAAAAAAAATGAGGAGAGAGTCTGTATCTTGAGAAAAAGGGAAGGATGACAATTAGTAGGAGAAGAGAAAATTTACCTAAGGTTGCTTGATAAAGCCTCGGGGAGTCACATTATTTTATATTTACGAAAAATAATATATAACACAAAGTTGAAAATATATGCATACATAGTTTAAATGTGGTGATGCTACTTGACCTGATAATGTACCCCACAGGAACACAGTCTAACAAAGTCCCAGGAACATGAGAAGCCTCATTTCAAATGCTTGGTCAGTGGAGTCCCAGTGACTTCCTAAAATAGATATACCATTGATGTAGTCCTTGGTTGACGTTCAGAGCTTGAAGTTAAGCCCCTGTTGCTGAAGATCATCATACACTTAGGACACAGGAGAGAGTTGGTTAGAGCTGAATGAGACCTGAAATCCTCTTTCCTGCAGTCTAGCATCCACGGTTACAGCAAATGCTATGAAAGTTTGATGGAATACTTTGTTGGACTGTCAGAGATCACAGCATCCCCATGGCCTAGCAGCTTTTCTCAGTAAGCAAGACAAGAAGGATTCCCCTCCTTCCAGCAAAGCTTCCTGCTCTCTACCTGCCCTTATCTGAAGAATGTCCCTGGGCCTGGAGGACAGTCTCTAAAGCCAGATGCTTGATTCATCTTTAGCTTGACCATTGGCACAGATCCCAGCTGAGAAGCCTAGGAGCTCTGCTATTAGAGCCTACTGCCACATACAAAGCCTTGTAACAGGAGTGTGCCACTATATGTGAATTAGGATTTGTCCCCAAGCTCACCAATCCTGCATATTCCTTGTATTCTGGAATAAAATTAAAGTGATTCACTGAAATCATTCTCCCAGAGGGTTGTCTAATGGGCCACCAAAGCTTTCTGTGCTCCTATATGCCTAGTGGCTAGCTAACACACCCAGAGGGAAAGAGAAACCCACACAAGCTAGCAGAAGAGAGGCATGATTAATAGTTTTACCCAGCTGCAGCACCTATGCACCTCAAATATTGTTGACAAGATTCTGTAAAGGTACCAAAATAGCACTCATGTGTTGTTGGTAACCAATAGCCATCAAACTGACCTTAAGGTCAACTCAACAGGATGGAAATAGCCTGCTACTGAAAACCTAGCTAATCTCCCAGGGATACCTAGGTCATGGACCTTTCACTTCACCAATATCAATAACCCATGTTTATATAGTTCTTTTCCTGGGAACTCTAGTATAATCCATTGATATATTTGCCTAGCACACATTTTTGTTTTAGTGTAGCTTTTTAATTCATCAGTCCAGGTCATCCATGAGCGTTTCTCATATTCACATCAGATTCAGTTTCCAGGGGAATATGTAGATCAAGAGAATAGGCTCATCATATGTACTGAGTTTTCCTATGACTACTGAATTCTCCATTAATTGAGGATTATATTTTTATCTAGGTTTTCACTTCTACTTATCATATGAGTATATTTCATTTTTACTTACATATTTATGCTCAGGGATCTTGAATACTAACTAACACTATGACATTTTGATTTGGTATAATTCTTCACTAGTTAAAATGACTGAATTTATTTCTTAGTAGTTTGTCTAACTATTATTTCCTTTTTTTCTATTATAACTTTACTTGAAACTTCTAGTAAGAGGGAGTACTGAAAGTATATAGTACATGTTTCTGATATTAAAGAGAACATTTTAATTATACTTCAAAATACATCACTAACTATACCTTTTGGGTGTTTTTGTTATGAATCTTCTCCACCAAAATGCTTTTCTTACTCATCTATTCCTACTTTATGACTAGTCTAGAAGTTGGGGTTGACTGAATTTTGTCAAAGGATTTCTCTTTAACTATTGAAATAATAACTTTTTTTGCTTTAACCTTGCTGATTAGGTCAATTGATATTCAAATGTCAAACAAGCTGGAGTTTATCACACCTTGTTGTAATACATAATCTCTATACAATATATCATTAAATTATTTAAAAATTTTTTCTATAATATTTATGATTAAGTGATCTTATTCTAAATTTTTCTTTCTTATAATACGTTTGGCTCATTGTTTTTATTAGTGTAGTATTTTATGCTATGACCCACTGCATAGACTATATTAATGACATTCTATTATTTTAAAATATATTTTTTGGAAGAGCTTACAAAGGGGAAATATAACTCTTCCCTGTTTTATATAATTCAAACACAAATCTTTTCAAAATTTGTATTTCAATTTGGGAAAATTATTAATTCCTAGTTTTATTTCTTCAATACTTATAGAAATATTTAATGTACCTTTTCATTCTTTTCATTCCTGTTTGATTCTAGAAATTCTTCTCATAAATCATTGTTCCATTTCATTGCACTTTTGAGTTCATTGGCATGAAGTTGAACATAGAACACTTCATTATTTGAGTAGCAATCAGGGCTCAATACTTCTGGGTCTTCCTTCTTTATTGTTATCATCTTCATCTTCTCTTTTCTCTTGATTATTTTGATTGTAGAAATATCAAATTTATTGACATTCATTTTTAAAATAAACAGACTCTGCTTTTCACCATTGATTCCCTACTTTCAGCTTCATGGATTTCTACTCAAAGCTCATATATTTCATTTGTACAATTAGTATTAATCTTGGCAATCTTTCTTCCTAGCTTCCTAATGTAGGATCATCTTAGATTGCCAACATTAACTCTTCTTTTCTAATATAGAAAGTAGATATTGTAAGTCTTCCTCTAAGCCATGATTTTACTACATCTCACAAATACAGATATGTGAAATCTGCATTTTTGCTTGTCTCTAATTAATTTTTAATTACTCTTGAGAATATTTTGATGCAGGAGTGTGACAGTATCCATGTATTTGAGAATTTTCTTGCTAGCTCTCTACTATGGATCTACTTTATTTTGACAGTGCTTCAAAACACATTTTTGATGATTTCTACTTCTTCAACCTACTTGGATGAGTTTTCTGACACAAACGGGGACTATATTAGTGAATGCTTCAATTCAAGTTAAGCAGAATGTACTTTCAGCTATCCTTGGATGAGCCAGTGTTCAACAATATCAGTTGGCCTTGTTGCTTATGCTGTTCAAACTAACTCTATCCATTTTTTTCATGTTCAGTCTGGCAATTACTGAGAATTATTGAAGTGCCCAAATGTCAGTATATTTGTCTCTTTTCTCTTGTAGTGCTATTAATTTACTACATTCATTTTCAAAGATTGTTGCTAGGATAAAACATACCAAGGGTTGTTTTATATTGATGGGGAACAGAGTACTTCAATATCTCTCTTATCACTGATGAGCTTTATTGCTACAAAGATCATTTTTTTTCTAAAATCAATACAACATTGCATCCTTTGTGCTCCAAAAACATTACTTATGAAAGAAAACACATCTTTTGATGGTAGAACTGAATAGAAATGACAGAGACTGCCTCATAAAGCCCAAAATGTTTGCTATTTGAACTTTTGCAAGCACAGCTTGCTAGCTTATTGGTAGATAGTGCAAAATTTTACATTCTTTCCACATTTAGATTCCAAACAATCCTGAAATGAAGATGTGAAATATCCCCCAAATTCCCTCTCTTAATATATGCAAAGCCACCATTTTAGGAATATCACAAAGATGAGAAGTGCATTGATTCTGTTGTAGAAAGCACACTGAAGACTCATAATAAACCCAAGTCCAAATTCTTCATTGAGTTTCTTTCCTAGTACTACTTAGGATATGGATTGGGATATATCTGACCTCACTGTTAATATTAAGCATCGTGAAAGTTCTAAATGTTTTGATTCATAATGTGTATCCCTACACCTATACCTGGCAACCACTTTTTAAAATTGTCTATGTCCTATTGTTTTCCCCAGATCATCATGTAGATGGAACCATATGCTGTGTCACTTTTACTTTCACTTAGTTATATTCATCCAGATTATCTCCATTTCTTCCTATCTCGGTATTTCATTTAACTTTCCATGATAAATAATACTCTGCTTTCAGATGTTTCTTACTTCATTTGTTTATTCACTTCACCACATTCTCAAGGTATATTTTGATTGCCACTTTGGTCATTTATCGGTCACTCTGCTATAATCATATATTTGCAGACTTTTCTGTGTTTTAAAAATCTTTTGAAAATTACCAAGGGGAACACTTGATGGCTCACATAGTATGGCTACATTCCATTTTGCAAAAACAAATGAAACACCTCAATAAATATACTTTTAAAGTTTCTTTGCCATCCTGACTTCCCTTCATGAACAAAAAATAGTTCTAGCTGCTTCACATGCTTTCCAGGATTTATTGTTCCTTATATGTTTTGAGAATTTTTTATTTGGAATCAGTATTATTTTACATATCAATCCCAGTTCCCCCTCCTTCCCATCCTCCCATGCCCGTACATTGACCCCTTCATCCCACACTCCATCCACACCACAAGGATGGTGAGGCCTTCCATGAGGAATCATCAAAGTCTGTCACATCATTTGGGGTAGAGCCTAGGCCATCCCTACTGTGTCTAGGCTGAGAGAGTAGTCCTCCATGAGGAATAGAATCCCAAAATCCATTTGTACACAAGGGATAATGTGTTTTAAGTTAATCTTGTATCCTGCCACTTTGCTGAAGGTGTTTATCAGCTTTACGAGTTTCCTGGTAGAATTTTTCCAGTCACTTATGTAAACTATCATATCATTTGCAAATAGTGAATTTTGGACTTTTTCCTTCCAATTTTTATTCTCTTGATCTCCTTTTGTTGTCTTATTGCTCTAGGTAGAACTTCAAGTGCAATATTGAAGAGGTATGGAGAAAGTGAACAACCTTCTTTTGTTCCTGATTTTAGAAAAATTGCATTGAGTTTGTGTATATTCAGTTTGATCTTGGCTGTTATCTTGCTGTAAAGTTTTTCTCTTTGCATGTATATGATTGTGTGTGATATAGAGCCTTCATTTCATTATCTATTTGCTGTATGCTTGGTTTCTTTACTGTTATTATTTGTGTTTAAATTTATATTTTGTGGTGATGCCTTGCTTGTACAAATAATACTGTCTGAAGGCCAGAGAATGGACCTTGCCACAGTTAACCATAGAGGTCAGGAGGTCTGTACAGGCAGACAGAAAGTGAGATGGCTGGGCTGAAACAGGATATAAGCAGGGAGAAACAGGAACTTGCTCTCTTGTCTGCTGAGAAATGAAGGAGGTATGGTGGAGGTAAGGTGTGGCAGAGGCTTTCTCCTTTTCTCTGATCTCTCAGTATTTTCCTCTATAGCTGACTGTGGTTTTTCATTACTTAGACCAATTAAGAACTTCATTTACAATAATTAAATAAAATTTTGTCTGTAGTTCAGTGAGCCTGTGTCTTAAGGCTCTGATCTTCACAGAACAGCCTTGTGTACCCTGTAGACAGCAAAGGAGCCTACAGGACATTAAAACAGTGTATTTTATTTCTCTAAAATTCCTTAGTTCCTGAAAAATCTTGAGTTGGTCAGGCCAAGAGTTTCCCTTGAGGCAAGGCTATTCTTAAAGAGAACATTCCACTCTGAGCAGTTTTTCTGCGACTTTAAGTTTCTGAAGGAGCTATGAAAAGTAATTGATTTTCACTTTGTTTAGTTGAAGATGCATTTGGAGCTTCCAAACTCTTTGTATATTTGTTCTAAAAAGTAAAGTCAATGTTACTTTTATTTATTGCAATATTTACACAAATGTAGACAAAATTGGAAAATGACAATTAATTCTGAAAGTCAACTACCTACTGAGATCTTTATTTATCTAGAGAATGGGAGCTGCTTTTGACTATTTTGGTAATTTTTTTCTATATTTGTCTCCAAATTGTATTTCCCAGGTTTATACAAATGTGTCATTTTATAAAATGTGATACAAAATTTTCCTATTTTTATTCTGTAAGTCTATACTCACTACTTTCTTCTTTCTGATATCCAGTTATACTCTTTGGTTATTATGATGTATATTACTAATAGCATTATGTTAATAAATACATGTCTTGTACATAACCCATGTAAGTCTGACATACTATGACACTCCTTTGCATTATTGGTCAGATTTCCTCATATTCATATTCAATATCAGTAGAAGTTTAAACTTTTTTCAGTAATTTGAGTTTTATATATTAATGTTATTGGTTTACTTGTGGATAATTTAATTTGTGACAAACCTATGTTTTATTTTGGTACAAGTTGATATAATTAAATGCTTTCAAATTCATAACTACATTTTAATATGAATGTTTGGCATTTGCTGCTTATTTCTTATACTACAATAGCATCTTTATTCTTAGTTTCAGAAATTTTGAGAAATATTGTGCAGTTTTATTTTTTGGTGGATTACAAAGCCTAACATTAGATTTCATATATTTATTTTCTATATTTTTATATCAATAGTACAGCAGCATTTGAACTTACATACGTTGGCTTCATTGACAGTCAATGTTTCAGACAATTTGTTATTCCTGATTTAGACTTCAATCAGGGTAAGAATGTGGATTTTTCCCTGAAAAAAAAATGGATGTCACAAATACAAACACTAAGATTTCTGGATTCTAGTTCCTATGAGAATAGCTAAAAAGTTGATATCCTACCTGAAAAACAAGGAAAAAGCTGAACATATTATATTGTTACCACATCCTCTTAGATCAGGACACAATGTAATATCACTACAAAGATAGATTCAGTGAATATTGAGACTCACATCTCTCAGAATGTTCACAAGGAAGCTGAAACTTCATAGAGAATGTTTCCAGTGTATGGTGTCTAGAGCTATAGAAAAATGATGTGATACATCTCAAAAATACTTTCCCTTTCATTGGCCTCTTTCAGGAAAACCACTTATGTCTGCAGGGGTGGTCTCAAAGCTTAACTGAGTGTGTAAATGAATGCATATAATTCCAGACACTACAACTTTCCACTGGAATAAAGGTAAACTTCCAACATGAGTACAGTTTTTTCATTCTGTCCCAACTTAGGGGAGAGAACAACTTGGGAAACATTTACGAAGGTTCTAGGCCAGTATCAGATACTCCAGATATGTCTGTAATCTATGAATGGCAGTAAAGAACACTTGTCCTCCATTTAACCTTGTACCAACATGTTACCCAGTGTTTGATATAGGTCTTTCATAGAGTACATTATGTCTGACATGAAGGAAAATTATCAAGAAACATGAAAGGTGGAGTTGATTAAGAGAAGTGTTCAATTAAAATGAAGATTCATTTATTATAAGCAGAGTGGCATATAAAGCAAGCTGAGGACGTAGCCCACTGTTTATTATACACAAACATTGAGTTCATTATCTCAGATCTGCAAAAAAACAGTGAAAATAATCACAAGAGAATATTTAATTAACCTAAAAGACTGCATTGAGTCATATTTCTTATTGAATTATTAGTGATATTACAAAAATTAAAATACATTCATCAAAACATTAATTTTTCATTAAATGTGGGGATTATATGTAGTCACAAGTTGAATATACTTGAGTTGAATTTGACTAGCTCACTTAATTTACTTAACCAGAAGGATAAATTTTTATCTTAATATTTAATAAATGTAAAGGCTACTGGTTTCTATAATGCAATTACTGAACAGCTCCATGTTTTTCTGCCTCAACTTCTTCACAAGCATAAGCCATTTCAGTAACTTTGATGCACATAGCTGAGCCTTGTTTATGAATTCTCTCTGGGTACATTTGAATTTCCTTTGTACACATTCTCATTTCTTCACTGATCACAAATCTTAAACATAAATTTAATTCTCTTCTATCTCTATGTGTGTTGTAGATATGTGGTAATGAGTATTCAGGTGGATATATGTGACAGACAGCAGTTTTCATAATATATCTTCCTCAATTACTTCTCCACCTTGATTTTTTCTTATTTAGAAATAATCATTTTACATATAAATCCCTCCAGTCCCTCTCCCTCCCATCATTGCATGCCATCTACCAACCCCCCAACCTACCCCCACCCACTCCCCATGGACTGTGATGCCTTCCCCAGGGGACTATCAAGGTCTATCACATCATATGCGGGAGGATCTAAGCCCTCCTCCATGTATCTGGGCTGAAATAATATCCCTCCATAGGGAATAGGCTCCTGAAGTCCATTTGTGCACTAGAGTTAGACACTGGTCCCTCTTTTAGAAGTCCTGTAGACTGCCCAGACCTCATAACTGGTACCTATATTCAGAGGGTTTGGTTCAGTCCAATGCTGGTTCCCCAGTTTTACTACTGGGGTCCTTTTGCTCACACTAGGTCAGGTCACCTGATTCTGTAGATTTCTCCAACATGGTCTTGACTCCTTAGCTCCTCCCTCTCTGCAACTAGATTCTAGGAATATGGCTCAGTGCTTACTGTGGGTACCTGCTTCTGCTTCCATCAGCTATTGATGAAGGCTCTAGGATGGCAATTAAGGTAGTCATCAATCTCAGTATAGGAGAAGAACATCAAAGGTGGCCTCTCCACTACTGCCTAGATTCTTAGTTGGTGTCATCTTTGTGGATCTCTGAACATTTCCCTAGTACCAGATTTCTCTTAACCTATTCTGCCTCGCTCTATTAAGGTATCTCTTTTCTTGTTCTCCTTTATTCCTCCCATGTCTCAGTCTTCCTCATAACTCTTCTCCTCTTCCCTCCTCTTCTCTTTTTGCTACCTCCCTCCCCTCTCCCCCTGTGCTCCCAATTTGTTCATGATTTCTTGTACTTTTTCTCTTCTTCGGGGGTCAATATATTTCTCTCTACCTTGATTTTTGAGGCAAGGAATCATACAGAACAAGAAGAATCACCTATTTAGCTAGCCTAGATGGCCAGCAAAGTAACAAACTCCCCAGTTCTGGAATTACAGGTACATGTGACTATGCCCTCCTTCTTGCATGGTTATTAGGGAACCAATGTGATCCTTAGGCTTACATGAAAGCACGTTTTCAAAAATGCTATATCTCTCCATTTTACTAAGAAAGTTAAGTTTTATAATCCTAATAATATCCAGAAAAGTCCACAATATTGCAGAGAAGGGCAATAAATACTTATTTTTACTTTCAGTAAGTGTGCCGTTTATCATTGCAGCATCATTTTGGTGTCAGAAGTTCCGGAACCTAGATCCAGGTGCCCAGAAAGCAGCTGGTCCTCAGCCCGACCAGGCACATGTGGACTCTCCTTCTAGCTAAGTTCCCTACCACTTTTCTCAGCAAGGCACGATTCCTGCTGCCGGGAACCAGCACCTTCTACCTGCCAGTAAGGTTAAATGGTATTCTGAGATTTCTCTCACGGCCATGTGCTCCTTCACTGGCAGCCTACTGATTCTGGCCTGAATAAAACTCCACTTGTAACAAACTTAATTGCTTTATACAATGTCAACTAACATTACGATGCAGGATGTTAAGAATGTTCTTGTTTTTTGTATGGATGGGATTTAAGAAAGGGTTGAGGACCTTCCTGGAAGGTACTTCCTACCCATGATGGTGATTATTAGTTTCATAATCAATATAATTTTGCTAAAGAAATGGTTCAAAAATAGGGCAAAATATGACAAACTTATACAGGTCATATGGTCATCGCAAGATGGTTATGAAATCTTAGTACAAAGAATTCAGGAAATAGAAATTTCCTTGCAGGATAGTAAGGAAGGTTTGGTAGAAAATATTCAGGATATTAACAATGATAATGTAGGTCTGACAAACAGGTTTAAAGAGACGGAACACAAAACTGAATTACTTTCAGGAAAAATGTTCAACAGACAGAATAGAAAAAATGGAACATAATGTTGAAATGTTTAACAAACAAAACTGTTCTATGTTTGATGATTTTACTAGCAAACTACAAAGACTAGAACATAAGATTGAAAATCTAACAGAAAAGATTTGTTCCATTTCTGAGAGCAATGACAAACTAGCTGATAGAACATTATTTCTGGAAGGCAGTTTACATGCCATTGAGATACTTTCTAAGGATGAGAATATTAAATATTTGGAATCACGTTTAAATGACGAATGCAAAAAAAAGTATGATTCTATTACATCCTTAGAAAATTATTTGTTCCAAGAACTTCAAGAATTCAGAGAAACAATGATAAAAAGATGGCAGGTGTTAGAAGACGTCCAATCTGATACTTCAGAGTCAGACATACAGGCAACAGGTCAGGACAGAAGTTTCCCAACACCTCTCAAATGCTTGAAAGATCTCCCTAAGGTTGCTATGCGTTCACCTATGGTTTTCCCAGTATCTCTAACTGAAAAAACCAGCAAAAAAAGCACTCAAATGGTCCCATTGCTTATCAATGGGAACCTATACAGATGAAGGACCTAAAGGGAATCAAGGAGGCCATTGTTTCGTATGGTCTTCATTCTCCCTATGTCATGGAGCTCCTAACCTCATGGGTCACTGCAAATAGAGTAACCCCAAAAGACTGGGCCAAATTAGCCTTGGCAGTGCTCGAAAATTCTTGTCAAATTCAATGGAGAGCTTTATGGAGGCAAGAGGCAAAGCCTTAGAGATTCAGGAATTAAAGAATGGTCATGAAGCACCCCAAGACAAGATTCTTGGGGAGGGTGCTAACGCTGATCCACAAGTTCAGTCTGCATATGACGAGCACACATTATCTTTATGCCATAAAGTTGCTTTGAATGCTTTGGATAATGGTTGTGAAACAGGAGAGATAATGCAACCCTACACCAAGGTAGTATAGGGTCCAAGGGAAAGGTTCACTGAATTTTTAGAGAGATTATCCAGAGGAATAGAAGTACAAGTAGCAAATCCAGAATCTAGGGGACTCCTTATAGAATATTTGGCATATGAGAATGCAAATCTACAATGCAAGCAGGTACATTGACCACTAAAAATAAGATAAGCACTATTGGAGGAATGGGTCCTATATACAGTGAACCTTGAATGTAAAATTCAGGATACGGGAGCTTGGGTAGGTGAAGCTACTTCTACAGGATTGAGGAGGCACCAGGATGCCAAATACCCTACCCGTGATGATATAGAGGCCTGGGTACGGGAGGCAATCTCCAAAAATTTTAACAGACATAAAGATGCCACATACTTTAACTGTGGTAAAATAGGACATCTGAGTAGGAACTGTAGACAACGCATTCCTAGAAATAATGCTTTTACCAGGAATGCATCAGACAGAAGGTCTCTGCAGGATGTGTGGAAAGGGAAAACATTGAATCAAAGAATGCTGGTCGACTACAGAGAGACAAGGTAGACCTTTACAGCCTGAAAACGTAAACAGGGGCCTCAGAGAGGCCCGAAAAGCAAGATTATCCAGTCATTCCCAGAGCAGTGGAGGACAACCTCTCCCAGGATAATTAGAAGATCTACTGCCCATTGAAATAATACGGCACTGAATAATACATTAGCTCCAGAGGATGAATCAATTATATCAGGAGGAAATACAAAATGTATATTTTGGCAAACTTCTATACAATATCATAGGCCCAAGTAACCAGTTAAAATAAATAATATGGTGATTAACAGCATTTTAGACAACAGAAATGATGTCACCATCATAAATCAGAAGTCTTGGCCCCCAATTTGGCCTTTAAAAGAGGTTAACATTCAATTCTTAGGGATTGGAACCCTCAAGTTAAACAGAGCGTTAGATCTATTACAGCAATGGAGCACGCAGATTAATAATCCTCCTGTATCAGCTAGGAATTATAGACAAGCTCTTGGTGGTAGAAAGAATATAGTAAGGCAGTACATAAAACAGATGCCAAATGTACAGGGTGTACAGAAGCAGGATGCTAGTGCCAAACCTACAGAGCAACCAAAAGCTCTAACTTTAAAATGGCTGACAGATGAACCTCTCTGGGTGGGTCAATGGCCTATGACATCTGAGAAGTTACAGGCTTTGGAGAAATTAGTTCAGGAACAGCTAGATTCTGGACATGTTGAGGAATCAACTAGGTCATGGAATTCACCTGTTTTTGTTGTCAAGAAGAAGTCTGGTAAGTGGAGAATGGTTACTGATCTTAGAGCCATCAACAAGGTAATTCAGCCTATGGGGTCTCTACAACCTGGGATGCCGTTACCTTCTCTAATACCTAAGGATTGGCCAGTTATAGTTATAGACTTAAAGATTGCTTCTTCACCATACTGTTCAAGAAAACTACAGAGAAAAGTTGCTTTCACAGTACCTACCTATAATAATTCCTGACTGGTACAGAGATTCCAGTGGAAAGTACTGCCTCAAGGTATGTTAAATAGCCCAACTTTGTGTCAATAATTTGTGCATAAACCTATGGAAATGATTCATAAAAAAATTTCCACATTCCTTAATATATCATCATATGGATGACATATTACTGTCTGATTCAAATAAGGATACTTTGGAAAAGATGTTTGAAGCAGAAAAGGAAACTTTGCCTCACTGGGGATTACAAATTGCCTCAGAAAAAATACAAAGAGGAGATTCTATTAACTATTTAGGTTATAAAATAGACTGTCAGAAAATTAGAATGCAGAAAGTACAGATCAGAATAGATCGTTACCAAAGTCTTAATGACCTTCAAAAACAATTAGGAGAAATCTCTGAATTAGAAACAATTATCAGTGTAGAAGGGTATGATTTAAAATGCCTGAAAATGGCTTTAAAAGGAGATAAAGACCTAAACATCCCATGAATACTTTCAGCTGAGGCTGTAAAAGAATTAGAATGGGCAGAAAAGAGAATATTAGAAGCATATGTGGAGTGTGTGGATCCAAAACTGGACTGTATTCTGGTTATTTTACCATATAGAGAATACCCCTCAGGAATATTAATGCAGAGGGAAGACATCATACTAGATTGGGTATTTCTGCCACATAAACAGAATAAAAAATTGAAAACATATATAGAAAAGATCTCCGATTTGATATTAAAAGGTAAGTTAATGGTTCGTCAACTGACTGGGAAAGATCCAGGTGCAATTATTGTACCTTTAACTAATGAGGAAATTTCCTCCTTATGGAAGGATAATGAGTATTGGCAAATAGCTTGCAGTGACTTTTTGGGAACTATTAGTAATAACTATACCAAAACAGAGAGAATCAAATTCATAAAGAAAACAATTTGGATTCTTCTGCTTATCGTAAGGCAAACACCTATTTCTGGAGTTCTTACCTTCTACATGGATGCAAACAAATCAGATAAGGCAGTGTATAAATCAGGAAATATAAGTAAAGTAATTCAAAGCCCTTACAACTCCATACAAAAGGCAGAGTTATATGCCATTCTCATGGTACTTAAAGACTTTACAGAACTTCTCAATATAGTCACGGATTCTCAGTATGCAGAAAGAGTTGTCTTGCACATTGAGACTGCAGAATTTGTACTTGATAGTACAGAATTAACCTCATTGTTTTACAATTACATGAAACCATCAGAAACAGGACTCTTCCTATATATATAACACACATCAGATCCCATACAGGTCTTCCAGGTCCTCTGGCACAAGGCAATGATGAGATTGATCGATTATTAACAGGTAATGTGTTGGAAGCTTCAGAATTTCATAAGAAACACCATGTTAACAGCAAAGGTTTAAAGAAGGATTTTTCTATCACTTGGCAACAAGCCAAAGAAATAGTAAGAAATTGCCCCAGTTGCTCATTCTACAATCAAACTCTACAAATCAAAAATGAACTTTTGCAAATGGATGTATTTTGCTTCCCAGAATTTGGTAGTTTGAAATATGTACACCATACCATAGACATGCTCTCATGCTTCCAATGGGCTACTACCCTCAGCTCTGAAAAAGCTAATTCTGTTATTACACACCTCTTAGAGGTGATAGCTCTTATGGGTATACCTAAAAAAATGAAAACTGACAATGCACCAGCATATGTCTATAGTAAATTGGAACAATTTTTCAAATATTATAATGTAAAACATGTAACCGGTATACCTTACAATCCCACAGGACAAGCAGTGATTGAAAAATCTAAGCGAACCTTAAAAGAGATGCTTCATAAACAGCCAGGGGGAACAAAGACTCCCAAACACAGGTTCCATAATGCTTTACTAATGTTGAATTTTCTTAATGCTGATGAAAAAGGACAAACTCAGCAGAAAGACACTAGACGACAGAGAAGACTTTTGAACTGAACCAACCAGTGTATTTAAGGATGTTATGACCTCAGTCTGGAAACCAGGAAATGTGTTATGTTGGGGAAGAGGTTTTGCTTTTGTTTCCACAGGAAAAGAAAAACTTTGGGTTCCATCGAAATTAATTAAGATTCGATCAGAACAGAAGACATCTCAGGAGTAGGACGTTAACAGCTCATCTACAAAATCATATTCTACCATGGATAAAGTGACCTCCTAAAAGGAAAGAGAAGTGTTTTGTTTTTTTTTGTCTTTACAGGTAAACTTAGCAAAGAATACTGGACATATAGATTCCTGAAGAAGAATGAATAGCTACCCTGAGGACCATGAAACAAACAGTAACTCACTGTGTTGTATCAAAGTCTAAATCTCCATATATTGTTTTTTATATTACCCTTTTATCTTTGTTTCTTCATATACTTCAGTCCCCATTCATTTAACTGAAGCTGGCTTTGGAGTTGGATTGGCTCTCCTACTCTAAATTCAAGCATATTATTTAAATAAAATTCAGAATTTCTGTATTATATCAAAGAGCCATTGATATAAGACAAGAAAATAAAATTAGGGGCAGTTTTCTGTGGATTTCTTTTTCTGAAAAGTCTAATTTCCTTCATGTTTACCATCTTCCCTATTGTCACCTCTTCCAGTATGCATACATAAAAAAGTAAAAATATTTCTTTGTTAACATTAATGTTTGAGTTTTCCAGAGAACAAGGGATTTTTTGACAACAATCTTCAACTGCTTCATAAAGAGAATGAGGATCCACTTCCTTGACTCCACCCGATTTGACTGGAGGCATCTGAACTGCCCCACATCATTGACTCCACCAGACAAGCACTATCCTGAAAATGGCTTGAAACTACATCACTCAACAAAACTCTAGACCAAGAAACTGAAACAGCACACCTTCTACAATTTGGCCAGAGCTTCAGATGAGAGCTTCAATCAACACTAGGACTCCAGTCAGGAACTTCAATTAAGCATCTCCTGCCAAACAGAGACTGTCTGATCTACTGAAGATTTTGTTACACTAACATTTTTCTTCTTACAGGTCCCCATGAGATTGTCATGGTTCCATCTCAGCAGGAAGTAGTTTTGAGAATTCCACACCCTCTCTCCCTACTATTGATATTATAGGATAGTTTACACCTGTTAGTGTTAGTTTTCAACTATTTTAGAGTTGGGATTGAAAAGAGGTGTTCAGACTTGGGTGTTTCTTTCATAAATTTAGATTTAGATGGGATAGATGTTTGATACATTTTTGTTCATTGACACAAGTTAGTTGTTTTAAGTTTAAATATCCTTTATAGACTAAAAGGGGAATTGTAGGAGGAAACCGTGTGCCGCCATTAACCATGTGACTTACTTGGGGCACACACAGATGAGGTAATAAAGGGGCGGTTTACTGCACCACTAACCACATCCACTTTAGGCATGACTAAAGATGTGTGTGGACGTAGGCGGTGAACTATGTCACTAGCCAGGCCCACTTTTGGGCATGGCTAGGGGCGTTACGGAGGAAGGTATAAAAGACTGAACAGCGGAAGTCTAGCTCTCTTTTTCCGGCTTTCTGGCTTCCAGTTCGGCAGTAGAAAACTACTCGGCTCATCTGGGTTGCTCGTTTGTCTCTTGTGAGTAATTTCTACAGTAAATACTTATTTTTACTTTCAGTAAGTGTGCTATTTATAGTTGCAGCATCATAGATGTAATTGTAATAATTCATCCACATAATTTTATTACTGAGCTGTCAGTCCTCTAGTTGGGTTCATTTTGATATTTAAAAAAATGTTTTCATGCAGACTCTCTTGATTATAGTCTTTCCCCTTCCCCTTCCTCTTCCTCTTCCTAGCTCTTCCCTAATTCCCTACCCAACCAACTTCATGTTCTTCTAATGGCATTCTTGTCTTGTTTTCCCTCCAAGAATGGTGTGGGCAGAGAGTAGAGCACAAAGAAAAAAGGTGAACTTTTATGTTCCAAGGAGGATTATTAATTTGAATGAATAATTAATAATTTGAAAGGCAGAAAACTTGGCCAGAAAAGTAGAAACTCTGAGACCCTCAGTAGCTATAGAATTGCTACCAGAGGCTGTCTTACAGTAGCCTTCAGGTGCCAAGCAAAAGACTGAAGCCAAGTGTCACAGCTCTAAGCTCTCATAATATCTGTTGACACTACCCAGGAGAAGTTCCTTGTTTAAAGAGCAGTTGATTAATATGAGTAGCAGAGGCAGCATGTCTCTTATTTGCCAGATTTCTAAAAGCAGGGGAGGAACAGCACATCTCAAAGCAGTAGACCCGAAGGTGGGATCAAATTCCCTGCATGAGAAGCAGGTGCAGTATTTCTCCGACCAGAAGAGGAATCAACTGAGTTTCCCTTTACAGTTGACAGGTGCCCCACAAGTCTATCTATGATAAGTCTCAGGTGTGATCTTTATTTTCTTCCTTATCTAATAAACACTGGGGGTGAATTTCCCAGACTAAGCCTGTTGAGAGTTGAACTGTGGCCTGTGACAAAAGGTCAAAAATGTTGCTTTGTGCCCTGGTGGAGTGAACCTGGTTGACTGGAAATAAGCCTATACAAATCAGATGATAAATTTAATCAATCAGGCAATATCTGTCAAATCTGAAGCTGAATGGGAAAAAAACTTGTGCTTACCAAAAGCATTCCAATTAGATATGCCAGTTCACTTTACATCCCCATTGCAGAGGTAAAGAAATAGATATCTCACTGTCCAAAGTGCTCACAGTACAATTCAAAGCAAATGAGGTGCTTCTTTAGGTTACCAATTGCCATTGTGATGATGTTCAGAGAACATTTGCTCTTAAAACTGGCATCTTGATATCTGTGAACTCTACCTGGAGCTGCCCTCTATGGGCTGCAGCCTGTTAAGCATTTGTAGGTTCCTTATTGCTGGAGTTTTCATCTTTTGTTCCAGCTGCATTGACAGACAGCCAGGGCCTTCCAATTGGTCCTACTGAGCCATGAGTTACACCATTTCCTGTTCCTTGCTCTCCATGTTTAAGCTCTTGCTGCCACAAGGCTCTGAATCTGACTGCCGGACCCCCCCAAGAGAAAAACTGTAAAACTCTTACAAAATAGGTAAAGGCATTAAATGGAGATGCTCATTTTCATGATTTTTTAAATTTTTCAACACTGTGAGATATTGGTCATTCTTAACTTGATTTGCACCTTTTATATGATCTTATTAAAACACTAATCATGTTATTCTTTGGATATCTATACTGTACTTAAATTAAAATAAAAAACAAGAAAAGCAAATACAGTATTGAAGAAGAGTAAACTGGAAGGTTTACACCAACCATAAGGATATACTCTGTAGTTACAATAAGTAAAACAGGAAACATGGACCACATAAAGACTTAAGTAATATTTGAAAAATGATGAAAGATTGTGAAAATGAGACCAAACAAATTTTCAGTGATAATGTAGTTGGAATAGTAGGATTATTATATGTAAAAACTGAATCTAGACACAAACCTAATACCTTTCATAAAAGTAATAAAATTCAGCATGAAATTGAATCACAGAACAAGTGCAGTTCTGAAAACTGTTAAATACTAGATGATGATATCTGAGAAGACTGAGATGCCTCTGGGTTCTGGAATGACCTTTCCAAAATGACACTAAGAGCATCATTGCTCTGTGAAGAAATTTATAAACTGTAATTCATTAAAATTATAGTTTTCTCTTTCCTAAGGGGGTGATTAAAAGACTGCCTCAGATTATATCAGAAAATGCTCAAAAAACATACCTATTAGCATGCTTTTACCCCTGTACACAATAGACTGAAAATTCAACAAGAAAGAAAACAATTTCCATTAGAAACTGGGACAAAGACTTATATGGCCTCACTAAGGAAGATGTCGAAATGAGAAATAGTTACATGAGGTCTTTAGCATATTATTGGAGAAGGGTCATTTAAAATAACTATGATGGCTGAATATAGCTGGATAGAAGAGTATTAAGTGTAAGTTCCTAAGGTTCATACCTACTACCAAAATTAGGCAGAAATATAGCAACACATTGTGACTATTCTTAGTCCTGAGATTTACAGAGCCAAATTTGAAGCAAGTTTTACTTAAATATTAAATACCAACCAAGATGGACTTTCATCAATGCCACTCCCTGGAATTCCCAGCTTCAGTGGCCTGAAGGCACATTTTGCAGGTGCTTATAAAGGCAGATCTATATGGCCACCATGTTTTCCCATGAGGCTTCATTATTTTCCAAAAACTACAACTCCCAGCATTCCAGGAAGTTACTCTATGTCTCTGAATGTTCCAAGTACTTTGCAGAATGGCTTTTTTAGAGCACTGGTTTGTAAATCCAATAGTATTAAGGGTTAAGGTTGGCTGTCTTTTAGGATCTAAAATCTCCATCAACACAAAGACTTACACTTAGAGACTATGACTTAAATTTTCTGAAGAAACAGACTGCCTAAGTTCGACTGACAAAGGCTACATGAAAGAGTTGAGAATGGGTATTGAATTTCGACTTGAACTTTTTCCCTCTGCCTTTGGAAACAAATGTAAATTGTTCTTTTGTAATCTATAGTTCAGAATAATCTATTTTCTCAATTAATGGAAAATTCTATGTCAGGTCCAAAAGATAGCACTCTTCGAATAAAAGAGGGCAGGCTCCTAATTCAACTGAAATTGAGTCTAGGTCCAGTTCAACCTGTACTTTAGGAGGATTTCTAGTGGTTAGATAAAATCCACCATTTCTCCAGCTCGTTTACTTCTGCCTAGTGGAGTAATTTTCCTTCTTGGTGGCAAAAAGGACAAATGACTGTACAATTACCATGTGCCAATGGAGCCTATCAGCATATCAAGGTTCGTGCCAGCCTCCAGTCACCCTTCAGTGCTTATAAGTATTTGTCACACATATCAAAGTCTAGTATCTTAGCCTTCCTCACCTACTCCTCTACCTTAAATTCCCTCTATCTTATGTGCTTCCATTCCACCAGCTACTCACCCTTCTTACAGCCCAGCTATTCCCACTATTATCTGTTCCTGCTATGCTCATTATACTTCTCTGTCCTCTATCTGTGGTTATTCTCCTTTTCTCAGAAAGCTCTGGCCATGCCTAATCTCCTGGCCATGTTCAGTCCACTTTTTTTCTCTCTCTGCCCTGGGTTCTTGCGGATTCCTCTGACTATTCTTTCTCCCATATCTGGAATAAAAACCTTGTCATGAAATTGTGAAGGGGCAATTTCAGCCGTTTCTTTGCTCTGCCACTTTCCCACCTGTGCTACATTTGTAAGTCAGGTGCAAATGAAATCAAGCCATCTTTTGTAGGCTATTTTTTATACCTCTGTTTATCAACTTCCCTCCAGGAAAATTTCAAAAAATGTGCTTTAAGGAAAGCAGTGATTTTAATCTTAAAGTCAATTGCATGTACTTTGATTATTAAAAACGGGTACTATTTTTATTTTAATAGTGCTAATGTTAAAAGTAGCTGGCAGACTAGAGTACTGGCTCAGGAATTAAGAGCACTTGCTACTCTGGTAGAGTACCCATATAGTTTCCAGCACCCAATGGTGACAGCGCATAACTGCCAATAACTCCAGTTCCAGGGAATCCAAAGTGCTGGTGCTACCTCAGTGTGAACTCTGTCTCTCTGTCTCTCTGTCTCTCTCTCTCTCACACACACACGCACACACACACACACACACACACACACACATGCTGCACATACAAGCAACTATATTTTCAAAGTGTTTGACTATTTCATGAGATACATGATCATTCTTATGCTGATAAATACTAAAGTCCTTTTAAACGATTGTAGAAGAAAAGAGTAGAACTCCCATCTATAAATCAAGAATGTTTTATTTAGCCAAGGGATTTGATTTTACATATCTTGTAACCTTACTCTAGGAAGAATGCATGCTATAAATAATGTGTGGCTGCTGCTGTGTTGTGAACCAGAATCTATCAGCACTGCATACACAATGAACTCCACCTTACCTGTTTTCTTCCTTCCCTTGGGGTTTTTCTTTTAATTAACTTTTCTTTTATGTTATTGTTATTTATTCTGTTTTGCTTTATGTCTTTCTATTACATGAAGGAAAATATTTATAATACCCACAGTAAATAAAATCGAAACAATTTGAGGTAAAATGTAGCAAAATCGCACTGTCAAACAACCCCATAACGAGTTCAGCTCCACTCATTTACTCTACTGTACCAGGTCTACTATGTCTACACTCAGTGTCTGTTTCTTCCCTCAATGTTGTTTCTCTCCTTCTTTCTTTTCTTCTGTTCATATACTCCTTTTCTTTCCTTTCCTCTACTTCCTCCCTTCTCCAGTTTGGGTGTGTTTCATTCATTTTATTTTATTCTTCCTTAGTAGAAAGAAGTGGCAATCAATGCAACATCCCTATCAAAGAATGTGTCTTCACATTAAGTATTTCAAGGAGTCAATAGACACATATATTCATTCTATTTGGATACTAATTAAAGCAATGGACTTGATTTACATTAAAACACTTCTCAATTAGAAAAAGAGAATACAAGTGAAATGGCAGTTTCATGACAGCATCAATATTTAACAATGCCACCTTCACCTTGTTAAACAAGGAAGGAATGGTGTTATAATGTAAGCCACCTTCCACTCTAACATGATTATAATGCATGTCTCCTTAATAGTATTGTACTAAAAGTAAAAATATTTTTCATGATGCCATAATTTTGGCTGCAAGTCAATAGAATCTTTGAAATTGATATGTGCATGATTGATTGCATAGTGTTGTTTTGAAACAAGAATACTTATGAATGAAAATACCAAGTTGAATATATTAACTGAGTGTTGATTTAGCCTACAATATGGTGCTATACTATAAGGTTTATGCTCAGACTGTTTCACATTTGGTTCATATATACTCTTCCATATGTGAACACCATCCAGTTTTCAGTATTCTGAGTTGGTTCTTGTTCAATATGACATTTTAACGATAATAACCATTGATTTCAATTTAAAATTACTAAAGAACCATGGGCTCAAAAGAGAAAAAACAACTTCACATAAGTGCCATGGAAACCGAAGCTCAAAAGAAAATAATTAACTCAGAAAAAGAGTAGAAATTTTACTTTGATGGTCAGGTTCCATCTTTCAACATCATATAAACTCAAAGTGTCTTGTCGTTCATTGTCTCTAAGTTGAAACAAAGACAATATAAGAGAATAAAAGACAAAAGAGTGAAAAGTTTTAGGTTCAGAAAGGAATAAGAGAGTGGGGGAGGAAGAAGTGGTTGACAAAGAGACATTTTCTTCATTAGCCTTGCAAATATTTGGTGTACGGCTATATTCCTTTCTGGAGTGCACTTAAACATACTGGTGTGAGAAAACTAGAGATATTTCTCATATGACCTTAATTTTCAGCAAGTTTGAATTGTGATCATAAGCAGAAAATATATTTATAATTTACAGTAAAAATTTATACTGCCAATATTCAGAAACTAGAAGAGAGAACTAGAAAAAACTATCTGTTAATTTGTAAATCAAAAGCCCATCTTTACACACACTCAGATGAGTCGTTATATAAGAATATACAACCTAGAAAAATTATCCACTAATTTGTAAATTAAAAGTCTACCTTTAAGGACACTCAGACCAGTGATCATAAAAGAAAATACAGGCACAAAAATAAATTATTACTCACCAGAACTCAAATATTGAGTTTATTTTCATATAAATATTTTTGAAGATATGCTAGAAATATAAAACATAACTTTTTTCACTTTAATGAACTAGTCAGTTTCAATATTAATAAGATATATGAGGCAATGAACTCTATATGGAGGATTAATTCTGAAAGCACTGAAAAACTTTAAATTACATATATATTATTTATTATTTCCACACCTTAAGAAATGTATGATTATATTAATTATGACTACCTTTACAGAAGTTATCTATGGAAGTATTGATAATTTGAAATGGAGAGAGATTATGGTTTAGCAGAGGATAGAAAAATGCATGATATATCTCTCATACCAAGTCCTAAAGCAGAACATATATAATTAGTTTAAAATCATTTGCTGTAACTGAGACCAAATGTAGAAGGAAAAGGGGATGAGATGTTCTCTCTGTGGTTAATTGAACAATTGTGCGTTCAAAACTGTATTATACATGGAGTGCATTATATTATAGTCCTGAAAATAATGTACAGTATATTTTACCCAAGATGTGTGGTGACATGTTTTGAAAAATGCATGCATATTAAACAGAAATATAAGGTAACAAAATCCAATGCCATCTATAACAAAATAGCACATTAATTTAGAAGCTTGGGTTCTTAAAATGAAGAAAAATATATTGTTCTGATAAATTTAAACTGTATAAAACGATGTCAAAGTTTCCTTGAGGCTCATTATCTCAATAAATGAAAATAATTGTTTGAAATCCAAAACTCATTTAAATTGATGACTATAATAGAAAGTCCCTTACAACTTCTATCTAGAATATTTTTTGTGAGTCTAAAACTATACCAAGGCATCTTGACAGCAAAATACAATCTGACAAAATAAAGAAAATGTCAGAATTCACAAGGACGTAATTATTGTGGGCCATTCTCATTATGCTGAGTTCCATCAAAGGAAATTTCCTGTTAGGCAAAAAATCTATACGACTGAATGGGGTTTTCAGATTCTACTCCCAGTATGTTCTTAATGGCAAATGGCCTTGCTGATAACAAAATATTCAAAGACTTGTAAATGAAGAAAATCATTTCTTTAACTTTCAAGGATCTTCAAAAATATGTATAAAATAAAAATGTGGGAATGTGTACCTTGTTAATATGTGATACTTCTATGATATTAATGTTTTACATTGTAAATATGCTAAATTACTTGCTGGCTTTATGTGGCTCATAACAGGTTGATTTTTTTCATTATCTCACTAATAAAAAATTCTTGAGTTGTGTAAGATATGTATTAATACATTATAAAAGTAAAAGACATCAAGCAGATAGATAATAAGATTAGTAGAATTTCAAAACACACAAATTCGTGGCAATATAAGAATTATAACAACAGTAATCATGAGAAAAGAGGACATAGTAGACAGTTATTAGAAGGTTTTGCTCACAAGATCCTAAAGAGTCTTGTGAGTTGGGGTGAATGAATAAGAGAACTGATAATACCTTCCAGCTTTTTCAAAAGTGTGAGTTGAGTTGAGTGAATTGTAAATCTACCTCAACATTCAGTTTAGGATGTCAATAGTAATGGAGACATAAGTGATTTTTTTTACTTATGATTCTCTGATTGAGAAATTAGTTCAAGAATTAAGTAAATCCTTGAGATTATCCATTATATTATTTATATTTCTTTTTATAAATCAACCTGGCTTCAATTCATTAAATTCCTTTTAGTTTTAGAACTAACACATTATTGACTCACTTGAGAAATGACAGTTACATGAGTCAAGTAATTTTTGAACTTATCTAATGGTACAGCTGACAATACAGACTTGATCCTAAAAAAATTTCTTCCTTTGCTGGTCTCTGCAACATCAACTCATTTTCTCATCACTGCAGCAGCAGAACGCAATTAGGGAAGTATTGGTTCAAACTATAGGTTTAGAGGAAGAATCAACTACGGAAAAAGAAGCACTGAGGCTCAGTGAGGGCTTGCACAAAGCTGGATCACAGTCTAAAGGATTGGAAAACAGAGGATTGAGCCCGAAGTAAGGGAGATCATACATCTCACGCACACCCAGTAGCTATGTGTGCCAGTTAGAGCCTGGATCCTAAACACTTTTAGAACCTGTAGACAGAGTACAACAAGTGGAGGGACATGTGGCTATTGACAGCCTAATTGTCCAATTGTTTTTGATCAGAATGTATAAAAGGAGATGTTTTATATGAATGATGAAGAGCATAGTTCTTAGCAATTAGATAACTATAGATGCCACATAGTTTGTTCACTGACCATGCTAGTTGAGTCTTTCTAAGTATTGCAAAAAAAATTCTCAGTATAATTCCTAGAATTTTCTACAATGATCTATAAACATAACCACACTGGAAATCTAGTTCATAGTATTTACTTTACCTTCAAATGTAACATTCTGCAATTTCTCCTAGTCTGTAAGTCAGAAACAGTTCTATATTTTCATATGTGCAAAAGCACATCAAAGCAAGAAATCAGTGCTGAATGTGGTTCCTCAGGAGCCACAGGACTTGCTTTTTGCAGCACTCATTTGTCAGTCTGGAGCTCATCGTTTAGACTATGCTGACTAACCAGCCAGGCCCAGGTATCTGTCTGTCACCATTCAACCAGATCGAGGATTGCTAATGCATGACATCATCGCTGACATTTCCATGTGGTTTCTAGACATCAAAATTAAATCTTCATATGTGTAAGTAGGTACATCATGGAAATGCTTTACTAGTCTCTACCCTCATATTTTACTTGCTAAAATAATCTGTGTTTCTAGGGATTTTTTTTGAAGGATGCAGACTAACAATCCAGGGAACGTAGAAAAGTTGTCTCTCAATGAAAAAGTTTTAAGCAAACCATGTTAGGCTTTCTCCTCTAGATGCTGTTCTCAACACTATTAAATGTTTAAGTTTTTTTGTTTGTTTAATACTCCTGTCTAAACTACCTACTTTACATTAAACTGTTTGACATTTGTACCTGCAGTTAGTTCAGTATTTCTGACTCAATGATATTAAAGCGGCAATGTGGTTCATCTAATTAAATATAATGCATCATATACTCCCAACAGTTACTGAGACACAAAAAGTCTGAACAGCATTAAACTTTTAGAAAAAATGCAAAATGAAATTTAGTGATCCCATTTATATGGTATGAACTGCTAGATATTTATAAATATAGTTTGGGTTTTAAAATCGTTTTAAAATGTATTTATCAAAACTGTGAAAATATTAAGAAAATGTACACATAGGACAACATCTAAAAGCTCCCAGGAGATGTTAGAAAGGACAAAATATAAATACCAAGGATATAAAATAGAAACTAGCAACAATGTGATACAATGTAGCCTTTCTTATATCTAGCAAGGGCTGCTCTCAATCACAGGGTGTTTGTATGATCCTGCAGATGTATTTTATATTTCATAATGAAACACTATCAGAATCTTCAGAGTGGGCATAGCTCTGCTCATAAATTTGTCACAGTGCAATAAATCCGAACGGAGTGAATCAAGATATAAATATAAAACTTTGAAGTTTTCATCTACTTTGGCTCTTTGGGAGACTGGACTGGACTGGCAATGTCAATACAATAAACAACAGTGAAGGGCTTAGTGAATTCCTTGTGGAAAATATGATTGTAGGAAAAGCAAGGTCATTTTCTTGTCACAAAAGAATTTTAAGCTTCTAACTTGGAGATAAAGCATTAATATAGCACATAATAAAATGAAGCATTCAGGATTTTCTTTTTAAAAATCATTGTGCTTTAAATGTATCTATTTAAAAAACTGCATCCTCAACATATGCATGCCTCTAAAAGAAATTACAAAATAAATGGGGCTCCAATTGATTATAGATAGAATTGCAAAACCCTCAGTTTTATTTCAGTTAATGTTCATAGTAAACATCTGGGCATAGTTACAATGATTTTCCATAAATGAGAAAGCATATCACATAATTTCAACAACAGATGTGAAGATGGAATAATTCATCATTATTAAAAGAAACATCTAAATATTGTTGATACTTTCATTAGATACATACATAGGATTAAATTCTCAATGGTTACTCATTAACCTAATAAATGCAAGTAAAATAATGCGAACTGCACTTTTATACATGTGTCCTGTAATATACTTTGGCCAGTGTGTTAAAGATAAACATAATAAAGATGATAATAAAACAATAAAGGTACCAGAAGGCTGTGTTTATTTTTGATGCCTTCTTGGTATTATGCAAAAAGGAGTTGTTGGCAGAATGAGTAAAGAATAAATTAGAATAATAACTAGAGATGAAATAACTATATTAATTCATGGGGAATGTTGCATGCATCAAATCTCTCTGAGTTAAATTGTAGCACCCAAATGTAAATGAGATCAGAGTTTAGACAAGATGTTTCAAGACTGGGCCCCAACTTTGACAGATCTACTTGGTGAGAGTGGATTACAAACAAAACAGTTGCTGAAGACCTTCTGATTCCTTGAAAATCACAGAGACAACCAATCAACAACAAACTGATTTACTCCCCTTGGCTTCTCTGACTGCAGTCCCCCTACCCTTTTAATAAAGGTTTAAATCCAAAAGCATGAATTTGACAATGGATCCCTCCAAATAAACAGGAGCTCAGGTGACCAACCCTATAGTAGATTTACATCCGCAATACCTCATGAACATCCTAACCAGGTTCCATAGCATATAGAATTCCTGAGTCTCATGAGTGCAAACCTATAGACCTACAGTACCATGTTTTTTATACCACATTGGATTCATTTTAAAATTGAAATCATTTTCCTCCCACTCGTCATTCTTACCCCTCTTATTCTGTCTGCACCCCTACTCTCTCCCAAACTTGCTCCCTCCTATTCTTAAGCCATTGTTGGTATATATACATTTGAATTAAAAAAATGAAATCAAGTGAGTTACTGAGATATATATATATATATATATATATATGTATATATATATGATTCTAAGATTGATCACATGGCATAATATAACAAGCAGGGTGCTCAGCCCTGGGAAATATTAACTCCCTTTCTCCTATCAGTTGTTAATTGCTTGCTGCTCTTCATATAGGGTTGAATCACATTTGTCCTCAGCTACATTGGGATGTGAACTGTTGTTGGAATTATTCAATTGTCGTTTTTTTAACCATGTTGTTGAGATTTCACAGATACACCTTTTATGTCATAGCTAGAAGTCATATTATCACAGTAGATATCCTAGTCCATAAGCTCTCACAATTTTTCTCACTCCTCTTCTGTGGTGTTCTTGGAGGAGGCTTGGGTGAAATAAAACTTGTTCAGATTTGGAGGCTCCATCTCTCCTGGCTGCCTTTCACAGAATTAGAAGTGCTGCACAAGCTACTGTAAGAGAAAAGTAATCATCAGTCACTCCCAGCTGCTAACCATGTAAGCCGCAATAATGTCAAGCCTTGCATGATATTTACACAGGTCCAATACTGGCATGAACATCATGGAAGTAAACTTACTTTCTGATTAGACTTACAACCTAAAATTACTTGATTTCATTCATATAATGAAACACATACTGCAGCCATTATTGGTCTATGAGCCTGTGGCCAGACAGGTAATAGACAAAAGGTGGAAAGTACTACAATTATGCTGCCAGCAGATTTTGGCCTAAACCATTGCCTAATGACTTATCATTATAGTCATAGATAAACACATCTCTTAACCCTCATCTGAGAAGCTTCTATTAACAGTAGATGGGGATTCACACAGAGACCTACAACTGTGTAAGGAATAGAGAATAAAAGACTATGGAATTTTCAGCCATAAAGTAAACATATATACCACACTATCTGTCCAAGGACTCTTGTAGCATTACAGAAGAGGGAAAAGAAAGAGTAGGAAGCTGAGGTTGAACATGAATACAAGGAAATTTTAACTTCTGGTTGCAACAAGGAAACTACACATAGGATCTCCCATGAGTTGTGGCAGAATGTACAAAACCTGTGTAAGACCATGGGAGACCAAATCCCACAATTGAAAGGGAGTTGGACACATAATCTCACCCACACATGATGAGCTATTGTTATATATTAGCTGCTGTTAGGAGACATGGTTTTCTCAAGGGGAATATCCTCTGGTAAATCAACAACACTCCAGTAGAACTACATATCTCAGAATATTTGGACAGCAAAATTAGGTGTTAAAGGTTGAAAATGGACATGAAGTTGAACATATAGGAAAGTGAGGAAGGACGGATGGGGTGGGAAGTGGGACATATATATATATATATATATATATATATATATATATATATATTCTGTTTGAAATGAGAGAATAGTAATAAAAGCAAAAGAATCTAATTAATTTTAACATCATTTTACATGTCAGGGAATGAATAACTGAACTTTAAATATGTATATTTACAAACATAGATATGTCACTTATTAGGTAACTCATAGCCATAAACATTAATGAGAAAGAGAAACATAATTTTCTGAAAGTGAAAAACAAAATCTATTTATGATCCTTTCTTGTGACATGGTGACAACTGTGGATGAAATGAAAATGATTTGCAGTATGATCATGACAGGTTAGTTATAATTGCTTTACTTTGCCCATCAATTTCATAGAGATATTATTTATGTCACAAAGCATATGTCACTATTGAATAAAAAGGTACATACTGAACTTAACTTTTTGTTGAAGTTTTGCATATAAGTAACAAAATCAACTTTATGTTCCTCTTATACCAATTCTTCTCTAAGTATTTCACGCAATAGAAGCGAAACGGTCTTTGCCAAACTCTTTCTATGAGGCTTCAATAACCTTGATCCCTAAGCCACACAAAGATACAACTAGGAAAGAGAACTTCAGACCAATATCCCTCATGAACATTGATGCAAAAATACTCAATAAAATACTGGCAAATCGGATCCAAGAACACATCAAAACAATCATTCACCATGATCAAGTTAGGTTTCATCCCAGGGATGCAGGGATGGTTCAACATACAAAAATCCATCAATTAAATTTTTAACTATTTTTATGAATTTTATTTAAATTAGAAACAACCTTATGTTACACATCTATCCCATTTCCCTCTTCTTCCCATCGTCCCCTGCCCCCCACCAAACTCCCCATCTGTAGGAGGAAACAGTGCTCCGCCATTAACCATGTGACTTATTAGAGGCCCATACAGATGAGGTGATAAAAGGGCAGTTTACCACAACCCTAACTTTAGGCATGACTAAAGACATACACAGACGACGTAGTCGGTGAACTACGTCACTAGCCAGGCCCACTTTTTCGGCTTCCAGTTCGGCGTGGCACTGTTTCCTCCTACACCCATCTCATACCCCATCCACTCCCCAGGGAGGGTGATGCTTTCCATGAAGTCATTTGGGGCAGGGCCTATGACCTCCCTCGTGAATCTAGGCTAAGAGAGTATCCCTCCATAGGTAATGGTCTACCGAAGTTCATTAATGCAATAGGGATAAATGCTGGTTCCACTGTCAGAGGCCACATAGACTGCGCAGGCCTCATAGCTGACACCCATATTCAGGGGGCCTGGTACACGGTCCTGTGTTAGTTACCTAGCTGTCATACTGGGGTCTGTGAGCTCCCACTTGTTCAGGTCAGCTATTTCTGTGGGTTTCCCCAGCATGGTGCTGACTCCTTCATTCATCATTCCTCCCTATCTTCAACTGGATTCCAGGAGTTCTGCTCAGGGCATACCTATGGATCTCTGCTTCTGCTTCCATCAGCTCCTATATGAAGGCTCTAGGATGGCATTTAAGGTAGTCATAATTCTAATTATAGGGGAAGGACATTTAAGATAGCCTCTCCCTTATTGCTTTGTTGGTGTCATCCTTGTGTATTTATGGACATTTCCCGAGAGCCAGATTTCTCTTTAAACTTAAAATGACTCCCGCTATTAAGGTATCTCTTTTCTTGCTCTCCTCTATTCATCCCTCAACACAGTCTTCCTGAACCCTTATGTTCTCACCCCCTTCTCTTCTTCCTTCTGTGTTTTAACTGTTTTTGAAATCTTAATGAAATTTTAAATTAAATTGGACCTATATGTACTAGTTACTTTTCTATTGCTGTGGTAAAATGCTTTACCAAAGAAAGCACTTACTTGGAAGCAAATAAAATTAAAGTGGCAACATTTCCAAGAAGGCCATGCCATGTAATGCTTTTCCAATACTTTTCCAAGTTGGTTATCAGTTATTCAATCATTTGAGTCTATGGGATCTGTTCTCATCCAAACCACCATATTACCATCAATGAAATTTTCTTAAATACCACTGTATTCTGCCCTTATTGATTATTGCTCTACACTGAAATTCAATTCACAAATTCAATTCACAAATTGTAAAATCAATGGTATTTGAAACCTTCTCAAGGCTTCTCTTGTAGAACTTATTCAATATATCTTTAGATTGTGTTGTGTCCATTCCTAGAATTATTACAAATTTAAACACTTTTCACAGACTCCATATCACCTCATTTCTGAAAACACTGCTGATTCTCCTTTTTGAAAAAAAAAATAGATACAGTTTCTGCCGTCTCACAGTTCACATATTCAGTTCTGTATTTTATTTGTAGAGTTTTGTGCTATGGATTTGTAAAATATTTGTATGACCAGCGCAAACAAAATCCAAGTGGACATCTATCTAATTAAACCAATTATTCTACCACCAGAGCATCTGTTTTCTCAAGCCACCATTTTTTCTTGAAGTATCTTCTACTTTGACATGTTTTCAACAAATGCAACATTTTTGTAGTTTTACCAAATAAGAAAATATACTGTTAGATTTTTCATATTCAACTTTATTAAATTTAGTCTCAGTAGGCATATGAGGAATTCTTGTAAATTCCATCACCATATAGAATCTGATCCTTCCAGCAATGCAGTGCAAGAACAGTGGGAATAAAAGCAAAGGAACTACAAAATAATGAAACAAGATGACAGAACTATGTTGTTTGTCAGTGGAGGAATGCATCAGTTTCTAGAGTCCCACCTTAAACCATTGAGATTGACAAATTCTCTTCTACAAGCTGTGGATACTGTCGATGCACAAGTGAAAGATGACTTTAAGTCTGCAGCCTCATTTCCCTTGAATTTTGCAGCCGTATCTCTGCATACGTAAATATCTCTAGAGTTTTCTCACTTACCGTGAGTTTATAAATTAGCTCCCCAAACTTGATCTCATCCAGGGATCCCAAGTGTGCAGCAAAATGTGTGCACAAAGTCCCACTTCTGCATAAATACAAAATATATATTTTTGGTCCCATGCATCATAAAACAACAGAATTAATTTTTATCTGCAGTTCCATTTATTTTTATGAGTAACTAAACCTACAAGTTTGGCAATTCAAGCATATGCAAAGCCACATGAAATCTTTTTTTCAGGATCATTCATTTTCCTTTATAGATCAGTGATCTTACACTAAATGAATGATATGAGAAATAATTTAAGCTAAATCTTAATTCAGTGTCCATCCATGTCCTCATTAAATTTTTGTTGAAATGAAAAAATGTATGTAGTGAGAATAAGCAACACATTTCATACTTCTACCAATAGGAAAGATATCCAATGATGATGATGCTAAGCAGAAAGATAAACGCATTTGAAACTGTATTCAACTGAATACATTAAAAATATATATTCTGACTATATACATGCTAACTTGGCTCCTTATGTTAGTTCTTTATGATGTATCTGTGTTTAACCCTAACGAACATTTTTTTGTCTTTTCTATCTTCATGTATCATTGTCATTAATTTTAAATCGTGCCAGTTTTCATCAAACTAATCTGAAAATTTGTATACTACTGTGAATGAAGTTGGACACCTTCATCTATTTCAAATCAATCTATATCTCTTGCTATCTCTACTTGTTTATCTTTGTTCTCTAATATATATTTATATAATATCCATAGACACAAAATTCTTATCTTTAGTAGCGTAATCAGTCAGTAACTACTTTAGCGTCAACATTTATTTGTTTATTATATTTAAAATTTTAATTGAATTTTATAAAATTATCTGGTTTGTCTGTGCAGGTATACATAGTTATCAGCAAAGTCCAATAGAGGGTGCTATACCCCCTGTACCTGGAGTTACAGGCACTTATGAGCCTCTTAAAGTGAGGATAGGAAACTGACCTTGGATCCTCTGGAAGAGCAGTGTAATGATTATTCTTGGTTGTCAATCTAAGTGTATCTAGGAATAACGAAAGCCCAAGCTACACACACACTTGTGGCGTAATTTTTCTTAATTAAATTGTTTGCAGTGAGAAGACCCACTTTTAACCCAATCCTTTGAGGTAGGAAGACCATCCTTTATTATGAGCCACATCTTCTGGTAGCAGCCTATAGAGAGGACATTTCAGAAGAAAGTTTTGTCTGTTTGGCTACTTGCTCTCCTACTGGCAACCCCAATCCTTCACTGGAGTTAGAGCCTATTTTTGGGTTCTGCACTATACTCAGGTTCAGCTGAGACATTCAGCTTCATGAACTTAACAACTACAGGTCTCTTGTTTCTTCTGCTGGAACACAGCCATTGTTAGAGTAGCTGAACCACAGTTCATGAACCCCTCTAATGAATCCCCTTTATACATATTTGTGTGCTTGTGCACACATGCACACACGCAGGCATGTACACATATCCTTTCCATGCTGTTCTCTAGAGAACCCTCAGTAACACAAGTAGCAAGTGCTCTTAGCCACTGAGCCAGCTCTGCTACCCCACCGATCTGTTTGTTTTTAAACCTCAAAATTAGTTTTTGTAGATGAATTTTTAATTACATTATTGTAAAATATTTCTAAAACAAAAAACACGAAGCAGTAGAACACAACACTTTGTATGAAATAATTTCAACATTTTCTGAAAATGATTTGCTATTTTTAGACATGAAAACAAATTTAAAAGGATACCATTGTTTTTCCTAACACAACTGCCCTCTATAGGAAGAGGAAATAATGATGTATTTACATGGTAGATTTTTAATTTTAGATCATTTGTACTGATATTTGATGCATAAAAATACAAATTATAAACAACACTTAAACAGAATTAGATAAGGTCTTAAGTGATATAAGCAAAAATTTTACAATCCTAGTTTTGTACCTGTAATTTAATTCAACTATATGAAAATTTCCCAATGCAAATTTTGAATAAAAGAATAAATTTCCAACATTGTTAGTTTATTTTGTCATTTATTATTGCATGCATTGGAGTAAATGTAGCTAGTATTGAACAGAAGGAATTTATTTTAAAACAGAAAGGAGGCTTCTGTAAATAATTATTGTTTATTCCATGTTACATGACTTAATACTTGTAATATCAGTAATCATGGGGTAAAAACGATCAAAAATGAATTTTTGTTTAATTTTAGAATCTATAATTTTCTTAAATTTTCATTCTTGTAGTATTGGGGTTGGAAAATGTACATACTAGGGTCACTCTTATCTCTTAAATTATAACCTCTTTCTAGACCAGATCTGTGCTTCATTTTATTTTTAATTCACAAATAATAATTTCACCTCTATATCAGGCAAAGAGATCTATTTCAAAGTATACAAATTGTGGACTGAATCAGACTAATTGCTATGCACATTAGCTACTTACCATTAATGTCATACGATATTTTAAAACCACTCTTTAAGCTATTTTGAAATGTAGGGTTAAAAATATGAGCCATATAAAACAGAACAACAATTACTTTCTAAACAAGAGTTAAATCTGTCATTTGTAGCAAGAGAGATGAAAATAGGTATAATTAAGTAAAGATAATCTAGGCACAAAAGACCTGCACCTCTTCATCAAGCTTACCTATGTAGTCTAAGAAGGTAGAGGCTTGATGGAATGACACACGCAGCTGCAGTCACGGGAGTGGACAGCCTCTTGTCCAAGGCTCATTGATTTCATTTTCTTTTTTATTCAAATCCATTCAAAATTAAGAAATTGAACTTTCCTAAAAAGAAAAGCTAGAATGGACATGCCATTTTATCATAAATTACAAATTCCGTTAATCTCAATAATTATTGAACTGTGTGGCCTTTAACTTGCGGCTCTGACAAAGTAGGATGATAATGTGTGGTACTGAGACATTTGGCATGCAATGGAAATGGTGCAATTTAATTAAAATGTAAGTTATTGTTAGGAAAAAAGGTCATGCTAGGAAAATGTCACTTCAGAAGTATAGTAGCAAGCACCCTCAGTGTTTTCTGCGTTAAAATGTACAGTTGGTACTTGACATTTAGAACGAAAATTGCAGTCCTTTATGACATGTGCTTGAACATTTCATGTTCTTATGTTAGATTTGCCTAGTTTATTAATATTAATATTTTAAACAAGTAAATGGTAAAGTTAAAGTGCTTACTCTTTGGTTATGAATACTCAGATATAAATTTATGATCTATTAAAACAATAATTTGCTAACAGTAAATGAGTGTTTTATTCAATTAGTTATGAGGTCTTGATATAATTTTTTATTGAAGAAACTGAGGCACAAAACACATTGTTTACTGTCTTGGTAGCATGGACTGACCCTTTTCTATTTAGCAGACAAACTTTTGGGAACATAAGCTTTATGGCAATACTAGCTGGGTTTACATTTCTACATGTAGACATTTTGTCTTTAGAAAACTAATGAAAGCAGGGAATGGACCTACCTCAATACAGAGATATAAAACTCTTGGTCATATACCCAAAAGATAACCAATCCTACCACAAAGAAACTTGCTCAACTATGTTCATAGAAACTTTATTCCTAATGCCCGGAAACTGGAAGCAACCCAGATGTCCCTCAACTGATGCACTGATAAAGAAAATGTGGTACATTTACACAAGGGAGTATTACTCAGCTGTTTAAAAAAATGGCATCATGAAATTTGAAGGCAAATGGATGGAACTAGGAAAGAAATCCTCCTGAATGAGGAATTCAGATCCAGAAAGACAAACATGATATAATTCACTTATAAGTGGATAGATATAAGCTGTTAAGTAAAGGATAATCATGCTACAACTCACAGACCAAGAAAGGCTGAGTTGTTGTTACTAGAGGTCTAAGGGAGATCACTGGATCTCTTTAGAAGTAGATTTTTTTAGCATAGGTTGGAGTTGGTGGGAATGGAAAACAGAAGGCACCAGGCTGAGGTGGTGGTGGAGGTAAGGGATACATGGAAAAACAAGTGGAACTGGGAGGGCATGAGGGGAACCATGTGGAAACCAAATGCAATAAAATCTCCCAGGAATCTATGAGGATGACTCTAGAGAGGACTACTAGTAATGGAGGCTTTGGAGCCTGAACTAGCCATTTTCTGTTAACCAGGCAACTTCCAGTGGTAGTTATTCTGCTATACTCATGGATCAGTGCTTACCTCGGTTGTTGTCAGAGAGGCTTCCTCTGTCAGCTGATAGAAGCAGATGCAGAGATCCACAGAAAAACATTAAGCAGAGATAGATGGATAGATAGACATATCAGAGAGAGAGAGAGAGAGAGAGAGAGAGAGAGAGAGAGAGAGAGAGAGAGAGAGAGAGAGAGAGAGAGAACACCCAAATTATTGTAGACCTACATTTGGTCCCAACTCTCAGAGCTCAGAGAATCCTACATAAGAGAGAGAGAGAGGAAGAATTGTGGGAACCAGAGGGGTTGTGGACAGTAGGAGATATGGGCCGTCAGGATCAACTAAGCAGAGACTAAGGCAGCAGGTATGGAGCCTGCATGAGTCTGTGTTAGGTCCTCTGCAAATACATTATGGTCGCTAGCTTGGTGTTGTTCTCTGAGTCTTTTGCCTCTCTTCACTTCTTCAGCCCCCGAGACCCTCCCATTCCACCCCCATCCAATCCTCAGAGGATGTGAGGCCTCCCTTGGAGAGTCAACAAAGTCTGGCATACTAAGTGAAGGCAGGACCAAGCTATGGTGAGATACCTTGCTCTTTCTACCTCTTAACTCACAGCTTTCATTTAGTGCTGCTCATACTTACCTGAGTGTAGGCCATCCGCATGAACATGGCAACATATCATAGGCCATGTCCTGAAAAGAGTCACTCTGTGAGAATCATCAACTGTCAATACCTCTTCACTGGGTTAGGGACTTGTGACTCCTCACTTTTCTACACTGGAGTGATGACTGATTTGATCTGGGGAGATCTTGTGCAGCAACAACAACTGCTGTGAATTTTTGCCTGCAGTGGTTTTGTCATGTCCAAAAGACTGGTTCCTGCATTCCTTCTCATCACCTGGTTTTTACTGTCATTCCACCTCCTGTTCTGCAATGTTCCCTGAGCCTTAGAGACATGGATATGGGTGAGATACAGAAGCTTCATTTATGACTGAGTATTACACAGCCATGAATGTGTATAGCATCATAGTATTCTCCTTGTTTATTTTTAACTAAGACTCAAAATCATTTCTTCAAAACCAAGGTCCCTGAAACAGCCTTGCAATTTGCTCAGTGTATTTTAAAAAAATGTTCTAAAATATTTTGCCTACCCACCTATACATTATATACATATGAAAAAAAGTTATTCCAAGCATGTATTTGGTAAGAATCAGTGGTATCAATTTTTGCTTGTTGAAGAAGAAGCATGCCCTGGAAGACATCACTAAGAAGTTCCAAGGTATGCACCATGATAAAAGAGGCTAATGTCTCTGATAAGTGATAGGGAAATAAATATTTCTAAGACCTTAAAGATGTTATTACATAATAAAAGCTGTCAGTGTCAGAGTCTAAGTTTCATAAAGCTGTCTGTCTCAAGTCATTATGACGTGGCATTATTTGCTCAGATTAAAACTGCAAAGCAAACAAAAAAACCACAATAACGCCATTTGAAAACAGTGATAAAAATAATTTGTTTTAGTAAATAATAGAGAAGATTAGTAAAATAACATGGTCTACTAATTTTATATTAATAGAAAAGAAGATATATTTAAATATGTTTTTACTTTCTGTAAATAAAACTAGACATAAATATTTAGCATTTATTTACTTAAAGGATAAAACTGTGACAAGCCACAGCACTTGTAACTCTTCTATGGGACCCAAATTCAGCTGCCAGAGCCTATGACGGATGGCTCACAACCTCCTGTAACTCTTTTTCCCAGATAACTGACACCTCTTTTAGGCAACTGCACACAGCAGTGTATGTATAGATACACCTGTAAAGAATAAAAATAAATCTCAAAATGATAAATCCAAGAGAATTTACTACAGTGTTATGGACTGAAATGAGTCAATAGTGGTGTCAAAGCCTCGACAATATGTTAACCTTCAAATGTTTAGACATTAGGTAAAAACTCAAAGTATGTAATAACCTGCATAAATGGTTTTAATATGATTTGTTGCAAGAAACAACTATATCTAAGATTTAAAGTTGCTCTTCATACAGTTACTTTTAAACACAAATATTTTATAGAAATTATTGTTTTTAAATGTTTCAAAATTTCAATATGCCTACAATATGTTGTGATAATATTCACCCCTAAAAGTCTATTATCTGTGTCCTTCCAAGCCTTTTCTCCCAGTTAGTACCCTCCACTCCCCTATTTCCATGCTTTGTGTATGTGTGTTTCTCTTGTGAGGTAGTTTATAAAATGATTTCTTGCAATATTTTTCATATATTCTTAGTTTTAGTTGACCTTCCTTCAATTTACTCTTTTTCTCTATTGCCCAATCCCCACCTCCAACTAAAACTTTCCACCCCTTATACTTCTTCCTTCACAGTTTTATCATATACCACTACCTATTGCAATAGGCTGCACACTCCTACACACACATAAAGAGTTAATCAAATATCTTGGGAGCAAGAACACTTTGACCAGTATTGTTCAGAATGCCAGAACAAATTTCATCATAGCCATCCTTACTCTCTTTACAAACCTGCTACAATTGGCTGTAACCTTGAGGATGTGAACAGGAATAAAAATAAAGGATGTAAAGTATATTGTCATTGCAGGACAGCTGAGTGCACATTCTTTTTATAGAAAAGTGCTTGTGCATTTTCAGAGCATTAGAAAGGTGACTACTATTTTAAAGCCATTGTCTTTATTGAATATCAAATACATGCTAATGGGAACACAAGGACATATTATCATCAACCATTTTAACCCATAACAAGAGTATAATAGTGAAAAATTTTATAGTCTTATCATGTACTTGGTTATAATCTAATGCACAGTTTTAACAAGCAAGATTAGTGCTAAACTTAGGAGGAAATTCAACTGCTCAATTTACAAAATATATACAGAAAGGCCAAGTGTATGCCCTGAAGGTAATGTACTACAAATATGAAGGCATGACCTTTGTGGATGTGAAAGAAACATACAAAGCTTTTATCTATCCACTTCCAGAATGTAGGCATATTTCCTCTGGAATCTAATACATAATTTATCATCAACTAACATATTATAAAATAACAATTTATAAAATAGAATTGAAGGTAATTAAAGAATGGACAACCAATTATCCATAACATTTTCTATAAAATTTTAATTCATGGAACTATTTCATGGATGTATATCAACAGAGAACACATTCAATTAGACCTTCTCAGTGTAGCTCTGTATAAAGATTAAGCTCTTACATTGTGGGTTCATATTTTAAATGCAATAAAGTTAGTTTCTGCCCAAAAATCCAGAATATTGCTTGGATTCAGACCTAAAATGAGAGAGCATATCCTCTAAAATAATCACTGATGGTTTTATATCCTTTATTACAGAAATGACTTTCTATAGTAGGATAAAACAGCATTGCCATCCATGTCACATTATAGTAATAAAATGCTATAATTTTATTCAGTTAATTTTATTTGGCTCCTCGTGTTTTCAAATTTCTCACAAACTGAATTTATCACATGATTTAAATTATAAGTAAATAACTTTATTATATTAAAATGATTTCTGAGAAGTTAATTTTTTATAAGATTAATGGAAATATGTGCTATATTCATTGACTAGAATAAAGAGCCTCTACTAGGCAACTCCAATAAAGCAAACTGACTTTACAGTTCAGACCAGATTGGTGGAGCATCAGTATGAGGTGAGGATGGAGGTAAGTAGGGAACAGAGTAAGCCCTGAGTGGGTCAAGTACTGAATGAGTGCACATTCTTGATGTGGGCACATGTTTGTCAATGATCTTAGCCTCAGATTCAAAGAAAAATGGAAAGCTTTTGCCCTGGGGTTAGGCACAGAGGCAAATAGTAAATTCCCTTTGGTCTATGTGTGGGCATTTGTAGTATCTGTAGAAAATGTCTATCACTGCTTTCTCCACAGCAAGATGTTTACTGCCTGAACACTGCTTCCTCACACATACTGCACTTACTGAAATTAGTTAAACCTGTCTCCTTATTTCAGCACTATACATCATAAATCCTGTCTCCTTGTTTATCTGAGCTCAATGACTCTGCTTCCTTGTTCAACTCCACACAATAAACATAATGGGCATCTGGCTAAAGGAAAGAGTCCATCTATATGTATCCCGAAACTCTGGAAATCCCTGTCTACTGACACAGATCTCACTCTAATCTGCTTGATAGGGTCTCATAGAGATAGGCCACATTTCTGGAATGCATGTACTTTGACCCCACTCATGACTAAGCATTGATATGAAGACCTTGAATTTCAGATTTTTATTGTCCATATATCTGTGTTTCAAGTGTTCATGGTAAAAGGAAAGAGCAGGTTTGGCAATGGTACAGAGATGCTCACCTGTGCTACCATGTTTTTACATGTCCTCAGATATTCTCATGAAATATTACAAGCAAACTTACATTTTATGCATAGTGAAATTGAAAAATAAACATAATTATTCACTGATAATAATCAAATCTCTTATTCTGTTACTGATGGCTGTTTTTTTTTTCTTTTCCATTCTGCTAACCAAATCCTTCATAATCCATGTCACATAATTTGTACAGGTAAATCTATAGCATGGACTGGTAAGACATCATAGTGGTTAAGAGCATAAACTACTCCTGCAGAGAACCCAAGTTTGAGTGCCAGCACTCATAGCTAGAGACTCAAAAGTCACTTTATCAAATGTTCAGAGACTTAATCGAATACAACTACTTTCTCTTAGTTTGTAATAGTTTTTTCATTGTATAGGATTTAACCATTTTACTAAACTGTCACTTATTGTCATAAAATTCTTACTGCTCCTTATTTATAAAATTTACCAGTAGTACTTCACCTCTGTGCTCTGATGGGCAAGAGACTATTGAATCTACTAAAGTTGTTTCCTATTTAACCAGTTATTATTTTCATATTCCCCCCAAATAACAAAATTTAGTTCATTGACATTCTATTTTGTTATAGATATAGTGAATATGTTCCCAAGAACTTTCCTATTGTTTTTGTTATAATTTCTTCATGGTCATCTTAATGTTCATTTTCTACATTGTTCGATGGAAATTGACAAAATTTCTGCAGATTTCTTCTTCTTTAACATGGATGAATGAATAATTCTAATGATGGTGTTTCATCTTCATTCAATTAAAAATATATTCTAATGTTTAAATTTCAGCAACATTATTTCCGAATGCATTTATTATTCTCTAAATTACTACTCTCAAAATACCTTCTAAAAAGATTTTCAACAAATCAAGGTGATGATAGAAAATCATCTGGTCAAGTTGAAGAGAAAACTTAACATGGAGTGCCCAGCCTAAGGCTCAAGGACATACTTAGTGAGAGAGCAATAGAGTCATCAGAGACAGAAATACCCCAAGTATTTTATACCTTACTATATCCATGTTCTTTGCTGCTCTATTCACAAATGCCTGATACACCATTTAGAATATTTTTGAAAAACTTTTTAAAAGAATGTGTAATTAAACTGTGATTATAGCAAGCCATTTATATAGGTTGCGTTCATTTAATCCATATTAATTTTGAGACCAGCTGATGGTGTATCTTGGAAATTGATTTGTAACAACATGAAAACAAAACAAAAAAAAACATGTTTCTGCAGTTGTTGGTTGAATGAGCCACAGTGCAATTTATAATTTTGGATCTGGGGAGTGCCAGCCTACAATCCCATGGCCAGAGAGTCTGGGAAACAGAACCTTCATTCAGTGGCTGATGGAAGAAGAAGCAGACTCCCATGGCTAAGCACTGAGCTGAACTCAAGAAAGCCAGTAACAGAGAGGGAGGATTGATGACCAAAGGGATTAAGACTGGGCAGGTTTAACCCCCAGAAACAGGTGACCTGAAAAGGATTAACTCTTGAATCCCAGGCTGATGCCTGGGAATCTAGCATGGGACTGATCAAGGCCTCCTGAATGGGGGTGTCAGTGAGGAGGCCTAGGTAATCTATTGAGCCTTGGGCAGTAGATCAGTATTCATCCCGACTGTACACATGGACTTTGGACTCTCATCCAACAATGTGAGATGCACTCTCACCCTGAACTCTTGGGGGGAGGGTCTAGACCTTACCCTGGATGAAATGACAGACTATGGACACCCCCAGGGAGGGCCTAACCCTCCCTGGGGAAATGATGGTATTGGGGGGGGGTTGGGGTAGGGCATGGGAGGAGGGGAGGGAAAGGGAGAGGGCCCTGGAACTGTCTTGTGAAGCAACCTTGTTTCTATGTTTCTAATCTAAATTTAAACTTAAAAATAAATAATAAAAAACTGTAATGGATCCCTCTATTATGGTATCTCTTTTCTTGTTCTCCTCTATTCTTTCCGTGACTCGATTTTCTTGCTTTCTCAAATCCTCCTCTCCCCTTCTCTTTCTCCTGAACCTCTCTCCCTTCTCCCCATACTCCCAATTAGCTCAGGAGATCTTGTTCCTTTCTCCTTCTCCAGGGTGTCCATGTATGTCTCTCTTAGGGTTTTCCTTGTTTCCCAACTTTTCTGGCTTGGTATTGGCACAAAAATAGACAGGTAGACCAATAGAATCGCAATGAAAACCTTGATATGGACCCACACACCTATGAACACCTGATTTTTGACAAAGAAGCTAAAATTATATAATGGAAAAATTTAATATTTGGCATCATGATATGTGCTAAAACCTGTCCTTTTTCCTCCTTTTTTCCTTCATCCTACTTTGCAGACTTTTTCAAGACTGAATACTTTTTAAATTCCTGAACGTGGATGTCAGTTTGTACGTATGGTTAATCTATGAGGCCTCTGGTAGTGGATCAGTATTTATCTGTAGTACACAAATGTACTTTGGGAGCTCACTCCACCTAGAGGGATACTCTTTCAGCCTAGACACAAGGCAGATGGCCTAGGCCCTGCTCCAAATGATATGACAAACTTTGAAGATCCCCCATGGAAGGCCTCACCCTCCTTGGGGAGCAGAAAGAGAATGAGATAGGGGGTAGGTAGAAGGAAGAGAGGAAGAGGGAACTGAAATTGACATGTAAAACAAGCTTGTTTTTGTTTAAATTAAAAAAAAGAAAAGGAAAAAAGATGACTGGAAATCATTAGATACTAATGAATGGGTTTAGAAGCTAAGAAAAGATGAAAACTTTCTTGTTTCTATTACCTTACTACCTCTTCTAGCAGACTGCTAAAGTATTATGAGATCTACTTCAACTTTGATTTTTGAAAGAAATTTTTTAACATAGTTCCAATTTGGCTGCTGGTTTTTTAAAGTCACAAAATATTGTTCTATGCAATTTTAACATGTTCTTGCATAAAATATTAATTTGTTCATTTTATATGTCAGATGTGATAGGTTTTTTGCATTGGATTTACATTGCTCTTTACATAATTCTTTTAATGATGTTTAATTCCCTTTGCCTTCATAAATGCCTTCACTTCCTATTGATTTTGCATGTATGAGAATAAGATCTATGGATACACACTAAACATTATTTTTAGATATATTTGCCCAGATTTTAAAATAAAATTTTAAATATTTTTAATCCATATCCTATTTCCAGGACATGAAATGAATAGAAGATAGGACTTTCAAGCTGTCCCACAGTTCAAAGCTGTGTTCAATTTTTATTTCCTTAGTTTTTCAGTCATTGCAGGCAAGTGTATTTGCTTTACCTTAATGTTAAAATTTTCAGTTTTAATATTCTGTTAATAAAAGCATAGGGTATTTTCAACTCAGAGATCTTTATAATTTATGGATGTTTCATTTGGTCACACACACACAGACACACACATACACACACATATATGTATGTATATATGTCCCATCTGAAGTCAATGAACCTTTTTTCCCTTTGTCATCATCAATTAATAAGATGTGTTTATTATTATGATCTTTTAAAATTATTGCATCACCATTGCTGATCTTTCTCTTTCTGTTGATAGATGCTATCATTATTTTTTATTTTATGTTGTTAGGTTTTATTAATAATAAATGGTTATCATAACTCAAAGAAGCAATTTTTATAGGTTTGCTCAAACACTGGTGGGGAACTTCCACATGCTTTTGGATTTCCTTGAATTTCCCATGTAGTTTGCTGACTGAAAAAAATTAGGAATTAATGTGTGTTTCCCATAGATCTTGTGTCATTAATTTGCTCTCTCGGGAACTGTAGTTATCAGTACCTTATATCCAATATATCGTCAGGATTTAAATTTTAAGTTTAGTAAGAGTTAAATAAGTTCTAAATACTGTATTTTGTAAGAATGAAGTAAGTAAAATTCTTACAGTAGCCTTCAGAAATAATTTACATTTCTTGAATGAATAACTTTTATTCTATTTCCTTATGTTAATCAAGAAGACATATCTTTCGTGCCAATCTCTAGCTGAACTCCAACTGTATTTCAGTATGTATGTACATGTACATGTACATATGTATATACATACATAATCAATTTTGTTTACAAAATTCCTTTAAAATGCATCAGAAGATCAGGAAAATGATTCACTGGATAAAGAATTTGCTTTGCTAACAGGAGAGTGTGAGTTTGGATTTCCAGCACTCACATGAGTGCCAGGTGACTATAGCAGTCTGTTCATATCCTCAGAGTTTAGGAGTTAGAGAGAGAATTCCTGAAGTAAGCTAAGCAGTGAGACCATCTGAATGGGTGAGTTCTGTGGTCAATTGTGAGACCCTGTCTTGCTTTATAAGGTGGGAAATTATCAAGAAAATCATCCACCATCAATTCCTACCCTCCACATGTATCTGCATACAATTGTGTCTATAGCCACATATATATATATATATATATATATATATATCCATATACTATAACCATCCATGTACATACTGCACTCAAACCAAACACATTTGAAAAAATATTTGAAAGGCAGTTACTAGAAAAGTCAAGAGAAACTTTCAGTGCTTGCATCACAAAGATGGTGATGAATCATAATCCCTCATTATCATCACATAGCACAGATAATCAGGTGCACTGTCATTTACTGTACTCACCGGATGCAACAAAAAATGTTCTTAACATTCAGCCAACAGTTTATCATTGTAAGAAATGCCCAGCCACCGGTCCTTCTCCAACCCTGTCATCAGCATGTCTTTCCTATGATAACATCAAAACAGTGTACATTTGGTTAAGAAATATGCTAATACATTTAGAAAACAAAACAAGATACATTTTGTTTAGAAATATGCTTTTAAATTTAAAAATGACTTTCTGAAATAGGGAGGAAAGTATCTTTTTTTTTACAGAAGAAAGACTAATGAGAAAAAGGAAAGCACACAATATGACATTTAAGAAAATCCTTTCAAGAGGGATAATTATAATGGCATCCAGGTAATTCTTATGTTGATTTTTCTATTGCTCTAATTTCCTGAATATTCAGATCCAAGCATCTTCTGCTTATGACTTTACATTCTTCTAATTACTCAATAACTTTATATGAAAATAGTAGTAGATTGTTTACTTGTTTGTATTCATTATTAATTCCCACATATAAAATATAATAAAGGCAATTTTATTCCACTAAGCAATGTCAGTGTTTCTAGGAGAAGGTATATAGATATGAACAATCCCAGAGTGTGACACTGTGTCAACGTGTGTCAGCTCTATGTCAAAAGTGCCATGTTTGCTTCAGGCTCTAGCCTAGCCCATTTCCATTATGAGTTGATGAAAGCATCTTGCTTGACAAGATGAAGCATGACTGTCAGAATTCATGATGCCACCAGGAAGGAAAAACTCTCTGAGGAACTACTCCTTTCAATATCTGAAACAGGAAAATGCATCTCATACATTTCAAACATTATTATCTTCGCATTTTCCTGTGCAGAGATGAAACTCCATTTGGACTGGTAAGAAACCCCGATTTTAGTCAATTGCAAATATTTGTATCTACTGCACTAGCATTTCATTATTGTGCTAAAGTTTTTCACTTGGTCATCAAAATCTGACTAGAAGAACTCATAAACCAAGCAGGCTTTCCAGAAGATCCAGAGTGATCCTCTGTGTGACAGTAATCTCCAAACAGCATAGAAGTCATTCTGCAGTTTCATTCTTGGAGGAATCAAATTGTGCTCACACATAAACAAAATTTTGTAAATATTTTGTTCAGGGTGAAATATTCTTCACAGTTCTCTTTAGCCAAGAAATAATCTTCTAAATAAAACTGAAATGTTAACAGTAATATAATACATCTATCAGAAACACCTGGGAACTTTGACCAAACCCTTTTGAAGACAAAAGGAACAAAGAGAATCAAAATTATGAAAGTGAAGAGAATTGCGAGTTTTCATAGATTATGGGATATCATTACTTGTCTGGAGTTTACCTTGTCTTTAACTCTACCTGGTTTAAAGATAGCCTATATGCCTTATTTAGCACAGGGGAACATACTTTGGTATATCTTAATTATTATTGATTTTTAAAACCTTCAAGTTTGATTTCTGGAATTGGATGATTAAGTCATGATATAAAACATTTTGAAATTGGAAAAAAGCAGAGCACATGGACTTATATCTCGAGTTCCAGGATGCAAGTGCCTGAGGCAAAATGATTGCCAGCATGTGGTGGGCCTGTACTATGTAGCAAGACCTAGTCTCAAAAAATTAAGAAAAGAATCTTGATAAATGACTTCAAAGGATAGAAAAATGTAATCAGAATAATTTTTAAAAGTTTTTCATATTGAGAAGTTTGAAAAAAGTCTGGGGCTCCTTTTAGTAGTCTCACAAGGTAATAATTTTGTAAATATAAAACAATGATATTGCTCAGTCCAATCTAATCAGATCAGTCTCTCACCTTCTTTGTTGGTACTTTGTCACAGTGCATACAAGAATGATCCAAGGCATTTCCACAAATAGCTTGCCTTCATTCTCTCCAGTTTAAATAATGTGTGACCCTTCACAAGTTACTATAATCTAATAAACTAACACCTTTCTTGTAATTTACAAGTTGTCAGGTTTAGTACTAGTTCTATATCCCTAGTCCTTACTGTTTTCTTTAATGTATTTACATGAATACTATATCCTTTAATGATACACACCTTTAATCCCAGTACTCTAGAGGCAGAGGCAGGTGAATCTCTGTGAATTCAAGACCAGCCTGTTCTACAGACCTAGTTCCAGGAAAGTTAAGTCAACTGGTCTCAAAAACAAAAAACAAAACAAACATTTCCTATAATATTATGATTTAAACAGAAACCTCACATATTAAGTGATTCAGGCATCTAATTCCTTTCTTGAATCTTATGATTGAATTATATTTGAGAATTAATCATGGGTTGGCTATGAATGTTTTATTTTTTCTGAATGTATCAAAACTTTTCACTATCAAAGAATTTTAAATTATGATAAGAAGTTTAATTTTAAAACATTTCTTTTACTCAATAATCAGCTTCAGGTGTTATAAACAAAAACACTGTACTAGTATTATATTTGTTTTATTTTCAAGGCACCACAATATTTTTCTACATTCAATACAGTCATTTTCTCAAGGCTCCTTGTAAAAGGGCCCTTTGTCTGTGAAATAAGAAACGACTTGGGATAGCCTGGCTTGTATAAGTTACCATATGTGTGTTCTCCTGAAGTGTGTTAATTTTTCCCCTTATCTAGTAATGTGAATCTATTGAACATTTTTATCAGAAGATTTGCAAAATTATAAGGCCAAATTGTGAAAGAATATGATAATTTTCCAAAAACTATGAATATTGTCATTGCATAGGCAGTGTCATGTATAAAGACAAATGGAGCAGTGTGCACATTTAAGCTTGATATGAATGGTTTCTTTGTACTCTAGATTCAGCTGAGATTACCTATAAGGGCAACTGTAGCAATGCATGGCTCAACCTTGATATACACGGTTTTGTGCTTAGTAAGGTTTTGTGAATCAAACACAGAGAATAATGACTCCATACATCATTAATTTTTAAGGCAGTGTCCTTTCTCTCCATGGGGATTGTCCTTCTTTCAGGACACAAAAATGTATAAATATTTAAGCACTGAAAAATAAGAAAGAATCAGAAGTAGTGTAATGTTACCCACCATTGGTAACCTAATATTCTGAATCCATGAGGACAGAGATGCACTGTAAGAACGTGTCTTGATCAGCCAAGAGACAACACTGACACTGTGACTGATGGTTTAAAAAGAAATGTTGAACCAGAATGATTCTGGAATACAGATTAATCCAGCATCACTTGTGTGCTTCTAAGAATGGGAGTGTGTGGTGTACACATGTGAAACTGAATGCAAACTTGCAAATTTGGATTTAAGTAGCTTTAGTTGAAAGAGAATCAAGAATGTTCAGATAACATCAGAAATTTAATGACTAACATGGAAATAGTTTTGGATCATTTAAACAGAACATGGTCATGCTGAGAATGATCTTGAACAACATAACTTGGTGGTTTTCTTTTTTAAACTTTCCAGTTTGTGATGTTCTTATGATAGCCCTAAGAAATGAACATCACAAACATCATATATCTTTGCTGTTACAATTTGTATATAGGAAAATATTTGTGTGTGTGCTCTACCCCTCAGAGTAAAGAACCATTCTTGCCTTGGCTGCTTATAAAGCTCATATTTCCATTTACTATTTCTGAGTTTAAACACAACTCATTGAAACACACAGTCTTGATTCCTCCCATACCCTGCTAAACATTTTCCTGGAATTTCATTGCACAAACTATTTTTAAACATTGTAATACAGTTTCTATTACCCCCAACCCATCTACCAATGCTTGTAGACCAGCCTCCTATGTCACATCTGTGTTAAAACCTGTAAACATAACAGGTTCTACATTTCCAGGTTCCTTTAACTTTAACTTTCTATTCCTTCTAGAATTCCAAATGACCTGGAAACTTCTCTTGAGAATTATAATCATTTCCAAAATATGCCATCTCATATATTCATCCCCTCCTCTCTGAGAGTCCAATGAAACACATCTTAATTAGTGAAAACATTCTACCCAGTACTTGGTCACTGTCTCCCTGGAGATTCTTGAGAGCAGGCTATTTTTATATTTGATGGAAGTCTTTCCAAATATAGGCCAATGTGGTTTACCTGGAGGAGCTAGGTTGCTCTTCTGAGAATGGGAGCCATTAGTGGCTGGATAATGAACTCCTACCTCCACTGGCCCACATGACTATTTAGCCATCAGGCACCTATGGCCTTGATGCTGTTGCCAGAGTTGCCATCCTTAAAGTTAATGTAAGCTATAATTTAAAAATATACAGCTCAACCATGATCAGTGCTTTATTAAAACTTACTGCAGAACTATTGCTTTCTTTCATTGTTATGATAAATAACATGATTCAAACAACTAAAGAAAGAAGGGTTTATTCAGATTCTCAATTTGACCATGCAGTAATTAATGGTGAGGAATTCGTAGCAACAAAAGTGTGAGTCAACTGGTCATTTTCTATACTAACTCAGGAAGCAGAAATCCATGGATGTTGTCCAGTCGCTTGCTTTCTGTTGTTTATTCATTTAGCTACCTAGCTTGGAGACTCCTGACACCCACCTACACTAGGCAGATCTAGGAAGAGTATCATGGACAGGTCTAGATGTTTATTTTTTAGGTTATTCTAAATCCAGTCAAGATAGCTAAATCCAATCAATATTAGCTATCACACTAACCTACACCATCTTAATGTATATATATTTTTAGTTTTTTTTAACTGTTTGGGGGCCCACCACCCAGTTCCCAAATAAATATACGGAGGCTATTCTTACTTAATAATTCCCAGCATTAGCTTGACTTGTTTCTAGCCAGCTTTCCTAACATAAATTGTTCCATCTACCTTTGGCTATGGGCTTTTACCTTTCATCTTACTCCATAGTTGGTTGTGTGACTGGGACACTGGCCTCTGGTGTTCTTCTAACTGTCTCCTTTTCTCTCTCCTCCTCATGCCCTCTAGCCTATATATCTCCTCTTATTTATTCTTTCTGCATGTTAACAATGCCTTTTTCTCTAGCATGCCTACCTATTGGCTAATCTGCTCTTTATTGAACCAATCATATGTTTTATAGGCAAAGTAACACAATATTAGAAAGGTAAACAAATGTAACATAAAGAATGCAAGACATCTTTGCATCATTAAATATTGCACTACATAAGTGAATATATCATATATTAAGTTAATATTCCACAAAAATGTATAATTACACCCACATTTAAATAAAAAAGAATCAAAGATTTTCAAGCAACCCTAGATCAAGATGTTGAAATCATGTGTGTTTTTATATATTCATTATTATAAATTCAATAAATCTCTAATTATTTTTGAGAACAGTACTGTAAGGGAAATTGTGAAAAGAGTATTTTCTCATTTTTGTCTGGGTCTCATTTTCTTTTATTTAGAATGGTATTAGGAACGTCAGAATTATTAAATCCAGAATATCCATTTGAACAAAATAGTTATATCATAATTTAAATAAGTAGCATTAAACATAAGTAACAGAAAGTCAGAAATAAGAAATAATATACTGGTATATTCCCTCTATTCTGATGCCAGCTTTTCACAAATGAATTTAGTTACCAAACAATGAAGTCATTTGGATTCATCTCTACCTTTGAAGAAGTTCATAAGCTATGTTTATAGCTTCACACTTGAGAACTCATCTCCCTTGTGACAAAGAACCTTTGTCCTTTCAATAATGTTCATCACCACATCAGTGATAAATAAACAAAACATAAATAGACAAGATGTAAGCGAATTAATAATTTATAAGATATGGAAATTTGAAACTGCTAACTCATACAAGGACAGATTCTTTCCCCAATAAAATTTGTAGAAAATGACCTCCATAAAATGTGCAGACATAAGCCATATATTCACATGAATACAAACTTGTGGCAAGTCAATAAGGTAAAACACAATTATTGTTTTTGGCATTGTGTTGGAGCTGTTACAGTTGCATCTTCCATGTAAAACAAGTATTAATAAACAGAAAACTGATGCTTATGAGGACAGTCTACAATGCCACTGTGACAGGTACTAAATAACTCTTTTTATTTAAGTGCACAAATCATTACTGGAATTATAATCTGCTATAAATTCCACTCATGTGCAAAATTAATGTAATAATACTAAAAATGTTAGGTAAATCCAGCATGTACTTTGTAAAATATATTGCAGAAACAAATACTAAGGCAGAAAGCTTGAGATGCAAGGATTCCTAAGTCAATGTTGTATACTCTTATAAAGTAAAATTGTGTTATAGGCATTTACCTCCAAAGAGGGCAGGTATTCCATACATAGGCCAGACATCTCAGAGAAAGCCAGGAAAGAGGTAATTTCTACCATAAACATCTATGACATTGCATTTATTTGACTTAGTGAATATTCATATAAATTTGTCTTTTCAGAAGTCCTTCTTTTGCTTCACTCAAGAAGAAGGTCAGTCTCTGTTTTCACTGAATTCGCTCATATATGTCATTCTTTGATCTCCTCACCCCAGTAAGAAATATGATAAAAGCAAAAATTCACAAAGTTAGAAAATACAGTATTCATATAAAATCCCCAAATAAGCAAGGATATCACTATGTGGCAAAATGCTTACTTAGTTAGATTCAATCCACGGAAACCCTCCAAGAATGTCAACATAAATATTTCCGTATCAGTGTAAATATAATTTTCAACTTACACAAATAATTTTAATAAATGTGAAAGTCACCCCAGTAAAAAATTCTAGGATATGTTATGCATAAGTAGGAATATCTCTTGCTATTCATAGACTTCCCGGATTGATAAGAATTTTTATTACTTCCCTCCATCAGAAGATTACATAGTACTTCCTGGTACTGTGGAGGCTAGATCACAGGAAGGGGTTTTTCAGATTAGATTAATCTCAAATCATCTGAGTCCTGTAACATAAGCATGTGATACCTTTAGCAACCTTATCTTCAACCTCTGGGCAAATTCTATAGCCTATATAGCTTTGGGAGTCACTTGGAGTACCTGATAAACAACTCAAATAAGTTTCTTTTGCCTGGCACTAGAGCTTTCTTTACATCATTTATGGCTCTTGTGGAGAGGATTGTTGGCCTGAAATGCATAGCTTCCATATGTACATATATTCCTTGAAGCTTTATGAGACAGCCTTGGTGTTAACTCTACAACACCACTCTGTACGTAAAGTTCAGGAAACGTCATTGAAAAAGAGATAGAAAGATTGCAATAACCAGATGCTGAGGAAATTTCCTGAGATTGTGTCTTCTAGAAATGGCATAGGAGCTGCCCTCATGGTACATAATGATATGGTTGCCTAAACAAGACCTGACCAGTGACAATGTCAGTAGACATGCTAATATTGAAAAGAGGAAATTTCATGGGTTCTCACACCTACGCAAAGAACTACAGGCAACTAATGGCTGGAAGGCAAGTGAAAATTACCCAGATTTGGTTATCCAATACAAATCATGTATACATAAACAAGAACAATAGGTTCAGTGGGTCATAACTATGTATTTGTGCATATATACATATATATGTGTGTATACATATAATATATATATATATATTGCAAAAGATCATCAACTTGAGAAGTAGGGGAAGAGAAGAGTTAGAGAGAGGAGACGTGGGAGTGATTGGGAGAAGAAAAGGGAAAGGGGAAATATATGTAATTATGGTTTAATTAAAATATTCTAAAAACAATTTTAATAAAACTTGTCTGATTTTCTAAGTTTTCCTGACTTTTTGGCTATTGTTACCTGGAATTTTTTCTGCATTATTGATGGCTAAATGTGAAATGGTAACCTGCCTTCTGAAGTCTGTGATCCAGGAAAAGTGATCCCAAATAAATGATCATCTGCCTGTAATTTTACACAACAACCTTTATCCCATACTTAGTACTTAGTCATTTCTACAAGGAAACATGTTTGATCAGTCAGAAAATATTTAAAACTGTCTAAATTTTTGACACTGAGGACTGGAGTATTTGAAACAATTTGACAGTATAATATAGAAACCTATTGGAACTGTACAATCCTTTATATAACAGATGTATAGGACTATGTTGGAATATTATCCTTTGTGTTCATCCTGAAATACTATTTAGAGAGTAGTCAGATCGCTACTTACATATCATTATCAAAACTATTTAATATGTGACCATGAAGCATGAATATATGTCCTTATGACTATTTTGAGAATAAAAATAGTCTTTATAAAGTACATATAGCAGTTCAGTTTGAAATGCTTTGATAACAGGTTAAAGGAGTAAAATAGAATTGAGAACGTCAACCATTACTTTATTGGTTTAAATTTGCATGTTGAGTGGTACAGAAGCACTTCATTGGGAAACATAAAAAACTAAATTACTAAGAATTTGATTCATAGACTATGGAGAGCACACATGAACTCTAATGCAAACTTCCCTGTTGAGATGTGTGCTTATACTTCTCATAATCAACTCGTTGTTGTTTAGGACTCCTAGATTTATCATAACTGTAGATTACTTGGTATGTTTGTAATAATCTAGGAGTCGAGGTCTGAAAAGAATGGAAGTGTTATCAACTATCAATTTCTAAGGTATTGAATTTGATATCTAGACATTCATAGTTTCAATCCCACAAAGTATAAATGAAGCAGTTGAACTTTCCTCCATATAACTGGCTCCTGCCATCAGTGTTTGCCACACAGAGTCTTTCTGCTAGCTCTAGTTTTCCCTCTTACACTCCTCCACCATTCCTAAGATTCTACTCCAATACATCCATTATCTGGTATTCACTCAATTTACCTTACTCTACAGAATCCCCAGCTCTATGGATAAATTATACATACCTTTGAATTTATGAATTCAATATTTTAGCGTAGCACCAAGGCAATAATAAAAAGGGAATTGAAGATAATAGAAAAGACACATAGTTTCCCACTTGCTATTGCCAATTAATGACATTGATTTTTCCACTTGTCAGTTCTTAATGCCCTCCTTCCATCTGTCAGACTCTTGGCCTTTGTCTTTCAATGAATTCCTTCTCATCTTGCTGCAAATATATGCCCATAGATCTAAGGGTTTGGTCTCATAGTAAGGACAAATTTATTTCATTACAAACTGATTCAAACAACGTGGTTACAAATTTTGACAGAGAAGCCTGATCGTGAGTATTTGGGCATTGGTGGTGCACGCCTCTAATCTCAGCACTCAGAAGGCAGAGGCAGGCAGATCTCTGTGAGTTCGAAGACAGCCTGGTCTACAGAGCGAGTTCCAGGACAGATATAGGTATATGGCTGATATTAGGGAATTAAAGACATACTCTAATTCTTGGAAGAAGCATGAGTGAGACAGCAGAGTAAATTTTGTACATAGGTCAGAGAAAGGAATACAAGAGAAGTCATTTACTAAAACAAGAAATTGAAATCATCAAATTAAAGCAACCAGAGATATTATGGAAGAAAACATTGAATTTCATGCCTACTGAAATGTTGGAAGAAGAGGTAGGCAATATTCTTAACTGCAAAGGTATTGTTAGGAGATGGATAACTTGAAGAAGATAAAAAAGAGAGAAACGGTGAGTGATTTATTGATTTGTATTTTGTTTGATTTAAATATTTTGTAGATACTGGCTCAAAGTGTAGATGTAGAAAGAATAGGTGTAAAAAATGGTTATAAGCACATGTAAATGTGAAGTTAATATGTAAAAAGAAACTATGTTGTTGAAAAATAACTAGGAAACAAAAAATGTAGATCTGAAAATAAAACTGAATTTCAATGGATGTGTGGCTGTTTGAACATGATTGGTCCCTATAGGCTTATGATTTGAATTCTTAGTCACATTTGGAGTGGTACTATCTAACGGATTTGAATGATTTAGAGTTGTGGCTTTTTTCCAGGAACTCTGTCATTAGTGATGGTCCTTGAGGTCCCAAACATTCATGCCAAGCTCAGAGTATCTCTCTCTCTCTCTCTCTCTCTCTCTCTCTCTCTCTCTCTCTCTCTCTCTCTCTCTCTGTCTCTCACTTTCTCTCTGCCTGCTAATAAGGATTTAGTTCTCAGGCATTGCTGCAGTATCTGCCTACATGCCTTCATCCTTCCCGCAATTATGTTATTGGACTACACCTCTGAGGTTCTAAGCAAGTCACCAAATAAATGCTTTCTCTTATTCTCTTATAATAGTTGTGTTGGACATGATGTCTTCTTAACAGTGATAGAACACTAACTAAGGCAAGGTGTAACTGTCCAAAAATATATGTAAACAAAGGCAGAATTATAGAGTTAAAGGGATGTAATAAATGAACTTGTACAAAATTTTGCAAATACTAACCTAGGCACGGTGGTACACAGATGTAATTTCAGCCAGCACTGAGGATAAAGAGGCTATAGGACCAGGATTACAGCACCAGCCTGGGTTGTATAGCAAACCCCTTTGTCAGAGAACAACAGCAGACAATATCTAATATAATATATTATAATATACAATATAATATATAAATATATATTCATGGATGAACATATTATGTATGTTATAAATATGATGTATATATATATGGTTGTTTAATTAGTTATATTTTAAATGGAAATAATTATGATTACTTTATTGAAGAATGTCTTACTTTGTAACTCTGAATATTTAATTTTACACTATATACTCCATCGCAGCTAGTTTTATGTCAATAGTATATTTTTTTCCATGTTACCCCTGAAGGTCTTAAAAAGTATACGATACCAGCTATTAGTATTAGGCTGTCATTTTTTACAAGACCTACACTTATAATGCCTGAATATGGCAGCTATATTAATGAACATTAATACAACATTACTGTGTGTTTCAGATAACTGTAGAAAAATGGCTGTTACTTAATACATTATTACTATTGTAATCTCTTCAACATATGCACTTTTTTGACTAACACAAAGAAACTATATTATATTCATTAAATTCAAAGTCAATTCTTTTGTAAAAACAATACAGTTAACAAATGTATAACAGTAACCCTCTCACAAGCACTTTTAATATATGAGTCAATGTTTTCAGTTTGGATGAAAGGAGAAAGATAATGCTGAATTTTGAGTGTTGTTAAAGACAGTGTGACATGTCTATTATTTTACTATGCTTCCAACTAAAATACGTCATACTAAAATGAAAACAATCTCCATCTGAAAGTGAAATTGTAGAACAGTGGTTCTCAACCTGTTCATCATGACATGCTTGGCTCAAATGATCCTTTCATATGGTCATATATCAGATGTACTTCATATCAGGATATTTACATTATATAGTATTATATATAGTAGCAAAATTGCTGTCATGAAGTATCAATGAAATAATGTTATGGTTAGCTGTCATCACAAGATGAGAAACTGTATTAAAGAGTCACATCTTTAGGAAGGTTGAAAACCACTGTTGTATTATTTCAAGGCATTCTTATAACATAGTTTGATTAAATATATTTTGCTTAGTATACACTGAGAATCCCATATTATGACATATTTAAAACACCGAAATCTTAAGATTAGCTAAAAACTTATTTTCAAAGAATGGAAATTAGGCTAAGGCACATGAAATCATTGGCTGAAGAAGGGAGTTAATCAAGTAAGGTAAAGATATGAAGCTTTGAGAGATTTGAAAAAGTACATTGGATATAGTTCTTAACTAGATAGGCAAACATTTATTTTGCAAAGCAATTTCACATCACATCCTGAACATCTATGCCCCAAATATAAAGGCATCCACATTCGTTAAAGAAACATTATTAGAACTTAAATCTCATCTAAAGCCCCACACAGTTATAGTGGGAGATTTCAACACACCACTCTCATCACTAGACAGGAATACCAAACAGAAACTCAACAAAGAAGCAAAAGGTCTAATAGAAGTAATGACCCAACTGGGATTAACAGATATCTATAGAACATTTCATCCACATAAAAAAGAATATACCTTCTTCTCACCACCACATGGAACCTTCTCAAAAATCGACCACATACTTGGCAACATATCAAACCTCAGCAGCTACAAAATAATTGGAATAACTCCATGCATCTTATCAGACCACCATGCTTTAAAATTAGAATTCAACAACAACACAAATTGCAGAAAACCTACAAACTCATGGAAATTGAATAATGCTCAACTGCACCATCCCTGGGTCAAAGAGGAAATAAAAAAAGAAATTAAAGACTTCCTCAAATTCAATGAGAATGAAGACACAACATACCCAAACCTATGGGACACTTTGAAAGCAGTGCTACGGGGGAAGTTCATAGCGCTAAGTGCTCACATGAAGAAACAGGAGAACAGTTATACCAGAGAATTAACATCACAGCTGAAAGCTCTAGAACACAAAGAAGCACACTCCCCCAGGAGGAGTAGACGCCAGGAAATAATCAAATTGAGGGCTGAAATCAATAAAGTAGAAACCAGGAAAACAATACAAAGAATCAATGCAACGAAGAGTTGGTTCTTTGAGAAAATCAACAAGATAGACAAACCTTTGTCCAAACTTACCAAACAGCAGAGAGTGAACACGCAAATTAACAAAATCAGAAATGAAAAGGGGGACATAACAACAGACTCTGAGGAAATCCAGAGAATCATTAGGTCATACTTTGAAAACCTGTACTCCACAAAATTCGAAAATTTAAAGGAAATGGATGACTTCCTGGACAGCTATCAATTGCCAAAATTAAATCAAGAACAGATAAGCAATTTAAATAGACCTATAACCCCTATGGAAATAGAAGCTGTCATCAAAAGTCTCCCAAAAAAAAGCCCAGGTCCAGATGGCCTCACTGCAGAATTCTACCAGAAATTCAAAGAATAGCTTATACCAATTCTTCTCAAAGTGTTCCACACAATAGAAGCAGAAGGGTCTTTGCCAAACTCTTTCTATGAGGCTTCAATAACCTTGATTCCCAAGCCACACAAAGATGATTTTCTCCTGACTTGAGAAAACTCCCCAGAGATATTGTCTGGACTTCATGTGGCCTGATGAAAGTAGCTGTAGGGCTATAGTGCAAGCATGGTGCCCTTGGGTGCTGCCCTAGCTCTGTTGCTTACTCTGCATCCCAAGTGTCCCAGCTGTACCCCATTGTCTCCACTGCTTCCTCAGCTTAATATACATTGGCGATGGGACCAGAGGGATTCCAGTCTTTAAAGAGAAACGCTTGAGTAGACTTCTTACAAACCAAGGATAGAAGAGAATCATTAAAGCAGTCTATAAAAACTTCCTGTGCATTTTTATACAACTTTGGTGATACTAATCCATTTTTACAAACATATAGTTTTACTAAGATTAAGTGTTTGGTGTTATAACTAGTCTGTTTGTTAGCACACATGCATGTGAACCCACACAAACACATGTGAACTGATACAAGTGTCAACGAATCATGTTGTGACTAGAAATATGTGAATATGTAACGACTGAATCTCGTATTCAGTCCTTTAGGCCATCTGAGAAATCTAAGAATGGAATTAAATAGATGCTATAGTCTAGAAATGAGTCACAGCCTGCCAACATTTCAATTTTAGAATCTAAATTAGAAAAAATAGTCGATTGTTTTACAGATATATTTTCATCTAGCTAAGGTGGAGATATCACTTACAGGGCACAATGAATGGGGGTGGAAATCTATGCTTGACTTGGTGATATTAAAAAAAGATACTCACCTATCTTACTTGGATTGCCACTCAGTCACTGCAATGTCAAAATATCCACAAAACAACCAAGTGCAATGTAAAAGTCAAGACATCTTGCTAAAACTAGGAGTTTTCGAAAAGTAATTTGAATGACTTCTTACAAAACACTTCAACTCATTAGGAATTTATATATCTTAATTTATTTCTATAGAAGTATATCTGAATTTTTATTTTAGCGGTTAATTTGAAATAAGAGGCATCCTGCATGTTTACATTTGTAAAGAGGACAATTGGCTATTCAGAACAACATAAGCAACACATTCTTTGCTTAAGAAAACTAGGTATTAATGACTAAGATTTATCCAGTTGGAAGAAGTAAAAATAAAATAGGTTGATCAGCTACAAAGAAACAGGAAAGAAAGAAGCCTGCAGGGCTTTGTATATGCTATTTTTAGAAATAACCACATGGCTAGAAGGAGAAATATTACACTAATGAGAGCTGCCGTTTATAACACATTCAGCTGCTGATTAAGCAGGTTGAGTTTCAAAAATTAAGTGTTAGCACTGGGTTTCTGAATAGTTGCTTGAAAGAATGAGCATACAGTTGGAACAAGGAAGAGATAAAGATGAACACTGGCAAGTGTAGAATAAAAATTAATCTGCCTTTTAGTTTACCTTTTAGAGAGTACTACTTTTCATATTTCTTACTGGCAAATGAATAAGTCTTTAGAGAAAAAAAACAAATTGGAAAAATATAACCATAGAGATCAAAATCATGGCTTATTCTAGGCTCTAGCCCTTCATATGTGTCAGAAGTCTGGGTGGTATACTCAAGAGCCAAACCTACTAGGGTCACATGTGCCCACTAAAAGCTGAGGGTATCAGGGATTTCAGACAGCTGCATTCAGCAAGGGGATTTGTAGCATGAGATGTAGACACATTATTGACAGTGTTGACATGCTGGAAGGAGATGAAGGTGCCCAGGCACCACACCACAGGCTATTTGTGTACATCGGTCTCAGCAATACTCTTACAAGTGCCTGTTTTGTCTAATTCTAAGGCAATCAGTTTTTTACATAAGGGTATTTGTCTGTTTGGCTCACCAAAATACAATCTCAGTGCTGGCTCTTTCTCAAAGGGCAAGGAAATTCTAGAGGTAGGTGAAAAAATAGAAAATAGAGTTTCAAACTTAAAACATTCTAGAATAAAATTCATAAAATTTTAGAAATGTAAATTCTTCTGGCATTATACAGAGTTTTATTTTTTATTTATTTTTAATTTTTTTGCCCAAACTATAATAGAAATATGTTCAACACACTCAGAGAATTTCTTTTTTCTCTTTTTAAAACTGAGTTATGTGTAAGATAGCAATAGTTACCCTTTAGGTAATCTGATCATGTGACCCTAAGTAGCAAATTACTTTCTATGTGGATATCAGTGAATAAAAATACCTGTGAGCACTAAGGGGAATACCCCACACTGTGACTTTTATCCAAAATTTACCCACATGAGACATAAACTCTTATCTTTTCAAGTTCATTGATATTCTAATTAACTTCATCAAATGATGAGGCCAATCTGGGCAAGTGCACAGGGAGCCGCAGAGTTCTGTCATTATAGAGCTGAAGAAGGACACATGCAGAGGCTGTGTTTAACACTGCCTTTACAATAATCAAGTGTATGCTAATCTCAGGTAGTAGAAAATTTCCAAACAATATTTGGAGGCTTTTCTGATCCTACATCCTCTCCTTTGATGAAGCAATGCATGTACTATGCTCATTGTCCTAAGTGTGGTGCTTATGATGAATATGCCAGCCCCCCATCTGGCCCTTGCGGCTATTATTTGCAGAGGATTTGATCACCACTCAGCTTTGTATTTTAGTCAGTTTACTGCTTGCCTCTCAGAAAGCTCAGGATGACTTTCATCACAGTGGGTGCACGGAGGCTGCTTATAATCTCTTTAGCAGGAAAAGTGATGCACAAGCTTTGCTCTCTCCAAGCTCAGGGTCAGTGTTATCCTCCCTGGTGATCTGTCTTGGTTATGAGGGCCTGAGGGGGAGAGAGAGAGAGAGGCAGTCTGTTCTATTTGTGCTCTGAGTGGGAGCAGCAGGGTGCTATGCATATGGTACTTTTAAAGATTTAACGATTTGGATTTAGGTTCAGTCTGAGGGAGAGATTGATTGATTTTAACATATTGGAGAGCCCTTGCTTCAGGCTAGGAATAAAAACCTTACTTCTCAAGTCTGACGTTATTGCTTTTCATTTGTTTTTATTGATTAGCTGTCAGTGATAAGATCTTGCCTTTCAAAACTAGACAGGTGCTGGTGGCCATTTTTCCTTTTTAAAAAGCTTTTGGAGCAGCAACTTACAGAAAATAGAAATAAAGGAGATAGAAATGAGGAAAAATAACCATGCCATTTTGAAAATAGAGGGTAGTAAACAAATATGTTGAAATACTAGAATTTTAGTGACTGTAATTTAACTTTAAGGAAAATGATGAAGTCTATGAGTAATCCACAGATTTTTGTATCTCATATATAATGTATATTTTGTATCTCATATAGTATATATTTATGTACCTAAATGTGCTAAATACATGTGTAAAATACATACATATTATATGTTTAAATATAGGAAGAAACAGAGAGAGACAAAGACAGACAGAGAACTTGCCTTACCGTTCTCACTACATACTCTGAACTTCTCAGAGAAGAGCAAATAAAACATTTTCCACAACTGTAGGTAGATTCATTTTAAACCATTCCTTCCAGTAATAGTCATGCATTAAGATTGTTGTCAGCAACTCATTTATGTTGGCAAACTTCATGTTAAAACCCAGATAACTCCTCAAAGGCAATAAGAATTCTTTTATTCATGAGTTGACTATGAATGACCGTACTTCAAGAACACAGCTTCAGGTTAGCCCAAACTCGAAATGGAAACATTTCATGAATAAAAGCAAATAAAACTATGAATCAAGACATCTATTCAAATATATAGATGGGAATATAAGGCAGTTGGGTTAGGGCAAAGTTGGGAAATACCCCACCACAATTCTCTTTGATGATGTCCTTAGCTTTGGTTGATGGGAACTAGAGTCCTGATTAATTAATACATTCTAAAATGGTTCACCCAGGAGTAATGAACACATTAGATCAGACACAAAGGTGGGTAAGAAATGGCTATTAAGGGGACTGAGGACCACTCAATATAAAATTCAATCAGGCTGGATCTGCATCAGTCTAACTGATTCTACTCAGTGAGTCAACTTTGCTCAAGGTTCATGATAAGTGCAGTTTCTGAGAACTTCCATTCACAGCACATAGAGGGAAGGAAGGAGAAGATCACACAACCAGGCTGAGGAAAGTATTGATTGTTAGTCTTACATAAAGTTGATTGTAAACAATTAGGGAATGCTTTGCAAAGGCAAATGAAATAACAGAACTAGGTATATTTACGCATAATAGATCGGGCAGCTGGAGTCTAGAAGGATAAGGGTTTCTAAACAGCAGGAGGATGAAAACGTTAGGCACCATCTAGTGTAGGCAGATTCAGAGAAGACATGGGCATAGCTCCTAGCGCTGAGAAGAAAAAAATGTTAAAGATATAGATCATTAACTGAAAGCTCATGATACAAGGAAGTGACCCGAAGTGAAATTCTCTAGGAATTCTAGTTGTAGAGCAGAATTTATCTCATCTTTAAAAACTTTTTCCTTAGATGCTCAAACCTGATTGTTGGGGGAATGGATATTTTATTACAGCATTGACTGGCTGGTTATATTTCTCTGTTACTAAGAGAAATATGGAAACATAGATGAATATTGAGAGACAAAAGGCAATACTCTATATCTGTCAAATTAGTGCTTAAGTTCTGTTCTTCATAGGCTTAAAATTAATTTAGTTTTGTATTTATAAATTGGTAAATTTGCAGACTGGTAATAAATAAAGTTTTTAATTTGAAGTTACTGATTGTTGGTCTAGCTTGTCTCAGTAATTAACTGAAATAACTTTCATAATATTTTTTGATATTTGGTTTGTTTAAAGCTAAGCATATTTACACTGAAATATTTACCTCATTACATCGATAAAAGAAAAATATGTGTGTATGTTTTTATGATTTCATGATGGTATCTATTTTAATCAAATATAAATGTTCTACACAATTAAAAATTCATGTGCAAGTCTCTAATACCATCAAGTCATGCATTGAAAGTATCTAAAGAGCTAAGAAAGTCAAGATGATATGGAAAAAATTTACAGGTACATTAGCTTTTCTCTGTCTTAAAATATTACAGTGTGGCCTAAGACATGAACTAGGAGATAAGGTTTTTATGTGTAATTCTATATGTTGTTAGATAGTTTTGCCAATATAAGTAGATTTAAATGCTATGATCTCATGCTTGCCAATTTCACATGAGGTAAACAGCAACGAACTAAGTGCTGTCTCTGAAGCATGGTTACCCACTAACTAAAGGTCAGGCCCAAATTCCCTAATGTTCTCATCTGAGTGACTTTTGCTTTGCCTCTGCAGTGTATAAACCCTGTACATGCTTCATAAGAAATTTATTGCATTTCTGCATCACTTGTGGGCTTCTGAGGCCACAATGCCCATTTCACTCTACAATAATGCACCTATAATTGACATATGCAAACATTAGAGACATAAGAGGGTGATTTAACATGATACAAGAAGACAAAAACTAGGAATAATGGGAGTAATTAAGGACATGGAAAGAATCCAGAGAGACTGTCAAACTCATCCTTTAGCCTTAAAATGAACTTTGTGAGGAAACTGGGGCACTCAGCCTCTAAGCACTGGTTCAGACTAGGTGAATACGAACCAATCAAGGCTGAGCATAAAATCTAAATATTTAAATTCTTTTGTAGGGATAATCTTCTTGTATATTGTGTGAAGATGTGCCTATGTCCTTTCTCACTTACCTAAGGCACCCTCTGATTGATTTACTAAAGAGCTGAATGTTCAATAGTTAGGCAGGAGGAGGATACGTGAGACTTTGGGACAGAGATAGGAACTTTGAGAAAGAGTCTGAGATGAGGGATTTGCCAGCCAGACATTGCTGAAGTCAGACATATGGTACTAAAAGAGGGAAGGAGCCACAAGGAAGAATGTAGATTAATATAAACAGGTTAATTTAAGTTTTAAGTGCTAATTGGGAACAAGCCTAAGCCAAGGCCAAGCTTTGATAATTAATAAGAAGTCTCTGTTGTTATTAAAGAGCTGGTGACATGAAGAAAGTCTGACTATATTTCTATCTTTTCTCTTAATCAGGACTTCTACTTATTCAATCTTAAATAGAAAATCATCTTTTCTTTTTTTATTTAGAAACAATCATTTTACATATCGATCTCCCCATCCCCTCTCCCTCCCATCCTCCCGTGCCCCGTACTAACAACTCCAACCCACTCCTACCTGCTCTCCAAAGACACTGAGGCCTTCCATGGTGGATCAACAAAGTCTGCCACATCATTTGGGGGAGTACCTAGGCCCTCCTCCATGTATCTGGGGTAAAATGGTATCCCTCCATAGGGAATGGGCTCCCAAAGTCCATTTGTGCACTAGGGACTTCCACTGTTTGAGATCCCATAGACTGCCCAGGCCTTCTAACTGACATCCACATTCAGAGGCTCTGGTGCAGTCCAAGGCAGGTTCTCCAGCTTTACCACTGGTGTCACTGTGCCCTGACTAGGTCAGGTCAGCAGGTTCTGTAGGGGAAACTGTCTTCTTAAATGTAAGCTTAAAAATAGATACATTGTATCCACAATCAACTTTCTGTGACACCACATTCCTGTAGTCTTGATCCTGAGAAGTAAATTGACATTGGCTGCTAAGCTAGACTTCAGGTTGATAGGAAGCCAACAGGTGACTGTACAAATTCAATCCCATAGAACTAAAGGTAGAAATAACCAAATTTCTGTTGGCAAGTCAATGGATAAACAAATTGTAGTATATCTTACATCTGTAAATAAAAGATGATATAGTCTTAAGGTACACAATATATTGCAGGGAAAAATATAGCCTTGCAATAAATAAAGCCATGTTTAAGAGGAATGTTTGCTAAAGCAGGACACTCATCTATCAGATAACCTTTCGAAAGACAGCACTATGTTCAGAAGAAGGCTCTGACCAGTTTCCTTGTTCCAGGGACTGAATATGCAAGATCTCCCCCGACAGTGAAAAGTCCCTAATGGAATTAGCTGTCCACAGCCTTGATGTCCTCTGCATATGATAAGCATGCTGAATATTCCAGGGGCTGCAAGGTCTCCATTTAGACATGCAGCCATCTGAACTCAGCTTCTCTACTACCTTTTGTTTGTGTTTCATAATATCCCATTGCTCCCAGTTGAGTCAACTGATGTAGCCTTGGCAGTGTATTAATTTTCTTCTTAAAGGGATTTCACAAAATGTAAGACATTAAGAACTACTGCAATAACACATTTGCTGTGAGATTGTGTTTTCTAGAAATGTCAAAAGCTACACTCAGAAATGCTAACCAACATGATTTCCTAAACCCTAGCTGAATATATAAGACCCTAATAGACATGAAAAGGTGGACAGCAGGAGGGAGACCCACAGGGTTTCACACCTATACAAAGACCACCAATAACTGAGCAATGTTGAGTGTGGGAGAAATACATGGAAGAATATACCAATTGGTCATTCAATATTAAATTGTCAGTCCTAAAATCATATATATTCAAGTAATATTAAATAGACTGATTAGTTTATATTTATGTGTTCATGAATATATACACAAACACACAGAGAGAACAGAAGCTAATGAAAAAAGACAGCATAAATTTCAAATGAGGGGTATATAAGGCAGTTAGGAGAGAGGTCAAGCCTGTAGCTACTACATTGATATTCTTATCAAAACAATATTTATGGGTATTTAAAACAGTTAACGATCAAACATCACAGTAAGGCATTGTAGAACATGACTGTAATTCTAAACTCAAGAGAGACAGAAGCAGAAAAATCCCAAATTTGAAGGCAGTCTATGCTACATAGTTACTGTTATGGTAAGACTCTATCTCAAAGGAAGAAAGAAAGACAGAAAGACAAACAATCGAAAATCAAAACTAAACAACAAAGCAAAACCAGCCTAGCATTGTTGTGAGATGTAAGGAGATACCAGGAGTTGATCATAGTAAGAACGTGAGAGATCACATCTGGAATCCGAGAAAGTGAAGTGGTTGCAGGGCAACATTATAAGTACTCAAAGCATGACCCAGTGATCTACTTCCTCCACTAACACTGCACCCCTTAAAGATTCCACAACTTCCACATTCAGTAGCACCCACTAGAGACCACTCACTCAAATGCAATTCACTTATGGGGGTATTCTCATTTAAACCATCAGAGCATCAGAGTGGTAACCTGGTGAGCAGGCAGAAGGTACAGAAAGGAGAGAGAATAGATACACACACACACACACACACACACACACACACACACACACATACATACACACATACACACACAGAGGGGGGTTAATGCATGCAAACACACACACATATGCATGCCCACCTATGCATGTAGTGTCACCACAGGAAGATACGGAAGTGACAATTGAAGCAGGCTCAATATTTCTAACAAATCACCAAAAACAAGAAGTAGTTAAGAAAAATCTCCCCTTGTTGACTCAGCATGACCATGCTGGTACTTTGATTTTTAACCCTCCTTCTAGCCTTTACCACTGTGGGAGAAGACACTTCTGCTTATTCAAGCCCATCAAGTAACAATGCTGTGATATTACATCCTGAAGCCATTAATAAAGTTGCATCCTGATGTCATACTCATAAACATATACCTGTGTGTTCACTTGTGTTTTCCCAGATACCAAGAAACAGTGGTATTCATGCTCATTCATTGCTTTCAGACATCCCCAATAAAAGATGCACGGCCCTAAGGAGAAATTATAGGTTGCAGAGCACAAAATTTACAAGATCATTCTGGCATACATTTTGTCAGAAAAGGAGTCCTCACAAAAAATCCCCATGGTGGTCAAGTTCTATCAAAGGGACACAAGATGCAGCTGAGCATGTTCTCAGAAACTGACACAATATGAACCAATATGAACAAGGAAATCAAATTGTTTGTTCTTATGGTTCAAAGTTTAGGACCAATAGGTAAAATGCCATGACAATTATTATTTACAATCTAATAAAGCCACTGGAGATCAGTTTGCAAAATCAGTCACACTAGTTAGCTATAGAACCTAAGCAGTATTAGTACATACCTTTAATCCCTGGATTCAAAAGCTGATGGATCTCTCTGAGTTCTAGACTGCCATGACCTACATAAGAGTGAAGAGTAACAGAGCTCATGGCTTTGATCCCAGTACTTCTGATCACCAGACATTAATTCCAGCACTATGGAGGTGGAGACAGGAGTGATCTGGCTGGGAAGAGAAAGAAATACAAGGAAGACAGGACAGGAATTCAGAGACCTTTGGCTCTGAGGAATCTTGGAGACAAAATTAACAAATTTATTAAGCAAAGAAATGATAGGTAGGAAACCACCCTCTGGTGCTGAAGAATTCCTACTAATTGTGCTCTAGAGCATAACCTGTCATGTATTTCATAATGGTTGTGCAAACGTGCTTCTGCCTAACTGGCATACTGTAAAAAGGAGAAATACATATATGGACCAAACATGGTAAAAGCCAGGAAAGCCAAGATTAACTTCAGCAGTACTGTTATTTTGATGGGATATAATATGAATGGCAATTTATGTCTGTGTTGTTCCCCACCAATCTCCTAGCATTAGAAGAACCATGAAAAACAGTCCAATCCCAAGAGAGACAGTCTATAAAATATCATATCAACATTATTTAATGTCTAAATATTGTCAAAGACAATTCCTGGCATTAGAATGTCTGTGGGCATGGCAATTTTCCCTACCTGCGTTAGGAAATGATGACTTTATATCTAACTGTTGGAACATACATTTAAGTTATGTGCACTTGTTCAAGGCATTTAAGTGAAAATATCTACAAAATGTAACTGCCTTTGACTAGAAACATAACAATGTATCTGAGAAGAATACTCAGAAATCTAGAATTTTTGAAGCAGCAAAATAGAATGTTGATCTCAACCCTAAAACTAATCAGCAAGATACTATGAACAGACACCATGTGTCTGCATGAGTATATACATATATGAACAGCAATGATGAAACTCAGTACACAATGGTAAAATATAATGCAATTTTATGTAAACACAAAAATGTAAACTGTGTGTGACATATTTAAACTGTTTTGAAATTTGTGTATCCTTTATGCTAAATAAAAGCTCAAACTCTACCTGTGTTTTATCTCAAAACTAACATTGTTAAATGAATGTTATTATTATTTTTTTCTCAATGTTAATAGTAACATTAGAGTAAAAGTAATTTCAATTTTATAATTCGGGAATTTCAAACCAAATAGAATTTAGTGCTCTACAAGAGTGAAAATTTAATTTCTTTGCTCAATTCTCTTAGGTATTATTAAAGAAATCTAAATTAGAAAGGAACAGTAAACACATTAATCTCAGCCTTCAGTTCCCTGAAGATCTACACACTGGAAGACACATAATGCTAATATGCCATTTTTCCAGTGTCATTCAACAACCAAATGTCATTCCTGTAAGTGACATATTTTAACATTCCAAATGAGTATCAAAGATAAAAACAAAAAGAATAGGATATATTTTAGCGATGTACAAGACAGAAACCCAGAGACACAGTCAAAGATGTAGCTATAACAATCTGTCATAATACAGCAAATACAAAGGTAAAAAAATTTACAGGAACAATATTGTGAACATAACCTAGTCCAATACGTGTAAAAAGCAAATGCTTTCTTAAGGACTCCTCATTCATAATGATAGTTTTTAAATTATAGTTATGATGTTCTAAGTCATTATATATGAAGAGATAGCTTTTTACAAATCTAAGATGCTTCCACTCTAAATGCACCCCAAACATATACTCCAGCAAACAGCATATCATCCCATTTCCCCACTGAGAGCTCTTGAAACACAGAATAGAGTGTTAAGAGATGTTTCCATTTTACCTAAAAGTGGAAGACTACAGACAGGGCCTAAATGTAGTTGCTCATTTGAAATGTGCTGTCTATAACTATTTTTGGATTCAAGGTCAGAGAAAGTAGAAATTGCTGATAATCTTTGCCACTAGGAGGCCAAGAAGGTGATAAAAGTTGAATTAAATTTTCATTATCTCTGAATCTTTGATTAAATAAGAACAAAAGTCAATGTCTTTTGTGATACTTAGAAAATGCTACAACAAAGTCAATAAATAATACCATTTAATCTAGTGTACAAAGACCATAGTAGTTTCCATGTTATCAATGGGGCTTCATATCAAACAGAAAAAAAACAAAAACAAAACACATCTAAATCAGCTGCTTCACAAAGAAAATAAAATTTAAAAAGAAGGTCAAGAAAAGAAGCAGCAACTTAAAAGATAAAAAATTACTTGTAATATAGGGAAATGATTCAGGTGGCCAACAAATCAAGCAGTCAGTAAGCTCCTGGTTCATGAAGTATCCTGGCTCCAAAAGTAATGGAAAGAGCTATTGAGAGAGACACCTAAAGTAGCATTAACCTCTATAAATGTGTAAAGCAACACATAAGTTAATCTACACATGAATATACACACCATACTCACACACACATAAGAAAAAAATATACATAAAATGCCTTAGGATATTTCAAGAAGTGGAAATATGAGATGAAATTTGCCGATTTTAAGCATTCATTGTATGTTCAGTAAAGATTAGAAGAAAATAGACAAGTGGCCAATAGCAAATAATAATATTAATAAATTAATTATGGAAATATCTGAATCTGCATTGTAAAAATCTTCATTTTATATCAAATAGAAATACAGAATTAATTTGGAAATCTTCTTAACTTGAAAGCATAAGGAGAGAATATTCATAAACATCCTAAAAAGTTGAAGTAACAGAAAGAACATAATGAACATTCATTGGCATATTTATCTGAAACTCAGAAGGCTATAGGGCTTCATCTACAAGTTCTGTAAAAGATAACATGACAAAGCACAGTGAACATACTAGAATTATCTGTGATGCTCTCTGTAGACCCTCTAGCTTTTTCTGTGTGCCTGCTTAAAATTCAGATTATCAGACTTCATAACTACTACATCAGAATTTTCATTTTAACCAAATAAAGAGATTCATATGAATATTAATGCCTAAGAAACAGAGAAGCCTGGATAATATATTCCCATATAATAATGACATTAAAATATATATGGATATGGAAAATATTAAGTTTCCTGCTTAATTATCTGAAGAAAATGTTCTTGAAGTACTCAAACAATAACAAACCAAATAAATGAGGAATTTCTTTATAATTTGCTAATAAGTAGTTGTAAAAAGTTACTGAAATTAGAATAAATCACTAGGATCTTGCTATGTGTTACATAAGGATTTACACCATTGTTATGAAAATTTTCAGGCAAAATGCATATAATTTATTATGACACAGATGAAGTATTTGTGTTTGTTGTTTACCTCTGAGCTATATACCCTAGACTCACAGAATCCCTTATGTTACAAAGTAAAGATATAGGACAAACAAAGAGGAAGAGAGAAACAACAAAACCATATACATATAACTCAAATTATAAAAATCAAATTAGCATACTTTCCTGTCTGGGACCACCCACAAAACATTTTGTAAACACAAACTACAACATACATTTGCAAACACAAAAGAGAACCACATAGAAAACAATATTATAATTTAGATTGCTATATTGTTTCAAAAGGGAAATGTAAAGTATAGTTAGTTTCAAAGTAAAGAGTATTTCTAGGAAAACCTAATAACTTAACTCAGTTAGGTGATTTTCTTATTTAACAAAATAATGGACTTCATACTAATCAGCAAAAGAATATTTTAAACTTAAAATTTCTTAGAAAGGTAAGTTGCTAAATTAAAAAGCTGAATGACACAATAATAAAGAAATAAACACAAAACCTAAATATTTATGTAAATTTTGGCTTAAATTAAATATAAAATAGATAAATCTATTGAAATTTGTTTATATTTCTGAAGTAAAGATTTGCAGCAGAAGTAGAGTGATATGCTGAAGAAAACAGGAAGCTACGCCAAAGTGAGAAACCTTGAAAATACTTCAGCATTCATGTTAATCTTTAAAAAGACACTCCAAGAATTTAAAAGTTAGTTTGACATGAGGATTATTTTAATACTCATAATGCATAATATTGTGAATTAGTCCTGATGGTATCTTGCTAACAAACTGTATTTTGTAAAGTATTAAATTGTATTATTGAATTTGAGGTCGTATTATTTCTTTAATATTTTGTGGAAGTGTCTCAAAGACTGTGTGTGGCTTTGAGATCTCCCAATTAGCCTGATTCGGTGTCTGCAAGGTCTTGCTCTGAGGTCAGCAGCATCTGGTGGAGACACTGGGATGTGCATGTCCAGAGAAGTGGATCACCTAAGCACCAGCGGCACTTCTCCCCCCAGGATTTAGCTGCCTTTACTCCGGATTGGCTGCCTTTACTCCGGATTGGCTGCCTTTACTCCGGATTGGTTGGTACTTGAATGAACTATACATAAACAGTTTCAATCCTCAGATTATAAGAAATTTGACCCAGTGGCAATTTTTTTTTTTGCTGTTGACTAGATGTAATGTCTCAGATACAGGGTTACATGATCAGCAAATTAATCAGTTAGAAAATACTCAACAGCTACCTTGAAAGTGCCGTTAAATTTATTAGTTGCTGACAAATTTGTGAAGGAAATATTTGCTGTAAAAATTTAGTTATCGCTGCCACATGGGTCATGAAAAGATTCTGATAAAGTCAAGCACAGGAAAAGAATGCCTCTCTAAGACAATATTTTATTCATATTTATAGTAGGAAACTGAAAAAAATAGTTATATCAGTACTATGGTAGTATATCATGTAACTAAGTCATGCTAGGAAAAATGTATGAAATGAATATTTTAGGAAGGACATATGAAGATTCTGGAGAAGTATTGAAGTGTACTGGGGAAAACAAGCATTTAGCTAGGAAAAAACATTAATTTCGCTAATCATAACTGAAGTAGATGAATGTCAGTGTAGATTAGTTTGAACCAGCAGAATATTATTATATATTCAGCATTGACTTTATGAAGAGAAACATTGATGTTTTTCAGGAATTGCAGTGAAGGAGGAGTTATTTTGTGACTATAACTTTATAATTCCTTTTGTATATAAATTCTGACTTGATCCAAAGGCTCTGTAGCTAGGAGGTGTAAGGTTACTGACTGTTCACCACATTTTTTATAGAAGTGCTCTAGAAACTGAATGAACATATGTAATGTTCTCCAAAATTTAAGCTACATAGTCAACTTGAAATGCTGTGTATGATGAAGCACAAATGGAGTGATATAAAACCAAATTGTTCTCAGGCTAGCAAATTTTGACTAGAATACAAATGAATAAATTTACACTTCTAGGGAGCAAATTTATGATAAAACTTTGAAAGACATGGGTTTAGGAAATGTCTTATAGCTCAAAATAAATATCTTACAAAGTTTCCTTTGCTGAAGGCAAGGTCACCAGCTTGTGCTACTGTTGGAAAGCAGTGAAACCTTTAGGAGTGAGGAGCTGCATCACTGGGGTACTTGGTTTAAAGGGCTATAGGGGTCCTGGAGTCACCCCTATTCCACTGTTTGCTGGACACGAGTTTAAAATCCTCCTCCACCACATGCCTCCACTCTGATGTACTGTCCTGCCCAAGGCCTGTACAGCGTGGCTATATGATTACACATTGAACCCTCTAAAACTGTAAGCCAAATTCAATCAGCATTTGTAAATGGTTAGTTATCCCAATTGTTTCTGATGCAATAACAAAACAGCATATGGCAAGCATGACAATCACAAGGAGTTTTCATTGTATACTACAAGAAACAGCAACCAATATTATCTAAATATGACATTTGTTGACCTTTCTGTTGAGGTCTACATTCAATGATGGTGAACCAACAATTTCTTCATTGTCTCTTCTGTAGCCCATTAAATACTTCTGATTGTCTGAACATGTTGAAGCTTAACATCTGCATTTTGTCAAATATTTTTGCCTCAAAACCAAACAATGAAGGGAAGTCATTGGTAGTCTTGTTTATCCACACAAAGGAATTCACGGATACTGACTAGATATGAGTATCAACATAAGTGCTGCATCTGCAGTGTCTCCTGTGACTTTGATAACAAAGCCAGCGAATTCTGTTGCTACTTTACCCTCACTGTTAGAAAACTTAGGCATACCATGTTTGGAGTCTTCAAAAATAGTGGTGTCTGGGTTTTATAAAAATCATTCTTTCTGACACAGGACCTGGTAGTTTTAGTTCCTGCATCAAGCACAGTGTAAGTCTTAAGCAGATGCAACTAATTCGGGAGGAAATAAAATCTACACATCATGCAAAATTGTGAGAAATTTTGATCAATCTAAAGTTAATAAAATGAATTAACATAGTAAGGGAGGGAGAATTGTCATGGCTTACTTATGAGATGAGGTCTTGCTATATAGTCCTGGTTCGCCTGTTACTTCTTCTGTGCCCTGAGCTAGCTCTGAAGTATTGGCATGACACATGCAAGCCCTCATACTGCTAGCAGAGACATCAGCACTAGACTAGCTGTTTCTAGGTTTGTGTATCTTATTCAAAGAGCTTAAGTAGGAGTTAGAGGGATGGACACATTTCTAAGTGACAAGGAAACTTAATTTACAAATAAAGCAAAAATACAGCTCAGAGACTCCCAAGAGGAACAATAGAATACCTGGGTGAATGAGTTCTTAGGGCCACAAGTAACAGTGGCAGCTGTCTTTATGAGTCTAGAGCATTGGTTCTAAACCTTCCTAATGCTGTGGCCCTTTACTTCCTCCTCTTGTGATGACCTCCAACCATAAAATTAACTTTGCTGCTACTTCATAACTGTCATTTTGTTACTATTAAGAATTTAATGTAAACATCTGTGTTTTCTAATGGTCTTATTAGACCTATGTGAAAAGACTGTTTGACACCCAAAGGAGTCATAACCCACAAACTGAGAACCACTCTCTAGGGCAAGGAGAGGCTAATTTCTAGGAGGTGTAATTTGGGTGTTTTTTTTTCTATTTTAGAATGACAGCTTTGAATTATAAAGTCCCCTTTTATCCTACCATGTATGCCCTTTGGATGGTTGCATGTGATTAAAACCACATGAATGCCTGATTATAAATAGACATATAATGGCAAATAAGAGTTTTACCCAAAAAGTTAACTCAGAGGACATAGCTTGCTTTACTGCACATGTTTCCCCAACAGGTCTGTGCCAGATCAGGCCTCTATTTTCAAATTTTGCCTTTTCTACATTACACTTGAATACCGGGTCCTTGGAGGGAGAGATGTAAATCACTAAGGCAATTATTAGGAGAAAAGCATATGCACATAACTGGCAGGAGAGGGTAGTGGGTTGTCAAGGGCATTACATTAAGTATGTCTATAATGAAAACCCAGTGGAATTTCCTTTGCCGGGCTATTCTCTATTTTCTCGGTTAATATATTTTGATAATTTTGTTTTCCCTGTCATAGTTTATACAGGTAAAAAAGCTACATCTCTGGCAACTACATTGTTACTGTCAACTAACGAAAGGAAACGTGGTAGTCAATAATGAAATAGAAATATGAAGATAATTGCGGAGAGATTAGCTTTAGTTTGTGGTAAATGACAAAAATTACAAAAAGATGTTAAATTTGAAGTGCTAAATCTTTTTCCATCAGTTGAATTAGATATATTTCTCTGATGGGTAATCAATACATTGTAAAATAAGTTTAAACTCAAAAATGTTACATACAATCTGAAAGAATTAGTCTTATATAGCAGGTATTTATATGAAATTTAAAAGAGGAAACATTTAATATTTAAATATGATAAATATTTATAAATTAATTGGAACTATTTGATTCAACAATTAGTATCCAGTGTTGCTAATTAATAAATAAAGTAAATGTGACACAGAACAATTACTTTTTTTATAAGTGTATTCCAAATATACATACTTACAAACATTTGCTGCATTGCATTGTACAGCATGCATAATGTATAAAATGCATGTATTTAGGTTTATTAAACAATTTCAAAGCTTACCATGCACAAAGTATTGTAGAGAACCCCACGAAGTGAATGAAATATTAAATTTAAATTTTACAAAAGCCATTTAATTGATATTATTTAACTCCAGCATTTCTGTAATTAACATTTGTTTAGATGATCTTTCAATTGTCAAGGCTGAGTTCTTGAAGTCAACCACTGTTACTGTATTGTGGACAATAATTAACTTTAACTGTAATGGTGCTTTTTATGAATTTAAGTACCCCTGAATTGGTGCATAAATTTTTGAAATTGTAATCTCCTTTTGGTGGATTGTTCCTTTACTAAATATGTAGTCTACTTCCCTACCTTTTTTTGGTGACTTTTGGTTTAAAGTCTAGTTTTCAGTTATTAAAAATACTTGTGCCTGCTTGCTTCTTGGATCCATTTGTTTGGAATAACTTTATCTATCCTTTTACTAATTAAAATGACTCAAATTCCCACCCCTATTCAGTAAGCAATTAGCTACAGATACCTTGTGTCGAAGGAAAAATCAAACTTCTCCAGTAGAGTATCACAGAATATAACAACTACACTTCAAGGCAGGCCCCATGCCCAGAAGTATCTCATATTTTTAAGTTTTATTTTATTTTTATTATTTGTTTGGTTGGTTTGAAACCTGATTTTTGTGTTTTTGTTTCTGTTGGAGAGAGAGAACATGAACTTGGGTCTGTAGGGAGATGGGCAGGATCTTGATGGAGGTGCAAAATATAATGTATGAAAAAATTTCAAAAAGTGAAAAATTATAAAAACAAATTTCATTATGTTACTCTTCCACAATGAATTTCGAATTATATTAAGAGGTTATGATTAGGTTTGGGAAGATTTACAGAAAACTACTCAAATTCATGGAAAACAAAAGAAAAAGTTGAGTGAATGAACATTAATCTAGCACTGATGAAACTTAATGAATCTGAAAAATTAGAAAATTAAAATAGAGAAGAGGAACTCATGCCAACCAATTTCCAGAGCAAATTAAGAGTGTAGGCATCTTATAATAGTGGGGTTGGCAAGCTTACAAAGTTATATAATTATAAAAGACGCTACATATCAGACAACCTAGAAAAATTGGCAGGGGCTGGATTTTATATGACTAGCAAGAGCCTCTTAAACGTGGTAAATACATCAGGGGAGTGTGACTCATTCTCCTGCTGCTATTAGCCATCATTTTCAATCCCTGCTTAGAAGAAAGACATAAGATTATTCAATAAGTATAAATCATTCACAATTAATGAAGATTAAAGAGAAAAGGATAAAACATATATGGCCAACTTTATGCTCAATTATAATGCAGTGTTTCACCTATGACCCACTATCTCCCTTTTGTTATTCTCATTCCTCTAATTATGGCCCAAATTGTTGGAGACTTCAAAAGGGTAGCCAGTCATTATTTGCTTCTGAATGAGAAATGATTTATGCAATGAGTAGATTCATAAGATAAAAGATAATTTTTAACCTAAATAGACTAAGATTATAAGAAATTGGGTATAATAAAAGATCTGATGATTGTACTCTCAAATATAATCACATTTTAATTAACAGATATCTTTTATATCCCAAACCAGAAACTACTTTTAAAAGTATAGTATTGATGCTTATCCTTAAACATGTTGTCTTTCTCTGAACAGTCCATATATTTTTATTTTAGAAAAATAGTAAATATTGTCAGTTTTGTCCTCGATAATTAACAGTAAAGTGAGTTTATGGGCAATATATAATATTTAATTATTTTACTGTTATTTTGTTTTTAATCTTTTACTTAGTATCTTTTACAAGGTGAATGTGAACATTTCAAAGTTATTTCTTATGATAAAAAGCTACTGTTAGCTACGTGTCCCTGTGCATTCTCAGTATCAGCAGTGTTTGAGTGTGTCTCAGTGTCCTAGACTTCAGGCTGAAAACAACTGCATTTTCAGTTAACATGCAGTTTTCTTCACTCTTATGAAGTCACTAGAAGATCTAGGCATAATGTACCCACTCTATGAGTCCCAGAGACTGAACTGACATAGTTGTCAGTACTTTAAAGCTGTAAAAGGGGGCATCACCATGCCTATGGGATGTTAGATATATTTTCTGAGGCTGAGAATGCATGGACATACTGCCTATCTGATTCCCATGTTATCTGCACAGAGCAGACTGTCTGGCTATGTCATGTGACTGATAATGTGAACTGATTTCAAGATAAGAGAATTGAGGGTAGGACAGCCCAACTATTTTGATGATCCTTCAACATCCCAGATTGGAGTGCCAAGGTGCGTTAAGAAAGACCTGCCTATTGTGTTTCAAAATTTTAGATAAATACTGTCTCAAGATACTTGGTGTTGCAAAAGTATGAGCCAACAAGGTACTGAATGGGTAGCTGTTTCTCCAGGGCAAAGTAAACGTAAACCACAAGACACAGCATCTAGGATCAGGGCCTATGAAGGCTACAGACTTCTACAGTACCTATATATGAACTGCCACTACATGAGTGGGAACAACTGTGATTTTAAATCCTTCCCACTGAGCAGGTGACTGGAGAGATGGGATTGTTGATGGAGCAAGCTTATTTTTCTTCTTTATTTTGTTTATCTTCAGCCACTGGAATGCTATATCCACTCTAAGTACAATGGATTCCTTTCAACTCCTCTGGGAACTAACTTCTGATTCTGTTTTGCTGGGAAGTATGTCCTATACAACTGTAGGGACTCAGCTTGCTAGGCACTCCATGCAAAGCTTGGAGGGTGTTTTGTTTCATTTGTTTTTGTTTTGCTCTTTTGTTTTCACACAGTAACACGATTCTCAGTGTTTTTCCTGAGTACTTAGGTTTAAAGACTGGCTCTGATCTTGCATGACTGCCCATTAAGACAGCAAACTACCAAACAAACAAACAAAACCAAAGCAAAACTAAAGCAAAAAATAAAGGCAGGATTGTGAAATGGTTCAGTGGGTAAAGTACTTGCCACCAAGCTGGAACACCATAATTTAATCCATGGAACTCACATAGTAGAAAAGAGAGCACTGACATACGCACATGTACTGTGACACAAGAATTCCCATACACATACAAACACACACACACACATCTCATAAGTTAGGAAGTATAAAAAATAAATATAAAATAGTGGAAGACAGTTTATATAAAGCAAAACAATATACGTATGGCAGTTAGCTTTGGTGAAAACTAGGATGAAAATTTCTATCTGCTTCTATCTTGCCAACAAAGCATTACAAAACATATAAAATAGGAAGCAAACATTATATAGAAACATTTTTAGTTGTCTTTCTAGTAACATATTACAGACTTTTTAGTCTGACCTAATCTGTCCTCATGACTATACTGACTAAAAACAAGGGTAAGAATGGAATTCCCACACACATGTTCAGAGAAAAGAAAAGTTCTACCTTGTGTTTCCTATGTTTAACATCCTAATTGAATCTTAAAGTGGGATGCCCATTGCTACAGCAGCAGGAAGAACAAGATGACCTAGAGCAAACCAGAGAGAGTAGTACAGAAAGGTACATAGGCTTTTTTTGTGAGGTGAATTTACAGGCAGGTCTGGAGAGGTGTGTGAAGACTTAAAAACAAATGTGTCCTAGTCTTCCCTCAGGTAAATTGTTTCACTATGTTTTTCAGCTTTGTAGACTAAAACTTTTATATACTCTATATAATGTGTGGTACTTTAATAACTACAGCATATATATCAAAAAGATTTTAGACTCAACTGCTAGTTCTTTGGAATCCTAAGGTATAATTCACACAGATCAAGAGATTCAGAGGCATTTACAGCAGCTATCTTCTATGGAAAAAACTCATTGACTTTGAGCCTCAATTTTCTATCTCAAATATTTGTTTTATGCTATAGGATATTTTCTTTCTTTCATTTTTGATGCACTGGAGCAATGTTATTAGAGCATTTCAAATGAATTATTATCAGCAACTCAAGTTCAGTATTACCTGAAATATCTTTGCATCTTCCTGACTTCTTTCTCAATACAAGATATGCATTACTTTCTTATGGTTACTTATTGTGTCACATTTTAATGAAACATTATGAAATACCTATCATGTTTTCTTCATTTTCTTTATGAATTTCACTCAAAGTTCTTGTTCTTATATAAAATCAATTCCTTCCAGCATCAATAGACAGAGAAAGGCAGAAACAGTAACTAGCTTGTGAATGGACATCTTGTACTTTAGTTGCTCTACCTGTTTGTTCTGAGCTAAATGCTAATAATGGTGGACAGGCACTTCCCAGTCTCCCACAGAGCAGTAACCAAGCCCTGAACAACAGTGACAGCTGAGATCACAGTGGGACTTCACACTTACATTCAGAAAAAAACAGCTTCAACCTGTGTTTTGTTTTTTGACAATTTTCTAGGAGCACACACATGATACCCACAGCCATAGGAGCCATGCAGAAGATGTCCAAGAACAAACCAGGAAATCAAAGTATGTTATACTTTGTGTATAGCCAGCATTGTAAGGCTCCAACTTGCCAATATTTTTGATATCGTTTAACTTCTGGATCTTTCTTTAAATCTCTTTTAAAAAAACAGAAAAACAAAAAAATGTTTTCTTTATATTCTGCTAAGTCTATCATATATGATCTATAATTCATCTGTAGAGTCTACTTTCCTTTTATTTGGTGACAAATTTTATATTTGAATTACATGATATTGAGTAACTATTGGGAGCTAAATACATTTGTTTAAATATACATGTATTTCACATCCATGCACACATAAGCTCTCTCTTTCTCTCTCTCTCTCTCTCTCTCTCTCTCTCTCTCTCTCTCTCTCTCTCTCTCTCTCTCTCTCACACACACACACACACACACACACACTCATGAGTCTGAAAGCCTGAGCTCAAATTTGGGAATTCCTGTGAAAATTCAGGTGCACACATGTCTGTAATTCCACAACTCCTAGCATGAGATGGGAAGAAGAGACAAGAAGATCATTCAGAAACTGGGAAGCCAGTTTGCCTGGAGTACACAGTGCAACAAAAGAAACAAGAGAGGCCCTGTATCAAAACAAGGTGCACAATAGTTTGACTACTGAAATTTGAAATTAATATGCCACAGTGCTTTAATTTCAATGCAAGTCTGGTCTACATAGTAAGTTACAGACAGCAAAGGATACATAGAGAGACCCTATCTCAAACAAGACAAAACAAACTCTATATTCAAATTAAGACATTCCCAAATATTCAATTAAAAAAAGGACAAAATGGTAGACCAATGAATCGAATTTAGCACCCTGATATCAACCCATACATGTATGAACATTTGATTTTCAACAAAGAAGCTAAAAATATACAGTGGAAAAAAGAAAACATCTTCAACAAATGGTGCCGGCATAACTGGATGTTGGCATGTAGAAGAATGAGGATAAATCCATGTGTATTGCCATGTGCAAAACTTAAGTCCAAATGGAACAAAGACCTCAACATTAATCCAGCCACACTGAACCTCTTAGAAGAGAAAGTGGTGAGTACCCTTGAACGAATTGGTATAGGAGATAGTTTCCTGAACATAACATCAGTAGCACAGACAGTGAGATCAACAATTAATAAATGGGACCTCCTGAAACTGAGAAGTCACAGTCAGCAAGACAAAAAGGCAATCCACAGATTGGGAAAAGATATTCATTAACCCCATATCTGACAGAGGGCTGATCTCCAAAATTTACAAAGAACTCAAGAAGCAAGTCTCCAAAATACCAAAGGATCCAATCAAAAATTGGGCTACAGAATTATATAGAGAATTCTCAATAGAGGAGTCTAAAATGGCGTAGAGGCACTTGAGAAAGTGCTCAACATCCTTAGCTATCCGGGAAATGCAAATCAAAACAACTCTGAGATACCATCTCACTCCTGTCAGAATGGCTAAAATCAAAAACACCAACTACAATTTATCCTGGAGAGGATGTGGTGAAAGGGGAACACTCCTCCACTGCTGGTGGGAGTGCCAACTTGTACAGCCACTTTGGAAATCAGTATGGAGATTCCTCAGAAAAATGGGAATAAACCTGCCACAAGACCCAGCAACCCCACTCTTAAGCATATATCCAAAAGATGCCCATTCATACAACAAGGATGTCTGATCCACTATGTTCATAGCCTCATTATTTGTCATAGCCAGAACCTGGAAGCAACCTAGATGCCCCTCAATCGAAGAGTGGATAGAGAAAATGTGGTACATTTACACAATGGAGTACTACTCAGCAGAAAAAAAATTGGAATCCTGAAATTTGCAGGTAAATGGATGGCACTAGAAGAAACCATCCTGAGCGAGGTAACCCAGTCACAAAAAGAGAAACATGGCATGTACTCTCTCATATATGGATTTTAGACATAGATCTGGGGAGTGCCAGCCTACAATCCCATGGCCAGAGAGTCTGGGAAACAGAACCTTCATTCAGTGGCAGATGGAAGAAGAGGCAGACTCCCACAGCTAGGCACTGAGCTGAACTCAAGGAATCCAGTGACAGAGAGGGAGGACTGATGTGCAAAGGGGTTAAGACTGGGCTGGTTTAACTCCCAGAAACAGCTGACCTGACAAGGGTTAACTCTTGAATCCCAGACTGATGCCTGGGAATCCAGCATGGGACTGATCAAGACACCCTGAATATGGGTGTCAGTGAGGAGGCCTAGGTAAATCTATTGAGCCTTGGGTAGTAGATCAGTATTTATCCCAGGTATACAAATGCTGTTTGGACTCCCATCCAACAATGAGAGATGCACTCTCACCCTGAACTCTTGGGGGAGGGTCTAGGCCCTGCCCTGGATGAAATGACAGACTATGGACACCCCCATGGAGGACCTCCCCTTCCCTTGGGAAATGAGGGGACATTGGGGGAGTTGGTTGGATGGCATTGGAGAAGGGGAGGGAAATGGAGAGTGACCTGGAATTGACATGTGAAGCAACATTTTTTTCTAATTTAAATTTAAATCTAAAAACAAAAAAAATATAAAAAATAAAACTAGAATAAAAAATAAAAAAAATAAAGGACAAAATGAAATACAAATTTATTTAAAGAAACTCACAATCCAAAGGCAAAATAAAATCTAATAGAAGTTAGGCACAAATACATTATAAATAAAACATTGGCATTCAGTCATAAACACAAGGCCAAACTATAAACACAAATTTCAAGCACATATGAATGCATGTACATGTTTACAAACAAGCTCATGTTCATGTGCACACACATGCATGTATACAATTGTGCACACTTACACATATATACACATACACTCTTACACACATACCATGAAAAAGAAACACCTGAGGCCCCAATATTTGTCTGTTATTTCATGATGTGTTTTAAATTTAGGTAGGTAGTAATCTGGAATTGTTTTAATTTGTTTCAGAAAAACAATAATCAAATGTTAACTATAAAGAAAAATTTAAGGAAAAGTCCATTATAACATTCACTTGCAACTCACTTATGCATAAATCTTATGATATTTAGCTTACTGTTTTATTCCATTAGATGTAAAATTGTTTAATATTACTTTATCTTTCAAACAGATAAACAGACAACAGAGTGTGTCACTGGTTGCTGAATTTTCAAACAGCAACCAGTGACACACTCTGTTAATTAAAATAACATTTAATAAACTATAATAGTATATATGTTAATTTTAGTGACTAAAATATAGTTACATTCTGTTATTTTGAATGACTGTTAATTATTGACTATAAACACACCAAAAATTTTTTTACCAAAAAAATTGCTGAGGCAAATAATACTGAGGATAGCTAAATTTTACACTCAGGGAAACGCCCTTTCTATTTTTAGCAATTTTAAATTCAACTCACATAATTGTTTCCAAATTTAAATCCCACAAAAATCCCACAGATAAATGAACCCTCTAAATTATGTGTATGAATAATTACATGGATTACTATATACTGATCCAAAAAGAGAAATTCTCAGGCAAATAGTTGTATTTAATTGTATGTTCATATTGAAATACAGTATGAAGCACTGCTACAGATTAACGGTAACATGCTGAGATAAGTTCCTAATTTTTTTGATATTTTTTATTTTTAAATTTAAATTTAAATTAGAAACAAGGTTGCTTCACATGTCAATTCCAGGTCCCTCTTCCTTTCCCTCCCCTCCTCCTTTTCCCTCCCACCAACCCCCCCCAGTGTCCCCTCATTTCCCCAGGAAGGGTGAGGCCCTCCATGGGGGTGTCCAAAGTCTGTCATTTCATCCAGGGTAGGGCCTAGACCCTCCTCCAAGAGTTCCGGATGAGAGTGCATCTCTCATTGTTGGATGGGAGTCCAAACTCCATTTGTATACCCGGGATAAATACTGATCTACTACCCAAGGTTCAATAGATTACCTAGGCCTCCTCACTGTCACCCACATTCAGGGTGTCTTGATCAGTCCCATGCTGGATTCCCAGGCATCAGTCTGGGATTCAAGAGGTAACCCTTGTTAGGTCAGCTGTTCCTAATTTTAAAAATGCTTCTGTTTCTGAGATCATTTGTTAGAGATTTCAAATATAAATAAGATGAATGCTATTTGCATTTTTGTGCCTCACTGATTTTACTTACCATAGTTTTCTCTGGGTTTGTGTAAGAAGCAGCACTGTGATTAATAGAAGTCATTGGACTTGTTGAAAGGAAGAAAGGGCATTGTTTTTCAAATAATAGAAAGGATTTAAGGGCTGTCTTACCCCCTCATCAAAGAAACTTCTTATGACAGTAGAAAGAGACCTGTGAAGAAAACTACAAGCCAGCAACAATGAAGAGTTATAGAGCTCAATTCAATGGATACATCTAAAAAACACTCTGACACCTAAGGCTCAGGGGTTATTAGAGATGAGGAAGCAGAAAGATTGTAAGTGCCAGGGGATCAAAGAGTTTGCTGTGATGTTGTGTCTCCTAGTAAAGTCAGAAGCTACACCCATTAAGTATCACTAATATGATTGCACAAATATGAGCTGAACAAGGACAAAAATCAATAGATATGTCAGTGTGGCCTCGGAGAAGACCAGAGGACCTCACATCTACACAAAGAACTGCAGGCAATCTAAGGAATTCTCAGAGCTGAGAATTTAAGTTTTCCCCAGAAATATCACACCAATTTATTATTCAAAACTAAATGATCAGTCCTGAAAACATAATACTGGTAAAATTGGACAAACTGAGCAGGTTATGTTTTTTTGTTTTGTTTTTTGGTTTTTACGAGACAGGGTTTCTCTGTATTGTTTCGGAGGCTATCGGTCCAGCCCGGCCTCTAACTCACAGAGATCTGCCTGCCTCTGCCTCCCGAGTGCTGGGATTAAAGGCGTGTGCCACCACCGCCCGGCCCGAGCAGGTTATGTTTAAGAGTTTCTATGCATATAACAATTAATCAAAATAGGATTTGAAACAGAGAAATGAGGGGTATAATGGAGTATTTGAGGAGTGTAATGGGAAGGAATAAATGTAATTATATTATAACCTCATTAATAAAAATAAAAAATCCAGTATAGGTGAAGATAGAAAATTATATAACGTAGGAGGTATTGTGAGTATTACAAATTGTCTTTTCTATGGGGACACAGAAGGACTTCGGGTTCAAAGGGAAAATACAGATTCATAGAACACCAGACAAGTTTGAAGCCACTGTGTCCCGACGGTCTGACAGGGAGATGTGAACCACAGCGCGGGCTTGCTTCTACTCTGACATTGCAGAAGATGAATCATGCTGCTTTTCCCTGCTTATCAGTCTACACATAGCACCAGAGAGGAGACCATGTCCTGATGGGCGGTACCCCAAAGGCTATTGACTGAATGAGTTCCCACAACTACAGTAACCATTAAAGACTCAATTTGGGATAGAGGTGCCATGAGTTTGAGGGAGCATGAAATGTAAAGTGACCATTACATGTCATCAATGATAATGTAGTAAATTAATTATTGTAAAGGTAGTCAAAGTCTATGATTATGTTACATATTGAAATGTAGGTTAAAATGGTTAAGCTGAATGACACATGTGTATGACATCTCAATAAATCTGGTTTTATAAAATTAACAAAATGTACTTTCCTTCAAGAATTTATTGAGATCCCTAAAAGTCTTACAGCTATACAACAAACATGATGTGAGATAATATAGCCTGGGCACTATAACCTGTCCTTTCAGAAGGAGGGAGGACTCATTACATGCACACCTGAATTCATAATTAGTTAATGATAAATAGCTTAGGATTAGATTCCATCTTTATTTCTTCAGAAAAAAATAAACTTCATGTAATCCTTAAAACAGAAATGGCAAATAATTAAAAGAAGCTCCTATTGGTCAAATTATAATAGGTTTCTCATTAAGAAGTAATGAGTATTTTTTAAAACATAAGCAAATCCAAAATTAATTTTTAAAATTTTAATTCTGATTTCATGTAAATAATACTATGTATTGCTACAAATTCAATTATACGTTTTGCAAATTTCAAGTTGATAAATGTATATACTCTCAGAAGCTTCATCATATGTAACAGCAAAAGTCTAAAGTTTTTGAGACTCACCATGTCTCATCCATTGAAATATCTATATTCTATGATAAGTGTACTGATTTTAATTTTCCTACATGGGGAGGATTTCACATGTAAAATGAAGGTGAATTGTTTCATTTGATAAAAGAATTAATTGCTCTTTTTTATATTCATCTTTTTTGAATCCCACATAATAAATGAAATATTTTAAACATCATGTTTAAACCAGTAGTATTAATAAAGTGATTTTTCTATTGCATGATTAGAAATAAGCAATATTTACCCATTTCTAACTCAGTGGAGGTACATTTACATTTTAAGAGAGTTGGAAAACTGTAAACTAACAGTGAATCTTGTTGTGGGGCAATCTTTTTGTATACTGTGAATATGTGCCTTTACCAAGGTGCCTTTTGATTGGTTTAATAAAGAGCTGAGTGGTTAGTAGCTAAGCAGGAAGAGGTTAGGCAGGCCTTCTGGTAGACAGAGAGGAAGAGGAGATGAATGGAGGCATGGAAGAGACACCCAAGGACATGGAGAAGAAACAGGAGGTTCAAGATGAAAGAGAGGTAAAAAGCCATGAGGCAAAAATATAGATTAATATAAGGGTTAATTTAAGTTATAAGACCTCGTGGGACAAACCTTAGATATTGGCCCAGATTCCATAATTACTGAGTCTTGGTGTTGATATTCGGGACTGGTGGCAAAAAAGACAGCCCATCTATAGAATCTTAAATTAATCTAAGAAAAATTAATCCAGATTGAAATAGTATAATCAATTGTGAAAATATGTTATTATATATTCATAAATCAGTGTTGCGTCAGCTGTGTGGCCTGTGTCGGAGAACGTGTGGAGGGTGTCTGGGATTGACAACACAGAGACTCATTCAACGATATAAAGAAAACTTTAAGCAGGCCCCAAAAAGGTTCAAGAAAACTTCCTAAAAAGGCTCCCTCCAGAGAAGCTTCTGCTCTCTCCTCTACCCTGGCTGGTTCTGCTCGGACACCAAAAACTGCTCAGGGTGTGTCAGAAGAGGCTGTTAGTCTTTGGACATGGTCTAGGTCAGGGAGGTTTCAGTGGGCAAGCCTTTTCCAGGAACTTATTGCCCCGGGCATTGTATTGTTTTTAGTAAACATGTTTTTAGTAAACATTGTCTTACAGCTGCCTACTCCCAGGCCGAAGGGGAAGTGGGTCTCTGCTCAAGGTCTGGTGTCCCCACAAATAAGTTGTCATTTATATTTTGACCATAGCATTAAATTTCATTATCATTTAATAAACAAAAAAACTAAATAGAAGTATAAATATTTTGAACATGAATGCTGAAGGAATAAACAAGGTATCAAATATCTTGCATATATAATAAGCTGTCAAATTTTTATAGAACTGATAAGATAACAATTGTGTTTAATGTAGAGATTTACATATTTGATCATAAGAAAATTAATTTTTTTGTTTAAGTCTGTAATCAAATAAATGCATGAAACTTTTACCAAATAGTAACAGATGTAATTCTTTCCAAACTTCAAATCATCCAAATCCCTAATATGAAACTTAAATAAAAAATATACAAAAAGATAGGGTTTTTTAAATGTGAATATACTTCTTGATTTAAAACTTTTTAACCACAGTATATTGACTTAAACAATAACTTTCATTAAATGTTGATTTTTGAGACTTTTGTTCCATTGTAAATTGGTCAATTTGTATAAATATGAATAAAATTATGCATATTCTAAAATCTATTTAATCTACAATGCCAGACATACACACAAAACTTACTGCATATTCAAAATACAAGTTTGTTGAGTTACATTGATATTAATTAGAAATCTTAGCTGACTAAAACATTCAGGAGAAATGTGATGCATCAAACTTGCTTTTCATTGTCCTTTTACATTGGATATGCACATCTGGCCCAGAAAAATACATCAAGTTTATATGTGAAGTTTATGGAATTTCACGCACATTAGTGAGGACTTAAATTATGAGATCCATGAATTTTATGGCTTGAGAACTTGTTAACTTTCTGTGACATCATTGGAAATCTATCTTGCTGATTTTTTAAGACTCTTTCTTAACACACCACTACTCCATTCATTAAAGGTGTGAGTATAAGGGATTTACTTTCTCTGGATATAGAGAGTATGGGTAGTAAGATAAATAAATTGATCCAAGGCCAGCTACTATAAGTGTACATATATTTGAGAAACAGAAATACAAAAGTAAAAATTAATTTGCTTTATAATTAAATAGCTATAAAACAAATTAATCTAGGCATTGTCTCTGACACAAAAAGATGCTTTGAGGGAGGAAGGCTGTTGTATCATCTGTCCTGCCACATCCTTTTCCGTTCTGCCACTCCAGGGTTGGACACAGTGAGGAAGAACAAGCCATTACAGTCTCAGAATGAAACTGGGAAATTGGAAATGGAGGACAGGAAGGATGATTTCAAGTTTCATAAGGAACATAAAAATCATAAGATAGCTAAGATAATTCTGAATATTATCTGGAGATATCACTGTACTACTAAGTTATAGAAATAAAAAGAGCATAGTATTAGAATAAAAACAGACATGATTAATGGAATTGAAAAAGAACCAATGAAGAAACTGGAAATATTCGCTGGAAAAAGAAAGAGTATCTTTACCAAATGGTAATAATGCTGGTCAAAGAAGATGATTGCATGTAGAAGAATGAAAATAAGTCAGTACTTATCATACTGAACAAAACTCAACTCCAAATGGATGAAGGACTGCCAAAAAAGGTTAGATACACTGAATCTATTGGAAGAGAAAATGGGTAGTGAGCCTTGAACTCAACCGCACAGGAAAAGGCATTCTCATCGGGACACCAATAGCACAGGCAATAATTTGTAATTGAAAAATGGGAACATGCTGACTACTTATATGGGACAGGATCAATGCTGTGACTAAGCTGATAGCTATTCTAATGCTGCTTTCACTGGATGAATGTTTCACTGGATGAGAATCTTATTTCAAATAGAAATATTGCTAAGACCTACATAGAATTTGAAAACACATTAATAATAAAGTGTGATAAACTATGTTTACTACCTAGATAATACAAAACAATATGCAAGGTGGTAAAGTTTGATTTCTATAGGCAACTATCTTTAAATAATGCATTATATGTATATAATACATATATATTTTATTATATATTGAATTCAGAGAATGCAAGTGAATTCCAATAGAATTCACAAGGCTTTTAGAATTGTTGATTAGTATTTCATTAACCATCAAGATACATAATTTACCATTTTTATTGCTATTAAAATGCCACTACTTGACACCCTGTCACTCATGGTGATGAACAGAGTATGCAAGTGCTGGCAATCAACTGATGAGCAATGAAATTTAAAGACCACTTAAAATATCTAAACATCGGTAGATGATCTACGTAGAAGACAATTATAAGGAAAACCACAAGCGCAAGTATACGAACTACCTTGTGTTTAAGAAAACAATGTGTACAATAAATCATGGAGAATAATGCAATGTAAAATGTATTGTTCTTATTATATTCTAAAGCAGTCCTAAACTTATGTGAATTGAGTATTATAAGGAACATAACACCAGTAGCAAAGGCAGTAAGATCAACAATTAATAAATGGGACCTACTGAAACTGAGAAGCTTCTGTAAGGCAAAGGACACAGTCAGCAAGACAAAAAGGCAGCCCACAGAATGGGAAAAAATATTCACTAATCCCACATCTGACAGAGGGTTGATCTCCAAAATTTACAAAGAACTCAAGAAGCAAGTCTCCAAAACACCAAAGGACCCTATTAAAAAGTGGGCTGCAGAACTAAATAGAGAGTTTTCAATAGAGGAGTCTAAAATGGCTGAGAGGCACTTGAGAAAGTGCTCAACATCCTTAGCCATCCGGGAAATGCAAATCAAAACAACTCTCAGATATCATCTCACCCCTGTCAGAATGGCTAAAATCAAAAACACCAATGACAATTTATGCTGGAGAGGATGTGGTGAAAGGGGGACACTCCTCCATTGCTGGTGGGAGTGCCAACTGGTTCAGCCACTTTGGAAATCAGTGTGGAGATTCCTCAGAAAAATGGGAATAAACCTACCACAAGACCCAGCAACTCCACTCTTAGGCATATATCCAAAAGATGCCCATTCATACAACAAAGATGTCTGTTCCACTATGTTCATAGCAGCTTTATTTGTAATTGCCAGAACGTGGAAGCAACCTAGATGTCCCTCACCTGAAGAGTGGATAGAGAAAATGTGGTACATCTACACAATGGAGTACTATTCAGCAGAAAAAAATAATGGAATCATGAGATTCGCAGGCAAATGGATGACACTAGAAGAAACCATCCTGAGTGAGGTAACCCAGTCACAAAAAGAGAAACATGGCATGTACTCTCTCATATATGGATTTTAGACATAGATCTGGTGAGTGCCAGCCTACAATCCTATGGCCAGAGAGTCTGGGAAACAGAAACTTTATTTAGTGGCTGATCGAAGAAGAGGCAGACTCCCTTGGTTAAGTACTGAGCTGAACTCAAGAAAGCCAGTAACAGAGAGGGAGGACTAATGATCAAAGGGATTAAGACTGGGCTGGTTTAACCCCCAGAAACAGCTGACCAGACAAAGGTTAACTCTTGAATCCCAGGCATTAGCCTGGGAAGCCAGCATGGGACTGATCAAGACCCCCTGAATCTGGGTGTCAGTGAGGAGGCCTAGGGAATCTATTGAGCATTGGGCAGCAGATCAGTACCCATCCCAAGTATACACACGGACTTTGGACTCCCATAGAACAATGTGAGGTGCACTCTCACCCTGAACTCTTGGGGAAGGGTCTAGGCCCTGCCCTATATGAAATGACACACTATGGACACCCCCATGGAGGGCCTCACCCTCCCTGGAGAAATGCGGGGATAACGGGGGGGGGGAGGGCATGGGAGGAAGGGAGGGAATGGGAGAGGGACCTGGAACTGACTTGTGAAGCAACCTTGATTCTTATCTAAATTTAAACTGGAAAATAAAATTAAAAAAAAAACAAAAAAAACTTATAGTTACACTTCAAAAACCATATTTTTCTACAGACTGCTAAAAAAGATGTATCAAATAAGAGACAAAATAACTGATAGAAACTGCTTATCTGAGAAAGGGTTTATCATGACATTTGAGGGTAGAGTCCATCGTGATGGGAAGGCAAGTTGGTGACTTGATCTATGCAGATAGCTTACATATGGCAATTGTTTGTTTTAAGAGGCTAGCCAAGAAACAGAGACCTTTAGACAAAAGATGGGGGCTAGTTAGTAACCCTCAAGACACATCTAGGGTTCGTCTTTTAAGAAGGACCCAGATCCCCAGGGTTTTTCTCCTACTAAAAAAGCTAGGGATCAATGTTCAAACTGTGCTCTCTGGGGCAAGTTTCACATAATAGTTTGCAAAGAGTAGCATCATCATTAACCTAAAGCTTGAATCCCATCATATGATGCATGAATATCCATGCAATATTACCCTCTGCAAGCTTATAAGGTATACTGTAAAAGAGAGGAGGATATAATTTGGGAATATGAAATCATGTGAATTTAAATAAGAGTTTCAATGTACATCAATAGAAATAAAAGTCAATAACCAATAAAGTTATAAATCATGTACCAGGAAAGTAGAAATAAATAAAACAGGAGTCATGGAACCGGAGTTCAAGATTTGGTTACTCAAATAATGACTTAGAAAAGAATCATTGCTAGTGGAGTATAAGCCTCATACTTGAATTTCTATGTATAAATTTTCATCTATGTGACATAAGTCAGAAAGTGACTAAATGTTGGCTTGTGACTGAAAAGAAGAAGAGGAAAACAAAATATTGCATATATTGACCATCATTGACATAGTAGGTAAAGACTGTTTCCAAAATTAATTTTTATAATTAATTATTATTTACATGTAAAACAATCTCATATTACACACCAATCCCAGTTCGCTCTACTTTCATCCTCCCATTCCCACCACCAACCTCTCATCCTACCTGACATCCACTCCTCAGGGAGGAGGAAGCCACCCATGGAGGATCATCAAAGTTTGTCACATTGCTTGGCGCAGGACCTAGGCCCTACCTCCCTGTATCTAGACTGAGAGAATATGCCTCCATAGGGAATTGGCACCCAATGCCCATTCGTAAACTAGGGACAAATAATGGTTCCACTACTGCAGGCCCCACAGATTGCCCAGGCCTCCTAGCTGACACCCACGTTCAGGGGGCCTGGTTCTGTCCTATGCTGGTTCCCCATCTTACAAACTGGGTTCTGTGAGCTCCCTCCCACTTGCTCATGTCAGCTGTTTTTGTGGGTTTCCCCAACATGGTCTTGACCTCTTTGCTCATCACTCCTCCCTCTCTACAACTGGATTCTGGGAGTTCGGCTCAATGCTTAATTGAGGATTTCAAATTTTCTAAATGTGGTACCTTAAAATAATAAAAGAAAATGAAGGGGAGAGACAGGAAGAATGAAGGAAACTGGAGAGGCACAGGCCTGTGAATTTTATCATGCTGGGTTTCACCTGTCATTTCAGTGTGCTTTCCAGTCACCTAACTTCTGAACCCATCTTTCAAACATAACTGTTTCTGTGTGTTTAGTCCATACTTTTATTATATCCTTCCAAAGCTACATGCAAATTAATGCTTAGGAGATACTACACTTACATAAAACATTAGAATGACTACAGACACACTTGATCATACACACAGTCATTCATTACAACATCCCTATGTTCAGCATTCTTTCCACTGTCAGGAAGAGCTTAAATGTAAGAAAAGGTCAAATATAATTAATTTCACTAATGATTTAAATTACAAAATAGTTAAAAACATTAGTTGTAGTGTAATGCACAGATTGTACATGCTAGTCAAAAATTATTCAGATTTGTCAATATGAATGTTGCAAAGTCTGTATAATTTCAATAAAGACTTGTGTGACAAAATTCAGAGATGTCAGAAATTGCACTATTTATTTTATGGATTGCATGTAAGTACTGCATGACCGATTGTATGTAAGCAAAAACACCGCCCTAAAATGAGAAAATAAGATAAAGCTTCATATGCTAATCTACTTGAACTTTAGACTGGAAGCTCTGGGACTGCACCCAGGGCCTCTGAGCAGGAGAGTGTCTTGATCAAACGCACTGTTTAGAAAGGTCATTCTAGAATTAGTGTGGAAAATAGATTGCACAGGAGGCCAAAGCTAAGTAGAAGTATTTATGAAGCCAGAGCTGGTGAGCTCATGCTGAGAAGAAAATCAAAAATAAGACTGTGGAAGCAGATTTAGAAAAACAATTTGTTTGTGCGAGAATGGCTCACACATTTATTGCAATGATCAGAATTATAATTAAATGATGTGCTGCAAGATTGTGGCGTGTGAATGAATGACGAGTTCATCTCTAGGACAGACAAAACTAACAGGCTATATTTTCCATGGAAGACAATCAGGCGGAAGTGCAGAATAATATATTTGACATATAGATGAGAATTCAAGTTGTTAAAATCCACGCCTTTGATCAGTTTTGTTGACAACTGTGTTCCCCAAGACAACAGTACATTTGCCATATAATAATACCAACAAGGAAATGTGATTAATGAATAAAGATTCATTAATAATTTTGAAAACAGAAAAAATGTGTTATAGCCTTTAAAAAACATTTGGCTTGTCAGAATAGGGTAGAAATTAGATATGCTCAAATAAAAATTATATACTTTGCTGTAGAGCTATCAAAAAATAGAGGACTCTGACAAAACTAGTACAAGATTGAACAAAAGAGAGGTAAAGAGTAAAAGGCCCCAGGATGAAGATGAAAACATATGTATTTGTATTATGCAAACTGCAAAAGAAGAGGCCCACAGAGATAGATTCCAGAAGTAACATCAATAATGTCACACTTACTTAGTAATGTGCTTATAAAAGGGCAGTGCACCTTTTTGTAAATATGGAAGAAATTCATAAATGCAACAGCAACAGGTTTCCTTAGGGCTTTTGTTGTTGTCATATTGAACACTCAAGCATAATAGTCCATGATGAATGCTATATAAGAAATATATACAGTATTTGAAATGATGTATTTAGGTCTATGCAAGACGGAGGAACAGAAAGTGCACTGACAAGAAATAAAAGTGAACAGCAGGCCAGGGAAATAAAGCTGGTGATGGTAACAGCTCATACTCACAGCACTAGGGAAGCCGAGGCAGGAGGATCCAAAATTCCAAAGAGAGGCTGAGCCGTATCACGGGAGTATATGTCAATCGTAACGATGGTAACAATGCTGAAGTATATAGCAGAAATATGTTCAAACATGGGTGTGTCTGAGGATGGTAGGAACATCTGGAGGTTTCAACAACATTCCCATGTTTTCTGATTTCTATCTGTGCATATGATGATTTACAAATGTCAATATATTACATTGTGAGTGAAGCTTTAGCCTTCAGTTATGTATCAACAAAAACCCATCCTTGCCTAATATTTAGAACAAAATATATGTTGAACAATGGAAACATTTGTGTCTAGAACTTTCTTTTTATAATACACTGCATGTGCTTTAAACCTCAACAACTGTCAGTCTCTTCATGGATTCTTCCTGCTTGATCTGATATGGAAGAAGAAATAGCAAGTGTCAGTTCACACGAAGCATCTCGTTAGACACATGCTGTCTGAGATCGTTACTTACCGCCTTTTCTGTACTATGAGTGACAGCAGGACAAAAAGGAAGTACGCCCTGAGATGGCAGACTTTATCCAAGGTCACCTTGCAGGATTTAGCATGGATTCCCTCTCCTCAGATTTCTTTCCTTTCTTCATTCATCTCTTCTTTCCTATTTTTTCTTTCTCTTTTCCTCTTTACTTCTCTCGCAAATTACCTCCCGAATGCAATTTCCCCTCTCTCCTCTCCTAATCGAAACCTTTTCAGGATATCACTGGATTGTTCAGACTATGCATTGCAACAAAAGCTAATCTCTCCCTCTTTCCACAGGAAAGACAACCAGACTGCCTTCCTATGGTTCACCTTATGTGTCAGATCCAGTTTCACACGAGCATAAAAGACAATCATTTTTCTCATTTCTGTTCATTAGGATGATGTCGTTAAAAGATTGTACTGCGAGTGTGTGAAATAAGAATTTCAAGTGGATATGAGGGCGATCTGGCTGTGGCACCTGTCATCCCATTGATCGCCAGGGTTGATTTGGTTGCTCTGGTTGGCAAGGCAGCTGTCCCCTTCCTCCCTCACTGCTGCGTGTGGATCTCTCCTGAAGCTGTGTGCTTGGTAGAAGAGGAAGACCTTCCTTGAATAGAGGAGGGCCGGCTTTGTATGACAATTGTCCTTTCCTGGTCTCATCTTTTCTGACTATTGCTGCTTTTTTGTGTTTTGTTTTCTTTTGCTTTTTGTTTTTTGTTTTGTTTTAACGCTAGCTCTTTATGTAGTATTGGTCTTATATTAGAAACGTTATTTCTGCTTGTTAAAAATAATTCGCAGCATCTGTTTATGAGACAGATCAAAGTTCATTTTAAAAACATCATTTTTCAATTGCCTTTCTAAAACACTTTGCCCCTTCTGTGTATTCTAAGAAAAGCTTGCAGCCTGTTCCAGGAAAACTAATACAGCTTGTCTGGGTAGTTTGTCCAGAAACTCAGTCTTCTGATCTATTCCCTAGGCTTTCATAACCTATATAATTGCTGTATTCTTTTTGCATCCTGAGTTACTTGGAATGATTTATTCTGTTTTCCATTGTGTCTTCTTGATTAAGAGATAAACTAAAAACAGACTTAGCATTTGGGCAGAGATATGAAAATAAGATATCTGTTGCATAGCTTTAAGGCGACTCCTTAGATTTCTAGTCATTAATCTTGTCTTACTTGGCTATCTACAACAGAAAAAAAAGAATATGGCATACAAAAATCATTTATAAATTATGTTTAATATGTTCTATCCTAAAACAATTGAAAACAAATTATACAAATAGCCCAACATTAACCATGACAGAATATATTTTGGTGACTTTTTCATTAAAATTATGTAGAATGTTTCTTGTTGATTTAAAACCATGGGTCAAATGTGACTTCTATGATCGGGGCAATGCACAGTATAAATTTCACCTTATCATAGTAACATCAAAAAAGGGATTTTTTGTTATTGTTAATTAATTGCCACCAAGAAAGTAAAGTAATGGTTCCTCACAGCAATATAACACTCTATCATAAAAGTTTACTTTTGGGCTTGGAGCACATTTTGTTCATCTTTTTTCTGGTTGGTATGACCTCAACATAAATCCAGCCACACTGAACCTCTTAGAAGAGAAAGTGGGTGGTACCCTTGAACAAATTGGTACAGGAGACAGCTTCCTGAACATAACACCAGTAGCACAGGCAGTAAGATCAACAATTAATAAATGGGACCTACTGAAACTGAGAAGTTTCTGTAAGGCAAAGGACACAGTCAGCAAGACAAAAAGGCAGCCTACAGAATGGGAAAAAATATTCACTAATCCCACATCTGACAGAGGGTTGATCTCCAAAATTTACAAAGAACTCAAGAAGCAAGTCTCCAAAACACCAAAGGACCCTATTAAAAAGTGGGCTGCAGAACTAAATAGAGAGTTTTCAATAGAGGAGTCTAAAATGGCTGAGAGGCACTTGAGAAAGTGCTCAACATCCTTAGCCATCCGGGAAATGCAAATCAAAACAACTCTCAGATACCATCTCACCCCTGTCAGAATGGCTAAAATCAAAAACACCAATGACAATTTATGCTGGAGAGGATGTGGTGAAAGGGGGACACTCCTCCATTGCTGGTGGGAGTGCCAACTGGTTCAGCCACTTTGGAAATCAGTATGGAGATTCCTCAGAAAAATGGGAATAAACCTACCACAAGACCCAGCAACTCCACTCTTAGGCATATATCCAAAAGATGCCCATTCATACAACAAAGATGTCTGTTCCACTATGTTCATAGCAGCTTTATTTGTAATTGCCAGAACGTGGAAGCAACCTAGATGTCCCTCACCTGAAGAGTGGATAGAGAAAATGTGGTACATCTACACAATGGAGTACTATTCAGCAGAAAAAAATAATGGAATCATGAGATTCGCAGGCAAATGGATGACACTAGAAGAAACCATCCTGAGTGAGGTAACCCAGTCACAAAAGAGAAACATGGCATGTACTCTTTCATATATGGATTTTAGACATAGATCTGGGGAGTGCCAGCCTACAATCCTATGGCCAGAGAGTCTGGGAAACAGAAACTTTATTTAGTGGCTGATCGAAGAAGAGGCAGACTCCCTTGGTTAAGTACTGAGCTGAACTCAAGAAAGCCAGTAACAGAGAGGGAGGACTGATGATCAAAGGGATTAAGACTGGGCTGGTTTAACCCCCAGAAACAGCTGACCAGACAAAGGTTAACTCTTGAATCCCAGGCATTAGCCTGGGAAGCCAGCATGGGACTGATCAAGACCCCCTGAATCTGGGTGTCAGTGAAGAGGCCTAGGAAATCTATTGAGCCTTGGGCAGCAGATCAGTACCCATCCCAAGTATACACACAGACTTTGGACTCCAATAGAACAATGTGAGGTGCACTCTCACCCAGCACTCTTGGGAAAGGGTCTAGGCCCTGCCCTATATGAAATGACACACTATGGACACCCCCATGGAGGGCCTCACCCTCCCTGGAGAAATGAGAGGATAATGGGGGGGGGCACGGGAGGAAGGGAGGGAATGGGAGAGGGACCTGGAACTGACTTGTGAAGCAACCTTGATTCTTATCTAAATTTAAACTGGAAAATAAAATTTAAAAAAAAAAGAAAAACCAGAAAAACAAAACAAAACAAAACAAAACAAAAAACCCTACAAAACTGCTTACTGACATTTTTGAATGTGAGAAATTAGTGTAATTTAAATGTAAGGTACATGTTTTAATTTCTGAGTTTCTTCTATTTTTATTTTTTAAAAAAATAATTTTCAGGTTTAATTGGAATAAAAGAATACTTCCCACCAGAATATATATCCTGAAAATTATATTTTTGTTAATTGTAAGCAGCTTTTAAAGAATGATGGTTATCCCTTTCTTTACCTAAAACTATGGGGAGTCTTAGCATAATGACAGTTACTTATACTTTTTAAATTAATGGTACTTGCTGGATCCACACTAACATCTTTGCTAACAATCCCATTGTTTCTTCCAACTTAATGCCTACACTACATCCCACATCCTCCTTCTAGTCTTTTATCTATAATATGCAACCTAAAATAAAAATGGTGGTGTCTCCATTAAAAAAAAAAGATGGTGCAATGATACTAAGATCATGTATGCAGACCTTTGAAGGCATTTGGCAGAGAGAGCCAGCATCTGTTTCCCACAGCTCTCATCCAAGTTGCAATATTCAAATGCATGCTTGGAATAAAAAGAATCTGTACTCAATTTCTTCAGAACAGTGTGCTATAGAACATAAAAAGTAAGACAATATCTACTTTGAGTACTTCTTACAAAGCAAAACAATACATCATAAAAATATTCAAAAGGCATTTAACTCAAATTTTCTTGGGTTCAAAATAAAACTAAAATTATCTCTGTTGAAATCCTTTCTGGAGCAGCATGAGAAGGAAACTTATGATATAATATCTCTTGGGATTTTAAATAGAATCAAACACCTTATAAGGATAAAACAATATCAAATACTTTACACAGAATAGTAACTGTGATAGTTTTAAAATGGAATAAATAAATTACAAACAGCTCATCACCTATAGAGATATATTCCCAAGAGTATCCTAATTACATGATAAACTGTTGCTTCCGTCTAAAAGGACAAAATTAAACAGAAGATTCAAAATCTCATATAAGGAAAACAATATAATTATGTTTTTACTTACACAACTATGTTCTATCTGTTTATTAATTATATCACACAAATCAAAAGCATGGGCCTAGAAAATGAGTATGTCAATTTCCATAATGATACCATAATTTTATTGCTGAAGCTTGAATTTCAATAGTTTCTAATGTAAAAGCAAAGTCTAGGAAAGAACAAAATTTGCATTCTCCCCATGAATGTATTATTTTGGAACAGAAACTAGAAAATAGGAATTTAATAAGATCACTACTCACTTGAATATATGTAAGTGAATAAAATTTCCAACATAGCAATAACAGTTGCTTCACTCAATGTTTTGCTTCCTAATAGGCCCAAAATGTCAGTAAACCCTAATATATCTAACTGTTCCTTTGTCCTTTTCTCAGTGAGCCCTTAAGATTCACTTTTAGCAATTACTAAGTAAGAAAATAATGAACTAAATCATTCTCATAGCAAAGGTCACAAAAGTAGCAACAAGAAAAGCCTGTACTTCCTTAGTTCTATGATATAATAACTATGAGTGAAATAAGCCATTTAATGTTAACATTTCTTACAGATAAAATAGACTAAAACTGTTTTGCTCTGGATTGTATCAATAAACATTCACATTCAAATATACATTAAATATCTGTGAAAATTATATATCATCCTTCAACCTAACAGCTCACAACAGGAAAGTTTATATTCTGAAATGGATACATGGTGGCACATGCCTTAAATCCCAGCACTTGGGAGGCAGAGGCAAGCAGATCTCTGTGAGTTTGAGGCAAGCCTGGTCTACAGAGCGGGTTCTAGAACAGCGTCCAAAACAATACAGATAAACCCTGTCTCAAAAAACAAAAAACAAAAACAAACAAAAACACCCTTGTATCCAACATCTTATCATTACATCACTTAAGTCCCAATATAAGACATTCTTAACGAATTAAGAAAAAATAATGGAAACTCAGGAATAAGAAGCTGTGTATCTAGATCATTCAGTGGTGAATGGCCAGTCTATAAACAAACAAAATATACTTGACTGCAAAATAATTCCTTAATATTTCTTGGTTTTACCTAACAAAGCAGACTCATAAAATAATGTAATATTTACTTTATAATGGTTAGAGGGTCTTCATAACTATTGTTAAGGAAGCCTTTCTGACATGGTGTGAACTGATAATATATCAGGTACACCAGCTGTCTCTAATGGTCAGTATCGAGGACTTTCCCTAAGAAGCCACTTTATAATTGTAGACTCCCAAAGTGTATCTCATAAACCTTGAAAATGAAGCTTAAAGGACCTACTAAATCTATTTTATACTCGTGGTCATGTGAACTCAAGTAGCCATGATAGATACAATGATGCAATGGGGGCAGGCTCACCTTTCACTGCCTGATTCGGGGAATTTGTGCAGTGTGACATTTAACAACCCCAAGTGGTAGTGTCTCCTATCTCCTAATATAGAAATACCTGAAATATGGTTTTGAAAAGAAGCACAAACCAAGAAGTGGGGCACATATTTCCAGAGGTTTTGAACTGTAGACCAAAGCAAATGAACATGGTAATGATCATGTGACTAATACTATATTAGTTCTCCTTAACTGCTGGAGTAAAATTCTGCTGCAAATTCAAAGTTTGGAAAAGTCAGTGCATTGAGAATGAATCACTAAATAGTACTCTATTCCCTAGGCATCTGAAATTTATCACTTTTATTTCTATTTCTCTTTGTTTTATAGATAACACAAATGTCATGTCATCTGTTCTAGTGTTTTATTAATTATATTTTATCTTCTCATTGCATACTCAGGGATTGAAGCTAATGATAACCCAAAGTTTGATATTAAATAGTAAATATATATAATATAATCCTAAAGGAAGAGAAAAGCAGGTATATGATACTATAAATTAAAGAAATAAGGAAGGCAACATGATAAATGAGAAGAGACATTTCAGATACTTGAATTGAATTTTTGCAAATAATTTATTCATATTTAAAATTGGCAAAGTTAGATAATTATTTGGGAGATTCCAGTTGTGTAGAAGTTTTCAACATATTGCCATATGTGTCATAAAGAAAACAAATGATATCATAATAAGCTCACTATAAGTAATACAGACACTTGGGGAAGTACACACACCATAAAGAAAATTATCATGAGGAAGGAATATAAAATTAGTAAAACTTATTTTCTTGGGGTCAGAGTAGCAAAAATTGTATGTACATAGCCTGTCTTTATTTTACTTCTTCTTTGACTTAAATGTGAAAGTTTGGAAAACAGAAATATTGCCAATAATGCTACCATGGTGATGAGTTACTTGTGTGTAAATTGTGTGTAGCAAATAATAACAACACGTGATCTTTATTACATCATGAATGTAATGTATAACATATGTATAAATATAACAGAAATTTTCATTTTTTTCAAAAATGTCAATTAAGTGACACAAATGATGTACCACTTGATTTGATCACTGTGTTTTATCTAAATATCAAATATATTATACTCCATATATGTAATAAAGATATTTCCACTAAAGTAACAATAGTATATAAAATAAATGAAATCTTCTGATTTAGAAGCAACATCTGTATAAAATCATATCAATGCAGTTAAAAGTTGGGAGGATTTTTTTAAAGATTTGTTTATTTATTGTATAAACAGTATTCTGCCTGCATGGATGCTTGCACACCAGAAGAAGGCACCAGAACTCATTACAGATAATTGTGAGCCACCATGTGGATGCTGGGAATTAAAATCAGGGCATCTGGAAAAGCAATCAGTGCTGTTAAACACTGAGCCATCTCTCCAGGGGTGGTAATAAGACAAAAGTAAAGAACATGCTAAGGATGACCCAGGATAACAGTTCAATTCCCACAAGTTTGTTATAACACTAAATTCAATGTAATCAAAATAAAAAGACAAAAGGCAACATGGTTGTGAAGTTAAAAATAGCTATACCACAAACATATAAATAAAATGTTATTACAAACTTTTAGTGATTTTATAAAATTTTGCTACATGGAAATTATTTTAATGTGTGAACATTGAAAAAACATACATACAATTTCAAATATGAACCGATCAGAAAGTGAACCTTCATAATGACATTCATTAGCAAGAGACCAATAAAATTCTGAATACAGTTCAAAGAAAACAAAATTTCTCAAAAGATATATACAAAGAAAGTATGTGTGTGTAGTATTTTCAATTTGGTATCATTTCAAGAATACAGTAAGCTTACAAGATTAAGCTGCTATTAGAGAAGACTTCACAGTAATGTCTGGGATTAACATCCCCTCAAATTAATTTGCAATTTTGGGCTTTTTTAATTTTTGGAAAGTAAATACTTCTGAATAAAACATTAAGATGAATTCAACACAAGTAGTAGGTCATGGAAGAGAATTTTAAAGCGTTTACTCTCAGAAGACTCCTAATCTGAGCTGGATAGACATGAAGCTATCCCCAGGATTTTTGTTGAAATATTATGAATATATTACTTGGATGGAAATTTGATAGATAATTTTATGTCAACTGGACACAAGCTAAAGTCATCTAAGAGGATGAATTCTCAATTAAGATAATGCTTCCATAGGAAGGGGCTGTAAGCAAGCACATAGGCCATTCTTTTTAACTTAGTGATTGATGGAAAGGACCCAATTTATTACAGGTGGTGCCACCCTTGGACAGGCAGTCATAGATTATATAAGAAAGTAGACGGAGTGAGCCATGGGTAGCAAGCCAATGAGCAGCATCCCCTCGGTCTCTGCATCTGCTCCTACATTCAAGTTTGTGACCTGTTGGTATGACTATCTTAACTTCTTTCAGTGATGAACAGTGCTATTGAGCATAAGAAAACTAAACCCTGTCCTCCATAAGTTATTTGGGCAATGGTGTTTTATCACAGCAATAGTAACATTAAGTAAGACAACAAATATCTAATTTATATCAAATCAAAAATTATTCGTAACGTATAAGAAATTCTCATTATAAAAATTCTGTTACCTACTTAAAATGAAATTGCAATGATAGATTCTCACAACATCTGACTTGATAATTGGACAAAGTCATCAAAGTTCTAGCGTTCTAAATATGCTATTTATCTTTATATACATATACATTTCATTTTTATGGCAAGGTGAGCAGGGTAAACGTTCGAGTATTTTCCAAGTTCTACAACTTTTCAGAAGTACTCACAGTGGCCAATATCAAGATAATGCATTGCTAGACTGTATTCCAAAATAAATAAATAAATAAATAAATAAATAAATGAATAAATAAATAAATAAATAAGAGAACAGTAAGCAAAAAGGAGGAGAAAGTAAAAAGTAAAAGTCATGTATACAAGAGGCAAAGTCTCGACTTATCAAACAGATTTAGGGCTGTCACTCATGTGGGAAGAATAAGATGCACTCCCTTTCAGTAGCCAACTATAGGAATCCTTGAGTTGTCTTTCCAGAACACTGTCTTCTAGGCCTAAAAATTAAGGAAGACTGATCCTGTATCTACAAGTCTCTTCATGGCCATTTTAAATGAAATCCAGCACCCAGATTCACACCTGTATTATAAACTCTGTAAACAAAACTCTCATAGCCAAAGAGTATGCTCTTCAAGTCCAGCTGAACAAAACCACCTTCTAATATGAATCTTAGGAATCCAAGTACCACATACCAAAGGTTAGGTTGAGTCAGTCTTGGTTCCTTGAATCTTCAGAGAAATTCAAGTGTTGATAACTAGATCAGTGTTTCTCAACCTGTGGGTCACAACCCCTTTGAGGGTTGAATGATCTTTTCATGCATCAGATACACTGCTTATCAGATATTTACATTATGATTAATAACAGTAGCAAAGTTACAATATATAAGTAGCAACAAAAATAATTTTATGGTTGGGGGTCACCAAAACATGAGGAATTCCATTAAAGGGTCACAGTATTAGGAAGGTTGAGAGTCACTGAAGTAGATTCTCTGCTCTCCTCTTCATAGAGGAAGCCATGTGGTTTATCAACAGACCTGCACAAGTTACCCACTTCTAGTGTGTGATATTATCTGCTATCACTTTTTATCCTTAAGATTAAAACCAACCATACAGTGGGTGGAAATTAAACTTCTTCTTATATAATTGTATTCACCTCACTCTAATATTGAAGCCATTTACAAACATAAGCCTGAAATGAAAGATTATAAAAGCAGAAACCTAAAATAAAGCATTTCTTAAAAAGATGGGCAGAGATATTGTCAAAGTCTATGAGAAGTCATCATGTTCACAGTAAGCCAATTAACAACGAAATATTATTTCATATGGCTATTTTGTTTAAATTTCCAAAATATAAGTAACATGTTATCAGTCAATTCAATTATTTGTTCCAACAATGACTTTATCTAAAGTAGTGGGTACTAGTCCACAAACCACTAGGAATTGAACTGAAATTCCTTAGCTTTATAAAGATTGACAGCAACAGGTTATCAAACAGGGAATAATAGATATGTATCATAAAGGTGGGTCCTAGAGAATAAAAGTAGGGGAGAGGGTCATGAAATTTTCTTAGCATCAACAGCTGACTATGTGGCCTTGGACAATTAAATGGCATGATTTTCCATGTGATTATATCTTACAAACATTTTAAAACTTTTGAAGTGTGTTTGTGTGTGTGTGTGTGTGTGTGTGTGTGTGTGTGTATGAATGCTTGTGCCAATGGAAGTCAAAGGTGTCAGGTTATCTTGGAGTTGGAGTCACAAGTAGTTGGAGTTGGTGCTGACAATGTTTCTGAGAACTGGACTCAATCCTATGCAAGAGCAGCATATATTCTTTTTTATTAATTTTTAGTAAAATAAATTACGTCTTAGAAACATGCATGCATGCTTCACATGACAATGCCAGCTCCCTCTCCCACAATTCCCCCCTTGTTCCTCCCCCATTACTCCCCCAGTGCCCCTACCCAATCCGCACATCATTCCCCGGGGAGGGTGAGGCCCTCCTTGGGAGGATCTCTAGAGTCTGTCATTTCATCCAGGACAGGACATAGGCACCTCCCTATGTGTTTAGACTAAGAGAACATCCCTCCATGTGGAATGGGTTCCCAAAGTTCATTTGCCTGCCATGGTAAACACTGATCTATTATCCAAGGCCCCAGAGATCTCCCAGGCCTCCTCACTGACACTACATTGATGGAGTCTGGATCAGTACCCTGTTGGCCTCTCAGCCATCAGTCTGGGGTTCAATAGCTCCCCCGTGTCTGGTCAGCTGTCTTTGTGAGCTTCACCAGCACAGTCCTGATGCCTTTGCTCATCACTCCTCAATCTCTGTCACTGGGTTCCAGGAGATCAGTTCAATGTCTAGCTGTGGATATCTGTCTCTGCTCTATCAGTCACTGGATGAAGGTTCTAGAATGGCATATAAAGTAGTCATCAACCTTAGCATTAGGGAGGGACTAGTAATGTAGTCTCTCTGCTAATGCTTAGTTTGCCAGTTGGCATTATTTTTGTAGATCTCAGGAAATCTCACTGGAGTCTGCTCTATCCTCAAACCTATAATGACTCCATCTATTATGATATCTGTCATTCAGCTCTCCTCTATTCTTAATTTCGACTCGACTCAACTTTCCAGCTCCCCCATAACTTCTTCTCCCCTCCTCTTATCCCTCTCTCTTTTTTTTCTGGATCTCTCTCCCTTTCCCCAATGTTCCCAATCTGCTCAGAAGATCTTGCCTCATTCCACTTCTCTAAGTTATAATGCATATCTCCTAGGAACCTCCCTGTTTCCCCTACTCACCGGTACTGGGGTTGTAGGGTGACACTCCCCTGATCCATGTCTAAAACCCATATATGAGTGAGTACATACCATGTCTGTCTTTTTATGACTGGGTTACCATACTCAGGATGGTTTCTAATAGTGTCATCAATTTGCCTGCAAATTACAAGATTCCATTGTTTTTTTCTGCTGAGTAGTTCTCCATTGTATAAATGTACCACTTTTCTCTATCTACTCTTCAGTTGTGAGGCATCTAGCTTGCTTCCAGGATCTAGCCATTACATATAATGCTGTTATGAAACAGTAGAACAGACATCCTTATTTTGTGAATGGTAAACTTTTGTGTATATGCCTAAGAGTGGAATTGCTGGGTCTTGTGGTAGACTGAGTACCATTTTCCCGAGGAAACTCCATACTGATTTCCAAAGTAGCTGTACAAGTTTGCACTCCCACCAGAAATGCACAAGTGTTCCCCTTTCTCCTTATCCTCTCCAGCATAAACTGTTATTGGAGTTTTTGATTTTAGCCATTCTGACAGGAGTCAGATGATATCTCAGAGTTGTTTTGATTTGCATTTCCCTAATGGCTAAGGATGTTGAGCACTTTCATAACTATCTCCCAGCCATTTTTGACTCCTCAATTGAGAATTCTCTATTTAGTTCAGTCCTCCACTTCTTAATTGGATCCTTTGGTGTTTTGCAGACTTACTTCTTGAATTCTTTGCAAATTTTGGAAACCAGCCCTCTGTCAGATGTGGGATTAGTAGATATCTTTTACCAATCTGTGGGGTGTCTTTTTGTCTTTCTGACTGTGTCCTTTGCCCTACAGAAGCTTCTCAGTTTCAGGAGGTGCCATTTCTTAATTGTCGATCTCAATGTTTGTGCTACTGGTGTTATGTTCAGGAAGTGGTCTCCTGTACCAATTCGTTCAAGGGTACCTCCCACTTTCTCTTCTAACAGGTTCAGTGTGGCTGGATTTATGTTGAGGTCTTTGATCCATTTGTGAATGGCGATAGACCTCTGTAGTCTTCTACATGTCAGTATCCAGTTATGCCAGCACCATTTTTTAAGATGCTATCTTTTTTCCATTGTATAATTTTAGCTTCTTTGTTGAAAATCAGGTGTTCATAGTTTTGTGGATTAATCTCAGGGTGTTCAATTCAATTCCATTAGTCTACCTGTCTATTTTTGTGCCAATATCAAGCTGTTTTAAGGACTATAGCTCTATAATAGTCAGGGGTGTTGATGCCTCCAGACATTTCTTTGTTGAACAGGGTTGTCTTGGCTATCCTGGATTTTTTTGTTTTTTTATATAAAGTTGAGAATTGTTCTTTCAAGGTCTGTGATGAATTGTGCTCGGATTTTGATAGGGATTGCATTGAGTCTGGAGATTGCTTTTGGCGGGATTGCCATTTTTACTACATTGATAATACCTATCCAAGAGCATGGGAGATCTTTCCATTTTCTGGTGTCTTCTTTAATTTCTTTCTTTAAAGACTTGAAGTTCTTTAGATCTTTCACTTGCTTGGTTAGCGTTACCCCAAATTAATTTATGTTGTTTGTGGTAATTCTAAAGGGTTACTGATCTGTCTCTCCAGTCTTGACAGATTGTGTCTTTGAAGTTTACAGTGCAGGACTGAGTGAAAGTATGGCAAATATATCTTCTTCTAGAAAAATAATAGTCATGAGCTTTCTGTAATAGTAATGCGCTTTCTGTAAATTCCTAGTGGGAAGACAAGCAACTTGGTATTTAACATTTACTGAAGACAAGATGCTTAATATAAAATGAATTTATGTAAGTTGACCATGGTCCAATCTGATCATTGACCTATGAAAAGAAGAAATATGGTAACATAGACTGTGGAATACATATGAACAGAGAACAGCTCACATGTGGCACAGAAGGAAGGCAGCCATAAGCCAACTAATCATCAAGGTATCAGAGGAGATAAAATCTTCTGCAGCTTCAATCTTGAAGCTCAGTAGCTAATTAAATTTCTTTGTATTTGACCTATTCTCAGTTTGGTGTACTTGTCATTAGAGTCCTGGAAAACTAATGTAAAAACTCAAATAGGTATATGAAGCATAAATGTGGAGATGAATGTTTAGAAACTGCATCTGAATGATGGCATAGACTAAAAAATTTGTGGTAAATAATGAGAAATATTAGGTAACAGGTACCAATAATATATATATGGTGCATGAGACAAGAAGTCCCAAGAAAAATCCCAAAGAGTTTTGCCCACATTTCATTTTGAGTCCAGTTGAAAGTAATATTATATTCTGATCCAAGGTAGATAACAATAAAACAAGCACCAATCTTGTTCATTTACTTTTTTCTAAAAAGTATCTTTCACTATTAAAAATATTCATTATATACCACACATTAAAACAGGAATTGCATGGCATAAGGCTAAATTCAGTTAATATTATCTTTTCTTTGTCAAGCTATTACCTTGGTTAGAATTACATTCATTAAATGGCAGTACAGCAAGTTCTTTCCAGTTTTGAAAACTTTGGATGGATTCCAGAGATCAATGTAGAAATTAATTGCTAAACTTCCTGGCATGAGTCTTCTCATCAGCCCCGATTTCTTTGAGCAGCCATCGAAACGGGGCACGGCTTGCCAAGGTAAGAGTTTGACAGTTTTGCAATTAGGAAGGACGGGGCATGATTCATTTCTCCTAGGAGTCGATACATACAGTGTAAAAATTACAGGCAAAGGTAAATTAACCACAGTGTTTTAAGCAGAATTGTTTAATATTCCATCATTTAACATTACTGTCACTCACATTTTTCTCTCATAAGGGACACACTTGAAAATAATTAGACTTAAGTATTTCACTATTTATTGGTTTTTATATGCATTTCACAAAGTCATACTTGTAATTTGATCATTCCAAGATTGTGGAAAATTGATTTCTATGAAAATAAGGCAGCTGGTGACATAAATAATGTTTGCAAAAGTGAGTAATTTATAGCACCCAAGGCATTGCATGTGGTGAACTTTAGCTGAATGGGGTTGTAACAAAGATCACCTTGCCCTCTGCAAGCTTTCAAAATTGCACTGTGTTGTGGGAATCAGAGGCAGACTTTGTGTGTGTTATAAATCAGGTTTGAAATACTTATGAAATGTTAATTTTACTATCTCATTATTCCAGATAAACTTTCATTTTAACTATGACTATTAATCATAAAAGCAAATAACACTGTGAAATACAAATATTATTTTACTAATAGCTGCTTTTGATTAATATTTGTTGTATTACTTATAAAGAAACATCATTCCAAGTTTAGGCTTAACTCTGATAATCATTATTGGCTGTTTTTATTTTTCCTGTAACATGCTTGTATGTATTTTTATCTCAATCATATTGCCACCAATATCAAAAAAATTAATCTTAGTTCATTTGTTATTTATCTGGTTTATGAGAGTTGAAGATTTATGAGAGGAAATTTGCAAACAGAAAGAAGCATGTTGGATCCCAGGGTAATGGTCCATATACATGTTTCTACCCATGAGATGCACTCTTCATCTGCCTATTTCCCTCCACTCAGTCACATGCATTCTTCACTGTCTGCATTTACATCCACCCACAGAGATTCACCCTTCTGCTTGTGTACTTACCTCTACCTAGTAAGAAGCATCCTTTTATGTAGGTAGTTACCTCCACTCACTGAGACACCTCACTCTCACACTGAGATGCTGGACTCCATCTTTGTACTTTTTCTGCCCACTGAGATGCATTCTCCCATGTGTGTATTTGCCTCCATACACTGAGATGCTTCACTCCATCTTTGTACCTCTCCACCTATTAAGTCTCTGTACTTGCTTCCAGTTTATAAATGTAAGCAAACTCCTTTTACTCTCTTTAAAATCTCTTAGATCTAACAGCTCTTTTAAATAAATTCCTATGATACAACATCATGCTCCAATGAAAAAATAGTCTAAAATGTGTCTATTGTTGCTAAGTTGCTGGGCTCATAAACACTTAGAAAATTATTGCTTGATATTCACAGAGTGGAAGATTCTCATGAGAACACACAGGGAAGACATATACCACTGTACACAGGCTGTTCTGTGTTTTGTGTCCTCTTCTGTATTACTTATAAATAACTTTTTTTCATAATTTTTTGGAGTATTCTCAGCCTAGACATTCAGATAGCTTTCCTAATCACTTTCTGAAGGTTAAATATCAGCAACATAGAAATATAGTTTTTTTATCATTTTTTATTTTAATTTTAAATAGCTTGTTTTACATGTCAATCCCAGTTCCCTCTCCCTCCCCTCTTCCCGCACTCCCCTTCCCCCCCTCCCTCCCACCCTATTGCCAAATCCTTCCACATAGGGGATATCAGAGTCTGTCATTTTACTCTGGGTAGGGTCCAGGCACTCCCCTGAGAGTCCAGGCTGAGAGAGCATCCCTCTTTGTGCTATAGGCACACGAAGACTGTTTGTATATCAAGGAAAGACACTGATCCACAGCTCAGGGCCCCATAGGTTGCCCAGGCCTTCTCAAAATATCTTTATTAGGTTTTTAAAGTCTACATATTTTGCCAGGTGGTGGTGGGGTATGCCTTTAATCCTAGCATTTGGGAATCAGAGGCAGGCAGATATCTGTGAGTTCGAGACCAGACTGGTCTACCAGAACAAGTTCGAGGACAGCCTCCAAAGCCACATAGAGAACTCATCTCTATAAACCAAAAAAAGTCTACATAGTTCACAGATCCTTAAGTATATATTAATTATTCATCTGTCACCTGAATCCCTCTAAACAGCCTCAATTAGCAGAAATCAAAAGACATTTTTCATTTTATTTTTAAATTGGCTATTTATCTCTATCATTTAAAAGACAGAACTATGATGTCCTGAAAGCTAGTGACATAATAAGGATTACATTCGATATCTTCAAAAGGCAATGAGAACCAAAACAAAGACAGATAAACAGGTGAAAATATTAAATGTATGCACATTGAAAAGATGAGAGAAACCATATCAGAGGGAGCCATTATAGGAGAGATCTGGCACTAGTGAGATTTTTTTTCAGAGATCTACAAGAATGACACCAACTGGCATTAAGGATACCTTAAATTTCCTCCCCAGATAATGAGATTGATGAATACCTTATGTGCCATCCTAGAACCCTCATCCAGTGGCTGACAGAAGCAGGGGCAGACATCCACAGCTAAAAAACGAACTGAACACCTGGAACTCCAGGCCTACAGCTGGGAGGACGACATGGTACTGATCCAGACCCTCTGAGTGTGACAGTCAGTGAGGAGGCCTGGGCAACCTATGGGGCCCTGGGAAGTAGATCATTATGTATCCCTGGCATACAAATGGACTTCGTGTGTCCATAACAAAAAGAGGCGTGATCTCTCAGCCTGGACTCTTAGGGGAGTGCTTGGACCCTACCCTGAGCATAAAGACAGACTCTGGAGATCCCCTGTGTGGAAGGAAGTGGAGATAGGGTGGGAGGCTGCAGGCTATGGTGGGAGAGTGCTGGAGGAGGGGAGGGAGAAGGAACCGGGATTGACATGTGAAGCAAGCTATTTAAAATTAAAGTAATAAAAAATATAAAAAAAACAGTTGGTCTTCCAACTTCAAATGGTTTATTAAGAAAATTCCTTCACAGGTGTACCCAAACACTTTGCTTTTGGTTAGTTACTGATTTAGTCAAGTTGCCAAGCAAGAGTAATCTTCACACCTGGTACTGAGACATTGCCATATTCTTGGGTCTGATGAAGTTACTAACATTAGCAAAGAATCTACTGATGTCAGTTTCCTCCATCAGCATTATTCTTGACTTCATTATAATTTGTATCCTCATATACACAATAAATGTAGCAAGCATCTCTCATCAGAGAAGCCTCACTTTACAGCAAATGGAGACCATCACATGAAATAATTCAATGATGCTTTAATGAACCCATTTAAAAAATGTCTTTAATTATGATTGCATATGTATTTGAGTCCCCCATAGGAACAAAATAAAATTTCAGAGAGACGTTAAATGTTAAGCACACTCTCACATAGTCCCTCTCTCTTCTCTCTCTCTCTCTCTCTCTCTCTCTCTCTCTCTCTCTCTCTCTCTCTCTCTCTCTCAATTTCTCATTCTCTCTCTGTCTCATGCACACATACACACACATACACACATATAGTAGTGATCAATAAATTGTGGCTTTAGTAGGGTTTGAACTTGAGACAGACAGACAGAGACAGACAGAACAAGATTTGAGGACAGATTATGACTAAGTTCAGAAATCAAGATTTCTTGCCCTTTTATTTGAAAGAGCCCCTCGCCCCACTAGGTTTCATATAGCCAGACTGACCTCAAACTCACTACACTTTGAATGCCTTTGAACTTCAGATCATCTTGCTTTCAATTCCCGGCATTTGTGGAAAAAAATGACCTAGTCTATGTGGTTCTAGACATGGGACCCTGGGCTGATGTATGTTAGGAAAGCACTCTGCCAAACAGAGTTATATCTCCAGCTTCATAAAAACAAATTCTTAATTAATACAATACTAATGGTGTGTCACATTTTTTGGTTCAGTTATAATTATTCTATAAATAATAAAAACCATACATTAAAATATAATTATCATTTCCTTGGTAGTAACAGAACTGGAACTCTTAAATATTTTTTACAATATGTCTTAAATGGATGATGTTCCAGGTTGTTGATTGGCCTTACAAGATGTCAAATTTTTCTCTAAGAAAAAAATAAGAAGAGCTACTTAATATAGACAGATCACAACATATTTACACTGACTATATGTTTTCCAATTATCAATCTGAAATTCTGAATTATTAAGAGGGAAATAATTATACTAAAAAATAAGAAAAAGTGACTAGGGTGTCATAGTAGCTAGGATTATGCATCATGCTTCCTGAGGACATGAGTTTGCTTCTCAGCACCCATGTCTGGCAGGCCACAACTGTCAAGAACTTCAGACCCAAGATACCATACCTACATAATAAATCAAAGAAAGATTTCAAAACTGAAAATGTAGATAACCTTCAGATAAATAATTTCTTATTATTCAAAGAAATATCTTTGTGCATAAATGTATACAAGACTGTTAAGTAATATGTGTTGCATAAAGCCAATTGTAACAATATACTATGAAAGGAGAAATTTGTCTAAATAACAAGAATCTCTAGAAGAGAGTAAGGTGAGTTGTCCATTCTGGCATTCCTTTAATTTCCATTTGTGACAAACTTTACTAGTTCTTACTTGTGTTTTAGAGATTCACTGGCACAGTGAACCTATCTTTCATCTTTCCTAGTGTTTGTACTGCTGCAGCCTACTCCCCTACTTAGCCCTCAAAGATATCATCAAATATTATCACCTTTTACATTATAGAAAATGTTTTGAAAGTGTTAAATATTTCATTCAACCCTTGAGGCTATAAAAGAGTGCTTTTACTACCACAAAGAGATTTTATTTACATTGAAGTTTTAGTAAGGAGAGAGACAGAGAGAAGGAGAGAGATAGAGAGAGAGACAGAGAGAGAGAGACTCTTTATTCTCTTAAGAGTCTTATGCATTGGAAAACATTAGTAAAAACATTTGTGAAAGACAGTATTGAGTATTAATTTTGGCTACATATTATATTTGAATATTATCTTGGAAGATTAATATGAAAATATTTCAGATGTATCATTTGAAACAAAATATCACCATTATGTATTTGTCAGTGATAGGTATGGTGGTGTACAGGGTGGTCAAAGGGTAACTTGAGGAAATTGGTTCTCTACTCATTCCATGTCATTCTCTAAGATTGAACTAACAACATCAGCCTTGTTGATAAGAGTCATTACATACTGAGCAACTCAGCTGGCCAAGATTCATCTCTTGAAAACCAAAATCAAGTAGCTAAAAATGGTAGAACTTTTAAGATTGGGAAAGTCTTGGTCATGACATACATCATTAAGTTAGAATATTACATTTATGTGACCCATATATTATTTTCTTTAAATTTCTACTTCATAAGATGTTGGTGCATCGATTCTTAATGTGATAATCCCTTACATTTATTAGCAAATTCTATTGAGAGTCATTTTATTATGTATTGATCTACCCCAGTGACAATATCCTAATGTCAAACCAGGAGAGCATGTTGCTCCCTTTGGCAGTTAATATATGTGTTAATATGGATCTCCTTTGCATAACAACCAGTCCTCCTGACAAATGCACTCACAGATTCCAACTTTGAATTTCTGAACAAATCTTATCATACATATTTCTCTAACTAGGTAAACTTTCCCATCAAATAGCTTCAAATCCCATCTAATCCCCTTCTCTTGCCATGTAGATGCTGTGGAAGAGGCCTTTCAATTGTTAAGTGTGGCAGATCTCGGTAGCTTTTTCACATAATCTGAGCAGTAATCCATATTTTATTATATCATTTTCTTCATGAAGAGTTTCACCACACTGAAGTAAGTGTGTTTTTTAACTTTGGAAATTTACTGTGAATTGCACTCTTGATCCTTCAAAAGACAATTTTTAGGATTAGTCTTGGTAATGATCTTTTAGAGGTTCAAATTTCTTGTAAGACTAGATACTCTCTAATATTCCTTAAAAATAATGATGTCATAATATATATTTGCTCTATGCAAATGTGCCCATATTTACTTATCTTTTTGTTTATTGATGTCTTGAGCATTGAATTTTAAAAGCAAAAATGTGAGGAGTTAAATGAAAATAAACCAAACAAAGATCTGACTGAAGACAATGAGAAGCATCCAGAAATAAAAACATTTATAGTTAGAAACCCAATTGTTTTTCTCTACTGAGAAAATACCAAATCAATTTCCAAACTTATACAAAGGTTTTATTAAGTGAGAAGATGGAGGTAGATAGTAGCATATGGCATCTTCTTTAATCCCTTTTGGCCTTAGTTGTTGAGGCAGGGTATCATACTAAAACCCAGAGTTCACTTACTTCTCTAACTAGTCATTCTGCAATCAATACAGAGCATATGCTGTTTCCCAAACAATACTATTGATTTCAAGTCATGAAAATCACCCTCATGTTTATGTGAAATACTAACAGTTATATACAAATAGATCATACACCAGCAAGCACGTGTTGATGTACATCTTATTGTGTGTATCTCATTCATAGCTTAACCACTTTCTACAACTAATGTTCAATAGCATAATGCTGGTGACAATACCAGTTTTTGAATTAGAACAATATCAAATCCACTAAAATAATGACTGGATATCCTTGTACCTGATCCACAGACTTTCTTTCATAGAATAAAATAAAGTTTTCTGATTTTTCCACACTTAGCTTCTGTACCATTCTTCTTCTAAGTAATAAACTTTACTAATTTTCAAAGTATTCAAAATTATTGTGAGAGTGTGTTGTATCTCCCTCTAAAATTTTGTTATACATGAATATATACTTGATTATTTATAAAGTATGATAAGAAATTTACAAAATTACAATGAAGGAAATGGGAGATATATCCCAACTTCTATTCATTGTGGTCTTCAGATAATATTTACTGGACTCACCCAAGAGCTAACTTGAAATTATTCTAGTTAGAAACTTGAAGAGAATATTTTTGTTTCTAATGTTGCAGAGACAATGTAAATTTTCGTTTTTCATTTTAATTCTTCCCATCAAGTTAATAACAAAATGAAGAGTAAGAGTTTTGGTTTTGGTTATAGTTTTGGTTTTGTTATCATATTCACTAGGATTATTCTGTAACATTCTTGGAAGAGATCTTTACACAATACTTAAACACAATTTAAGTTGGATAGTAGAGCACAGAATACCTTCATCCCTAAAGACCACATTATAACTCTGCAATTAATATATCTTGATTTCATGCATTTTAATGGTTTTGTTATTGACTGCTTAACTGTTCTTTAGGTCACAAAGTACAAAATCCCTTAAACTTTTCCATGGCCTAATTACATATGGATTTGTTTTCATTTTAAGTGCTGATTCAGTTTCTTTTAGTATTGGAGATGTGTGCCATTCTACATTTTAAACAAGCTCTGTGGTGAAACCAATAGGAGGGGCTCTTGGAACACTCTAAATATCAAGGCCAGTAGAAACATAGAGGCAGTGGTAATGTTCACTGGGCTAACAGAAAGAAGAGCAATATTTATATTTTACTGAATGTTTCTGATGAGAAAAGTTACCTCATCCCTGATTAGTAAATTCCTGGAATAAAGAAACAAAAACTTTCAGTTGAAATGGAGCTATGTCCAAATTCTCTCTGTTTTTATATCTATAGGGGAATGGGAATCTCATATTATCCTATGCACAAGATGGATACACTTTCTACTATTATACTTCTTCCTACATCTCAAAGAAGAGATGCTTATCACCTTAGGGAAAGAGCAAACTATTCATTATTCACCACATAATAAACTGAGTTATTTTGCTTCATAGTCTATTCCTATGATTAACCCTCTGCCTTTTATTGAATATTATTTTGGAAATAGCTGTTACTATTATTATTATTATTATTAATATCTGTGGGAAAGTATTTCTTTTATTTCCATAAAGACGCAGTTGGTGTATGAACACAGGTTTACCCACTTTATGCTTCATAGAAGTTTCTACATTGTGTAACCCTGTATGTCATGACTACAAAGGCCAACTATTTATTGCTGCATATTTTCTTTTCAGTGCAAAGAACAGAAAAACTTCTTATCCTTGTAAGAGCTCATGAGTTTACACAAGACACACGAAAGAGAACACATCAAATTTTCCTGAAGCAATTTACTAAAGAGAAAACTCATCTAGGAGGCCTTTACCATCTATGAGCTGAGATTCCTCAGTGAACATGTCACAGTGCTTTCTTGAAATTGAATTTTGTTATAAAAACCTGCAGTACTGCAATTTTATATGGAGTGAGGAAGATTGATCGCATCCAGTTATCCTACTTCCATTTTTCAGACTTTAACAAGATTCATTCATCAGCTGGCCTTTTCGCATTTTAAAATGTGTTTAACCTGAAGAAAAGAATCATGTGTTTACAATGCGGCTATGTATTTGATTATGTTGCCTCATAAGGAAAAACAAATGTTTCCTCAAATTTTAGAACCTTTGACATCTTTATTTCTATTCTTGCTTGTTTTATGTACAGTAATATGGAAGTAAAATGAAATAAACACATTATCACCTTATTTTTTGGTGCCCACATTCTTCTATCTGGGAAATATTTATTTTTTATTAAGCTCAAAAAATATTTCTTTTCTGGAATTTTCTTTTCACAAAAGCACAGTTTTTATTTACAGATAATTATTTACATTAGTACAGTGCTGTCTATATTCATCAGTTGTTAATGTGAACTGTCTTCTGCTGTAATTAATGTTCATGGTTATTAGTGTTTTCTGGGAACCCATTTTCTGTATATGACAATTTCTGTGTTTCTTCTATCAATGGTCTCATTGACAAATGCTATCATTCTCTTTTATCCATGTTGTTGGGTGGAAGTCCTGTGCATTTGTCAATAAAGCACTGTCTGGCCAATAGGGAATCAAGATAGGTGGGACTAGGAGTCCAGGAGGACTCTGGGGAAGAGAAACACAGGAGAAACACAGGGAGCCAAGATGTAAGGCCATGGGGTAGGAAGCCCGGAACTATTCTCCGGTAAGAGAAATACTTAGATTAACAATTATCAGGTAAATACTTAAGTCAGAGCTAGCCAGTAAGAAACAAGCAAGGCCAACAGCTTCATAATTAATATAGCCTCCTGTGTTTTTATTTGGGACTGATGCGGCTCTAGAACCAGGCTGGCAGGAAGGCTTCTCGAGGAAAAAGCCTCCCATTACACCACGTGACTTTTGAATGTGTGATTAACCATAAGTTATATTGTATTCTATGTGACTGTTTCTCCCAAGAGTCATTTCTCTGCTTGACAATTGCTAATATGCTCTCAAAATTACACAGACATCATTTTAAGTTGAACTATTTGTAAAACACTTACATCGTACTATTCTTTTTATTTTCATTTCTTTTTCTTTTTCTTTTTTTTGGGGGGGGGTTGGGGTTTTCAAGACAGTATTTCTCTGTGGCTTTTGAGGCTGTCCTGGAACTAGTTCTTGTAGACCAGGTTGGTTTTGAACTCACAGAGATCTGACTGCCTCTGCCTCCTGAATGTTGGTATTAAAGGCATATGCTACTACCACCTGGCCTTATTATTTGTATTTTCAAGTGCTTTAGAGATTTCTTGATTGTATCATAATATTGTAAAATAATTTAATGTAGCAACAGAATATGTGTATAAATTCATATTCTACCTGATGAATAAAAAAAAAGAAAAATGCTGTTTCGTTTTTCAAAAGAAAAATGCTGCTTTTTTTCAAATGCCTGATAGTTTCTAAGGCCATGATGTAATTCTGAGCTGTAAACCTAGCCTACTGGTAAGGTCTTACCCTATTGGAAACCCTACTCAGGTCACTTCTCCAAAACAGTATAATTCTCATCAGTGCTCAAGAATTGTAACTACTATCCATAATGAAAGATGGTTCATTTTGTAACAAATAGAAACCATCATAGAAACCCAAACCAGGCAAAACACAGAGAACAATAGGCTGTGAGGATCCCAGACACAATTTATATATTTACACAACAACCATTATAACCGAAGTCTCAAGGAGCACCTCAAAGAGGATATAACAAAAGGCAGAGGACCAAAGTATTTTCTGGGATATAGTCTCTTCTGTATTTAACATGGAGCTAGACCAATGGAATATTACCAATGCAATTTCCTATAGCAACAGTAGATGACAACATCAGTCAACACCCTAACATGAAATGTAGAAATCTCATGAGCCTCTATTCCTAGATAAAAACTACAAACAACCAATGGCTGCTAAGAGAGGGAGAATCAGTTTTCCCCAGGCATGAGTCCCCTGTTACATAAACCAGTCCCAAGTGCCAAATGGTCGACCCCTAAACACAAACATATATCTGATCCACTAGTAGCAGACTCACTGTGTGTGTGTGTGAATAGTAATTAAATAATTAAACAGCAATTAAATAACTAAATAAGAGATCATGAATTTGGAGTGAAAAGGAAGGGGTTGGAGAGAGAAATGGGTTAGAAATATCAAAAACAAATTTTTCATATGAGATATACATATATTTTTCATATGAAATTCTTAAAATAATAAATGTAAAAATGATCAGTAGTATCCATTCCTAATTGTGCTTATATTCTGTAATTAAACCCTGTATAATCATTATAGTGCAAATAGAAAGACACATACATGAATATAGTTATAAAAAGATATTTTAACAAGCCCATACATATCATATTTTATGTATTACATAAATTATATATATATGTACATATATAATGATTGTATGTATATATTGGTGCAAATATATTAAGTACACATAAACATACAGTTACTAATGTGATTTTATTGTTTATTTTATAAGTATATATTAGTTGTTCAAATCAGTAGGGTTTATTATGATATTTTCATTCATATTTGAAATGTGTTTTGATCATATCCATCTCCACATTGCTGTTTCTTTTTATGAAATTATTGTCATGTGTCCCAGGCTGTCTTGTCACTCACTATACCCCATCTTCTGTCTCTTATATTCTGGTAGTAAACTCATAAGTCACTATACCCATTTATCAGGTCTTCTTTCTTTTCAATATATTTTTTATTCATTTTACATACCAAACATAGTTCCTCCTCCTTCCCCTGCTCACCCTCCTTCCCCACCTCCCTCCCATCTTCACTCATCTACTCTTCAGAAAGGGTAAAACCACCCATAGTGAGTGAACAAAGCCTTGCACATTCAATTGAGGCAGGACCAAGCCCTCTCCTCCCATTAAGCCCAAGCAAGGCATCCCACCAGCAACTGACAAGTAAGCTAGAAACACCTGAGTCTTTGTGGACTATATCAAGCCATATAATAACAACTAATAATGTTGCTTCAAAACATATACATGTTAAAATATGTGAATATATAAGTTCTTATAACTCTCTGATGGCCTGTTTTTCATAGGTATAGAATCATACAGAAAATCCTTGGGTTGATTTTTGAGAATTGCATCTACCTTATTAAATATGAATATATACTAGGGTTGGATGACACACCCTTTTAAATACCAGTTCTTAACAAGCAGAATTCAAGCCTCCAGATCTACAAGGCAATTTTCAGGTCAGCTAATAGACACATACTGAGATCCTGTCTCACCAAAAACAGCAGACATAAAAACAATGTTATAAATTATTTTCATTCAAAATATAGAATTTTCTACCATTTCTGTTCCCTGGGATAGAAGGAGAAGCTCAACAAATTCTACAATGTGGGCATGCCATCCACAGTGACTCATTCCACACTACTGCTGGATAGATATCTGTCTTTCAAAGGAAACTGATTTGCTTGTGGTCTTTTTCTCATAAAGTTCATTAAGAAAGTATTTATATACCTATCACACTTAATCTAAGGTTCAGAAAGCATTATAGAAGAGGAGGTTTAGAGCATGAAAACATCAGAGAAAGGAAGGAATGCTTGAAAATGCTGCTGAGATTCCTTAATTATGAATGACTCTTATAGGCTCATATTAATATACTTGGTCCACAGTTGGTGGAACTTTTGGAGGTGTGTCACTGGGACGGGGATTAGGGATGCCCTTCTGTATACTGTTTCTATTATTGTTTGGTGAATAAATGCTGATTGGCCAGTAGGCAGGCAGGAAGTATAGGCTGCACTGCGGGACTAGGAAGGCTAGAAAGAGGAAAAGGGAGAATCTAAAGGGAGATGTAATTTGGCTGCCAAAGGAGTAACATGCCAGAGCTCTATGGGTGAGTTACAGCCTCATGACAATATATAGTACAATAGAAATGTGTTAATAATTAAGTGAGAACTAGTCAATAAGAAAGATCTGCCATCAGTCAAACAGTTTAAAATTTATATAAGCCACTGTGTGTTTATTTGGGACTAAAGTGCTATGGGGCAAGGCTCGACAGAAATCTCTGTCTACAGGGTGGGCTTTAAGATTTCACAAATTTCATACTTTCCTACTTAGAATGTTTTGCCTGATGTCTGTTAGCCAAAACATAAATTCTCTGCTACTGCTCCAGCAGCATGCCTATATATCTGATACCATGCTTCCTGACATTATGTTCCTGGATACTAACCCTCTGACACAGCTATTCCCTGATGGGGGAAATTGTTTTGTGTATATGTCAATATGGTGCTGTTGGCCAATAGGGAAGCAAGATAGGTGGGACTAGGAGTCTAGGAGGATTCTGGAAAATGTGGTGAAGAGGGTCGTAACCATGTGATCCCTGGAAGAAAGAATGCATGTCTGGCGTAATCTGAATGATAAGTCTTTATAAAAGTATATATTAGTAATTATGGGTTAATAATTAAGCCCAAGCTAGCTGATAAGAAATAGCAGCAAACGGCCAACAGCTTCAGAATTAATATAGTGTCTTGTGTGTTATTTGGGGGCTGAAAATGGCAACAGAACTCAGGCAGCGGGAAGGAAGACTAAACTTTACAGTTCCCTAATTAAACACTACCGTTTATAACTTGCTTTGGTCATGGAGTTTTATCAAATCAATAGAAATGTAAGACAAGGCTATTCTGAATATAGCATGGTTCTTTTACTCATTAGCTCAGAATACCTCAGGTTACCTGAACATGGCCAAGCCACTGAAAAATTCTGACATGGGTGGAAAAGGAAAATATGAGACCCTATCCCTGATGGAGGAGTTAGTTACACTGATAGTTTCTTACAGAAGACAAGTCTTTCTTTTTATGGTTGTCATTAATAAGATTCCCATGCTCCATTGGATGACACCACACCAAATATATGGGCAGCAACAATTAGACAGAGTGGATTAGTAATATATGCACATACACACATACAAACACACACACACTCACACATACACACACACACAAATATATATATACATACATATATACATACATATATATATATAAAGTCATATGGAGTATGTGTTAAGGAAGTTGTGAAAGAGAAAAGAAAATGGAGGACAGATATGATTCCTTTTCCCTCTAAATATGTATTAAATTATAAAATAATAACTTTTAAAAGTAAAATTATATATCAAAAGAAATGACTACAAAATTCAAAATTAGGAGAAGTTAACCTTAAAATCATCTCACGTGTGTATGTTTGTGTGTGCAAGCATGCACGCATTAGTCTAATATAGACTATAATTAAATAGTTCTATGTTCATAATAAACTCGGTGTAAGATGCAGTGATTTTCCATATATGTTCAACATCCCATAGTATAAATCTGTCCCATAGTGGTGCAACATGCATAATTGATGTGCCTCCCTAAAAATCTAATATTCATGTATATTCATTATTAAACAAGAAAAATATACAAGTGAATATAGATTCAACATGAAAAGACTGTCAAAATCAAAGAGCATTAATTTTAAAAGCAGGTAAAATATCTAGAGTAGGACTATGTGTGTTTTCTGTATTGGTTTCCAACGTAGGTGTTTCTCTTTTCAGCCTGGAAGCATTCAAGAGTGCCAGTCTCTTCACAGCATCAGTCAAGCCTCAGAGACTCTAGACTTTGTTTCTCTCTTTGAAGTTTAGCCATTTACTCCACATGTGCTACTGTGTCTACTGCCGTGTCATTAATTACATGTTCTGATAGCTAAGGAAATAAGGAGAATTTCTATCTCTTCTACTCCTTGCCTATCAGATAAGTATTTTTCTACTGTCTTATCAGAATTATTATCTGATTCACCACACAGGAGGGTAAATGTGAGACAAGTATATGATGAATAGAAGAGATATTTCTCTAATAAGTGTATGCATGGAAAATTTTAGTGATAGATTGTATTTTCACTCCTTTAAGATTTATTTTTACAATTGCCAGAAATTTTTCATTTTTATATAATTTTTATTCCATTTGTTTTTTTCTGTGTTTGTGTGTGTGTTTAAAAATCTTTGTCTACAACATACTCTGTTTAATTTGAAGGATTTACCATATGTAATTCTATACTTCAGCTGAAATTAATTGTTTCTAATCATGTAAGGTGGAGCTCCAGATCCATTTTAGCATGGATATATAATTGAATGATTTACATTTATGGAAAATATGCTTTTATTGCTGAGTCACATTCACTGAGCATAACTCACATCACCATAACTAAAAGATTTTTCTGCTATGTTTTCCTTAAGTTTATTACACTGTTTTTATTATCCTATCCATTTTTTATTGATTCTTGGATTTGCTCTGTAAGAACACTTCATACTTGATAGTGTATCCTAAACCAATGCTTCATGAGAACAGCTACTAAAATGAAAGTATATTTTCTTTTTAAAACTGGCCACAATTCTGGTGACCAAAATTTGTTAAATTAAAAAATATCCCCCCTAGGACTAGACATGCTCACTTGTTATGAGCAACTACTGTTCTTGCAGAGGACTTGAGTTGACTTCTTAGCACCAGTTCACTACAGGCAGATCGCAACCACCTGTAGCCTCTGCTCCAGGAGATGGGTGCCCTTTTCTGACCACTGTGGAGGCCTACACTAACATACACATTCCTACACACATTGGCATACATGTGCACATACACACATACATCAACAATTAAAAATAAACTCAAATATCAGACACTTTCATTTTTGTGTTTCATCTAGAATTGGTGTCTGTGTGCCCTTGACAAAAAGCATGTATTGCATACACCACTACCTTCTTTATGATTTAGGATATTAGGGTTTATTTTTAATTATTTGAACCTGTGTCTTGTGTGTATGTATGTCCATGTATGTGTCAATATTGGCAAAGGCCAGAAGAGGGCATCAGATAACCTGGACTAGAGTTTAAAGTGGTTGCAAGTCTCCCAAGAATGGTTTTGTAAACCAAACCAGAGTCTTGTATGAGGGAAAGAACTCCTAAAAACAGCCATTTCTCCAGCTACATGTACTTTTCTTACGGAGTATTTAGTTTGTTGAATTTTGTTGCAAGAAAAATACATTTATTGGTGTGCTTTGTTGCAACATATGTTTATGTTGCACTGTTTCTATTGATTGCAGTTTAACAACAGGAGTTGATTTTCATGTAGTATTTAACTAAGAATGTATCTTTTTGGTTGGTTTCCTTACAAATTCACGCAGTGGATTAAAGCATGCAAATTTGTTATCTCCCAGTCATACAGATCAGGTGGATGCCTTGGTGACTTTGCCTGAAATCTGCATTTAGGATTTCTATGAAACTAGATTTCTCTTTGGGGACACTCTTCTTCAGATTTCTGGCACAATTCCCATCCACAGCAGAAGTAAGCATCTTCTCTCAGCTTCTTTCAATGGACTGTGTAACTTGTCACTCTTCTCGCCAACTCCTGCTTCACATCAGCACCTGTACATGATGCATCACGTGTGCCTTTAGCAGCTTTTATTCAGCTGGTTACACCTTTGTCTTCCTCCCTGGGTAAATACCTTGCTTTTAAGGATATGTGTGATTAGAGTAGGCCAGTCATGAGAATGCAAAATTATACATACATATATACATACATACATACATACATACATAGAGATTTATATGTTTTGTGAAGACAACAAGGCTGCCAGTACATAGAATCTATAAAAAGAATATTAAACAATATAAAGGCTATTATTTATTATTGTTTAGCTTTCTTTAGGTAATGGAATGCTTATTAGCAAAAGATAAAATATAAGCCACAGTAACAGGATATTTTAAATCCTGATGGAAAAAATTAAAAATTTGATATAATTTTTAAAAATATACATGATTACTAGCAGATGTTTTAGGTCATATTTTACAGATTTTTTATTTCTTATAGAATAATATTAAGCCCACAATTATTATTTACAAATGTCCCTGGGAAACTCAGATGTGTTAAGAGTCATTTATTTATAGTTGTTCTAAGATGATTCTTAAGCACAGGATTCAGGCAGAATCATTTTTTACTCAATTGGCTTCATTAAGTAAATCTTTCAAATATCAGCCAAGACAAATAGATCTATGATGGGAGATGTCATTCTGAAATCTGTCTCTTATTGGTTGTTGAATAAAGTACTGTTGGCCAATAGGGAAGCAAGATAGGTGGGACTAAGAGTCGAGGAGGACTCTGGGAAGGAGAAACACAGGGAGTCATCATGTAGCCACTATAGGGGTAAGAAGTCCAGACCCTTTCTCTGGTAAGAGAAATACTTAGATTAACATTATGGAGTAAATACTTAAGTCAGAGATAGCCAGTAAGAAACCAAGCAAATGGCCAACAGCTTCATATTTAATACAGTGTCTTGTGTATTATTTGGGGACTGCAATTGTGGCAAGGCCCATGTGGATGTCGGGGCAGGTTGCTCTCAACAGATCGATTTTGTCTCTCACAGAAGAATTTAACTTAGAAGTTTGCACTCTTATCACCAAGTATATTTCAGACATATTATATGGCAGGTTTAAAACTAGACAAGCATGCCTGCTAAATGTGAATTTGATCCAAAGTAATTTAGAATTAATTCTATTTTGGAGGGATCAAAACTGTATTTAATTTCTTTTTGACTGTGTATGAATTCCTGTGTGTGTGTGTGTGTGTGTGTGTGTGTGTGTGTGTGTGTGTGCTCCATCAGACTTGTGGTCTATCAAGTTTCATAAAGTAAATTATGTGAGTTTACTTTAAAGAAAAAGTACAGAAAATTTGGAAGGAAAAGCCAAGAAAAAAATAGAATAGGAGGAGAAATAAAAGGGAAGGAAAATGTGGTGGATTTGGTTAAACACATTCTATGCATGATGCAACTCTCAAACAATAAATTTGGAAGAGTTGAGAGTTTAAGGGACTACACAACTGAGATTTATACTGAAAATTTATTTGTGGTTTATCCTAGTGGCTGATGCTTGAATGAGTTAATAGATGTGGGCTTCAAGAAAGACATCCACTGGAAAGGGCCAGATGTTGTTTACTTCCCTTGGATGACATGAGTGTGTAGGGGATTTGCTTTATAACTTGAGTTAAATAGAATATCAAGATGAAAACCCAATGACAATATAGATTACTGTGTTGTAAGGAGATAAAGAGACTGCAGTTTAAAGTCTGAGCTGGGAGAAGCAGGTGGAAATGAAGTAAAATGTGTCAGGTATTTCATACAGTCGACTTCCAATTTGATGCAAATTATACTTTGAATGGTTTCTATGCAGGAATTGGCATGATGTGATCTTAACATCATAATAGATCTCTAGCTATATTGACTAAACTGCAGGTGGCTGGAACAAAAGGAGACATTGAATACTGTCTATATAGATGATATTAATTTGGATCAAAGTGAGTAGTACATGCATGGGGTGGAAAGTGAAAGAAATCAGAGTTGCTCTAATGATTGGATAAGCAGGATCAAGGAAGCCCTGTATGAATGAGTAAAGAGTTCTGAGTAATGTGTATTGGTAACATGTACATGACCATATCCAAGACCAGTGCCTTGAGACCATTGAAAAATAGCAAAAGCCTAAATTTGGGTCAAGCACTAATGTTTATAAATGATTAGTCAGCGGTTGGGAAATTTTGCAACTACAGCTGCCTCCTCCCAGATGTTTACAGGTGGGGGCTCTGGCCAAAGGAGACCTCCTACTAAGTCTATGCCCATTCTTTGCTCTCTTTCTCTCTCTCTCTCTGTCTCTCAGAGTATCTTTGTCTCTTTCTTCTGTCTCTGTGAGTCTCTCTCTGTCTCTCTGACTCTGTCTCTGTCTGTCTCTCTGTGTGTGTGTGTGTGTGTGTGTGTGTGTTTGCTAAAGTTCCCCATTGTTGCAGCAGCTGGTGGACTTCATCTGTGTGTGCACATCCCATGTAACCTGAGCTATGGTACATCTTTGTGCCTGTCATCTCTTCCGTGTTTATCTTTTCTGCATTCCCTTGTTGACTCTAGTCAGGTTTCCAGGACCAAGCCATGTTAGATGAGGCACTTGATGCTGAATAGAAAGACAAATTTCCAAGGTAAATGTAAAGAGCAAGTAACTGAAGGGGACTTAAAATTCTGTAAGAAAAGAGGCTTTCTAGAAATTTCAGAAAAAAAACTGGGGGCTCAATTGTGGACATTTTAATCTTGAGTGTATTTTGTCAACTTCAATACAGAAGTGAAACTCACAGGAAAAATTTAGGCAGAAAACATAAATGTGAAACTGTGATTAAAATGTTCTTTAAACCAATTCTTGATTTCTCCAGTAAAGTTCTTCTATCAGGAAGTGAGTGCAGAGGCATCTAAAAGACATTTTGTAGTTTTATAATATTGTTTTGTTTACTTATTGTTGTATTTGTTTGTTTTATGAAAGAATAAATGTTACAAAAGAGGTAAATATAATTTTAAAAAATTATTTCAATTTCTTTTGGACAAAATTCTGTGTTATTTTCCATATGATTTCTTCACAGTGAAATTGATGAATGAGCATCTTGTTCTCCTGAATAACTAATGTCACTACATGGCCTTCAACACTATAAGCTCAGTGTAAAATTTTCATTGTAATTCATATTGCTAATATAAAATTCATATACTGTTGTCATTAATGTCATATAAAGGCAAATAATACTGTATTTGGAAGTCACTGAAAATGCTTTTCTTCCTAGATTATTGGTGAAAAATAACATTTATTACTTTTTGTAAATTGTGATTTCTGTGTGCTTTTGTCAGCATCCAGGAAGAGATATTACTTTCCTGTAAGCACACACATATGAGCTGCTTGTTCAAGTATAGATGGAGTGTGATCTGTGTGTACTAGACAAAACCATTCCTCAATGAACATATGCACTGTTAAAATGTTCTATGCCAATGAGGGGTCTGAGACCTTTGTGCAAAATAGAGCTGGTTATTATTGTTTCCCTCTACTTAAGTTATTACAGCACTGTTGTTATATTGTATTTACTGCAGCTCATAAATGATGCTTCACAATCTCTCCTAATTTACTCTGGTGACATTTTACAAGGTAACACATTTTCAGAGTGTTTGCTTCATAAAATTAATAAGTTCATCATGTAATGTGACTTTATACTTAAAGTGCTGTTAATTCATTAAGTGTTTAAAGTGTCATTCTTTACATTCATGGACAATTTTATAGCTAATCTGAAACTAAATTCTTTATGCTGAATAATTAATGGAAAACAATAAAGGAAAATAAAATTCAAATGTTTGATACTCCATTGCTTTGTTCATCTGTATGAATTTGTTATTAAGCCCAACAGTCTTATTAAGAGATTTTAAATGACAATTTCAATTTTACTTTTGACCTTTCAGTTTTATAATTTGCTACACTTATAGATTCTATGTAAATGGAAGCACAATTTCAGGACAGGAATATACACATTTAAGTTGATTTTTGTAATGGGTTCATAAAATCTTTACACACTATTTACTTTAAAGAAACATACTTTTTATAGAACAAAGCATCATTTATTTCTAACTTAGTAAGGACACATGAATTGTTTCAGCATTTCACATTTTAATACATATTACTGAATTTCTCTTAAAAATTAGATTGGGAAAGCATTACATACCAAGAATGCTACACTGGAAAAATATAACATTTGTTTATTTAAATTAGAAACAAGCTTGCTTCACATGTGAATCCCAGCTTCCACTCCACCCCCTCCTCCCCTGTTTCAACCTCCCCACCCTCCACAAAATACACACTATGCTCACCATGGAGGGTAAGTTCCTCAATGGGGGATCTCCAAAGTCTGTCATATCATCCAGGGCAGGGTCGAGGCCCTCCCCCATATGTCCAGGTTGAGAGCGCATCCCTCCGTATGGAATGGGCTCCCAAAATCCATTCGTATGCCAGGGATAAGTACTGATTTACTATCCTAGGCCCATAGATTGCTGAGGCCTCCACACTGACACCCAAATTCAAGGGATCTGGATAAGTCCTATGCTGGCATCCCAGCTGTCAGTCTGGGGTCCATGAGTTACCTCTTGTTCAGATCAACTATTTCTGTGGGTTTCACCAGCGCAGACCTGACCCCTTTGCTCATCACTCCTCCCTCTCTGCAACTGGGTTCCAGGGCTTCAGTTCAATGTTTAGATGTGGGTATCTGCCTCTGCTTCAATCAGTCACTGGATGAAGGCTCTAGGATGGCATATAAGGTAGTCATCAATCTCATTATCAGGGAGGGCATTTAAGGTAGTCTTTCTATTATTGCTTAGATTGTTTTTCATGGTTCTTCTAATGCTAGGAGATTGGTGGGGTAAATAACACAGACATAAATTGTTATTCCTATTATATCCCATCAAAATAACAGTACCACTGAAGTTAATCTTGGCTTTCCTGGCTTTCACCATGTTTGTTCCATATATGTATTGATATTTCTCCTTTTTACAGTATGCCATTTAGGCAGAAGCAACTTTGCACAACCATTATGAAATACGTGACAGCTTATGCTCTAGAGCATAATTAGTAGGAATTCATCAGCAACAGAGGGTGGTTTCCTACCTATCATTTCTTTGCTTAATAAATTTGTTAATTTTGTCTCCAAAATTCCTCAGAGCCAAAGGTCTCTGAATTCCTGTCCTGTCTTGTTTGTATTTCATTCTCTTCCCAGCCACATCACTCCCGTCTCTGCCTCCCTAGTGCTGGAATTAATGTTGGGTGATCACAAGTACTGGGATCAAAGTCATGAGTTCTGTTACTCTTCACTCTTATGTAGGTCATGGTGGTCTAGAACTCAGAGAGATCCATCAGCTTTTGAATCCAGCGACTAAAGGTTCCCCTTTCTCCACATCCTTTCCAGCAAAAAGTGTCATTGTTGTTTTTATTTTAGCCATTCTGACACAAGTAGATGATATCTCAGAGTTGTTTTTGTTTACATTTCCCTGATGGCTAAGGATGTTGAGCACTTTCTTAAGTGTCTATCAGCCAATTTAGACACATTTATTGCAAATTCTCTATTTAGTTCTGTACCCCACATTTTATTTGAATCCTTCGGTGTTTTGGATACTTGCTTCTTAATTCTTTGTAAATTTTGGAGATCAGTCCTCTGTCAGCTGTGGGGTGTGCAAATAAGTTTTCTCATTCTTTGGGTTGCCTTTTTGTCTTGAGTGTAAATGCTTTTTTTTCCATTGTATAATTTTAGCTTCTATGTCAAAAATCGTTCTCCTACTTGTGTTGGTCAATATCAAGGTTATAATTGGATTCCGTTCGTCTACCTGTTCATTTTTTGTGCCAATACCAAACTGTTTTTAGTACTGTATCTCTATAATAGAGCTTGAAGGCAGTGATGGTGATGCCTCCAGAAGTTCCTTTATTGTACAGGGTTGTTTTGTCTATCCTGGGTTTTTTGTTTTTCCATATAAAATTGAGAATTGTTATTTCAAGGTCTGTGAAGAATTGTGCTGGGATTTTGATGGGGATTGCATTGAATCTGTATATTGCTTTTGGCAGGATTGCAATTTTTACTATGATGATCCCACTTATCCAAGAGTATGGGATATCTTTCCATTTGATAGTATCTGCTTTAATTGTTTTCTGTAAAGACTCAAAGATCTTGATATATATGTCTTTCACTTGTTAAGTTAACATTACCCCAAGATATTTTATGGTGTTTGTGGCTATTTTAAAGGGTGATGTTTCTCAGGTTTCTTTCTCAGCCCTTTTATTATCTGTATATAGTAGGGCTACTGATTTTTTTTTAGTTAATCTTGTATCCTGCCACTTTGCTGTAGGTGTTTACTACCTGTAGGAGTTCCTGTGTAGAGATTTTTTTGCGTCACGTATGAATACTATCCTATCATCTGCAAACAGTGAAGGTTTGATTTCTTCCTTTCCATTTGTATCCACTTGATCTCCTTTTGTTTTCTTATTGCTCTATCTAGAAATTCAAGTACATTATTGAAGAGATATGGATAGATTGGGCTTGTTCCTGACTTTTGAGGAATCAAGTTGAATTTCTATTTACTTTGATGTTGGCTGCCAGTTTACTGTATGTTGCTTTTATTATGTTGACACCTGTTCCTCTTCCATGATCTCTCCAGGACCTTTATCATGAAGGGCTGTTGTATATTTTTCGCAGGCTTTTACAGCATCTATTGAGAAGATCATGTGGTTATTATTTTGTAGTTTGTTTACATGGTGGATTACATTGATAGATTTTTGTATGTTGAACCATCCCTGCATCCCTGGAATGAAATCTACTTGATCATGGTGTATTGTTTTTCTGATGTGTTATTGGATTCGATTTACCAGAATTTTATTGATTATTTTTGCATTAATGTTCATGAGTGATATTGGTCTGTAGTTTTCTTTCTTAGTTTTGTCTTTGTGTGGTTTGGTTACTAAGGTAATTGTAGCATTATAAAAAGAGTTTAGCAACTTACCTTCGGTGCTTCTATTGTGTGGGAAACTTAAAGGAATATTAGTATTAGCTCTTCTTTGGATTTCTGGTAGAATTCTGCACTGAAGTCAACTAGGCCTGTGCTTTCTTTGTTTGGAAATCTTTTGATGACTGATTCTATTTTATTAGGAGTTATATATAGGTTTATTCAACTTGCTTATCTGTAATTGATTTTATTTTGGTAAGTTCTGTCTATCCAGAAAATTGGTCATTTCCTTTACAATTTCGAATTTTCCGGAGTATAGGCTTTCAAAATATGACCTGAATGTTCTTTGGATTTCCTCAGTGTCCGTTGTTATGTCCCCCTTTTCTTTCCTGATTTTGTTAATTTTTATGTTCTCCCTCTACCTTCTGGTTAGTTTTGATAAACTTTTGTCTATTTTGTTGATTTTCTCAAAGAACCAACTCTTTATTACATTGATTCTTTGAATACTTTGGATTGTTTTCTTTGTTTTGACTTTATTAATTTCAGCCTTCTGATTATTTTCTGGTTTCTACTCCTTCAGAGTGAGTTTGCTTATTTTTGTTCTAGAGCTTTAATTGTGATGTTAATTCTCTAGTGTGACTGTTCTCCAGTTTCTTCATGTGAGCTCTTAGTGCTATGAACTTTTCTATTAGTATTGCTTTCAAAGTGTCCCATAAGTTTGGGCATGTTGTGTCTTCATTTTCATTGAATTCTAGGAAGCCTTCAATTTCTTTCTTTCCTTGACACAGGAATGGTGCAGTTGTATGTTGTTCAGTTTCCTTGAATTTGTAGGGTTTCTGCAATTTGTGTTGTTGTTGAATTCTAACTGCAAACCATGGTTATCTGATAGGATACAGGGTTTTATTCCAATTTTTTGTATCTGTTGAGGTTTGCTATGTTGCCTAGTATGTGGTTGATTTTAGAGAAGGTCCCATGTGGCACTGAGAAGAAAGTATATTCTTTCATTTTTGGATGAATGTTCTATAAATGTCTGTGAATCCAAATTGGGTCATAACTTCTGTAAGCTCCTTTGTTTATTTTTTAAGTTTCTGTCTGGTGGTCTTGTCTAGTGGTGAGAGTGGGGTATTGAAGTCTCCCACTATAACTGTGTGACATCTTATGTGTGATTTGTGTTTCAGCAATGTTTCTTTTACGAATATGGGTGCTTTTGTATTTGAGGCATACACTTTTTTAAGTGTTGATTTTATATCATTAAAGGATTCCAATGGACAAAAATCTTCCTTCCCTGAAGAAGCTACAAGGCAAGGTTATAAAATTGCTGACAAAAAATATGGTTGTGAGAATGTGTCACAGAAATAATGAGGGTTAGTTGATAGGATGGGAGGGGATGAAGGGAGAAGAGATGACAAAAATTAGAGTTCATTAAGCACAGATATGGACTTGTCAAAGAACAAAACTAAATGGTAACAGACAGGGAAAAGATGCCATCTCTCAAGGAATTCAAGTTACTACAGGAAGCAAATTTTACATAAACATTGAAATAATGTCACATGTATGAACTCACTGTACTTTTGTCTCACTAATCTAAAGAAGACCTTTTCTTCTCAGGAAAACCTGTACTCCACAAAATTCGAAAATTTAAAGGAAATGGATGACTTCCTGGACAGCTATCAATTGCCAAAACTAAATCAAGAACAGATAAGCAATTTAAATAGACCTATAACCCCTATGGAAATAGAAGCTGTTATCAAAAGTCTCCCAACCAAAAAAAGCCCAGGTCCAGATGGCCTCAGTGCAGAATTCTACCAGAAATTCAAAGAACAGCTTATACCAATTCTTCTCAAAGTGTTCCACACAATAGAAGCAGAAGGGTCTTTGCCAAACTCTTTCTATGAGGCTTCAATAACCTTGATCCCCAAGCCACACAAAGATACAACTAAGAAAGAGAACTTCAGACCAATATCCCTCATGAACATTGATGCAAAAATACTCAATAAAATACTGGCAAATCGGATCCAAGAACACATCAAAACAATCATTCACCACGATCAATTAGGTTTCATCCCAGGAATGCAGGGATGGTTCAACATACGAAAATCCATCAACGTAATCCACCATATAAACAAGCTGAAAAACAAAAATCACATGATCATCTCACTAGATGCTGAAAAAGCCTTTGACAAAATCCAACACCCCTTCATGATAAAGGTCTTGGAGAGATCTGGGATAACAGGGACATACTTAAACATAATAAAAGCTATATACAGTAAACCAACAGCCAACATCAAACTAAATGGACAGAAACTCAATGCAATTCCTCTAAAATCAGGAACAAAACAAGGCTGTCCACTCTCTCCATACCTTTTCAACATGGTACTTGAAGTCCTAGCTATTGCCATACGACAACAAAGGGGGATCAAGGGGATACAAATTGGGAAGGAAGAGGTCAAACTTTCACTGTTTGCAGACGATATGATAGTTTACATCAATGACCCAAAGAACTCTACCAGGGAACTCATATAGCTGATTAACACCTTCAGCAAAGTGGCAGGCTACAAGATCAACTCAAGAAAATCAGTAGCCCTACTATATACAGATGATAAAAGGGCTGAAAGAGAAATCAGAGAAACATCACCCTTTACAATTGCCACAAACAACATAAAATACCTTGGGGTAACGCTAACCAAACAAGTGAAAGACCTGTATCGTAAGAACTTTGAATCTTTAAAGAAAGAAATTAAAGAAGCCCTTAGAAAATGGAAAGATCTCCCATGCTCTTGGATAGGTAGGATTAATGTAGTAAAAATGTCAATCCTGCCAAAAGCAATCTACAGATTCAATGCAATCCCCATTAAAATCCCAGCACAGTTCTTCACAGACCTTGAAAGAACAATAATCAATTTTGTATGGAAAAACAAATGACACAGGATAGCCAAAACAACCCTGTTCAACAAGGCAACGTCCGGAGGCATCACCATCCCTGACCTCAAGCTCTATTATAGAGCTATAGTCCTGAAAACAGCTTGGTATTGGCACAAAAATAGACAGGCAGACCAATGGAATCGAATTGAAAACCCGGGTATTAACCCACACACGTACGAACATCTGATCTTTGACAAAGAAGCTAAAAATATACAATGGAATAAAGAAAGCATCTTCAACAAATGGTGCTGGCATAATTGGAGACTGGCAAGTAGAAGAATGCAGATCGATCCATGTCTATCGCCATGCACAAAACTTAAGTCCAAATGGATCAAAGACCTCAACATAAATCCAGCCACACTGAACCTCTTAGAAGAGAAAGTGGGTGGTACCCTTGAACGAATTGGTACAGGAGACAGCTTCCTGAACATAACACCAGTAGCACAGGCAGTAAGATCAACAATTAATAAATGGGACCTACTGAAACTGAGAAGCTTCTGTAAGGCAAAGGACACAGTCAGCAAGACAAAAAGGCAGCCCACAGAATGGGAAAAAATATTCACTAATCCCACATCTGACAGAGGGTTGATCTCCAAAATTTACAAAGAACTCAAGAAGCAAGTCTCCAAAACACCAAAGGACCCTATTAAAAAGTGGGCTGCAGAACTAAATAGAGAGTTTTCAATAGAGGAGTCTAAAATGGCTGAGAGGCACTTGAGAAAGTGCTCAACATCCTTAGCCATCCGGGAAATGCAAATCAAAACAACTCTCAGATACCATCTCACCCCTGTCAGAATGGCTAAAATCAAAAACACCAATGACAATTTATGCTGGAGAGGATGTGGTGAAAGGGGGACACTCCTCCATTGCTGGTGGGAGTGCCAACTGGTTCAGCCACTTTGGAAATCAGTATGGAGATTCCTCAGAAAAATGGGAATAAACCTACCACAAGACCCAGCAACTCCACTCTTAGGCATATATCCAAAAGATGCCCATTCATACAACAAAGAGATCTGTTCCACTATGTTCATAGCAGCTTTATTTGTAATTGCCAGAACGTGGAAGCAACCTAGATGTCCCTCACCTGAAGAGTGGATAGAGAAAATGTGGTACATCTACACAATGGAGTACTATTCAGCAGAAAAAAATAATGGAATCATGAGATTCGCAGGCAAATGGATGACACTAGAAGAAACCATCCTGAGTGAGGTAACCCAGTCACAAAAAGAGAAACATGGCATGTACTCTCTCATATATGGATTTTAGACATAGATCTGGGGAGTGCCCGCCTACAATCCTATGGCCAGAGGGTCTGGGAAACAGAAACTTTATTTAGTGGCTGATCGAAGAAGAGGCAGACTCCCTTGGTTAAGTACTGAGCTGAACTCAAGAAAGCCAGTAACAGAGAGGGAGGACTGATGATCAAAGGGATTAAGACTGGGCTGGTTTAACCCCCAGAAACAGCTGACCAGACAAAGGTTAACTCTTGAATCCCAGGCATTAGCCTGGGAAGCCAGCATGGGACTGATCAAGACCCCCCTGAATCTGGGTGTCAGTGAAGAGGCCTAGGGAATCTATTGAGCCTTGGGCAGCAGATCAGTACCCATCCCAAGTATACACACGGACTTTGGACTCCAATAGAACAATGTGAGGTGCACTCTCACCCAGAACTCTTGGGAAAGGGTCTAGGCCCTGCCCTATATGAAATGACACACTATGGACACCCCCATGGAGGGCCTCACCCTCCCTGGAGAAATGAGAGGATAACGGGGGGGGGGGAGGGGAGGCCACGGGAGGAAGGGAGGGAATGGGAGAGGGACCTGGAACTGACTTGTGAAGCAACCTTGATTCTTATCTAAATTTAAACTGGAAAATAAAATTTAAAAAAAAAAAGAAAATGTGTCATCAGCCAGAAAATACTATTTCCAATTCAAATATACTACTAAATGTCTTTAGTAATATACACTGGTATCAGAAATAAATACTAGAAATAATCTTCTATAACTATATTAATTTTTCCACCTAAGCTTGGTTATTGTTTTTTTAAAACAGCCGTATTACACATATCACGATGCAATACTTCTCCCTCTCAGCATTCCTTAGGTGCCTTTAGGTCTTTGTCTATGGCTAGGAACCCACGAGATTTCCTCCTTCCACACTGGCATCTCATTGCTGTTGTACTTCTTCAGCTTTTGTTTTGATAAGACCCTTGTTGAAGTATGAGAGATGAAGATTTCACTTCTGCAAGACACAATCATACAGCTGGTTTTCTGGTACTTTGGCCCTTAGGATCTTTCTGTCCCATCATTGTGATCACTGAGACTTATGTAATTGTATGAACTGGGAGTATGGACCCCCACCATCACTTTTTCTCTTCACTTTGAACTTCTCATTTTTTTTTACAATGAGAAGTGTTTGTGATGTGTGATGAGAGCAACACTTACCTGCAGATAAATACTTAGAATATAATTAAAACTACACTGGCTTAACAAAGTGCTGGTAGTAGATTCCCTTAAAACATCCATCTCTCGTTAATCCTGGGAACCTGGGTAGGTTTCTCATGACAGGTGGGATTTACCTCCTGTGGAATATACCTTGATTACAATTGAAGAGCTGTTGTTTACCTCCAACTATATTGACCTATCACAACCTTAAGATCATCTTGAATTGTTGTCATCATTGTGGTTCACAGGCTTCCAACCCTGTGAACCTGTTATGGCTCCTGGAAGCATCTTCTGCTACTATGAAAGTCAAACGTTAGGAGGATGCTTTCAAGTCACATTCAGTTCAGGCTATCTGGGTCTTTTGTCCAAAGATTTTCAGGAATAGGAATTTACCTTCAACCTTTAGCAACCAAAGTCAACAGTGCTGTCCTATAATATTCTGGGAGTCTCTCTGACTTCCATGACCAACAACTCATGAGGGGGAGGGAGGGCTCTCATGCATGAAATTGGATCTTGTTTGATAATCTTTGGTTCTTTGAGGAGCATTTAAAGCCCAAGTGGGACAACTTAATTTGAACTGAGAATGCATGTTTATACATAGAAATGTGTGCCACAAGTACTTTTAGGTAAACAAATAATATTAATTACAACATTTTGAGGCATCCTCAATATTTTATCTTCCCTTTCCCTTTCCTGTCTATTGACCTCCTTCACATTTTCCAGATATCCCCTCTCCATTTTTCTCATTGGTTCCTTTGATTTACGTTTATCATTTTATTACCCACTCTATTGCTCCTTGCCTTGTGATACCACCATGGTCCCTTTCAACTTTTCTGTATTTGCAGTTACTTCAGGTTATATACTTACATTTAAAGATGTATAGCTTGGAACCAAAGATGAAAGAAAACGTGTGAAGTTTATTTTTCTTGGATTTAATTTAACACTATTCTTTTCCAGTTTCATCATTTCTGTGCAGATTTTATTATTTTACCTTTCTTTATAACTGAATAATATCTATTGTAAATATGTGTCATGTTTTCATTAACTACTCATTTTTTTGGTTTTTGTGAGTATCTACTCATTTTTTAAGGGACACTTGGAGTCTTTCTATTTTCCAAGAAATTTTGAATACAGCAACAATACACATGACTGAGCAAGTACTGTGGAGTAGAATGCTGAGTGTTTTGGACTTTTGCCAAGGAGTGATATAGCTGGGTCATGTGGTAAATTTACTTATAGCTTTTTGAGAGTTCCCCACACTTACATCCAGAGAGGCTGTGCCACTGTACAATCTCATTAACAGTGAATGAGGATTCCCTTTTCCACATCCTGTGCAGTATTATTATCAGTTGTTCCCTTAACCTTTATTTTCTTAGTTTTTCTAAATGGGGAAAGATGGTATTTCAAGATTGTTCTGATTTGCATTTCCCTAGTTGCTGTGGACAATAAACATTTTTGAGATTTTCCTTTGTCACTTCCATCTTTTTTTGAGAATTCTCATCCATAGCAAATTCTTGAATGGATCATTTACTTTCATGACTCTCTATTTTTTGGGTTCTTTATATATCTTGGATATTAACCCTATTTTAACTCTTATTTAACATTTTATGATTATTTTTTCATGCATGAGAACTATTTACACCATTCCATTTCAGATTTTCATCTCTCCAAAGCCCTCTCAACTTCATGACATCCTCTTAAATAATTATTATTACACACACACATATGTATGCATATATATATATAATACACACATATATACATACATGTATACATACATACATACAAACATACGGAAGGACATACCAGAAAATGTCATTTAGTATTGCTCTTATGCTCAAATGTTTTGAATGACAGATTGAAGTTGGATAATCTTTCAAGGTCCTGCTGCTGGAAAAATCATTCTTCTTCTCTTAGCATCCATTAATTGCCTGTAGTTCTTTGTCTAAGGGTGGGCCTTGAGATTTCTCACAAATAATCTGTAATAACAACTGGTATTTTAATTATGTAGATCATGTTTAGACAACAATATTGCTGAGATTTAATAAATACAGCAGCTCCATCTTATATACAAGACAGTGTCTCAGAGCACATACCCTAGTCCTCCAGTTCTTACACTCTTTCCCACAACCCCACTTCAGTGATTTTCCTGAGCCTAAAGTATATGGATTGTGGTTGTCTGGCTTCTGTGATGTTCTCTATTTGCTGTAAAAATTGTTGCACTCCATACCTTAGGGATAACCAACAGGTACCTAAGTTAATTTAAGGCTTGTTCAATTTGAGGAAATTCCTTCCCATCACTGTTAACCTAACACCTTCCTGTGGCTGATGCAGCCATGGACCCTAGAGGAGAAACTATTACTGTCATGTTCCTAATCAGTGTAATTTCCAATGGCATTATAAATAGAATATTAACTTTTACATTTCATATAAAATTGTTTAAAAAGAGGATAGGTCTAGACTAACATTTCAGGATTTTTTTGTCTAGTTTAAATCAATAACTTTGTAAGTATATGGCCTCCTTCATGGACTGTTTCTCTGAATACTGATCATCCAGGACCTACCTTCCATAAGCCACCAGTATATTCAGTTCTTTCACACCCTGTAGGCAGTCCATCTAGTTTGTGAGCTCAGTTCTCTGAGGTGCTCTGAAGGAATGGCTCTACTTCACTTCAAAGGTCTCCTGACCTCTTTGGGGTTTCATTCCAAGTGTCCCCAGACTTCCAGCCTTTGTTGGCACTCCTGTACCCACTGGTTAATGCAGCATGCTCCTTCCTATCTTATATGGGATTCTCCAGGATCTTGCTTCTCAGCAGTTCCAGGTAGGCAATGCTACTCCTAACCATAAAGGTCTCCTCACTACAAATCACTTTCAAAAGATCTTCCTCTAATTAAAGGTTGACAAGAAGCGATTCAAGATAAGGAAGTAAGAACTGGAAGGACATACCAGAAACCAGTACAAAAGAGGGGTATTTAGGCATGTTTTAGCTCTCAATGTTTGTTAAGAGACAGTAGTAAACTCTCCAAAGAACACTATGGAATGTTAGATTCAATGATTCTTTTTCTTGAGCAATTATGTAGTATTATTTTATTTGTACTGGGGCAAGTTTTGCTTTCCAGCATTTGTCAAATATAGTATTCCAGTAGAATGACTAGTGCTTTGGGGGTTTTCTTTAAGGTATTGTACACACTTTCCATGTTCACAGTATGGATAAAAATAGGATCAAAATGTGGCCACTAGAGAAGCAATAACAATAAAATATACAGCACACATAAATACACATAGAAATTCAAGAAACATTTATAGCCAAATAAAACACCATGAATTGCATTCCATTCAGATTCTTCTCAATATCTACTTGATTTTTTTCAGCCTCAGGCATTTGAGAAAAATAATGAATGTTCTATTCTGGTTTACTAGATACATCTGTTGCTGGTAAAATTGTGAAATCTAAAGTAAAAAAAGATATACAGTCTCACTCCTACCAGAAAACAGGTACTCTCCAGTTAGATCCTCACCTCTCACTCTGTTCTCAACCCCATCTCTGCAGCAGAGCACCTGAGGCAACCTTTCCCCATACCATCTCTACAAGGTTCCACTGATCTTTCCTTTCCTCTCCCAAACCTTTTCCCTCCACTTGCTGTTTTATTCCAGCCCCCAATAGTCAGTACTGGCTAATGCACAGATCACTCCTGTCACCTCTGTCTTGGTTATTACAGACCAAATCCCCCAAACTGACCTACAGCTCTATAACACAGCTCCTGCTGTAGCCTACCCACCCCCACTTCTCCATCTCCTGTGGATCCCACAGATCTTCTCCATACCTCTCTCACTCAACTCACTGATTTATTCCAGCCCCCAGCCCTAACAGGTGCTCCCTTCTGAGACTCAGGCCACACCAGCAGGTAGGCTGACTGCACATGTCCTGTCATTTGTTTCTACAGATCCTATTCCCAAATCTCAAGTCTCATCCCTAGTTCTACAACAGAACACCTATTACAGCCATGCTTCCCTACCCACACCTCTTGCGGATCCCACATATTTATTTGTTTATTTATTTACTTTTTGTATGCATGTGCTATATAGTGGTATTGGAATAGAAGTCACAAGACAGATTTCATGAGTTGGTGGTTTCATTACATCATATAGGCCCCTGAGAATCAAACTCAGGTTATTCGGCATCTCAACAAGCTCCCTTACCCACTTTATCTTGCTTGAGTTAAGATATTTAGTTTGGGGTTTTTGTTTGATTTTTATTTTGTTATTTTAACATAATTTTAAAACACTTTTTATTATATATTTAAGTTAAAAACAAGCTTGCTTTCCATGTCAGTTCCAGCTCCCTCTCCTGCCCCTCCACTCCTGCTCCCTCCCACTAGCCCTCCAAGCCCCCACTCAATCCCCACTCCATTCCCCAGGGAGGGTAAGGCCCTCCATGGGGGATCTCCGAAGTCTGTCATTGCCGAAGTCTCTGCACTGACACCTGCATAATATTTTTAAAGATAATTTTGTAATCCACATAATGTACCCTTATCACCCTTACTTTCCAGTCCTCCCAGTTCTTCCCCACACCCTTGTGCACCTCTAAAAATGGATAAAAATTCCAATTTGTGTTATCCATATAGTCATTTCAGCATGACCACACCCCAGCTGGCCAGCCCTTAGTGAGTCCTTCCCCACTCCCATGCCTGACAGTAGCCATCAATTGTGGAGAGCCATACCTCATTGTGGAATATTATTTTAAGATGTGTTACATTTGTTTATGCTATGGAACATTTGTTTTAATGATGCGAAGATGTGTTGCATTCTTTCTTGTTGCATTTGTTTAACTCTGTGAAGCTCTGTTACTCTGCCTGTCTAAAACACCTGATTGGTCTAATAAAGAGCTGAACTCCCAAAAGCAAGGCAGGAGAAGGGACAGGCAGGGCAGGCATTTAGAAAGAATATATAGGAGAAATTTGGCATAGAAAGAGTGAGAGAAGGAGAGAACTCCAGGGGTCAACCACCCAGCTACACAGCAAGCCACTGAGTAAGAACTAAAGAAAAGTATATAGGATAAAGATAAAGGCCCAGAGGCAAAAGATAGATGGGATAATTTAAATTAAGAAAAGCTGGCTAGAAATAATCCAAGCTAAGGCCAGGAATTGATAATTAAGATTTTGGGGGGGGGAGCTGGTTGTGGTCTCCCCAAATAGTGAAAAGAATAAAGATTAAAAACCAAACAACAGCAATTCAGCATCTTTATACAGTGTTTGAGGGTTCCCTTTCATAACTTCCTATCTAGATTGTTACATTTTTAGAGATGGGGATTTCTGTGAGTCTGAAGTCAACTGCTTCCACTGCAGAAGAAGCTTCTGTGTCCTTTTTGGTCAGCAGGAGCTCAGATCATGGGCGTCCACATGTTACCTGGCAACAGCTTGGACCACTGACATCCACCAGTACTCCAGCATCATTAAGTGTCACAGACCTCAGCATGGTTTTCTGTAGTAGTATGGGTCATGGACGCCAACACAGTCCCAAGCATCATCACAGCACATGGACATCAACTCAACATGTCCTCAGGTGGCAGCACAGTCGACTCACATCTCCATGTATCCTGGAGGCATCAAGGCCCATAGGCATCAACAGGGCTTAGACACCAGCACAGACTATGGATATCTGCATGGTACAATATCTGTGCTGGTGCCTAAGCCCTGTTGATGCCTATGGACATTGCAGCAAACCATAGACTCAGATATGGCACCCAGCAGCAACAGGGACCACAGTCATGGCCTCAGGCAACAGTATAGGTCATGCACATCCACAAGGTCTCTGGTGGTACTCAGGCCTATGGCACTGACATGGTCAGTGTTTCTCTACTGCATATGCACTGCTCAGTTCCTCTATCCTTTTTCATACTCCACTGTAAATTTATTTGTCAGTGTGGCGCTGGAAACTGCAGTGTGTCTGTATATACTTGTCTACACAACTCTACGTGCAAATACTCATTACCAGGAGTCATTAGTCTGGCTCAAGGCCTCTTGTCTCAAAAATACCATGAATACCAGACCATCACAGTGACTTCTTTAATTACAACCATGCTTTAGGTTTTCATTTCAGTGGTAATGATGTGCTCCCAAGTCTGGATCTGCAGCACCCGCTCCTCCTTGGGGCCCAGCAGCTTGCGGATGGAGTAGGTCTTGGGGTTGACTGGAAATACTAGATAGATGCCCAGATGTCTGCCAAGTAAGGCAGGCCACACCTCTTTGAGGAAAAGACAATGTCTTAATACGAGAAAATATCACACATTTGTATATGTTTGAGAAGATTTATTTACTTCATAATTCAACATATACATATATATTATTCATGAAAGGCTTCAAACACCATTCATATCATCGGCAAAAATATTTAATATCACTGCATGAAAAAATAAAATTTATTGATACATACTCGAATAATTAATAACAAAAACAGCAAATAGAGAGTGTTTTCTTCATGGTGGCTTTTCTGTTCTTCTTTAAAAGCAGGAAACATGCTTTATTCAGTATGGTCGATTATCAAAGACAGGTTTTACTAATGATGGCTTTCAATTTTGTTTCAATTTAAGAGTAAAGCAAGAAATTCTTAATTAAAACAAATCCAATCCACTGTGAGTAGCTCCTCCCCTGGACTAGTGATTGTGGAGTGTTTAAGAAGGCAGGATAAGTTGTGCAGTGGTGGCACACGCCTGTAATCCCAGTACTTGGGGGCAGAGGCAGGCAGCTCTGAATTCAAGGCCAGCCTGATCTATAGAGTGAGTTCTAGGACAGCCAGGGCTACACAAGAAACCCAGCCTCAAAAACAAAAACAAAACTGAAAAGATATGCTAGATGCTCAAGTAAGCGAGCATCATTCTTTGGGTCTCTGCTTCAGTTCCTGCCTTCAGGCTCCTGCTTGAACACTTCTGACTTCTCTTCATGCTGGACCATAAAATGTAAACTGAAATAATCTCTTTCCTCCTCAACTTAATTTGGTCTTGGTGTTTAAATCATAGCAATAGAAATCTGGCTACAATGCTGTCCATGTTGTTTGAATGAGAATTTTTCCCCACAATATGGGTATTTTAATGCTTGGCGCCCAGCTGTTGGTAGTGTGTGGGGAGCTTAGGAGGTATGGCCTGGAGGAAGTCTGTCCTGGGGAACACTGGAGTACTTCAGTTAACCATAATCCCAATTTGCTCTTTCTGTTTCCACTTTACAGATCAAGACGTGCTCCTGCAGCATCTGTTCCAGTTGCCATGCCAGCCACATAGTAGCATTCTTTCCCACCATGACAGATTCTTAACTTTCTGGAACCATAAACCCATATGAATTCTTTCTTTTATAAATCACATTGGTTGTGTATAGCAAGAGTAAAGCACTTAATACAGCCCATAAATATGTTTTCAGATGTGTTTTGAAGCATATGTTCATTGAGGTACAGCATTGTTTGTCACTACATTTTGCATAAAAACCTAGCTAACTGTTCATTTCATATTTTAGAATTTACTTTACCCTGATTAAGTATTAATAACATACTATGACAGCTGTCCATTTATGCAGTTAATAAATATTAACTGAGCACTGATTAGACCAAATTCCATTAGATCACAAGCATGAAAAAGACAGGTATGTAATCATACCTGAATTACTGAATGAATGAATAACTCATATTTCTTTTTACTTCCCTATGATTACTCTTGCTTTATCTACTATAGCAAGTCTTAGAATCAATCTAGGTTAATCTTGTTATCCAACAACAGACTACTGAACATTAAAATTTATATATACATATGTAATTTTATTTCCCTATGAAGAAAATTAGTATTTTTTTCTAGAAAATGGATGGATTTACAATGCAAAATCTTAAGTTAGGTTATGCAATCTCAGAAATAAAAGAATTATATGTTTTCTCTCATGTGTGTAATATAGAAAGTAACATATATATAAACAAATATATTTGTAAGTGCAATACAACATGTAAAATTGAGAACAAAAAAGTTAATAGTAAGTGATGGTGAAAGACTGAATTTAGTTAACCAAAATTAATTATGAAACAGGGTATAAAGCTAATTACTCACCTAGCTCTAATTCTTTAGCATTTTTAGAAAGAGATAATTGCCCCAAAATTACATTTGACATTTTTGGTTGTGATCCTAGCCTTTGACATCTGAGTTGTTTCTTCAGTATTGGACCAAATCAAGCCCTCTGATTGTGAGTGCCAGTTAGGAGGCCTGGGCAGTCTATGAGACCTCTGACAGTGGATCCAGTAGACCATGCCCTATGGAGGAATACACCCTTAGCCCAGATACACAGATGAGGACCTAGGACCTCGCTCAAATGATGTGACAAACTTTGATGATCCCCCATGGAAGGCTTCACCCTCCCTGGGGAGTGGATAAGAGATGGAATAGGGGGTTGGTCAGGGGCATAGGAGAGGGAACTGAGATTGATATGTAAAATAAGATTGTTTCCAAATTAAACAAATAAGTTTAAAAATACATTTGAAATTGAAATGTAAAGTACAGATTAAAGCTACTGTGTTTTCATTCCAAGTAACAAGTCTACCTATATCAAAGTCTACTATGATATGGATATGGTTAATGTGGTATATAGTGTCCTTTTATTTGGTGTTTTATAAATAATAGATTTTACACCATTTTTAAGAGTTCATAGTTCTAAGTGCATAAATATTAACATACAGTTCTATCAGATTTATTTAATATCTCTACAATATTATTTTAATTTCTTCTCTTAAAACCAGAATTTGTTTGCCTTTCAGTGTGTGATATAAATATTCTCTCCCTCTACATGGGAGAATGAACGTGTACATAAACTAGACCTCATAATAGGGGTTGAGAAGCTTACCTTTCTTTGTCACAGACACAGACACATTGCTATATGTATCTACTGTGTCCTGAAACTACAGCATCCCATTGCAATGAGGGACACGAAACACTAGTGTAAACATAAAAAGCTGGTTCTTGCTGTGCCTTGAATAATAGACTCTCCAAGTATGTGTAGTTCTGTTTTCGTCTCCCACCAAGCCAAATTTATGTAAGTTTAGGAATCCACTGAGCCTTGTTAGATCTCTGCTGCCCCAAACCTACTCTACCCTCTGAAAAGAAGTCCCCTACAAATCACCTATTATGCTCTCTATGGAACAGGTGACAAAGAATCTGAGAAAGCCATTTCTTTTGTTGTTTTATTTTGTTTCTTAAGCTGCAAATCAGTAGCTTATAATATTAGATCTTACCTTCCTTGTAGAAGATAAATCAAAGATAATTCTCAAAAAGTATGAGAAGTAGAAAACAAACTAAGATGCTAAGAGAAACATGCATTCTACATATTAAAGACAGAACATATTAAATCAAAATTATCTATAATAAAATAAGCACATACAAATGCAAATTAAGTACGCAAATATTTGTTCGTGAGACTGAAATTCTCAATACTGTATTTTTGAACATACTGTCAATAACTATGAATTAATATGTCAAAGATCCAAACAAACAAATTAAACTGGATATGGAATAAGTGGGTAATACAAACCAGAAGAATGCAACTCCAAGAGAGACTCAAATTCAGATTCTAGACATCAAAACAATGCAACAGAAATGAAGACTGATTTGATTAATCTGCCAGATTATATAGCATAGTCAGTAAGAACTCTATCAAGAAAGACTTCTTAAACTGAAATTGAAAGGGAAAACTGGAATGAAAAGATAATTTAAAGCTAAGACTATGAGTACGGAACCTTATGCTGTGTAGCACATGTATGCTTAGAACATGAGCTGAATTAAAATCAAAGGACCAGAAGAAAAGTTCATTTGCATGTTAAGAGCTAAGAATGTCACACAGTAAGTTACAGACAAAATCACAAATATAAGAAGATCAGGAAATACATAGCTTGAATAATGTCAAAACTCTACCCAGGCACTTTCATTTAATTTGCATAAAGGGATATATGGAAGAATAGGGGAAAATTTGTTTACCCACAAAGCATTAAAAATACATCACCATTGTGCAAATCACAGTGGAAACAAAGCACAGAATAAACTACCTTTTGGCTAGATAATTCAGGATAATTTTTACTCTGTGGGTCAATGTGGGATTGCTTAAACTAAAACCCAATTTTGAACTTTCAATAGCTTATATAATGTAATGAAAATGTCTTCATAAAAATTAGTTACTCTCTCTGTAATAGTATAACAGCACTAGTGGGCTTACTGTGACATTAGACTTAAGAAATGACCTTTGTTTTTTATTGCAAACTAATGTAACAGTAACTTTAGATATTCCTATTGCCTGTGGATTATGTGCACATTTAAAGGCATAACTTTGTTCTTCTCTACCAGTATCCAAAAGGATGGATTCTGACAGTGACATTTATACTCTAATTAGAGAGCATTTCCATGTCTTCATCACACATACGCATGTGACTTCACAGATATGAGTGCGCGCGTGCACACACACACACACACACACACACACACACACACACACACACACACACACACAGGCACACTATCTTTTATGACAAAATTTTAAAACAGAATCTTTCCCATCATGGAACTCACTTTTCCTAATCTTGTCTACATTCACTTTGGGACCCCTCTTTATTAAGTCTAAGCACCTGCTTCTGTTCCCCCATCCTTCACATCCTTTTAGATTTCCTGTTAATGGGTCAAAATAGTACATAAAAGTTTGGGCAAGAATTATGAAAAGGATGCCACAGACTTAATATTTTAATTGGGAACACAGCATTTACTTGTATAATAGCACATTTAAAACAAATGTGGCTCACACAATTCTTGGAGCATTGCCCATTTTTATTTACTTCTGAAATTCTTTTCCAATGCTGAGGACAAAAGAAAATTAACACAATCAAGTTTCCCATTACATCCATATTCATCTGGCTAGCAGAGTCCTATGCTCGAAGAATTTCAAAGCCGATAAGATTGAAAGGGTTATTGACTCTAAACCCCTTATTTCACACATGAAGAGACAAATCCTCAAAAAAGTTAAAAGGCTTCTCAAGTTCACAAAAGAAGTTTCCTCCAGAACTTTCTCCTAGTGAGTTACTCTTCTTGCATTTATTTATTTTTAATTTCTTTCACCAAATATCATCATATAAGTCAGTCAAATCAACTGTAGGTATTTTTATTATTCAAGTCATTATGATAAGTCAAAATAAGATGAAGAATTATTGTAACAAGATAGTTTGTATATGATTTGCTATATTTATAAAATTCCACACTGTTATGACATATAGAAGTTCATTTTCAAATTATTGTTTAAAAAAGCTAAATCCCAAATATTCATATTAATTTTCTCTTGTCTGGGTTGTTTTACTTATTTCACAAAGAACAAAAAGAGTTTATATTTAAGTTATATTCAAGACATACTAAAATATAGTAGCATTTCAGCAATTCAGATAACATCTGATATCACTGGAAATCAAGGTTGTCATAATGATTTGATTGGAAACACTACAGTGTCCTTCCACATCTTATCTGAAGAGAGTAGTCCCAAATGCCCAAATTTTAGCAAGTTCTTGTTTGTATGCACACTGGGATATTTCTATCTGTCTGTCTATCTATCTATCTATCTATCTATCTATCTATCTATCTATCTATATCTTATCTATCTGTCCATAATTTATCATTTATTTATCTATCAGTATAATTATATGTATATCTTCATATACATCTTACATGTAATTTTAAATGTGCATGTGTTTCTGTGTGAGTGAATTCCACATGTGTTTATGTACCCATTGAGGACACAAAAGGGTATTGGTTTTCCAGGACATGAGTGACAGGCAGGCAGTTTCAGATAAAGGTAATTTCAAATTCCAAATCATTTATTTCAGAAACTTTTCATTTATTTATTTGTTTATATTTTTACTGAAATCACAGAGAAACAGAAGCAACTAGAAGAATCAGGACTGCTCTAGGTAGCTGTCATTTAAGAGAGATGAGGAATATAATCTAAATAATAATCCAACCTAAAAGGCAATGATTAAGAGGTGCTTAATTGAAACAGCCAGTTAGAGAGATTCTGTATGTGATCATTGAAACAGCCAAACAGAGAGGGTCTTTTGTATAGAAATATTTTGTATGAAAGGGAACTTCCCAGTCAGCTGTAACTGAAGAATAAGATCCCTGCTACCAATGCCTTGTTAAATTGCTATAAAAATGAATTCCCTATGAAAATCCATAACTTAACTCGGGTTTTTGATATGGATAATCAAGTTTAATAATTTTTAAAAATACAAATGAGTAAAATGATGACTTATAATGTTGAAGACATCTGTTTTTGCCTGAAGAGCTAGTAAAAGATGGCATAAAATACCACTTTAGGTTAAATGTAGTAATTATCTAAACTAATACATGCAGAAATTCTTAAAATTTAGTAGGAAGTCTTAATAACAGTTGTTTTAATACTTATGTTTATTTATATAATATGATTAATTGATAAAATAAATTAAGTGTTTTGGAAACATTTTTCCTTAGCATTTTATGACTGAATCATTTTTTTTCAAATTTGTAGTTAAAGCAACTGATTAAAAGCAAAATAATTTAGAAGACTTTACATTACTAGGGACTGGTAGAAGTTTGTTCTATGTAATTTTGTTGTTGTTGTTTTACTTTGAATGGAAACACTGTTTATCTGAATCCCAAACCCAGTTCTTAATTTTTTTTTGCACTGCAGATTCACATATTAGATCACTAGTGTGAGAATTTCTTTTCTTATGGTATAATAATTGTGTCAAAATATAAAGTATAAAACACATTTATGAAAATATTTCTTAGTGTTATGTATACTGGAATAAATTGATTTGTTAAAAACATGATAAATCAGATGCACATGTATATCTGTTTTGTATCAGTTTTCTGCAATATCAAATCCTTCCATCTTTAGGGGAAACCTAATAAAACTTAGAAAGTTATAAGCACTGTGTGACAATCAGATCTTTTAAGAAAATGTTTAGCAGGAAGTGAAACAACACGATGTTTTAGAAAGAAGTGAAATGTTTTACACTGAGAGGAAGGTCAATAAGCACAGAAGTAAACAAATCAAGGCACTTCCAGGAAGTCCTTGAAACACAGCACATTTAATACCTTTTCCAGTGTCCATGCCAGAAGGATACTGATCATCAAGTCATTCTTTAGACACTCTGAACTTCCCAGAAGAGGCTCAGAGCAGCAGCAAACTTTGACAAAGAATTACATTCGACAAAATTCTGCATGTTGGCAAGCTCAATGGTCACTCATTTGACTCAAATTCTTATAATTTTAAATGCAGCAATGGTAATATTAATGGTCTAGGAAGGAAGTTGCCATGATTAGGTAAAGCTTTCTTATGTTATTATCTCTGAGGAAATAGTTGTTACACTTTCGTCTGTGCATGTGTCACAAAGAAAAAGAGCAAATATAAACTTTGCAATAAAAACCATTCTAATGAAGCAGAAATTACCTGAGTAAGTTTCATGAGAGTGTTGTGCAGAGTAAAATTAAAGGTCAAATGCAATAAATCTAAAGCACATTTCAGCCTAGAATAATGATATTTTATGTTAATTAGCAATATTTCCAATAAAACTGATAGTAAAATAATTTAAAATTTAAGCATCCCTAACCTATTACTAGCTTCTGTTTTTAATGCAGATTTACTGCATTACTAAGTACTGAACTGATTTTGAACATTGTTCTTGTATGGTCCAGTCAGTTTCTTGTTTTATATCCAATATTGTCTTCAGATCAAGGACATTACTATTAAAGCAGAAATTTATACACTGATAAAACATGAAAGGATCCAGTTTAACTTATTATTTAAACATCAGAGACTTCATCATATTTTTAGATAGTTTACACAATAATTCATACCAGAAGGTGGCACCAAAATACTCAACTTCAAAAACCCTCTATTAATAAGTTCATAAGGCTACTCTATAGTTAAAGCTGCAAGTGTAGGGAAACAAAGCTGCAAAAGCAGATTGTCAAGATGAGAAAATCCTGTCCATTTAAAAGTAAGCAGAACGGGGCTACTGATTTTTATGAGTTGATCTTGTATCCTGCCACTTTGGTGAAGTGTTTATCAGATGTAAGAGTTCACTTGTAGAGTTTGCTTGGTCACTAATGTAAACTATCATATCACCTGCAAATAGTGATAGTTTGACCTCTTCCTTTCCAATTTGTATCCCCTTGGTCTCCTTTTGCTGTCTTATTCTTCTAGATAGAACCACGAATACAATATTGAAGAGGTATGGGGAGAGGGATAAACCTTGTCTTGTTCTTGATCTTAGAGCAAATGCCTTGTTATCCCAGATCTCTCCAAGACCTTTATTGTGAAGGAGTGTTGGATTTTGTCAAAAACTTTTTCAGCATCTAGTGTGATGATCATGTGATTTATATTACTCAGATTGTTTATATGGTGGATTACATTGTTAGATTTTCTTATGTTGAATCATCCCTTCATCCCTGGGTTGAAACCTACTTGATCATGGTAGATGATTTTTCTGATGTGTTCTTGGATTCAATTTACCAGTATTTTTTGAGTATATTTTTGTCAATGTTCATGAGGGTTATTGGTCTGAAGTTCTCTTTCTTAGTTGTGTCTTTGTGTGCCTTGAGTATCAATGTCATTGAAAAAGAGGTTGGCAAAGACCCTTCTGCTTCTACTGTGTGGAATATTTTGAGGAGAATCGGTATAAGCTGTTTTTGAATTTCTGGTAAAATTCTGCAATGAGGCCATCTGGCCCTGGGCTTTTTTTTTTGTTTGGGAGATTTTGATGACTGTTCCTTAGGTGTTATAGGACAATTTAAATTGTTTACCTGATCTTTATTTAATTTTGGCAAGTGATATCTATCCAGAAAATTGTCCATTTCCTTTAAATTTTCAAATTTTGTGGAGTGTACGTTTCAAAATATGATCTGACAATTCTCTGGGCTTCTTCACTGTCTGCTGTTATGTCCCCTTTTTCATTTCTGGTTTAGTTAAGTTGCATGTTCACACTCTGCCATTTGGTAAGATTGGATAAAGGTTTGTCTATCTTATTGATTTTCTCAAAAAACAAACTCTTTGTTACATGGATTCTACTATATGCAGATGATAAAAGGGTTAGAAAGAAATCAGGGAAAAATCACCCTTTACAATTGCCACAAACAACATAAAATACCTTGGGGTAACACTAACTAAACAAGTGAAAGACCTATATCACAAGAACTTTGAGTCATTAAAGAAAGAAAATAAATAATCCCAGCACTCGGGAGGCAGAGGCAGGCAGATCTCTGTGAGTTCGAGGCCAGCCTGGTCTACCGAGTGAGTTCCAGGACAGCCTCCAAAACAATACAGAGAAACCCTGTCTCGAAAAACCAAAAAAAAAAGAAAGAAAATAAAGAAGACAGCAGAAAATGGAAAGATCTCCCATTCTCTTGGATAGGTACGATCAATGTAGTAAAAATGGCAATCATGCCAAAAGCAATCTGCAGACTCAATGCAATCCCCATCAAAATCCCAGCACAAATCTTCACAGACCTTAGTAGAACAATTCTCAACTTTATATGGTAAAACAAAGGCCCAGGATAGCCAAGACAACACTGTTCAACAAAGCAATGTCCGGAGGCATCACCATCCTTGACTTCAAGCTCTATTGTCAAGAGCTATAGTCCTGAAAACAGCTTGGTAATGATACAAAAATAGACAGGTAGACCAATGGAATCAAATTGAACACCCTGATATTAACACACATACCTATGAAAATCTGATTTTTGACAATGAATCTAAAATTATACAATGGAAGAAAGATAGCATCTTCAACAAATGATGCTGGCATAACCGGATATTGGCATATAGAAGACTGCAGATAGATCTGTGTCTATCTCAATGTACAAAACTTAAGTCCAAATGGATCAAAGACCTCAACTTCAATCCAGTCACACTGAACATCTTAGAAGAGAAAGTGGGAGGTACCCTTGAACGAATTGGTACAGGAGACAGCTTCCTGAACATAACACCAGTAGCACAGACACTGAGATCAAGAGTTACTACATGGGACCTCCTGAAACTGAGAAACTTCTGTAAGGTAAAGGACACAGTCAACAATACAAAAGGGCAGCCCACAGAATGGGAAAAGATATTCACTAATGCCACATCTGACAGACGGCTGGTGTGCAAAATTTACGAAGAACTTAAGAAGCTGTCTCCAAAACACCAAAGGATCTAATTAAAAAGTGGGCTACAAAACTATATACAGAACCTCAATAAAGGAGTCTAAAATGTACTCAACATTCTTAACCATTAGGTAAATGCAAATAAAAACACCTCTGACATATCATCTTACTCCTGTCAGAATGGATAAAGTCAAAAACATCAATGACACCTTATTCTGGAGAGGATGTGGAAAAGGGGGAACACTCCTTCATGCTGGTGGGAATCCAAACTTTTACAGCCACTTTGGAAATCAGTATGGCGATTCCTCAGGAAAATGGGACTCAGTCAACCACAAGACCTAGCAATTCCACTCTTAGGCATATAACCAAAAGATGCCCATTCATACAACAAGGATGTCTGTTCCACTATATTCACAGAAGCACTATTTGTAATAGCCAGATCCTGGAAACAACCTAGATGCCTCACAACTGAAAAGTGGATAGAGAAAATGTGGTACATTTACACAATGGAGTACTACTCTACTACTCAGCAGACAAAAACAATGGACACTTGATAGTGCTGGTAAATGGATGGCACTAGAAGAAACCACCCTGAGTGAGGTAACCCAGACACAAAAAACAAATATGATATGTCCTCACTAGTATATGCATTTTAGACATGGATCAGGAGATTACCACCCTACAATCCCATTCAGTGAGTCTAGGAAACAGGGAGGTTCCCAAGAGAGATATGCAAGATACTCCAGAGAAGGGGAATGAAGCAAGATCTCATGAGCAGTTTTGGAGCATGGTGGGAGGGGAGACGGGACCAGGAAAGAGATAGGGGTAGAAGAGGAGAGGAGAGAAAATTATGGTGGAGTAGAAAGGTTGAATCAGAGGAAGAATGGAGAATCCCAGGGTAAGAGATACTATAATAGTGGGAGTGATTATAGGTTTGAGGAGAGAGCTAACACTAGTGGGATTCCCAGAGATCTACAAGGATGACACCAGCTGGCAAACTAATGAATAGTGGAGAGACTACTTTAATTGCTCCTTCCTAATAATGAGATTGACGACTACCTTACATGCCATCCTAAAACCTTCATTCAGTAACTGATGGAAGCAGAAACATTGAACTGAACTCATAGAATCCAGTGACAGAGAGGGAGGAGTAGTAAGCCAAGGGGTCAAGACGATGCTAGTGAAACCCACAGTGAACCTCACAAGGGGGAGCTCTTGGACCCCAGACTGATGGCTGAGAGTCCAGCATGGGGCCTATCTTTACCTCCATGATGTGGTGTCAGTGAGGAGGCCTCAGCAATCTCTGGGGCCTTGGGTAGGCATGTTTGCCATGATGTAGGAATGAACTTTGGGAGCTCATTCCATATAGAGGGAACATCTCTCTGCCTGGACACACGGGAGAGGGCCTAGCCCCTGTCCCAGATGAAGTGACAGACTCTGGAGATCCCCCATGAAGGACCTCACCCTCCCTTAGGCATGATGTTGGGACTTGGTGGGGTTTTGGGGGTCTGGTAAATTGGCAAGGGAGGAGGAAGTGGTGGGAGAGGGAGCTGGGATTGACATGTGAAGCAAGCATGTTTCTAATTCAAACAAAAACTATATTGAGAAAAGAGTGAGCAGAACACATATTAGAAATAGTCTTTTTGATTTCAGATCTGTTGCTAAAGAACTTCTATTGAGCTCTCCTTGTTAGGACAATAGATGTTTGCATGCGTTACAATGCCTCAAAGAATGGTTACTTAGAAAGTCACGTGCTACTCCAGTGGCCATTGGAAAGTGTAATATTCCCCTCCTGAAACATCTGTTCAACGTTATGTAGTTTACCTTTATATTGTGAAAGGAATGTATAGTTGTTCTGTCAGTGTAAGGGCATGGGAAGAAGAGATACAGAGAAGAAAGCTAGGGGAAGGCAACAGGTCACATGCGAAAGGCATAAGGAAGGTTACTGGTGGTAGGATGACACTAGGGAGGCAGCAGGAATGGGAAGAAAGGACGTTGGAGGGTAAGGAAAACAAGATAATCAAATTTTTGTGCCATGATAAGAGAATTGGCTCAGTCTGTCTAGACAATTCCTGCCAAGCCTGAAGACCTAGGTTCAGTCCTTGGGTCCCACTTGACGAAAAGATAAGAACCAACTCTAGTTTGTGATCCTCTGGTCTCCAGGGAGAAAGAAAACAACAATCAGCAAAGTGTATTGCAAGCATAGTGTCATAGAGAACAGGGAGAAAGGACAGCAGTAAACCATTTCCCACCAGCCTCTCTGTTGTTCGTCCCACACCTTACAAATGCCTACAGTAGGAAGAACTCAGATGCTCTTCCACAAGGAGGAAGCTCTCAACTGATAACTGTAATTAGCTGCCTCAACATCTCTCCCATGGTCAGCTTTTGGTGACTGTTATAAACCTTCAGGTTGGCGATGTTGCCTTTGTTGGCACACTTAATTGGACTAATCCGCTTGCGCTTGTCATAAATGCCTGTTTTGATGACTGATAATTATGTGTATTATCTATCGGATGCTTCTGTCTATATGCTGTTTGCTCTTTGTTCTTTTGCTTGATGGTTACCTTTGTTCATTAGAAATGACAAGTGGTTCTATAGAATATCATTCTCTGGAGTATATAGAGAAAAAACACAGCTCAATACTAGATTGTTTGCTAAGGTCTCAAGGTGTTTCATTATTTCGAGGAAAGAGACAGAAGAGAAAGGGGGCAGAAGGGTAGAAGGAGAGAGAGAGGAGAGAAAGAGATGTTGGTAGGGAGAAAGAGGATGAAAAATAAGGAATAAAAGAATAGAAAATTTGTAAAACTGCAAATGTCATTAACTCTAAGAAAGTTACATGTTAAAATGCTCTATCACCTTATCCACCTTAATTCATTTTGTGGTTGTTATATTAATACAACCTATGGTCCTATGAGAAGAGAAAACTCAATTGAGAGAATGCCTTCCTCAGATTGTAGGCAAGCCTGTCATTTTCTTGAGTAATGATTGATGCGGTTGGTCCGAATTCACTCAAGTCAGTGCCACCCCTGGGCAGGTGGTCCAAAGTTGTATGAGAAAGGGGACTACACAAGTCATAGAGAATGGGGAGCAAGCCAATAAGCAGCATTCCTCCATGGTCTCTGCTTCAGTTCTTATTTCCAGGTTTCCTGTTTGACTTTACCTGATGATAGAGTGTAATCCATAAGCCAAATGAAGCCTTTCCTTCCTAAATTGCTTTTGTACTAAGATGAACCCTTAAAAGGAGAAGCATATGGTATGAGTAAAGGATGCAATTGCATTATTAAAATGTCTGGGAGAAATTATTCTTTCAATACAGCTATTAATCTTGTTTGTTTATTTAACTTCAAATTTTCACTTGTATACATAATTTAATTTCAAATCCAAATCTGTAACATTAAGCCTTCTTCCTCAGCCTCAATTCCCTATTCCTGGAATTGTCAGTGCATTTTCATATTTGATAAATAATGCAATAGGAAAGAAGATTTACTATACTATAACTTTTGAGGTTTTCTGAAATTATGGCCCTTGGGACAAAAAAATGGTAAAATGTATATCTAGGACAATTTGGAATGTCAGGGATGGTGATTTTGGCTTCAAGGAAGATGAGCATGAATGGTCATTTTGCAGTTTTCTCAACAGTACGTACCAGCTGCCAGCATCCCCCACACATCTGCTCACTGGTAACATGTCAACTGACATTTGCCTAACAAGTTATGCATTAGGGTACCAACAACTGCTTCTTAATAACATTCATCAGCAATGACTTAAAACGTTTTCTCACTTAATTCAATGTGTCTATGAGTATTACTTTGCAGTCTATGTCTGATTACCTCTTTTGTAAAGAGGAGCCAAGAGAGGAAGTCTTTCGCTTTGTTTTAATTTGGCTTTATTTTCACATTTCTAATAAGTTCTAAATTGGTAAATATCTGTGGAAAATTTTGCTTAAAGTTTTTGGAAAGCAAATTTTGTGTTCATTGATATAGTTAAAATGCCTTAGAGTCACTCATATTATTTTTCAGTGTTTCACAAATGCAGATGTTGAAATTATAATAACACAAAACTTATCATTCTATATAGGTTATAATAAGAAATGCCTATTTCAATTCAAATCAGAATAATAGGCTCTTGAATAATGAGTGTGGCCAATTTAAAATGACCTTTATAGAAAATGGTTTGAGGTAATCAATAGTAATTTGGGAAAATAATTCCATTTATGCCTCTTACAAGGAAATGTTCGTGTTAGCCTTTATTATTTGGTCTTAGTGTTGTTACCAAGGAAATAATGTGAAAAGAATATTTTTCTATAAAATGTATAATTACTGAAATTGCTGTAATTGTATTTATCTTTTTATTCCTTGTGCGCTGGTTCTAAGATAGGTAAACTGGCTAAAGATATATAATTAAACTGAATAATTAGCATATATGTAGGTGTGCTAATTGAATTTTTAAAATAAATTTTATTTCATGATGTTATTGTTCTGCATCTTTTATATTTTATATCCTTTCTAACTGTTTTGGAATTACCATAGACCTCATTTTAAGATGTTGGAACATTAAAGCCAGTAGTTTCAGTGTTTCTAAGTCTCCTAGGAGGGAATAATCATCAGAGCAGTGTATACAATGCCAAAGAATGTCTTCTTTTCCTGACAAGAGCTACCACTCAAAGCCACTCTCATTTTCTGTAACCTTTGCCACTCTGCCTGTGAGCAACCATGAAATGTGAAGTATTAGGTAGAGCATAAATTGGTAAAGGAAAGATTTGGTGATAAGAGAAGGATACAAGTGCAGTAAAATCAGGATAGGAATGAGACAGAAAAAGGAGCAGAAAGGAAGATATATTAATTTTACTTTACAGGTTTTACTTGTCCAACAAATTATTTAGTGATAATTCTGTAATTTATCGAAAATGATAATAAACCAGAGTTTAGTACATTTTACTAGAAAATGAAATTCAAGGAAGAGAATAATTTTAAAATGATTTTCTTTTATATTTCAGAAAAAATCCACAGTCAGTTCAATGGAACTTCAATTCCCTGGTGAGGAATTGAATGTCTAACAGCATTAAACAAAGCAGACATAAGTGGTTGGTCTATTACTTAAGGAGTAGTTGGGAGGAAGTGAGCAGGTTGGCAAACAAGAAGTGAGTATTCATCACGTGTTCCATCCTCTCTAAGGTGTTTGTGAAATCAGCGTCAGGTCCAGTGACTTGTACATAGCCACTGCTTGCTGGCATTGAATGGTCCCTACACCTGCTGAGTTAATCTCAAAATGTCCATTCTGCTACCTTTTCACCATAGCAACGAAGTATTCTACTATTTTGATAAGCAGTTAGTCACACACTCAAAGATATTGCTCTACCTATTTTATTTCCGAGTTTTTCACATTTTAGTCATGCCCACTGCAATTTAATTTCAGCTTTCAGCAGCTGGTTTCAAGCACGTTTCCATTTCTACTTGTGTTTTCCAGTAAAGATGTTATGGGTAGAAGTCTTCTGCTTCAAAACAGGTCACAGAAAATTGAATAATTACCAGAGAACATATACTTGGAGAAGCTTGGAAATGTCTCATGGTTTTGTCCTCTCTTTCTCTGGTTTTTGTTTTGAGTGAAATTTTCCTTTGTGGCTTTGGTATGAATTCAAAACTGTGCCTCACTTCAAGCTCAGACACACTGGCATTTCTCAGAGCTGTTCTGAGGAGCAGAAATAGAACACATAAACTGATGTATATTGTCAGTACAATAGGCAAACATGAAATAAGGAGAACAAGTATTTTTATGTGAATCATTTACTTGAGTTGTGCTTTCTTCTTAAAAGTTGAGTAGAAACAAAGGACTTAATTATAAATTGGTGCCATTTTGTGAATGTGTATTTTTAAATATATATGGTCAAATATTTATAAGTACATTCATACATCCCAGCAGAATCCATGACGACATTTCTTGTTATATACTTTACTTATGGATGAAGCAGTCACATTGTGCTATATTCTCTAAGCTTCTCAGTCTCTGCTAGTACAGTAGTAATAAATGTATTATTGTCTGCATTACTAAAATTGCAAAATTTTAAAATATGTTTAAGCTGTTCTGTGTCAGTTTAGCTAAAGAAAATAAAAATATATTGCATTATATATCTTACACAATACACCTTTTAATTAAGAAGTATCTTTCAAAGAAAATAAGTGATACAAGCAAAATAATCTACAATATTAGGGGCTTTGTCTGCTCTCTGTTATTTTTCAGCCTACCATATCAATAGCCCATCTCTGATTGCAGATGAAGCTAGTAATACTTTGTGAGCCAACTGAAAAACTTCAAACCAGACAAATTTAAATGAAAAATTGTTTCTAAGAATTTTCAGACAAGTGATACTATATTTTGAATGTTTGACCAGATCACTTGAGTTACAGAAAATATATTAGATTACATATTAATTTATAAACTTTCACGACACAAAAGTTTTAATAAAATATATTACTTATCTGTTCATCACATATAAAATTAGAATGAAGATATCAGAACATGAATATATAAATATTCTTTCCTTGACAAAGCATATCACGAAGCAACAATTAGTCTGTTAAATCCAAGCATTTGCATGCAGCCCTTTACTCTATTCAGAACTCTTGCCTGCACACACTATGGCCAAGATTCTCAACCTTGACTAAACATGATAAGCACCCAGGGATCTCTTAAAAATCATGATATTCATTAAATTTCTATCTTTGGGGAAATTATCCATGAGGTAGTGTTTAGACAGCTTCCCTGGTGATTGTAATAGGCAACCAGAGCAGAAAATTGCTGTATTATAAAATACCCAAAGTGGATCATAACCAAAGTCTTTCTGCACTATCTTAATTCAAATCAGAGCTTCATCTACTGATCATGTCATTGGGAAAATCTAAAGTAAGGACAGTAAGGTAAAAATTCATGAACTTTTGTTCTTATGATGCTCAAGAACATCCCTCCACAAGGTTAGAGCTTGTAGCTGTTTTCTTTAGTTCTAACAATTACGCAGTAAGCTTTATAGAACATATCCTTTAATGGGTACATAGTTACTTCTTACCCACATTAAACTATTTGGTAGAAATACTTGAATGTTTATATCCCCAACAAGACTGTGTTTTCTCTTAATATGTGTGTTAATATTATACATTTCTATAAAGTAGTATAGTATGTCAGCAATCTAATCTTTGTTGTGAAGTAGTATAGAATATGAATCATATAAACATATATATTTCAGTGTCTCACTTGTTATGTCATAGTCTCATATAAATTATTTTAAATGAAATCTACCATTTGTTTTTATGAATGAAAACATATTAAAAACTACCACATTAAAAACTAAGGAATTACATGTAATTTTGAATGTTTAAAAAAAACAAACTCATTTTTAACCATGCGTTTGTTCCTCTATTCATATATATATATGTGTGTGTGTATATATATATATGAATGTATATATGTGTTATGAAAAAGTCACTTTACTAGATACTAAGAATAAAGCCTTACCCCTATCTTGAATATGTTAGATTTTCCAAGCAGACATGTCTGCTATGACATATACATAAGTGAGTGAGAATACATTTGAAGTGACTCACGTGAACATGGGAAAGGATAGATTTCAGGAAGGGCTTTCTTCAAAGCAGAGATCCAGTTAGCCAGGCAGCACAAAAGGATGAGACTGTAGGAGTAAGCAGTATAAAAGCCAGAGTCCTCATGCCAAAATTCTTGAGGTTTCATGTCCCAGGAAAGGGTCTGAAGGGAAAAGACTGACATAGTCTTTTCTTTCCCTTTTTGGGGGAAAAGGACTCTCAGTTGAGTAGTTGGTGCTTGTACTCACTGAGGCAAAATCTTTTTCCTTCAGTCCATGAGATCAAACATCAGTCTTGTCAAGAAACACCTTGCAGAATATTCAGGAATAATTATATGCCATCTCCATCTGTCTAGTTATTCCTTAATCTAGCAAAAGTGACACTTCAAAATTAAGAACTGCAGTGCTTAAATCTATAACAGAAAATGGCAGTGTCATTTTAGTTATTAATCATTGCTAATCACATGAACATAATTAAGACAAGGTGAAATGGCTATTCTGTGAAGGAGTTTGGCGTGCGTGTGTGTGTGTGTATGTGCAGGGTAGGGTTGTTGAGTAAATCCAATGAAGCAAAGTTGGGGTTAACAGGAGAGTTGGCATAGAGACAAGGTCTCTGAAGATACGCTGTTTGATTATCTAGAATTACAAAAGAAAGAAACCACCACAAACAGTGTTAGATATGTTATTGAAGGAGAAATGTAATGACCAGCCTTAAACAACTCTCAACCCTGTATGCTACAATAATAACTGGTGTGTCAAGACATGCCCACATGTACTATAGTGGTGGTAGCATCATAGATATAAACAAGCACCTTCTGATTGTGTTTAAGTTCAGTTCCACAAGATGAAACTCTACCTGATACCATTATTGAGCACAAAATACATAGCTAGACAGGTCATAGATTGAAGGGGAAAATCTTCTAACATTTTATTAAATGAGCATAGTATAGATTTATCGTTATACACAGAGACTAATGCATTTCTCCACACCTCTATTGTAGCAAATATTTACTAACACAATGAACCACAACCACAAAGGTTCATATAAAACACTGCATGATGCTCAAACCTAAATGAAACATATATACAAAATACATTCTCAAATCTTGGGAATTATTTAGAAGAAGGGCATCAAGAATGCAAGAGCTAATGACAGTGGTTGAACTACAAGGAAATAAAGGCTTCTGAACACAGCAAGGAATGTTTGTAATAGCATGTTTTAAATAAAATTGCTGTGAATTATCCTAATAACCCAATAATTTACCATAGTCAGAAGTAATATCAGAGTTATACTGACAAGAAAGATTTTTCTTACCATTTCTTTCTCTGGAAATGGAAGCTCAAAAGCAAAAGGATTCAGTTGATTGGAAATCCAAGGAAACTGCTTGATTCTTTGAGTTTCACCTGAGTCATGGTACTGATGATACTGATGATGCTTTGATGTTAACTAACCAAAGACCACTTCAGATATTTGACCTCTAGAAAGGAGGATAATAAGCATACTTCTTTTTGAATTGCCTTTTTTTACATGTTTTGGCGAGGCAGGGAGAGCACATGCTCCTTAAGGTGATACAATGGATCTGTGAATGGTTCCTTCTTTCCACCATGGCGGTCTTAGAGATTCAGCTCAAGTGTTCAGGCTTTCTGGTCAGTGCCTTCACCTACTGAGCCTATCTATCTGGCCTATGGCTTCCTTTAAATCATGAAACAAGGATTGATAGGTGTTATCAATACTCATAAGGTAATAAAATAGGATTAAATGTCATTCAGCAATTGCATGGCAAATAAGCAATGGGAAAAATAGAAGCAAAGATAACACTTGTGTGGGTACTTTGTAGTTTAGAGAGATTTTGGTTGTCTAGAAAAATGAAAAATAGAATGAAGAGTCATAGTCAGGATGCGATGCATTTTAATTTTGAAACACAATTTGTTGCTGAGCTTGAAGCAAGCCAAATAAGTAGGGAGTAGTCATTCCTATAGTCACAAAATTAGTTTGTAACTGCTGGATAAATTGTGGCTAAACTTACTATCATAAACTGAGGATGTAGCAGTCACTATAAACAACCTTGTCAATGCTTAACACTTGTGTGTTAGAAAGTGAGCCTTGTTATCATTGTGTTCTTATCATTACTCATGACACAGTGAGTATAAAATTCTTAAGAAGTTCACTAGTTTTCCTAGGAGGACAGACTGAACTATGTAGTAAGTTCTTGGGCCAGGCTAATATTCACTATAATTCCTGTTTCCCCAGTCACCTTATTTTAATATTTTCCAATTTTTAAAAGTTAGAGTATACTTACATAATTTTCTCTCTTCCTCTCTCCAAGTCTTCCATTTTTCCCTCCTACTCACTCAAAACCTAATCTTCTCCATTCTTTAATTATTATTGATACATATCCTGGATAGTTTTATGTCAGCTGACACAAGCTGAAGTCATCTGGTAGAAGGGAATATCAACTTAAAGAAAAAAACTAAGGCCTCCATAATATTAACCTAGAGGCAGGAAATCCTGTAGGGCATTTTCTTTTCTTTTTCTGGTGGGGGAGAGAGGGGACAGAGTCAATTATATGTTGGCCAACAACTCCTAAGCAGTTGAGGCCTGTCATGGAGTGGTTGATAACCCAGTGTCACACCATGGGAGGAAACTGTTTTTCCCTCTCTTAGCGGGTATAAGTCACAATTTAGTTGTTACCTCCTTCTCCAGTGGCTAGGTTTTCCTCCATCCATCCATTCATTCAATTTTTAAAATGTAACAAGAGAAAATATACTATGGTCAAACAAAAACTCTCTTATCAAAGTTGACCAAGACAAACCATCAGAGGGAAGGATCCAGAAGAAGGCATAAAAATTAGAGATGTACTTATTCACACACTCGAGTCCTTTAAAAACACTAAATGGGAAACTATAATGTACGTGCAATTGACCTGTTGAAGACCTATACAGACCCTGAGTATGCTGCTTCAGTCTCTGTGAGATCATATGAGTTTTGCTCATGTTGATCTAGAAGGCATGATTTTCTTTGACTCTTATGCTATATTTCCTCTTCTTCAGGGTTCCCTGAGCTCTGATGAGAGGGATTTGATGGAGACATCCTATTTTGGGATAAGTTTTCCAAGGTCTCTCACTCTCTCGTTGTTACTTTCTACATCTGTTCCCATCTGCTTCAAAGGGAAGCTTCTCTGGTGATGGCTGAACAAGGTACTGATCTATTATTATACTAGAATACCTTTAGGAGTCATTTATTCACATTTTTCTTTACTTTGGACCAGTATTATTTGATTTTACCCTATATTCCTGATCAATCTATTCTCAGGTACTTAGTCATCAAGCAATGTCGGGTATGGGTCCTATATCACTGAACAGGACTTAGGTCAAAACACAGGTTGGTTGGTTACTCACACAAGCATTCTACCACCATTGCCTTAGCATACCTTGCAGGTAGTGTACCATTGTAGCTAAAGTGTTTGGGGTTGGCTTGGTGCTTATGATTCCCTTTTGATGGTATTCAGAGTACAAAACAAAAATAATAAATGCATGTCTACATCTAATTTACTTTTTCATCTTCATCACTGATTAAATGAAATCCTGTAATGATTCACTAAAAAATGCCCAATAATTTATGTTTAGTTAATATCCTATATGGAAATACCAGATTTACTTATGGAAACACCAGAAATCAAGTTACATACCATCCTAGAACCTCCATCCAGTGACAGAACAGAGGCAGACACCAACAGCTAAATACTGAACTGAAATCCTAGAACCCAGTGACAGAGAGGGAGGAGTGATGAGCAAAGGGGTGAAGACTGGGCTGCTGAAACCTAGAGAAATAGCTGACCTGAACATCGGGGAGATCTTGGACCCCAGACTGATGGCTAAGAGGCCAGCATGGGACTGCTCCAGACCACCTGAAAGTGGTGGTCAGCAAGGAGTCCTGGACAATCTATGTGGTTGGGCAGTAGATAAGTATTTATCCCTGGCATACAAATGGACTTTGGGTGCCCATCCCACAATGAGGGATGCTCTCTCAATCTGGACACTTGGAGTAGGGCCTGGGCCCTCCTGGGAATGAAATGGCAGACTCTATAGATCCCCATGGACTGCCTTACCCTCCCTGGGAAATGGAGTGGGGATTGGGTGGGAGGCTGGGGGGACTGGTGGGGGGAGCAGGAGTGGAGGGGAGAGAGTGGAAACTGGGATTTATATGGGAAGCAAGCTTGTTTCTAATTTAAATATATAATAAAAAGTGTTAAAAAAAGACACTTTTGGACCGGCACTATCTAGACTGAAGAAGGCATGCACCCTAGTGATCTTACTTTATTTAATTTTTAATTATATTTCTTTATTCTGTATGTATACGTGGTGGCATTCACATGTGGTAGTCAGAGGAGAATTTGCTGGTGCAGGGTTTTTTCTGTTTCACAGTGGGGGTGCCTGGAATAACTCAGGTCATGAAACACCATGGCAGGGACCTGTGCAGGACATCACATTGCCTTCTCTTACTGAATGTTAAGTCTTCTTACAGACCTTGTCTCCTAAAGAAGCAAGTTGTGTGATTTGAAGATTCAGCATAAAAAAAAGATTCGGCATATAAATTTTGGAGACGCAATAAGACAACTGCATTTCTTTAACTGATGAAAAGCCATGTCTGTCACCACATAAGCCATACTCACCTGTACAATATTGGCACATCTAGGATAGTTGAGCCATGATCTCTTATTAAGGCTGCCTTGAGGTTTATCTGATGTTAGGTACAATTTACACTAGATGTTTTGTACATTGAGTTGGGCTGCAGTGAGGCTGCCTCTCCTATAGAGAAAAAGATTACACGACTGTGCATACGTATTGAGATGATCAGTTACTGAAGGTTTGCTTGGAAACGTACTATGAGGCTGTGAAAATATCCAGTTACATACTAATGGATTTGGGTTTCTTAAACAAATAATGTCTGGTGATGTGAGATAAGTTTTTCTTTCATGTAATTATATCATTTCCTTTCTATTTATTGCAATAGCTAAAAGTTCTAATAGATGTTACCCGGCAGTGGTGAAAGTGGTCCTTCTGCTGTGTTCTGTACCTTGAGGAAATAGCACCCTGTTCATCAAATTCATCTAATGGCAGTTAAATTTCCTTGTAGATATCTATTATTAGGATACAGGACTTTGAATCTTGTCTTTGTTTGTTTGTTTTTTGGTGGGGGAAATACGTTTTTATTTAAATTAGCAACAAGCTTGCTTCACCTATCAATCCCAGTTCCCTCTCCCTCCCTTCCTCTCCTCCCACTCTCTTCCACCCCCACTCCAGCCCCCAACCCAATCCCTACTCCTTTCCCCAGGGAGGGTGAGGCCCGTCCATTGGGATATACAGATTCTGTCATTTTGTTCAAGTCAGGGCCTAGGCCCTTCCTCAAGAGTCCATGCTAAGAGAGCATACCTCATTGTGGGAGGGGCACCTAAAGTCAATTTGTATGCCTGGGATAAATACTGATCTATATTGCTCAAGACCACATAGATTGTCCAGAACTCCTCACTAACAACCAAATTCAGGGGATCTGGATCAGTCCCATTCTGGCCTCTCAGCCATCAGTCTGGTTTCCAAGATCTCCCCCTTGTTCAGGTCAGGTGTTGCTCTGGGTTTCACCAACCCAATATTAACCTCTTTGCTCATCACTCCTTCTCTGTTACTGAGTTCCAGGAGTTCAGTTCAGTGTTATCTGTGGGTGTCTGCCTCTGCTTCTGTCTGTCACTGGATGAAGGTTCTAGGATGGCATATAAGTAGCCGTCAAACTCATACTCAGGGATGGGCATTTAAGGTAGTCTCTCCATTATTATTTAGCTTGCCAGTTGGTGTCATCCTTGTAGACCTCTGGAAATCTCACTGGTGCCAGATCTCTCTTCAAACCTATAATGATTCCCTCTATTATGGTATCCCTCATCCTGCTATCCTATGTTCTTCCCCTAATTTAATCTTCCTTCTCCCCCATGACCTTCTCTCCCCTCCTCTTCCCCCCTTTTCCCCACTCCCTCTCCACTCCCAGAACTTCCCCAATCTGCACAGGAGATCTTGGCTCATTTGAGAGTTTTTTATCAGGAATTGATCATGCATTTTGCTTATGTGATTTCCTTTCACTGGTATTACATCATTACCTTTCTTATTTAACCTGTTTATGTTATAAATTACATTGATTTTCAAGTAGTCGCTTAGCTTTTCAGTCTTGCATAATTATTTGGCCTTGTCTATAATTTTGTTTGATTCATTATTTTGTTGTTGCAATAATATAAAGTTTATATAACAATCAAGAATTACATCTGCTACTTCTAGAATGTGTGCAGACACAGGAACATTCAGATTGCATTTTTTTTTGCATGTGCCCCGTGTCTTTTCATTGTTGATTCAGTCATTTCAGTTGCTTTGCTCAATTTGTGATTATGGAGTTTTTTAATGTATTTATTCATGTTTTTGTCTTTGGGATCAATAACAATTTCTCTTTTTCCAATTATCTAATCGTTAATGTGTGTTCTTTAAAAAATCTTGACATGGAATTTATCAATTATATTGATATCTTCATATAAAAAACTTTTATTTCATTAATTTTTGTTATTTTCTTTCTCTAACTGTATTGTTTTACAATAATTAGCATTTCTTACATTTTAAATGCAGTTTCCACTGTTTTGATCAACATTTATTAAATCAAACGAGCTGAGGGCTTAGTATTTCTTTTTAAATGTAACCATACAAAACACATACCCACTTAAGCATTACACGTTTTTATAAAGAGTGGAATTGTTGAGGCAGGATTATGTCCTGAACTTGCTTGGAACTCTCCAAGTCATTGATGTTGTCTTTGTATACACCATCTTCCTGTATCCATTTACTAAATGCTGGGTCTGCAGGCCAGGTATGAATTACATAAGAAAAGCTACACATTTAAATTGATTGTATTTTTTTAGTTTAGTTAAATGTTTTTTTTCTTTTGAAATCCTCTCGGTCTCTTAAATAATTTAGAAACATGTTGTGTTCCAAAGTATGTAGGTGACTATTTTTCCTACTTTTATCACTGCTTTAATTTTGGTTTGTTATGGTTCAAAAATATGCTTTAAGATCTATTAACTTACAGATGTTAAGACACCACATGTTCCAGAAATGGGACTTAAAGAACTCCAGCTGAAATGTACCTAGAATACTCCTCCAAGGGGATAAATTTTTATAGCTTCCACAAGTAATAAGCAAGCTTCTTAGTGGTTTTAAATGCTACCCAGTTTTTTTGTTTAATTTAGAAACAATCTTATTTCACATATCAATCCCAGATCCCCCATCCCACCCACCATCCACTGCCCAGTTTTTAAAATACTTTACCCCAATAATAAAGTAGTTACATTTCTGATGTGTCTTATAATTGTTTCCATGCAATAAGACCATTCTGGGGATAAGGTTATGATGTCTATATTTTTTTAACCAGTGACTTGGTCATATCTTCACACAACTGTTTATGCTAATGGGGTACATTACTCTAACCACCTGATGTCCAAATGAACATCATTCAATTTTTCAAGGCAGATTGCAGCCTTTAAATTAGAAAGAATTTAATATGTCTCATGGTCTGCCAACACAATCCATGTGGCAGCAGTTTTACAATGAAAGCTGATATAATTGGTAATTCAGTGGAACCCACCTGCTTAATGTTGGAGCCACAATATTGGTAGTGTGGACGTGGCCCAATGGAGTCAGCACATCCTAAATCACCAAAAGGCTCATGACCAGTTTGGTTTCTTCTACTAATCTTTGAAAACGAAACAAAACAAAAAACAAAACAAAACATGGTCTATGGCTTCTTTCCTTAAAGTTACTAAATCATTCTTTTTTATTTTGTTTAGCTAACTGTTTATCTTATTATTGCTCATCAATAAAAAATCAGGAGTCAGATATCAGGGTAAGAAGTGGAAACTTCCAAGAAGCAGGGGAGCAGCCACCAGTTACTTCCTACCTCTTTCATCCTGTCCTCTAAAAGTTCTGAGATCTTCTCTAACCCCTGCCTTAATACTTCTTCAGTCCTTCAAAACCTCTATGGTTAATTTTGGTCAGTTACCGGCTAGTTCCACCCTCTGTTTCAAAACAAGCTTTATTTTCAGAATGCAATCAAAGTATCACAGAACAGTTGGGGACAGTAGCTATTATGTTCTTACTTCTTATCTTCCCTACATTCTGGTGTCAACAGTCAACTGGGCTAAGACACATCCTGAACATCTAAGATATAAGAAAGTGGGGGATGTAGGGAACCGGTGAAGTCCTCAGTGAAGGAGCATGTCCATGACTAGAACTCCAATGCCACAGTCCTTTGGGAGTGGCAAAGTCTTCCTTGGATGAGACTCCAGAAGGGTATCCCCCAGTGTGAGTGAGAACATGACAATATTTACAAAGAATGTGCACCATAACTTTCTGTCTTCAGATATATACATTCTGAAGATTGCTCCCCTAGAGACTATTTACACCCACATCAGGTAGAGCTGCCTCTTACCTCTGTATGGAATAACAGTGACTCCCTCTACTACTGTATATTATAAACACACTGCATTTCCGGAGAGCTGTGGCTACACAGAAAGCCCAATCCTATAGTAGCAATTTGTCTTGTCCCTGAACTTGTAGTGGTGGCATGGTTTCAGGTACAGACAGGACCCATTTTAAGGTAAAGTAGGGGCTGGCTCTTGCTCTCTTGTGTTTCTGAGAGCATAGGGAGGGCAGAGACTGCATCTTTTAGAGCAGGAAGACCATGGCCGTTATTTACTCTTATCTGTGTAATGTTTCCATAATAAATAGAAATTTATCATTTATCTTGGATCTGGCAGACTCATTTAAACCCTGCCTTAACAATCCACCCAAACACAGATTTAAATCATGCAGTATGTGTGTATGTATGTGTGTTTGTGTGTATTTGTGTGTTTTTGTGTGTGCTCTTTCTTTAGAACCTGTCACTGGTCCTTATTTTTAGGTTTACACTAGCACCGACACATGCCGCCACCACACACACATGTAGACATACAAGTTTATATACATACTTCTTTGTGATTTTCGTTTTATGATGATTTGAATTTTTTGTCATTTTTTTATTTTTAAATTTAAATTAGAAACAATGTTGCTTCACATGTCAATCCCAGCTCCCTCTCCCTCCCCTCTTTCCAGGCCCTCACCAACTCCCCGATTCCTCCCTTCCCCAAACCCCACTCCTTTCTACAGGGAGGGTGAGACCCTCCATGGGGGTTGTCCATAGTCTGTTATATCATCCAGGGCACAGCATAGGCCCTCTCTGAAGAGTCCAGGCTGAGAGATAATCTCTCATTGTGGGATGGGTACCCAAAGTCCATTTGTATGCCAGGGATAAATACTGATCTACTACCCAAGACCCATAGATTGACTAGGCCTCCTCACTGACACCCACATTCAGGGAGTCTGGATAAGTCCTATGCTGGCTTCTCAGCCATCAGTCTGGGGTTCAATAGCCCCCTTTGTTCAGGAGAGCTGTTTCTGTGGGTTTAACAAGCCCATTCTTGACCCCTATGCTCATCAGTCTTCTCTCTCTGTCACTGGGTTCCTTGATTTCAGCTTAGCGTTTAGCTGTGGGTGTCTGCCTCTGCTTCCATCAGTAACTGGTTGAAGGTTCTGTTTCCCAGACTCTCTGGCAGTGGGATTGCAGGCTGGCACTCCCCTGATGCATGTCTAAAATCCGTATATGAGTGAGTACATACCATGTTTGTCTTTTTGAGACTGGGTTACCTCATTCAGCGTGATTTTCTTATTCTGATAGACAATTGATTTTTGTGTGAATACCCAACATAGCATGACTATATTTTTGCCTGATATTTAAAGTAATAATTGCTATGTTCTAAGACTGTCTTCCAGCTCCATCTGTAGTATTTTCCCATTTCCTTTTTCTCTTTCCTCTTATTATCCTGGCTCCATATTCTTGTCCCAGTTCTACAATGTATTTGTACTATAATGATCTTCAGAATTCCATGATAGGACTCCATTCACATTATATATTTTCAATGGTGTATTTTTAATCCATACTTAGAAAATCCTTTTCCCATTTTGTTACTTATTAATCATTTAGAGAACTTAAACAATGTGAAAATATTTCAACTTCCCTATCATATATATTCTTACTACTATTAGTGAGTAAAACCATATTACCATACACTCCTTCTGCTCAAAGGAATTCTTTTAACCCTTCTTATAAAGACCAGAAAACCACCTGTGAAGGATGTTTTATTGTTCACAATAAACTAGAATAACAGTCTTTTGTTTTTTCACTAAGCCAATTCTATTCCATCAGTTATGCAGACAGTTTCTTTAAAAAAGTATGTTGTCATTGTTTAAGTCTGTTTAAAATTACAATGTATATATGTGCAGATAAGCATACATGCATACACACACATACACACACCACACACACACACCACACACACACCACACACACACCACACACACACACACCTATATATATATATATATATAGAGAGAGAGAGAGAGAGAGAGATAGACCTACACACACAAACACACACACACACACACACACACACATTGGTGACTAGTGTTTTGCCTTCAGAAAAGTGCCTACAGTACTCTAATTATTTAGCCCACAATATTTGTTCAGTATATTTCTAAACTCTTCTTCTTAGATGATATCTGTCCTAGGAAAACAAAGTCTCAGTGCCTATTTTCCTCTCTGGATCTTTGCTAGTGTTTTACCCAATAGTCTTAGTCTTCGTTGATTTCATGGAAGGTTTGTTTTAATTTTTCCATACTTATGGCTTGGCACAGTTTCTATATTTCCATGTCTGTAAATTAAAACTGTGTGACACTCTTGAGAATTTTGATTTTGTTTTGTTCAACCAATATTAATTTTGAAAACATTCAAATTACTTTCTTTATGTTAAAGACACCATCTGCTAACAAGACATTTCCTGATTTTATATAGATTAAAGGCTCAATATGTGGAAGTATTCATTCTCAGAAAGTGCATCTCAGATCCTCCAGTCAAGAGACCCAACTATGAATCCTGCTCTGTGACTTCCATGTTTACATAATCTTTAAATTAAGTTTTCCAAACACAATTACTGTTAATGCATTTTAAATTTTTGATTCAAAAATTAATTTAGAGCATCACATAAAAGGTGTGTAGAACACATCTTCTCATTAGAGAATCCACACTTTGAATGATATATTTTCACCACCACGTCTTGCTCTTTTTCACATATATGCAGATAAGCAAAAGGTTCCAGTGGTCAGGAGTATCCATTTCCAGATAGGTTCAAGCAAGGTTGTGTGCTATGGATCCATTCTTTGTTTCACAGTATTACAGGATGTAACCTGGAGATCCTTGTTCACGCTTGCAAGATGTTGCAGTGCCTCATCTGCCTTCCTGATTCAGATCTGAACCCTGAGGATGATCAGGTGGACACAGTAGAAAGCAGTGAGCTAGAGTGCCTTGTGGTCTTCCCAAGGTATATATGGGTGAGGGATTTTTGAATCCCTATACTGCACCAGTAGGGAGTGGTCTGAAAGAAGTCAGTTACCACTTCAGAGTCTCATATTTTTCTTTCACGAAATAAGGTATGGATGGAAGAGATAGTTCTGCAGTAAAGAGTACTAGTGTTTCTTCCAGGAGACCCAAACTAGAATCCCAACAACAATGCCAGGCAATTCACAGTCACTCGTGACTCACACTCCAGCAAATGGACCCTGGAGATACCCATGCACAGCGCACAGACACACACAGACACAGACGCACACACACACACACACACACACACACACACACACACACACACACACGCACACAGAATTAAAATTAAAAATTACTTTAAAATTATTAAGCTGCAAACTTGAGCTGTTTTATAATTTAAGATGAAATTTATTTATTTGTGTTGAAATATAAATATAGAGAGAATTAAATATAAATAAGTACACAGATGAATCACTTAAAGATAGTTTGTATTAAGTACTCACAGAAACATTTTAGAATAAAAATTTTAAGTACCATAACATGTGACTACATAGATTACCCTGGATGAATTCAGCTGATTTTAAAACAGAGAGAAATCTTTAAAAAAGAGTTGTTGGAGACATGAAGAATAATCAGTGGAGTACCTGTGAGTTATAGGAAAGCAAAAAGTGATCATGAGGGAAGGAAGACCAATACAGAAGGAAATGACAGGTGATTAGAAGTGATTAGAACATGGAAATGGGAAAATGGGAGAGGGAATTTAATAACGGTGGAGAGAGTTTAATTATGGGTAAGGAGATAAATCCAGAAGAACAAAGAGGGTAAAATAACAAGGATGTCTACAAAGTAATAAGTAATGAGTAATTATTACTTTGTACCTAAAATAAAATACACAAAATTCTGTGTAAGCATACGTAGTTTAAATGAAATGTTCCCGTCTAGCCTGACAATGTATCCATAAACAGTCATATACCACCTATCAAAAATCCATTCTCCAGGCATGATAAGCTATCATTTTAGTTACTGGTATGCCATTATTGTTTGAGAAACTCTTAAATATTACAGACTATTTGTCAACCTTTGTTGGTTGCCTCATACAGCTAGAAAGTAAGTCACTATTGCTGAAGATAACATGTACGTCAGACACTGGTCCCTGAGGACCCAGTGTTAATTTGATCTGAAAAACTCCTCCTGAAGAATAAATTTCATGGTACCAGAAGGCACATAATAACTTCCAAGTACAGAAGCAAGCTAAAGTACTACCAAACTATGAAACCTATGAGACCCGTCACTAATCAGCATGGCACAATAACCCTAAGAGTGCACTAGACATACATTGACATAACCAACAGCTCTTTATTGGACATAAAGCCTGATCAACAAGATAGAAACCTAGTCCTGGGGCTAGTGATGTCAAAGATCATAGAAGACATATAACTGCCATATTACTAAGCCAGCATGAATCGTAACTACATATTAAATACATATGCTTAAACCCATAAATAAGTATAGTCTTTCAGACAAGACATCTCAAGTCACTTCAGAGATGGATACATATCCATATATAAGTATTAAGATGTGTCAGAAGATGAATAATGAGAAATTTTTGCTAATCACAAATTTTACCTGAAATGTTCAGATATTTGAATTTAATATGCTAGCCCATTCAGATGTACCAAAGGTTTTAATCAAGGGAATGAGGTGCTGAAAGCAATGTGTAAAGAGTATTAGTCTAGGAACAGTATAGATATTTCTTGTATGATAAATGAAAATATGAAAAAGGAGAGATTGGAGCATCTTATCGTGGCAGGTCAAATAGACAGAAGAAAATGAACCTTAGAGTCATTAATGGAGAGAAAATGAAAAAAAAAGATCTGATAGAAGATTAAGCAGTGGTAAAAGTCAAATTAATTCTAACATCATGACCCAATTACATTGGAAAGAATGTTAAGGATGCTGATAGAATTGTGAATTCAGAAAGTTGAGCAAGCAGAGAGGGCAGATGTAAAGCAAGACATCAGAACAGCTGGTGTTTTTCATTTTAAGTGAAGGCAAAAGAAATAGTCTCACAATGTATTACACATAGCAGAACTCACTGAGGCATAGACATAGATAGCAGAGAAGCAGCAGTGGCAAACAGCCCTGCGTGCTGCAGACTCCAACAAAGATGAATTGCTCCTTCTGAGCAATGACTGAGTTCACAGGGGTTGCCAACCCTGCCAAATTACTGCAGCAAACACGGAAACGTTCAGAAATAAATTCAGACAGCAAAGAAACTACTGGGTAACATATGGATATAACAAAAAACACTTTTTTTCCTGTCACTTAGGTTTTGGCTTTTTGAAAATTCATCTTTATTTAAAGCAGCAATGTTAAAATAATAATCTAAAGGAAATATTTACTCAAAATGTTTAACCATTTTCATACAACTTTTGGCATGATGAATAAAAATAAACTTGTCTGATAAAAAAAAGTTAATGAACTAAAATAGACTTCCAAAAATAAACTCATCTATACAAAACAGTAAATAAAAATTATGTTTTTATATGTTATTTAATTTAATTTTTGAGGGGGCGAATTTTCAAGGCAGGTTTTCTCTGTATTGTTTTGGAGACTGTCCTGGAACTCGCTTTGTAGACCAGGCTGGCCTCGAACTCACAGAGATCTGCCTGCCTCAGCCTCCCAGGTGCTGGGATTAAAGGCATGTGCCACCAACAATTTTGTTATTGAGTACTACATTTACGTAGTTTCTGCTATCCCTTCTTTCTAGCTCTTCCTTTATTCCCTCCTCACTACTTTTCAAATTTATTCCCTCCTATTCTTTAATTATTTTTAACATGCGTGTATGTACAAGCTGTCTCTGTGGGTTTCCCTGTCATGATATTGATCCCCTTTGTTCATTTAATCCCTCCTTCCTCTCTTCAACTGGACTCCAGGAGCTCGACCAAGTGCTTAGCTGTGAATCTCTGCACTTGCCTCCATCACTTACTGGATGAATGTTCTATGATGACAAGTAAGTTACAATGTGATTACAGGGGAAGTGTACTTCAGGCACCCTCTGCATTATGTGAAATTATGGACCTAAAAGGACATTCTGAATCTGAGCCTATAGTGCAACCACTAAGCCCAGCAAGTAATAAATGGGAACTATCATAAAACTAAAAAATTCATTACGGTATGAAACACAACTATTTTAGTTAAGATGCAACTGACATAATGGGAAAATGTTTTGCCATCTATACATTCTATAGAGGGTTATGATATGCAAAGATTTTTTAAAACAAATAAACACAAACAAAAATCCCCTAAACATCAAGAGGTAAACAACCTAACAGTTGTCAAAAGATGAAAAACAAATGGCTGTGAAAGATTTTAAATTGTTTATTGTCTTTCACCCTTAATAAAATAGAAATGAAAACTACTTTGCAGTTTACTCTTACCACAGTAAGAATGGCCAAAGTTAAAAGAAAAAAAAGGAAGGGATGAAGGGAGGAAAAGATAAGAGAGAGAGGGAGGGAGGGAGGGAGGAAGGGAAGGAGGGAGAGAAAAGACAGCAGATTCTTGTACGCCTACAAGGAAAGAAAAATATTCACTGATTTGAAAGTTAGAACTGGGTGCAACCATTATGGTTATCTATGTGGGAATTCCACAAAAAGTTGGAATAGATATTTCACAAGATTAATTCTTGGGTATAAATCCAAAGGACTTACCTATTTCTTATTCTATGTTAATTGGTATCCTATGCACAAGAGCCAGAAAATAGAAACTGCTCAGATATCCATGAACTGATGAATGGATAATGAAATATTATATATTTACATAATGAAATACTATTCAGCAGTTAAGAAAAATAAAATCACAAAATCTGTAAAAAAAAAAAAAGAAAATGGACAGTGCTATTCAACAATCATTCTTAGATAACCCAGACACAGGCAAAGATCGTATGTGTGCTGTATGAACTTGACATAAAGGACCGACAGGAGAGTGATTGGTAAACTTGCCAAGATAAGATGGGATGTTCTTTCAGGGTTCCTGCTTCACCAAAGCAACTATCAGACATTCTACAAGACACAAATGAAAGCAACTGACAAACTTTGCCAGTACAAGACAAAACAAATATTCAAATTTCCTATTTCATTAAAAAGTCTGCCACATACAATGGGCCTACAGGCTAAAGATGGATGTGCCAATGTTACAGAAGAACTTTGGGTGACTGCCTAAGCAGCCAGATATCTCTGTCATTCTTAGAGTTTTGAAAGTTGCTTACAATGTACTTCCTATTTTATTAGGTAATAGTATATCTTTCTGGGGTCTTTGATGGTGTTGAAGACAGATAGTTGTAGTTAAAAATTTCCTAAGTCATGTTAAAAGACAAATTAAATATAAAACCTTCGACTCACAAAATAGGACAGATGATAGAATATTTTCTTTAAATTTTGCAAAATGTAAATGGACTCAATATTATAATGATAATTTTTGCTTGATAACTGTTTTATTATATATAACTCTACTATGTTAAAGTTAAAGCCTTCCTTTTTTATTTTCAGAAAGTGGGAGATGATGTGGAATGTCCTTCTGTATGCTGTGAATATATATGTGTTGCTTGTATTGGTTGATGAATAAAGCTGCTTTGGCCAATGACTAAGCAGGCTAAGGCCAGGCAGGAAATCCTAACAGAGATAGATAGAAAGTGAGAGGCAGAATTGGAGAGTCATGATGTAGCCACTGGAGAAGCAAATATACTGTGAGAATTTTTAAGGACTATATTTAACCTTCACAACAGAGTAAATAAGAAAAAGAAGGATGGTTTATTTAATGTCTGCCCTGGAAACAACATTTAAAAAGTTCGTACAGGAAACAGTGCTAATTCACTAATGCAGGCATCAGTCTCCAGACTCTACAACATAATCACTTCATATTGGGTCTCATTTTTCGGTAATTTTTGTTCTGTATCAATTTATAAGAAGTTGCTGAAAGAACAGCAGCATTTAAACAATGGCATATACTATATTTGATGGGGGTTGATTTACAGGTAAATATATTTTGTAATACACTACTATGCATTATGGGCACATCTCTCATCTGTCTTTTGTGTTCTACTTTGCACTCTGATGTTGATTTCTAGGAGATATGTTACATATATTTAGTATTTTTATGAAATTTGTTTAGCTAAAGAACTCTTCAGTGATATAAGAAATGATTACATTTTTTTTGTTTTTACGAGACAGGGTTTCTCTGTGTTGTTTTAGAGGCTGTCGGTCCAGCCTGGCCTCGAACTCACAGAGATCTGCCTGCCTCTGCCTCCCGAGTGCTGGGATTAAAGGAGTGTGCTACCACCGCCCGGCCATTTTTGGAATCTCTGAAAACTACTTTCAAAGAGACATAAGTGATTGGCCATATCCCTTGTTTATTTATTCAGAAGACATTAACTAGTATCCAGTTTTTGAGGGACTCTTTATTCTAATCGCTAAGCAGAGAAAGGATTAAAAAAAATCTATATAATAGACTTATATCATTGACTTTTCCTCATAAATACAAAATCATAATATTGTTTGTAAAATTACTCTGTTATTTTCATACAGAGAAACTGAAAACACAGATGAATACAAAGTCATTAGTGTGACAGTAATTTAAACATACACAGAAAGCTTACTGAAGAAACATGTCTAGCTGCTAAATAAAATGCTCACGCTGTTGTACTTGTCACACGATATTCTTTCTTTTACAATTCAATAACTATATAAAATATTAAAAGTTCGTGCTATTAAAATTTTCAGTAATTTAAAAGTTGAATGCCTTCTTATCCATTTAAGTATAGAACTTTATAGGCAAATTTACCTAATAAGAATTTCAAAAAGTGAAAACTGGTAGAAAATATAGACACATAATGAGCCCTTTGACGAGTATAGCTACTACATAAATTTATACTTTTTGTAATGCGGAGGATGCTTTTAATATTTTATTTTCAAATGCACTATCATATACACTTTAATTATCATAATTACTTTCTTAGGATAAATAACACTTATAGAAAATAGTGGCATGTTCTTAGGAAATGGAGAGAAAACATTGAATATCCTCATTTGCTGCTAGTTAGGAAAAAGCCACCACATATGAATTTAATTAAGAGCTACTTTTGGTCCATTTGCTACTCAATGGGCTAGAACAGGTTTGGAGGAGCTACAGCAACTTTTCTGATTTATTGTAACATTTAAATTAATGTGGTTCCTGTGCAAGATATGAAACTTCTCAGAAGTCCTTTTTTGTGTGTATTAGAAAATGCAACATAGCCTTTGCCTTTGTATCCACCAGGGACATTCGTTGTTCTATTACTTTTGTGAAGAAACAGGACATGCTTCACATACTCAACGGTTCATATGTTCTCAGCTCTTAAGATGAATAGCATAGAGAATGTAACCATGTCTTCATTTTAAAATTATTATTTAAATTTCATTTACTATTTAAAATCTATGCAATAAAATAAGATCAAATCCATTGCTCCCATATGCTTTCTTTAACTCTCTTGGGTTCTCCACCCCCAAAGCTTCCCCCCTTTAATATTTCATTTCCTTTTCTCCATTTTTAACTTATCTTTTCTTTATTTTTATCATTTTTATTTTAAAACAATCTTTTCTCAATTTACATACTGATCCAAGTTCCCACTCTCTTCCCTCCTCTTGCTCTCTGCACCTTCCGTATACCTCACCCCCAAACACTCTTCTGAGAGGGCAAGTCTCCCCAGGAGGAGTCAACAAAGTCTGGCACATCACTATGAGAATCCTTTTTCTCCTTTTAGTAACTGACTCATTCTGGGTAATGATACTCATATATGCACAGGTTAGAAGGCATTTACTGTAGGGTGGGCTATCTACTGGTGGCTAAGTACCCACAAAAGAATGATTCCCCTTCCATCACCAACTATTGACTACAATTAGCTAATTAGTGAAAGGCATGACCTCTTTATCACCTCCTGGAAAGACTCATGGCAGGGGAAACACAAAGAATGTAAAATATAGTGGGTCACAAGATGTGGTTTAAAATGTTCTTGAACTCACCGCAGCTGTCATTACCTGAAACGGACCTACGCAAGATCAAACCAAACCAAATTCCATTATGTGATATAATGTCTTAGTCTGTATAAGCATATATATATATATATATATATATATATATATATATATATATATATATATCCAGACAATACACAATATGTTTATAAAAATACTTCTCAATTTTTACATTCACTATTCATCTTAAGAAACAATTTTATTACAAATTAAGGTTAGCTAGTATACTGGGAATTAAGAAAACTTTAATAATCCAAGAAAGGAAAAATTATTTCCAAACTAAATAAAATGCTTGACTCCATGGTAGCAGCATTTAACCACATGAAGACTATTATCATGTAAATATGTGAGCTTAATTAGGTTATTCTATGACTTGGAAAATATAAGGCAAAATATTATTTACTACTTTTTAAGTTTCGTATCTCCATATGTGGTTCTGTATTATTGCTCATTTTTTAGTTGCTCAAAACATGTATAGCAATGAAAATTTATTAGTAGAATACTTAGTAAGTCATATATCTTGCCTGTTTCCCACCATAGCAAACATAGTTTTTCCACATGTACATGGTATCTCATAGTCATTTATAACTTCAGTTCCAGGAGACCCTCTGCTCTCTTCTTGCCTCTGCAGGCACAAATAATATATGTGATAGACATACATTCATGCAGGAAAACACTGAAAATATAAAACTAAAACAAATAAATCTTTAAAATGGCATTTGGCTTAGAAGTATGTGTATAGACACTATAATTTTAGTGTCTAAAAGTGCTCACTGTGACTAAGCCAATTTGTATTTTTACCTTCCTACATAGCAAATATATGACAAATATATTAAATATATTCTTCCATGTGTTTACAGCTGCTATATCAATGTAATGTTGGATAAACTATGAATGGTATCATCCTTGGCAAAAGCTGATTCTCCCTCTCTTTGGTGTCATTAATTTCTTTTAGCACTTGTTCTCCAGGAGGGGCCTTAAGAAGCAAAAAAGCATTGACAGTGGCCTTTCATCAACTATTCTTTCCTCTTATTACCTAAGGATGCTTGTTTTGGGGAAGCAGCTACTTTTTCCCTTTTTTTTTCAAGTTATAGCATCTAACTTGTCTCTACAAGTTTGAGTAATCAACATCTTTAGGTATTTCCTCATGCTGATCCCAGGATTTTTACCTAGGCATTAATGTATAAAATATTTGAATTAGGCAAAGAGAAAGTCTGAAGAACATTTATTAATAAAAATATTTTTGCTGATTCATGGGGGATATATAGGAATTAATATGAAATAAAAGTGATTATTCAAAAAATATTAATAACATGACAAACAGGAAACAGGGAAATATTAATTCCAGCAATTTCACTAAGAAAGTTAAGAAGAAAAGAAATCCATATTTGACCCTAATATTAAAGCAATGAGATATCTTTGGAATTATATGTAAAATTTCTGCCAATTATATAGTTAATAAAACCCAAACTTTATATTTATATTAATAACAGAAAGTGAAGGCTATCATAACAAAGATATAACTTCTTCCTTAAATCGGTAGCATATTTCTAAAATACACGCAAATATCTGTTTTGATTTAAAAAATACTTAATATGACAAATATTTACAAAGTCAAAAAGATGAGAAAGCAGGTTGTGAAAATTAAAAAATCTTAAGAAACATGGACAGAAGGTCAGAATTGCTCAGATACTGGGATCTGGTTCAAACCATGAATGTTTTGATTTATTTAAACGGAGCAGAAAACTGGGGCTGGTGAACTTCGTTTCCAGGTTTACTGCACCTAAAGTATCATTCTCAAAGAGCATGAAAGAGACAAAGGGTCTTTGCATCCTACCAATTATTTGAAATTTTTCATTTTAATAAAAACCTTTTATTTCAGCCACATAACATTTATTGTCTATACAGACATCTATGCTACACTTGCACAGTCGATTCAATAGTGTGACAGAATAACTCAGAGGTGTAATGAAAATTAGATGTTTATGTCTCCCATGTGTAATGATTTCAGTGCCAACTGACTGATTCACATGACCACGGTTGGGTGGATATTCTATCCACTATATTTGGTGCCACCCTTGAGGGTGTTTCATTTGCATGGATGAAATAATTTCACATTTGTTTTTCAGTTCTATCTGGGAACAAGCAATTAAGGGAGGGAATTTTAGACTAAGTGCAGCAGTGCATGTTGCTCTGTTCCTCTCCAAGCAGGGAGAACTAAAATGTCTATCCTGAGATCTATCTCATGAGTATTCCTTTCCACCAATAGTCAGAACACCCCAGCTACTGTCATTGCCAGGAAAACAGTGGGGGACAGATCTTGAGACCCTTGAAGCCCTCTAACATGTCTAGAATAAAAATATTAATGGCACCTAAAATTCTCTAATATTCATGGTGTTTCGAGTTACGTAGTTGTTTATTATTATTTTACAATATCTATATTCTGTCTTATATCAGAAAGTAATATTCTCTGCCGATAATATCACTTAATGTTGGGGATATAAGGAAATGAAGAACACAAAATTCAGAAATAAATCACAGACATTTCACAAGAGATTTATGTAATACAGTTTTCTAAATATAATTCATGAGGGGAACTTTGTTTATCAGACCATACAAACTGCATAGACACTTCCTATTTCAAAAGAGGATTAGAATGTGGATTATCAAAGAATCTGGAGATAATATTAAATTTTTGGAAGATTAATGGAAACTAGCTACAAAAATAATGAAAAGGTAACATGCCCAGGATAGTCTTTGTGGATCCAGTGGTTCTGGGTTTTCATACAGCGGGCTTCTACGTGGCATTAATTGAATAGAGTGATACTCATTGATGTTATTACATAATATAAAGTTTGTATTTGTCAAAATTCAACTTTTCCAAATTACCAACTAAAGCTTTTTCTAGAAAATGTGGGCATGATTTCTCTAATTATAACTAGTTATTTGTATTTTACTTTAAGAATTCCTAAGTTTATCAGATGTAATATTTACAAGCAGAGTGGTGACAATGCTGATTTAGTGACAATGGTGGTTATTTACTTTAATTTAATTAGGATATTCTGAGAATTATCCTATACTTTATGAAGAAACAATTTGCATATAGATACAATTTTTATTCTAATAGACTGAAAGTGTTATGAAGAAACAATTTGCATATAGATACAATTTTTATTCCAGTAGACTGAACGTGTTTTCTAATACTCATATTGGAATGTCATGCACATCAAGAGGACATATATAACTCGTCTAATATACTACTTCCTGAGACACCCCACTGGCAGATCAAATTACTCTTTTGAGCCCAAGACTGTTGCAGAATACCTTGCCTGCCTAAAGCACCTGATTGGTCTAATTAAAAAGCTGAACACCAATAGTGAAGGAGGATGCATAGGCAGGACTTTCAGGCAGGAAAGGTAAGTATGAGGAGGAATTTAGGCTTGGAGAAGAAAGAAAATGAAACGGTAGGGAGAGGTCAGGGGGCAGAGAGACAGACATGAAAGAAACAGGAAAGTAAGAAATACAAAATGAAAGAAAGGTAAAAAGCCTGGGGGTAAAATGCAGACAAATAGAAACAGTTAAATTAACTTATAGTAGCTAACAGGACAAGCCTAAGCTAAGGCCGAGCATTCATAGTTAATAGTAAGTTTCTGTGTATTTATTTTGAAGTTAGTTGGTGGTCCAAAGAAAATTCTATTCACTTCCCTAAAAATTACCTTTTTTCTGCTTTAAAATTGTGAGAAACACAAGTGTTAAGAGATTAACTAGGGCATCCTGTCAATCTGAAAGTAGCAATAACAACAATACTTTCATACTACAACATTCCAAGCATGACAATGGCCACAACAGAAAGAGAAGCCAGGTTCTACTTCTTCATCTCTCCCACATAGTGGTCAGATGTGCCTTGCACAAGTATGAGGTATCTTTTCATGACCTGAAACCTTGCAAGAAGAAGCATGCAAGCCTTTCCATGAAAACATAGAGTCAAATAGATGCCCAAGGAAGAATGCAATGAGTCAGAGTAAAAAAAAAAGTCTGTATGCCTATTAGAGGACCAAGGAATTTAGCAAGAACCTTAGTAACTTACTGCTGACTCAACACTGAGGTAGCTGTAGGAGACCAGATCCTGTGTCAGTCTTCAATTACATTCTACCAATTGATGAGTCTCTTTTTATCCAGCTGACATATATTTTTTTTACAATAGTACAGTAGTATAACTTGAAATCCAGGATGGTTTGATGACTCTTCTTGGTTTTCTAATTGATTACATCTGAAACCAAAACCCCAAACTTGAGGGAATTCCTGTGAGGGACTTTTTGCTCTGTTTGCAGTAGAAATAACCACTTTTTTTGGTTTTTACGAGACAGGGTTTCTCTGTATTGTTTTGGAGGCTATTGGTCCAGCCCAGCCTCGAACTCACAGAGACCTGCCTGCCACTGCCTCCCGAGTGCTGGGATTAAAGGCGTGCGCCACCACCGCCCGGCAGAAATAACCACTTTTAATCTGGATCTTTGAGTTACTAACAAGCATGCCTTTAATTCAGATCTTTTCAGCTGGGAATAGACATGCCTTGAATTTAAAACATACCTTTAATCTGGATCTCCAGGAAGGAAGACACATCTTCAGTCTGAGCCATATCTTCTGATGGAAGCCTTTGCTCTTTGACTCTTTGTTCCTGCCTTGGAAGCATATCCATTTCTTTACTGGCATTAGAGCACACTTCTTTGGGATTCCAGAATATACTTCAGACCAGCTGAGACATCCAACCCTGTGGACTGACAATCTACTAAATTCTTGAACTGTACATTTACAGACAGCCACTATTGGATTAGCTGAACTGCTGTCTGCAAGTCATTCTAATAAATTATATACATATATATATATATATACACACAAATATATATTAATGTTTAGACACACACACATATATACATATATATATATATATAGAGAGAGAGAGAGACAGAGAGAGAGATTAATTATGTTATTCTACAGACCCTTACTAGATGGTGATCCATGACAAGTGCTTTTTGCTGGTTCAGGGATGTTTTGGCCACCCTTTTTCTTTTCAGTTTCCCTATAAAATTTAGCACTTTTTCAGTATTGCATTGTAATTTTATGGTGATTGTGATGACTCTGTATTACACTCTCAGTAGGATCGCCAGTTTCCCAATCTTAATCACATCAATCCATGAATATGAGCCCTCTTTCCATTTTCTGGGACCTTCAACATTGCGAATAACATTGAATAAATGGGGCTTTGTGAAAAGAAAACTCAATGTACAGCAAAGGAAACCATCATGGAAGAGAAGAGGTAGCTTATAGAATTAGAAAGATCTTTACTCAGAAAAATTAGAATCAAGAAAAGTAAGCAAACCAATTTAAAAATGGGATGTGTAACTAAATAGTTTACAAATTTTAAATACAAACAACTGAGAAACAACCTTTTTTAAAATGTAGCATCTGTACACATCAGAGAAATGTTAATTAACACAATATTACAATTCCGTCCTAGTAATGTCAGAACAGCTAAGATAAAAGAATAAAAGAGGACAAATACTGGCTTGACAATAGGGAAAAGGGTAAAATGTATTCACAGTTATTGGGGGTAGAGTTTGATGTAGTCACTATAGAAATCAGTTTGGAGTTTCCTCAAAACACTGAAAATAGATCCCACTCTAGAGCAACCTGACCATCCACATTCATTACTACTCTATCAACATTAGCCAGGAAAGGGAAACAAACCAGCTATTTATGAACTGTGGAATGGATCAGGAAAATGATGTGTATTTATACAATGGCATCTTTTTCAGCAATTAAGAAAAACTACAACTCTGAAATTCACAGAGAAAATGATAGAAGTAGAAACAATCATTGTGGGTGAGGTAATCTGAATGCAGAAAAACAAACACCAAATTTCTCACTCCATTTGTTCATATTAACTTACAAACTTTAAATATGAGTATTTAATTTAGAATTTACACTGAGGTTGGAAAATTACTACATGGCTGGGGACGGGGTGTCAAATGAGTAGAGGGAGAACAACATTATAAAATGTTGAAGAGAAAAATAAAAAACAAGAGGGTTTGAACTGGGGTTGTGAATGGGAAGGCAGAGTAGAGGGGGAAATACCAGGAGCAACAGATTACAATGAACACATTTCAAAAGAAGTTATTTGGAAAACTACTGGGGATGTATTGAGGTGGAAAGGTAAATCAAAACATGTATGGAATTCTTAAAGAATTTTGTTTTTAAAATATGTATATATTGTGGGGTGGTGGTGGCACATGCCTTTAATCCCAGCACTTGGGAGGCAGAGGCAGGTGGATCTCTGTGAGTTCAAGACTACCCTGGTCTGCAAGAGCTAGTTCTAGGACAGCCTTCAAAGCCACAAAGAAACCCTGTGTCAAAAAACCAAAATAAATAAATAAATAAAATATGAATATATGAACAGCTTAGAGATTACAAAATTTGACTCAGTGCTTAAGAGTATGTGCTATTCTTTCAGATGGAAAGGTTCAGTGTCAAACCACACAAGGCAGCACACAGTTTTTGGTAATACAACTGCAGGGAATGCAAAACCTAATTCAGGTAAGAGGCACCCACATGGCTCAAACACACACAGACAAAACACTTATATGCATAAAATAAAAATAAATAAGTCTTCCTTCTTTCATTTTTCTTTTATTCTTCTCTCATACATTACAGGTTCCTCTCCATCTTACCTTTAAAAAAATAGAGCAGGCAGTATGTTAGTATTGGTTGGTAACATGGTTGGTGAAATTTCCAGTGTGATTCATCAGAAATCTTTTAAACATTCTCTCGGTTGCCAACTTTGCAATTCTCCTCTCTCTAATGTTATACTATTATATTGGACTGTATATATCCTCCACACTTGTGCTTTTTTTTGCATTTCAGCCAGTTTCAGGTCGTTTTCATTACATTTTCACGTCACAATTGTTACTTATATATGCTAAGATTTTACGTCTTGTTGATGTAGAGGCAACAAAGGAAGGAAAGCAAAGGTAAAAGCAAAAACAACATTAATGGACTAGACCAGGCCATGCTGGATCTATGAAGTTATGCTGGATGTCTAAGCACTATAACACATCCCAGATGTAAATGTTTCTGCCCTATATCAAAAGAAAAACAATCACTTTTTTTTCTCTCATGGAAAAGGCTCAGAAAAGGCTCTCTCTTGCATGCAGTTATCAGGTAGCTTTAAAAAATAGATTTTTTTTCCAGTCAAGATATGGTCAGGATGTGAAATTACAACATATGATAGTTTTACATTCTCCAGGTCATGTGTGAGGCTTAGGTTGAGGAAATGGTTCTGTGGCAAAATGCAAATCTTGGGAACCTGATACCAATTACCAGAAATTATGTTTGAAACAAACAAACAAATTTGGACATGGAATGTTGTTAAAAACCCAGTACTAGATCAGCATTTATATTGGGTATACAAATGGACTTTGGGCTCCCAATCCAACAATGAGAGATGAACTCTCACCCTGGACTTTTGGGGGAGGGTCTAGGCCCTGTCCTGGATGAAATGACAGACTATGGACACACCCATGGAGGGCCTCACCCTCCCTGGGGAAATCAGGGGATACAGGGGGTTTGATGGGAAGGCGTGGGAGGAGGGGAAGGGAATGGGAGAGGGACCTGGAATTGACATGTGAAGCAACCTTGTTTCTAATTTAGTTTAAAAAAATATATATATATGTATATATATATGTATATATATATGTATATATATATATATAAACAGTACTATGGAGGTAGATACAGGAGGGTCTATGGGTTACAAGTGGTTGGGAAAACTGGCCAAATAAGAAACTCTAAATTAATAATCTAACAAACAAAATAAATAAATAAGCAGTAATTAGAACCTCTGACCTAAACACACACACACACACACACACACACACACACACACACACACACACACGCATATATAGAGAGAGGAGGGTGCAGGGAGGAATGAAATGTTGGGACAGAAAGAGGAGAGTCAAAACTTACATTTTTATTTGGTACAATTTAAATTTTATAATTGTTTCATGAAAAGGTTTCTCACCTATAATATGACATAAATTGGTTGAAGTCAGTCTGCCATTTTTTTCAAACTTGTGAGGGCAGTAAATGAAGTTTGACTGATTCCAACACTTCTATAACTACTATTGCTGGAAAGTGTTCTAAGTGCTAGAGGTATTACATAAATCTCCATTTCAGTTTCCATTGATGAGAATATGAGCAGTTGTGGACTTTCAGTTTGGTGTATTCTATCAGCCAATTTCCAGTCATCAATGAAACTATGCTGACTTCTGACCAATTTCCATGTGTTATTATAAAAATGACACTGTCACCATCTAGATATAGATTCTCTTAATGTTGGGCCCCAGCCCCACAGGGTCTCTGTGAGTTGCTGGTCAGCCTACAAGTGCAATCTGTTTTCCAGTCCAAGTGCTTCCTCTTTTCTAGTCCTGGCTTACTGCCCTGGCCTTGACCCTCTGACATCAACATCTAGCAGGAGGGAAACATGCTCTCTTCCACCTGAGGTTATTCCACTGTGCTGTAAGCCTGTAATTAAGACTGTTCCTTCCTACAAGAGAGAGACCTCTTAGCACTTGTAATAAAGACACGCACACACACACACACACACACACACACATACACACACACACAAACACACACACACACACACACACACATTCTCCTGGCAATAAAGGCAGCACATGCATTCTCTTAGTATAAGCAGCTGGACATCTTGTCTTTCGTTTCCTGATACCTTGGACATGCTTGTAGCGCAGGTGCCACACCTTAAAATTAAACTTTGACTAGAGGTTTGATATGCAAGTTACTTTTTCAGTTTGTAAATACAGGAAACTATAGTAAGAATATCAGGTGAAATAGGAAGGGAGAACAGAGTCTGGTACTCTGTGCAAGCTGTGCTATAACTCTGGAATCATCTTAGAATGCTTTCACTCCCTGTGTAGTAACTCTGTCATCTTAGAAGGCATGCACTCCTTGTGCAGTAACTCTGGCATTATCTTAGAAGGCTTGCAGAGGTGATGTGCACACACACTTCAACATAAAACCCATGAATGAAAGTCATAATACTTTTATGAATAAATACCAAATTATTTTCAAGGTTGGTTTTCTGAGATTTTCTATAATTCACTCATAGATATAATTCAGTCATGAACTAAATGATCAAGGAAGATTGTCAATATCATATATGTAAAATGTATTAATTATATGTATACAATAATAGGTCATAGAAGAGACTCTAAACAACGACTTTCTACTTTTACTTTAGTAATTTTTGATGACTGACATAGAAACAGTAACAACTGAATGTAAAGCCAAGGCAAATTTATTTATATGGCAAAAACAATTTAACTAGAGGAGTAAAATAATAGCCAAGCTTGGGATCAAAATAATATTAATTATACATAGTGTTTATTGTAAAAGAAGGATTTATTTTTATTTATGAAAAATTCTGCAGAGTATATTTTCCACAAATGTTGTATGAATATAAATATTTATGTCACAGACAAAACACATTGCATTTACAGAAGTACTAGAGAAGTTACTCTACACTGCGGAAGTAGTCAAGTTCAACTGTATCAAAGAATTTACTTTGGTACTATTTTGAATATAGCACCAATTAGAAGCTAGGATACATGCCGAATTTCTGTGTTTTCCTTTTAGCTCCAGGTAAGTTTTTTTTATTTTTAAGATAAGGGTATAAGCTGAAAGTTAAATATTGTGTTTGATGTTTCATATGTCTAACATTATACAATGAATATGTGTCATAGAAATAATATAGCATCAGTTAAACTGCACATTCTGGAGCCAGATTTTTTTCAGTTTGAGCACTGATATATATTGATAATCTGACCCATTTCTTCCTATTACAAAATGGAGTGGATGGGTAAAAATAGTATTGCTCTTCTAGAAGAACAGAATGTTAGTGGATGAGAACTGAGTAAAATAGTAGTAAGTGTAATTTAAGTGATAACTAGTAGTCATTTAATTCCATTCTTATTTGCTTAGGTTTTGTCTTTCTTCCTTACTCCTTCCTTCCTCCCTTCCTCCCTTTCCTTCCTTCTTTCTTTCTTCCTTTCTTTCTTTCTCTCTTTCTTTCTTTCTTTCTTTCTTTCTTTCTTTCTTTCTTATCTTTTCCTTTAATTTTTTAGAGACAGGCTATCCGTTGATAGTCCTGGTTAGACTGGAATCATATATGGGCCATAATGGCCTAGAACTCACAGCAGTTCTGCCTCTACCTCACAAGCTTGGGATGAGTCATGAACCACCACATTCTTTTATAACCCATCATTACAAGATTATTTCTGGACCACCTCTACCATTGTCGAAACTGCTGTATGACTTTTTATTTTATGTATATTGAATAATGCAGTTACATTCTACCACAAGATATTTGATTTATGCATTTTGTCTGTATGGGTATTTTACTGTTCAGAAAATTGTTCCCTCCCAGGCAAGAAGGCTAAGACCAGCAATCATCAAATTAGATTGTGATCTCAGTGTTTCTTTTGATGTTGCCACAAGTTGGGGGTAGTTTGTTTTATCTGGGTACAGTTCATCTTTGCATCCCTGTGAGCTGGTAATGGATGCTCAAGCTGAGATCCATTACCTATATGTCTGCAGACTGTCAGCTATGGGGATGTGGATGCTGGGCTAGCCCTCTCAGCATCTAGAAGACTGAGTTGGACTTCCCCTACTATGGCATACACAGGAGGGTTGTGAGAGAGAACAAGCTCTATACACCAAACTCAGGCCACTGTTTCCACCTCTTTTGATACCAGGACATGGCTAAGAACCATTCTAATTAGGAGCTCACTTTAGGCCCTGTTCCATATGATATGACAGAATTTGCAGATCCCCATGGAAGGCCTCACCCTCCCTGGGGAGTAGAAAAGGGATGGGATAGGGGGCCTGTTGGGGCAGGGGAGAATGGTAGGAAGAGACAACTAGGATTGACATGTAAAAAAGCTTGTTTCTAATTTAAATTTTAAACTAAAAGAAAAAATTGTACAATTGTGATAGTTATTTTAGACAGGAAAAAAACAAAACAACATATATAGCATTCTTTTGTAATTTTCAAATTGTTCCTCTCAATGATCGCTTTGGCCATATATATTTTAAAATCTATTGAATTTTTGTAATTGAACTACATTTCTTTGTTATTGCTTCTATTTTCCTACTCCTCAACTGCAGTGATAAAATGTCCGTACTTAATTTAAGTGCTGTGGACCATCATGCTAGTAACAGTGTAATAGAAATAACAAATTAAGTAATGGGTTATTTTGTGGTGTGTGTGTGTGTGTGTGTGTGTGTGTGTGTGTGTGTGTGTGTGTGTGTGTGTGTACTGACCATAGCGTGTCTAGTCAGCAGATTTAGCAGGTTTCTATGACCCTTTTCTCATGTTTTCTGTGCTGAGGTCCTGCAATATTAGCAATTTGATTGGCAGCAAATTGAAATTTGCTATTCAATCTTCAACAACAGAACAAAGTCCTTTGTTACCACATGACACCAAAATTTGCTAAGAGTGAAATAATTGTATTTTTTATTTTAGGGGGTTAATGCTGAAAGATCAGATAAACAGTGTAGTCAACCACTGGTTCTTACTTCTACTGATTCCTCGGATATAAGGGGTGATACTGTCCCTACAAATTCTGAGTGAATGTGCAAACCTTTCCCTACCAATCCTCAGACTGAGAGCAATCCTTTCCATACTAATCTTCACACTGAATGTGCAGTGCTTTCCCTATCAATCCTCAAACTGAATGCACAATCCTGCCTCTAGGACTCCTCAGACAGAATGCAACAAGTTCCTGTTTCCTCTGGCCTTATATTCCTCTCTCTGTACAGCTATACCACTCCTGTCGACACCTTCCTAGTGCTGGGATTAAAGGTGTTAACCACGACTGCCTGACTTTGTTTCTCTTTTGGACTGGGTCAATCTCGTGTAGTCCAGGTTGTCCTTGAACTCACAGAGATCTGTCTGCCTCAGCCTCCAAAGTGCTCAGATTAAAGGTGTGTGTCACCACTGCCTGGCCTCTGAGGGAGTTCAAAACTAGATACTTATAGTTTTCCTTGTTTACCAGACTCACTACAGAGGTATAATGTGTATAAGGTTGAAAGACATTAAAAATCTTTTTTATATGAAACTTTTTACCTTTTTCAATTGCTCAAGGAGGAGATGGATGTCAAGTGCCCTCAGTATTTATAAACTGATTTTTTGAAGTTAGTTTTATCTGTGTATCCCCACATATAAGTGCACCACATTCACTCATGAGTCTACATTGGCGAAAAAGTTGTCAGGTCACATGGATGTGGAGTTACAGGTAGTTGTGAGCTGCCACATGGGTGATAAGAACTGATTTCAGGTCCTCTGCAATAACAGTTAATGTTTTTAAACCATTGATCCATCTTTCCAGTCCCATAGCCTGATTTTTGAGTAATAACAGACATCTAATGGCTAATTGAGGGAGTCTGTAAATCAGATTTATCTTCTTTAGTTTTATTGCTAACACACAAAATAATGATATATACATAACATTCAAGCAATATTTTTGATATTATATTTTAAGAAGAGAGTTTAGCAATTTGCTTGTTTTAAACAATGTATTACTTCAACTCTTTTACTTTGCAACAGGAGTTGTAGCATCCTGAAATACTTCTTTCAAATACTTGTACTGTCTTCCTTGTTTAAAACATAGAAGTCTGGATAGGCACAGGCATACCCAGCAGGAGAAGGAAGGAGGAGTGAAAAATCTAATCCAAACAACACTGTCATTTCAGTTGTGAAACAATAAAATTCTTAAGTAAAACACTTCCATGATTAAGTCAATGTAGATATTCATTTATGCCACAGAAAATAAGCATATAGTCAAGATATCTGGCTCAGCATACTAGATTAATTTTCTCTCTCTCTTAAAAAAATCATAGGGGCCATCACTGACCTTCTGGAGTCACTAAGGAGTACAGTGAAACGGGAACACATCTTATGTCTGACAAAACACACTGTCAGGTACTGATGCCAGAAGAGAAGGAAGAAACTGTGACAGAGTTTTTAGAGAGCCAAATACAAATTTGTGGCTGTTTCAATTACTGTTGCAATTCTAGACTACATTCAGAATTGTGATTGAAACAGATTTCACACAGAAATACTGATGAATACATTTCAGATTTGTGTCTATTTGAAATCTTCAGAGACTTACCTCACCTGGTAAAATTTTTGATCAGTCAAAAGCAAGGAAGAAAAAATAAAAAATAATAGATCAGCATTTTAGCATTTATATTTATGGATATCCCTAAGAGTTATTTCATTTGTTCCTTTACCCATCTAATCAAATACGTCTTTCAGATGTATTGAGGCCACTTGCAAAGCTGCTTTAATCTATATTCCAAACTTCTTCAGTTAATCTTTCCATTTCACAATCCTTTCTCTCCATTTGTATTTTTCCAAGTAAATGTCTATGACTTCTTGGTGATCCTTATAACCATTTATTCATGCCTTCTTTCTGTCTAATAAAGCTTTGATTAAGTAGGCAATCACTCTATCTATATTTGATATTCAAACAGGGAGTTTCTAGAGAAATGAGAAGTAGGAGCGAAAGTCATATCAAGATTGAATTTATTGAGGCAAACAGAGGTTGTCATCAAAGGTATCTACCAATATGTTATTTGTATTTACTAACAGTTTAATCTCATCTTGGTGTAGTTAGATGTGTGTAAGTATTACTGTTATTTTGAGTTGAGGATTCCTGCACTGTGCCAAAGATTTAAGCACTGTGCCAAAGGGCCCACAAGGGGAGGCATGGCTTGCTTTCAGAGCAAGTCACGGTCATGAAGACCAAATTACACTCCAGGTTAAGAATATTCCTGCTTGTAATCTGTCAATTGATATGTATGTCAGAATAAGCAGTGAAGCCAAGTGTACAATGTGAAACTAGTAAAGTAACTTAGAGAAAGAATAAGCACTCCTATCTTCCTTGGTTTAAAGTGAAATAGGGATTATCAATGTCTTACATATGGTTCCTGATATGTTCAAGGGAAATGTACAGTGTACCTGGGAACTTCAGATTATGTTTCTTCAACAGATCATCTCATCTCGAAAATCACAATAAACCTGCATTTACTTTTCAAAATTTGACAACCAGATAATTAAACCCGTTACTTCTAAAGTGATCTGCAGGGCTCACATAGTAAAAACAAGGCAGAAAGAGTATGGGAAACAGTGTGAGGATGTTAAAAATGTCTGGGTGCATTGTAATTAACATCATTTTAATTACTGTTTTTCAAAACAATTTATAACACCAAATATAATATTAAACAATACCTCAGTTACTATATAATAAACACAATTTCTTTATATCTTACTGTTCAGTTTATATTAAAATTCACTTACTAGCCACTGGTGACACTAATACCATGCTGTATTTGAAATACTGTCCCATGATTTACACATTTAATGCTATTAGCATTCTCAAGCACAATATATTTATGTTTTTGTGACTTTAATTTTGGTATAAATTGGCTATATGTGAGATCAAGCAACTTCAGTGAATTTTGGAAACTGAAAATAAACCATACAAAAGACAAACTGTCAAGTTCTGGAAAGAATTTGGAACAACTGCTTAGTCACTATCCTACTAGTAATTACCACTTTACTCATCATTTATTATTTTTGATACAGTCTCATTACATAACCACAGCTGGTCCAGAGCTTACTGTATAGATCAGATTTGCCTCAAACATGTGGAGATCTGTTTGTCTCTGTCTCCTGAAGACTGATGTAAAAGACCTATCATATCTGTCTATGCATCACATTTTTTATTTATTTTTCATTTTAACTTTTATTCTTCTCTCATTGTCTCAGACATTATATCCCAAGACCACTCCTTTCAATCACCGCCTCCAACTCTCCTCTCCTCCAGATCAATTTCCCCTCTGCTCCCCCACACCCACCAAACAAACAAACAAACAAACAAACAGATCTTTTATGGCTGGACCCTCATATCAAGGGTAGATGAGGCAATCCAGTAGGAGCAAAGAGGTCCCAAGCACAGGAAAAAAGAATCAGAGATAGCTCTGACTCCCATTGTTGGAAGTTGCACAAGAACACCAAATTACACAACCATAACAGATGTGCAGAGGACCTAGCTCAGGCATAAATTCAAGTCAGAAAAATCCTGCAATGGAGAGGGGAGTTGGGCATTAAGTCCCACTACTACATCCGGCATTTAAAATAAGACTGATGATTCAAAGAGTGAGAAGCTTGACAGGTTACAAAATGTCACAGACATTCTTGCCCATGAGACATAATTAGATAACTAAGTAACAGCGAAACAAATAAATTATATGTGTGTGTTCATAATGTATTTACCATGGAATATTTGCATTTAAAGTTTTAAGTATGGCCTATTTAAACATAATTTTAAAATGGAATAATTAATTTGATATCTTTCTTCATATACCAGTATATATTAAATAAATATTCCTGGACATTGATGTTTTTCACACTGAAAGCAACATTAGAAATTTAAACATTTCTCTGAAGCAGTCTTTTGCTGAGTTTATATGCTTGATATATTTGGGAATTTTTATCCTTTTCAAGAATTTATGATTTATGCATAGCTGATTTAGACTTTTTTACCTGTATAAGTAAAATATATTTAGCTATTTTTTATGAAAATTGTCTCCAGTTAATTTTCTTTGAATATATTATATTTTCAAATAAACAAACTCTTACATGAATTATGATGTATAAATCAAGAATACTGTATACTTATATAACTATAAATGAGTAATATAATCTTGGCCATAAAATCAATAATATTTTAATCTACTGCATATTTAGCATTACAAATTGTAAAAGCCAATATTTATGTCAGAGTTTTATAAGAAATTTTATATCCAAAATTCTCTTAAAGTTATAATATACAGCTTTCCATCAATATAATGTTTGAACACTTTTCTCAAAAATTTTCAAGTTTTCAAGACATTTGCCCAAAGACTGTTAATTTATCACCCAAGAAACATGCTTTAGGTTGGACATACATTTTGGAATAAAGTATATCTTTCTGTTTCAAGGATCCCATGCTACCTTATTTAAGCATGCCAGTTTTCTTGCAGTCCTGGTTTTTTCTTCTGGTCATTATCTGTTTCGGTCTGACATAGAAAACTCAGCTTCTTAAGTTTTAAATCAGCATACCTTTGGAGAAACTGTTTCAAAAGAAAATATACCATAAGTATGTTTTCTACACCTCTAGAGTCTGCACATTGTGGCAAGGACTGTATGCCTCCTTTGATATGCAAAGGCATGAGATAAAAGACTCAAGGTGTGTCTCTGTTAATACAAGTTCAAAGTGATCTTGACTTCTTGAAGCCCTATTAAAAATGAAGACAGAATGACAGAGCAGTAAATGCGCTGTGAGGATTTAAACTCATTTGCTGGTTACTTTTCTGTTGCCATGAGAAAATAACATGACCAAATGCAACTTAAGGAAGAAAGGGTATTTTTTTAGCACAGAGTTGCAGGTTTGATTTCATAATAGTTGGGAGAGGATATCAAGTGTCAGGAGAAGGAAGATGGATGGACACATTTTAGCCCCGTAACAGAAAACAGACAGGGAACAAGTATCCCAATGACATACTTTCTCTTGCATGCCTCTACCTTCTAAAAGTTCCAAAATCTCCCCAAATAATACCAGTAATTATAGTCCAACTGTTCAAATGCATAAAACTATGGAGGATAGTTCTCATTCAGAATAATATATCTTCTTACAAGGAACCAGTGTAGCCATGGTATTTAATAGTTGAAAAAATAAAATATTCCTTATTCCAATAGAAGCATTTACTGCACTAAGTGCAGAAAACATGAAATGATTGCTCAGTATGTTCTCATTGACTCCAAATTCAACAAGGGTGATATGGAATGTTCTAGGTGGAATTTGTATATCATAAGTTTGTGTCATATTTGCATAATCCCATGCTAGAAGCCCCAAATACAAACAAATATGAGAAGAGATGCCTGCCATTTCCCAGGAAATAAGCATTCTCTTCATTAATTTCCCTGGGAAAGGAGCCCACTTTCTATCTGGTGGGGCAGGCTACTGACTACAAACCTAAAATGACTTTTATACAGATAACCTTGAAAACATGCTCGAGAAAACAATGTCTTTCTTTTGAAGAACAGTGGGAACACTGGAGATTCTTGAAGGGTGGTTTTCAAACTTTACCCACCAAGGCTTTATAGGACTTTTGCCTTGAGAATAATTGTCCTTTAGACACGCTAACACAACAGGGGCTGTAGCAAAATCTGATTTTTTTTCTAAAGCCCTAAATAGAGTTGATACTAACAGGACTCCAAGAAGTAGGAGGGGGTCAAGTTTCAAAATAGGCTTCAACTATGTTCTCTCTAGCTAAGGAAATTTGCTGCAGTACAAATATCTGCCATATAAAGATATGTTAGTTTAAGTGTATGTTTCTCTTTCCTAGGCACTAGTCTAAGATTAATAGATTTGCATGTATTCAGCACTGACCTAAGGTATTGGGGCAAGTTGAGGGTAAATCCTTCATCCATTATTGGTATTCTATTAGGGAATAAAAGTGTATAAATGCTTTCCAATGGCACTGCGATATTTTATCAAATATTTGAAACTATCTTTAAATCTGGGTTAGATACAAGTCATTCATTGAACTCTGAGTATAAGATAATACTTGACTCTAAAATAGACAGTACAGTCCTATGGTGTGTGTGTGTGTGTGTGTGTGTGTGTGTGTGTTCTGAAAAAAAATTAATTCACACTGTTGGAACTCCATGGCAGTGTTTACCTTAGTAAGAGACAGAATTTGGAGTATTCTAATTGGCAGGTCTAAATGTTAGGATGTCAGTTCATTTACAATAATTTAATGTGTGAATAACTCAAATCTTCCTGATTTATTTATTTGTACTATCAACAAAACAGCATACGTACACCTAGAGAAATGATAGTAAATGGGCTTTAGGAAGACATCCACAATGTTCTGAGATGACATCATCTTATAACCAGAAACTTTGTTGAAGAAGGCAGTTTGGGCACAAAGTGAGTGCAATGTAAGAGTAACATAACTGAATCATGTAGTAGTTCTTTTTAAGTTTGCCAAAGGTGCTCTTGACTAGTTTTCCTAATGACAGGAACAATGTACATTCCTACTAGGAGTGAATCACAGTTGCTTTTTTTATGAAGGGTCACTTGATTTGCTTCTGTTTTCTTTATAACATCCATCTGATTTGGTTATAGCCTTGGATATTTTAGATGTTGCCATTTGTTTTAAAGTCCCTGCATATCAGAGACATTAGTGCTCCACTCTAATTTTCTCTTATTTTTGTATACTGTTTCTTAATTAATTATTCACTTTGATTTACTTTGAAGTTTCACACAAACACAGTTGTCAACTCTTGGAATTATTATCTAAGCTATTGGGGAAAATAACCCATCAATGTCTGAAATGCAAGACACACAGAGATTGCTTTGCAATCATTGGAAGTCATTTTTCTGTTCAGTGGTCATCAGTTATCTTTTATTACAAACTATAACATTTCAATGCTATTTTAGTTCAAAAATCCACCTTAGTAACAAAGAGTATAATAGATAATAGAAACAAAACCTCGACTACTTTAGGAAGTATTAAAATATTTAAAATAATGGCTATATTTGTGATAAATACTAAATATAAATAAATGTATGAAATAAAAATATGGATGAGGTCACAGCAAACTTTTAAGTTGATCCTTAATATTGTGATTTTAGCTGTTCATCTATTCTTTTGCCAAATACTATCTGAATCTCATAGATGAAATAAAACTCTAAAATACTTTTGAAGCCCTTTGAACTTAGTTGTCAGGGTTGACTTAGAAACTAGGAACAGATGACATTGTTCAGGTATCATCAAATTATATCTGAAACAGTATTCGGTATTCATTTCTGAAATGGCTTAAATATTTTAAAGAAGACTAAAAACATCTAGATTTTAGACAAATACTGCATACATGTATTTGCTTTGATGGAATACACAAGTTAATGTCTTTAATATTCTTCTGAATATTATATGGTTACTTGTTTACAGCAAGACAGTTGGAATCCTGGAAACAGGAACTTTTTACGATTACTGTATGAGATCAGCTGCTTTTGTCAAATAAATATCAACTATACACTTCTTATTTTTATCACAGTGTGATCAAGTAGTGAGATGCTTTTTCCACGGTCAAAGTGTTAAATTGACTTGTTCCAATGCCATCAGCCTAGATAATGAAACTGTTTCCTAGTCAAGATCTGTGCCAGTATATTGCAAACAAGCTTCATAAGACTGTGTGGCTCTAATGCAGGTGACAATCATTGCTTTTCTTACAAGTTTTTGCTCATCTGGGAAATGCAGACCTCTCCATTGCTTTACAAAAGTGAAATAGGATTATTGTAGTTAATTATGCGTATTACAGAATGTAAAGCATTATGCAAGTATTTTTGTGCTGTGTTTATGCTTATCAAAAAGTTTAAGATATTTTCATGTTTGACTGAGCTTCTGCTATTACACAGTAATTTGTGAAGAAAACACACTGTACCATTATTTGTATTATGAGCCAAGAGTAAATCACACCATTTGGTTTATATCTCTTGTATTATGGTTTTCTATAATGTTCAGTATTTGTATAAGGTAAAAGACTTAAAATGTATTCAATCCTTTACTGCTGTGTGGATTCTAGGAAAAAATAAAATCCTTTTCAAAGTGTTTGAACACTTCCTTTCCAAAGTGTTCTTCCTGATCTTGAAAAAAACTTGTTTTAGTAAAAATGAATTACTTTGGAACCATGGTTTGGAGAGCATGCAGAATATGTTTATGATTTTTCTCCCCAATATGTGACTTGAAATTTGATTGGTGACTATAGCTTTTCTCCCAAACCTTTTCTAAAACAAACACAGCAGTTTAATCCTACAATGCTAACTAGTTTTGCAATTAAAGTTAAAAATGGCAGAATATAAAGGAGTAGTTTGAAAACACAAAAAATAATGGAGATACATCACAACTTTTTAGAGAATCCATTGTTCAATTATTTCCAACATGGGTGCTTTCTAGTCAAAAGTACATCTATAAACATAAGAGATTAATTTAGTTTAACATATTTTCATAGTGTCATATGCAAATTAAGATTGAAAATACAGTAAGAGATATATATTGAAGTTATGTTTGAACAAGAATGATTACTAGATTTCTAATTTATTCCTTCTAGTAGCACACTGCTCTAAATTCAATGACTTCAGGGCCATGAGGATTATTAGATTTCTAGGAGGTTTAGAAGACTTGAAAATATCAAGCATCTCCTGCCATACAGAGACTGTTTGATCTACTGTGATTTTGTTATACTAACATTTTTCTTCTCACAGGTCCCCATGAGATTATCATCATCCCATCTCAGCAGGAAGTAGTTTTGAGAATTCCATGCCCCCTCTCCCTACTATTGATATTATAAGATAGTTTACAACTGTTAGTGTTAGTTTTCAATTATTTTAGAGTTGGGATTGGAAGGAGGTGTTCAGATTTGGGTGTTCCTTTCAGATAAGTTTAGGTTTAGATAGAATAGATGTTTGATACATTTTGTTCATGGATACAAGTTAGTTGTCCTTTTTAGACTAAAAGGGGAATTGTAGGAGAAAGCCTGTATGCCACCATTAACCATGTGACTTACTAAAGGCACATATGGATGAGGTAATAAAAGGGCAGTTTACCACACCGCTAACCACACCCACTTTAGGCATGACTAAAGATGTATACAGCCGGACATAAAGACATATACATATGTAGGCGGTGAACTACATCACTAGCCAGGCCCACTTTTGGGCATGACTAGGGGGCATTACAGGGGAAGGCATAAAAGACAGCACACAGGAAGTCTCGGTCTCTTTTCTCGGAGTTCGGCTTCTGGTTCAGCAGCGGAAAACTACTTGGCTCATCTGGGTTACTTGTTGGGTATCTTGTGAGTAATTTCTACAATAAATACTTAGTTTTACTTTCAGTAAATGTGTCGCTTATCGTTACAGCATCCTTTGGAGCCTCATAGTTGAATACTTAATATTGAGGATGGTTGCAATGATAGTTGCTTCTAAGTTATGTTTTAAGTTATAGAGACTTCTAAGTGCTTATCCATGATAGTAATTGCAATTGCACATATTGTTAATGCTAAGAAAATAAAATAATCTAACATGATGATCCCAAGTGTCAGTCATCTGAAAATTCACTCCTGTGTTATACAGTTTTAAATGACAAAGCAAAAACTTTTGTTTCACCAAAGAGCACATCCATTACTAGGAAAACCTTTTCTTCCAGCTAAGAGTGAACTGCATCTCTTCCTTCCATTAAGGTGAAACCTCCATATAAAGCAAAGACTAGTCTGATTTACTTTGTATTGCATTTTTGAAGTACTGATTTTTTGAACTAATCACCTATTCTTTCTTTGGAGAGGAGCTGGTAGTTTATCTTTCACAGTCATGCACTAACACAGCTGTAACCAATGCACAATTGCAGCGTTCGGGACTTTTGCCCACTTCTCTCCTTCATCTTATCCCCAAAATTCTGCCTGTGTCCACAAATAGGATTTTGATTCTCTTTATTTTTCGTCTTCTTCATTTTCATTCTTATTTAAATTAGATGCAAAATAAGCTACGTAGAACAATATAGAATCACAATCTCAACCCAACTCAGTTTTAGAAGTAAAATATCACTGTGAGCAAAGAGCATCCAACTTTTCATCTTACTTGCTAGCAAAATTTACTTCTCTCACAAATGTGACTGTAATAAAACTTTTATCTAAAAAAGTAATGTGATAATTGTTGGGTTCCAGTCCGCACGGGGTCTCTGTGAGTAGCTGGTCAGCCAACAAGTTCTTCCTGTTTTTCAGTCCAAGTACATCCTATTTTCTAGTCCTGGCTTACTTCCCTGGCCTTGTCCCACTGACATCAACATCTAGCATGAGAAAAATACTATCTCTTCCACCTGGGTTTTTTTTTACTGTGCTTTAAGTCTATATATAAGGCTGCTCCCTCTCTACAATAGAGAGAGACTTCTTAACATTTGCAATAAACACACACACACACACACACACATTCTCTTAAGACAAATAACTGGACATCTTGTCTTTCATTTCCTGATACCTTGAACTTACTCATGGCACAGGCGCCACAGGTGATCATTGTTATAGATGTCTTTGAGTATAGGAGATAGTATGAAATTGTGGATGGACGTGCTACGTAATGCATTCTGTGTAGTACATACATAGTGTAATACTCATGAGATGAATATCATACACACATACGTGCATATGGCTTTCAGCAATATCATGTCTGATCATGTGAGCTGTGTTGTTAAATGCTGAGAAAGGCTTTTCATGTTTCATTGTTGTGTAGAACGAATTCATCAACATTTCATCACTGTGCTACTCTGGACATTCTTGCCTTGTTAGTTGCTGTATACATGCACCAATGTTATCGTTCCCAACCCACTGAATAATGTTAGCCTTTTGTACTTTTAATTAATTAGGGTCAAAAGGTGAAAAACCGTTCAAAGATAATTAATGTTAGATAAGTGATATGTAATGCTTTTTATATGTTAGCCAACACTACCTGAAAGTAGGCTTTTCTTTCCTCTTCATTCTTGTACAGCTGTATTGGTACTTCAATATAATAATTGTCTCCAATTACTAGTGGAATTGAATGAGTTTTCAGAGTGTTAGCAGCCATTAGCACTATCTTCAGTGTACTAATAATGTTTTTTGCTCTGTCTTTCACTTAATGCATTGAGTTCCATAAGAAAAGCTTCAAAATTAGTAAATATATTAAAATTACATTGTCCTCTTGAAGCTTGCTTTTAATTTTTAATGAAAGAAAAATCTAACTTTAAAGTTATTAACAAAATTATTCATTGTTCATAGGACTTCAGTATCATAATTGTGTATTTTTGCTAACACTGGATATTTTGCAAAGGAACTCATTCTGACATTATCACCACACATACCAAGCAATGTTTGTTATCTCTTACATCTCTTTGACTTTCTAATTTTTTGCTTTTGAAAAATTAATTTTGATAGGCTTATTCTGAAACTTTGAAATGCTAGCTGGTCTATTGTTATGACTCATTTGTACTTGCTAAATAGAATAGTCCACATATTCACTATTAATTGTACCTGTCTATTAAGTGTGGAATCACTGTTCGTGTTGATCTAACAATATGCTGTCCCTGGTCTTCACTTGTGACAGTTTATGATAAAAGATCTTAACTCCTTCAAAGATTACTTAAAAACATCATAGTTAATATTATAGGGCTGAATCACATCTTTTCTCCCATCAAAAGATGAAAATATTTTAAAAACTAATGTGAACAGTTTAACCATGTATAATATTAAATTCTCACTGTGGGCTGGGAAACTCATCACAGACAGATAATTAAAATATTAATTTCAAAATATATTAGGTTTTGTCACAAGTGAGATAATGGTATTTTTGTCAAGGCATTTGTCATAGTCTAGTTTGTGATATGAACTAAGCAATATCATAAGTATATAATTTAATCTTTACTTAACAGGCAGCCAAGGTTTTAGCTGTTGACATATATTCCAACTACAAATAATAAGCTCAGAAATTTTTCTCATCTTATATATTTTTATTTTCATTTTATAACTGAAGTATATAAAAATTAATTATATGACTTATAGCTAATACATAAAATACTGCAAAATTTATTTTGTTGGGTTTGTAGCATAGTGAAAACTAGAGTACAACATCATAATATGTCAGTAAATTCAAAAGAAAAATTTTAAGTAACTTTTAGATTGAACCTAAGGAGAAAAAGCTACTAAGAAACTTCACATGATAAGAAGCATTTTGATTAGGTTTAATTGCCTATATTTTAGGTATATTTTATGCACCTTAATGAAAGAAAAAGAATTATGAGTGAATATGTATAAATTAGGGACTTTAGTAAAAACATTATTTATGCATGCAGTGGAATAAAGTATTAAAATCAACAAATGAGTTATTTCTTATTCTTTTTGAAGTTTATAAGTTCATAATGAAACCTTGATTCCTATACATTAATAATCATATAAAATGTCAAGCAAAGATCAATTAAACTGACCTTTCTTTCTTTCCTGACTCTTTTTTCATCTCTTTTTCACAAGTAAATTGAACCAGATGAAATGTTATACACCTGTAACCCCAGTACGTATAAGGTGCAAGCAGATGTCAGTGTTCAAGGTTATCCTTGGTTATATAGTGAGTTCAAAGTAGCTTGGGAATCACGAAACCCTGTCTCAATACAAATAAACAAATGTTTTCTGTTTTGAAAAAAGAAACAGCACATTTTAAACTATTTAAATGTTATTTGGGTAATCACACATTTTGCATATTACATGGATATGTACATCTGCAACCATTCACAATTATAATCTAAATATAGATTTGAACATATGATTACACAAGTCCTTAATTTGATACATAACTAAAGAGTGTCTTTTGATTTGAATAAATACAAAGATGGTTTGGGTATAAGGTGGGTGTGTATATACACATTAGATTAGGTTGTCAATTAAGAACTTACAGTCTCCTAGAACATAACCATTGCGCAGAAAATGACTTCTATGCTGCAGGGTTCGGGTTGGGCATGAAAGTGTGAAATAAGAAACCCATGGATTGCATAATTGCAGTCAGTGCAATTCTTCAGGGATAGACCCCTCGGGGACATTTATAAAATTAAAGACTAGTGTATTTTAAACAGAAAGAAAGGCTTCTGGTAACATACTACTAGCTCAGTAGCATTTTAATTCCCATGTTTAATACTGAGGCTGACTTCTCCGCTTTCACAATTCTCCACAGACTGGCAGTCACTTGGGAAGAATACCCCTTCTGTTCATCAGTTTGCTTCTAGTGCATAAAGGCCAAGAGGATTATGAAAAGCAGGATGGGAAGCCGAATATTTTCATGCTGACACCCCTTTTCTTATAGCTCTTACTTATTTTGCCAATGCTTTACATTCTACCTGGAGCGTAAACACACAGCAAACAAAATCTAGAAAGACAGGCTTAGGCTATTTTGCATTATAATTACACTGAGGAAATGAAATAGACAAATGACTAACAGTAAATAAGAGAGAAAGTGCTGTTTTTAGGAAGAAAAAAATATGCTGTTAAAATCTCTGAGCAGTGTTACAGTCTCTCACGAACACATTTCACCATTTATGAAAGGGAATCACAGTACTTCCCCAATGATATTACACTGTCACTCAATGCTTCCTTGTTGTGAGTTCTGGAGCCCTGTTAGCTCAATCCATTCTGCAAAGCATACTCTGACAGCAGGGAGGTTGTGAAGTCTATTTGCATATAGATTTGTTATACTTTATATAGCTAACGTTTTTTCCTCTGCTGGAACTAAATTTATCTAATCAGAGCTAAATTCAGAAGGGCAAAAATGGATTCTTCCCTAGGTCCCATTTCTGCAGTTAGAGGGCCAGAGACTTGTTTTCAATATTTTACTGGGTTTAATGTCTGGTTTATTTTGCCACTTCTATTTTTTAAAACAGAAGCCTAATTTCTCCAACTCAGGATGCCATCATGACATTTGGAATCTTTTGACTCCAGTGGGATCATTTAATTATTGTATGTCATGTCCCTGCCAGGACTAATAAAGGTCACTTACCAAAAATCCAATTAAAATTTAAACTTCATGTTAATAATCTGTTGCAAAGAAATCCCACCATTTTCAAAGTTACTTTTTTCAAGTCAGGTAGCAGAACATCCAGATAATTAACAAGCAGAAAATACAACTTCAATTAATGAGACTTTCTTTCCCTTTTGGCTCCCTGAGCTCTCCCCCATGACACCTCACTTAATTGTGCCCCTTCTGTGAACCAACAGAGACAATGAATTAGAACCAAGAAGGAGCTTTTCTAATTCTCTCAAACAATGTGAACAATGCCTTATGGAATTTGAATGTGATTCATGACAGTGCTTTCTTCATTGAAGGCTACTTAAGAAGGACAGAAGCAGATCCAAGAGTGAACTAATGTAAGAACCCCATTTAGCTACCTAAATAAAATACTGAAAACGAATGGAACAATACTTTGGGGTGTGTTTTTTTCTTAAAAAGTCAGTGTAGAGGTTTCTTTAGCAAGATGTACAATCCTGGGTGTGTCAGTTAGGCAGAGGTCTCTAGATCTCTCTCTCTCTCTCTGTCTCTCTCTCTCTCTGTCTCTCTCTCTCTCTCTGTCTCTCTCTCTCTCTTTCTCTCTCTCTGTCTCTCTCTTTCTCCCTTGTTCTTTTGACCTCCTTCCACATAGGTATATATAAATGCATACATGCATATATATGGAATTTATTGGAACAACTTAAAGGCTGCAGCCCAACTAATCCAAAAATGGCTAGCAGTGAATTGATATTCCAAGAATATAGTAGTTTCTCAGGACTACAAGGCTGGGTGTCTCAGCTGGCCTTCTGTGTATGCTGGAGTCCCAAAGAAGTAGGATCCAACATCAATGAAGGAATGCATGTGTTTGCAAGATGAGGGCAAGCAAACTAAGAATGTACCCTTCCTTTTTTCATTGCTCTTATAAAGTCTTCTAGCAGAAGATATAGCCCACATTGTGTGTCATTCCACCTTAATATCCAGATCAAAAGCATGCTGTCTTTCTTCCTGCCTATTTCATTCCAGATATAGTCAAGTTGGCAACCAAGAAAAACCATCAGACTGGACACCTCTGAGGGAAATGGGAAATAAATCATTTTAGCTGAATGAGAACTGCAGATAATGTTACATGCACCCATGGTTGTCAGTTTTCAAAGAGTAAATGAAGACCTTTCTTTTCTTAGTCCAGACTATGGCACAGTTTCCACAGTTCCGAATAAATATTTCCTTTCCATTACTTCTTCACATATAAAATAACATGAGTTTTGTCATTTGTCTCACATTTCCTACACATACTCTTGGCTACTGACTGCAGGTCATCGCTCTCTCAATGGTAGTCTTACAAAGTTATTCACTCAAGAAAGAATCTGTATCTCCGAGTTCATGATAGAAAAGCACCTCTCTCAGTATTGATGTAAACTAGAAACTCTTACTTGAAGGAGCTCGGAGGTATTTTATTCTTGACCTAAATGAGTGACCAAAGCCAAGAAACATAGATTCAGCTTATCCTCAAATGCCATTTTCCAATATGGTAACAGTTTTATGAATTTTGATATTAACAGAACAAAAGACATTAATTCACTTTGTATATACGTCATTGAAAACATTAGATAGGCAGGTTAAATCAAGATAAGAAAAGTTCTTATATTCTTATATTCTATAAGTCTAAGATGTGATCTAATGATGCTCTTAAGGTTTGGTTTGTGGGAGCTAGTGGTCTGTTAAATTAATATATTCCAAAAGGTTTCAACCATTAGTCACAAGAGTGATAAGTCATACACTCAGGTAAGTAAGATTAGCAGAGCTGAAGATAGCACAAGATTTGATTTAATTATGCTCCAAACTTGCAGCATTCCAACCTTAAGTGGAAAGTTCAGTTTTCTTCAGAAACTTTTACACGCAGCATTTTCTCAGGCAATTATTACTTCTTTAGAATATGCCTAATCCTGGAAACTCCCAGCCTACTGGAAAGATCACAGTGCTTCTGAAGAGGATTTGCATTTGATTCTCATCAGTGGTGTGTCTAAATCATTCACAGTTGGCAGATGTTGGCATTCTTGAAGATTTGGTTCCAGACTTGCAGGGAGGTGAGACATAAATGTCATTGTTTACTAGTGTACACGGGAGGTATATTTGTGCATCCTTGAAGAACAGAGCATAAAGTGACAGACACACAATGTCTGAAAATATGACACTATATTCCTATTTCTTGAAGACAGAGATGGACATCCGAATCCTATGTGAGCTGTGTCATCCTTAGTGGAAATTATGTCTCAGTGGTGAGTATGGACTTCACACAGTGGCCATGGATGATGGACAGTTGTGATGACTGCTGAGTCACTCAAAAAACGATAACAGCAACAGTTTTTAAAAAGTGGGGAATATACGTCATCAAAGTGAATGAGGATGGATTAGGTCTCATTAGAATGTTTTATACATATATTACACACTTCGCTCCTACTCATCCATTCACTCCTTGCTTGCAGATCTTCTCTTATGTATCTTTCTGTGTATGGGAGGAGGCAAGCGATACTTGTCTCTTTTAGCATTTGCTGTATGAACTGACCATTCCATTCACAAAAGATTGTTCCTCAGCTGGTTAGGTTGCTTGGTACTCATTCTATACAAGCAGAACTTCTTCGTAAATGTAAGTCGTTACTTTCAACCCCTTACACTGTGTTATCAAACAACTGTGTGAAATATTCAATTCTATCTCTTATTGTTTCAGTAACTCCCACCGTTATTTCAACATCTTCTTTCTTTGACTTCTATCAACATCACTCTTCAGACTGTGGAAATTCATCAGTTAGCTGTGCCAACAGGGGTACATTCAAGCTTCAATGTTCGGGTGCCCACATGATGTTTCCCTGCCTGCCTTTACTTCCTCTGCTAAAAACTCTTGCACTTCCCAAACTCACACAGTACCATGTGATGTGAGAGTTGATGAATAAAAAGTTTGTGATTGTACTGGTAGCTGCTGGGAGAGGAAAAATCAGTTTCCTCCAGTAGAGTGACTTTGGGTACATAAACCATGACAGGACAGGCTCATGTTCAGGAGTAGTTGACAAACACAAAATGAACCCCAGAGGTTTTGTGGGGGAGAGGAGGTTATAGTTCGGTGCTTTTGTTGTTGTTGCTGTTTTGATGCGGTTTTATTTTATTTGTTTGCTTTGGGGAGAGAGTAGATTGATAAGAAAAGCTGAACATTTCCTCCTGGTGGAAATAAGATTCTGAGATTATATATCACCAGATGTTGGTGCTGAAGAATCAGTGGCAAAAACAATTAAAGCATTTGACAGATGTTTGCATACTTCACAGATGTGTGCCATTTACATTTATGCAAAGTGTTTTTAAAATGTAGTTAAATATTTATCTTAATTAATGAAGTAAACTATTTCTCTTTTCCCTGTAATTGAAATGAACTGAAAGGAAAATACAAATATAGGAACACTAAATCCTCCTCCTCTGTCTCTATCATGTGTTAGATGAACATGAAGATCAAAGATAATGAGTTTATGACACTATATTCCTATTTCTTTCATTTCTTTAGTACTTGGGACAGTGATATTATTGTCTCTTTAATATTCCTCAGATACCAATGCTTAATTTTCATCAATAAATAGCAATAAAAATCTTTTTACTTGAAAACCAAAATTTCAAAACTCTCTTCAGTCCTACAAAGTTTTGTGTTAATCAATATGAGGCTACACATGGAAATTTCTAAATTTTCTTCATATCATAGATTATAATAAAATATAAACACACTTGTAAAAGTATCCACAGAACTTATTTTGAAGTAACACTTTGTCTTCATGCTGACGATACCAATCTGAATATGCAAACATAACATAAATTCATTCAACCAACAATCAATCAATGAACAAATTCTAACTACCTAAAACATTTGTGGTACCAAATAGTTCAGATTAAAAGCACTATCTTTATTAATGAAAATAACTAGTCAATAGGCAGGTGCTAAAATTAATTTTATAAAACTCTTTCTAGAAGACATGGTACAACTAGAACATGTTCCAGACAGGCTGTTTTGGGTTTACTCACACCATGAGAGTCACTAGGTGTATGTAAAACTAAGTATACAGATTTTAAAACCTCCTCTCATGCACTAGAGTCTTTTGCTAGAATGCAGTGCTTAATGAAAGATAAATTGCTGCACTTTTGTTCAATGTTGAAGGAACTGGATAATACATGTTTATATGGAGAAATAGACCTCCTCCTCCATTTTTAATGTTATTACTGGCTTTTCCACTTGGTGCATCCTCAACCACAGAGACTGGAACACATTAGTTTTATATCAACTAATTTCTATTTCCTATTATAAACAAAACATTTCCACATTTTTGAAGTAACATTGAGTGATTGTCATACACCCCCCCACACACACACTATCCATTGATCTGTCTATATAACTGTTTTCTTATATGTCTTTCTGTCTGTGACAAGCTTAAGCAAAACATAGCAGAAACTTGGAGTAGTTCACCCTACCAGGGAACACACACCATTTCTCAGTGTCTCTTGGGTCTTGAGAGTAGAACAGGCTTGCAGAGAATGGCAGTACTCCCACAGGGGTGAGAATTGCAATTTTCCTCACCTCATGGGGAAACCTGTGGATTACAAAATTAGACTTATAATGTGAAAAATTGAAAGAATGGTAGGGGGTAAAGGCATATTTTAAAGAGAGTTTAGACTTTGAATATGGGCTTATATGATGAAATATATAAGAATAGTATAAAGTTTAAATTATTAAGAAGAACAAGATGTCTCTGACTTTATCATTGTTCACGTTGTAAGAAAGAACAAAGGAGCCAATTTCCATTTTCTATACACTACATTTTAAGTATATATGCTTCCCTTTGAAGTTGTCATACATTACTAGCCATTTTTGCATTTCTGAATCAGAGAAAAAAGCTTTGAATTGTGGCCTCCAATTTTATTCTATAGGATGCTGCAAAGAAAGGTCTATGCTTAATATCATTTTCAAACTAGATATTAGTGGTTTTTGACAAGATCAAAAGATATAATACATATCCAAACAGCTTTGACAAACAAAAATCGATGTAGTATATTGAACAACTACATAATGGCCTTTTAAATTTAGAGTGACCTTCCATGACTGTGAGAGTTTGTATGCATTAATATATACAGATTGTATGTTATGTACTGATCATCACTGAACACATTTTTATATGTAGCCTCAGCAGTCAATGGTATTTTGGTAAACATTCCAAATTGTACAATGATTCACAAAATGTTTTCATAAAACAAATCTGAAAACTCTACCTCGAATTATTGCTCAAATTATGAAGCTAACATCATTTTTCTTACATTTTAGATAAAGTGGGAAAAGAGTAATTTGAAGTAATAGAAAAGTCTTCACAGACAAGAATGTCTGAGACCCAAGCTACTTCTATTAGATAAGAGCCACACCCTTGTTTAAACAATCTGCATTTCCCCCTTCAGAGTCAAGGAATGACCCTAAAGCATTGCGATCTGAAGAAGAACCCACTGGCTGAATTACTATAGTTAAAGACATTCACATGGCCATGATGAAGAAGAATGCACTGGTCAAGTTATTATAGTTAAAGTCATTTAGATAGCTATAATGAGGAAGAAAGCAAATTACTGTGTTATGTGTTCCACAAGAAAGAAGAGCTTTGCTATTTCTCTCCAAATCAACTTAACGCAAGCTAGGCCACATATTGAATTCTGTGGAACGATAAAGAGTTCCTGTTGTACTTCAATGATGTGTAACAGGCTAGTGTGTACAGAAGAAGTCACTGCCTCACTAGTCAATGTGGTCAGGGTTTTGTCACCTAACTGGTGTGCTTCAGTTGAGTTTTTTAACTTTTATAATGATATGTTTATTACTAAATTACATAAAATAAATATATGTTAACTTATGTATATATATGTATATATATTACATGCAATAATTAAAATAATTTTGCTCAATGGTATTATTTACTATCTCAGATATGGTAAACACATCCAACACTGAATCATCAAGAAACCAAGAACTCAGTAAGGTGTAGGCAGTGTGAATGCTTTATGCTTATAGCTTTAGCTTATTTTTCAGATAGGCTGACAAAGAATCAACTCCTGACACAGAAAAGACAGGGTGACTATACACTTGGGACATTGTGACTCAATTATAAAGCCTATTTAAAGTTCTTCACTGTATTTGTTTTCTATGATCTAACTTCACTCATCATTACTCACTTCAAAATTATTTGCACATGACACTAGGGATGAATGCATCGTCTTACCAATGGACACACACATGTGCTTACACTTTACACATAGTATAGATGCATTTTGTGCATAATTGTTGAGTGGTAGAACAGCTTCTGTGAAACATAGGTACATCAGAATCTGCTGTTTTGATAGTTAACATTTTCTAGACTAACTGATTCTTTAAAACTTAAAATATGTTGTAAGTTCTTTTAAAATTAAAATTTGCAAATGTGTAATTAACTCTTTGCTTATTTTCCAATGATAAGTGAGTCTCTTCCTTTTTTCCTATGTTTGTACTTTCACTGGAATCCACATTGTAGTTCAAGCCAGCCTCAAATTCATAGAGACCTACTCGCTTGTATCTCTGTAGCGGTGGAGTTAAAGATATGCATCACTAAGTCATTCTCTGCTCTGCATTTTTTCAAATACTACTTTTTTATATTTAAAATTTTAATTTTAATATCAATTTTTATATTCTTTTCACTACCAAATCAACTACACTTCCCTACACACACAATGTCATGAAATATCTTATATTTTTAAATCATAAAATCAGAAGCAAATGTCAAATAAACAAACAAGAAACAAGCCAACAAAAAGAAAATAACAAAAGTGATGGAGTTCATTTTGTATTGGTCAACTACTCCTGGGAATGAGGTCTGCCATGGAGAATGGTTGATATACCCAGAAATACTTTGAAGGAGGAAACTGATTTTCCTTTTCCCAATATGTATCATTTGCAAATAGCTTCTTGGTTAGAGGTAGAATTTTCTGTTCACTCACACATCTATATGTTGAGATTTTGTCTCTTTTGAACTGATACAGGTCTTGTGAGTGATATCACAGTTTCTATAAGCTCATATGCTCATATATGTATCAGATCTGCTGTGTCTTTTTTGCAATTTATTAATTAGTTTCCATGCCAACACAATCTCTCAGTGGTCTTTTACATCTCTGAAGACATCCTTCACACACTTCCTGGAGAAATATTCCTTCTCAGTACGTCTCCAATTCACTCTAACTTTCTGACCTGAGTGCTTTCACATCTCCAATCAATTCTCATGTCTGGAATTATTCTTTGTCACTGTTTCTACAGTTGACTCTAATTGTTCCCAATTGAACAGAGCAAAAAATAGAAAAGACACAACTTCTAAAAAATTGAATCCAAGCTTCTCATATGTCCTCCAATCACAGTTAACTGCCAGAATCAGAAAAGCAAGATTTCAAATTGAAGACATTCATACATAATTGCATTTTGTCCTTCTGCCTTTGATAATAAATAACCATGTTTTCCTTAGTAGATTATCTGCTTTTTGGAGTTAATAGAATCTCTCACCTCCAAACTTTCTGTGGTAGAACTGCCTCTCTGTTATTTCTATTTCATGTAATTATACAGACTACCATTTTCTTTGATGACTTCATTGTATTTTCCAATAATGATTGACATAATGAAAATAGCATAATTAGAAGAATATAAAATGAGATGGAATAACGGTATTAGTAAGAAATACTGGTATTAATATCAAGCAGGTCTTGGTGCATGTGAAGTACACACTCTATCATCTAAGCCACCTCCCAGCTCTACATCTTTTATGAAGTCAAGCAAAGGCAATCCTTGGGACTGTGAGGAAGCCTCTGGGGATGTTTGCCTTAGTCTGCTCCAGCGACCGTAGCAAGACACTGGAGACTGGGTGATTTATAAAGAATAGGAGTTTGCCATCCAGTGGTGGTGCACACCTTTAACCAGCACTCAGAGGCTCTTAGAAGACAGACAGACAGAAAGATACATATATGTGAAGGGGTGGAGTGGGAGAGTGAGCAAGAAAGAAAATTGTCAAGAATGAGGCATCATGTAGGAAAAAAATCTATCCTGTAAGTTCTGAGACACTTAGGTAAAACACAACAGATGAAGTAAGAAAATCACAAAGTGCTTCCTAAATGATATGAAGGATATGGAGTGGTGGCTCTGTGGTTAAGATCACCTACTACCCTTCCAGAGGACCCAGGATCAGTTCTCAACTCCAAATTGAGGAACAAAGAATGATTTGTAACTCTAGCTCCAGGGATATGGCATATCACAACACATGCAAAAATGCATATACATAACTGAAACTATACAAATGTTTTTAAAAATATAAACTAGAAAGTACAAACATATAAAATATAATCAACATATAAAATATGTAACATAAAAAGAAAAATATAATCTAAGACTAGATTTCTTCTGGTTAAAAAAATACACATGTTCAAATTTCCTTCCAAGAAAAACCAAGTAGCAAGAGGGAAAGAGTTCATAGAAAAAAATGATCACCATTGTCCATGAGAAGTTAAGTCTATAAAGTAGAGAATGAAGGACAATGAGCTAGTCAATGTTTCTTCATTTGTCACAGGACAGTTTCAAATAAACAGTCAAAATGTCAATGATATGAAAGAAAAAAATAAAAAAAAACTGTAACTTTTCACAAGGCTTAAGAAAAGCTTTGAAATTTCAGATGCTAGATAAAACTATTCAAAAAACACATAAGTACACTTTCCAGGATTTTGCCATTAAAAAAATAAAATAAAGGTAATATCAGAAAGTCTTCTGGGGAAAGTGTGTGCATGTTCAGAGAGTAGCCCATGACAGTGGACCTCATTCATTGAGTTTATCCTTTCCCTTAGGACTGCAACTTCAAATGTTGCCTGACAGTCTGTGAAGCGCTTTACCCTGAACTCATGCCAGGAATGCAATGGGACATCCATTGTCTCACAATGGTTATGTTACCTTTATGTGAAAGTGCTGTGGGAGACACCATAAAAAGTGATTCTGTGTGCTCTTCTGTGGCAGGTGGATTAACAGTCTTTTGACAAGGAAGCATATTAGCTAGCTCACCACTTTAGCCTTGTTTCCCTTGCCTATGAAATAAAGTGTCATTAGTACATCTACGTTAGGTGTACTTCAATAGATGTACTAAAGAATCAATCATTAAGAAGTGGCTTTTTGTATCAAAGGCTGCAATCATAACATCCACATATAAAAATGTTTCTTAGAATTTTATTGCACTTATCATGCAATTTCTTGGAAAAAACATGATATCTGCAAAGTTTGTAGGGAAATACATTAATATCTAACATGTTCTATCGAGATGTGGTTTAAGATAGAAAGGACTGTCAATATCTGGAAGGGGTGGTGCATGTCTTTAATCTTACCAGCTGTGGGGCAGAGACAGGTGGAGCTCTGTAACTTTAAGCTCAGACTGGTCTACATAGTGAAACTAGGGCCAGCCAGAGCTCCATAGTGAGATAGGTATAGTAAAATAAATGAGAGAATCAATCAATCAATAATATTGTCAATGTGACATTATAGTATATTAAAAAATGCTAACAAGTGAATGAAAGTAGTCAAAGTAAATGAATGGTAGTAAAAGGGGCCCAGATATTTGTTGAAAAGATTCTGGGATAACACATATAACACACTGAAAAAAATGAGTTATTTATGAAAAAAATTTCAATAGTTTAATCAGTAAATTATTTTAATACTAAGGTATAAGAAATCAAAGTAAAATAATATTTGTGGTAAAAATATCCACAAGAAAATTAAATATTTTAAGGAAGCCATTTAAAATATCCATGTTTAGTCATAATGGAAAAACAAACTCACTCAGCCTTGGAATTCCAGGTGACTGAAATGTGCTTGTGACAATTGTACTTGTTTCTCTATGGTCATACTGTTGGCATAGTGGAAATAATCGTTATAAGATGGATAAAAATATATGACCTATGACCATCTAATCAGGGTTACTAAAACCACCAGGGCATCAACTGTATTGGGAAGGTAAAGACCACAGAGGAGCAGCCAAGACTTTGTAGGAAGTAAACAAAAACAAAAGCAAAAAAACATAGGTAGAGTTGAAAGAGGCATAGGTTTTTTTCTTTTAATTTTATACAATAATTAGATAATAAGGTGTCTATAACTGAAAGATTAAAGGACCCAAAGTATAGCACTTGGAAGTAAAATGAACCAATAGATGGTACACATTGAAAAGTGAATAATAGATGTAATACATTTAGTCATGAGATTCTTATAACTGACTTATGTTCTAAACCTGGAACTGCAAAGTAATTTGTATTAACTAAAAGCTTAAAAAATAAGAGACTCACGTAGACTGCAGGCAACGAGAGAATTCTGCTTGGATGTGATCTCCCTATGGTTACAAACTTCCATTCAGTAGGATTATAATGGCAAATATCTGTTGGGGCAGCAGTGTATTAAACAAAAGTGCTCAACACGAGTAAGAAATCAGTTGATATAACAAATCTCATATCAGTTGCCAATGCTGCTCCAACAAAGCACCAAAAATCGAATGATTTAAAAACAAAAAGGTGCCATCTAACAGGCACTGATTTTGAAGCCCCAAGACAAGAGTGTTGGCACTATTTTTGCGTATCTCAAGGAAAGAACTTTTCCCATTCTCCCTGCTTACACTGTTACTCTTTGCTGTTGAATCAGAGGCTATATCTTCACACATTGCTCTCTATGAATGTCTATGTGACAGTGTCCTTCATGAATATTGATGGAAACAGGAACCAGAGATCCATCCCACACCAGTACTAACTCAAGGGCACATGTAGCATCTACTTCGCATATTATCAGCTTTGTATGTGCTGGAGGTTAGTGTTTCAGCATATTATTTTGAAGGAGACATGATTCAGCTCCTAACACATTGACTGAAATAGATGAAGCAGTCTTTATGGTTAGTCTCTAAATGGGATACAAATAGGAAAAGAAGAAGTCAAACTTTCACTATTTGCAGATGATATGATAGTTTACATAAGTGACCCAAAAAACTCCGCAAGGTTACTCCTAGAGCTGATAAACACCTTCAGCAATGTGGCAGGATACAAGGTAAACTCAAAAAAATCAGTGGCCCTAATATATACAGAAGATGAAGTGACTGAGAAAGAGATCAGAGAAACACCTTTTACAATAGCCAAAAACAGCATCAAATATCTGGGGATAATGTTAACCAAGGAAGTGAAGGACCTGTATATCAAGAACTTTGTGTCTTTGAAGAAAGAAATCAAAGAAGATACCAGAAAATGGAAAGATCTCCCATGCTCTTGGATTGGTAGGATCAACATAATAAAAATGGCAATCTTGCCAAAAGCAGTCTACAGATTCAATGCAATCCCTATCAAAATTCCATCACAATTCTTCAAGGACCTGGAAAGAACATTAATCAACTTTATATGGAAAAACAAAAGGCCCAGGATAGCCAAAACATCCCTATACAATAGAGGAACTTCAGGAGGCATCACCATACCTGACTTCAAGCTCTATTATAGAGCTATAGTCCTGAAAGCAGCTTGGTATTGGCACAAAAATAGGCAGGTAGACCAATGGAACCGAATCGAAAGCCCTAATTTTAACCCACACACCTATGAACACCTGATTTTTGACAAAGAAGCTAAAACTGTACAGTGGAAAAAAGAAAGCATCTTCAACAAATGGTGCTGGCATAACTGGGTACTGGTATGCAGAAGACTGCAGATAGATCCATGTTTATCGCCTTGTACAAAACTTAAGTCCAAATGGATCAAAGATCTCAACATACATCCAGCCACACTGAAACTTTTAGAAGAGAAAGTGGGAGATACTCTTCAACGAGTTGGTACAGGAGACCACTTCCTAAACATAACACCAGTGGCACAGGCACTGAGATCGACAATTAACAAATGGGACCTTTTGAAACTAAAAAGCTTCTGTAAGGCAAAGGACACAGTCAAAAAGACAAAAAGGCAGGCCACAGAATGGGAAAAGATATTCACTAACCCTACATCTGACAGAGGGCTAATCTCCAAAATTTACAAAGAACTCAAGAAACAAGTCTCCAAAACACCAAAGGATCCACTTGAAAGGTGGGGTACAGAGCTAAATAGAGAATTCTCAGTAGAGGAGGCTAAAATGGCCAAGAGACACTTAAGAAAGTGCTCAACATCCTTAGCCATCAGGGAAATGCAAATCAAAACAACTCTGAGATACCATCTTACTCCTGTCAGAATGGCTAAAATCAAAAACACCGAAGACAATTTATGCTGGAGAGGATGTGGAGAGAGAGGAACACTCCTCCACTGCTGGTGGGAATGCCGACTCATACAGCCTCTTTGGAAATCAGTATGGAGATTCCTCAGGAAAATGGGAATTAATCTACCACTAGAACCAGCAATTCCACTCTTAGGCATTTATCCAAATGAGGCAGGTTCATACAACAAGGGCATCTGCTCCACTATGTTCATAGCAGCATTGTTTGTAATAGCCAGAACCTGGAAGCAACCTAGATGCCCCTCAACTGAAGAGTGGATAGAGAAAATGTGGTACATTTACACAATGGAGTATTACTCGGCAGAAAAAAACAATGGAATCTTGAAATTTGCAGGGAAATGGATAGCACTGGAAGAAACCATCCTGAGTGAGGTAACCCAGTTGCAAAAAGACAAACATGGTATGTACTCACTTATATATGGATTTTAGACATGGATCAGGATAGTGCCAGTCTGCACTTCCACAGATAGAGAGTCTGGTTATCAAAAACAGAAAAGGACAGAAGTGACCTGAACTTGTGGGAAGGGTAAGGAAGGGGATTTTGCTGTTGGTAATATAAACACATCTGTGATTTGATGTCTCATTCCCATGAAAATGCATCTTTCTAAAGCTAAAATAAATATATCAGGGAATCCATTTTAAACAGATCAATGGCAATTATGAAGACAGTTGTAAAGACACTAAAGATACTGCTCACTTTCAGAGGTAAGTAGGATCTTCACAGTCACTGAAACAATCTTCTTTGTAATTTAATTTGGCAAATCAAAACCTAAATCTAATACTGTAGTAAATGATGGCTTTCCCATTGCTTTAAATGTAACTCATGTTTTATTCTACATTTTGATAAAAGTCTGGAAACAAAACCAACACTGCTACTTGGAAATTTGAGTGAGAAGTTTATTAGATAAGTTCAATATATCTGTCAAGTGTGATACACATTGGTAAAATAAGGTTTTTGAAGTTGCAGCTTAGTGTTTTTATCACTTATGCCAATGAAAAACATGTCTCAGAAATGACCTGCTTTTTAGTGATTTTTGAACAACTGACTTTTCCATCAGCAGCCGCTCCCTGACACCTAAGCTGTTTATTCTGTTCTCCTCTGATATTTCCTTTCCCATTATTCAGATTTTATTTCCATTTAACTTTAGTTTTACATAGCATGAATAACTACCCGAAATTAAAAATTCTTTTAGTAAATGTCACTTCCTGCCTTCCCCTAAATGTTAATGTGAGAGGAAGGAACTAGTATTTTTCTGTCTTTCTTGTTCTGAGTGCTCACAGCAGTGCATGGCAGACACAAAGCATACTATAAAACTGACTAAAAGAGCTGCCGAGTGGATGACAGACAAGAAAACAAAAGGAATGTTCTCATCAGAGCTTTGACGGAACTCCGTTTAGCATTCTCGTCTGCATTTTGAAATTTTAATACAAATAATGATAATTAAGGAGAGATACTAGAAGAAAATATAATAGTTATGGGGAATTTAGTTTGTTAGTGATAAGTTTAGGTAAAATAAAATTTTTATGCATATGTAAGTAAATTTTATTATTCAGGTTGTTAAATTTGATCAGATTCCCTTTTATAGATTTATGTATTTATATTTTATAAGTATCTCTGTGCCTGGGAGTAATATTTGTACCCCATGTGTGCAGGTGCCTGTGGAACCAGAAGAGGTAATTGATGGGGTTTTTTGAAGCTGGACATACACTCAGTGGTGAGCAACGTAACCGAGAGTCCTCTGTAAAGACAGTAAATGCCCTTACACTCTGAACCATTTTTACAGGAAACATACCCCCTTACAACAATGATAAGTTGACATTTATCTTTTATGAATAAAGTGTTTTGCATACACAGGTATATATGTAACATGCTTCTGCCTGGTGCCCACTGATGAAGAGGGTGTCAGATGCCCTAGGATGGGAATTATCGATGATTGTTAGCTGCCCTGTAGGTTCTGGGGACCTCAACCAGATCTTCTCCAAGAGCAGCCAGTACTCTTAACCCTTAGATTTCTTTTAAGCTCATAAACTGATATTAAAATGATGAACTATCAGAAACTCTGGAGAAAAATAGACATTAGTGTCTATAAAAACCAACCATGTGTCCCCACAGGATTCTGCTTCACTTTCCCATAAGATTCTGTCAGATATTTGACCCTGAAGTCCTTCCAAGGACGCCCTTATTGGCTTGCCTGTATACAAACAGCTGGCTGCTCATGTTCTCCTTAAATTGTCTAGACAAATGATTCTCAACCCCTTTGACAAACCTCTATCTCCAAAAGTACTAGATTTTAGAATCAATATAAATTTTTATCTGGAAATTTATAACAGTAGCAAAATTACAGTTATAAGGTAGTAAAAATAATAATTTTATGGTTGGAGGTCACCACAACATGAACTATGTTAAAAGGTCACAGCATTAAAAAGGTTGAGACCCACTGGTCTAGACATTGTCCCTTTAAGAAATTTTTTGCTACATTTCTACTTTACACTCCTATGAAAATCATAGCTTTTTTAAATATATTTTTTATTTTTAAATTTAAATTAGAAACAAGGTTGGTTCACATGTCAATTCCAGGTCCCTCTCTGTTTCCCTCCCCTCCTCCTGTGCCCTCCCAGCAACCCCGCCAATATCCCCTCATTTCCCCAGGGATGATGAGGCCCTCCATGGGGGTATCCATAGTCTGTCATTTCATCCAGGGCAGGGCCTAGACCCTCCCCCCAAGAGTTCAGGGTGAGAGTGCATCTCTCATTGTTGTATGGGAACCCAAAGTCCATTTGTATACCTGGGGTAAATACTGATCTACTACCCAAGGCTCAATAGATTACCTAGGCCTCCTCACTGACACCCACATTCAGGGGGTCTTGATCAGTCCCATGCTCGATTCCTAGGCATCAGTCTGGGATTCAAGAGCTAACCCTTGTCACGTCAGCTCTTTCTGGGGGTTAAACCAGCCCAGTCTTAATGCCTTTGGTCATCAGTCCTCCCTCTCTGTCACTGGATTTCTTGAGTTCAGCTCAGTGCTTAGCCGTGGGAGTCTACCTCTTCTTCCATCAGCCACTGAATGAAGGCTCTGTTTCCCAGACTCTCTGGCCATGTGATTGTAGGCTGGAACTCCCCAGAAAGAGCTGGGGCATCTGTCACCCCATTGATCTCCAGGGTTGATTTGGCTGATCTGGCTGGCTAGGTGGGTGTCCCCTTCCTCCCTCAAAGCTCCATGTGCGTCCCCCCCAGAAGCTGCATGCTCAGTCGAAGAGGACGACCTTCCCCGAAGACCTTCGGGTCAAGGGTATACGAGTAGCTGTGCTCCCCTGCTACAACCTGAAACAAGCTCTCAAGAAAATCATAGCTTTTTAACTTTCTTATACTCTGATACATGTTCAAAAATGTAAGATTTTTGCTTCAATAGAAATAACAAACAGTTATTAGGGAATTGCCTATATCAAGAGTGAGAACAAAATGGATTATTAATCAGCTATAGAAAACAATGACGTTATGAAATTTTCAGGCAAATGGATGGAACTAGAAAAAAATTATCCTGAGTGAGGTAATCCAAACCCAGAGAGAAAAACACAGTCTGTACTCACTCACAGTAGATATTAGATATAAAACAAAGGATAACCAAGCAACAATCCACAGCCCCAGAGAAACTAGGTTACAAGGAGGACCCCCTAGGAAGGTAAAATAGATGATACTTTTTGTGTAAACTGGAGGGGGGTTAGGGTTAAAGAGGAGGGGTTAGGGGACGATGACATATTGGAACTAGATGGGCACATTGGGGGTAGGAACAAAGAGGTAGAACAAAGAAATACATATCTCGATAGAGGGAGCAATTATAGGGTTAGGGAGAAACCTTGTGCTAGAAAAATTCCCAGGAATCCACAAGGATGACTCCAGCTAATACTTATAGCAATAGTGGAGAGAGTGCTTGAACTAGCCTTTTCCTGTAAACATATTGGTGACTACTTAATTGTTATCATAGACCGTCCATCCAGTAACTGATAGAAGCAGATGCAGAGATCCACAGCCAAGCAGTGGGCCAAGCTCTAGGTATCCAGTCAAATAGAGGAAGGAGACATTAAATGGGCAAAGAGGGCCAATATCATGACAGGGAAACCTACAGAGACAACTGAACCAAGCTCGTGGGACCTCATGGACTCTGTACCAACAACTGTGGAATCTGCATGGGACAGAACTAGGTCCTCTGCATGTGGGGTCCTTGGCAGTAGGACAAGTATCTAATCCCAGGTGCATGAACTGACTTTCTGTAGCCCATTTCCTATAGAGGGATGCCTTGCTTAGCCTTGATGCAGCCAGGAGGGACTTGGTCCTCAACTTGATATGCCAAGCTTTGTTGACTCCCTATGGAAGGCCTTACTCTTACAGAGCAGTAGATGGGAGTGGTGTTGGTGAAAGTGGGGGGGCAGGATAAGGGGTGGGTGGGGGAGCTGGGGTTCATATATAAAATGAATAAAATATTTAAAATAAAAATAAAGAGTGAGTGAGGACTGTAATGGGAGCAATGAGACATTTTAAAATGGAATCCTCTCTCCAAACCAGAGAATCACTCATTATTCTAAGTTTTTGATTGGTTATTTATCCTGTAGCTTCTATTCTTGAGTATTTTGAGTTCATAAAGTTATTTGAATCAACTCCAAAAGAGTGAGCACAGCTATCTTGAGTATTAACTAAGTAGGTTTTAATATATACACATACTGGAGAACGTAAGTTGGACATCAAGCTTTTTCACCCCATTTCCTTCATTCTCTCAAAAATGAACTGAAGATGTCTGAATTTATAATGGAACTCAAGACCATTAAAGGAGATTTCTAATATCATATATTTGGGGACACTAATCTATTAATTTTAAGATAAGATAAAATATGGCTTAACTGACAAAAGAACATATATGAACTTACACTGATAGACCTTATCAACTTCTCATATTGAGAAGAAGATGAGATGTGGATTTTCAACTGAGCAATTCCATAAAATGTAAAAATATTCTCAGAAGCAATAATTAATTCTATACACTTAGAAATGAGATATGATTTTTAAATATTGTGAGAAGTTTTCTACAAATGAAACAGCTATAAAATTAAATTTAAGGAAGAGACATTGTCTATTGACAGTATGAATACAGGAAATACAATTGAGATTATTTTCTAAATGCATGAAGCACTCTGAACATGCAAAGGAAGTGTAAGGATTTAGGCAATATGCTGGCAACCAGGACCTAAGGAAAAATTTTTTTTCCTAAAGTTAACCTTCTGTTCTGCCAACATCTTAACAGGTTCAAGAGATACTAGAGAATTCCATAACATCCTGGATAGCAGTTAAAACAAACAGCTGTCTCAGCACATGGCAGCACCCCAACTTTCTCAAGTACCCTAAAATCAATGCCCCACTGTTAAGCAGGAAGTAGAGAACTCAATGCCCTAATCCCCTAACATGCCATGCCTAACACCACCTTTTTAATACTAAACAAATGTGTGAATTTAAGGATTCAGGCATTATGCTGCCTGGCCCCTGTCACCTGACAGAATACATTCAGGCTTTACTCTCATTAGCCCAGGGTCCTGTGGCTGCTATGTCACTACATAGCCTGCACAATGGTGCAAAGGACTATTTAAAAGAAAAACGTTTTTGTGATCCACTCTATTTGGTGTTCTGTAAGCTTCCTGTACCTTCATTGGTATGTCTTCTTTAGGTTGTGAAAGTTTTCTTCTATGATATTGTTGAATATGTTTTCTACCCCTTTGAGGTGGTTTTCTTCACCTTCTTCTATACCTATTATTCTTAGGTTTGGTCTTTTCATGGCGTCCCATATTTCCTGGATGTCTTGTGTTAGGGATTTGTTGGACTTAAGATTTTTCTTTGGTTGATGAATGCATTTCTCCTCGTGTATCTTCAATACCTGAGATTCTCTCTTCAATCTCTTGTATTCTGTTGATAATGCTTGTATCTGTAGTACCTGATCATTTGCCCAGCTTTTCTATTTCCAGCCTTTCTTCAGATCTTTTTTTTTGTATTTTTTGTTGTCTTTATTTCAGTTTTCAAACCTTGCACTGTTTGAATTGTTTTTTTTTTTTTTGCAATTTGCAATTTATCTTCTCGTCCATTTTTTGCATCTTATTAATTTTTTGGTTTGTTCTTTCTTCCATTTCTTTCATTTTTGGTTTGTTTTTTCTTCCATTTCTTGCACTTTTGGTTTCCTTTTTCTTCCATTTCCTGCGGCAAGGTTCTTAATCACTATAGATGGAGAAAACAAGATATTCCATGACAAAACTAGATTCAAGCAATCCATATGCACTAACCCAGCCCTACAGAAAGTTCTGGAAGGAAAACTTCAACGCAAGGAAGTTAACTACAACCAGAAAACACAGGCATTAGATAATACCACTTTATCAACAGCCAAAAGAAAAAAGGGGTGGAATTCCACACATAATTACACCAACAACAACCATTCCAAATCAAAGAACAAGGAGCAATCAATGGTCATTAATATCCCTCAATATTAATGGCCTTAACTCACCCATAAAAAGACACAAGCTAACAGAATGGAGCTGAAGACAGAACCCATCCTTCGGCTGCATAGAAGAAACATACCTCACCTTCAAAGACAGACATTACCTGAGAGTTAAAGGTTGGGAAAAGATTTTCCAATCAAATGGAGCCAAGAAACAAGCAGTGGTAACAATCCTAATACCTAACAAATTAGACTTTAAAATAAAATCAATCAAAAGAGATGAAGGAGGTCATTACATGCTCATCACAGGCAATATCCACTAAGATGAAGTTTCAATTCTGAACATCTATGCCCCAAATACAAAGGCATCCATGTTCGTAAAAGAAACATTACTAAAACTTAAATCACATATAAAGTCCCACACTCTTATAGTGGGAGATTTCAACACCCCACTCTCACCACTAGACAGGAATACCAGACAGAAACTCAACAAACAAGCAAAGGGTCTATTAGAAGTAATGACCCAATTGGGATTAACAGACATCTATAGAACATTTCATCCACCGCATAAAAAAGGATATACCTTCTTCTCACCACCACATGGAACCTTCTCAAAAGTCAATCACATACTTGGCAACACATCAAACCTCAGCAGCTAAAAAAAAAATTGGAATAACTCCATCTTATCAGACCACCATGCATTGAAATAAGAATTCAACAACAACAAAATTGCAGAAACCCTACAAAATCAGGGAAATTGAATAATGCACAACTGCACCATTCCTGGGTCAAAGAAGAAATAAAAAAAGAAATTAAAGACTTCCTAGAATTCAAAGAGAATGAAGACACAACATACCCAAACCTATGGGACACTTTGAAAGCAGTGCTACAGGGGAAGTTCATAGCATTAAGAGCCCACATGAAGAAACTGGAGAATAGTTATACTGGGGAATTAACAGCACAGCTGAAAGCTGTAGAACACAAAGATGCAAACTCCCACAGGAGGAGTAGACACCAGGAAACAAACTAAAGGCTGAAATCAATAATGTAGAAACTAGGAAATGAATACAAAGAATCAATGCAACAGAGAGTTGGCTATTTGAGAAAGTCAACAAGATAGACAAACCTTTGTCCAAACATACTAAACAGCAGAGTGTGACTAGCTCTGACTTAAGTATTTAACCCGTCTAAGTATTTCTCTGTGTTTCTCCTACCCAGAGTCCTCCTGACTCCTAGTCCCACCTATCTTGGTTTCCTATTTGCCAACAGTGCTTTATTGACATATACACAGGACTTCCCCCATCATCTCCTCTTTTCTGTCTAAACAAAATGAAAGGTTTTAACTTTAACATAGTCAAATTATATATAACAGAATAGTTATCAAATAAGAGCAAGTTACAATATTTTGTCTATCAACACTTAGCAAGATTTAAAGAAAATATCATCCATCCCATCCTTGTGAGTCCAAAGTTCTATATGAAGCTATCTTTTATCATAACTAAAGAAATCTATGATTGTCTGTCTTCAACTCCATCAAAGACCACAGAAGGATAATATATAAACACTAGAATTGACAGACATCTTGCTACCTGTACAGTCACCTGAAGTTCCTCTGTATTGTTGGGGCATCCATCTTCAACCCGTAGGCCACAGTGTGTCTGGAAGATTTCTCAGCAAAGTAGGAAATTTGAAACTGTCCATCTGCATCAGCAGTCTGTCAGTCCTTTTTCTGTGTCCTGTAGATAGTCTCGTAGACTCTTCCATGAATCAGGAACCCTGAAGGACTAGTTGAGTTCAGGAGTCATTTTCCTGTGGGTCCTGCGTATCCAGTTTATACAGCAGTCTAGACAAGAGCAGTTTCTTGCACAAATGGCTAATCTGGCCATGTTGAAAGCAAACTCCATAATGAGTCTCTTTGATGTCCATCTTCCTCTCAGACGTAATTGGTGATGCCAGGATCAGACATTTCTCATTGTCAAGAAAAACCCTAAACCATTTTAAATGCCATTTTCTGAAGGTCTTTGAAAGGCTTGAAGATTGTCTGTCTCAAATACATCTCTATATATCTAGAAAACCTAACTTACCTAACTATAAATTCTGACTATTATAAGTAACTATCTATAATCTGTATTTAATTATGCATTATGTTTTAAAAGATCAGAATAAGCACAATACTTAATCAAGAGGAGAAATATACGCATCACAAAATTGACCTTGAATTTGTATCAATAAATGAAAAACCATGCCCATGCCATAATTCCCCTTTTTACCATTAAAAGGAGATTGGCTGTGATCATTAGCTAAATATAAACAACTCCATTTAAATGAAAACAAAGATTTATAAACAAGATGGGAATTAGGACGTTACTCATTCCAAACTGCTTCATGCTGGAAGGGAGCGCTGCTCATACCATGGGGATCATGAAAACTCAGAAACCTGTATAAGTACTTATTTTCGGGGTCTGTAAGACTTCATCATCTTAGCTGTTTCAATTGTTGAACACCGGTCCACTGCTTCCGGGGGTCTTAGTTCATCAAACCACAGAAGCCTGGAAGGAATCCTCAGCTTTTCATTTTCTGTAGAAACATAAACAAAATCTCCTTTCCCAAGTAACATATCCTTATACTTAAACTTTGAAGTCAAGGCATTTTTAAAAGGTATAAGTTGAATTAATTCAGCAGCGTTTATAATCAAGTGTACTTTAGCAGTTGTTCCTTCCTGAGCAATCAAAAAACTGAAAAACACAATAGGGTACATTATCCATACTTTCTGTGTAATTTTCATCTTTACGTGGCTTATTTATTATTAATAATGTATTTCTTTTACTTTTATTTATTTTTCTCTGAGACAGTGTTTCTCTTTGGAAATCTGCCTGCCTCTGCCTCTGGAGCAATTCTGACCTGAGGGCGCCACCACAGCCAGCTTCTCTATTTATTTACCAGTATGCTGTTTTTTTTTCTCAATACTACATATATTTTTAAACACACTGTAAACCTTTAGAGGTTTTTCTTCATCGAAGTCTGACTTTACTGTAAATCTTTATGTTTTTCTGGCCACGTGTCTTATCTGTTAAAACCGCAGCTGTTTAAACTGCCGTTTTTCCAAGATGGCAGGCATCAGCGTGACTCCAGCTGCTGGCTTGGAGATGTGGTCACTGCCACTTCCAGCTGTACTTACAACTTTTCAATTGTTAGCAGAGCTTCTTAAAAGAACCTTGCTGTTTTTTTTTTTTTTTATGCTGAGTCAGGAAGACTCCCTTAAGCGAGCCATGTGACTCTGCTTGTTGCTAGCAAAACAGAGCCCACCTGAGAAAATTCCTTTAAAGCTTTTGTCATTCTACATGGAAATTCATCATCCCACTCCTGATCACTATTATGTAAAGAGAAGCCTTCCCGCCAGCCTTGTTCCAGAGCCGCATCAGTCCCAAATAAACACACAGGAGGATATATTAATTATGAAGCAATTCAACATCCCTTCATGATAAAGTTCTTGCAGAGATCAGGGATAACAGGAACATTCATAAACATAATAAAGGCAATATACAGCAAACAACAGCCTACATGAAACTTAACAGAAAGAAACTCATTGCAATTACTCTAAAATTAGGAAAAAGAAAAGGTTGTCTTCTCTCTCCATATCTCTTCAGTATTGTACTTGAAGTTCTTGGTAGAGCAATAAGACACAAGGAGATCAAGGGGATACAAATTGGAAAGGAAGAAGTCAAACTGTCACTATTTGCAATAATAAGTACATAAGTAACCTGAAGAATTCTACCAGGGAATTCCTACAGCTGATAAACACCTTCAGTGAAGTAACAAGAAACAAAATTAACTGAAAAAATTCAGTAGCCCTATTATATAGCCACACTGAACCTCTTAGAAGAGAAAGCAGGAGGTACCTTGAACAAATTGGACAGGAAACTACTTCCTGAACATGCCTGTAGCACAGACACTGAGACAGACAATTAATAAATGGGACCTTCTGAAACTGAGAAGCTCCGTAAGGCAAAAGACATAGTAAATAAGACAAAATGGCAGCCCACAGAATGGGACAAAATCTTCACCAGCCCCACATCTGACCAGAGGCTGATTTCCAAAATATACAAAGAACTTAAGAAGTTAGTCACCAAAACATCAAACAATACAATTAAAAAGTTTATTACACAACTAAATAGAGAATTCTCAATAGAAGAATCTAAAACTGCTTACAGACATTAAGAACTTGCTCAATACCCTTAGCTATCAGAGAAAGGCAAATTAAACAATTCTGAGATACCATCTTACACAGTTCAGAATGGCTAAAATCAAAAATACCAATAAAGACAGCTTATGCTAGAGAGGATGTGGAGAAAGGGGAACACTTCTCCATTGCTTGTGGAAGTGCAAACTTGTGTGGTCACTTTGAAAATCAGCATGGTGATTTCTCAACAAAATGGGAATCAGTCAACCTCAAGATCCACAAATTCTACTGTTGGGCATGTACACAAAGGATGCACATTCATACAACAAGGACATTTGTTCAACCATGTTTCTAGCAGTGTTGTTTGTAATAGCCAGAAACTGGAAGCAATCTAGATACCCCTCAACCAACGAATAGGTGGAGAGAAAGTGGCACATTTACACAATGGAGTATTACTCAGAGGAAAAACAGAATGGACTATTGAAATTTGCAGGCAAATGGATGGAACTAGAAGAAACCATCATAAGTGAGGTAACCTAGTCACAGAAAGAAAACAGGGTATGTACACACTCATATATGGATATTAGATGTAGAGCAAACGATTACCAGCCTACAATTCACACCTTCAGAGAAGCTAGGAAACAAGGAGTACTATAAGAGAGACAGTGAAGCAGAAAAGACAACAGCCCCTGAAAAAATTGGGATCATGGGGCCAGGAGGGAGAGAGGTAGGAGAAAGGTAGGGGAAGAGAAGGGGGATGGAAAATATGAGGAATCAAGAAGATTGAGCAGGGAGAGAAATAGAAGAGAGCAAGAAAAGAGATACATCAACAGAGGGAGCCACTATAGGATTAAAGAGAAATCTGGCACTAGGGAACTGTTCAGAGATCCATGAGTATGACTCCAACTGGGAACCCAAGCAATAGTGGAGAGGCTACGTTAAACGCCCTTTGCCTATAATGAGAATGATGACTACATTAAATGCCATCCTATAACCTTCATCCAGTAACTGATGGAAACATATCCACAGCTAAGCATTGAGCCAAACTCCTGGAATCCAGTAGCAGAAGAGGAGGAGTTACCAACTAAAATGTCAAGACCATGCTGGGAAAACCCACAGAAATAGCTGACCCGAGCAAATGGGAACTCATGGACCCCAGTCTGTCAGCTGGGGAACCAACAAAGGACCAAACCAGGTTTCCTGAACGTAGGTGTCAGCTAGGAGCACTGGGTCGTCTATGGGGCCTCTGGCAGTGGAACTAGGATGTATTCCTAATGCACAAATGGTCTTCAGGGACCCATTTCCCATGGAGGGAAACTTTCATAGCTTAGATACACAGGAGAGGGCCTTGCCCAAATAACTTAACAGATTTTGATGACCCGTTATGGAAAGTCTCACCCTTTGGTGAGATGGGGATGGGATTGGGGGGCTATTGGGGAGTGTGAGAGGATGGGAGGGAGAGGGAACTGGGATTGATATGTAAAATAAGATTGCTTCTAATTTAAATAAAATTTATTAAAAACATAATTAACATAACATTTTAAACAAATATTATCAAACAATTACGAATTTTAAAACTTCACTAAAATGGAGTTGCAGAGCTTGTGACAAAACTAAATTGTATTGTGCTAAATCACATGCAGACATTCATTATTCAAAGTGAAAAGCGAACTTCCTAAAGTAATAAAGGACAGAACATGAATTAGTTACAAATCATTACAAAGATGATCTTGGGTTTATTTGTTAACTACTTTTCTTCCTGTGTATAAGAAACTACCATACTGTTACATTTTTAGTATATTGGCAGTGAGTAATATTTGAAAGAATGTGTTTGTCTCTAAAGAAAATTGGCTATTAGTATACTGAAAATTAGCAGTAATTTCATAGATATTTTGTTGAATACTTTGAGAAGTGTTAGCATTAACTCTTTATTGAAATTCTGAAAGCATTCCCCTGAAAATCATCTTGCCCTGGGTTTTTTTGTTTTTAGATTCTAATGAGTGCTTATATTTTATTATTTCTACACTAAGTCTGTTTAAGCTGCTTATTTGATTTGTTTTAAATTTGGTGTGTATCTATTTAGAAAATTATTCATTTATTTTAGATTTTCCAGTTTGATGGAGTACATACAGGTTTCTTAAGTATGTCCTTAAGAATCTGTAGTTTTCTTTGGGGTGTGTTGTTCTTTCTCTTTCTCCTTTCTGATTTTTGTTGGATATTCTCTCTCTACCTCTGAGTTAGTTTGGATAAGGGATTGTTTGTCTTGTTTATTGTCTCAAAGAGCTAACACTTTGTTTCATTAATTGAATCCTTGTGTCCTTCTGTTTCTGTTTTATTAATTTCTGACCTAAGTGTGGTTACTTTTTGGTATGACTTTTTTATTATTATTTTAGAGCTTTCAGACACTGGAAAGTTTTATTCATTTTCTTGCACTCTTTGTGTTTTCCTGGATTTCTTGTAGAGTTTTATTCATTTCCTCACAATATTTCTTATTATTTTCCTAGATTTTTACAGTATTTACTAATATAGTGTTGCAGGCTCCAGTGGAGACATATTGTCCTCCTTGTTGTAATGTGATGATGATTTCTAGGCATCTGGTAGTTGCAAGGTCATAGGTCTGCTCTTGGTATTTTTTTTTTGTCTCTATTAAGTGTTTTGATCATTGCATTCTGCTATCTCCCTGGACTTTAGGAGAGTGTGGTGGCTGTGTGCTGCCTAGTAGGAAATCTTCTATGGACCTGATTCCCTGGACTGTCCCGCTGGTGCTTTATTGGGATGTTCGTGCTGTTGTCAGAGGCTGGGGTAATGGCATGAGTTGTGGGATGAAATGTTGGAGAAGAATATCGTTGTGATACATTGGGGATAGGCTCAGGTGAGGAACGGGAGAACACTGCATGTTTTTCTACAGAGCAGGGGATGAGACTGAGCGTTTTGCTCTCGGGGAGCAGAAAGAGAGTTGTGGGTCTGCTTTCAGGTACTTGTTGCTCTGGCTAGAGTATCCCTTGGGCTATCTGGGGCAGGGGAAATGTGCCTGCTCAGGTTAGGGACTGGGCAAAGAAACAAGGGTCCAGACAAAAAGGGAAACACACACACTCAAGCACACAAACCTCCAGGGTCTCTCTTACCTCTATCAAAATGTATCCCTTATATGCATTCTTAATTTTTCTTGCAGCTTATATGCCCCAGCAAAAACCTTTAAAGCAGTATAAAAATGCAATATGGTTACAATATATTTTAACTGAATGATTACAATAAATATAAGTAAAAAGCAACATGTTTCTCATTTTCCTTACACAATTAAAATTTTACATATTAATTTCCCTTATATGATTAAACATTTTATATATTACAGGTGAAAAACTAATTATCCCCAAGAACCTACATACATTCTAGCAAATTTTTATAGATTAATGGAGTGTAAGCAAACAAGGTATTTTTTTCTCTCAGCCAATTCTTATACCAACAGGCTGCATTTTGCAGTTCCAAAGAAAGGATGAATCACTTTATTATTCCTCTCAAAAAGTAAACTATAATAAAAATCTCACTTTGAAAGAATCAATATTCTAAACTTTTATATATGAAGCAGTCACCTCTACTTTAAATCAGCAGCATACATACTCATTTGTTGGTCTTTAGCTTCAGAGATGGACAATGAAGTAGGCACCAAGAGTCAGCAAGCCCACATGGAGTTTATTGGAGGGAAGAGGAAGAAGAGAAGGGAGGTGTTGGCACCAGGAGCAAAGAGAAAGACGACATAGCCATGACATGGCTAGGCAACACAGGACCCTTTGAGTTGCCTAAGTATCTGCCCCTACAGATGATACTTTCAGCAAAGTGGCAGAATACAAGATTAACTCAAGAAAATCAGGAGCCCTACTATATACAGAAGATAAAAGTGCTGATAAAGAAATCGAAGAAACATCACCCTTTACAATTGACACAAACAACATAAAATACCTTAGGGTAACACTAACCAAACAAGTGAAAGACCTGTATAGCAATAATTTCGAGTCTTTAAAGTAATGCATTAAAGAAGACACCAGAAAATGGAAAGATCTCTTGGTTATGTAGGATCAACAAAGTAAAAATGGCAATCCTGCCAAAAGCAATTTAAAGATTCAATGAAATCCCATTAAAATTCCAACACAATTCTTCACTGACCTTGAAAGAACAATAATCAACTTTGTATGGAAAAACGAAAGACCCAGGATGGCCAAAACAAGAATATTGAACAAAGCAACATCTGGAGCAATCACATTCCCTGATTTCAAGATCTATTATAGAGCTATAGTCCTAGAAATGGCTTGGTATTAGCACAAAAACAGACAGGTAGATCAATGGAATCAAACTGAACACTCTGATATTAACCCATACAGGTATGAAGATCTGATTTTCTACAAAGAAACTAAAAATATACAATGAAAAAAGAAAGCATCTTCAACAAATGGTGCTGGCATAACTGGATGCTGGCATGTAGAAGAATGCAGATAGATTCATGCCTATTGCCATGCACAAAACTTAAGTCCAAATAGATCAAAGACATCAACATAAATCCAACCACACTGAACTTCTTAGAAGAGAAAGTGGAAGGTACCCTTGTATGAACTGGTACAGGAGACCGCTTCCTGGACATAACACCTATAGCCCAGACACTGAGGTCAACAATTAATACATGGGACCTCCTGAAACTGAGAAGCTTCTGTAAGGCAAAGGACACAGTCAACAAGACAAAAAGACAGCCCACAGAATGGGAAAAGATACTCACTAACCCCAATTCTGACAGAGGGCTGATCTCCAAAATTTACAAAGAACTCAAGAAGCAAGTCTCCAAAACACCAAAGGACCCAATTAAAAAGTGGGCTTCAGAACTAATTATATAATTCTCAATAGAGGTGTCTAAAATGGCTGAGAGGCATTTGAGAAAGTGCTCAAATATCCCTAACTATCAGGGAAATACAAATCAAAACAACTCTGAGATACCATATTATTCCTGTCAGAATGGCTAAAATCAAAAACACCAATGACAGTTTATGCTGGAGAGGATGTGGAGAAAGGGGAACACTCCTTCATTGCTGGTGGGAGTGCCAACTCTTACAGCCACTTTGGAAATCAGTATGGACATTCCTCAGAAAAAAATGGGAATCATCCACAAGACCCAGCAATTCCACTCTTAGGCTTACATCCAAAAGATGTACATTCATACAACAAGGACATCTGTACCACTATGTTCATAGCAGCATTATTTGTAATAGCTAGAACCTGGAAACAATCCAGATGCCCCCACCTGAACACTGGATAGAGAAAGTGTGGTTCATTTACACAATGAACAAAAATAATGGAATCTTGAAATTTTCAGGCAAATGAATGGCAGTAGAGGAAGCCATCCTGAGTGAGGTAACCCAGTCACAAAAATACAAACATGATATCTACTCACTCATATATGGATTTTAGACATGGACCAGCAGAGTGCCAGCCTACAATCCCACTACCAGAGTGTCTGGGAAACAGAACCTTCAACCAATGACTGATGAAAGCAGAGGCAGACAGCCACAGCTGAACCCTGAGCTGAATTCAAGGAACCCAAACACAGAGAGGAAGGACTGATGAACATAGGGGTCAAGACTGGGTGCCCATCCCACAATGAGAAATACACTCTCAGCCTGGACTCTTGGCGGAGGGTCTAGGCTCTGTCCTGGATGAAATGACAGACTATGGACACCCCCTAGGGAGGTTCTTACCCTCCCTGGGGAAAGGAGTGTGGATTGGGGAGGGCTTGGGAGGAGGAGAGGGGAAGGGATTGGGACCTGGGATTGACATGGGAAGCAACATTGTTTCTAATTTAATTTTAAAATTATAAAAAAACCTTAAAAAACAAAAACAAAAAAACCTAGTTAAAAAATAATATCTGTGAATTTCTTATTTTTCAAATGTACCATTATTATTGATTTATTTAATAATCATTTAATGAATATGTTATTGTTATCTTTCTTACTAAATGTCTTTGTTTTATTAAAATTATTTAAAACTTGAATGTTTTTAAATCCATATGTAACACATAGTCTAAGTTCTGAATCTAATCAATTTATGTTTCTTCTATAAATTGGGGTTAAAATAAGTTAATCAATTTTCTTCCAGTTTCTTGAGATAAAAAATTCATTTTAAACTCACCCTAGTTAGAGAATATCTGAAATCATGGCATGTGGTTTCCTGTAGAGACAAATGTCATTTGTGCTTCTGCTCCATATTAAAAGATCTCTGATGTGGCTTATCATATTTCATATAGTACATATTTTCACATGCTTTATTTATCCAAAGATGCCTTGATTACAAACCACAGGGTGTCTTCCTGAATCTACTCTGTGTTTTTACTAAGGTTTTAGAGATTCCAGGTCCCATATACTATCTTTTATTTACTATGTAAATAAATGAATTTACTAAGTATTTACTAAGTACATAATTATTTATTAAGTAAACAAATTATCTTTTCCTTACTAATTGTACTCTTCCTCTATAATAACAACCTGTGTCTTTTAAAAAATACTTGCAAGGAAAAATAAAAATACACATTCATATATATGTCATGTTTACATTTATTTACAGATATATTCTCAGAATGGAAAGTAGATGTTAATGTAGACTATCACCTTAATGCATTTTTATTTTTTCTTAACTTAAAATTACAAAGTATTTTAAAGATAATGGCATTTTATTTTTCCCAAAGAGGGATTTTTTGCAGTAGATTAATAATATTAAGAGCTTGGGGATAAGCTTTAAAATATTGATTTAAAATGTGAGATATTATTAATTCTATTTGGTAAATTAACTTCTCAATATATTTAGGCTTAAACTGGTAGATTAGAAACTAAAAATGAAATATCTGTAATTAAAATAAGCCTGGCCTTCAGCTACCTGCCAAAATCTTTGAAGAGATTTTTTTGTGCAAAAACTTTTTTAAAAGTGTATAATAAAGAAGATAGATTTGCATTATCGATGTTATCAGAAGATCAATAAAGGAAACCAGAACACATCAGCCGTGCTTTTCACTGACAATAGTCTTGATAATTTATAGCTAACAGTGAAGTAAAGATTTCCTCACTCTTTTGCATCACCATACTTCATCTAGCCTGCACTCCATTCTTCTTTCTCCATTCTCATACGCAAGTGACATCAAAAGACTTGGGTTATTAAATCTTTCCTTCATCATACCTTTGTTGCTGGTATCAGACATACTATAGGAAGAAAGCTATTCCTTGATTAAAATTTATTTAAAATATACATGTGGGAATATCTCTATGTATTTAAATAAAACCATGTGTATAATAGTGTACTTGAAAAATAATTTTGCTGGTGAAATTTTTAAAGTCTAAATACTTTTGCATCTCATCAGCAAGTTTTTAAAAAGTCTATTTTATGTCTATGAATATTTTGCTTGCATGGATGTATGCGAACCACATGTGTGCCTGCTGTACATAGGGACATTGGATCCACTGGAACTGTAGTTACAAATGTTTGTAAGCCACAACGTGATTTCTTGGAACTGAACTTGGGTCCTCTGTAAAAGCAGCAAGTGCTTTTAACCACTGTGCCACCTCCCCAGCTCCAAGTAATTCTTACTGAAACTTCTCTTCGAAGAATATGAGTTTTGCAAGTTCATTTTGAGTACCAATACTTTCTTGTTAAAACCTATGTAAGGTATTAAAATTAAGGATAAGTCATATTTGATTAGCAATGAAATGTTATTAATTAAAAATATAAATATTAGTTTTTCTAAGACATGTTTTCTCTGCTTAATAGCCCTGGCTGTCCTGAAATTCACTATGTAGATTGGACTGGCCTCAAACTCATAGAGATCAGCATGCGTTTGCCTCCTGAGAGCTCTGATTAAAGGCCTGCACTAGCATTCCTGGCTGGGTGATTTTATTGTTGTGGTTTCATTTAGCTATAACCAACTTAGTTCCCCATGTAAAGAGAAGCCTTCCCGCCAGCCTGGTTCTAGAGCCGCATCAGTCCCAAATAAACACACAGGAGGCTATATTAATTATAAAGCTGTTGGCCTTACTTGTTTCTTACTGGCTAGCTCTGACTTAAGTAATTACCCCATAATTGTTAATCTAAGTATGTCTCTTACTGGAGAAGTTTCCGGGCTTCCTACCCCATGGTGTTACATTTCGACTCTCTGTGTTTCTCCTTCCCAGAGTTCTCCTGGACTCCTAGTCCCACCTATCTCGGTTCCCTATTGGCCCAACAGTGCTTTATTGACATAATCACAGGACTTCCCACATCATTACCAAATAGATAATTATAATCATCTTAGTTCCCAAAACAGAAACAGAAATTTCAGAAATAAGTGCTTCTTATGTTTTAAATTACATGTCACTTTGAGCAACGAAATGAAATGTCAAACAATCCTGGCACATAGCCTATGATATTTGCTTAACAGTCACATAGTATCATACTTGTTCAAGCAACTCCAGATCCCTACTACCTTACTGTCCTTCTTTCATCTCTTACCTCACTTTGTCTTCCCATGAAACCATTGCATACACAGACAGTGTGGGCACACTATTCTCTGGGCTGCACCCTAAGCTGTGTAAGACAGGGGAAAACTAGAATGTGGTGGTTTGAAAGAAAAAATGGTTCCCAAAGAGAGCAGCATTAATAGGACATATGCCTTTGTTAGAGTAGGTATGTCCTCGTTCAAAGAAGTTTGTTACTGGATACAGGGATGGCATTAAGGTCCCCTATGCTTAAGCTACTCCCAGTGAGACAGGCAGACAACTTTTTGTTGCCTGCAATTCAAGACGTTTCAAGACATAGAAAACTCATCTCTATCCCCATGTCTGCTTGCATGCCATCATGTTGTACAATGATGATAATGGACTAAACCTCTGAAATTGTAAGCTACCCCAATTAAATGATTTTCCTTTATAAGATTTATTGTGATCATGGTATCTCTTGACAACAATAGAAACCCTAAGCCATATTATTTCACATAATTCCAAGAAGAGTGAATACAAACAAGAAGATATATTGGTAGGCTTCGTACTGGTTGGTTTTAACCATCAACTTGGCACAACCAACAATCTCACCTGGGAAGATAACCTTAGAAGGATGGTTTACATTGGTTGTTTGTAGTCCTGTTCAAGTGGGGGTCTCTCTTTCTCTGTGTGTGTGGGAGAGAGCCTGCCTTGTTTGTTACTCCACTAGACATACACAGACAGTGTGGGCAACACCATTCCCTGGGCTATACACTGAACTGTATATAAGACAGAAGAAAACTAGGTGAAGGCAAACAAGGCAAACAAGCAAACAAGGATCCATGTGTTTATTCTTTCTTTGTTCTAGACTGGAGACGGATGTGACTCTTTGCTTGAGCTCCTGCTGTGGCTCCCTAGAATGATGGACTGTAGCTTGAAATTGAAACCAAATAAATCCTTCCTTTCCTATAATGCTCTTTGTAAGGGTATTTATTTGTTGCAACATGACAATTAAACTATAAAAGGCCTTGCTTCATTGAAGTTATTTTGATTACAGAATAGTGCTATCATTAATTCTTTTGTTAGTAGTTATATATGCTAATACCTTGCTCTTCTAACCTATAAACTAAACTTTATCATGGAAATATATGTATACAGAAAATATTCTCGATGTACATTTTGTTTGTGTAGAGTTTTAGGATCAACTGTGGTCCTAAAGTGCATCTTTCAGAGAGGAAGGGAAGAGAAGTGAGACTTCAGCTGAATATTACATCACCTAAGTGTACAGCTGGGGAACTAGCAAAAGATGTGTGCATGTGTGCCTGTGCATGCATGCATGCATGTGTGTGTGCTGGTGTATGTGTGTGTAACTTCACAGCCATGTTTTGGTAAGCATTTTCCCAACTTTGACCACTAGAAGGCATCTGAGGAATATCTTATTGCATAATGAGTAGTCTGACTGATGAAAACTGCTATCTGTCCTATAATGAAGAAAATATAATAACAAAGTTAGAGAAAGCAAAAAAGGACTTGTTTCATTCAGATATTATTTTATCTCATACATGTTCTCCATCTGAAAATGTTTTACATAAAAATATGTAGGAAATGGCACACATGAAATATCTGTACTTATGTCACGTCCTTATGTCTCACTACAGGAGAGAAAGTAAGGGCATGCCGAACTCCAAGAACTCCATCTTAAATGGGGAAACAGGATCTCATGACAGTATACAGGCATTCAAATTCTCCAATACATCTACATATAGAGAAACATTTACAGATTTAGTTTATGTGTATGAGTGTTTTGCTGAATATATGCATGTGTACCATTTTCAGGTCTAATCCCTACACTATTGAGAAGAGGGTACTGGATCCTCTGGAACTGAAGTTATAGATAATTATGAGCCACCAAGTGGGTGCTAATTATCCAGGTCCTCTGTAAGAGCAACAAATACTTGAAACCTCTAAGCCATCTTTCCTGTCCCAATAAGCACAAGTATTTTTAAATAAATATTGTTTAAATCATAAATTATTGTGAATGTTTTATTTTAAGAAAATATTCACAAAGAATGCTGAGAAACATCTGGACCCTCCGTGAAGGACAAATCAGGCCATTCTATGGCTCCCCTAAAGGGCTGTTTTTAAGTCTGAGCCAAACTGCATGGAAGTGTTTGTGCATGCCACTTGGGGTTGCTTGAATAATGAATGACCAGACAAATGGAGAATTCTTAGGTTTACGGAGGAGATTTATGCTGTAAAGTGGGAAGGTCAGTAGAAAGCCGAGGAAAGTGGAGCTGGAGAATAATAGATAACCTGGGATCAGGTGGCCTTAGCTGTAGAATATTGTTTTCAACAAGAATTTCTTGGAATTTAATAGCACTTTACCATCTCCTCCTGCAGAAGGAGTCAAAAGGAACTACTAATGGTTACCATTTCTTTTAGAAATCTCCACTGAAATGCCTGAAGCGCTTTTGTGTTCCTGTCAATCTCAGAAGGAGCAGGATGGAAAGATCCTTTCAGGAGAAACATTAATCTAGTTTTCTTCTGGTAAGTGCAAAGTCTTACCAGCAGGAATATTTGTTTTTCTCCATTTATCACATTTCTGTTCAAGAAAACTGAGCATGACTAAATTATGTTAGCTTGCCACAATTTTACAGGCCATTCGTAGTCAGTGGCAGAAATGAGATGGCTAAAAAGGAGCACATTGATCATTGCCAGAGAAGCAGGAGTTGCAAACCTTTCACCTTTATGTGTCTCATCACTCTACACATCATCTCTCTTAGAAGACTTGAAGAAACTGCCAACAGTTACTTTCTCATGGAGAACACATGGTAGTCGAAAACCTGCGACTAGATTGATTATGGATCTAGCGGAATATCAAATACAACTGTTTCGCTCAAAGAACCTAGCAATAAAATGACTCCTAATGACATTATGCTAAACTTACTGAACAGTATCTTCCTCAGCTGTCATCAGAGAAGCTTCCTTCCTCTTGCAGTAGATGAGACAAATACAGAGACCCATGAGTGGACAAAATTCAGAGAGTGAGAGACTTTCAAACACTGAGTCCTAAATGGGATGTTTCTATAAAATCTCTCCCTTTAGAGATCAAGGGCTTCTGTGGAGTAGGAGGCAGAAAGAGTATAAATGCTAATGGAGATGAAAGACACCAAGGATACAGACCTCCTAGACATAACAGGACTAACATACATATTAACTCACAGAGACCATGACAGCATGCACTAAACCTGCACAGGTCTAATCCAGATGGAGTCCTTGTTGATGGGTAAATAGGCACAGATCTCCATCCATAACCAAGATGTTATCTTCAATTGATAACCACTCCAAAACAAAACAAAACAAGTTTTCCCCTATGGAGTCCCACTGTGCATACAAACCACACTTGGATGGCAGGCCCATGACCAGCAGTACCTGGCCAACACAAAATGGACTCAATACTATTTTTAGAGCTTTTCTTTTACCTCACAACTAGGTTTTGTTTTCCTTAAATATTTTGTGCTCATATATTATGGTTTCCTAGTTTATTTTTATGGGTTTTCTGTGTGTGCAAACATGTGTGTCATTGTTTGTATGTTGCTTATGGTTATTCTTCAACTCTTCCTTCTTCTGTTTGCTTTATCTTATTTTTGTTTGTTTCTAGTTTATTTGATTTTATTTCATTATTATTTAGATGCCTATTTGTATTCTAGAGAGAGAGAAAAGTAAACAGTGTAGATTTGGTTAGGTGAAGAGGTAAGAAGAAACTGGGAGAAATTAAGGGAAGGGAAACCATAATCAGAATTATTGTATGAAAAAATCTATTTTCAGAAAAGAAAAGAAAACAATCAACAAGGGGAAGAAAGAATTAATCTAATCTTATAGCTTAAAATTCATCATGAAGACAGGTCAGGGCAAGAGCTCAAGGTCAGAATCCAGACACAGGATCTGAAACAGGCCATGGACAAACCCTGCTCACTAGCTTGCAACTAACTATGGTTTGCTCAGACTGCTTTTTATTAACTCAGGACTACCTGCCTAGAGCTAAAGATGCTCTCCCTGGCCTCAACCTTTCCAAATCTGCTGTTAATCAAGACAATATCCTACAGATTTGGTCACAGACAATCTGATAGAGGGCTTCTTCTTGTTATACATGACAGAAGTCATGTATATACTTTGAGATTTTGATCATCTATAAAACAATAGAAGACACTAGAGTGAGAATGACATTTGCTAAGTTTCAAATTCTGTGAAAACTAGCTCCTTATTGTTTAACCTGTAGTATTTTATTAAAGAAACTGAAGCAGAATAACTTTGTTAATACATATTCTCAATAGCTTGTATACTTTAAAATTATTTATATTAAATGTTCTCTGATGCCCCATTAGTATTTATTCATTGTTCTTAAATCGCCCTTTCAAAATATAAAGTCATCTAAGGTCTTGTTTAACATATTTTACATATTTATTGATGAACAAAGGGAAGTAGAGAGAGAAGAGAGGAGAAAGAAAGATGGGAGAAGCAGAGAGAGAGAGAAAAAAACAGGGAGAGAAAAATGTCTTCTTTTTTTAAGAAGTTATTCCATCATGAAGTTTTGACCTTGCTACCAGATACTAAATAATCAGAAGGAGTTGGGGTTTTTAAGTGACACACAAATATTTTTGCTTAAGTCACAAGGAAATGAAAATATTTTGCTGTATGAAAATGACCGAATGCTTCTAGGCTTTAATCTGATGTAGCATAATCAAATTTCTGCCTCCTAGTCCACAGAAGCCCTTGATCCCTAATTAATTGGAAAAATTTCTTTACAACTAGATAGAAGTAAATTTTTCTTTTTTTATTATCCTAGGAATTCAGGTAAAACAGAAGACAGTATCCTCCATGAGTGTGTATATATATATATATATGTATAAAAGTGTGTGTACATGGATCTTTGTTTACATACAGAGTAAAATTAATTTATGTGCAATTTTGCTATTTGTCTTTATATTTCCATTTTAAAGTGAAACAAATTTGAACTCAACATAAATCTCCTACCTTCTATGCTTTCCAGATTATTAAAATCATTATGATATTGAAGATTTGTGGCTTTATATACTAAAAATTACAAAGTCATTTAGATTTCAGTATAAATCAGGGTAAAGTAGGCTGAAATAAAATCCTAACATGCATTCTCCATTTGAATAGTTTCATAACAGTTGTTATTAAAATTCAATGCAATAAAATGATGATGGTTTTTACATAACAATACTCAACAATAGGGAAATATATTTGTATTACCTTAATTTATCATGTGGTTGGGGGTATACTTGCCATGGGTACAAAACAATTTTTTAAGAATAATTTTACCTTCTATCTGGGGAACCTAGCATTTAGGTTGTCAAGAATCATGAGAGATGCCTTTGCTTACGAGACCATCTCACAGTCCTATAATTTTAAATTGAATAATTGATCTTCAGATTTCTATAATGCATGCAAGAAATGACCAGTCACAGTTTCTTACTTATAGAACATGATTCATACTACTAGAAATAAAAAATAAAGCTTCATCCATGTTAGATCTGAGAAAATGGAATGGAAGAAATGTTGTTTAAGAGTTTCTTTAGGGATTGAAACATCCTGAATGGAATCTCAAAGTAGATTCAGGAAGTTCCTGAAACTGACCAGATTTACTGGGTTTCTCCCTCAACAGTAAACAATAAAACTGCATAGAGTCCCTCTCTGAGGAACCATTTTACTGAGAAAACTCACATAAACCAAGCGAAAGAGAAGACCCTGAGACCAAACCAGCTGATTAGAAGTGCTGCCTACAAGAGGTTTAGACCAAATGAGTCAGTCACTTGGAAGGGACACTTTTCAACCTGTTAAGGTACCTGTCAGCTGCGCAGTAATCTCCAGGTTCCCATCTTGTGAGCGGTCATCCATGGGTAGGCTTTGTGATGTAGCTGTTTTTTAATTACTTCTGTTTCTGGAAGTAACCCTTCTCCCATAGTCCTGTAACACCAAGAAAACTCATTGATTCACAAAGTTGGACTTCATTCATATCTGTACTTTGGTCTGTTGTGGACTCTCTGCCTTAGATACGTAGGTGAGTATGTTGTGTCTTCTTCAGAAAATGTTTTGTAACACAAGAGGAAGACCTCGAAAAGCGAGATGATAACACGTTTGAGTAAATGTTACCTACAGGCCAGGAGAAGATGTAATCTCCTTTGCCTGGCTCTAAGAACAGACTTAGTTGAGCCTCACAGGGATATTTTCCTCTGTTGCAATTTTGAAACAGCATTAGGAAGGGAGCATTAGGGAATTGCTTTTTCCCAATATTTAAAGTTTGTCTGTGGATGACACATAATGATTCCCTGAGGCAGAATTTATTTTGTGCTATGAGAAGCTCATCAATTAAGTGGAGATGCGACCTAAAATGATACATACTGCTAGTGAAGGGCTGCAGTAGACCCCCATGTGACAAAAACAGCTCAGGCAGGCCTTGCACTTACCCAATTCCCTCTTCCTTGCTAAAAACAGACTACATTCCTAAGCCAGCCACCAGGTCTATTCCCTTGCTAATTCCTCCTCCTGAGACTGACTACCAAAGTCCAGTTATTAAAGTATTGAACTTCAGCAATCAAAAGCCCCCTTTGACCATGTTAATTAACCTGTCCAATCAAAATTAAACATCTAATATTCACACTGAGTTTCTCCATTATAAACTGTCATTTGCCTTTGGGCCACAACTGTCTCCTCTCTATCCAGAGGCAATCCTTTGTCCCTCAGGGCAAATATTCCTTCTCCCTCTCATTTGTTCCATCCCCATTCTCCTTAGTCCCTTATCTCCTATCTTTTTCTCTTTTTCCATGTCTTTTGTCCCTTTGGGGCAAATAATCCTTTTGGGCTGAAAACTTGGTCTTGGGTTGTCTTGGTCTTGGGGTGTTCGTCTTGGGTGTCTTGTGCCCATTCTCATCCTTTCAGCTAGTACTTCTCAGGCACAAGGCATGTATCAAATGTGGATTTGATATATCTCTTTTGTTTTCACCAAACATTAGGTAAATGTTACATTTTGAGGATTAAGACTGTAAAATAAAATATTTAGATATCTAAATTTTAAAAATCAAAGGCAACATAGCCACTTAACAATGCAATTATGATCCAAATTCACATTTTGCTAAAATCCTTTGAGGACACTTTTTAAAGGTTTCTTTTCTTTTTTATTTCTTCTTTTTTTTGTAACAAATAGAAGCTTTGTGCTTTCTTTCCTCAGTCATCCTGTCTTAGACTGATGTATTTATCACGATTAATTAGCCAATACTAATATGTTACTAACTTCATCATTCATGGTAAAGTTTACCCTTTTTGTTAAACACCCAGTTGGTTTTTACATGTGTAGTAAGGAAGATGTTCATTACCAATAGCTAGCACTCAAATAATTCCCTCTCTTCCACATATTCATCCCCCTTCCCCTTCCTAGAACGGTGGGCATTACTACATCTTTTTAATACTTTTCTTTCCCTTTTTGGGTATCACACTGATGGAATTTCACAGAAGTGCCTTTTCCGATTGCCTTCTGTCCTTTAACAAAGTAGATTTCAGGTTATTTTTGTCTTTTATGTGTGATAGTTCATTTTTCTTTATTCCTTCATTATAGTTCACTTTTCATTATATAAATATAATAGTATATTTAGCCACACATTATTAGGAAAATATCTCTATTATTCTGAGACCAGAACTTTTGTTGGACATCACAGATTTGTTAACAATATAACTTGCAGTCACTTAAAACCCAAGACTGATATCCTACTCTGTATCCAGACTGTTTGTTTAACCTACCTTTAACACAACAATGTTGCAGCTGACCTTACTTGCCATGGATTTCCCATGTAATCAATTTTTGCAAATTACTTTATCACATAGTTACAATCTTCAATTATGTGTTCTTCCGTTCCTTTGGATTACAGAGCAGTGTATATGTGCTCTGATAGTCATTTGTTGAAAGCAACAAAGAGGATGAAAAGTCACCTTACAAAACAAATAACCCACATAAATACTGAAAGCAACATTTTGATGTTGCTTAATAACATTTGTGTGTTTATTATCTGGGTCATCTGTGGTCAATCAGAATGAGTAAAGTCTCTTATAAAACGCTGTTAAGTATTTGTGTAAAGTATCTCTCATTCTTACCCCATGTGATTCTTTCTGTGCTGGTCAATAAATTCAGAGCAGAAGCCTTTACTTAGGGTCACACAGGCACATGGACAGACAAAACAACGTTTAGACTGGAAGCAAAGATCTGTGCAACAAGACAGGAGAAAACAGGGAAAGAGAAGTCGAGAGTTCAAATCCAGTCTCGCTTTTTATAAACTATGCCAAGGGGAGAGGCTTCAATTGCTTTTCCTCAGTGTGACACAGATTTTGGAGAGATAGGGGTTATTGTTAATGTGTTTAAGTCAATGGAGTTTTACTTTTTTATTATTTATAATTTAATTTTTGTATATGTTTTTTCTGCATTTTTTATCTGCATCAGCTGCGTGTCTGGTTCCCATGGAGGCCAGAGCAATGGCTAGGAGCCTTCATATGGATGCTGGGAATTGAACCTGGGTCCTCTAGAAGGGCAGTCAGTGCTCCTAACTGCTAGGCCTCTTCACAGCCCAGCTATAACAGTTTATTACTCAATAAAGGATCTCTTGGCTCTCTCCAATATTTATAAATGATCAGTAAGCATATCATGAAATGTGTTTACAGTTTTGTTTTAGCATGCATTGTTTTTAGTCACTCCAGGTAAGAACCAACAACAATTGATGATTCCATGATAAGAGCACAGGGAGATTTGCTTGACAACTCTAGTTCATTTCCTAGGGTCTCCATTACTGTTGAAAACCCTTGGGGGAGGGTTTGGGAAGAAGACAGAGCTCCAAGGACTTAGGTACCTTGTGTCAGTGAATAACAGAGAACATTGCAGACTCATTTGTTAAGGAAGTTAGACCTGCCTTTATACCCTCTCCCAAGGTCCTATCCACTGACTCTGCTACTTTGTCCTTTCCTCATTGGTATCTCTGGGTCATGTGTCTCTCTGTCAGCGTCTCTGGGTGTAAAGGTAGGCTTGGTGGCTGGGCTCAAAGTGGAAGTGCCTCCTGTGTATGCTCATACTGGCTGGTCTAGGGACCTGGGACAGGGCGATTGTGTTGCAGCTTGGGTAGGCTGGCCACAGTTTCTCCTACTCATCACTTTCTATTTTCCTTTTTGCCAAAGGCAGAGAATTCCCCAAGGTATGTCCATATCAGTAATCTGAAATGTGGGTTTTTCTAATATGAAGCTAGCTGCGTATTTTACCTGTTTAAACCTGTGATTCTCCAAACACTCAGCATCTCTTCATACAACTGCCATAGATACAGCTACTTTGCTAAGCTGCTGTTCTTAATTACCTAAATTTCTTAAATGGAATTGTTTCCTTAAGGTTGGGTTTTCTTGACTAGGTTTACAGTTTGCCTTTCAGTCCTTTTATCAGTTTTATTACGCAAGCCTCCCTCTCCACCACTGTGACTTTTCTTCCCAGGGTATGTTGCTCAGAAATATAGTTTTAATCAAGAGCAATGTAAAACTTTGTTTCATAGAATTTAACTGAGGACCTCAAGCACACTAAGTAGAAACTTTTCTCTGAGCCACACCCTACTTCTGAATCACATCCTATCTTTAGAGTTCCCAAACATGATAAACTTCTACCTTAAAACTTATAATCATTTTGATGATTTTTTATAATTAAGTTAATGGTCTCTTTTTTAGTTTGTATTATTCACGAATAGACTAATAAAGTTGGATGTATAAAACATTACAGCTGATGATGCCAAAACACTCCACCTAAGTAATGGGAACATTCCTACTAAGCCTTAGAGAGAAACAGGTTATGATCAAGGAATGAACAGACACAAAAACAGGGCAACTCAACAGTGTCACCTTAATATTTAACAAAGTTCCTTTCCTAGAGTATGCCCTACAAATCCGCATATATTTGCATTTAGTTTGTTGTGATGATTTGAATAAGAATGGCCTTCCCAGAAGATCCTAAATTTCAATATATGATCCCCAGCTGATGAACTCTTTAGGAAGGATTAAGAGGTGTGGCCTTGAAGAGGGAGATGCATTTTTAAGTTTCAAATAACCATGCCAGGCCCAGTGTCACTCTCTCTGCCTGCAGTTTATGCATCAGAAATAGATGTGAGCTCTAAGCTACTGCTCTTGTACCATTCCTTCCAGTTTACTGCTACATGATACTCATAGACTAACTCTCTGCAACTGTAAGCAGGCCACCGATTTAATTATTTCTTTTATTGGTTGCCTTGGTCATGTTGTTTCATCGCAGCAATAGAACAGTAACTAAGACATTTGAATATTCCATATCGAGTCTATACTGGGAACATTCTAGAACAGCAACCTGCACCACTTTGCAGGCTGTGCACTCTCTGGGTTCCCTGTAAGTATACAATTGCTTCATGCTATGCATTGAAATTTAAAAGTTGTAGACTGTCTATGACACAGTAAGAAAAACGTATTGACTGTATTTAGTACATATCACAGGTAACCTCTTCCCGAAGCATATTTAGCTACATTTTAGCCAAAACTGTAGTCAAATAAGCATAAAAAGATGCAGAAATGGAGCCGGTTACCTATGGGAACAAAATTGAACTTTTTGTCTCATGACAAAAAGGCTTTATTGAACTACCAGTCATTCTGAACAAGGCACAACATAGCTGAACGATAATTGCGTATTGCATTTTTGCATGGTGTTTTAAAATACCCTCCACGTTTTCCAGTCTTTTTCTCTGTAAGAAGAAGCAGTCATACACATTGCTAACGTCTAAGCATTCTTAATATTGCATGCTATTCCTTTAGATTCTTTACAACATTTAGAAATGTAACTGAACTGGAAAATGGAGACACTTCCTTTAAAAAAAATTTAAACTAATTTGTTCTTTACTCATTTTCCAGTCTAGTAGCAAAATGACTGCTCAGAGTGAAAGTCAGTAAAATGCTATAGCACTTCCTGGCTTTGTAAGAGCAAACCAGTAGCAAAAGTTGATAGGATACTTACAATTCTGAGGCCAGAGCATCCTAGTGTCAGAAATGAAGTACTTCTTAAACTCCTCCTGAAAAGCAGCTGTAAATATGATCTCTTCATATTCGAAACACAGTGAATGTGTTGTATAAACTGACTGAAGATGCACAACCTTATGCAAATTCTTCTAAATTAAGTTCATGGTTCAGGGATCTAAGTGCCCAACCAAAAATTAAAGTACATTCTCAACACTTCCGAATCTAATTATGTCTTGGGGTATCACTGCTAGATAAGACCTTGGATAAATCAAATGGTCTTTGGAGGATCTAAATTTCCTAAATTTCTTTATAGCTCAATTTCTTTGCAGCCTCTACAGTGTTCTGACTTAATGGAACAGAATTTAATAAACATCTTAGCAAGCAAGTCCTGGGAAGAGAGCATACTTTATATATAGAAGCTCCATGTTCCCTCCCTTGCACCAATGGTCACCCCAGTACAGCCCCCACCCGAACAGAGCTGGGGACTGCTTTCCTGATCTAGACCAATTCCACTCCATGTGAGGACAATCAAAATCGAAGCTGTGCTCTCAGAGTCAGGTGTAGTTCATACTTCTAATCACAGTGCTCAGGAGGCTGAAGGAGGGGCATGGCCAGGACATCAAGGCTGGCTTAGGCTACATATTGTGTTCTAAGCCAGGCACTGTCTCAGAACAACAACAGAAAGCAAAAAATTAAATATGAGCAAAGAGCACTGCAGTGGATATGCTTGAGATAGTGTGAAATTATAAGAAATAGTTTTCCTTAAAGAAAACATTCTTTTCTGAAAGGCTGCATTAAATAAGATCACATTCTTTTAAAAAGAAAAACAACTAGCCGGGCGTTGGTGGCGCATACCTTTAATTCCAGCACTCAGGAGGCAGAGGCAGGTGGATCTCTGTGAGTTCGAGACTAGCCTGGTCTACAAGAGCTAGTTCCAGGACAGCCTCCAAAGCCTCAGAGAATCCCTGTCTCGAAAAACCAAAAAAAAAAAAGTATAACAACTAGAAAAGGAATTAATTTACATTCACGCAGCAACTTGCTTTAAACAAAGGCCATTGTCAAAGTTAACATTATCAAAAAGGTCTATAATAGATGGCATGCACACCTATTATTTGGCTGTGGGCAGGCCTATGGAGGTTTATTTTGATTTGCATTACTGAGGTGGGAAGACCTAGGAGCACTCTTCTCCACTGCGGATCCTTGACTGCTTAGAAAGGAGTTTGCTAACCAAGTTGTAGCATTCGTCTCCTTCTCTGCATCCTGACTGCTGATGTAATATGAGCAGTAGCCCCAAGCTTCTGCCACCGGGATCTGCCCATCAAGATAGACTGTCTCTGAGCACTGTCTGCTGCTTAAACCTCCTGTTCAGTAAGTTGCTTTGTTCAGCTATGTCATCTTATCCACAGAAAAAGTAAGTCATGTTTCCATGTGGTCTCCAGTTTTCCATCTGTCTGCCCAGTCTGCTAATGAAGAGTACACCATGGAGTTTTTTGTTTTTTATTTCGACTTTGTTTCTGGTGTGTTTTTCCATCAACACAGAGTGACTGATGATTTTTTTAAAATTATTATTGTATTGTCAGGTAGTCCATATAACTCTAGGCAAATCTTTGAAGCATGTTCTGTTGAAGTCTACCTGAAAATGGAGGACTTGCCCAAAAGGCAAGCAACAGCATCACATAGTTGGAGTCCAATAAGAAAGAAAAAGCCCAGATGAGAACTCACCTACCTCTTCTTCTTGGTTGTTTTTCAGGTCATCATGCCTTCTATGCCATGAAAGACTGCATGGCTCTAGACTGTGCGCTAAAACAAATCATATCAATATTAAGTGGATTTTGCTCAGGCATTTGTTCAAAGCAAAATAGAAAAGTAATTAACACAAAAAGTTTTGAGGATGCTTGAGTTTGTAAGTTCTAATTTTGTTTTCAATTGTTAAGAGCTATGATTTTTCCAGAATATGTTTTCTATTCAGTAAAATATTATGAAAAAGATTTTAATGTAGAACCATTATATCATTAATCCAAATGTAGACTATATATCCCTGGACAGTTGCCACAAAAGAAAAATTGAGAGGCCCATATTCTGAATATAAATATAAGTTCGTTGAACTTAATTCTTTATTATTTTCACCCTATTTGAACTACTCTTTTTGCCAACTATTAAATGGCTGTGAAGATAGGTTGTGTATTGACTTTGAACCTCAGTATTTTACTGATAGTGCTTAAACGCTCTTCTTTGAATTAGCTAAGACTCATTAACAAGCACATTTTTGCTTATACAGAGCAATTATATATGATACTATTAGCAGTATCAATTAAGATAGATAAAGTAATAGCCTAATTGAATGCACAAGGAGTCTAATGGCTTTGCTTTCTCTGATAATGGATTACACTCTGTTCTTGTACTATAAGCCAGGCACAGGATCAATAGTATCTTATACTTGGAAAAACTACTACCCTGAATGATACCAATACTTAATTCAGGATTCATTACTTTGGTTTTTAACATCAGCAAGGGAAAATACATCACAAACTAAAAACATTAATTTTGTAAGCCCGTGTTCATGTTATTTACTCCCAAAACACTAAGACATTTAAAGTTTCTATGTCTGTATGTAATCATTTTAGTCAGTTCCTGAAATATGATTCACAATTCTTGGCCACATTGGATTTGGCTGCTCATAATGTTATTATAATATGCAAATATACAAAATGATCTCTGACATGGCTTTGTCAGTGCACTGACACTCCTATGGTGGCAAAGCTTGGATACTTATGGAAAGTGTATTATTAGCGTAACTTGTCTCAGAGCTCTTTGATGAATGGCAAGCTATTGTGGTAGAGGAACGTTCTGTTTGCAAAGTTTGTGCACATGATGCCATCTAACTTCATCCATCTCTTTGCCCCCATGCCATCAAGTATAAAGCAATTTTAGGCAAGCTCAGGCTGCTAGGTATTTTCCAGCGTTGTTGAAAGAAGTGATTTGGGGGAAGAACACCAGCAATTGCAAATTCAATTCATGTAAGGCTTATATAGGTAATGCACTCAGATGAAGCAGGAGCATTTAAAAATAAATGTAAAGTGAGTGACTGGCTTGATTTAAGCAACATACTACTGAACTATGAAGATTTGCCTGTGCTTCGCTTGTTCCAGTCTCTCCTCATTCCAGTGAGTCAGCCGTTACTCCGGCCTATGTTCTGTGAAGCAGAGAAAGCAGTCTTAGAGTCTGTTCTACTGTTAACAGGCATGAGTCGCATATCAGCACAATGATGCAGAGTCTCAGAGCACTGTACTAATTCACTCACTTACAAGCTAATAATTTAAGTTGAAATAATCATAGTGTCATGGCATATAGAGCAATGTGTATGCTTAAAGACAATTAGTAGGAAGTATATAATGGGATGAACTTTCTGGAGAGAAGCCTGCAAAATGTGTGTTAACTGTTGACAGCAAGTCTGCTATGGAAATACTATCTCGCATAAAGGTTTTCACAAATGTTTCTCAAGTTCTATTATAATGAGCCTTAGCAGCCGGGCGGTGGTGGCGCATGCCTTTAATCCCAGCACTCAGGAGGCAGAGGCAGGCGGATCTCTGTGAGTTCGAGGCCAGGCTGGACCAACAGCCTCCAAACAATACAGAGAAACCCTGTCTCATAAAACAAAAAAACAAAACAAAAAAATGAGCCTTAGCTTGAAACAATTTAACATTGCTTATATCCAAACAGTATATTAAGTCACATGATGATCTATTTCTTTGTGTATATTTGATATTGTATCAAATACCCAATGTTGATATCATACTATAAATAAAAGTTAACAGAGAAATCAAGGAAAATACAAAGCAAAGTTTGAATTCATTTATCTTTCAAAAGTAGCTTTAGGAAACACTTAAAAACTGTTATAGGTCAGGATGTAAAATAAATGAAAAAATTTAACAGGAAAATTGGCATTACCATTTTGCTCAGGATATTCGTACTTCATTTGTGCTTACATTTAAACATGTATTAAACATGTGCTTTTCACTTTGAGCAATAATCTTAACACCATATAAATGATATTACATCTAATATTAAGATGTATAAGTATTCTTAATTTAAAATTACTGTTTTTCAAAGTCTCTTTTAAAATTCTGTGTATGTGTCTCTGGGGAGAATGGGTATCTCACTGGATTTGTAGGTGGTAGTGAGCTGTCCAATGTGGATACTAGAAAGCAAACTTGAGTCTTCTGGAAGAAAAGTGCACACTTTTAGTCACTGAGCAATCTCTCCAGCTCCAAAATACAATGTATTTTTGTATAATTGTCATAAGATAATTGGGATCTAGATTCATTTTCTCATGAATTTATAAAATAAATTTTCATCTATTCAGTGTGTTTTATTTGTCAACACTGTGATGAATTATGAAAATATATGTACAATTATTTATTTCCTAAATTAACTTTTTTAATTCTGAGGCATTTGGTCATTCCATATTTGAAAGCATAACTAAATCTATACTCATCAAAAGTACTATATTATTTATTATACACCATTACTTTTTTGTTAATTTTATATTTTTATTTAAACTATCCTTTGGACTACTATTAAATTACTGAACATGTGCTATACAGGAAGTGTTTTATATATATGTATATATATATATATATATGTCTGTTCTATGCATGTCAAAATTGTTTTTAAATTATTAGTAATAATTTCAATGTTAATTAATTGAAGAAACATATTAATCCAGATAATACCACAACTAAGAACACAATGGTAAACACAGATCTTGGTCAGGCTGAGGGAATCACTTTGAAAGTATCATGTGAAACTATATATGGCCAGCCGTTGGTAGCGCACACCTTTATTCTTAGTACTCAGAAGGCAGAGGCAGGCAAATCTCTGTGAGTTTGAGGCCAGCCTCGTTTACAGAGCAAGTTCCAGGACAGCTTCCAAAATAGAAACCTTGAAAGAAACCAAAAAAAAAATCTAAATATGAACACGTTCCTCAAAACCAAGTGAAAGAAAAGAAAAAGAACAGCTCAAGATTTAAAGAAGCCCATATAAAATATGGAGACCCTTAATAAATGAGAGTCCTTCTCATATGTGACAGATCTGTGTCTGCATTATTGCATGTTTATGGAAACTCTTAAAGCTTGGAACAGGCAAAATGGAAGACTGGTTGATGCCTTGATATCTGGTACTTGTGAATCACTCTAAATGTTAGCATGCACCATGGAGGTATTCCACACAGTCCACGGGAATATTTAACAGTTAGCAATGTCAAGAAGTGGGACCTTTAGGTAGTGTTGGTCACATTTGATATACTTATGGATGGATTATGGTGGGAATAAGCTCATAATAAAAGAAAAAGTGATTCTTGGCTCAGCACGTTCTTCGGACACTTTTCTCTCCATCCTGCTCTGTCCATTTTTCCTCCTCCCCCTCTTGGTCCTTCCCTTCCTCCTTCTGTTGCTTCCTTTCCACTTTTTTCTATTTCTCTGCTTACTATTCTTCCTCTAATCGACCAGCCATCTACTTCTCAGTCTCTCCTGAGTCTCCCTCTCTCTCTTCTCCCTCAGTTTCTCTCCTTTCCTCAGTTTCCCTCCCCACTCAAAAATCTTCCATTCTCAGATATTGTTATAGAACTCAAAAAGGACTCAGCTAAAACATGAAGATGTCCATAGTACCATTGTGTGAAAGTGTGCTCAGCATTCTGGTTGAGTATTCATAGATTCTGCATCTTGTCTTTAATCTACTAAACAAAAGCTGGACATAATTCTGTCTTATTCATAGTTTCATTATTTCTCATGTGTTTAAAAATACATTTATGCTAAGATTCTATTAACATTACTTATTTACTTAAATTTGTCATATTGAGATAAATCACAAGTAGATACTTTAATTCAATAAAACTTTTAATTGGAAGTTAATGGAAATTATACCATGATAGAAAGAGGATTTATGAAGAAAATAGTTACTTTTTGTAGAAAATCCAGCAAAAGGACCATGTTAAGGATAATGGCATAGGAATATTTTGGTTCTCCAACTAATTTCCTTTTTGCATTTCTTTATATTATAACATTAACTGGTATTTTATTGATAAATATGTGTATATGTGTTTGTATAACTAAATCATATTTTACAATAAAAGTAAAACACATTTTATGTGAAATACAATTTGACCCTTTATTTACTAATCTCTGCTGACTATGTTGTATTTCATACAGAGCTACCAAAATTATAGAAAATTAATTCTGTTAACTTACACATTTTTAATCAAAAAACTTGTAACTAATTTGATATTTCTACCAAGATTAAGTTAACCACAAGAGAAATTCAAATCAACCAGTAATAGATTTTCTGTTATAAATTAGACAGTTAACAAAACCAGACCTGCTAAAATACACATGTTCATTATTACAAATTCTATACTTTGTATGAAATAGAAATATGCTTGGATAAATAAAGATGAAAATAAGCAGAGAATCAATCAATGTAAAACTGTCTATTTCCCATAATATAGTCTGTTATTTGAAATAGATGATATGGAATAAATATAAACTCATGAGAATTTAGCTTTTGCACTATTTTTTTAATCTGAAGGATATACTATCTACCTTTGCTCACATAGATGCTTGTTCTGTTTATAGGTAATTTTTTGCAACTTGATAGTTGAATGAATTTAAAAGTGTTCCTTCCATTCTTTGGAACCCACAAATTGCACATCATTTTGATAACAGTATTAGAGAAAATGATTTAAATATACAATTAAAATACTTAACCATTGGTCATTTTGAACAAACTCTAATATGATAATTCAAACTCATACTTAATGGAAATATTTAACACAAGTATAAATCTAATTTTAATATTAGGAAATAAAATATCAACCTCTTGTTCCATATAACTACTCTTTTAAGTATAGAAAGAGTGTTGAGAGTCAATTCATGAGGCAGAGATGCTTAGTTGCACACAGTGACTTCATCAGATATGAGTTCTGCTACTGATAAAAATAAATACTAAAAATTCCACAGACATCAGATTACAGCAAAATAAAATACACTAAGGATATAACTCCTCAGCAGTTATAGCCATTATTTTGCTGAGTATTTACTGAGTACACAGTGCCTCTGGTTTTTCAACTGATAATATACCTAGAAACATTGTTGATAATTACTTAAGTTAACGATTAAGTAGATGTTCATTTGACAGATTTCAATTTCATGTTATCTCTTTATCAATGTGAATTAGAATTCCTGAAGTAAAACAGTACAATAATCACATTAGTAATGACACAACAAAAATAAAATTAGGAAGAACCAGTTTATTGTGTGTACATACAGTTTTGTGTGGCACATGTCTGGTAGTGTATGGTGCCTACACCCATGCTTGTGCATACAGAGGTCAGAAAAGGATGTCAAGTATTTCACTCTTTTTTTCATCGCTTTTTGCCTTGGAGTTGAGTCTCAATGATCTGAATGCTTACCATTATGACTAGGATTGAGGACCAGTGATTTCTTGGAATCTGTCCTACAGAATTGAGTTACAGGTGCCTAAAGCCATGCCTTGTATCTTACATGGATGCCTGGAATCCAGAAAGACTTAGACCTTTATGCTTACAAAGTATGAACTCTTAGTGATTCAACTCCTAAATCTCCTTCCTCCAAATTGTGCATAAAACTATGTGTTCCACTTTGATGGTATGAATTCAATATGGTGCATGCTATAAATTATATCAACCTTTATACTGGTTAATACTTTGGTGGGCTTTTCTTTTGGTACTACAGGGCAGTAAAGGTTAACCTAGGTCTGTTTGTTTACTAGTATATCTGTCTTGATCAACAGAAGGCTTGATTAAAAAATTGTTAGAGAACAATCCATAATTAAGCATCAATGACATGTTTTTTATCTTGAATACCAATTTCCTGTCTTCTGTTTCTATTGAAACTTCTGTGGTCATTTTATCTCCATAAGACTTATTGAAAATTATTCTAATTTGTTTTTATGTTAAAATTTATATGATCCAAACCTACTATTATATTTCTTAATGGGCTTTAATGTTTTTCCATTATGCTTTTAGATTTTCTGAAACATAAAATGACCCATTTTTTACATTTTATTTGCTATTTCTTATCATATCCTTCATCACTTGCCTGTCAGTGTAGCTTGAATAGTTTAAGTCATACAGCCAAGATTTCATTGCAATTCACAATGAACACATGAAAGATGTTTAGTAAAATCACCCTGTGTTCACTATGGCAATTACTTAGGGACTACATCTCCTTTAATTCTTATTTCTGGGTTGTTTTTCATGCATTTTCTTCAAAGTCTACAGAGGGAACATTCCTAATTCAAATTAGACTTCTATAAGTTGATAACAAATTAATTAATTTGGGAGTTATAATTTTAATGAGGAAAGAATATAGGCTGAAGGGTGATCATGAACATTTTGCCTGATATAATTCAAAGCATTTGAATTATTTTATTTTTGAGCTAATATATCAGCACCATCCTTTAACGTCTTTTGAGCTCAAAATTGCGCCAGGATTAAGTTTTCCCAGGTTGCTCATCTTATAATGGGAAAATGACATAATATAATGTGGGTATCACTCATTGCAGGATCAGGAACTACTGGTTGGCCTCAAAGTACACTGTACAGTCTCCTCTTACAACCATATTTCAGAAATTTACCTGAAATATTCTAAAAATCCAAATCATTCTCTTATTACATACAGAGCATAAAGAGCTAGGAACAATGAACATATATGAAAATATCAATTATAAAAAAGATGGAAAAATGGAGGCATTTAGTGCAAGGATAAACTTGAAAGATGGTGGAAAGGTTTGCCAACTCACCTTGAAGAAAGAGGTTGACCAGTAAGCCTATTTGAGGCCTTGTTCACATTTTTGACTCCATGTTACAAGTGATTTTCTCAAGAGCAATTCTTATCATGAGATCTGTGTTCCTTTTTCAGCTTTGTTGTTTTGACTGGTGGTGAACTTCTACAAAATATCAGCAAAGGAAGAGTCCCATCAATTCCGGGTGTGGGCACTTGAGCATTTCAGCAAATTATGAAATTAGAAAACTTCTATTTCAGTAGTAACACATCACAAAATACCTCTTGTGATCAATCACTTCTCTGAAATAAGCTTGGATTTTCAATTTTACAATATAAGGGTAACAATAAGAGCCACTACAAAGGGAACTGGAACATAATAAAACACAAAGCAAAGGAAATGAATACTAGAAATAATCATTCATGCTGACTTAATTATTAAACTGAATTATCTCTTGTTATCCCCAATGTCTTATTATCACCTATATATTAGTAGTCTTGACCCTGTCCTAGTACTACAGATAGAGAGTACTTCACTATCTCTCAGAACAGTGGAGCTAGGGACTAATATTGAATGAGATTGTGAAGACTGACCCTCCCTGATGAGATCAGTGCCCTGAGAAGAAGAAAAGAAGCCAGAGCTTTCACCACCCTGACCTGTGAGCATAGATTGATTGGCAGCTATCTGATACTGAAGAGTACACTCAGCAGAGCACAGCTATATTGACAGCATGATTTAGCTTCCAAATCTGTAGACATAAAGGTTGCTTAATCCATTCACTTGATGATATTACATATGGCAGCTTGAACAAGTTGATAATTACCAAGCATGCATCAGTTTAACCCAGAGAGCATTCCTAACCTCTGAACACAAATGAGCATATCAAGTTGAATTATGTACTGAAAAGACAACAACTGTAACCAGCCTGAAGTGTCAGACCTAGTTATCTGCAACAACGTGAAGAAAAAAGAGTTACAAATGGAACTTCAGATACTCCTTCCTGTTTGGGCCTTTGCTTGGCCAGCATAAAAATGTAAATTCAAACCACAGGGCAACAGTAAACATCCCTCCCAGATCCCAGCCCTGCCCAGCCTGCTTTTCAAATAATTTAACCTCCACCCAGGATACAAGAGTGTACATACCTTCTCCACCCAGTTTAAACAAATGAAGATTTAAATGTCATTACTCACAGCTCCTGTTATGACTCCATCATGAAGGAACATAAGTAAATTTCTGCCCTTTGGGTTGAAATGCAAGCTCCTGCTTGGATGTCGTAGAAAATAGTGATGCTGTAATTATTACAGACAGTTCTATGGCAGTGGTGTTGATAAGACTTTTTCCATGCACAGGAGATCCCTGATATTGAACTTCTCCCAAGGAAAAAGACTCACAAAAAGTGGACATAGTCACAGAAGACTCAATTTTGTCCTGTTGCCTGGAGGAGATGTACTATGATAATTACAATTCTTAAATTGTTTTTCTTCTTCTGATATATTTTTTCTCCCATCATTTTTTTCTCCTGATTAGATCAGAAGTCCTGGAGAATATGATGGGTGGATAGATGTATATTTAATTTTGTGAATTCTCTGTTTACCTCTTGTTTTAATTAGATAAAGAGGGCAGTTTGTGTCAAAACAAACTTATTCTGTTTTGTATGAACTCAATTTCTTTTAAGATAAGTTTGTGTTTAGAGCTCAAGTGGTCATAATACATTCAATTTCGCGTGTATTTTTACCTGAAGAAAAAGAAATGCTAAAGCATAAAAACGAAAGTACACTTTATTATTATTACTATCATTATGATTAATTATTATTATTATACTATCTGAATTCCTATTTTTAATGGTAGTGTTTAGACATTTAAAGTTAATTTCCTCATATTCAATGTTTGAATAAAGTTCAAATCATATAGTGCATGAATTTCATATGAATCATTTTCTTATTATTTTTATACAAGATGCCCAAATATATTAAATGAATTGATTGACTAAAATAAAATCTAAAGTCCAATTCAGCTAAGAAATGTATCTTATTATTTGTTGATGGAAGTTTCTTTCCTGCCCTGTCCCACAGCCATTTAGTTCCAAATGAACACACAGAGGCTTATATTAATTATAAACTGTTAGGCAGATGACTCATGCTTCTTATTGGCTAGCTCTTTCTTAATTATTAACCCACTTGTATTTACCTGTGTATCTCCATGTGGTCTTGGCTTACTGGTGATGCCCAAGCCTCTAGTTTCCTCAGCAGTTATATGACATTTCTTATGACTCACTCTCTGCCTTCCCAGAATTCTCCTAGTTTTATAACCCTGCCTATATCTCCTGCCTGGCTACATCCTGCCTGTCCATTGGCTGAAACAGTTTTATTGATCAAACAATAAGAGAAATATATATTCATAGCATACTGTAGGATATCCCCAATCAATTATTAGCATTAAAGCAATAGATACAGTAGTATTACAGTGAATTGCTATTTTTATGCCTGATAACTACAATATGCAATAAAACAGCTATTTCCCTACTTGGAGAACACAAACCTTTTGTTAAAATTTTCTCATTATGTAATGGAGACATGAGTCCTGTAGGAACAAATACCTACATTTAATTTCTAGACTTTACCAAATAGAACAAAATTAAACAAGATATAAAAAATGCTAAAGATTTTATCTAAATCCTACATGAAATAATTTGAGTAGAAATTTTGCATTCTATTTTGAGTTTTGTTTTTAATTGTTCTAACTGGTGTTTGTAACAAGAGCAATGGCATTTTCAGCATAAGCAAATATATCAAAAGAATTTCATTCCACCAATAATGTTTAAGCTGTCTTCCCCATCATTAGTTACTAAAATGGTTTCATCAATCGTAGAGGTCAGATTTCATTAAAAAGCCTTTAATGAGATGTGTACTTAAATGGCCAATTCAATATTTAAGTAGAAAAAACTGAGAAATAGAAATGTCACCAAAACTGAGTAATCACATTGCAGAAACAATAGTGTTGATCATTTTAATTTAAAATGAAAAAACTTCCAAAATCTGAATATGTCAGACATGATTATTAAAACCTCTTCCCTTTAATATTATTTGTTCCTCTGAATTGTTACAAGTTTTTTAGAGTAGAATAACACAACTTATAAACTATTAATCCTTTAAATCTGAGACTTACTATAACTAAGATAATGTGTCAAATGATTAAGGTAATATTCTAAAATTAAAACACAATTGTGATATTTAGCACAGTATATACATGAAGCCATTCTTAATTAACATATGAAGAACCATGGCACTGATCATCTGTGTTTGGCATCTAATTTGTGAAAGCTAAATATTCTGGAATATTTCATAAATAAAATATTTAGACATCAAAGTAGAAAAGTGGACTATGTAATAATTTTTAAGAATTTAAAACAATTATAAAAATAGAAAAGTAGACTATGTGATAATTTTTAAGAACTTAAAAAATTATAAAAAGGAAATTAATGAAAAGTAAGTTCCATATGCATTTAATATCATCCTTTGTCCTGGTTAGCTTCAACTTTCAACTTAATACAGCAAGGAACAGGTTCAGGGAGTCTCTGTAGTTTGGGCATTGCCTTACTATATAGTTTTCTGAGAGGATTATAATATGTTTGCTATTTAGGTTTACATATAACTTCCTCATATGCTCATACCCTTTTCATCAGCATGTTGATTTGGAAAGATTATTTGCTTCTGTTAGATACAGAAATGTATTCATTTCATTTAGTTTCTTATTTTACCCGGTAAACTATGTGATAGTCTAGTCTATTTAATTTCTATTTAGTCACTTTTTTCTAATGAATTTTAATATCTTACTTGATATTCTCTAAAACAAGCCCTGTGTCATCTTTTAATTTAAATTAGAAGCAAGCTTTGCTTCATATGTCAATCCCAGCTCCCTGTCTCTCCCCTCCTCCCATGTACCCCTCAACCCTCCCCCAAACACCCACCCAAATCCCACTCCACTCTCCAAGGAGAGTGAGGCCCTTCATGGGGTATCTCCAAATTATTTCATATCATCCAGGGCAGTTCCTAGGCTCTCCCCCATGTGTCCAGGCTGAGACAGCTTCCTTCCACATGGAATGGGCTCCCAAAATAATCCATCTGGATGCCAGGGATAAATGCTGATCTATTGCCAGAGGCCCCAAAGAATGCAGAGGCCTCCTCACTGATACCCACGTTCAGAGGGTCTGGATCAATTCCATGCTGGCCTCTGAACTATCAATCTGTAGTGCATGAGCTCCCCCTTTTTCAAGTCAGCTGTTTCTGTGGATTTAACTGACAAGTCTTAATCCCTTTGCTCATCAATCCTCCCTCACTGCAACTGGGTTCCAGGAGTTCAGTACATTGTTTAGCTATGGGTATCTGCCTCTGCTTCCTTCAGCCACTGGATGAAGGCTCTAGGATGGCATATAGGTAGTCATCAATATCCTATCTGTTTCTGAGACTCTCTGGCTGTGGGATTTTAGGCTGGCACTGTTTCATACCTAAAATCCACATATGAGTGAGTACATACCATGCTTGTCTTTTTGTCACTGGGTTACCTCACTCAGGATGGTTTCTTCTAGTGCCATCCATTTGCCTGCAAATTTCACGATTCCATTGTTTTTATTTTTATGCTGAGTAGTACTCCATTGTGTTAATGTACCACATTTTCTGTATCCTTTATTTGGTTGAGGGGCATCTAGATTGCTTCCAGGTTCTGGCTATTACAAATAATGCTGGTACGAACATAGTGGAACAGATGTACTTGTTGTATGAATTTGCATCTTTCGGGTATATGCCTAAGAGTGGAATTGCTGGATTTTGTGGTAGACTGATTCCCATTTTCCTGAGCAATATTCAAAGAGGCTGTATGAGGTGGTACTCCCATCAACAGTGGATGACTGTTCCCCTCTCCTATATCCTTTCCAGAATAAATTGTCATTTGTGTTTTTTATTTTAGCCATTATGACAGGAATAAGATGGTATACCAGCACAATTCTTCACAGACCTTGAAAAAAATAATACTCAACTTTTTATGGAAAAACAAAAGACCCAGTATAGCCAAAACAACCCTGTAAAATAAGGGAACTTCCAGAGGCATCACCATCCTTGACATCAAGGTCTATTATAGAGCTATAGTCCTGAAAACATCTTGGTATTGGCACAAAAATAGACAGGTAGACCAATGGAACCAAATTGAAAACACTAGTATTAACACACCTAGGAACACATGATTTTTGGCAAAGAACCTAAAATTATATAATGGAAAAAAGAAAGCATCTTCAACAAATGGTACTGGCATAATTGAATATTGGCAAATATAATACTACATGTCTATTGTCATACCAAAACTTAAGTCCAAATGGATCAAAGACCTAAACATCAATCCAGGCATACTGAAACTCTTAGAAGAGAAAGTGGGAGGTGCTCTTTAACAAATTGGTACAGGAGACCACTTCCTGAACATATCACCATTAGCACAGACACTGAGATTGACAATCAATAAATGGGACCTCCTGAAACTGAGAAGCTTATGCAAGGCAAAGGACACAGTCAACAAGACAAAAATACAGCTCGCAGAATGGGAAAAGCTATTCACTAACCCCACATCTGACAGAGGGCTGATCTCTAAAATTAAAAAGAACTCAAGAAACAAGTCTCCAAAACACCAAAAGGATCCAATTAAAAAGTAGGCTACAGAACTAACTAGAGAATTCTCAGTAGAGGAGTCTAAAATGGCTGAGAGACACTTGAGAAAGTGCTCAACATCCATAGCCATCAGGGAAATGCAAATCAAAACAACTCTGAAATGCCCTGAGTGGTTTTACCAAGACAAAACAGCATGTCTCACACTCTGCTCAAGTTCCTCATTCCAGTCCTGTGCATTGTTTGCTTGTAAACCCCATTCCTGGTATTTATGGTTTTACTTATTTTTTCCCTGTAGAGTATAAGCTCAGCCTTTTTTATTAGATATACACAAGTCATGCTTGAAACCCATCACTTGAAAACCATCATAATACTGTTTTTTTGTTCTTTAAATTCAATCATCACGGGTAAGTCAGTAGAAGCAGTTCTGCCTGACCTCACTAGTCTTTAATTTTATGCAAAACAATGGAGCTTATAGACTATGAAAAAAAATTTAGTCACTTTTTTTTTACTATACACATGTGAAAACCAGCCCTTCTTTAATGGAGTCTCTAAATCAACCTACAGAAACACCCCTGTTCTTTTGTGTCACTTTCCAAGTTGCAGCCTTAGTCTCATCCTACACTTAACTGCAGTATCAAGTTCTTTATCTCTACTATTGGGGTATAACCTCATAATTGCATTATATGAGGAGATGATAAAATTATGGCACAAATATAATAAAACTAATAAAATTAATAAGTAAATAGTTTTCAAGAGTGAGAGATGGCTTGACAGGAGTGTATTCCTTTTCCAGAGAATCTGTGTTTAATTCCCAGTACCAGAATGACAGCCCATAGTCATCTGTAACTCAGGATCCAAAGGACCCACTGACCTCTGCTGACCTCTGACAGACTTACAGAATAAAAACACTGACTCTTACCCATAAAATAGTAATAAATAAAATGAGACATTTAATAATCAAAAGATACTCTCATGGAGTTAAGTACTATATCTCATTATTTTTCTTTAAATTTATGATAATTTTTATTTAAATTTTTGGTTGTGAGCCTAGTCTTTAATGGCTGAGCCATCTCTTATTTAAAAAGAAGTCTTCAGAGAAGAGAAAAAAATGCAGTGATGTCCAAATAAATATTCTTTCTATTTCCCTTCAGTAATAAGTTCTTTCGTAGTAATAAATTCTTCATCATAATTATGTAACATAGAAGTGTTAGATGTATAAGATGCCTTGTATGTTTTGGGCATACATATTTATATGTTGTATATGTTTACCAATCAGATTATGTCTATCTATCATAATCATTTACCATTTGTTGTATGATGTTATAACAGTACTCCAGGGTACTCTGTTGATTTATTCCAGATTTCTGCCTTAATGGTATCTTAACCCAGATTTTTGCATCTGTATTAAAAAAGAAGGATAACAGACATATGGTGAACTTTTCTAAAACCAACATACACTTTTGGGTTCATGATTTAGTGAATTAGCCCTTTCAAATACACATAGGATATTCAATACACAGGTTGTATTCTTCCCTCAAGAGAACTGTTTTATTTAATAGCCCTGCATGTCTGACATGCTCTAGAGGTTGTCTCTAAAGGACAGCCAAGACAGATAAGTAGAAATTAATTTAAAACTCAACATGACCTTCCAAGTGATACCTGTATAGAATAAGTTTTAGAAGACAGAGAAATAGAATTTCTGTTACTTGGCTGCCATTGAATTAATATATTACAATAATTGAAAATTTTATATGTAGAAGAAATTGCATTTTATTCTATTCACAAACAGATGATAATGAATAAAAAGTTGTGAGGTATTAATGTTTGAATAACTGAAGCAGAAAATTTTGAATTGAAACAGGATGTAAGAAGACAACTTTTGGATCCAAAAATATATTTAGCTTATAGCTAACCCTTCTCCTTACAGGTTGTCATATGAGACTTTGCATTGCAGTGTTAAAACATGAATAATAAAAATACTGACAACACATCTTATTTCTACATAGTTATTGTCTTGTGTTTTATTTTAGTCCATGCTGCTTGGCAGGTGTATGAGGTAGATACATTCTTTTGTTGGTTGTTGTTTAGATTAAAGTACTGGAAATGTGTTTGGAATATACATATTTTACAAAAGTACTTGACAAAATATTGAGTTTTTGCAAGCATTATAGCTTTCTCTACTGAACTTCTGATATCTGCACCACCAGCTCATTTTATTGGTGTTTCAAACATTGTGTTCTCAGTAAATTGCAGAATGCATTTATTTCTTTCAGCTCTAAACTACATATCCATCAAATAGCATTGAAGGCATACAAAGTAAAGGTGAAGAATAGGGGAGAATTACTTGTTTATGATTTCTAAAATATTTATTAAGCATGTCAATTTAGAGCTAATTTTTCATGATGATCAAATGAATCCTACAGTGAAGCATAATTCTGTTTTTATGGTGTGAAGCTCAGTAAATCAAGTGTTATTGTAAGCATATAGATTTAGGATATGAATGGCATGTCATTCTCTATTCTTCTTGCCTATTATAAGCATGATAGAAGGAAATTCTCATACACTTCTATATTTTCTCACACAACTCTGTCAATGAAGCAGAAATTGCTGTGAACACTGAAATCCTTTATCAATTTCATAAAATAAAAAGGGAAAACCAGCAACAAAGTACCTGGTTTACCTGTAAAATTACCACCGCTCTGATACTTACAGCTAGAAATAGTGAGTAAAATTTCCTTGTTCAATGTCAATCTAGATTATATTTGTCATCCAATGACTAGCTACTAAAAAGTTGCTGTATGAACACCATGTTTACTTTTCTTCCTGCCACTGAAATGAAACAGCAGTGACTCAGCTTTTGTATTGTGTCTGTGAACGTGGATCTACTTATGCAGTTGCCACACTGTAGTCCACCATCCAAGTCTCCCTATTTCCTTTCATTTTCCTCCATAGTGGAGGAGTTGAATATTTAACACAGAGTCTCTATGTCCAGCAAACATTAAAATATTTATACTCCTCTCATTTACATCAAAATATTTCCAGAAAGCTGTCACTGTGAATGGATGGGCTAATCTCTGCCAGGAGTGAAATACTAGGGAAAAGTTATTTTTTAAAATTGTATTATTGTAACTCCTAAGATTTGCATGTTGATGAAAGCTAAATAAGTTAGAATTGCATATGTGAATTAGTATCAGTAAGAAATTAATATACATAACCACTGTACCTAATCAGCAGTGTCCCAACTCTATAGCATACCTCCTATACTGTTGGTAACCCACATCTTTCAACACCACATCATAAATTGCAAAACTATTCAACAATTAATAACACATTTTTAGTTTTTAAATTATAGATATAGAAAGGCATCCTTGATATTATAATTTATATGGCTGCGATATTGCTAACAGGCTTTCATGACAGATCAGTTTTGCACACTGAATGCATACCCAAAAGATGTGAGAACACAATACATCTTGTGTTGCAATATACAAATAGTTTTACACATACAATTTTAACATCATTCTAAAGACAGTTAATACTTTCTTTTTCTATTTGTTCAGAGGATATACAACTGATCTAAACCACAAACTACGGTAATATTTCTAAGTTGTTTTGGTAAGTCTCTCAGACCATTGTAACTAGACAGCTAGAGAAGGAACATTAACAGTAATCACTATTCAAAGTCTGACAAGAGAAAATTTAGAATCTATAAGAAATTAAAACAAATGAGAAGACAAGGAAAGCTCAAACCTCCCCTCTTCTGTTAGTGTTAATATGATGGATCAAACAGGAATGAATCAGTTCAGGGTTCTAAAATTTTCCTGTATGCCTTTTACAATTTCCAGAACAGAGGTTTTGAAAACCAGACAGCTGTCTGAAGTCCCTTAAGGAATTTTTCAAATTTCTAACCCTTCCATCAACTGATTTACATAATAAATTCTAACAAGATGACTTTACAATTCTTACTCCCCACCAAAAAATGTTTGTCTCCTATCATCTCATCTCACCTCACTTGACTTCAAAGGATTATTATTTTAGAAAATTAAAAGGAAGCCTTATTGGATGGAATAACAAAGAAATTATAGAATAAATGATCTCAATATCAAAACTTGGCTAGTATGATCATAACACTATTTGAAAGCAAGAGAAAAGTGAGATTTTTTAAAATTTAAATTTAAATTAGAAACAAGGTTGCTTCACATGTCAATTCCAGGTCCCTCTCCCTTTCCCTCCTCTCCACCCATGCCCTCCCACCAACCCCCCCAATATCTCCTCATTTCCCCAGGGAGGGTGAGGCCCTCCATGGGGGTGTCCATAGTCTGTCATTGCATCCAGGGCAGGGCCTAGACCCTTCCCCAAGAGTCCAGGGTAAAACTGCACCTCTCATTGTTAGATGGGTACTCAAAGTCTTCTTGATGTCAGTTAGCCCTAGCGTTTTTCTGTGTATTTTTTTGTCTGGATGACCTGTCTGTTGGTGAGAGTCAGGTATTGAAGTCACCCAGTGTTGCTGAGTTGGTCTGTATGTGACTTACATTGGCTTACACTGTTTATTTTATCAACTTGGGTGCCCTTGGATTGGTACACAGATGTAAAGAAATGCAGTATTCTGTTAGCAGGTTTTTCCTTTAATAAGTATGTTGGCATCTTTCCTATATCTTTTAACTAGTCTTCATTTGAAACCTATTTTGTTAGATATTATAATGGTTATACCAGCTTTCATCTTATGTTTTTTTGCCAGGAACAACTTTTTCCATCCTTTTAAACTGAGGCAGTGTCTTTCCTTGATGTTAAGATGTGTTTCTTGGATGGAGCAGAAGGATGGATTCTGAAATGTTAGAGTTAATTGACATCATAAATCAAATGAACTTAACAGATATTTACAGAATATTTACCATAAATAAAAAAGAATAATCAGCAATTTATGGATCTTTCTCCAGATTGACCACATACTTGGACAGAAAACAAGTCTTAATCTATACAAGATTAAGTTTGGATATAAACAACAGAAAACTTGCCAATTCCTGGAAACTGAACCACCTACTAGTGAATGGAAAGCTAGTTAAGGCAGACATAAAGAAAGAAATAAAAAATTTTCTAGAATTGAATGAAAAGGAAAAGATATCTTAAAATTTATTTGTTACCTGAAGATTTCTAAAAGACACAAGTTCTTATCACTGTCTATATAAAAATGAATAAATGTCATATCAGTAACAACTGAGTGTCCTAGAAAAAAAAAGAAGAAATATCACCCAAAGTGAGTAGAGAGCAAGAATTATTAAACTCAGAGGTAAAATTAATAATGTAGAAAGAAACAACAAGCAATAAAGAGAATCAATGAGACAGAGAGTTCATTCTTTGAGAAAAACAGTAAGATTGACAAAACCTTAGCCAAATCTCTAGAAGGCAGAGAAAGAAGATGAAAATTAAAAAAAATTAGAGAGGAAAAAGTGGGCATAAGAACAAACAACAAAGGAATCTGGAGAAACATAAGGGCATAATCTAAAATAATCTATAATATAAAATTTGTAGTCCACTCAGTTGGAAAATTTAAAAGAAACTGATTTTTTTCAGTATATACCACCTACCAAAATTAGGTCAAGATGAAAGAAGCAATTAAAATAGACATACAGGCCATCTCAACAAACTTGGGTGACTTCAATACCTGACTCTCACCAACAGACATGTTATCCAGACAAAAAATACACAGAAAAATGCTAAGGCTAACTGATATCAAGAATCTCACTTTTCTCTTGCTTTCAAATAGTGTTATGATCATACTAGCCAAGTTTTGGTATTGAGATAATTTATTTTATAATTTCCTTGTTATTTCATCCAATTGCCTCTAGAGAAATATAAGCAGTAATATATATATTTATATAAATGTCTTAACCAGCAAAATCCCAGAGTCATTGCAAACTTAATTCAAGAATGCATCTAGTTATCATCCACCATGATCAAATGGATCACTCCAGAGATGCTGGGATAGTTCAATACATATAATTTGATAAATGTAACCTCTATCCAAACAGACTAAAAGACAAAAACTACATGATCTAATAAGATGCAGAAAAGACTTTGATAAATCCAACACTCATAATGATATAGACATGGAGTGATTACAAAGCAAAACAAAACAAAACAAACAACAACAACAACAACAAAAACCCTCAACATAATAAAAGCAATTTACAGCAAGGCCATAGCCAACATCAACTTAAAATGAACTCAAAATAGCCCCATCAAATACAAGAGTAAGACAAGGTAGTGCATTCTTTATCTATTAATATTAAGTAGGCATGGAGAAATTTACCTGTGAAGTCTTATCTAAAGCAATAAGACAAATGAAAGAGATCAAGGTAATACATATTGGAAATGAAGAAAATAAAGTGTCTTTATTTGAAGATGACATGATAGTACATATAAGTGACCCTAAAAATTCTAACAGGAAACTCTTACAGTGGTTAAATTCTTTCAGCAATGTAACTGGATAAAAATTAACACATAAATATCAGACATCTTCCTATATACAAATGAAAAATAGACTACACAATCAGGGAAACAAAGGCTTTCACAATAGCCTCAAATAATATAAAATAATGTAGGCAAATAACAGCCTTGTATAATAAAATTTTAAGATATCGAAGAAAGAAATTAAATAAGCTGTCAGACAATTAAAATTTCTTCCATGATCATTTTCATTGAGATTAATATAGAAAACAGGCCAGTCTACTCCAAAAATATGTAGATTCAATAAAGTCTCCATCAAAATTCTAACACAATTCACAGAATTTGAAAGGACAGTTTTCAGGTATATATGGAGATATAGGATAGCTAACAATACTGAATAATAAAAGAACTCCCGGAGGTACCACCAATGACAAAATACACACAGAAACAAAGAAAGAAACAAAAAACAGTATATTCAACAAATCATGCTCCTCAAATTGGATGGCTTCAAGGAAACTACAAATAGATAAATCCTTATTAACCTCCACAAAAATAAACTTCAGATGGATGAAAGACCTCAGCATTAAGCTGGATACAGTGAACCTGATAGAAGAGAAAGTGGGGAGTAGCCATGAACTCAAGATATAGAAAATGACTTTCTGAACAAAGCTCCCTTTCAACACGCCCTAATATTAGCAATACATGTTACCTCCTGAAACTAAAGATCTTCTGCATGACAAAGTGCACCATCATTAGACAAACCTACAGCTATATATTAATTATAGGAGACAGAGTATATGGAGGAAACCAAAAGATTAAGGACTTCTAGACACAAGTAGATGGACATATCACAGAGACTTAACAGCATGTACAAGGCTCAACAGGTCTGCAATAGATGTGGTCCTAGAGGTTAAATGAGTAATCTACACAGGCCCCCAATCCTATCCACTTTATATTCAATTGATAACAACTTGGAATTGAAAAATTAGTGTTATCCAAGGGAGTCATACTGGAAAAACAAATCACTCTTGAGGGTAGGCCCCATGCCCAGCAGTAGATGCCCAACATAAAATCAGTTAAACAGCATCTTTGAGGGTTATTGTATACTGTTAAGTCAGGGAAGTTTTGCTTTTGTTTTTACCCTTTTGCTTTTCTACCTGTTGGTCCTTTGATTATATAGTATGGCTTTCACTTTGGGGTTTTTAAGTGATTTCTGGGTATGTGAATGCTTGCATTTCTGTGTTTCTTGTATAAAAAAACAACATATTTTTAAATAAAATAAAAGAAGAGAAGAATATTAAAAGAACAAGACAAAAATCCAAGAAATGAGATATGGATGAGTACATAAAGCTCCTTCCCTAAACAAAAAGGGATTTATAATTTATCCCTAATGGAAACAGAGTTTCACTTTTTCAAAAGGAGTGTCACTGGGCATATATACTATGTGCCAGGGCAGGCCGCATGCTAAGGAGTAGCTGGTCAACACAAAACCAACTCCATATTTATTAGTTTCTATATTTTCTGCTTCACTTTGGCCTTTATTTCTTTGCTTATGTTTCTGTGTGTGTGTGTGTGTGTGTGTGTGTGTGTGTGTGTGTGTGTGTGTGTGTGTGTGTATTTTGTTTGAAGCTGGGTGAGTAGGCAGAGGGGAGAAGCTGGAAGGAAGAGAAACAGGAGAAAGAATACTGTTAAAAGTTATTTTAAGAAAAAAAAGTGAGAAAAAGCACAAAGATAAATTAAGAAATTTAAAAAACATTACAAGTATATACAAATATATTTTTAAAATTTGAATTTAAATAAAATTATATTATTCTTTCCTTTCTTTTTTCCTTCTATGCTCTCCCATAATCCCTCCCTCCTATTCCTCCCATGTTGACCTCTTAAGTTTATAGGACCTATTTCTTTATTTTTACATATATATGCAGGTAGATTATATAATTACAACCTGCTGACTCCAAATAAAACTGTCAAGCAGATGGCACATATAAGAATACATTTTACTTTTTAAAATAAATTTCACAATTTATGTGAAATTATAATTCAAGTTTTTGGTACTTTTCAACCTAAAGAAATATAATATATACATACATGATTGATGATTAATTGTGTTATATGCATTATAATTTGCATTATCCCAAATGTATATTATATTTTTAAGTTATTATTATTTCAAGATATATAGAAGAATCTTGTTGAAATGAATACAACCTTTGTGGTATCCCACATTAATTAAAAGGAAATATTAGTTATTTGAGAGAAATGAGCAAAACATAAATTAGAAAATAAAATATTCTCCTTTTACTAGCTGTTTTTGAGATGGTCACTTGCTTTCCAACAGAAGTTGGTCTTGAACCCCTGAAAGTCCTCCTGCTTCAACCTCACAAGTACTGAGACTAGAAGCATGGGCCATCACTCCAGATTAATTTCAATGGTAGATCTTTTAAATTTCACTAAACTTAAACACTGTTTGTTTCTCGAATGTCATTTAAAAATCAATAATTGAGTGTTTTCCCATATCCTGGAGGAGAACATTAACCATAGTCAATAGCAGCATCTATTATTTATTAGGTACGCTGGATGTTCCAATTACTTGATAGCCTTCAGGTACATTCCTCATGGATGAAAGGATCAGTCTCATTCGTAAATTCAAGTGTAGAAATGAAAATGCTGCCTTGTATGAAAACACACACACACACACACACACACACAGACACACGTTTTTCTTTGTAAATTAATATAATCACTAAAATATAACTTTCAAAGAACATTATTTCTTTTTTTTTTCTTGCAGCCACTTTTAACATTGATATGAGCTCAGAAAGTTAATGCCCAGTTACATGCTGAATGTCATTCAGCAAAAATGCTGAAAGGTGTAGGCCTGCAGGGTAAGTGTCAAGTGAATGTGTTTGGACCACAGCCATACCTGATTATCAGGGCTGCTTCTGCACAGCCAACGGCCCTGGCATATGTAATTTGTCCTGTGCTTTGAATCATAATGGAAGCAAATGAAAATAAGGCACTTTGTATTCTCAAGACAATTAAGAAAGGAGGGTGGTGATTGGATTTGAATTAATAAACACTTATTGAATATCTAAAACTGCCTTTTAAATGGGTATCATTTTATTGATCCACACTGTATGATGTTTCTTCTGAACTGTTTCTGCCTCCTTAATATTTGCAATGTCCACACATTGATTATGTCTATGATCGGCTCTTGTCCAATGACACAAATACAAATCCCTTACTGATGTATGTTTCCCTTCTTCACTGGATGTTTTAAATGAGAATGTATTCCTAATTAGAGTCCTTGCTATTTCCTTTGATCAAATGCAATGTCAAACTGAAAGTAGATACTGAAAGGGTTCCTAGGGAAATTAATGAACAAGGTGAGAGTCGTCTGATACTTATTTGAAAGTGTGAAAGGTCATAAGAACATTAGACTACTTTGTAATGAAGACAGAGATGAAAAAATAAGTAGTATTTATATTAAACAACAAAATATATATTTACAGGATTTTGAAAAGACCTATAAAAAGGTTTAAGGTCCAAAGCTGTTACCAATAATTTCACCAAGGAGATTTGTAGACTTAAATTAAATTGTAAAACACTGACTTAATCTGAGTAAGATGATAATTGGATGTTGGAATTAAAACACAGTACTTTTGACTGCATCTTAGTTGTCGTACTAGGAACATGCTTAATGACAGCATTTCTCATGCTATCAGTGGGAGTTCTACAACTGTTAATGACATTCTAAATGTCACTTGATACTACTCCATTGAATACTACACAACTGAATATTTCTTCCAAAAGTGAGTTTGTTTGGTGGTAATTTTTGCTTTGAAAAAGAAAGCCACAAAAGCTGTGTCTACACAATGGCAAACAGGTAAAAATCTGTTACACATCTTTTCCAGTTTTCCAATGTAGGCAGAGGAGAAAGGAAAGAAAGGGGAAGGCTAGTTGCTTTTCTAGGATTCCATTCTTGAGTGTTCTCTGGTAGACCTGCCCTAACTGTGACACATGAATACATTCATGTTGCTTACCAGAACAATCCCCCAAAAAGCAGTCACCATCAATTTCTACAGTAATCTCATCAATTTAATGTTTCAAGAAGTTTAACTTTTATTTAAAATGTTATCCTACTTACATAAAATGAAAGATACCTTTGAAAAAACATTCAGTTTTCTATATTTTATCTAAAAGCCTATCACTTCCTTTTGTCAATGATTGTTTCACTATTCTGATTAAGTTCTTCAAATTTATAGTGTTACTCTGGTTTAACCATAGTTATATTTATTATCCATTCTTTGTATCCATCCTTCTTTCTTTTGTCCGATGACTCTCTGCTCCCCTTTTCTTGCATTCATTGAAATACTTTCAAGTTACTACTTAATTATTTTCAGAGAAAAGACCATAGTTATGGTGCTGTCAGCTGTGCCATTTGCCACTTTAGAAGGCACTTTTCTAATGGCAAAGCAGGGTTTTTAATTCCTGTGTTCAATATAATGTAGTATTTAACAACCTATGCAATCAGTACAAATATATATACACACATATATACATATATATCAGCAAATTTCATCATTCATTGAAAATTTACAGAAATAAATATCAGTCCAATACCATAAAAATGTAGAAAATCCAATTAAACTTCAGAAAGAATATAAATAACTATATTCCCATTTTATAACTAATATTTATCATTTAAATTTTCCAAGAATCTAACACTGAAAAACTATACAGTTTTACCTAAAGGGCACATACATATAGATGTAGGAACATGGAATTTTTTTACATTTATTTTATTACTTTAATTTTAAATAGATTGCTTCACACGTCAATCCCAGTTCCCACTCCTTCCCCTCCTACCTCACCCCCCACCCTCTCCCTCAGCCTCCCACCCTATACCCATTTCCTTCCACATAGGGGATCTCCAGAGTCTGTTGTTTCCCTGAGGGAAGGGTCAAGGCACTCCCCTAAGAGTCCAGGCTTAGAGAGCATCCCTCTTTGTGTTATGGACACACAAATTCCATTTGTATGCCAGGGATAAATACTGATTTACTGCCCAGGGCCCCATAGTTTGCCCAGGGCTCCTCACTGACTGTCACACTCAGAGGGTCTGGATCAGTACCATGTTGTCCTCCCAGCTGTCGGTCTGGGGTCCAAGAGCTCCCCCTTGTTCAGATCAGCTGTCTCTGCTGATTTGCCAGCCCATTCTTTGCCCATTTGCTTATGGCTGCTCTCTCTCTGTCACTGGGTTCAGTTCAATGTTTAATTGTGTGTGCTTGCCTTTGCTTCCTTCAGTCACTGGATGAAGGTCCTAGAATGGCATATAGGGTAGATGTCAAGTTCATTATCAGGAATGGGCATTTAAGGTGGTCTCTCCACTATTGCTTAGCTTGCCAGTTGGTGTCATCCTTGTAGATCGCTAGAGGTCTCATTGGTGCGAGATCTCTCTTCAAACCTATGACTTCCTCTATTATGGTATTTCTCATCCTGTTCTCCCCCTATTTTACCCCACACTCAACCTTCCTGTTCTCCATAACCTACTCTCTCCTCCTCTTCTACTCCTCTCTTCTTCACAGCTCTCACTCGCCACAACCCCTGCCATGCTCCCAATCTGTTCAGGAGATCTTGCCTCATTCCTCTTCTCTGGGGTACCATGCATATCTCCCTTAGGTTCTTTCTTGTTTCTCAGACTCACTGTCAATGGGATTGCAGATCCATGTTTAAAATCCATATATGAGTGAGTACATACCATGTTTGTTTTTTGTGACTGGGTCACCTCATTCAGGATGGTTTCTTCTAGTGCCATCCGTTTGCCTGAGAATTTCAAGAGTCCATTGTTTTACTCCACTGAGTAGTACTCCATTATGTAAATGTATCACATTTTTTTCTATCCACTCTTCAGTTGAGGGGCATTTAGGTTGCTTCCAGGTTCTGGATATTACAAATAATGCTGCTATGAACATAGTGGAGCAAATGTCCTTATTGTATGAATGTGCATCTTTTGGATATATGCCTAAGAGTGGAATTGCTGGGACTTGTGGTTGATAGATTCCCATTTTCCTGAGGAATCTCAATACCGATTTCCATAGTGGGTATACGAGTTGGCACCCCCACCAGCAATGGAGGAGTGTTACCCTCTCTCCACCTCCTATCCAGCATAAATTGTCTTTGGTGTTTTTAATTTTAGCCATTCTAACAGGAGTAAGATGGTATCTCAGAGTTGTTTTGATTTGCATTTCCCTGATGGCTAAGGATGTTGAGTACTTTCTCAAGTGTCTCTCAGTCATTTGAGATTCACTATTGAGAATTCTCTAGTTAGTTATGTACCCCACTTTTTAATTGCATCTTTGGTGTTTTGGAGACTTGCTTCTTGAGTTCTTGCAAATTTTGGAGATTAGCCCTCTGTCAGATATGGGCTTAGTGAATATCTTTTCCTATTCTGTGGACTGCCTTATTGTCTTGTTGACTGTGTCCTTTGCCTTACAGAAGCTTCTTAGTTTCAGGAGGTCCCATTTGTTAATTGTCAATCTCAGTATCTGTGCTACTGACTTCTTTTTCTATTTGTATCCCCTTGATGTTCTTTTGTTGTCTTAATGCTCTAGCTAGAACTTCAAGTACAATATTGAAGAGATATGGAGAGAGCAGACAGCCTTGTCTAGTTCGTGATTTTAGAGGAGTTGCGTTAAGTTTCTCTCCATTTAGTTTGATGTCAGCTGTTGGTTTTCTGCATATTGGTTTTATTATGTTCATGTATGTTCTGTTATCCCTGATCACTCAAGGAGCTTTATCATGGAGGGGTGTTGGATTTTGTCAAAGGCTTTTTGAGCATCTAGTGATATGATCGTGTGCTTTTTCCTTTGCTTTTTGTTTATATGGTAGATTACATTGATAGATTTTCTAATGTTGAACCATCCCTGCATTCCTCAGATGAAGCCTACTTGATCATGGTGGATGATTTTTCTGACATGTTCTTGAAGCCGATTTGTTAGTTATTTTATTGAGTATTTTCGTATTGATGTTCATGAGGGAAATTGGTCTATAGTTCTCTTTCTTAGTTGTGTCTTTGTGTGGCTTATGTACCAAGGTAATTGTAGCCTCATAAAAAGAGTTTGGCAGTGACCCTCCTGCTTCTATTGTGTGGAACATGTTGAGGAGCATTGGAATTAGCTCTTTTTGAATTTCTGATGGAGTTCTGCACTGGAGCCATCTGGGCCAGGACTTTTTTTGTTTGGGAGACTTTTGATGACTGCTTCTATTTCATTAAGGGTTATAGGTATGTTTAGATTGTTTATTTGTTCTTGATTTAGTTTTGGCAAATGATATTTATCCAGGAAATTGTCCATTTCCTTTAAGTTTTCCAATTTTGTATAGTGCAGGTTTTCAAAGTATGCCCTGATAATTCTCTGGATTTCCTCAGTGTCCAATGCTATGTCCCCCTTTTCATTTCTGACTGTATTAATTAGCATGTTCTCTCTCTGCCTTTTGATTAGATTGGACAAAGGTTTGTCTATCTTGTTGATATTCTCAAAGAACCAACTCTTTTTTTCATTGATTCTTTGCAATGTTTTCCTGGTTTCTACTTGATTGTTTTCAGCCCTCAATTTGATTATTTACTGGTGTCTACTCCTCCTGCAAGAGTTTGCTTTTTTTCTAGAGCATTAAGTTGTGCTATTAATTCTATAGTGTGATTGTTGTCCATTTTCTTCATGTGGGCACTCACTGCTAGGAACTTTCCTCTCAGCACTGCTTTCAGAGTGTCCCATAAGTTTGGGTATCTTGTGTCTTCATTCTCATTGAATTCCAGGAAGTCTTCAATTTCCTCTTTATTTCTTCCTTTACCCAGGGATGGTGCAATTGTGCATTGTTCAATTTCCATGAATTTGTAGGGTTTCTGCAATTTGTGTTATTGTTGAATTCTAATTTTAATACATGGTAATCTGATAAGATACAGGGGGTTATTCCATTCTTTTTTGTATCGGTGGAGTTTTGATATATTTCCTATTATGTGGTCGATTTTTAGAGAAGGTTCCATGTGGCACCAAAAAGAAGGTATATCCCTTTGTGTTTGGGTGGAATGTTCTATAGATGTGTGTTAAACCCATTTGGGTCATAAGTTCTATTGTTTCTTTTTTAAGTTTCTGTCGGGAGGTCGTGTCTAGCAGTGAGAGTGGAGTGTTGAAGTCTACTACTACTATTGTGTGAGATTTTATGTGAAATTTGAGCTTTAGTAATATTTCTTTCACGAATGTAGGTGCCTTTGTTTCTGGGGCATAGATATTCAGAATTGAAACTTCATCTTGATGGATGAATATGAAATGTCCTTCTTCATCTCTTTTGATTGATTTTAACTTGAAATCTAATTTGTTAGGTATTTAGATTGCTACACCAGCTTGTTTCTGGGGTCCATTTGATTGGAAAATCTTTTCCCAACCCTTTGCTCTGAGGTAAAATCTGTCTTTGACATTGAGAGGTGTTTCTTGTATACAGCAGAAGGATGGGTTCTGTCTTCATATCCATTCTGCTGGTCTGTGTCTTTTTATAGGCAAGTTGAGACCATTGACATTGAGGGATATTAATGACCATTGATTGATGATTCTAATTTGTTTTTGATTTATTGGTAGTGGTGTTATTGTGTGTAGGTTCTTCTCTCTTTTTCTTTTGGTGTTTGGTAAAGTGGGATTATCTATTGCCTATGTCTTTGTGAGTGCAGTTATCGTCATTGGGTCTAGGTTTCCCTCCAGCACTTTCTGTAGAGCTGGATTCATGAATACATATTGTTTAAATATGGCTTTGTCGTCGAATATTTTGTTTTCTCCATCTATGGTAATTGAAAGCTTTGCTGGATATACTAATCTGGGCTGGCATCCTTGTTCCCTTAGCATTTGTAGGTCATCTGTCCAGGATCTTCTGGGTTCACAGTTTCTATTGAGAAGTTGGATATAATTCAGATAGGTCTGCCTTTATATATTACTTGGTCTTTTTCTTTAACTGCTCTTAATATTTTCTTCTTTATTCTTTAGGTTTGATGTTTTGATTATTATGTGGTGAGGTGACTTCTTTTTTTTTGGTCCAGTCTATTTGGTGTTCTGTTTTCATAGGCACATCCTTCTTTAGGTTAGGGAAGATTTTTTCTACGATTTTGAGTGTGTTTTCTGTACCTTTGAGCTGTATTTCTTTACCTTCTTCTATACCTATTATTCTCAGGTTTGGCTTCTTTACAGTGTCCCATATTTCCTGGATATTTTGTATTAGGGATTTGTTGGTTTTGAGATTTTCTTTGGATGATGATTGTATATCCTCTAATGAGTCTTCAACACCTGAGATTCTCTCTTCTCCTCTTGTATTCTATTGATGATACTTGCATCTGTAGTTCCTGGTCGTTTACCCAGCTTTTCTATTTCCAGCATCCCCTCATTTTGTGTTTTCTTTATTGTTTCTATTTCAACATTCAATCCTCCAACTGCTTGAGTTGTTTCCTTCATTTTTTTTGGTTGTTTTTTCCTTAGATTCTTTAAGAGATTGGTTTATTTCTTGAATTTTTTTTGGTTCGTGTTTTCCTCCATGTTTGTTTTTTCTTCTATTTCTTTAAGTGATTTCCTTGTTTCCTCTTTGAGGGTCTCTATCATCTTCATAAAATTATTTTTAAGGTCTGTCTCTTCTGCTTTATCTATGTTTTGCTTTTCAGGTCTTGCTGGCATTGGGTCTCTAGATTCTGGTGGAATCATGTTGGTCTTTCTATTGCTGAGTGAGTTCTTATTCTGTCTTCTTCCTACCTGTTCTTCCAGTGGGTGCAGGTGGGGGTCTTTCTCTCTCCACTGGTCTCCTTCTTTCCTGAAGCTGAAGCGTGGCACGCCAGAGGGTGGGGTCTGGAAGGCCTGATGCCTTTCCTGTGTGACAGATTCTCTGGTTGCCAGGAGCAGCCTCCAGAAGATTGAGGAGGTGGGTGGTGAGCAGTGGAGGGGTCCCAGGAGGACCCAAGTTCACCTGGGGCTGGACGCACAGGGATGGTGAGAGCTGCAGGTTGGGTCTGTGAGGACTGATGTCTTTCCTGTGTGAGCAGGTCCTCTGAATGCCCTGAGCAGCCTCTGGAAGATTGTGGAAGTGGGTGATGGGTTGGGCAAGGAGTCCCTAGGTGGACCCAAGCTCACATAACTGTGGGCACACTGGAGGTTGGGGTCTGGAAGCAGAACATGGAATTTTATAAACAAATCAACCAGAGGAATAAGAATGTCAGGTAAAGACAAAATTGTAGCATTGAATCCATTTATAGATCTCACAAAACATCACATCTTATACCATACACAAAATCAACTGGTATATGAAAAGGGCACATCCCTTTTCAGACAAATGCAAATTAGAACTACTCATTCCATTGAGAATGGTTGTCACTAAGATGAAAAAAAAATATGTGGTGCTAATAAAGAAGAATGTGCTCTGAAGAATTCTTCAGTATTGCTAGAAAATTAACAGAGTGGGAATTATTGAAATCAGTATGAAGAATCCTCTGAAAGTTACAAATAGAGCATCATCTAATGATCTCACTAATGAGTATTTTTCAAAAGCAAAGGAAATCAGTTGAGAGGACACCTACATTCACATGCTTATAGCAGCTCCAGTAACTACAGCCAAGAGACAAAAACCACCTTTATTTTACATCAACAAGTAGATGAAGGAAATGTCCTTGGAGCCTCCACTTCCAAAATAACAACACTGGGCAAAAATAATGAAAGAAATCATGTTATTTCCATTAATAGGTAAAACTGTAGATCATTATTTTAAATGAAATATAGCCAATACAGAAAGACAAAAAGTGTACATTCTCACCTGGTGTCAGTTATCCCTAGAAAATAAATAGTACTTGTCTCCAAGTTGTAAATGGTGGTTATTACAGATACGAGAAAAAAGTGGGGAAGGGACACACAATAGTTGATAAGTTACAGTTAAATGGAATCAATAAACTCTTATGGGGTATAGCACAGTATGGTCACCAGTCACTATAGACAGATATATTTTACAAGTTAAGATAACAGATATTGTAAAGATTCATAATAAATTATTAAGGTGGGAATATCCACATACATCTAAGCACTTTTAAAATATTTTACAAGGTGTGCGTAGTGACACATAAAGATATAAAATTATGTTTTTTATCATTAAAATAGTTCATTTAATAAGAAATAGAAGCAACCTTAAAATTATTCTACTTTTACCTTCATCATTAGACTTCAAATAAATAATTTCAGTGAAAGATGAAATTGGCCTAATTTCATGTTTTAAAATTAGATGAAAGAAAATTTCAGACTGAAACCTCATGATATTTTTAATGAATACATTCTTAGCTCTTAGGATATGCAGTAATATATCTATTCTAATATTTTATGAACTTGCTGTTGTTAAATAAATGTACATCACTTCCTTTCTCCAGTTTAGGTTTGTTTAAGCAAAAACTAATTGAAATTTTCCTATGTGTGGTTGTATGAGTGATTTGCAGGGGAGGTTTCCTGAAGTGTGCATATACTAACTTACAGCTGTCTTGCTTTAGGAAATAACATATTCCAGTACATGGTTATATTTTAGTTATGAACTTTCCACTTATACTATTTCATAAATATGTTACAAGCATATTGCATGTGCTAGTTAATGGAAAATAGATGGGCAATGCAAATTAATATTAAAACATGTTTGAATTTTTTATTCCTGTACCCAAACTGAAATTTATTTGGATTAATATGCATCCAAATGTAGATATATAGGAGTGTGTGAGCAGAGTCATGATTTGTAAGTAAGGAAATTATGTACTTGTAAGAGCAAATGTAATTATAAAATAAAATCCTGAATATATTAAGATATTATCTTTGGAGGGGCTAGAGAGATGTCTCAGTGATTAACAATCCTGGCTGTTCTTCCAGAATACATGGGGTTTGATCCCTGATACTCGCAAATAACTCAAATCATGTCCCTTTTCAAGGGATTCACTGCCCTCTGCTGTATTGTACAGGCATCAGGCATGCTCATACTACACAGACATACATAGTATCAAAACATGCATAAGCACATAATAATAAAATATTTCAATTAAAAAGAGAAATTATCTTTAGTATAATTTAAGTAAACTCTGAGTATGAAATGTGCATGGAAAGAGGAAAACGTGCTCAGCTGCAAGGAGATTTAGAAAAAGTATATTAGTATTTCCCTGTTATTGCAATTTTATAATCCATAAATTTAGAAAAATAAATATAAACCAGGATTTCCAACATAAAAACTACTAGCTAAGAAGTTTTGAAGAGCACTTTTGATGTCTCATTGATGAAATTGACAAAAACTTAATAGTATAACTATAATTTATATCATCCTCTCTGAATGCTTCCCTTGTCTGCCACTACCTCTGCTTTGACTGCTTTGAAAGTATCTTACTTCCTCTAGAACTGCTCTTCAACTTTGAATATTTCATCGTGACACCTTGGCTTCCTCCAATTCCAGCATTCAGTTTTGATACATTATCCCATAGCTCAGGTCTCCAGTTGCATGTGCATGGTCTCTGTAAAAGTGCCTCAATATAATGTTTCAAAGGGTTAATTTTAAGTAAGTTTAAGGATTCAAAACTGCCACTGTGTATAAAATCTAATTTGACTTTGTAGCACCGTAGAAAGGAAATACACATATTTCATATTCTTTCATCTATATCAATATTGGTATCTAAAAACTAAAATTAATTCCAGAGTTCCAAGTTTTAAATTCAATTTTATGATTTAGAAGATGAGTTTGTTTTTTAACTATGCAAATTTTCACATTTCCCCAAAAAAGAAAATAAAAGTGGGTGTGGGGTGTATGTCCTGTATGAATGAACAATAAGTACTAACACAGAGATGAACAGTTTAAAAGGAAAAGGGGAAATATCAATAACACAACAACAAAAAACCCCATGCTGCTTTCCATTTTGTGTATACTAACTTGAAAAAAGTATTCACAAACAAAATCTTAAGTACTAATTGTCTTGCAGTTAAAATGAGGTGCTTTGATCGTGCCTAAATAAGTTCTATCATTTCAGCCACTGTACTTATAATTTAATCTAATGATGGGAGACACAGCTTACTCTTTATGTGAGCAGTTTGTACATCACAGCTTGGGTAATTTATAGAAAGTATAATGTATCTCAAACACAGCATTGCATCTTTGAATTGTAGTTTTCTTTAATCTTATTTTGTTACAGCGTATTGAAAGGAAAACAAAAGACAGGCACAGCTGCTTAGCTAATGTTAATACTGTAAAAACAGCCTACTGGGGAGCTGGAAGAAATGCTTTCCCTATGAGAAAGGTGGTAGTGGGTCTTCTGTGTGGTAATAATTATTCCAACCTGTTTTTGTTCTACACACTGATAACAAGAACAGTGCATAAAAAATACTCTAGTACCACATGACCTTCCAAATATCTAATCATGCTTAATGAAAAGTTTTAAGGGAGAAGTTTGGATCAAATGGATCTGGTGACTATTTTTCAAGAATAGAGATTAATGCAGACACTTAAGATTTGATGAGAACAAGATTACAAAGGGAGATTAGAGGGTTCTTCATCAAAGCCTTTATTTATTTAAGTGGTCCTTAATCTTTGTCAATTTGAACACAGACAAGAATAAGCCAAGGGAAAGGAACGTAACTAAGGCATTGCCTCCATCAAACTAGTCTCTTGGTGTATCTTTGAGGGCATCTTTTTTGATTATGTGGGAGGACCCAGGCACTGTGGGTAGGGCCACATATATATATATATGTATATATATATATATATACATATATATATGTATATATATATAACCAGATTATATAAGAAAGCTGTCTAATCAAGTCATGAAAAGCAAGCATTGTAAGCAGCATTCAAGTATGTTATATGTTTCAGTACCTTCCTCCATGCTTAACCTGGATTCACACCCTGGCTTCAGCTTTCCTACATGGACTGTAACCTGCAAGTCAAATAAGCCAATTATTTCTCTAGTTGGCTTTGATCTGTTTTATCATAGCAACAGAAAGCAAATGAGGACAGTTTATTCAAGTATCTGGATGTGTGAACAGGGCTCAGCGAGAATGGGTCCCAGCTACTGTATGCTGGCATCTGAACCCTGCTCATCACGATGTGTAACAGGGTATACTAATGCCTGACCCTGTTTTCCATCTCTGTAAGTGTTCTTATTTAATTTAAATGTAAACTATAAGGATTATTAAAACTGCATATAATTGACAAAGTATTCATAACAAGCTGGAATTTATCAGGTCCATAATATGCATGTGATTAGACACAGCTAAGACATCAGGAATGCACTGGCTCTGATAAATGAACATACATCAGAAGCCAAATCACACTCCCAAAGGATGAACCTTGAAATGCAAAGGAATATTTGATATCTCCCACAATTCTCAGTTGTTTCTGCCCAAGCAAACTATCTTGCACAGTAACTTTTATGTCATCCTTTCTAGAAATGATTCTACATTTTCCCTCAAAGAATCCCTTAATTACGTGGTAGATTGAAAACACCAGATCCATCCAGAAGACATGGAAACAGTCACTTTTCTTGAATTTTGTGGTAAAACTCATACTGCTGCTGTGTACTATTCACTGACCGTTTTAAAATTCTCAGAATGCTGAGTTAACAAAGTGTTAGCCTTTATATAGCACTCACTGCTAAGGGGTAAAATCCCTGTGTGTGTATGCTTATTATAATGGTTACATCTCATAATGTAAGGATAATGCATTAATCATCTTTCCAGATAAGAAAATGATGGAGAAAAGGATAATCTGCTGTTTTACAGTGTTTGCTGGTATTTTTGTTGTTGTTCTCTCTGTCTCTGTCTGTCTGTCTGTCTGTCTGTCTGTCTCTCTCTCTCTCTCTCTCTCTCTCTCTCTCTGTGTATGTGTGTGTGTGTGTGTAGAATACTACCCTATCCATGGAGAATATTAATATATTAGCATGCTGCTGTCAGAGTGAATAATGAATGCTGCCATATCCTCTTTGAGCTGGTTCAAACTAGTATCTAGCTGGCCCCATCCCTCATGCTGATGCTGATGCTGATACCACACTGCTTCAGAAGGAGTGGGGTAGACTCAGCCCTGAGTTTCAGTCCTACCTAAGGAAGTGTGGAGAGTGGTTTTGTTTCGCCACCCGATAGTCCCCTTTACCTTCCAAGTAACATATTAGGGGGATTCTGTTTAAGAGGATCCTCCCAAGCCAGTAAGATTAATAAATCAAATATGTGCATGCCTTTAAAATATGAATAACAACAATTCTGTCAACCTCAAAAATTAATATCTATTCATATTCAACTAAGAGTTAAGTATTTTCAAGTGAACTTGAATTTTTAATGGACATATCCTAGATAATGGTGACATTTCCATAGCAAATAATCTGATGTTACAAAACGTTACTTTAAAATTTTCCTTAGTTTTGACCCTCACTTAAGTCTTTATTTCTGATTTCTTAGAAGGTATTTCTTTTAGCAAATTTTACAGTGCATATTTGTATCCAAATTAGGAATGAGTTCTTTCTTTCCTATTAAATAAATAAAATTAAAAAACACTTTTGCTATATAAAGAAGGTAAGCTACCCAAAATACACAAAGCAAAGACTTTTCACAGCCTAAGTTTTAAGACTACAACAGTAAATGACTGCCATTGATTTCTACTGGGCATGTAGTTTTTATAAGAGGACCTCATGGACTCTCCAGGGCTTGAAGTAGGAATTCCAAGGAGATGATGAGAAGCACACGCCTGGGGTGGGTGGAGACAGCTCCTGATGCTCTACCTGGTCTTTTCTATCTTGAGTCTCCCTTTGCATCTCACAGGCAGCTCATGTTAGCTCTATGAAACTCCAGTAACAACCTGTTTTTCACTCTAGTGCAGAGTACCAAAATACTGTGTAGAATGGTAGAGGAGGCTGAAATCCTTGTAAACAAGTCCCTTCCTCACGCTTTTTTTTCATAGAATTTTTGCAAACGTAATCTTGAATTATATTTTTAGGATGGCACGCTCCTCTAATTGCTTTATCCCTTGGAAGGTGATCTCAAAAACATATTTTCTGTCTATTTAAAGACATTATCATTGCTGTTTTCTCCTCTATGTCAGCATATACCATTTATTCATAGCATTAGCTGTTGGGAATGAGCCTAAAACCTACTCTGCTAACCTCAGGTTGATGCACTTTCCTTCCACATTAACCACCCTGTCTACGTATCACACAAAGGCATGATCTGCCATGGTTGCTGCTTTCTCAATAACAGTGTCACAGTTATAATCAAATCTGCTCTCCTCTTTGCAGTTGTCTGTCCTTTGCTGTTGTTGCTCCATTGGTTCTACACGGTTTTGTCAATAAAGTGCTCTTTTGGCATCAGGTCTACTGCTCAGGCTCCTCAAATTCTCTTAGGGCTTATTTTCCATCTTTCTTAACACATTCACTTAAGAAGGACAAGTGAAAAGGGATTGCTGCTAACATTGGCTTGAGATAAAATGCTCATAATGATGATCTGCCATTAAAAGACCATTCAGGTGCCCACCTGTGAAGGTCTGCAAGACTTTTGCCTTCTTTAGTATGCTCAACATTCTTGAGTTTCCTGCTGCTCATGTTACACAAACTAGATTTTTTACAGTGAATGTAGGTGATAAAAATATTCCATACTAGAGTATATGTGCAGAGATACATGATTTTCTTTAGTTTTCAAAGATTTGTTTTATTTTTAAGTATGTGCTTGTGTGTGGGTATGGGGGTATCAGCATGGGTGACTGCAGAAGTGAGAGGTGCCATATACCCCATAGGTAATTTACAGGCAATTTGTCCCTTACAGTGTGGGTCCTAAGAACCAGACTCAGGTCTTCTACAAGAGAAATATGTGATCTTAAACACTGAGTGATCTCTCTAGTTCAATTTGTTATTGTCTTGAAATTGTCAAATGAGTATCGAACCAAATAGTTAGGTAAACTTGACCCTCTTAAATATTATACTATTTGTGAATACAATAATTTCAGAATACATTATGTGTATTATTTTACCATTTTAAGCTTACATATGAAATTTTATTCTCAGTTTTAAAAAGATAACTTCTAATAGGCCTTTTAAGAATATTCCGGTATTCATACATTTCAGAGTTTCTATAACATTGTGACAAGGTAAATCGGCACTATCAAGGCAACCTACTTCTTTAAAATATCTACTCCCATAGCATATAGCAGTAAGAACTTTACCACAGATTAACACTGACAATGACTTTGGGGCCTCCATTCAAATAACCTGTTACTGTTTTGATTTGTTTGTCATAATTCTTCAGGTAATGTCAAAGTTTACTTGCTCTGTGGGAACCATTTCCCTTAGAGATTCTATAATTATGTCTCTTGTAAATTAAGAAATGCATTCAAAAATCATGAGGTAAGCAGGAAACCAAAGTACACAGGATATCTACTATTCTTAATTTCTTAAAACATTTGATATTTTTCATGAGGAGAGTAATCTGCATCCTCATTTGTATTTATGTACATGCTTCATATTGCTGCCCCACACAAAACTGCCCTGGAAAAACACGACACATTTCTATGTCAAAAGCACCAAAGTTAGGGAAAGGTCAAAGCCAAAAACTGTAAGCCATCTTGATTTTTATTATCTCTTGCCCACAGTCCCACTGCAAGCCAGGTTCAAGCCCTGAGACAGAGAAGGGGTATAAGCACAAAGAAATGAACTAGTATCTGACCACCAGATAAGTTTCACTCAAGTGACTCACCCCAAATAGATTGAATTGTCTTTATTTATACTTCAAATATAAGCATGCTTTCCATATTAACAAACATGTTTTTTCCTACCCTGCAATATTAACCTCTTGCAAAACAAATATGCCATTTTTTCCGATGTTTACATCAAAATGTCTTTTAAACCAAAATAACGTTTATCATTTTGCTAGCTTGGCCAAATATCGAGCCAGGTACACCTTGTCTTTACAAAGTTAAAAGGAATTAACACAGGCATACATTGTCAAGAACAACTATGCCGTTCAGAACTTAACAAAGCATGTTTACAGAAATAGAGGTGATCTGCCATGAGCTGCCTGCATAGTTAGCTTGCACTTCTTCAACTGCTGATTAACTTTTATTACCTCCGGTTCTGCCAGCACTGAATCAGAACAGCTCCCAGGATCTGGAGTGAAAGATGGTATTTCCAGGAAAGAAACCTGAGAAGCATCAGTTCCCAAAGAATTTTATGGGAAACTATTTGAGAAAAAAAGGGGGATTTTCTGGAAGTTAATACATCTGTCAGGTTTAAGACTGACAAAGTGACACTAAAAACCACCAAGACAAAAATCAACATTATGAGAGAGAAGCGAGCACACAGGCAGTATGGTTCCAGCAGTATTCTGCGCTGTCCTGAAGTACACGGGTCCTTTCCAAGTAAGACTGTCTAGCAGGCTTTGCCTCGTGAAGACCTGTGGGACAAGTACTTATAAGCTGCTCCCAACAATCTCTAGCAAAAACAAAAACAAAAAAAGCTGTAAGCTGTGTTTTGTTTATGGATACTTTCATTTATTTTTTTCTGTCCTTTTGGGAACAGGCATACAAAACCTATCATTTTATTCTCCTCATATGAGAGGCAAGCTATGTAGCAATGCTCCAAACAATGATACAACACAGAGCAGTACAGCTGTGGAGTATTACTGCTTTGTCATTCTCTACACTTGAAAATACACACTCAGAAAGTTTGAAGAACTTATTTGCATTTTTTCTAAGAAGCCAACAATTGCCGAGATTTCTGAGAAAATACTGACAAAAATAACAATTATTTAAAACTAAAATATACTAATATAAATAATGGCACTACAATTTGGCTTGCTGAATAAATAAGTAATTTAAATGAATGCTGAAGTTTTAATTAGGGTTGCTAAAACGTCGACAAGGTACAGCTCATATCCATATTCAATGACCGTAATTTAAATTATTAAAATATCAATCAAAGATCTTGGGCAAAATACTAAAAGGCTCTGTTTCTTAACTCAGTGCACTCATGGAAAATATGATGAACTAGAGACAGAAATCTCAAAAGCTGCTTGTACTCCTCTCATGTTTAACTGTCTGTCACTGTGCCTGTGGGTCAGCCTGCTATGCTTTAGATATATTCTAATAGAGAATAAGAACTGCCACATGTGTATACGTGGGATGAGTACTGATATACTGCCCAAGGCTCAATAGATTGCCTAGGCCTCCTCACATCAACAATGTGAGATGCACTCTCACCCTGAACTCTTGGGGGAGGGTCTAGGCCCTGCCCTGGATGAAATGACAGACTATAGACACCCCCATGGAGGGCCTCACCCTCCCTGGGGAAATGATGGGATATTGGGGGGGTTGGAGGGAAGGCACGGGAGGAGGGGAGGGAAAGGGAGAGGGACCTGGAACTGACTTGTGAAGCAACCTTGTTTCTAATCTAAATTTAAACTGAAAAAAAAAAAGAACTGCCACATGCTTGTATTTAATCATAAACAGGAAAAAGAAGAACATAGTTTGTCTCTACTGTAAGATAGCCTTTAAGCCTACCATATAGGCAGTCTGGCTCATCACCACAAGAATCAGAGACACCCTTGTTCACACATGTGGGATTCCCATAAAAATATTAAGCTGAAAGCAACAACATATACACAGAGGACCTGGGATTTTCTACTTCTCCTCGTTGGGATTCCCTGAGCTCTATGGGAGGGATTGAATGAGACATCCCACTTAGAGGTGTATGTTGCAGGGACTTTATCTGTGTGTAATGTGTGGCTGTGGGGTCTCTGTATCTGTTTCCATGTGCTGCAGGAGGAATCTTCTCAGGTGACAATTGAATTAGGCACCCATCTGTTTCCCTGGCCTACTCAGCTGGTATATCCCCAGTGCATGTCTGCTGCTGTTGTAAGCTAAAATAATGGGATGAGTTGGGGGAAGGAAGGTCAGAGGAAATATCTTCATGATCCATTGGAGATGGGCTCAGAGAGAAAAGGGAGATTGCTGCAGGTTTTCTGCTACAGAGCTAGGAATGAGACGAGGAGGGATTGAAACTGTGGGACAGAAGGAAAGATGTGGTCTGCCTTCAGGCTGCTTGTCCTGTCATCCCTTCTTAAAAATGATATTTCTATTTCCATTATTCAAAGCTCAAGGTTAAGTTATTATTCTGGCATTAAGATAAAAGATAGGGTTGGATTTTATTTTACAATGCAATTTATATATTTTACAGACTAATTCTCACTTAACCTAGACATGGTAGTTTCTAACCATTTCATACATTTTATTTTTGTTTTAATGTGCAATAAAAAGTTTTATGCACAGATATCTCTGCTCTGAATATCTTCTGTGTGAAATAAAACTAGGAAAATCTGAAAATCTAAAAGAAAATGATGAAAAATGACTGGATAAGGCAAACAGTAGTGTCAAAGTTATCAGAATGGCAATAAAAGCATGCATTTAAAATAGTTAAGCATGTACATGTGAACCAGTGCCAAACACTGCAAACTAAAATTGTCATAGTAAATAAGAGATAACTTTACAACTCAAGTAATAAAGGTATACCTCAAACACTTAATGTCTTATACCTTTAAAGCAAAGTAGACTTAGATGGATCAGAATACCAAACTGAAAACCCTTCATGGTGGGCCATAGCTAGCTATGATTCTTATTATACAAATGTGCCTAGAATTTCCCTATTATAGGAGAATCATTAAGCCCAGTAACTGCTGACCTCCAGGTCAGAAATTAAAACCAACCCGTTCTATAACTCCATTTAAATTATAATGTCCCTCTCATTTCCTGGAAAAAATCTCATCATGGAGATCATAATTGCAAATTGGTCATCGTACATAGTGCAAGCACTTAGATTTATTTAAATTAAAAATCTTATATGACCCATCAGCACAGTACAAGGTTGTTTATAGTGCATTTTAAAGAGTTATGTCTGAGCATCTACTTAGATTCCTTTTAAAGAGGTTAAGCTATATATTAATAACATGGATAGCTTCTTGAATGAAAGTGCAGAGAAGGCAAGAATACAGAGCATATTATTCACCTTTATTCTTTTTCCATGGACCTTTAAAATACAATAACTTGCATCTGCTTTCTATAAAATCAAGTATATATTATGAAAAGTTATATTAATGTATAGGGATATACTGCTGGCTTCTGCCTGTATTTTTCTTTAGTGAATATATATTTAGGCTTAAAATCTTACATTTCAGTTTTCCTCTTTGCAGAAAGGAAATTAATATATTTATTTAGGTTTCAAATGAGGTGAGAGGAAAAGCCATGTTATAAAATTTGCTAATTATATATATACATGTGTTGGGGAGTGGTCCATTAAGTCAAAGTAATGTGTTTCTTCTAGTAAACTTTCTTTGTCATTACAGAGGGAGATTTAAGTGGGGGCATTTAAGGAATTGAACTTACAGGGAGTCATCCAAGCCCTTATTTTCTCCGTGTAGGAAATGACACCTATAGGAAAGTTGGAGCCTGAACCATGACATTGATATTTAGAATTCAATAACTGTAACATGAATAAATAAATGACCCAGAGACTGATATTGGGGTTCAGACTTCAAGCTGAATATCCGAAAAGCAAAGCAGTTGGCCACTAGCTTCTTATTCTACCTCTGACTAAATGGGCTGATCCTACCTCCACGAGCTCTCACCAAGTCTCAGACTGTAATTTCTCTTCAGCCCTCTGAGCAAGGTCTCTGAGACCTTGCTTCTGTCTTATATACTTCCCTAATGTTGGGATTAAAGGTGTGAACTATAATTCTCTTTTAGACTGATCCACTCTTGTGTAGATCTGGGTAGCCTTGGACTCAAGGAGATTTGTCTATCTCTTAATCCTGAGTCCTAGGATTAAAGTTGTGTGCTTCTGACTGCTGGGATTAAAGGTGTGTGCCTGGCTTCTATGACTTATAACTGACTTTGCTTTCTGAATCCCCAGGCAAGTTTTAATAAATCATAAACAATATATCACCACATATAACCTACCAATAAAAATTAAAATAAGAAACATTACCATGGATATAAATTCATAACAGTAGTATATGTTCTTCATTTTATTGATTGGTTTAGATAATGTAAATAAATTTGGCTTCTGGATAGAAAACCATTTTATGTAATCTCTTTTTCAAACTTACCAGTCAATGAATTACTATCAGTCATACATAACTTTGTCCTTTATATAATTCTTAGTTGTAAAATTACTTCAAAAGTTGAACAGCATATTGGTACTTGTAGGAAGGACCCAGTACCAGAGAATTGTATCAGATCACTTTCAAAGAATATACTGCCCTTCATAATGTTTCCTGTTTAACTCACAAATCAGAGGGGAGTAATACTGTTCTAAATTAATAGTTTGACGTCCGCTAAAAACAAAACAAACAAGAAAAACCAAAAACAAATAAACTTTCTCTTAATCATACCATGGAGTAGTCATGGCAGTGTGTTGCCAATTTCTTTACTGTCACTCCTCATGTACACAAACAAGGCTTCTCTTTTACAACTCCATACAATAGATTCTGATAGCATTGTAAGAACTCCCCTTCCATGTGTTTTCTGAAACTCTAGAGGAAGACTTCACAATGCCTTGACTCTTGAATCCTCATCTTCTAAAGCAAGTGCCATGTGCACAATCTTTCCTTGTTGGCTACCAGCTTTGAATGAACCTTGGTACCCTTAAATCAGATTTGTAACATGTTTTAAAATCAGTTGCTTCTGTTTTTATTAATCAGTCAATTTTCACATCCCATTTACAGTTTCCTCTCTCTCCCTCTTCTCTTTCCACTCTCTCTTTCCATCATCCTCCCTCCATTCATTACCTCCCCACTTCCATTCATAAAGGTGCAGGCCTTCCATGTATATCAGGCAGAGATGACATATCAAGCTGCAACAAGATTAGGTATCTCTTCTATTATAGTGAGGCAAGGCAACCAGGTATGAAGAAAGGGTACCAAGAACAAGTAACAGAATCAGAGACATCCCCTGCTCCAACTATTAAGATTTCCATGAGAAGACCAAGCTACACAACTGCAACACATAGGCTGAGGGTAGAGGTCATCCCCACTCAAGTTATCCGGTTGGTGATTCAGTCTCAGTAAGCAGCTATGGGCCCAGGTGAATTGTCTCTGTGTTTTCCTGTGGTGTCCTTAGCCCTTCTGGCTCCCATTCTCCAAGGTCCTCCAAATATTTGACTGTGGGTCTCTCCATCTGTTTCTATCAGCTGCTAAGGGAAGCTTCTCTGATGACAGTCAGGCTAGGCAAGGATATGGGTATAGCAGACTTTCACATGGAATTATTTCATTGCCTTTTTTCCAGACATGTTTGGGTCTATCCTAAGTGTCTGCGCTCTCCAGCCTCTGAGTCCTGGTCCTTTGGGCATTGTCAAGAGTAGGCTCCCTCTCATAGTATGGATCTCAAGTTAGCCACTCCCATGCTTTCTGTGACAACTTGTATCTCATAGCCAGGCCAAATGGTAGGTCAGAGGTTATGTGGCTAATTTGAGTCTTCAAGACCTCCTTTGGAAGTCTTGTTTAGTTAAAGAAGATGGCCAGTTCAGGCCCCATATCACCCATGACTGGTAGTCTTAGCTAAGGTCACCTCTTCAAAGGAGAAAAGGACTTCATCTCTATTCCTGTAGGGAGATATCTCATACACCCATTTGGGCATGGTCACAGGTACAGGTTGGTAGAAGTGATAAATCTAGAAAATCAAGAACCAGGGACATCTATATCTAAGGGCAACAGAAAGTTGATGCCTATTCAAAGTAGATTCTACTTCCTTCCACAATTTTGTATTTGTATTTGTTCTATTCAAGTGTTCCTCTTAGTTAATGATGCTTATTGATGTGTGTGGTATTCTTCTTTAAGGACTCAAAGGTTACTTATTGCAGAAACACCCTCAGGAACTCTAAGGAGGAATTACCATAATATGAGTATTTCTTAGTCCACTCAAATAGATGCATAATTTATCAGAATACCTTCTTAGGTGACTCATGTCTTCATTCATATGTCACTTGTTCTGTGATACTTTTTACTATCTCTCTGTCCCTTGCCCCTCCCTCCCATTCCATCTCCCTCTCTCTCTCCTTCTCTCTATGTGTGCACACATGCACAGACAGCATTTTATCATGTTCTTCAGAATGTCTTGGATTCATGAATTTTTTGCTTAAGCCTCTGACATACTAAGCTTACAGATTTATATCACCATGACTGGTTGCTGAGTATCTTAAACTGCAAAACCAGGTGATTCATATCCATTATTTCCTGTGTTTTATCTGTGCCTCTCATTATAGCACTTAATTGTGGTATAATTTAGTTGTATTTTTCCTATGTCTGTATTTATTTAAAATATTGATTTTTATCCTTTTGTTGTCCAACTCTCTTAGTGAAACACCTGTCTCCCAGTAAGTACTCAAAAGGATGCTGTGAATATATTACAAACAGATACGAATTTTAGCAAACTAAAACATTTGGGATTAAAAATAAGCATAATGTTTTGGGAAAGGATTTAGATATTGTTGATTCTGCAAAGATTTTCTTGTTGAGGATCAATGGGGATAAAGTAGCATTCCAAGTATAAAACATAAATAAAAAGCCTTAATCCTTTCACAAAACATACTGCCTGGAAACAAATACTTCCTTTCCCTTTTATATAAAGTATCAAAGCAAGAAGCAATGCTACTGGGAAATAGAATGATTCACCAATTAAAAAACAAACAGAGACAAGTTTAAAACTTTAGATCAATCCATAATGTCCCCCAGACAACCATCAACATAAGAAATAGGTTTATATATTCATAACTATAAAAGCACAACCAGAATCCACCTGACAAGTTATATACTACTGTTGTAGGAAGTCAAGAGGAATTATATTCAGAAGGAATAATTTTTTATTGTTCCAGAAAGCTGTAATATAATTTTTACAATTACAAGTTAGTGGGACTTCTTTTTTTTTTCTTTTTTTTTTTTTTTTTTTTTTGGTTTTTACGAGACAGGGTTTCTCTGTATTGTTTTGGAGGCTATCGGTCCAGACCGGCCTGGAACTCACAGAAACCCGCCTGCCTCTGCCTCCTGAGTGCTGGGATTAAAGGCATGCGCCACCACCGCCCGGCGTTAGTGGGACTTCTTTAGCTATGATGACCTTCACTAAGTTGCTGAGGTTTCCTCTATGATGACAATGAAAAATTTAATGAATTGTGCATTAAACTCTTTATCTGTTCCATTTTTTTTCATGCTCCATGCTCAAGGATAAACTAGTGTGCAAGAACTGGGTTGAATGTGGCACTGAGTGGTGGAGCTCACCCTCTAACACAGACTACTTTGGTTTTATTGAGATATACACACATCATTAGGCAGTTAGCATTTGTCTGTTCTGCCAATGCCAGGCTCTTTGCTTCTTGGAAACACATAGTTCCTCTCCAGTATGAGTTTCAATCATGCCTGAAAATATAGAAAAAGAGTCATTAACATTTCAAAAATGTGTATTTTTCCCTAAAATTATCTTCAGGTTCATGATCAGTGTGCACATGATGAATTTTGGGTCAGATACATATGTTATTAAGGAATTAATTACTGTACAATAAATAATAAATGTGTTGTTATCTACTGCTCACACCTTTTCTCTGGTATGAGGTTATTAAAGACAAATCATATATTACATACAATAACTCAGCAATATGTAGGGAACAAAGGGGGATCACTGGATAGTCTGTCTACATAAAACCTAACTTAAAACCTTTTGTAAAAAGCTATAAAAAGGAAGATGAATAGAAAGAGGTTTCTTTTACAGATTAAAAGATTGGAAAGCAAGTGCATCTTTCCAAGGGCCAAATAAAAACACCAAATATGAATGGATTTTGTAAACTATAGTTGCCTCTTCTCTCTAATACTTGTGTCAACCAAAACTATACTATTTGGCCTTAGGTCAGAATAGTTAACTGGCTACAGATACAAACCTTGTGGTATGTAAAAGATACAGAGTTCCTTGGAAGAGAAAAGTAGTAATTGTGTCTGGTTTCTATTGTAATTGTAATTGTGCAGTCATAAAGCCAGGGGACAGTGAGACATCAGGGAGTTTGCTCAAGTTTAGCTAAGTTTATTAGAGTTTTTAAATGAATAAAACAGAATATAATCAGACATAATTTAATAATTTAATGCTACCATGATGGTAAAAATTTATTGGAGTTTGGACAATGCTTATCTTAAAGAATAAGTAGACATGAGGAAGAGAGAACATGTAAATATTTAAGTATTTTCTGACAGTATAGGTGATAAATTTTGTTATTCTTGGAGAAGAAATACACTATGAGAAGAATAGCTTTGTGAAAATAGTGTTAGAATTTTCTTCTAATGCTCTATAAGACACAGGAGTTAAATAATATTATCCAATATAGTTCTTAATGTATTTTATAAACTTTAAAAGTTAAAGTGTGAGTCTTCAGCATAGAGATAATGATAGTATTATTTATTCAATTCATTAATTAATATATATTAAGATAGTAAAGAACTCAAAGAACAATAATATACAGCATATTTTCAGAGATCTTTACAAAATATAACCACATTATTAGATTAGAGGGTAATAACTTAATATTAATAGTACATAGACTGACCACCTGTACTAAAAAGAAAGTTATAGATTAACAGATCAACATTGAAATCTATAATAATAAGGTGTTAATGAAATATTAGATAAAAATAAGTTACCTGACATAAAAAACCATGATTACCTTTTAAAAACTGTTACTATATATCATTCAAATGTTTCTATTTCATATAACAGGCCTTAACAACTATTCATTTTTACCAGAAATATTTTCAAAAGAAATCATTTTAACAGCAAATGTGAAATAGAATATTTTCTTCTGAATGAAAAGGTAATGCAGAACTGTGGAAGTCTTTGTTGCATGTGATTAAACAAGATGGCAAATAGGTTTCTCTCTGGAAAAAACAAGTAACACGAAACACAGGCAGGGGTTTTGTACAATCATTGATTTGCATTCATGGGTACATCATGAGCTGTCAGACTAAACATCAGAATTATTATTTTATTAAAATAGACTATATTTTTATTAAACATTTTTCCCAAGCAATTCATTTGGTTAAGGTCCTTTCTTGCCCTCATCTTCTTCCAGATCTTCCCCACCTTCATATTCAAACCTTCAGAGTCCACTCCTCACCTTACAGTGGAAACAAAAAAATAACTATAAAAGAATATGAATACAACTATAAAAACAAACAACAAAAATGCCCAGTGACATAAAAATTACCCAATCAAGCTAATACTTCTTGAAGTGTTTCTCATTTATCTGTGTTACATCATTTGAATACTCTCTGTTTAGGTGTATACTCTATTTTTAACTTTTTTTTACTTTCTTGATGTTCATTTTTAATGCTATTCTTTTATATATTATAGATACAGACCCTCTGTCAGATGTGTAACACTTTCCCATTCTGTTGGCTGTTGCTTGGCTCACATGATGGTGCCCTTATCTTAACAGAACAAAAATAACACAGAAACATGGATTCTGTTTGCGTTGGTCAATTACTCCTATGCATGCATGGGATCTACCCTAAAGTGTAGTTGATAGAGTGTCACTAAATTAGAGAAACTGATTTCCCCTAGCCAAGTAGATGTTAATTATAAATAATTCATTTGTTGCGGTGGGACTTTATGTCCACTTTCCCTTCTCTGTGACTGAATTTTGTCTGCTTCAATCTATGCCAGCTCTGTGTACGTTGTCATAGTCTCTTTGAGTTCATATATGTATCTTGTTATCCTGTCTGAAACATGCTGTTTCCTTGGAGTTAGCAACTCCTCTGGCTTTTACAGTTTCTCTTCCCCCTCTTCTACATAGATTACTGAGACTTGAAGGAGGGGTTTGATAAAGACATTACCATATTAATGACTGCATGCTCCAAAATCTCACATTCTGCAGATAGTGCAGTTCTGGGTCTCTATGGTAATTACCATCTGCTACAAAAAAGCTTCTCTGATGAGATCTCGTGAGGCAACTGGTATGTTGGTATAGCAATATGTTATTGAATCATTTTACTAGTGTGTTTCTTTAAGAGAAATTAATAGTTGCTTTTACCCTAGTGTCAACAACTTATCTAGTCTCAGACTGTAAGCCAATTTAACAATGTCAGGTATGTGCACCATCATGTGGAGAGTAGAAAATAGCCTTGGTAATATCCTTTGATGATTTGGGTAGGAAAATGTATGGTACCTATATGGTCAATAAATCAACAAAAGTTAACACATTCTTGAACTGTGGATTTTACCAGCTGTCATGAGATGTCTAATTGTGTCACTGTCTCCCCTTTAAATGATGACTCCCGTTAAGTTCTCTCTCTCTCTCTCTCTCTCTCTCTCTCTATATATATATATATATATATATATATATGTATATATATATATGTGACTTTTCAAGGGACTGTTCCTCCCAACATAGACATCTCCTTCTCATTTAATCTTCCCATTCAATTTCCCCTATGTCTTTTTATAATATTATACTCTATTTCCATTTCTGTGGATAATCCATGTGTCCTCAAGCCCCCCACCCTTGTCCCTTACTAGCTTCCTAACTTTTTGGCTATTATAACTAAAACACACAAATTTAAAGATAAAATCCAATATCTATAGTTAAGGAAAAATATGACAAATTTGTCTTTTGTGTCTGTTTTACCTCATGCAGGATGATTGTTTATCTCCCCATCAATTTATGTGAAATTTTTAAAATTTTACTTTTCTTAATGGCTGAATAATACTCCATTATGAAAACATACTATGTTTTAATTACCCATTTATCAATTGATTCACTTTTGGCTTCTTTCCAATTTCTGGCTTTATTAATAGAGCAGCAATGAACATGGATGAACAAGCTTCTCTACAGTAAATTTTAAAGTCCTTTGGGTACATGCCTGAGAGTAGTCTAGCTCTATCTTCTGGTAGATCAACTTTCAGCCTTTTGCAGAAAACCTCCACACTAATTTCTTTTGCATATGAGCCATCATTTCCTCACATCTTTACTAGCAGGTGTTGTCATTTCTAAATTAGTTTTTATTAATTCTGTCCATTCTAAGAGGGGTAAGAAAAATTTCAAAATATTTTCAGTTTGAATTTCCCTGATGGCCAAAAATAATAAACATTTTTGTAGTTTTTGTTAGATATTTGTGTTGCATCTTCTGAGAACTTTTTTTTAGATCTACCCCACATTTATTTGAGTTATTTACTTTCCTCATATTGGTTTTTTAGTTGTTTATATGTTCCAGATACTGACGACCTATGAGATATTTAATTGGTCTAATATATTTTCCCATCTTGTAGGCTGATACTTTGCTCAGTGATGAGTGGAAAGTCTTATTAGGAAAAAGGAATAGAGGTAAACATGTAAGAAGGATGGTAAAATAGCAGTAATAATGTCTGGAAAAGTCATATAGAATTGTACTGTTATCTATCTAACTAAAAATACCTCTGTGGTGATGTATTATTCATGATTTATTAAAGCTTGCCTGAGGACTTAGAAAGCAAATCAGTCACAAGTCATAGAAGCCAGGCCACATCTTTTATCCCAGCAGCCAGAAGCTAGGAGGTAGTGGTACACACCTTTAATGCTAGGACTCATGATAAGAGATAACTAGATCTCTGGGGGTCCAAGGTCACCCAGCAAGTCCTATAGAGAAACAGCTCATTTAAAGGTGATCTCAGCACCTAGGATTACATGCCTTTAATCACAGCATTAGGAAGGCATATAAAACAAAAGCACGGTCTTAGTATCCAGCATTCATTTTGCAGCCACTTTGAAGACAAGAGGGATTTATTCTTCAGCCACAGTGAGGACAGGAAGACATTGAAGTCTCAGGATTCTCCAGCCACACTTAGGTGAGGACTGGTGAGAGCTCATGGAGACAGGATCAGCCCTTTCAGATGATGTAAGTAAGAGTTAGTGACCAGCTGCTTCGCTTTCTGGATCTTCAGCCTGAAGTTTCAATCCCCATATCAGTCTCAGGGTCTTTCATTTTTCATGTTATACACCTCTAATGTTCTCTCTCTCTCTCTCTCTCTCTCTCTCTCTCTCTCTCTCTCTCTCTCTCTCTCTCTCTCTCAATATTCCCATCTGTGATAACAATGCTTCCCCCCAAAAGTACCATAAAACACCTAATAAACAATTAAATACTAGGTATGATAAGCCTGCTTTTGAGTTTTTGCTTGGGGTTCCAAGAGACTCTTAAAATATAAAGACTACTGCCACTGCCCTTGGTTGTCTCCCAGAGATGGAAGTGTAGTCCCTATTCCTGAAGACACCATGCATTTTAGACACAGGACCCAGGGTACCTGTTTTAGATCTTACCTTAAAGCCTCCTTCCTAATGATTAGCTTTCATGGTACCAGAAGGGTCATAAAAAATTCCAAAGGAGAGATTGAACCTATAGTCCTAACTAGTTATGATTTCTATGAACCACAACAACCATAATGGCATGATAATCATAAGGATGCAATAGTTGTGTGATTATTGCTGTGGTAACCAATAGCTCTGTAATTAGATTTAAGTCCTGCTGAATAAGAGGGAAATCATGACTGGTACTGGAAACCTAACCAAGTTCTCAGGGCTAGTGAAGTCACAGATCTTCGAGGAGAACATTAGACCACCACTTTATGAAACCAGCATAATACCTAAATATATTTCTGGTTATTTGAAATGCAAATTTACATAACAAGAATATCTTCTCAAGTTAAGAGGAGACATCCTTTTGAAATGCTGTCACTCAATCTCCTAGCCTCTGTGGCAGAGTAATATTTGAATCTGGAAACTCCTTACAGCTTACAAAGAAAGCTAATAATGTTGTACAACTTTATCTTTAACACACCCCAGTGATTTTCAGAAGCTCACGCAAGCCTTTTAAAATGCCCCAATCTTTCAATTCAATGGGTTTTTCTTTTCTTTTTCCTATTATTGCACTGTGATGCATATTTGCAAAATCTTGAATAAAGTAATTTCGTCCTATCTAGCTCTGTCTGAAACAACATTACTTTGATATAATATTCCCCAAAATAGTCAGTATTAATTTCATTTAATATTGTTCCTGCTATCATACCAGAATTTAAATGTTTCAATATGTTATGTCAATATTTATTGGCATCCAAGGAAAAATGACTTGGGAAAAATAAAATAAGAAGCAGAAAACAATTATTCTATCACTACTATTCAGTAAGTCTTATTTATTTTCTTTTTTCTTCTAATTTTTTTATTTAACATATCAACTGCAGTTTCCCTTCCCTCCCCTTCTTCCACTTCCACCCCCACCCACTTCTCAGAGGGGGATATTATCAACAGTTATTACTATTGTTTGAATATAAAACACCCCTGGTAGGTTCATGAGATCTAAGTTTCTCCCAGGTCTTGGGAAACTGTATAAAATTTTCAGAATCTTCAACTTTGCTAGGAAACTTGAGTTACCATGGGATATACCTTTAAGGTTGGGGCCCAGCTCTGCTTTGAGGCCCATAACAAATTGGAAGGAACATACAGTTCCTTCTTTCCTTCCTTTCTTCTCTCATACTCACACATTACACTGGAATGCAGTTTCTTCTCCCTCCATTTTCCCTGGTCCCACCCCTACTTCTCCTACCCCTAGATCCCTTCCTTCTCTTTTTCCCTTTAAAAGAAGAAGAAGCAAGCATCCCATGAGTATCAATGGAACATGACTGAGTGACAGAGGTAAGTTAATTTCTGAAGTAGTGTCCAGCATGTCATACACTGGCAAGAAGCCCAGAGCCAGCAGAAAAAATGAAGAGGAAAGTTTCCAACTTTATATGTAATTTCATTTAAAAATATCTTCACTAGAATTTCTTCCACAACTTTCTCAGTTTCAGGAAAACAAAAGTTAACATACTCTGTTAACTAAAAATTCAACGAAAGAAGCTTTCTAATATGTCAGGCATTGCTATGATATCATTGTAAAATACACCAATGAGGGAGAATCCAATCTTAAGTTAGTGGTTAGTGAATATTTTGTATGTTGGACGTATTGTAACTCTCTAAATAAGGTACTTGCTCAAGTTTCTGAATGATGAGAGCGGTATCACATCAATGTACGGACTTGCTAAGCATTGATTAGTGTTCTGCTGAGTAGGGGTTGTTTCAGTTTGGCAGTAAAGACACAGAGTGAGGAGGCTATTAACAGTCATTCTCTGGGGCAAACATCATCCTAGGGAAATTCAATCTAAATCAGAAAAACGTGCAACTACAGGAAAAAATACCAAAAAGCACACATCAAAACATAGGACTCTGCCATTATGGGGAAAGGAGAACAAATGAGCCCCCACTAATGTAAGCAATACAGAAACATCTTACAAGTGTAGCTTTGTGGTGAAGAAGCCAGACTCCAAGGGAAGAGTGGATGGCACCGTTATTCAGCCACACATACTGCATAAACTTGTGCAGGCAAGTTCACAGAAGCACAGTTAAGGTCAATCAAAACCTAGAAACCAGTTACATATTACAAAATATTGCAGAGTCATGGGAACAAATCAGCCACTGCTAGTTTCAACATCACAGTATCTTAAAATGTATCAAATTGAAGACACTATACATGAAAAAGAGTATGCTGAATGATTCTTTATACATATTCTTCCAACAGGAAAGAACTGTTCTGTAAGGGAGCTTGGCACTGACACTATTATCCTTTATCTGCTGACATTACTCTAAGTTTTACTTTGTTACTCCATATTATAAAATAGTGATTTTTTCAAACTGTACCTTTCCCTAAGAGACTCCATTTCACAATAACCTTTCGCCATGATTTTGAGGAAGAATAATGACTCTAGTCCTAGATGTAGCCAGAAACTGCTGCATCTGTGAGGTACATTCCATCCAACACAGCCTGAAAGATTGTGTTTCTTGGAAGACAAAGGAAGTCATCCCATATATTTACTTGGGTTAACTAATATGTTGAGAGTACATGCCTGAGTTAAAAAGTCTTTCATGGAAGCCAGGCTGAAGATAACATGATAGACATCTAACTCTGTGATGGCATGTCCTCACAAGAACCTGACATCTGATACCTTCTGTGTACAGTAAGGATGGAGGACTTTCAGACAGTTCCTCAAACTGGCTCAAAGGGGTCTCTACCGTTGATGTAGGCTACTCAGTCTCCTCCCTATCTACCTATCCACCTGCTCATACATCTGGTCCTGACCCAGTCTTTACTGCTCCTGATTCATTTCTTGCTACACACACACACACACACACACACTGTAGTTTTTTCACCTAGCAGCTAAGGTTTCTGAATGTTTCCTCTCAAGATTGATTACTGAACCTTAAGATCCATCCTGGCACTTATTTTATATATAATCCAGAAATAAAGATGTATAAATATATTTGCTGTTTAATGTATGATGTGCCAAACGAGAATTGCTATTAGCAGTTATGTTTGAAATAAACAAAGCTGCATTTTCCTATTATTCTACCACTAATAACTAAGTGAATTTAATAGAGTAAATCCCCAAGAACATACCAATTATACCAGAATGAAGAAGGATGCAGCAATTTCATCAGGACCCAGTACAAGGAGACTATTTAGCACTGAAATGGTGATTGCATCAAGGCAATCCATGGATAGAAAACCCTTGTTGTACTAGCAACTGCACCTTGGCTCCAAAGCTGACATAGTTTATTCCGATTGCCATTAGTCTTTTTGCTGATTTTTACACTTAGACTGGGTGTAGGCTTTAACGGACGCTGTAACAATACGCGACACACAATTACTGACAGTAACGCTAAGTATTTAATGTAGAAAATTACTCACAAGATACCAAACCCAGAGGAGCAGTTTTCAGTGGCCGAACCGGAAGCCGAACTCCAGGAAAAGAGACCGAGACTTCCTGTGTGCTGTCTTTTATGCCTTCCCCCGTAACGCCCCTAGCCATGCCCAAAAGTGGGCCTGGCTAGTGACGTAGTTCCGCCTACGTACATATACGTCTTTACGTCCAGCCGTATACGTCTTTAGTCCTGCCTAAAGTGGGTGTGGTTAGCGGTGTGGTAAACCGCCCTTTTATTACCTCATCTGTATGCGCCTCTAATAAGTCACATGTTTAATGGCGGCATCAGACTTCCTCCTACAATTCCCCTTTTAGTCTAAAAAAGGACAACTAACTTGTGTCCATGAACAAAAATGTATCAAACTTCTATCTAAACCTAAACTTATCTGAAAGAAACACCCAAATATGAACACCTCCTTCCAATCCCAACTCTAAAATAATTGAAAACTAACACTAACAGGTGTAAACTATTTTATAATATCAATAGTAGGGAGAGGGGGCATGGAATTCTCAAAACTACTTCCTGCTGAGATGGGACGATGATAATCTCATGGGGACCTGTGAAAACAAAATGTTAGTATAACAAAATCTCATTAGATCAGACAGTCTCAGTATGGCCAGAGATGCTTGATTGAAGTTCCTGACTGGGGTTCTAGTGTTGATTGAAGCTCTTATCTTGAAGCTCTGGTCAGATTGTAGAAGATGTGCTGTTTCAGTTTCTTGGTCCGGAGATGTGTAGAGTGATGTAGTTTCAAGCCAGTTTCAGGATAGTGCTTGTCAGGTGGAGTCAATGATGTGGGGCAATTCAGATGCCTCCAGTCGAATCAGGTGAAGTCAAGGAAGTGGATCCTCATTCTCTTTCGGAAGCAGTTGAAGATTGCTGTCAGGAAATCCCTTGTTCTCTGGAAAACTCAAACATTAATGTTAACAAAGAAATATTTTAACTTTCATATGTATGCATACCGGAAGAGGTGACAATAGGGAAGATGGAAAACCTGGAGGAAATTAGACTGTTCAGAAAAAGAAATCCACAGATAACAGTCCCTCATTTTATTTCTTCTGTCTTATATCAATGGCTCTTTGATATAATACAGAAATTCTGAATTGTATTTAAATAATATGCTTGGGTTTAGAGTAGGAGAGCCAATCCAACTCCAAAGCCAGCTTCAGTTAAATGAATGGGAACTGAGGTATGTGAAGAAATAAAGATAAAAGGGTACTATGAAAAATCAATATAGAGAGATTTAGACTTTGATACCACACAGTGAGATACTGTTTGTTTGATGGTCCTCAGGGTAGCTATTCATTCTTCTACAAGAATCCATATGTCCAGTATTCTTTGCTGAGTTTACCTGTGAAGACAAAAACAAAACACTTCTCTTTCCTTTTAGGAGGTCACTTTACCCATGGTGGACTATGAATTCGTAGATGGGCTGTTATCTTCCTCCTCCTGAGATTTTTTCTGTTCTGATCGAATTTTAATTAATTTTGATGGAACCCAAACCTTTTCTTCTCCTGTGGAAACAAAAGCATAACCCCTTCCCCAACGTAACACATATCCTGGTTTCCAGACTGAGGTCATAACATCCTTAAAATACACCGGTTGGTTCAGTTCAGAAGTCTTCTCTGTAGTCCAGTGTCTTTCTGCTGCAGTTTGTCCTTTTTCATCAGCATTAAGAAAATTCAGCGTTAGTAAAGCATTGTGTAACCTGTGTTTAGGTGTCTTTGTTTTCCCTGGCTGTTTATTAAGCATCTCTTTTAAGGTTCGGTTAGATCTTTCAATTATTGCTTGTCCTGTGGGATTGTAAGGTATACCAGTTACATGTTTTATATTATAATATTTGAAGAATTGTTCCAATTTACTGGAGACATATGCTGGACCATTGTCAGTTTTTATTGTTTTAGGTATACCCATAATAGCCATTACCTCTAAGAGGTGTGTAATAACAGAGTCAGCTTTTTCAGAGCTGAGGGCAGTAGCCCATTGGAAGCCTGAGTACGTGTCTATAGTATAGTGTACATATTTCAAACTGCCAAATTCTGGGAAGTGAAATACATCCATTTGCAAAAGTTCATTTCTATGAACACCTTTAGGATTACAACGTTTGATTGTACAATGAGCAACTGGCACAATTTCTTACTATTTCTTTGGCTTGTTGCCAGGTGATAGAAAAATCCTTCTTTAAACCTTTGCTGTTAACATGGTGTTTCTTATGAAATTCTGAAGCTTCCAACACATTACCTACTAATAAACGATCAATTTCATCATTGCCTTGTGCCAGAGGACCTGGCAGACCTGTATGGGATCTGATGTGTGTTATATATATAGGATGAGTCCTGTTTCTGATGATTTCCTGCAATTGTAAAAACAATGAGGTTAATTCTGTATTATCAGGAACAAATTCTGCAGTCTCAATGTGCAGGACAACTCTTTCTGCATACTGAGAATCCGTGACTATATTGAGAGGCTCTGTAAAGTCTTTAAGTACCATGAGAATGGCATATAACTCTGCCTTTTGTACGGAGTTGTAAGGGCTTTGAACTACTTTACTTATTTTTCCTGATTTATACCCTGCTTTACCTGATTTGTTTGCATCCGTGTAGAAGGTAAGAACTCCAGAAATAGGTGTTTGCCTCACGATACGTGGAAGAATCCAAATTGTTTTCTTTATGAATTTGATTCTCTCTGTTTTGGGATAGTTGTTACTAATACTTCCCAAAAAGTCACTGCAAGCTATTTGCCAATACTCATTATCCTTCCATAAGGAGGAAATTTCCTCATTCGTTAAAGGTACAATAATTTCAGCTGGGTCTTTCCCAGTCAGTTGACGAAGCCTTAATTTACCTTTTAATATCAAATCAGATATCTTTTCTATATATGTTTTCAATTTTTTATTCTGTTTATGTGGTAGAAATACCCATTCTAGAATGATGTCATCCCTCTGCATTAATATTCCTGAGGGGTATTATCTAGATGGTAAAATAACCAGAATACAGTCCAGATTTGGATCCACACGGTCCACATGTGCTTCTAATATTCTCTTTTCTACCCATTCTAATTCTTTTTCAGCCTCAGCTGATAGTACTCGTGGGCTGTTTAGGTCTTTATCTCCTTTGAAAGCCATTTTCAGGTGTTTTAAATCATGCCCTTCTACACCAATAATCGTCTGTAATTGAGAGATTTCTCCTAATAGTTTTTGAAGATCATTAAGAGTCCGTAACGATCTCTTCTGATCTGTACTTTCTGTGGTCTAATTTTCTGAGCATCTATTTTATAACCTAAATAGTTAATAGAATCTCCTCTTTGTATTTTTTCTGGGGCAATTTGTAATCCCCAGTGAGGCAAAATTTCCTTTACTGCCTCAAACATCTTTTCCAAAGTATCCTTATTTGAATCAGACAATAATATGTCATCCATATAATGATATATTAACGAATGTGGAAATTTTTTACGAATTATTTCTAGAGGTTTATTCACAAAATATTGACACAAAGTTGGACTGTTTAACATACCTTGAGGTAGTACCTTCCACTGGAATCTCTGTACCGGACGGGAATTATTATAGGTAGGTACTGTGAAGGCGAACTTTTCTCTGTCGTTTTCTTGTAGAGGTATGGTGAAGAAACAATCTTTTAAGTCTATAACTATAATTGGCCAATCCTTAGGAATTAGAGAAGGCAACGGCATCCCAGGTTGTAGAGACCCCATAGGCTGAATTACCTTGTTGATGGCTCTAAGATCAGTAACCATTCTCCACTTACCAGACTTTTTCTTGACAACAAAAACAGGTGAATTCCATGCACTAGTTGATTCCTCAATATGTCCAGCATCTAGCTGTTCCTGAACTAACTTCTCCAAAGCCTCTAACTTCTCAGATGTCATAGGCCATTGATCCACCCAGACGGGTTCATCTGTCAGCCATTTTAATGGTAGAGCTTTTGGTTGCTCTGTAGGTTTGGCACTAGCATCTTGCTTCTGTACAGCCTGTACATTTGGCATCTGTTTTCTGTACTGTCTTACTATATTCTTACTACCACTAAGAGCTTGTCTATAATTCCTAGCTGATACAGGAGGAATTTTAATCTGCGTATTCAATTGCTGGAGTAGATCATGACCCCAGAGGTTTATAGCAATATCTGCAACATATGGCTTTAACCTTCCTCTCTGTCCTTCTGGCCCAATAAAGTCAATCCATCTGACACTCTGTTTAACTTCAGATAGGGTTCCAATCCCTAAGAATTGAACATTAACCTCTTTCAAAGCCCAGTTGTGTGGCCAGGACTGCTGATTAAGGATAGTGACGTCACTTCCGGTGTCCAGTACTCTGTAAATCACCCTATTATTTACCTTAACTGGAAGTTTGGGTCTATGATATTGTATAGAAGTTTGCCAAAATATATGTTTTGTATCTCCTCCTGATGTAATTGATTCATCCTCTGGAGCTAATGTATTATCCAGTGCCGTATTATTTACAATGGGCAGTGGATCTTCTAATTGTCCTGGGGGAGGCTGTCCTCCACTGTCACTGGGAATGACCGGATAATCTTCCTTTTCGGGGCTCCATTGAGCCCCGGAACCCCGTTTCCCTGCTGTAAAGATCTACCTTGTCTGTCTATTGTGGAAAAGCATTCATCAGTCCAATGGCGCCCCTTCCCACACCTCCTGCATAGACCAGGAGGCTTAGGCCTTCTGTTTGATGCATTCCTGGTAAAAGCATTATTTCTAGGAATGCGTTGTCTATAGTTCCTACTAAGATGTCCTATTCTACCACAGTTAAAGCATGTTGCATCTTTATGCCTATTTAAATTCTTTGAGATTGCCTTCCCTACCCATGCCTCTATATCATCACAGGTAGGTTATTTGGCATCCTGGTGCCTCCTCAAGCCTGTAGAAATAGCTTCACCTACCCAAGCTCCTGTATCCTGACTTTTACATTCCAGGTTTGCTGTATGTAGGACCCATTCCTCCAATGGCGCTGATCTTATTTTTAATGGCCAAATTACCTGCCTGCATTGAGGATTCGCGTTCTCATATGCCAAAGATTCTATAAGAAGACGCCTGGATTCTGGGTTTGCTACCTGTACTTCTACTTCTCTGGATAATCTCTCTAAAAATTCAGTGAACCTTTCCCTTGGGCCCTGTAATACCTTGGTGTAGGGTTGCATTATCTCTCCTGTTTCACAAACCTTATCCAAGGCATTTAAAGCAGCTGTATGGCACAAAGACAACATGTGCTCGTCATATGCAGATTGAACCTGCGTGTCAGCGTAAGGACCCTCCCCAAGAATCTTGTCTTGGGGTACTTCATGACCGTTCTGTAATTCCTGAATTTCTATTGCTTTTGCTTCTTGCCTCCACAAAGCTCTCCATTGAATTTGACAAGAATTTTCAAGCACTGCAGAGGCTAATTGGGCCCAGTCTTTTGGGGTTACTTTATTTACAGTAGCCCATGAGGTTAGGAGCTCTCTGACAAAGGGAGAATGAAGACCATACATGACAATGGCCTCCTTAATATTTTTTAGATCCTTCATCTGTATAGGCTCCCAGTGATAAGCAATGGGACCATTTGATTGTTTTTTTGTTGCTGGTTTTTCTGTTACAGATACTGGAGAAACCATAGGGGAACGCATAGCAACCTTAGGGAAATCATTCCGGCATTTGAGAAGCTTTGGGAAACTCCTGTCCTGACCTGTTGCCTGTATTTCTGATTCTGAAGTATCAGATTGAGCATCTTCTAAATCCTGCAGTCTATTCATCATTGTTTCTCTGAGCTCTTGAAGTTCTTGGGACAAATAATTTTCTAAGGACGTCATGGAATCTTTCATTTTTTTACATTCATTATTTACATGTGATTCCAAATTTCTAATATTCTCATCCTTAGCAAGTACCTCAATAGCATGTAAACTGCCTTCTACAAATGATATTCTATCAGTTAGTTTATCATTGCTCTCAGACATGGAACAATTCTTTTCTGCTAGCATTTCAATTTTATGTTCCAGTCTTTGTAATTTGCTAGTGAAATCATCAAACATGGAACCGTGTTTTTCGTTAAATGTTTCCACATTATGTTCCAATTTTTCAATTCTATCTGTGGAACACATTTTTCCTGATAGTAATTCAATTTTGTGTTCCGTCTCTTTAAACCTGTTCGTCAGACCTACATTATCATTTTTAATATCCTGAATATTATCTACCAACCCTTTCTTACTCTCCTGCAATGAATTTTGCACTTCCTGAATCCTTTGTATTAAGATTTCAAAACTATACTGCGATGACTGTATGACCTGTATAAGTTTATTCCTATTTTTGATCCATTTCATTAACAAAATTATATTGATTATGAAGCTAATAATCACCATCGTGGGTAGGAAGTACCTTTCAGGTAGGTCCTCAACCCTTTCTAAAATCCCATCCATACAAAAAACAAGAAAATTCTTAACATCCTGCATCATAGTGTTAGCTGTTGACATTGTATAAAGCAGTTATGTTTGTTACCAATGGAGTAATTCAGGCCGAAATCAACAGGCTGCCAGCGAAAGAGCACGTGGCCGGAGTCAGCAGGCCGCCAGTAAAACAGCACGTGGCCGCAAGGGAAATCTTGGAATACCGCCTAACCTTACCGGCAGGTAGGAGGTGCTGGTTCCTGGCGGCAGGAATCGTGCCTTGCCGAGCGAAGTGGTGAGGAACTTAGTGAAAGGAGAGTCCACGTGTACCTGGTCGGGCCGAGAGAAGCCGCTTTTCTGGGTGCCTGGGTCCGGATTCCAATCCCACCACTGCCATCAAACTGTAGGCTTTAACGGACGCTGTAACAATACGCGACACACAATTACTGACAGTAAAGCTAAGTATTTAATGTAGAAAATTACTCACAAGATACCAAACCCAGAGGAGCAGTTTACAGTGGCCGAGCAGGAAGCCGAACTCCAGGAAAAGAGACCGAGACTTCCTGTGTGCTGTCTTTTATGCCTTCCCCCGTAACGCCCCTAGCCATGCCAAAAAGTGGGCCTGGCTAGTGACGTAGTTCCGCCTACGTACGTATATGTCTTTACGTCCAGCCGTATACGTCTTTAGTCCTGCCTAAAGTGGGTGTGGTTAGCGGTGTGGTAAACCGCCCTTTTATTACCTCATCTGTATGCGCCTCTAATAAGTCACATGTTTAATGGTGGCATCAGACTTCCTCCTACAACTGGGTTCTGCCCTTTGATATTTTTGGCCTCCAAACTTTCAAACATTAATTCTGCAGCCAGAGTCAATCTTTTTATTTAAGTTCCTAAAATGTACCTTATAGTTTTAAATTTGTAAAATATATTCATTATTTATATTCATATTTAACTTATTTTATTAGTTCTTTGAAAGTTTTATACAATGTCTTTTAGTTATATTTACCTTCCTTCCCCAACTCTACTTCAATTCACTCTCTTCTTTCCTGTCCAACCAAAGTTGTGTCTCTTTCTAAAACCTATACAGACAAATTTGTACTGCCAAAATAGTTAAGGGTACATCATTTTACAATGTATGGTAGTCAACTTAACCAGGGCTACACTTTTAGAGAAATATCTCTCTCCTTCTAGCTGCTAATATCTGCAGTAATGTCATGGCTTGGGGTGGAACTGTGTGCACCGCTCCTATTTCTTTGTTGAGACTTGAAGTGGCCTGGCCTTGAACAAGATTTTTATGTTCAGTTGTCCTGTTGTGGCCAGAAGATAGTATTTCCTTGTACTCATCTGCTGCCTTGGGATTTTAAACACTTTCTTCCCAGTCTTTACCAATAATTCCTAGCCTTAAGAGGAGGCTATAATATATGTTTCCTTTAGGATAGAATATCCTACAGTCTCTTGTTGTATTCATGTAATAGAATAAGAGTGTCACTGTGCTGGCTGATTTCTGCTGCAATAATAAAAGTTTCTCCAATAAGGGTTGAGATAAGCATTGATCGATAGGCATAACAAATCAGTAGAAGTCAGTTGCATATTATGTTCATTTAGCAGCATGGTAGTTGTAGGTTCTACCCTAAGGTTATGACTTTCCTAATCTGTAATTCTTGGGCTGATAATGATATCAGGTATGGGTATTATCTTGTGTAATGGGTCATAAATTTAATCATTGATTCTCTCATCATTATCATACCATTATTGCATCAGTGTTCATATCTTTCCAGGCCACATATTATTGTAGGTCACAGGATTCATCAATTAGTATGACTGATTATTATTTTTCTCCTCCTGTAGGTTGCATCACAATTCTGAACACTATGAAAGCTTTCCAGTAAGAATGAAATTTTGAGGTCTGTGACAGCTTGATTTCCTTGTGATCTATGACTTATGGATGTGATATCTTAAGCAATAAGATCCTTCTGCCAAGTTCTGAAGGATAACCAAGAATAACCAAGAACAACAGTGAAAGCTTGTAAAGTTTTTGGTAACAGAGACACGCAAGTGCTTCTAGAAGAGGTTGATGGGGTTAACACATAGGTTTGAACTGAATACCTGAAGGTTGTGCAGGAAGAAAAGCATGAAGTCAGTTGGGGCATTTTTCTCAGGCAGGCCACAATGATGGTGGAGTTGCTCATATGAGTCTAGTGCCCTTTTCTAGACAGGGTTGGTCCTAGAATAGTGGAAATGGCAGCACTAGCCTTGGCTTTGCCTAGAGAAGAGATCAGGTGCACACAACAGGGATAGATGATGCTAACTGGAGTTGATGTAATGGGATTGGTGGATTGTTGTCTAGGTTCTCAAACTATGGATGGGAGTAAGCAGTACTCTTGCTGCGGATGGATGACATTAGGCACAAGTTGGGAATTTTACTTGAGTGTAGTATGTAGGAGGAGGCATGAATAGGTAATCAGGATACCTGTTGAATAGGGAAGTCCTAGTTTCAATTGAGGCTCCACTAACACATGTCATCATATGGTTTGACTCTGCAAAGATAACGAGTAAAACTCCAACAGTATTAATTATCGAGTGCTTCACTTCCTTATGGTGAGCCCCTTTGTATCTCTATCAGCTTCCTTTCAGAGGGGCCTCCTTTAACTTTCTTAAAGTCTGCTGCAGATTCTTTAACCATTTGTAACAATTATATCCATACATAGATGAACACATGAGTAAAGGAATATACATACGTGTGTGTGTGTGTGTGTGTGTGTGTGCATGTAAATAGTGTGTGACCATGGAGTTAATACAAGCATTTAAGATGAGAATAAATGGATCTGTGTTTGCCACACATTCTATCAGGGTGAATTGTGACTACTTGACACTGTGCTGCCAATGAATGTGATTTATGAATTTATTCTTATTCAGTACATTCTGCATCTTGGAAAGACAGAGAATTGTATGTGCCTCTGATGTAATGCTATCATAACATTCTGTATGTGCTGACAAGAAATTATTAGTGGGCATTCATTTTCATGTCAGTTATCATTTATATATATATATATATATATATATATATATATATATATGTGCTTCGTTGTGATTGGTATTGCTGTGAAGAGACACCATGACCTTATAAAGGAAGACATTTAATGGAGTGGCTTACATTTTCATACGTTTAGTCCATTATTATGTGTGGCATGGTGTCATGTAGATAGACATGGTACTGGAGAAGGAACTGAGAGTCCTACATTTTGACCTGCAGGCAACAGGAAGTGATCTGAGACACTGATCATATCTTGAGCACAGGAAACCTCAAAGCCTACCACCACAGTGACATATTTTCTCAAACAAAGCCACTCATTCTAAAAGTGCCATTACCAATGAGCTTATTGGGACCAATTACATTCAAATTGTCACATTCCACCCCCTTGTCCCCATAAGCTTGAACAATATCATAATGCAAAATGCTTTTATTTCAACTTTAAAAGTCCCTATAGTCGCCGGGCGGTGGTGGCGCACACCTTTAATCCTAGCACTCGGGAGGCAGAGGCAGGCGGATCTCTGTGAGTTTGAGACTGGACCGACAGCCTCAAAAACAATACAGAGAAACCCTGTCTCGTAAAACAAAAAAAATGTCCCTATAGTCTATCACAGTCTCAACAATGTTTAAAAGTCCAAAGTTAACTGTGATTCCCTGTTAAATAAATGAAAAAGTAGACCAAATACTTGCTACATATAATAGTACAGGATATACATAACCATTTCAAAATGTAGGAAAGGAAGCATAGTGAGGAAATGCTGGACCAAAGCAAGACCAAAAACTAGTTCAGCAAACTCCAAATGCTGCATCTCAATGTCTAATGTCAAAACGTTCTTCAGATTTCCAATTCCTTTCAGCATTGTTGACGGCAATTCAAGTATCTCCCTTGGGCTGTATCCACTCATTGTTAGCAGTTTTCCTGAGCAGGTATTCCACTGAGCTGGTCTCTCTAACATCTTGGGGTCTCCTAAGCAATCCAGACATCACTGTCACAGCTTTATGTATAGGACTCTCTAGGCCTTCATCCAGGGACACCCTTGACACATGTCTGGCCTCTGTAGCTTTTCTTAGTTGTGGAGGAATATTCCATAAACCTTTTTTTTCTATACTTAGAGCCAGAACCATGTTGCCAACGCTGCCAAGTTCTACAGTTCATTGGGGCTAGACCATGCCACCCTTGTTCAATTACAACTTCACCAACTTCCTATTTTCAGTGATTTCCTTCACTGTCTAAGTTTGGTTATCCTGAAACTGAATCCATAGACAATGCTGGCCTCAAACTCAGATATCCCCTTCCTCTGCAAGTTGCATGCTGGGAGTAAAGACATGCACCAGTGCACTTTATTTTATGGCTTTATTTAATTCATTTTCACAAGTTCGAAACTTAGCTGGGTTGTGTTTTCCTTGAGGTCACCATTCACTTTATTCCTTTTCTTAATCTGTTTATATCTTGAACATATGTTTAGCTCCATTGCACTTCCTTGTGCTCCTTTTCTCCTCAAATTGTAGATTTTGTACTTTTCCTTCCTCAGATTGCTCATTTTCACAATAAATCTTCTTTAAGATTATCACTAATAACCTCATGGCAAAGTTTATACCTCCTCTATAGTTTTTGGTCGGGGTCACCTGGATTCCTTCAAAACAGTGTGAACTGTTACTGATCTTGGTTGTTCACCAAAACTTGGAGATAAAATATTATGTTAATACAACACACACTTGGCTACAGGATATGAAATAATCAAGTTGGTATTGATAAAGAAGCTTCCTTCAAACTGTCTAGCTACTAAGGTACTTGCAACACTTTGCAAGCTGCTGAGGGGGAAGTTATTAACAGGTTGAGCTGTAAACCATCTCAATTGCAATAATGTCTGTTAGTATATACCCATAATTGTAACAGTATCACAAAAGTTATTGAGATAAAAGTCAATGTTTTTTCATGCATTTTATTAATATTTATTTTACTTCCTGACCACTGTTTTCCCTCCCTCCTCTTCTCTCAGTCCTTCCCTTTCCCCCACACTTCTCTTCTGTATCTGTTCAGAAAAGGGCAGGACTCCCATGGATATCTACAAAATATGGCATATCAAGATTCAGGAAGACTAAGAACCTCCCCTTGTACTAAGACTGGGCAAACCAACCCAGTATGATAAATGGGGGGTGGTAAAAAACCAGCAAAAGATTTTGGAACAGTCCATACTTCCATTACTAGGAGACCCACAAGAAGAGCAAGCTACAGAACTATCACATATATGCAGAGGGTGTAGGTCAATCCCATGCAGGCTCTCTGGTTGTTGCTTCAGTCTCTGTGAGCTCCTATGAGCCCCAGTTACTTGAACAATCAATTTTGTTACATTTTAGGCTTCCTCCACATGAAGAAATAAGCATATCATACTATAAATCTGGTCAAGAACCACTAGTTGGGGGTGATCACAGGCCTGAGGAATGAAAGTGCTGCTATCATTTTGCTAAACTGACTGTCTTCTGGATTTGTACTTTTCTGCCCACAGATTAATAAGGCTCTCAGTTCTCATCAAAGATTGATGTTATGTAGGACAGTTAAGGGAGAAAGTCACAACTTATCAAACTGCAGAGAGGAAGTAATGTAGAGTGCTTGCTCTCAAATAGTACATTTGTGCTACCCAATCTCCCTAGTCTCAGATGCTATCTCAGAAGAGAAATCATAAAGATCTTAAGAGTGTGACATCAGAGAGAACCAGAGGGAAAGAGTGTCTTCTGGATATGACAGGACTGCTACACTAGTGAATCCACAATGTCTGTGGCTGCGGGCATAAGGTAAATCCAGTAAACATTCTACCACACACAGAGAGAAGGGACTTGGTATTCCCATCCCTAAACGATTTGGTGGTTTCTGGGGAAGGTAGAATCAGTATTCTTTAAGGTTGTGAATCCTGGAATGTTGGCCACATTCCAATAGAACTATCACACCGAAAAGTTTATGGGCAGCACAAAATAGACTCTAGATTATTTTAAAGGGGGGAGAAAATGGGGTGGTATGAGAAAAGTTGCAAAAATGTTGGGGTGAATATGTCCAAATTACATTATATTTAATTTTCAAAGAATTAATGGAAATGACACAACTTTCCTTTTATTGAATGAGAGATGAGTAACAATTTACTGGCAGCCTTATACAGATCAGTATTTTGTCTTCTCTCATTCTCTTGGATATGCAGCTAATAAGAAGTGAGAAAAAAGGGGGTGGGGGAAGATGTCAGAAGCTGGGCATCCCATCACTTGAGAGACAGAGTTTGAGGGCAGCCTAGTCTACAGAGATACTTCCAGAACAGTCAGAGCTACACAGAGTATCACTGTCTCAGAAAAAAAAGCCAAACCCCCTCCCTCCAAAAGATGTCAGTCATAGAGACATGAAAATTTGGCTATATTTTTGATAGCCAGTCAGTAGTTACTTCCTTAAAACTAAGTAGGAGTTTTAGTTTCATACTGACAGGAAAAAACACATAAAAATCACAAAAATACTGAGAAATCCTTAAAAACTTAATTTTGCTTAGCTAGTGAAACAGGAAAGTTATTGATAATTTCCTGAATACAGTATGGTATCTTGCTAACTGCATCATTCAAAAGAATCATCCACACATGCTGACTTTGATAATATGTTATCAAACTTTGCATAAAAATAAACTAAATTATAGTTAGACTAGTTATTTGTGTTTGAAAATTATCTAAAAATTTTTGAGACACTTCTGAGTGATGGCAGATGTGTAAGAGAATCTTGGAGCCCTGGCAGTCAAAATTTATCTGCCTTTCCCTGCTGTGGATTAAACCTTCTGTATACTGTGAGTATGTATGATTCTCATTGGTTAATAAAAAGCTGAAAGGCTGAAAGCCAGACAGGAAATACAGGCAAGACAGCCAAATACATAGAAAATGCTGGGAAGTAGAGGAACAGAGTCGTGGGAGATGCCAGCCAGCCGCCAAACAAGCAGGACACCTTGAAAATGAGTTACCAAGACACGAGGCACTTGGCAAAGCTTGAATAGAATTATGGGGTAATTTAAATGTATGACTTGACTAGTAACTGGCCTGAGCTATTGGCCGAACATTTATAAATGAGGTTAAGCCTCTGTGGGGTAATTTGGAAGTGGCTCCCAGAATGGGAAAATTCTGCCTGCCTTCGTTCCTTCTTTCCATCCTTCCTTTCTCCCTTCTTCCTTCTATATTTATTTTGTTATTAGTTTTCTTGTTGGTGATGATGTTCACACAGGGTCTCACTACACATCTCTTTCTATTCTAGAACTCAATATGAATGTAAGACTGGTTTCAAAATCAAAGATATCCATGTGCCTCTGCCTCTCAGGTGTTGGCATTAAAGGGGTACACCACCACACCCAGTTCAAAGTTCGCAACATTTCTACATTTTTGGTGTCCTGGACACCTGGGGTACCATGATCACTAAGGGCTGAGTGATTCCAAGAGCACAGATAATGCCTAAGCTACATGGTAGAAGTTTATGAAAATTTGACTTGCTGAGTAAGTATTATGAATACATGAATGTACAAGATGACTACTAAGAAAGTTTTCAAAGTTTAAAATTTCTGTGATTGTATGAAATGAATTATATTTATGAGATTGTTTGTTCCATGAAACATTTTAAGCCACACTGAATAAAGACCAGTAGCCATGAAATGCTATCTAATTGGGCTAATAGTGTGACTATATATCTATGGGTTCTTAAGATTAGGTCTCACTCTGTAGCCCAGACTGTTCCAGAACTGATTAGGTTGCCTAAACTTGCTTTAACTCGAGGCAGGGAATCTGCCTTTGCTCCTGAGTATTGGGATTACAGCCATGAGCCACCATTCCCTGATTAGTTATGCAATATCATACACTATATCCTTGTGCTTATTGTCACAAAATATTTTAAATCTTAATTTATTAGACTTCCATATTTGTTTGAAATTGCATCTGTTATTAGACCTAGATTTACATGTCATTTTCCTTTAGAAACATGAAAACAATAAAAAAATCATTTCAATACAATGAATAATCTTCATTTAGTCAATGTCAGGAATAGTATTTGTCATATGTGAGTAAGTGTACTGATTAAAATCAGTAAAAAATTTCTGTAAGCAGGTAGGCAAATGACTGTGTCTATAGAGTGTTTGCAGTTCAAGCATGAGAACATGAAAAAAGTCAAACATTTAAAAAGACAAATACTAAGGTGTTTACCTGTGACCAACACTGGAGTGCTGGGATGGCAGATCCTTGGGGTTTACTGGTCAGGTTGTCTAGCCCATTTGTGAGCTCCAGGTCCAATTAGGTAGCCTGCCTCAAAGGTAAGATAAAGCATGATGGGAGAATATTCCTGACATTCCATTATTCTCTCAACATGCACACATCCATATGCATAGAACCAAATGTAAGCATGGGCACAAACACCCACACCCACACCCCCCACACACACACACCATGCAGTATATACTGATTAAAACAAAGTCATAAAAAAGAAAGTATTCTGTAAGACACAACCACAAACTCTTAGTTAACAAAAATTTAAAAGCTAAGGTGTAAGGAGTGTTCTTCCTGCCACCCTGACCCAGAGCCATGGAAACCCCAAATAACACTCAGAGACTCTATTAGTTACAATGCTGTCTGCCAATGTCCACGGCTTCTCACTGACTAGTTCTGTATTAACCCATTACTATTAACATATATTTCTATAAGGACTTATCTTTCTGAGGACACCCTCCTGATGCATCCTTTCCTCCTGGGAGATCACATGGCAACGATTTAGTCTTGACTACATTTCCCAGAATGCTCCATGACTCCTAGTATCTTGTTTCCCTATTGGCCAACAGTGCTTCATTTACATATACACAGAAAGACTTGTCCCATCACTAGGGTGTACTTAGAAAAGGATAAATTGGCCTAAAGTGTTTTCTAAAAACAAACAAATAAATGAACACAAAACAAAAACACTGGAGCCTAGAGAGCTGGGAAAGCACTTAAGAGCACTTGCTCTGGCATAAGATACCGTTTCCTTTCTCAGCACCAACACAGCAGCACAAAAACAGCAGGAACTCCAACTCCACAGAATTCAAAATCATCTTCTGACCTCCAGTTCCACTGGCTCCAGGTATATGCAGGGTACACATACATGCATATAAGCAAATCACGAATGCCTATCAAATAAAAAATGGTTCTTTTGTAAAAATAATATAAATTAATTTGTTACAGCTCATTGACCATGAAAGTCTTTTTCTTTTACATGCTATAGCACAGTGATATTTAGTGGGGTTCTAACTACGTCAATAAATAATTAATATCAAATTTTAAGATTTTATAGAATGTATTTCTCTTTTCCTCCTAGACTAAATGATGAAACTCTCATAAACAGCTTCAAAAATTATGCTTTTCTCTAATAAGGTGTAAAATTGTGGAGAGACTGCAATTACTTGTGAACTGAAAGCAGAAATACCTTTTATTACCAGGTCAGTAAAAGATCTTGAGTGTTAGTTAGGATTTAAACTCAGTGAAAATAAATTGAACAGATCATTTACATATGAATTTATAATGGATTCACACTTTTAACAGGAGGCAAAGTGCTCTACTGACATACATGAAAGTGAAGTCCTTATTTCTTTCACCAAACCAGTCATTGCAATTGACTGACGAGTTTAACTTAGCAAATCCACATTGTATTTGTCTATATAATAAAATACTTGCAACCTCCAGCAGGTGAGAAATGAGTGCAATGTAGGAATATAATTATAATAATTGGTGTAATCATTGTATGGCATTATATTATTGTACATAATAAACACAGTGATTTTCAGCTACATGTATTATTGACCATAAAGTCATGACAAAAAACTTAACATGCAACATTGAAATTCACTTGGAATTAATTTTACAGTGTTTTATTTATATTTTATGAGTGTTCTTTCTTATATGTCTTAGCAATTGGATCTCACTTTTCAATTAAAATATAACATTTAAAGTACAATATTCATTAAAAATAAATTTGCATTTTATAGCAAACAATGTACAACAAATGCTCTATTAAATCAGAATATCAAATATGGAATTTGAATTAAACATTGAATTTCAGTTTCTCTGGTATTTGAAAGTGGTAGGTTATCATAAATCCTCAAACTGGGGACCAGCACCAAAATCATAAATTTTTTCAATGTGAGTCTTCTCCCAGGCATCATAAATTTAGTGTCTTCAAGTTGTGGGCAGAAGACACAGACCATTTATCACGTGCCTTGAGAAGAATTATTTTACAGCTCTTAAAATGAAACATCAGAAAAATCCTCAGGACTCTGACAATGTTTCCCTGAATACCAAGACAGAAAACATTAAAGCTGATGGAGGAGTATATTTAATATATATTTTCTTAAGTGTTCGAACATTTATATTCTTTGAAAAATACTTCCTGAGGCAAATATCTGATTTTTAAGCTCCTGAATATATTCCATTAATGGACTCATTGGAGAGTATTATGCCTACCCCACATATTTTATTTCATAATATTGCATTCTCCATTCCAAAGGAAACTTATTCATCCTTCACATGAATTTATTTGATGGCAAAGCATTAAGAAAATATACTAATAAATTGGTCTTATAGAAAGTAACAGGAGACTTCTGGATTCGATGCACTAGATGTTGCCTCTGTGTGACACAATCAAGGACCAGAGTCAAAATAAAAAAAATAAAAATACTCTCTCCCAATGTGAGAGAGAAAGCTTTGTGAATTCACAGTATTAGTGATAGACAATATTTGTAAAGATTGAAGGAAAAATGGGAAACACAGCAAAAGAAGAAACCCAATCCAAAAGCACCTCTAGCCTTGTTACCTCTTAGTTGAGTGACAGAAAGCAGAAACTGCTGAGAAAAATCTCAGGGAATACAGAATATAGTCAAGGAAATTGTTACTGGCAAATTTGCAAATCTACAGAAATAAATGGACTTTCAAACATGAAGGGCATTTGGAAACTTAAATAGGAATAATAAGAGAAAAGTATTTCTATGACACATGTAGTCACAATATTAAAAACACAAAACATAGAAACAGCATCAAAAGTTGCTGGAAGGTGTTCTACAGGATTCTGGAAGATAAAGGACATCAATGGTATTAGCTAGTACAAAGGTTAAAAAATATGACACACATCTGCTTGCTAGTCAAGATATGCTCATTTAATGGGCAAGAAAAGCAAACCAAAAAATGTTACAAACATATTTTATTTGGATTTAAACAGTGAAATGATGACATATGCAGAAAAATGGATAGAATTAGGGATAATTATATCAAGTGAAATAGACTAGAATTACAAAATCAGACACCAAAAATGGAATGTAAATTAAATTTATATATACAATAATATATATATATAAAATTAGGCATATTTATTTTCACATGAAAGTCTATGCATAAGTGGGAAGTACATGAAAAAACAGCAGAGACTGTGAGATAGGGGAAAAGATGTAGTGAGAGGAAGGAAGAAAGCACAAGAAGAGGTGATGCAATTTATGTGAGGAAGGAAGAATGGCTTGCGTATAGAGGTAACTGGGCCCTGAAGAGATGGCTCAATGCTTAAGATCTCTTAACGCTTGCCCAGAGGATGCAGGTTTGTTTGCCAACACCCATGTCAGAGGCTCACAACTACCTGTTACTCTAATTCAGGGAGATCTCACACTTCTGGCTTCCTCCAGCATCTGAACATCTATGCATCCTGCATCCATCCCGAAACACACACATAAACACATAGCTAAAAATAATAAAAACAAATCCTTTAAAATGATTTAAAAAGAAAATATTGATATATATGCATGCATATACATGCATATACATTTATAAATATGGTAGAAGGAGAAACTTAGGGGAGAGGACAGAGTAACCAAGAAGATAAGAGAAGGATCAGGAGTCTGATAAGAACCAAATGTTTGGTTTTAGGTTTGGTTTTCTTACTGATTTTGATTGCTTCTTTAGTTGTGTGTGTGTTCTGTGTACTCTAACTACACTATTAATACTTACAGTATTTCTTAGAGGCACAATAATTTTTAATCATGTTTTGTGTAATTAGACATATATAATATTTACCAAACAGGGTAGAATATATTATATATGTATATATATATATAAACAATTGAAACAAAATTAGTTTGTAAATTAGCTTCACAAAATTAATTTTTTTGTTTTTTCGAGACAAGATTTCTCTGTATTGTTTTGGAGGCTGTCCTGGAACTTGCTCGGTAGACCAGGCTGGCCTCGAACTCACAGAGATCCGCCTGCCTCTGCCTCCCGAGTGCTGGGATTAAAGGCGTGTGCCACCAACGCCCGGCTCACAAAATTTATTTTTAAAGAGTTATCTGAAAAAAGGAACCAGTAGGAATTCAGAAAATTCTACTTGTTCTTCTACCTTTGTGAAATACTATTCCTTACAAATAATATATTACATATTAAAAATAATTTTGTCATATTACTATCTCCAATAAGAATGAAAAGAAATGAACTGGTAAAACTGAAAGACATATTCCTACAAGCCCTTTAAATTTACATCTGGATCATATACTCTATCCCTTTCCTCTTCCACAATGATCTCAGGCTTGAAAGGGTATGTATAATATATGTGATCACTTCAGGGCAGAGCCTTCTTCAGTCTCTCATACTCTGAACTTTAGTCAGTTGTGTGTCACTGAGTACTCACCATACACAACAAATAAAAGCTCCCCAGATGAGGGTTGACTTTGATATATACGTGGATGTAGGGATAATTCATTAGGAGTTATTTTAATATTGTCCATTTAGCATAGAAGGATTGCCCCAAGAGCCTATAACTTGCTTACCCATTTGCTCTTGCCCTGATAACGGTGCTATATATGGGTTTCCTCCTGTGAAGAAAAATTAGCTTTGAATCTTCAGTTATATATGCTTCATTTTGTATATGTGTAGAGGTCAGGGAATTACCCATAACCATAGGGAGAGTGTTTCTTTCAATTTTTCTTTAATTTTTTACACATTACTCTCAGTTCCGTCTCCCTCCCTTCCTCTCCCGACCCTGCAAATCTTCCAACCTCACACCCCACAACAACCCACTCAGCTCCCTAGGGAGAGTGAGGGATTTTCAAAGTCTGTCATATCATCCCGGGCAGGGCCTAGGTCCTCCCGGAAGTGTCCAAGCTGAGAGAGCATCCCTCCATGTGGAATGGGCTCCCAGAATCTATTTGTATACCAGAAAAATACTGCTCTACTCTCTAAGGTGCCACAGATAGCCGAGGCCTCTTCTCTGACACCCAGGTTTGGGGAGTGCTGGGAGTAGGGGTGTGTATCTGGATCATTCCCATGCTGGTCTCTAAGTTATCACCTTGGGGTCCATGCATTCCCCTTTGTTTAAGTCAGCTGCCTATGTGGGTTTCGCCAGCATGATCTTGACTCCTTTGCTCATCACTCTTCTTTGCAACTAGGTTCCAGGAGTTAAATTCTGTTTTCAGCCTTGGATGTCTGCCTCTGATTCTGGCAGCCTCTGTATGATGGTTCTAGGACAGCATCTAAGGCAGTCAGCATTCTCATTAACATGGGATGGCATTAAAGGTGGCCTTAATGCCAGTTGGTGTCATGCTTGTAGATCTGTAACCTCACTACTGCCAGATCTCTCCTCCAATTTATAATGGCTCCCTCTATTATGGTATTTCTCATCCTTCTCTCCTCTATTCTTACCCTGGCAAAACCTTCCTGCTCTCCCATGTCCTTCTCTCCTCTCCTCTTTTTCCCGTTCTTTCACCCATCTCCTTCTGTTCCCTATACTACAAATCCAATTAGGATATCTCCTCCCATAACCCTTCTCCGGATTATCATGCATATCTCTCTTAGGGTCCTCCCTGCTTCACAGACTCTCTGGCTGTGGGATTGTAGGCTGGCAATGTCCTGCTCCATGTCTAAAATCCATATATGAGTGAGTACATAACATGTTTGTCTTTTTGTGACTGGGTTACCTCACTCGAGATAGTTTCTTCTAGTGCCATCCAGTTACCTGCAAATTTCAAAATTCCATCTTTTTTTCTACTGAGTAGTACTCCATTATGTAAATGTACCACATTTTCTCTATCCACTCTTCAGTTTAGGGGCATCAAGGTTGCTTCCAGGTAATGGCTATTACAAATAATGCTGCTATGAACATAGCTGAGCAGATGTCCTTATTGTGTGAGTGTACATATTTTGGATATATGCCTGAGTGGAATTGATGGATCTTGTGGTACACTGATTTCCATTTTCCTGAGGAATCTCCATACCAATCTCCAAAGTGGCTGCACAAGTTGGCATTCCCACCGGCAGTGGAGGAGTGTTCCCCTTTCTCCACATCCTCTCCAGCATAAGCTGTCAGCAGTGTTTTTGATTTAGCCATTCTGAAGGGAGTGAGGTGGTGTCACAGAGTTGTTTTGATTTTCATTTTCCTGATGGCTAAGGATGTTGAACACTTTCTCAAGTGTCTCTCAGCCATTTTAGACTCATCTATTGAGAATTCTCTATTTAGTTTTGTACCCCACTTTTTAATTGGATCCTTTGGTGTTTTGGAGACTTGCTTCTTGAGTTCTTTGTAAATTTTGGAGACCAGCCCTCTGTTAGATGAGGGGTTTGTGAATATCTTTTCCAATTTTGGGCTGTGGTTTTGTCTTGTTTACTATATCCCTTGCCTTGCACAAGCTTCTCAGTTTCAGGAGGTCCTAGTTATTAATTGCCGATCTCAGTATCTGTGTTACTGGTGTTATGTTCAGAAAGCGGTCTCCTGTCCTAATTTGTTCAAGGGTACTTCCTCCTTTCTCTTCTAGAGTTTCAATGTGGCTGGATTGATATCGAGGTCTTTGATCCATCTGGACTTAAGTTTTGTGCATGGTGATAAATACGGATCTATCTGCCGTCTTTTACATGCCAGCATCTAGTTACTCCAGCACCATGTGTTGAAGATGCTTTCTTTTTTCCATTGTATATTTTTAGCTTCTTTGTCAAAGATCAGATGTTCATACGTGTGTGGGTTAATATCAGGGTTTTCAATTCGATTCCATTGGTCTACCTGTCTATTTTTGTGCCAATACCAAGCTGTTTTCAGGACTATAGCTCTATAATAGAGCATGAAGTCAGAGATGGTGATGCTTCCTGAAGTTTTTATATTGTACAGGGTTGTTTTGGCTATCCTGGGTTTTTTGTTTTTCCATATAAAGTTGAGGATTGTCCTTTCGAGGTCTGTGAAAAATTGTGCTCATATCTTGAATCTGTAGAATCCTTTTGGTAAGATTGCCATTTTTGCTATGTTGATCTTACCTATCTAAGAGCATGGGAAATCTTTCCATTTTCTGCTATGTTCTCTAATCTCTTTATTTAAAGACTCAAAGTTCTTGTTATACAGGTCTTTCACCTATTTAGTTAGAGTTATCCCAAGATATTTCCTGGTGTTTGTGGCTATTATAAAGGGTCATTTATCTCTGATTTCTTTCTCATCCCCTTTATTGTCTATATATAGTAGGCTAACTGATTTTTTGAGTTAATTTTGTATCCTGCCACTTTGCTGAAGGTGTTTATCAGCTGTAGGAGTTCCCTGGCAGGATTCTTTGGGTAGCTTTTATAGATTATCATATCATCTGCAAATAGTGAAAGTTTGACTTCTGTCTTTCCAATTTGTATCCCCTTGGTCTCCTTTTATTGTCTTATTGCTCTAGCAAGAACTTCAAATAAAATATTGAAGAGATATGGAGACAGTGGACATCCTTGTCTTGTTCCTGATTTTAGTGGAATCAACTTGAGTTTCTCTCCATTTAGTTTGATGTTAGCTGTTGGTTTGCTGTATATAGCTTTTATTATGTTTAGGTATGTTCCTGTTATCCCTGCTCTCCAAAACAGTTATCATGAAGTGGTTTTGGATTTTGTCAAAGGCTTTTTCAGCGTCTAGGGACATGATGAACATGTGGTTTTTCTTTTTCAGATTGTTTATTTGGTGGATTACATTGATGGTTTTTCGTATGTTGAAACATCCCTGCATACCTGGGATGAAGCCTACTTGATCTTACTGTATGATTTTTCTGATGTGTTCTTGGAGTCAATTTGCTGGTATTTTGTTGAGTATTTTTGCATCAATGTCCATGAGGAAGATTGGTCTGTAATTCCCTATCTTGTTTGTATCTTTGTGTGGCTTGGGTGCTGAGGTAATTGTAGCCTTATAAAAAGAGTTTGGCAGTGATCCTTCTGCTCCTACTGTGTGGAACAATTTGAAAATTATTGGTATTAGGTCTTCCTTGAATTTTTGGTAGAATTCTGCATTGAAACTATCTGGCCCTGAACTTTTTTTGGTTGGAAGACATTTTATGTCTTTAGGAGTTATAGATCTGTTTAAGTTGTTTATCTGTTCTTGATTTAATTTTGGTAAGATATATATATATATATATATATATATATATATATATATATATATATATCCAGAAAATCATCCTCTTCCTTTAAATTTTCCAATTTAGTGGAGTACAGGTTTTCAAAATATGACCTAATGATTCTTTGGATTCCCCCGGTGTCTGTTGTTATGTCCCCTTTCTCATTTCTGATTTTATTAATTAGAATGTTCTCTCTCTGTAATTTGGTTAGGTTTGATAAAGCTTTGTCTATCTTGTTTATTTTCTCAAAGAACCAACTCTTTGTTTCACTGATTCTTTGTATTGTTTTCTTTGTTTCTACTTTATTGATTTCAGCTCTCAATTTGATTATTTCCTGGTGTCTACTCCTCCTGGGTGAGTGTGCTTCTTTTTGTTCTAGAGCTTTCTGGTGTTCTGTTAATTCTCTAGTATGGCAATTCTCTTGTTTTTTCATGTGGGCACTTTGTGCTATGATTTTCCTCTTAGAACTGCTTTCAAAGTATCCCAAAGTTTTGGGTATGTTGTGTCTTAATTTTCACTGAATTCTTGGAAGTCTTTGATTTCTTTCTTTATTTCTTCCTTTACCCAGGGGTGATGCAATTGAGCATCGTTCAATTTCCAAGAGTTTGTGAGGTTTTCTCAATTTGTGTTGACATTGAATTCTAATTTTAAGCTGTGGTGGTCTGACAAGATACAGGGAGGCTATTCCAATTTTTTTGTATATCTTGAGTTTTCCTTTATTGCCAAGTATGTAGTCAATTTTAGAGAAAGTTCCATGTGGTGCTGAGAAGAAGGTATATTCTTTTTTGTTTGGGTGGACTGTTCTAAAGATGTTCAGAATTGATACTTCTTCTGGATGGATTTTTCTTGTAATGAATATGAAATGACTTTCTTCATCTCTTTTGATTAATTTTAGTTTGAAGTCTATTTTGTTAGATAGTAGGATAGCTACACCCACTTGCTTCTTATGTCCATTTGATTGGAAAGTCTTTTCCCAACCCTTAACCTTGAGGTAGCATCTGTCTTTGAAATTGAGGTGAGTTTCTTGTATGCAGCAGATGGATGGATTCTGTCTTCATATCCATTCTGTTAGCCTATGTTTTTTTTTAATAAGTGAGATAAGATCATTAACATTCAGGCATATTAATGACCATAGACTGTTGATTCTTGTTTGTTTTGGATCCATTTTTGGCGGAATTTTTGTGTGTGAGGTTTTCCCCTATTTCTGACTTCTGGTAAATAAGATTATCTATTGCCCTTGTTATTTTGAGTGCAGTGAACTTCCTTGGGTTGGAGACTTTCAAAGGATGGCCAACAGGATGCACCTACAAAATTGCCTAATAGGGAATAATGGAACAAGAAGATTTAAACTGGTGTGGCGGGATGAGAATAATATAAAAGAAGGATTATAGGGAGGGATAAATAACACAAAAGTCCTTTCAAATAAGATGTGGTAACCTACTTCTGTAGCAGCTTCTATATATTTTTTTCTAATATAATTAAAATAGTTACCCTACAATTGGGTAACATTGGCCTTCCTGAACACCAAAAGCTTGCTGGTAGTAATGGTTTACTTCTTTTGAAGTTATTGACAGGTAAGATCCCAAAGACCCTTAAACATTATAGTCTGTTTCTCTTGTTCTTAGTTAACCTCCAGAACTTGACAGTAAGATCCTATTGCAGGAGATTCCAAATATGTGAGTCATAGAACATGACAAAATTAAGATAGTATGGACCTGGTAGCTCCATCTCTACTGGATAGCTTTCATAATGCTGGCAAGTGCTAATGTGTTTATTATTGTATATTTCTAAATAATTTGTTCATAATATCTTCAGATAATTACATGAATAAGTAGATATGTCTTCATTCTCATTTCATTTGAGTTTGGAAGTGATTTGGCCAGAATATAAAAATTTTCTCATCAAAGTGACCAGATCCTTGTGTTTTAATTTCAGGATTGCAAATACAATAGAATCAATTTGGTAGTCTCTCTTTCTGGAGAGCATGGAAATCCAAAAGCAATGCATCTTGTATTTATTTATTTATTTATTTATTTATTTATTTATTTATTTATGCAAAAGGCATCCCCACTATGTATTCTATGAAGTATTGTGCCCCTTATTCGAATTTTTTGCCTTGGGAAATAGTTCAGTGAATAAAAGTGTTTACTGTGCTACTATGAGGACCTGATCTAACCTTTGTCCCCAGGTAAAGACATATGCACTCTCAGAGTTTCTGTGACAAAATAGGAGTCAGAGACAGGTGAATTCCAGGCAGCATGAGGGCCAGTCTTGGGTAATTTGTGTAAAACAATAGAAATGACCCTGTCTCAAACTGGAAGATGACTCCAACAATTGAGTTTGTCCTCCATTGTCCATATGCATGATGTGACACACACACATAAATGATCACATATGTGCTCATAAAAACACATGTCACGCAGGCACACACACACACACACACACACACACACACAAATATAGGAAAATGGAGAGGACAGATCACAGGGGAGTATTTTAAATATTTTATCTCTAAATTTCTCTGGATTTAGAAATGTTCAGGTCCTACATCTTCTTGTATTCATACTTTATACTTTCTCTAGAATAAAAAAGTTACTTCAGAAAAATGTTTCTGTCTCTAGAACACCATTGAAAACAGTGGATTTGCTAGACAAGGACAATCGCAACTACATTTGCTCAAACATCATAGACAAAATAACTGTCAAACTTCACACCTTTCTGCAAAACTCAGCAAAGGTGTTTATTGCCTGATGCATAAGGGAGTTAGATGGCAGACCTAAGCCCAAGGACTTCATTTTTATTAGGCAAGATAGACACTTCCCTGCCAATATCATTAATGCTAACACAGGATGAAATTACAAGTTATTTCTCCCTTCTAGGTGAGGATGATGTCAGTGGAACCCTGGTGGAGATTTTAAACTTTAACCCTCACTCCATCATTCTGAGATTCCATTCTCCTCTGCTGAAATGTCAACATGAACTTAGTGGGGAATATACAAGTCTGATTACATTTTTTTGAGACTGGTACTCAGTATGTATCCATGGCTATTCAAGAATTTAATTTGCCAAGCACTAGAGTAGAGCTACAGTAATGAAAAAAGCTTGGTATTGGCACAAAAATAAACAGGTCGTACAATGGAATCCAATTGAAAACCTTGATATTAATCTACACACCTAAGAACACCTGATTTTTTTACAAAGAAGCTAAGCTTATACAATGCAATAAAAGAAAGTATCTTCAAGAAATGTTGCTGGCATAACTGGATGCTGACATGTAGAAGATGACCCAAACTAAGAATCCAAGCAATAGTGGAGAGGCTACCTTAAATGTCCTTCCCCTATAATGAGATTGATGACTACCTTATATGCTATCCTAAAGTCTTGTTTCAGTAGCTGATGGAAGCAAAGCAGACACCCACAGCTAAACACTGAGCCATACTCCTGGAATCCAGTTGTAGAGAGGGAGAAGTGATGAGCAAAGGGGTCAACACTATGCTGGAGAAACCCATAGAAACAGCTGACCTGACCAAGTGAGAGCACTTGGACCCTAATCAGAAAGCTGGGAAACCAGCATTGGACAGAACCAAACCCTCTGAATGTGGATGTCAGTTAGGAGGCCTGGGTGGTCTATGAGACCCCTGAGAGTGGAACCAGTATTATCTCTAGTGTCTCTATTGCACAAATGGACTTCGCACATCCATTCCCCATGGAGGGACACTCTCTCAGCCCAGATATACAGAGGAGAGCCTAGGCTCTCCCCCAAATGATGTGACAGACTTTGATGATCCCCATGGAAGACCTCACTTGTGGAGTGGGTGTGTAGTATGGAGGGTTGGTGAGAGTCATGGGAGGATGGCAGGGAGTGGGAACTGGGATTGATATGTAAGATAAAAGTGTTTCTAAATTAATTTTAAAAAGTAATTGCAAAGAAAATACCTAGCTTTACACATCAAACCAGATCTTGAACTCACAGATAGTTACCTGCCTATGCTTCCTTAATAATGTGTATTGGGATAAAAACTGTGCATCATGACAGGCACCTGACTCGCAGATCTAATTTATTGTGGCACTTCTCCTGTCATTTTATTAAAATTAAGCATATCATAAATTTTAAATATGATTTGGAATTCCATATTAAACCTAATTATGCATATAATAATCTAAATACCCAGATTTATTGTGGCATTTCTCCTATCATTTCATTAAATTAAACATATCATAAATTTTAAATATGATTTGGAATTCCATATTTATCCTAATATTCCACATAATATCTACATACCCAAAAATTAAGGCTAGTAGCTTTTTTTAGAATATAGATAAAGGATGTATTTAAAGTCAGAAAAAAACACATATTTTACTCTATGACATCTAAAGTTGTAATAAAACAAAATCTACACTTTAAAAATGTATAAATTAATTAATTAAATCTTCCAACACTTTATAGAAATTATGTGTATTCTGAAACTTTGCATTTCTGTATATTTTGATACTATAATGGTCATATAAAAAGAAAATTGAGTGTTTAACATTTTCTATATATTTAACCTTTTTATTATTAACCCATTATATTATGATATACATATACAATATTATTTTTATGTTTAATTAAATGCCTTTGATTTTAAAACCAAGTTGTATCTATGCTATTTTATTACTTTGAAAAGAGAGTGATCTCCAGCAAACTGTCTAGTTAATATAGGTTAATTGTATTGGTATGCTAGAACACAGATAATCACCATTTTATACTTTAACATTCTGAAATTTTAAAGTTACTATTTCCTGCCTATTAAAATTTGTGAAGGAAAAGTGAAAGAAGTGTAATCATCCTGTGTCTGGAAAGGGATGGTCTTTTCCAGGTGTCCTTTTCATCAGGGTTTTATTGCCAGTACATTACAAGGTAAGAAGCATGGGGCCATCTGTCCAGCCAAGCTACAGAGATTTTTTTGATAACAGATTTCCTTATCATATACATTCTCTCAAAAATATTAAATACGACTGTGTCAACTTATTTCATTCATACAAATAATATTTATTGTCATCAGGTTTATGTATTTGGCAAAAACCTTTCTCTAGCTTCAAAGATTCAGAATATAAATTGCAAAATAGAGCATAGCTTCAGATATAGTATTAATATTTTCAAGTTTATATTGTTAACCTGTATAATCTTTTTATTTAATGAATTGATCATTTAACTTTATGCAGATGAACACATATATATATACACTATTTAATATGTGACACAGTTTCAAAATCATAAAGATAAACAATTATCAAAATTTCAATAATTGTGAACTTCTATAAAACATAATGCTTCTTTTTCACTTTACTGGGAAAGGGTTGCAGACTGCTTATTTTCATTGATATCACTGAGGACATTGATGCGATGTCCTTGTTGAGTTTCACAAGACAGACAAGGAAACACATTATCTCTTATGCAAGTTAGCCTCTTCAACTCATACCCTGAGTTAGTCCAGAGCTATGATGCAAAAATGACTTGCAAAAATCAGCTTTACAACTGCATGAATTTACTTATCCCATAAATAACAGGGTTAGGTTAGTGTTTTGGTCTTAAATTTATCTCAGCTGTGCATAGATGTATCTCTGTAAGTTTATTCTTAGAAAATACAAAGATGGAATTGCAAAGATGTGCAATCAATAGGCATGCATGAAAAGTAAAGCAATAATGTATTTAAGTAAATTATAGCTTGAATAAAACACTCAAAATATGGATTGAAAAGGATAATTGGGTACTGCTGAAAACCAATGGCTCAATTAAATGACATTTTAAGTAATTTAATAAAAACATGGCCTTCAGAGAGTCAAATGAACATGTTGTAAAAAGTAAACATACACAGAGACAAGAAGTTCTAACAAACAAATGTTTTTTCATCATTTTAGGATAACAGGGTAGAGAGAAAAAAGCATTATTTCATAGGTATAAAATAAGATTATCCACAGTCTATGAAAGCATAAGAAACTTATTGAATACCAGATAAGATAAGTAAGAGAAATATATAATCTGACAAGTAAAAATGCTAAACGAGATGCCATCTTATACTTGTTTTTAGCCTCATTAAGGTAGAATTAACAAAAGCAGCTAGCTATCTAAAGGTTATAATTTTCTTTTTCTGATGAAGGCATTATTTCTTTTTTATTTAAAAACATTTAATTATGTTTTATAACTTTTTAAATTATTTTATGTTTATGGGTGATTTGCCTGAATGTATGTTCGTGAACCACATGTGTGTCTGGTGTCTGCAAAGGCAAAAAGATACCATCACATTCCCTGGGTCTAGAGTTATAGGTAGTTTTGAGCTGTCATGTGGGTTGTTGAGTATTGAACTTGGGTCCACTGCTGTTAACCACTAAGCCATCTCTCCAGTCCAATTATTTTCATGGCTTTTATTGAGTTTGTTCATTGACAATTTCACACAGGTATAAGCTACATTAGGCTTACTATAAATTTGACCATTCTGTTCTCTTCCCATCCCTGGTATATACATCCCCTCTTTCCAATAAGTCTCATTCCCACATTCATTTAATTTAAATTTGAGACCCACTGACTTTAATAATTACCTGTGATCATAGGGTGGATAAGTAACAATTTAATGGGGTGGTCTCCTTAGTGGGTATGTGACTAAAAGCATTGATTTTCCCTTTCTCAGAATTCATCAATATCCAATATTTCAAGAAGGAAGACTATGCCCTTTTTCCATTCATGATAAACTCTTGAATGGCTAAGTATTGCATAGAACAATTGTAGGCAGCCTCATCTGCTAGGAGGTCATGTCAAACTTGGCTGTGACATGCACAAGAGACAGCATTAAACAGTCCTTCTCACTATTGATTCTTATTTCCTAATTCCACTTCCACAATGTTCCCTGAGCTTTAGAGGAGATATTACAAATGTCTGGTTTAAGGTTGAGCACTAGTCATATATCTTGTATTCACAGTTATTCATCAGACTATATGAACTTCACAAAGAACATGGAACATCATTGTTTGTGTGGAGTGGAAAGCCTGGGTACCAGGTAGAATGCTCTGCTTCAGTTGCTCCCCAACAGTCTTGTGGTGCAGCAAAATAAGAAATGAACAGGAGTGCATTGTCCTCTTTATTTCCCCTAGTTTAGTTAAAACAAGCTAAATCCTTTCTTTTTCCTAAGACAAATACTGGACAGAGTTACTTCAGTTGATAATTCATGTGTAGAAAATATATATAAAAGGAGATTGTCAATCAGTACAATAACAGAACAAGTATTCATTCTCGTTTATGCATGTAATCTACCAAAGTTTGACAGATGAGAGAGTATCCCTCTATGTGAAATGGGGACCCAAAGTCCTTTCTTTTGTTGGGGATAAATACTGCTCTACTAACAGAGTCCCCATAGATTGCCGACACCTCCTCACTGATACCCATATTCATGGGGTCTGGATCAGTCCTATGCTGTTTCCCAAGTATCAGATAGGGTCCATTAACTCCCCCTTGTTCAGGTCAGCTGTTTCTGTGGGTTTCTCCAGCCTGGTCTTAGGTCTTAATCAATTTTCTCATCATTCCTCCCTCACTGCAACTGAATTCCAGGGATTTGCCTCAGTCCTTAGCTGTGGATAACTGCTTCTGCTTCAATAAGCTACTGGATGAAGGGTGTAGGATGGCATATAAGTTAATCATCAATCTCATTATAGCGGGAGGGCATTTAAGGTCGCCTCTCCACTATTGCTTAGATTGTTAGTTGGTGTTATCCTTGTAGATCTCTGGAAATTTCCCCAGTGCCAGATTTCTCCTTGAACCTGTAATGGCTCCCTCTATTAAGGAATCTCTTATCTTGCTCTCCTATATTATTCTCACAACTCAACCTTCCTGCTCCCTTATGTACTACTCTCCCCTACTCTTCTCCCCTTCTCTTTATTCTAGATCCCTCTCCCCTACCCCCTTGCTCCCAATTTGCTCAGGAGATCTCCCTACAGATGATAAACACCTTCAACAAAGTGGCAGGATACAAAACTAACTAAAAAAATCAGTAGCCCTACTATATACTAACGACAAATGGGCTAAGAAAGAAATCAGAGAAACATCACCTTTACAATAGCCACAAATAACATAAAATGTCTTGGGGTAACACTAACCAAACAAGTGAAAGACCTGTATCACAAAAACTTTGAGTCTTTAAAGGAAGAACTTAAAGAAGACCAGAAAACAAAAAGATCTCCCATGCTCTCAGATAGGTAGGATTAACATAGTGAAAATGGGAATCTTATCAAAAGAAATCTACAGATTTAATGCCATCCCCATCAAAATACCTACACAAATCTTCACACACCTTGAAAGAACAATAATCAACTTTATATGGAAAAATAAAAGACTCAGGATAGACAAAACAACCCTGTACAATAAAGGAACTTCCAGAGGCATCATCATCCTTGACTTCAATCTCTATTATAGAGGTATAGTACTGAAAACAACTTGGTATTGGCACAAAAATAGGCAGGTAGACCAATAGAAATGAATTGAAAACACTGATATTAACCTACACACCTACAAACACCTGATTTTTGACAAAGAAGCTAAAATTATACCATAGAAAACAGAAAGTATCTTCAACAAATGGTGCTATCGTAACTGGATGCTAGCCTGAAGAAGATTCCAAATAGATTCATTTGTATCGCTATGTCCAAAACTTAAACCCGATTGGATCAAAGACCTCAGCATAAGTCCAGCCACACTGAACCTTTTAGAAGAGAAATCAGGAATTACCCTTAAACAAATTGTCATGGGAGACCACTTCCTGAACATTACGCCAGTAGCACAGACACTGAAATTGACAATTAATACATGGAACCTCTTGAAAACTGAGAAACTTCTATGAGGGAAAAGATGCAGTCATCAAGCCAAACAGCAGTCTACAGAATGATAAAAGATCTTCACCAACCCCACATCTGACAGAGGGCTGATCTCCAAAATTTACAATGAACTCAAGAAGCTAGTTTCCAAAATACCAAATAATCCAATTAAAAAGTGGGGGTACAGAACTAAATAGAGAATACTCAATAGAGGAGTCTAAAGTGGCTGATAGACATTTAAGAAAGTGCTAAACATCCTTAGCCATCAGGAAAATACAAATAAAAAATCTCTGAGATACCATCTTGTACCTGTCAGAATGGCTAAAATCAAAAGCCCTCTTTCATGTATCTGGTATGCAATAGTATCTATCCATAGGGAATGGTCTCCCAAAGTCCTTTTGTGCTCTAGGTATCAGCATTGACTCCAATAGACTGCCCAGGCCTCCTAGCTGAAACCCACATTCAGGGTGCTTGGTTTGATCCAATACTACTTCCCCAGCTTTGCAAATAGGGTCCATGTGCTCTCACTTGGTCAGATCAGCTGTTTCTGTGGGTTTCTCCAGCATGGTCTTGACCTGTCTGCTCTGCTCATCACTCTTCCTTCCCTACAACTGGATTCTAGGAGTATGGCTCAGTACTTAGTTGTGGGTTTCTGTCTGCTTCTGCTTCGATCAGCTACTGGATGAAGGTTATAGGATGGCAATTCAGGTAGTCATCAGTCCCATTATAGGGAAAGTGTTTCAGAGGCAGCCTCTACACTACTGCATAGATTCTTACTTGGGGTCATCTCTATGGATCCCTGAACAAACCCTAGTGCCAGACTTCTCTCTATGACTATACTGGCTTCGTCTAACAAGGTATCTCTTTCCTTGTCCCCCTCTATTCCTCCTCTGATTCAGTCTTCCTGATCCCTCTTGTTCTCCTCACTCCTCTTCTTCTCCCCTTCTCTTTTTCCTACTTCCCTTCTTTATCCCACTGTGCTCCCAATTTTCTCAGGGGTGCTTGTTCCTTTTCCCTTCTTCGGGGGACCATGTGTTTTTCTCTTAGTGTCCTCCTTGTTTCCTAGTTTCTCTGGTGGTGTGAATTGTAGGCTGGTAGTGTTCTTATGAGGATTTCTTAGATCCAATTGTCACTTAATTTCTCAGTTCTACAAAGTTGAAAACAATGATCACTCTGTTAATTTTCCCACTTTCTTTTAAAATAAGCAAGTATTTCAAATTCATTTAAAAATAGTTACATCTTTTCTATTTACCAAAATTCTGGTCTTGCTTTTTGAAGCCAAGTAGAAATCCCCATTTGATTATCTCCCTTCATTTCTTCTTCTTATAGGACCAACATATCCATCATATCCTTAAACATATCCTTAATCCATGGCAGCAGAATTTTGATACAAATATTTCCTTTTGTTCACATTTATTTTTCTTCAGTGTGTTCCATGAATAAATGAAAGATATCTAGTACTAGGAACTATGCCTTTCTATTCATTGTGTTTGGTATGTGAAATAAATACAAAGTAGGAACAGTGAATGTTATGCTAACAATGCCTCAAATGTTCTTAGAATTGTCTAATAGAATGCATTACTGGATTACAGTGTAGTTAATTGAAGTCTTCATAATTACAGTAGTTGCTTCCTTTGATATATTGCCTCTGGCAAGGATTAAACGTTTAGTAATACTGTTCTTACTGAGATTCCAAACTGTCTAGTCATTTGTTCAGTAATAGACTACTGAACTTCTTAGGCCAAAACATCTCAGAGGAGTGCCTACATAACAATTAGACTGATATCTTTAGTTCCCAACCATAGTTGCAGTCCTTGTTTGTCAACAAAACAAAACAAGTCTGATGCTGCAACGATAAACAGCACACTTACTGAAAGTAAAAATAAATATTTATTGAAGAAATTACTCACAAGAGACAAACAAGTAACCCAGATGAGCCGAGTAGTTTTCCATCACCAAACTGGAAGCCGGAAAGCCGGAAAAAGAGAGCTAGACTTCCACTGTTCAGTCTTTTATACCTTCCTCCATAATGTCCCCAGCCATGCCCAAAAGTGGGCCTGGCTAGTGACGTAGTTCACCGCCTATGTCTGTATTCGTCTTTAGTCATACCTAAAGTGGGTGTGGTTATCGGTGCAGTAAACCACCCTTTTATTACCTCATCTGTGTGCGCCTCTAGTAAGTCACATGGTTAATGGTGGCACACTGTTTTCTCCTACACAAGACAAGAAAAATCAACACCTACATAACAAAGATATAATGTACACATGTTTTTAATAACCATTGTAATTGTAGGGATGAAAAATGCAGAATAAATAGCAGCATAACAAGTGCAAAACAGATGTAAGCCTCAGAAGTCCTGCTTCTAGACATAAATTCTATTTCTTGGATAATATTTCAGAAAGTCCCAATATCCACCAAGGTCTCTCTACCTCTCTTAACTAATGACTTTCAGGTTTGCTTTCAACTCTCTCCTTCTGTATCAACTAATGCAGTACATAAGAAATGAATACCAAGACAACAGTGAGCTAAATTAATATAGTTTTAAGGCATATGTCAAGACATTGAAACTATTCTCATTAAAATTGACATTAACATAATAATTCCTCAATGACACTCAAAATATTGGGAAACTTTTAGTAAATAGATACCAATATAATGAAATTAGTAATCAAAATATGGTAGTGCAAACCTGTCATCCTCACACACCTGTGGCAGAGGCAGGTGGATCTCCATGAGTATGAGACCACCTTGGTGCACATAGTGAGACATTGTCTCAAAAGTAAAACATGCTAAAGAAAAAAAATAGTTCAGACACACTTGTTTTATTAGTCTCCATTTTCAATACTCTAAACAACTGGATTTACTGAGCAGCTCCTGAATGCTACTCATTTTTCTTACAAGTTGTATGTTTTTCCCTGGGTCTTCAGGATATTAGAGAGCAACACTTCTATTTCTTAGCTGTAATAATGCTATTGTTATTAGTGTCTGTGTTTATATGTCCTCAACAAGATTGAAATCGTACATAGTAGTGGAAACTCAACCTACTGGGGGGTTAGCCAGAGGTAGTAAAGTCATGACTCTTGTGGGAGAACCTACAGCCATGACTTTTCTAATCCAACAAAATTTCTAAAATCATTATAAATATTTATCCTTGTACTCACACATAGGTTTATATGGGTCTTTATCCTCATGACCATCAGTTATAAGAGATACTTCATTGTTACAGACCTCAGGCTCAATGGAACTGAACAGCAACTGTAAAACATACTAGTAACAGATAATGACATGTGTGTTTGTATATATATACAATTCATTATACCTCAAAAGAATTGCTTGGTGCGCCTACTTTCCATATTTATATTATGGTTAGAGTAAGGTTACTGTTGGTTGACAAATAGAGACCTTGGGGAAGACTTGAAGTTTAAGAGAGAGTCTGAAGATAGTTATGGGAGAATTCCATCTCATCAGCATATCTCAGCTTTTACTTCAACTAATTAGACAAGCCTCAAGTCAAATCATGGAAGTCAAATTTGTTTTCCTGAGGTCCAATGATACAAATGACAATTTCATCTAAAAAACATCTTTCTGTATAGTTTATGCTTCCATATATTTCATCAGAAATACTGATTAACCATAAAAGATAGCTTCATATCTCTGTTTTATTGATAAATGAAATTAGGGACTCACACCTGTATATAAAAACTGGAGCAGGGAAAGTGAGTGTAATAATGAATTCAAATATGTTTATATGTTAGTAATATTCAAGAGTGATCATAAAATGTATAGAAAAGATTTTCCCACCAGTAGGTATAATAAATAATTTATTAGCCAGAAAACTCCAAATATTAGCATCACTCACCTGGCAGTACATACAACCTCCCTAAAATATTTCAGAGTGACATATATGTATGTGAAATACACACACATACACATATATATGTCTATACATGAACATACAAAATTTATGTTATATTACCTAGAAAATTTTTGATCTGGTTAAATATAAAAAGAAACAAGAAGCCTCACTTCATAAATATGAGAAAAATATTTTAACATTGCTCAAGGTTTTTAACCACATCAAAAAAACAGAAAAAATCATCTAGTAAATTTGCTTAAGATCATAACTATAATTGCTAAATATTGATTCATTATCAGAGTAAAGCCAGTTGTTTTCATGTGAAAAATGAAATGAGTTAGATTCTAAGTAATTGTACCTCAGTATATTAATTTACATTTGTGTAATTTACATCTAATTAATAAATAAAAATAATTTAATTGAACACATGAAAAATTGGAGAAGAAAATATAATGAGAAACTTAAGGGCTATATTATTGGTCTTTTTCACAAATAACAGATAGATGAGAGAATGATAGTGGAAACTCAAATATATATCTCATTGCCTATTTAAACATAAACAATTTTATGCAAAAGTATGTAAATTATACCCCACCAAAGAAAGGCGTCAGGAAATTAGGAAAAATTTAAAACAAAGAATCATTTGAATTACATTTTCACTACAGTTGATCTGAAAGCCAATTAGATGACCTCTACAAGGTTGAATATTTATCTGTAACTGGACAAAAAGAGAGGGAGAAAAGTAAGCTTACTATAAAGAGCCACTTTGTAAACAATTATCTAGCATAGAATATAGTAAATGGCAACATAGAGAATCCTGGAAATAGTATCTTCCTTTCTTTTTCAGAATATAAATGCTTCCCCTCTCTATAAATGCAACAGTGTCTATCCAGAAAGGCTTAGTACTAAAACCATGGCTAGGGAGGTGAAGAAATGAAGGACAGACATCGAAGAAACAATAGACCTCAAGTGTAGAAAAGAAAGAGTCAAGTGGGTTCGGCACTGTCTGGTAGAGTAGAATAAGCAGCAATCTGGTTCATGAGCACATTTATTGTGTAGAACACATGGTGCACCTGCTTGGTTTTGCACACACGGAGAATCATTTCTAAACACTCACACTTCCATACACTGTCAGCATTCAAACACAGATGAGACAAAGACTTCACCCTTTACTTTGAACCTCTATCTGAGGGCAAAGCCTTTGCTATGCCCAAATTGTGTGAGGTAATTGCTCCTTGATGTGGCTGTACCCATATCAAAAATATACTTGGGAACACATCAGCTCTTCACACATTCACTCGGTACTTACTCTGCTCCCACAAAATAGAGAGCTTGTTTTTCTTTTTTTAATATGTATTCGGGAATAATACTTCTATGCTTTGTGAAACTGACAGGAATTGCTAACCTTTTTATATTTTGTAATGAATTATCTGAAAGCATTAGACACTTTAACAGGTGAGCTTGTTTAGCTGTACATCTCATTTACCAGCATATAATATAAAAACTTGGAAGCACTGTTTCATATTCAATCAAATTCCCAAGAAGAATTGAAGGTAAATTGATATAAATTGTATTTTTGTCTTTACAAAATGCAATAAAAGACTTTAATAAATACTTGCTACAGAGATCCACAGTATAATAAGTGCTTCAAGTAACAGAGCACCTTAAGAGCTAACTAATGTCAGTTTGTTCAAGAGTTCAACAACTCCTTTATGTGGCAAATTTTACTAAGTTTAATACCATTAAAATATATTATTTAAACAGAAACCAACCAGGTACCTTTATGTAATTCCCCATAGTGCCTGGACAGCTTTTGTAAGCAACAAGCTTCCCTCTGTCTTTCATTCACTCATTTATAATAAACGGTGAATGTATTTCTTAATTTCAGAGACGGAGGAAGTTTTGTACTGAAAACAGTATTTAATTGGGTGGAGCTAGTTACTGAGGGGAGAGAGGAAGTAATTTTAGGATGTATAGGAATTGGGAATAGGCAGATGTGAATGTAAAAGTCTGACTCCTGGGCATCAGGACGCAGAATACCATTGTGTGGAAAGTCATGATGTATGCTGGGATTCATCCAGACCCCCTGAATTTGGGTGTCAGTGAGGAGGCCTAGGCAATCTATGGGGCCTTGGGTAGTATTTATCCCTGGCATACAAATGGACTTTGGCTTCTCATCCCACAATGAGGGAGACTCTCTCAGCCTGGACTCTTGGGGGAGAGCCTAGGCCCTGCCCTGCATGAAATGATAGACTCTGGAGATCCTCCATGGAGGGCTTTTCATTCCCTGGGGATAGGAGTATGGATTGGATGGGGGAATGGGAGGATGGGGGCCTGGTGTGGGGAGGAGGGGAGGGAGAGGGAGCTGGGATTGACATGTGAATCAAGCTTGTTTCTAACTTAAATAAAAAAAATTTTTAAAAATTGAGGTACCTATTTTAACTTTTCTATTCAGCTTGTAGGGTAATGGCTCCACTGAAATGGCTAACAAGGCTATGTAAAATTAACGTCAGATGCCCAACTTTAGGGAGAGTACCATACATGGAATGTTTTTAGGAGTTCTCAGTTGGGCAGAGCTAAACACAAAGATTGCGGAAAGGAATGAAAGCACTAACTATGCCACGATGGACATTGCTGTGACCAGTGAAGACTCCAATTTAATAATGAGTTCATATGAAGTTCATCAGTGTCCCCTAGGATTATCCAGCTGAGGAAAGTTCATCAGTTCCTATCATCTGACTCTCAGGTTTCTCAAGGATACTAGTTGGCCTTTGGTTTGGAACTTCGATTCAACATGTTGAGGTAACTCCTGCTTTCATCTACTGATCTGAAGAAGCCCCAGGTAGGAATGTTATTATTGGCCGTGGGTGTTCACAATAGATACACACATCTATTCATGAAACTTCAGGCAGTGTGGTACCTGACACATCTGATAGTAACATTCACAAATCTTAGTCATTTCTGTTACTGGATTTTCAAAGTGATGATTAACTTCCATTTATTTATTATAATGTGTGTATATACCAAATAAAACAAGCTATACTTTTCACTATATCTTTATTTTTTCTCTTCCACCTATACATTTTGTCTAGATACTTCCCAACCAAGATATCAATTCAACATGTCTAAATTCCTTCTAAGATGTATTGGTTCTTCTTCATCTTAAAATATGAAAGCATTTTACTTTCTGGTCCTTCTTAATTTTTGATCCCTATATTACTACCTCATTATTATGAAAAATACTAAGACATCCTCCAGTGACTGCCATACTTAAGATTTAAAACTCACTGTTCTAACCTTCATTCATTTTCACCAGTCTCACTAGTTAAACAACTTAGCATGTCTCTGAATATGTGGACTGTTTGCCTTTCACAGGCATTCATCCACATATATTAGCATTGCATTTAAATGCATACCATTTTTCCTGCTCAGTAAGTCCAATTTCTGAACTGTACTTAAAACAGAACAACAGTGATATTATATAGAATATTTAGGTGAGCAAGGCACAGTGTATCATTTATGAATAGAGAAAGAAAAAGATAACCTAGCCCTACTAAGTTTTGCTTTTCTTTTCTCATAATGCAAATAATTTTATTCTCTTGACTGGTGGAGAGTAAGCATTGTCTTATCAATGGAGGTATATTTTGTTTCCAAAACTGTCTTGGGTAAGGAAACCTCATTTATAATTGCAATTGTGATTGTGGCTAAGACTTTTTAACAATTGGTATTCATGCCAGCTTTGTTATAATCCATTCTTTATAGGTGTCACCATGAATTCAGCACATATAATGGATGTCACATATTCACCACCTTAACTTATATAACGGTATGTTAATTTCTCCCCAGGACTCTATGTTACTTCATTTCATTCTCCTATATGATTGATATGGTTCAGTTTCAGTGCCTTCCATATGGCTTCCCTTTTCTCACAGTTCTTCTATCACCTTAGGGAAACAATAACACAGATTTTGAACAACTGCTGCTTTTTAAGTCTCAGCATAGCTCTGTGAGCAGTTATTCAACTTAAATTCTAATATATGCATTCTGGTAGATGTGTTCTACATAGAAGTGTAGAAAAAAATCTAGGAGAATTCAAAGATGGGAATACAAATTTAAGAAAATATTTTTGGACATTCAGGATGTCAAGTCAGGTCCTTACCAAACAGAGATGTTTGTTTTTAGATGAATCACTTTGATTTTCTGTCACTGAGTAAGTGGGGTACTATCAAAAAAGATTGTGTGGTAGAAACACTGGATTATTTATTGTTACATCTACATTAAAGAAATGTGACATTGGAAGATTTATCAATTAAATTATCTGAAAACTTAAATTGAGATATTATAAGCATAGGTAAAGTACAAAACTATTTCTGCACATACAAACATTGGCTGTATAAGGGACTGCTGTTGGCAGGTAACCCAGAGTGAATGCTCATTTGCCAATCTTAAAATGATGATTCATCTTTGTTGTCTCATTAAAACTTTGAGGTTAAAGAAACTATGATGCTCCAATATAAATGAAAAACTGATGATGAGATACAATAATTGATGATTAGAAAATATAGTGTGTCTAAGATTAACTAGCCAACAACTGACATAAAAACAAATTGAATCAAAGTATCACATTACCGAATCCATCTTAAAGGCCTTTGGAGTGTATAACCACTTTATTCAGCAGTTCTCAACCTTCCTAGTGTGGTGACCCTTTATTATAGTCCCTCATGTTGTGGTGACCGCTGATCACAAAATTATTTTCATTGCTACTTCTTAACTGTAATTTTGGTATTCTTATAAATCATAGTATAAACAACATATGATGGATATCTGATGTTCCACCCTGGAAGGAGTTGGGACCTGCTGGTTGAGAAGCACTGCTTTATATGCTCAACTTTGGCATTAAGTAGCACCTTCAAGATAAATGGGGAGAATCGAGGTCAGCTTGAATAGCCTTTGTTTCTCATTGTTACTGTGCTTTGGCATGCCAAAGTGCTGCCTTAGAATCTCTAGTAAAGAGAATATTTCTGTTTGGCATATGCATATTCTTTATTGGTGTGATTGCTATTTGATAAAAATACTATAGGAAAGAGTGACACATAACAATTTTCCAGAACTTTCTGGAGCATAGTGGTAAAGATGCCAACCTCCTGTTCTTACAGAAAACTAAGAGAGTCAAAGGGCTGGGGTATTGAGGGAGAAGCAGATAGAAGGAAGATCTTTGTAACCTCTCTAGAATTTCTTGATTACTTCTCATCTGGTCTAATTTTTCCCTGATGAGGAGCTGTGCTTGAGAGTAATAAGTGCGGCATGAACTAAATACATCACACTTGACTGTCTGCATAATAGCACTGGAAAGGAATCAAATGGATTTAGGTTTCATCAACCTGCAGCTATCGATTTTTCAACTTTCCTTGAGCAGCAAAATGGAGCTAGCAAAAACCACTTTCTGCACTCAAAAGAGTGAACAGCAAGGGAATATCAGGCTATGGCTGAAAATAATGTACATCTATTTAAAGGTCCTGCCTACGTCTACAGAAATAGCACAACTGTATTTTTGAAAATACAAAATGCAAAGTAGGAATGTGTTTTGTTAACCTTTTTGTTATGTGTTGATAAATCTTGCTACCTCACTACCCATGTATTTAAAATTCATTTATATGTCATAAGATATGTTAAATTTGAATAGAGAAACTTGAAACAATGTATTTGTGAAAGCCAAGGTTCTGAGTCCTTTCACCTGCTCAATTGACTGTTTAAATCACTTTAGTACTATTAAATATGTAAATTATGAAAACATTGGATAACTCACACTTAGTACTCATTCACCCAATGGTATTATATTGCATAATGAGTTTAGATATTGTGACTATATTTTCAAAGATATATACAGACCAGTGTCAAAATGGTTGTAATTTTCATTTTGGTCTATTTTATCTTTTAATATACTTGACAAACCAGGCATTGGATTTTTGTTTGTCCTTTTGCCTGTTTGTTTCTGTAGGCAAAAATAAATGGTTGGTAAACCTAAGTTAAACACATCTTTTGTTGTGAGAAATTCACTTTTGACACTGAGTTGGATATTTTTTTATCAATCTATTCAAATGTTTTTGGATTGGGAAATACATAGCACCATTCATCTATTAGGCCATGCTTATTATATGAAATTAAACATCAGCGGGTGCAGTAATTAGAAATCACCTCACCCTGGAAAATGGGATAATGATGCAGTCCTTGAAATCAGTGGAGGTTAAAGCTGCATGTTTAGAGCACATTTGTATAAATGTGAGATATGGTTCTGATTAGAGACATTGTATGAATGGCACTACAATTAAAAGTTATATTAAACCTAGGAGAAAGATTTTATTTTAAACACCCATAATCTTTGCATGTGGTTAGTCAAAGAGGCTAAGGCAAGTAGATGAACATAACATGCAACCCAATGTCATTTTCTCAACTAAGTTTCCGTTTTCATTACTTTTCAAGGCAATGACCAAGCATAGTTATAGCATTGATATATGGGAAACATTTGTGTACTGCACTGATATGGAGGCTTGATCATCTGTAAGTATTTCACTGTCTATAATACAGTCAAAATGGCCTAAAAGGACAAAACGGAAATGACAGGAATATAAAGTTGTCAGTCAATATTCTTAGGTTTGGAGTTGAAAGTGACCTTTTAAAGTAAAGATAACCAAGAAACCAACTGACTTGAGTAACTTAATATAAATCCTTTCATAAAACTTCATTTGAAACTATACATAAGAAAAAAATTTAGAGAAATTACACTTTTATTAATAAAATCATTTATGAAGGAAATTATGTAACCCAATCATATGTCAAAACACACATAGATTCTCTAGAGAATTTCATACATTTGTTCTACTTTTATAATATTAAAATGACTCTCTTTTTATATTATGTCTTTCTGCCGCACTAACAATTAAGAAACCTGGAAACTTGAAAATATTCGGTCCCTTTTATATAAATTCCTTGTTTTAGATGGGCATAGAAAGGACACATTAACTACGGTGATTTGTTTTTTGTTTTGTTGTCATTGATGTTTATGAGTAGCCTAAACTCCTAAGCCACAATGGAGCAGTAATACATCTGTATAAGTGTATATATGTAAAAGGAGGGGTGCTGAGTCCCCTAAAATAAAAAATACTTTTAATTAACTTCAATGTTTAGAAATATCAAAAGTTTCAAATAAGAAATCATGATGGAGTATATAATTTCATCACACTAAATTGAAAAGGGAATAACAGATATTCATGTATAGACTGTGTCAAAGACAATACAGTGAATGTATTTTCTAGATAAAAATGACAATGAAATTTTAATTAACATTTAATAATTTTAACTTATTACTATTAATAAACTTATTTATTTAACTCACTAAATAATTTTTATATCATTAAAGGGTCTTTTTCTTTCTCATTTATTACCCCCTAACCAGGTCATCCATTCAAAGAAGGCAATACCTTCTTTTATTCTCGTGTGATGATCTGCCGCAATTCAACTTTTTGTATATTAGCATTGACATTCTTTTCTCACTCTTCTTGTTGTTCCCTTTTCTTTTTTTTCTCAGAGACAGAGCTTCTTTGTAGCTTTGGAACCTGTCCTGGAGCTTGCTCTGTAGATCAGGATGGCCTCAAACTCAAAGAAATCCACCTGCCTCTGCCCCTGAGTGCTAGGATTAAAGGCATGTGCCATCACCTCATTTCACTCTTCCTGTTTTTTTTTTTTTTTAATTTTTCTTATCTCCTCTCTTATTGGTGACTTGCCCCAAAAGGACAACAAACTTCCCCTGGCCCATTGTGTTTACAAGAGATCTTTGGATCTGATGGCAACTCTAGGGAGAGAATTTGATTAAGGCTTCTACCGTAGGTTGAACTGTAGTGAATCTTATTTATCCAAATCACATTGTTTCATGTTTCCTCAAGACACACTAAATGGCTACCTGCATTCTCAGAAAGGAAGTAGAAATGGAAATGGGTTACACTTTCCACTCGATTGTTTTTATGTTCTCAATTCAGAACCTATCTTCTTCCCCACTTTTGGTCCAACTACTGTTTTTCTAGAAGACAACATTTCTGGGTCAGAGATTAAATGGATTGTAAAGAAGTGTGCCAGGAGGTAAGGGATAAACACAAACTCACAAAATTTCCTGTTTTCAACTTCAAGTTTTACTTTTAGCTTCTTTAATACTTTACAGTTTTAGGAGCTATGAAACTATTCTCTTTCTTGTCAGCCATGCCTCCTGCAGGGATTTTGTTATAAATCAACAGAGGAAGCATCATTTATCCCCACTATCTCCAATTTGTTTTGACCTGTGGGGTTTTGTATGTAGTTTTTTGTGGGTTTTCATAGAAGAACTAGGTGGTACATGTCAGTCAATATGACTCAAGTGTTTCTTTGTCATCAGGATGTTGCAATCTTTAAGAAACATGTGCGTGCAGTTTCCATGCACAACATCAATGTAATATTTGTGAACAGATCTGTTTATTTTAATGCATGTAACACATATAATCATGGGCTTAATGTGTGCTTATTAATGATCCTGTAATATAAGCATTTTCTTTGCTTAAATATCTTGAATTTGACCTATTCTCTATAAAAATCTAAGCACAAAATCCAATAAGATGGCTTAATAGCTAAAGGCATTTGTTGTACAAAATGGTAACCTACTATAGAAGGTTGTCCTCTGACCTTGAAATATGTGCAGTGGCTTGCACACACCCACAGTCATTCATTACATAATTCACAAACATACAACAGTAATACAGATCAATCATATCTACAAACAAAGTTGGCAAATAATTATATCATCATGCTTGAAAAGTCTGATAAGATTTTGTCATATTAGTATTATGAGCATTTTTTTATTTAGCTCTGCCTCTTCTAATTGAAAAAAGAATAATATTGAATAAATACTATTTTAGCTTGGTTTCACTTTAAACTTAAAACTTTTACATCGTAACTAATGATTTAATTTTTAAAAATATATTTCAGTGACATATTCATAGCAAGGAAATGAATAATTACAAATTTTTAAAAATTGCTTTTATTACTCATGTCTGTCATATTTTTGCGGGGAACAAATAAGCTCAGGCCTTGAAGAAGATAAAGGGTACATTTAGGAAGTGAAAACCCACAATGCTCTAATGGAATTTATACATAGAAGAGGCTCTTCTCTCCTAGTCTATCTTTAACTGGTTTCTGTTATGAAGTTAAAAAACTTCAATAAATTCCCACAAGGAAGCCAATGAAAGAACAAAGTCACAACCTGAGATTCAGAACTTTATTTTCTTATTTGACTTTGTACAATAATTCTATGTTTAAAATTTTCTTCCTGCAACTTTATTTTTAGAGCAAAAAACCACATTGAGTTTTAATATTATAAGCAGTATGACACAGTACAAGCACAGTAAAAGAAGTGCCTGAATTACCTAACAATCTTCACATTGGGAAGATAGGAAAAGATTAGGTGACTGAAATAAAGTGGAAAACAAATAATCATAAACAAAACAGTATATAGAAACAAAAATCAGATGTCATGCTGCTCTTCTTTCAACTACAGAGATTCAATCCTTTTAAGTTTTAAATTAACTATCTTCAGTCACTATAAAGTTTTTAAGATCACGGCATTAAAATATGCTGAAAAATTCCCAAAATAACAGGTACATTAATGATTTATTAGTACAAAATTTCTAATTCAATGCCACAATACCAGACTCTTGCTATTCTTTATAACTATCTGTAGAAACAAATAAAAGTATTCAAAATTCTGTGACTCTGATTAGAATAAAAATATTATGGTTGGTTACAAAATATCACATTGTCCCAGTCTCACAAAAGTGGGATTAGAGGCATGCAGAAATTCTTTAGATGAAATGAAAATACTATTTTCTATGTTGCCTTTTCCTGATCAATATGATTAACATTTTTAATATAATATATAATATAATATAATAATAAAATGAGATATATGGTATAATTTATGTTTCCCTATCTGCCTGTCAACTTTTTCTATTTTTCATCAGTTTCCCTAATTTTTTTCTTATATTGAAAAAAAAGTATTGGTTTCATATAATATATCCTGATTACAGGTTTCCCTCCCTCTGCTTTCTCAGTCATTCTGTATCTCCAATTCCATCTGGACCCACTCCATTTCTGTCTTTCGATAAAAAAGAAGAATCTTCTAAGGGATAATAACAAAGTAAGACAAGCTAAAACTAAAACAAAGAAATCAGATTAGGACAAAGCAAATAGAAGGAAAAGATTACATGAAAAGGCACAAGAAACATGTATAGACTCACATTCAAAAGTCCCATAGTAACATAGAGCCAGGAGCCCTAGCACATATGCAAAGGACCTATAGGGTAAAAGAAGAGAAAAAATAAGAAAATAAAAATAAAATGTAATAAAGATAAAACTTTTACAAAAAAAGAAAGAAGTTCTGACACATTGTTATGAGACAAAGAACCTCCAAATATGCCCTGGAGTTCAGTTTCTGTTAGCCATTTACTGCCAGGGATGAAGTCTACACTTAAAAGTAATACTTTATCCAGTGAGACTCCCTTGAAGAAAATTAAAAACTTCATTTTCAAGGGGGTTATCAATTGGAGATAGCTTAGCAATGTGGTATTTGTCTACTTTTTCATTCAGTTCTACAACCCCATCTGGTACAGACCCTTGCAAACCCTGTGCATATTGCCTCAATCTCTTTGAGTTCGTATATCCATTGTTCCTTTTGTGTTTAGAAGGCTTTATTCCTTTGGTTTCTTCTACTCCCTCTGGCTCTCACTATTCCTACATTCTCTTCTGCAGGGTTCTCTGAGTCACTGAATGAGAAAGTTGATAGAGACACTTCCAATTTATTGAGTGTCCTAATGTCTCTCACTCTGCATGTTGTATGGCTTAGGTATCTTTCTGTTTGTTCCCATCTGCTGCAGGAGGAAGCTTCTTTTATGATGGTCCAGCAACACATTGATCTCAGTATATAACAGAATGTTATATGGTTGATTACAAAACACCGTGCTGACTCAGCCTTATAAAAGTGGGATTAGAATGTCATTAGGAGTCATTTTATTGCTATATTCCTTTAAAAAACAGTAGTATTTGATTTGAGCCTAGGTCCTTCACCTGTCTAGGCTCCAGAACTTGGAGATCAAGCAGCAACAGGTATCAGGTACATCTCATGGAGTGGTCCTTAAATCCAATCAGATATTGATAGGTTACTGACATAAGCTTTGTGTCAATATTGAAGGCGCATATCTTGTAGGAATTATATCATCACAGACTGAAAAATGTGTTTTTGTTTTGGTGTTCATCTTTCTCCTTGGTAGCTTGCAGAGTACATTCTAGTACCATGAACACTAGTATATGGGGTGAAGGCTCTAGATAGGCAATAACTCAACTTTTCCAAGTTCAATGAGTGGTAAGGTGTTGTCTTCAGCAAAGGGATCCTGCTGTTTGTCTTGGCAATAGCCTGCAGTGTTGAGATATTTCCATGGGACCACTTTTGCCAACAACTCGGTTAGCTGTAACCCATTCTCAGTACTGGAAGCTTCATTTGGTGGAAAGAGACATCCTGTTGGGGCTTTGTCTCTGCCATTATTTGGCAACTTCATTTAGAATACTTTCATATATGTGTATATATTAGGAATTATTTTCAATAAGTTTCCATACTACCAAGCAAATGTCCCTTATTTTAGGTGTCTGTATTTCCTCTCTTCTTTCCCTCAACTATCTATTCTGTCTTCTTTTCCTGGGAGATCACCTTCCTCCACAGTCCCTTACTTTATATCTAATCCCTGTGGGCCTATGGATTATAGTTTGGTTATTATTGACTTAACATCTTATATACATGTAACTGAAAATTTACCATAATTATCTTTCTGGATTTGGGTTACCTCACTCAGGTTGTTATTTTTCTAGTTCCTTCCATTTACATATGAATTTAATTATTTTAATGGCTGAGTTATCTTCCAGTGTGTAAATGTATTATATTTTCTTTATCCATTCATCTGTTGTATGACAGCTATGTTGTTTCAAATTTCTGGCTATTATTAATAAAGCAGTGATGAACATGTTTGAGCAAATGCCTCTGTGGTAGAATGAAGGATCCTCTGGGTATGTGCCCAAGATTGTTTAGTTGGATATTAAGGTAGGTCATTCCCCATGGTCTCTGAGGAACCTCCATACTGATTTTTGTCAAATTCTTCAATATGATATAGGTGAACAATGTGTCAGTTACTGTGACAAGAAAATGTTGCTCTTATTACTGTAGTTTTATGTTACAACTTTATATGAGGGATGGTGATGCCTCCAGCAGTTCTTTTGCTATTCAGGATTGTTTCATCTTGTGTGTGTGTGTGTGTGTGTGTGTGTGTGTGTGTGTGTGTGCTTCTATATGAAGCTGAAAATTGTCCTTTCAAGGTCTGTGAAGAATTGTGTTAGAATTTTGATAGGGATCAATATCATTGAGTCTGTAGATTGCCTCTGGCAGGATGGCAGTTTTTGCTATATTAATGTGGTAGGCTACAAGTGACTCAGTTTCTATTTGGAGTCCATTCTGACTTATAAGTCATTGGAGTTCAAGTTTGCTTCCTCTAGTCCCTTGAGAACTGTGCTCCTGTAACATTCGTGGATGAGAACATATTATCTACCTAACACAAGCTGCTGGTGCCATATGAAGGCACATAGATAATGAAACTCCTTGCAACTAGCAGGAGACATGTGATAAAATAAAGTGACTGCATGCTGCTTGACATGAGGACACAATATGGAGGTGGTTAGTTGACTATGCTCTGCTTTGTTCTGCCCTTTGCCTTTAGTCTATGTATAAGCAGGTTCAGACAAACTAAGGAATGTTTGTTATTGACCTACAGACCTACAGACTCTGTCCTGTTTTCTTTGTATTCATTAATCTTACACCGCCTTCCAAGTACCCTAGCTGACTCATTGGAGCTGACTTGGACATATTAATCCTACTGATCAATGAGCACTGGAGATCTTCACACCTTCTGATGTCTGCTTCAATTTATTTCTTCAATGTCTGAAGGTTTTGTTCTTATCATAATCATCTTTATTTTGGTTAGGGATAGTTCAAGATATTTTATATTTTTGGGGAAATTTGTAAGATTTTGTTTCCCTTGGTTCTTTCTCAGACTGTTCATCATTTTTATATAGGAGGTCTATTGATTTTTGTGAGTTAATTTTGTGTCCTGCTACTTTACTGAAAGAGTTTATGAACTGTAGAATTTTCCCAGAGGAATTTTTAGCATCACTTAGACAAACTATCATATCATCTGTAATTAAGGATACTTTGATCAGTTGCGGATACTTTTGATCAGATGTGGATCTATCTATAGTCTTCAACATGCCAACATCCATTTGTCAAAGAACAATGTAGATGTCCTTCAACTGAATAATGGATGGCGAAAATGTGGTACATTACACTGAAGTACTACTCAGTGGAAAAAAATGTTGGAATCTTGAGATTTGCATGCAAATTGATGGCACTAGAAAAAACTATCCTTGGTGAGGTAACCCAGTCACAAAAAGACAAGCATGTAGTGTATTCCATCACTCATATATGGATTTTAGGCATGAAACAGGGGAGTGCCAGCCTACAATCCCACAGCCAGAGAATCTGGGAAATAGGGAGGACCCTAAAAGAGATATATGCATGGAAACCCAGAGAGAGAAGGGGAACAGAACAGAATCTTCCGAGGGGATTTGGAACATGGGGGTTTGAGGAAGCTGGGAGAAAGACTGGGGTGAAGAGGAGGGGAGAGAAGGACATAGGGGAGCAGAAAATTTGAGTCGGGGGAAGAATAGAGGAGAGCAGGATGAAAGATACAATAATAGAAGGAGTGATAATAGGTTTGAAGACAGATCTGGCACTAGTTAGATGTCCAGAGACCTACAAGGATAATACCAGTGGCAATCTAACCAATAGTAGAGAGGCTACCTTGAATGCCCTTCCCTGATAATGTGATCGACAACTCCTTCTATGCCATCCTAGAGCCTTCATCCAGTGGTTGAAGGAAGCAGAGGCAGACACCCACAGCTAAACACTGAACTGAACTCCTGGAATCTGGTAGCAGAGAGGGAGGAGTGATGAGCAAAGGGTTTACGACTTGGTGGGTGAAACCCACCTAAACAGCTGACCTGAACAAAGGAGAGCTCATGAACCCCTCACTGATAGCTGAGAGGCCAGCATGGGACTAATCAAATCCCCTGAATGTGGGTGTCAGTGAGGAGCCCTCAGCATTCTTTGGAGCCTGGAACAATAGATCAGCATTTATCCTTGTCATCCAGATGGACTTTGGAAGCCCATTCCACGTAGAGGGATGATGTCTCTGCCTGGACACATGGAGGAGGGCCGAGGCACTGCCCTGGATGATATGACAGACTTTTGACATCCCCATGAAGGATCTCACCCTCCGTGGAGAGTGAAGTGAGGATTGGGTGAGTGGTTTGGGGAGGATCAAAGGGGGGCAGGAGAGGAGGAGAGGGAGAAGGACCTGGGATTGACATGTGAAGAAAACTTGTTCTAATCTAAATTTTATAAATGCTGGTGGAATAAAAAATAAAATAAAAACATGAAAAAGAATTGAAATATCCTCTTGGTGGATTTTTCCTTTGATGAGCATGTTGTGTCCTTTCTGATCTCTTCTGACTACTTTTGGCTTGAAGTATATTTTGTTATATATTAAAATAGCTACACTGCCTTTGCTTCTTAGGTCTATTTGCCTTGATTATCATTTTCCATTTCTTTAAGCTGAAGTTGTGTCTTCCCTTGAGCTTGAGGCGATGTCTTTCCTGATATTAAGATGTGCTTCTTAGATACAGCAGAAGGATGGGCACTGTTTTCAAATCCATTTGTTAGTCTTTGTCTTGGGGTTGGGAGTGTATTGAGACCACGGATACTTTGAATTTTCATTGAGAAGTGATTTTTTATTATTCTTATTTACGTTTTTGCTGTGTGTTTTATGTTTTCCTCTCTTTTCATTTGCCTGTCTGTTATTCATATGTTGTCTTTTGTTAGGTGTGGTTAACCTCTTTAAGTTAAAACATCTCCTTCTATTTCTTTGGATTTATAGATAGGTATTGCTTAAATGTGGTTTTATTATGGAACTTTATTGTTTCTTGCTACATCTATTGTGATTTGAAGTTTTGCTAAGTATTATGGTCTGAGCAGGCATTGGTGGTCCCTTAGAGTTTGTAAAACACTTGTCCAGTATCTTATGGCTCTAGTGTCTTCATTGAGAAGGCAGGTACTATTCTAGGGTGACATTATATATCACTTGGTCTTTTTCCCTTGCAGCTTTTAATATTTCTTCTCTGAACATTCAGTGCTTGATCATTATATGCACAGGCATATTTCTTTTCTTGTACAATCTGTTGGGTTTTCTGTATGCTTCTTATCCCTCCATAGGCATCTCTTTCTTTAGGTGAGACAAAATTTCTTCTGTGATTTTGTTGAAATGATTTTCTGTACCTTGACATTGATTTCTTCTCCTTCCACTCCTACTATTTGAATTTTGTCTTTTTGTTGCTTAAGATACCCTAGTTAGTTTGTGACTGGATTTCTTTTTTATATTTAATATTTTCTTTGATCAAAATCTGTATTTCTTATGTCTTATCTTCAATTTCTAAGATTCTCTTTTTCTTCTCTTGTATTTTGTTGATGCACAGGCTTGTTTCTGTAGTTCCTATCTGAGTTCTGAAATTATTTCCAAATTTCCTTGTTTGAGTTTTCTTTATTCTTTTTTATTTTCAGCTTTTGAACTCTTTTCCTTATACTGCTTATTTGTGTTTTCTTTTCATAAATTTCTTTAAGGGATTTATTCATTTTCATAAAGGCTGATTTAAGTTCCTTGTCTCATTCTTCAGCTATGTCACAATTTTCAGCACCTATTATAGTATAGTTGATAGGTTGTAATGCAGACATATTGTTCTGCTGATATTTATTGTGTTTTTACATTGGCATCTAGGTCTGATTTTTAGTATGGTGTAAGTTTAGGGATGTATCATGTCTATGTTGGGTAGATGCTTTATTCCTTGGATTCTATTTCCCTCACTGGTTCTAAGAAGAATGTTGTGGCTCTGGCTTTCCTGGTAGAAAATCGTTTTTAAACCTTTCCAGTTATGGCCACTAGAGATTCTAGGTTGAGTTTGTTTCTAGGTTTCAGGGACAGACACTTAGGAATGGAGATGAGATAGAAGAGGCAATAAATAGCTGAAGGTGGGTGAAAAGCAAGGTGTCCCACCAGGATCCACGCAGTGCTTTGGGAATTGAAGCAGAGAGTAAAGAGAGGCAACAATAGATGGTCTGCTGGAGAAGAGGGCAGAAAGGGAGGGGAGGCCATAGCAGATGGTCTGCTATACAGATGGGGGTGATACTAATACTGACGGATTGGATTTGGAGAAGAGGAGGTAGAAGTCAAGATCTGTAGTTAGCCTCCCTGTTTCTCTGGCTTGTATGGCCTTGGTTTACTAGGGAATTCTTGCCAAAGTTTGGGTCAGGGTTAAGGGATTTTTTTCCCTATAAAATGGGTGAATTTTTATTCTCTGTATTTAGGCTCCCTCTTTATTTTATTTTCTATGTCTCTTACTGTGCTAACTATCCTTAATTAAAAGTTAAAGCATCATTTTTATTCTAGGTATCTGCTAAGACTCATCTTTTTGTTGTTCTTTGGAAATGTTTGGATATCTGTCCTATGACTTTTTGATATAAAATTTGTAGACAGATGATGGCACTAAATGTGAAAAGTAAAATTATGTGAAATGAAGCATATGGACTTTCCTGTAATCACATTCTATTTTTATTATGTTCACGCCATTGCAATGTCAAGCAACTTAATCTTCAAAACAATTATGATTCTGATCTCTCTGATTTTCTTTAATGTCTTAGATTAAGTATTCGTGGTTTGTTCCTTAACGATGTTCTTGTTTATCCTCAAGTGCATGTTGGTAATACCCTATTGTAGAAAATGCCTCATACTTTACTCATAGACATGGAGAAATTAAACTATCACTATCCTTTAAACTTTGTTCCTAACAGATAGCTTTCATACTGTGGTGTTGATGGATGCCAGAGGTAAAAGGGAATTACCAGTCTTATCTAGCTGTGAACCCTATGAGCTACATGAACAACTGACCTGGCAAGTCATGCCTAGTGGTGCAATACTGCAGCAAATGTCATACAAGGAGTGACCACCAACATTCTGATTAGATTTAAGGGATAGCCTCAATATGAAACTCATGAAGGTTACCATGTTGGGGCCTAGAAACCATTCATGGGTAGACAGATTACAGAACCTAAGAGAGAAACTAATACTATAACTAATACATTATTCTGCTAAACAGACATAGTTTTAAACCAACTCTTAATGACTTATAATAAAGCATAAAAATTAGGGCTTAACTTTCCCTAGAGGAATTTCTGTGTGCAGTATGTGATCAATGTATAGACCCACAAATGGCCAATGTGCAGGGAATAAGGGATTGAGGAATGTGTAACATAAAATCAGCATATGTACAATATCCCTTCCTCCAAAGGCTCAGGAAGAGGGAGCAGAAACAATGTTAGAGTCAGAAGAGGTAAATATCAAGGACACAATCTCCGTAAATATCAGGAGGCTAAACACATAACCTCACTACAATAGTTACAGCAATCACATAACCTGTACAATCCCAAGGTGCTTGAATGCCAGCACAGAGAGGAGTTGGGTATGAAGTACCACCTTCAGCTGAGGAACAATTGGCAATTCTTAGATTTCATGAAAGGAAAGCTCACTTTTCTCTGAGAGTATATACTCTAACTGACAGAAAATTTTCAAGTTGAAAAATAGTTTGATACGTTTTTATCACCTAATGTTCTTAAAGGAAAGTTTGAATGAGATCTTGTCCCTTTTACCTTCTCAGGGGGATCATGTATGTCTTTTAAGGTACTCCTGTTTCATAGATTCTCTGGTGATATGGATTGTAGGCTGGGGAACCTTTGCTCTGTGTCTAAAATCCATATATGATTGAGCACATACCATGTTTGAGTTTTTGTGACTGGGTTACCTCACTCAGGATGGTTTCTTCTAGTGCTGTCCATTTGCCTGCAAATTTAAAGATTTCATTGTTTTTGTTTTGTTTTGTTTTTCCTCTGAATAGTACTCCATTGTGTAAATGTACCACATTTTCTCTATCCACTCTTCAGCTGAGGGACATCTAGATTGCTTCCAGGTCCTAGCTATTATAAATAATGCTGCTATGAACATTGTGGAACAATGTCCTTGTTGTATGAATGTGCATCTTTTGAGTGTATGCCTAATAGTGGAATTGGTGGATCTTGTAGTAGACTGATTTCCATTTTCCTGAGGAATCTCCATACTGATTTCCAAAGTGGCTGTACAAGTTGGCACTCCTACCAGCAGTGGAGGAGTGTTCCCTTTTCTCTACATCTTTCCCAGAATTAACTGTCATTGGTGTTTTTTTATTTTAGCCATTCTGACAGGAGTATGATGGTATCTCAGAGTTGGTTTGATTTGCATTTCCCTGAGGGCAAAAAATATTGAACACTTTCTTAAGTGTCTTTCAGCCATTTTAGATTCCTCTATTGAGAATTCTTTATTTAGTTCTGTACCCCACTTTTTAATTGGATTATTAAATTGGTGACTAGCTTCTTAAATTCTTTTCATATTTTGGAAATCAGCCCACTGTCAGATGTAGGGTTGGTGAATATCGTTTCCCATTCTGTGGGCTGCCGTTTTGTCTTGTTGACTGTGTCCTTTGCCTTACAGAAGCCTCTCAGTTCCAGGAGGTCCCATTTATTAGCAAATTTGGAACATGGGTGGATGGGAGAGGGAGTTAGGAGAAAGAAAAAGGAAGAAGAGGAAGGGAGAGGAGGACATGAGGGAGCAGGAATATTGAGCCAGGGGAAGAACAGATTAGAGCAAAAAAGGAGATACTATAATAGAGGTATCCATTATAGGTATAAAGAGAAAGCTGACACTAGGCAAATATCCAGAGATCTACCAGAATGATCCTAAGCAATAGTGGAGGGACTACCTTCAATGCCCTTCTCCTATAATGAGATTGATGACTACCTTATATGTCATCCTAGAGCCTTCATCCAGTAACTGATGGAAGCAGAAGCAGACACCCACAGTTAAACACTGAGTTGAACTCTGGAATCCAGTTGTAGAGAGGGAAGAGTAACAAGCAAAGGAGTCAAGACCAGGCTGGAAAACCCCACAGAAATAGCTGACCTGAACAAGCAGGTGTTCATGGAACCCAGACTGATAGTGAGGAAACTAGCATAGGACTGACTCAGATCTCCTGAACGTAGGTGTCAGTTAGGAGGCCTGCTGTATCTGTGGGGCCTCTGATAGTACATCATCATGTATCTGTAGTACATAAATGGACTTTGGGAGCCCATTCCACATAGAGGGATACGATTTCAGCCTAGATACATGGGGGAGGGTCTAGGCTCTATTCCAAATGATATGACAGACTTTGAATACTTCCCGTGGAAGGCCTCATCATCCCTGGGGAGCGTAAAGGAGATGGGATACAGGGTCAGTGGAGGGGAGGGGAGGAGGGGAGGGACAAGCAACTGGGATTGCAATATAAAACAAGATTGCTTCCAATTTAAATAAAAAGCTAAATGTATTACCATAATTTCCGTGTGTGTGTGTGTGTGTGTTTGTGTGTGTGTGTGCATGTGAATATGTAAGTGGATGTGACTTCTAAGTTAGATGTAGTGAATCTTCCAGAACTAGAGTTATGGGAGGTTTTGAGATTCCTGATGTGGGTGCTAAGAAAAAACACAGGTTTTAGGCAAGAATAGTATGTGCTTTTGACCACTTAGTCATTCCTTTAGCCCCCTCAAGGTTTTTTAAATTTTCTTTTTAATCACAGTGCATTTGGTGGAATATAATTTTTATTATAATTTAATTACAACGTTTCTCCTTTCATTCTTTCTCCATACCCTTCTACATCCCCCTCACTATTCTCCATCTAATTCATGAACTACTTTTGAATAATTATATCTCAGTGCATTTTTATGTGCCATTCAGCAATGTACTGAAGTAATCTTTAACTTTTAAATTCACATTTCAGTTCCTTTAATCACAGACCCTCCAGACCTCTTATCTGAAATGTAGCATATGGGGAAAATTGTGGAAATAAAATACTTTGCATGTTGCTTTCTCTCAAAGGAACCCCTTGAAAATATATTTGTCAAAAACATTAGCCAGATACTATGAATTAATTATTCTTATTTTTCAGCAAAATTTCCAGCTGGGATTTCCTTTTCCCTGGGGAATTTCCATCGCTTATATTTGTAACAAAACTTGATTTTCCTTGTTTTTCCTTCTGTCCTTCTCTTCTTGATTTTTCCTAGACAATAACCATCAGAAAGTTTGACTCTTGGGCTTAGAAGGTGATGTTTCCTCTTTACATCTCTCCATGCCAGTTTATGTTTTCTGGAGCTTTTATGCAATACCTATATCTGATGATTCCCAGAGGTATATCTCATATCTAGTTTTCAAGGTCTCAATTGATTTATGTAACTGTAAACTTGACTTATCTATATATAACTGCTTTAATTATTAATCCCATTTAAAATGTACTCTACTTTTACAAAGTGATTTGTCATTATATTTTCTGTAGGTAAACTGAAGAAATAAACATAAAGCTAAGCCACAAAGTCAGAAACCTGAAAATAATTCTTAACTACTTTGCATTTCACTTTGCTAAAGACCACATCTAATTTGATCCTAAGTCTTAGTATACTTTAAAGTTTATATACCATACTATATTATATGATGTGCTTTATACTGTCATTGTTTCAAAATGATCAACTTTGTTTTTTTCTTATTATTGGTTTCTATGTACATCTATGGATATATTTCTTTAATTTACATGTGTTTTATGGTAGGTATATAACAAGAAGTAAAATATTTCAATAACTAAAGAAATAGATGCTCTACAGCAGTCCAGCAGTAGGTATCACCAAGCAATCTTCCAAAACTGTCCTTAGTACTTATGATTTCATAAAACAATTCACACTACCCCTTGGGTGTATTTATTTGGAATTATCCTGCTAAGATTACATTATGATAACTTCACATGTAGTATTTTCTTTTCTGTGGGTATTATCTGAAGGTAAGAATCTTTGCTATTGGGATGTCCTCTTCTCTGATCTTGATCAAGTTTTGTATGGTGCATTTTCTATAGCTTTTCAGCTTGTCAGATTCTGCAAGTTCTTCTATATTGCAGCACAAGACTCTCATAAAATGCATGCATTCATATAGTTTATGCAATCTCCTTGACTATCAAAATCTTGTCTTTCATAAACCCATTTTAATAGATTATTTTTAATTATTGTCAATTTTCTTTCTTTTTGAGTGTACAATTAATTTTTAATTATTTACTTAATCTAGAAACAATCTTATTTTGCATATCAATCAAAGTTCCCTCTCCCTCCCATCCTCCCTTTCCCCCCATGGACCCTCCCATCCACTCTTCAGGAGGGGTGAGGCCTTCCTTCCATAGGGGATCATCAAAGTCTGTCACATCATTTGGGAGAGGGCCTAGGCCCTCCTCCATGTATCTTGGCTGAGAGAGTATCCCTCCATAGGGAATGGGCTCCCAAAGTCCATTTGTGCACTGGGGATAAATACTAGTTCCACTGTCAGAGGTCCCATAGACTGCCCAGGCCTCCTAACTGGTACCCACATTCATAAGGTTTGGTTCAGTCCAATGCTGGTTCCTCAGCTTTAAGACTAGGATCCCTGTGCTCTCACTTGGTCAGGTCAGCTGTTTCTGTGGTTTCTCCTGTATCTTGTTGACCCATTTTTTCATCACTACTCCCTCCCTGCAAGTTGTAGGGAGGGAAGAGGGATTATTAACTTTCTTGACAGTTACAAATTGTCTACTCCAGAATCATGATGATTCTACGTTGTTTTATTCTAGAACATTTATTTTGATATCATATTGATATCAGTTCAATGTGAAGTACAAGACATGAATGTTTTCTCAAATTTGTGTTCATGTGACTACACACACACACACATACATTTTATAGAAGAAAAAAGTTTATTTTGTATTTTGGTTTTCAGTTCAAGGGGGATAATTATCCACCATGGGGACAGGACATGGCAGCAGGTATCAGTTGTGGAAGCAGGAAGAGGGAGCTGAGTGCTTACCGTCTTGAAATGTGAGCACAAAGCAGAAAGAGCACGCTAGATATAGTTAAGAGTTTTTACTCTCAAAACCTAGTCCTCGTGACATACTTCCTCCAGCAAAGTCCTACCTCCTACCCAGCCCCCAGACAGTGCTAACATCTGGGAACCAAGTAATCACATGCCTGAGCCTATGAGGGAGATTCTTATACAAATTACTAATACAATGCCTTAAATTTTCACTTTAATATTCTATTAGCTTCATTTTTATATTGTGATAAAATATCAAGGCAAGTTATGAAAGAAATCATTTAATTTAGCTCATGATTCCATTGGATTAGCATGCATGAGAGCAGAGCAAATGCATGCTGGGAGAATAGCTTATACAATAAGAAGAATCAAAGCCGGGCGGTGGTGGCATATGCCTTTAATCCCAGCACTCGGGAGGCAGAGGCAGGCGGATCTCTGTGGGTTCGAGGCCAGGCTAGACCGACAGCCTCCAAAACAGAGAAACCCTGTCTCGTAAAAAACCAAAAACAAACAAACAAACAAACAAACAAAAAACGAAGAATCAGAGAGCACAGTCGAAATGACATGTGGCTTTTGAAAGCTCAAAGGCCACCTCCAGTGACCTCCTCCGACAAGGTCATGCCTCCTAATCCTTTCCAAACAGTTTCACCCATTGGCAACCAATTATTCAAACACATGTGTCATTCTGATCTCACCTCACTATTTTTAAAGACAAAGTGATATTTGTCATGTATATGCTTTAGACTGAAATTTACACACGATTTCATAACCAAAACACTCTGAAAACTTTGAGGAAGTTTGCAGCTTATGTGTTAGGCAGTAAAACCTTCCCTCCTCTCCTCCTACTCTCTTCACCCATCTCCTTTTCACATACCCTCAATCCAACCCTCCTCCACATTTGCTCAGAAAGGGGAGGCCTCCCATGATCATCAGGAAAGCAAGGTTTATCAAACCACCTGAAGATCAAGCGAGTTCCCTTGTATTCAGGCTGGGCAAAATAATCCTGCATGAGGAATAGGATTCAAAGAGCAAGCCAAAGTACCAGGGGACAGCTCCACTCCCATTCTCAACAGTTCCATAAATAGACCAAGCTACACAACTGTCTCATATGTGCAGAGGGCCCAGGCCAATTCATGTAGGCACCCTGGTTGTTGGTTCACATTCTGTGAGTTCCCATAATCCAGGCTGTTTCTGTGATTTTCCTGCAATGTTCCTGACAACAAAAGGAGATCAAGAGGATACAAAGTGGAAAAGAAGTCAATCTTTACTATTTGCAGATGACATGATATACATAAGTGATCCAAAAATTCTGCCAGGGAATTTCTGCATCTGATAAACACCTTCAGCAAAGTGGCTGGATATGATTAACTAAAAAAAATCAGTAGCCCTCTTATATACAAATAATAAAAGAGCTGAGGAAGAAATTAGGTAAACAACACCCTTGAAAATACCCACAAACAATATAAAATATCTTGGGGTAACTCTAACCAAACAAGTGAAAGGCTTGTATGACATGAACTCCAAATTTTTGAGGAAGATATCAGAAGATGGAAAGATCTCCCATGTTCATGGATTGGTGTGATTAACATAGTGAAAATGGCCATTTTACCAAAAACAATCTACAGATTCAATGCAATCCCTATCAAAATTTTAACATATTTTTACAGACCTTGAAAGAACAATATTCTACTTCATGTAGAAAAGCAAAAACACCAGCAAAAATAATCCTGTACAATAAACTGCTGATCTCAAGCTCTGCTACAGAGTTATCTTAGTAAAACCAGCATGGCATTGGCATAAAAACAGACAAGTGGATCAATGAAATTGAATTGAAGACCAGGACATAAATGCACACATCAATGGATGCTTGATTCTTAACAAATAAACCAAAAACTATACAATGGAGAAAAGACAGTTTCTTCAAGACATGGTGCTGGTATAATTGGATGTTGACATGTAGAATAATATAAATAAATACATATCTATCACAAGCACAAAACTCAAGTGCAAGTGGATCAAAACCAACATAAATTCAGTTACACTCAACTGGACAGAAGGGGGAATAGCCTTAATCGCATTGGCAAAGAAGACAATTTCCTGTATAGAGCACCAGTAGCACAGACACTAAGTTGGAGAATTAATAAATGGGACCTCATGAAACTAAAAAGCTTCTGTAAAGCAAAGGACCCTCTCAATAGGAAAATATGGCAACCTACAGAATGGGAAACGATCTTCACCAACCCCACATCTAAAAGAGGGTTGATGCATAAAATTTATTAAGACCTTATTCAATATTAAAGGTCACTTCGTCTGTTGCATTTAAAAGAAAATTATATTCTGTGAAGTCACTATATATTTGTGTGTTGCCAAGATTCATACAATGTTCCATTGGTCAAAGTTTTATACCTGTGTCAAACACATTTTCTAAATTACTATAGAGTTATTTGTCTTGAATGTCATAGAGAATAGTAATTAACCAAAGCAATTTAAATTTGTTTGGCCTTGCAATTTCAGCCCAGTGGAGTTCATAATCACAGGGATTGCCTAGCATGACATGGAGTGGAGGCAGGTGCATGAAACTGACTGAAAATGTCTTCAGTGCACAGTGTGTAGCAAGCAATAGCACTGGAAGGAGATGTTCCCCTTTACTCTGGTCCTTGAATGTCTGTTTGATATCTCGATCATGGTGTAGCTAGATCTGAAGATGTTACTGCTCTGTCATGAAATAAATTTGCTCTAGCTGTTGAGATTTTCTAAATCCTGTGCTTTTATTTTCCCCATACAAACCCAAGTCTTCCATGTCCTTGGAAATTGAGTCAAGGAATTCAGGTTCTCTTAGGTGTTCAGTTTGTGTTTCTGCATCCTCTTCATTTTCTAATGAAGTGATCCTTGTCTCTCCCATTGAGCAGACATCTCAAGATGAAGGATCTTCAGTCTGCACTGTCAGGAATATTTCCTAAGTGGACTCTTAAGAGTACTTACCCAACCGAGTAAAAGAGAGTAAACAGTTGCTGGACTTGGAGACTATCTCTGTGCAAAAGAACTGAAGAAAGAAAGATGTTTGGACCTTGGAGCTGTCTGTAAGCTGAATTGGTAGTTCCATGTTTACAGTTTTCAGGAGTTGTCATCCATGTTGAGGAGGATTTCTAGTGATGCAGCTATGTTTGAACTATCTCTGCTCCTTGCAAGTAATTCTCACCTATATTCCTGTTAATAACTCCAATTCAAAACCCAGTTCACCAAAATGGACATTGGTGTAGTCATTACTTTAGGCTCTTTCAGACCTCTTCTCTGTGACTAGTAAGTGTGTATATGTGTACCCGTGAAGTTGTGTGTGTGTGTGTGTGTGTGTGTGTGTGTGTGTGTGTGTATCCGCGCATGCACATATGTGTATATGTGTTGGGGATGTATATGTGAGTGTCAATGTGTGTTCTGCATCTCCCCAGGAAAAATCTGTCATACAATATATTCAGAGGTGGCTGCTCAATCTGATTTGGCCTAATCTTCTGCAACTGTTTCTAGATGAAAGCAAGACTATCCAATGTTCCTAAATTACATTAGGCATTATCTGGGACAATAAAAGAAACTTATGATAATAGTGGTTCAACTCTAACCACAGAATTCATTATTTCCCATTGCCAATAAATATCACATTTCCACTGAGAAAAAAAATGACAATTGAGGACAAAGGTTAAGAAAATCTGAGATAGTGTAGATGCTCCTTGATAAATCATATGTGTTTAATGCTCTGAAAAACTTCTAGAGCTAACCAGAATCAATTTTTCTAAGTTTATTCTTCATTAATAGAAAACATGTTTGGAGCAAGTAACTATTCTGAGGTCAAAGTTCAAATGAGCAGTTCACAATGTGTCCCTTGTCAGGAAGTTGCTCTTTATAGTAGCAATTATTATCTCTGATAGAAGAAGACAATTTATCTGCAATTAAGGAATATATATTTTACCTTGATCTTATGTTGGGAAAATTGGAAGGATAATAAATGGTGGCTGTTATTGTGGTTATAAATTAAAGAGAATAAAATTGAAGAAACACATATCAAGCAATACATAATATAAATGTAATATCACCAACTGATTTAAAGTTAAAGGTGCTATCTCTTACATTTACAGAATGTAAAGAAAATGATGAAAATATGACAAGTAAAAGGATTATAGATAAAATAAGAAAAGAAATACAGTCCATGGAAGAAACAGTCCAGACCAAGTTCACCAGGAGCAAGAACACTGAGGGCCAGGAAAAGAATAATTCATGGATGTTTTGAACACTGGAACTGTTATTCCTGTGATGTTACATCTTGACCACTGAAAAATAAACAGCCATGAGGGCCAACTGGACAAGAAAGGGAATAGAATTTCTGTCTCATGATTATTAGTAATTGTTCTTATACAGGTTTACAATGAAAAAGAGCAAATGGATCAGAGAGAAAAACAAAATGTACAGTTGGAATCCAAAAATATTACTAAAAACTTGAATATTGGAGCCAAGGTCTGCACTGAAAGAGATGAGAAGATTAAATAAATGTCTTTCCAATACAGAATAAAGTAAGGGATACTCTCACTCTCGGTGCAAGGCCTAATACAGCTAAGTCTCCAACTTGTAAAATGTAAAGGACTGGGGAGTTTAATGTTCACAAAAGAAACAATTAAAGACAGTTCATGAAAATGTTAATCATTGTGACCAGACTCTATCCCAAACACACAGTTGAAGGTGGCAGTGTCATCTGTATGGTCTAGGTTGAGAATCATGAATGATATATAAAAGTTCAGGGGGTGTGTAGTCTTCATCTTCTGTTAAGGAGAACCACTGAGGTCTGGCATGTTGCAAAAGAGTTCCCCCACAAAGATCATGAGAAGCCATTGTGTAAAGCTAGGGAAGTAAAGCCTAGATTGCACTGAAGACCCCAAGATGTTGGAAGTGCCAGAACCATGGTACATCTGCCAAGGAGATCTGCAGAAGAAATAACCATCTTAGGAGAGAAAAGTATGTTTCAAGCATAAAAAAATGTAAGAGAGACTAAGCCATGAAACTATAGGATTTAGATATGCCCTGCTGGGATATAATACTGCTTGAATTGGCATTTCTGTAAATGCCCCATTCTTCTCTCCCTTTTGGAATAATAATGTGTATTCTGTGCCACTGAATGTAAGTAGTAGCAAATTTCTCCTTTATATTTGATCTTACAGAATATTACAGTTTAAAACATTACTTTGAATCTTAGAAGAGGCTTGACTTTTAACAGTGTTGAACTGTGAAAGACTGTAGGGACTTTTGAAATTGGACTAAATACATTTTACATTATTTTATGGCCACAAGCCTATTGGAAGACAGGGAACACAATTGGGTACTTTGATTGAGAATTACCCTTTACCGACTCATATATTTGAATACTTGGATCCCAATACATGGATCTGCTTGGGAAGGATTAGGAGGGGAGGCCTTTCTGAAGAATGTGAATCACAGGGGACAGGCATTCAGGTTTCAAAAGCCTGTTCCATTCTCAGTGTGTGTGTCACTGCCTGCACCTTGTAGACTGAGATCAATATAAGCTCTCAGGTGTTTCTGCCACACCTTTGCTCTGCCATCATGGACTCTAGCCCACTGAAATTTTAAGAGCAAAACTAAACACCTTCTTCCTTGGCTATGGTGTTTTATCACAGCAATAGAAAAAGAGCCAAGATACACACTGTGCACTGAGTGCTGTTACACTACGCAGCAACACCAACCAACCCTGCCTGAAAACCTCTGCTCAGATGGAAATAATTATATGCAATGAATTAGTGCTGAATTTCATATTTTTATGTTCTATAAAAACATGATTTAATTATAAAATAAATCACTATTATTTTTCTGCTATAGCAGAAAATGATATATATTTTGGATTAAGGTTAATATAGACTTTCCAAGAATTTCTGAAATTCTACCATTTTGTACTATACATTTGTGTAAACAGCCATCTCAGTGTCAACGATTATCAAATTATTGATCAGTTCCAAAGCTGCACTATATACTGTAGTATCAAGTACTCCATTAATATACCAAGATTTAATTCATTATGTAAAATAAAATAAGCATAAGCATTTAATTTATGTATATTTGCCTTCATATTTAACACTTAGTAAGATCAAAATAAGCTATTTAAAATAAGTTTCATTTTTATTAATAACTGTTTGGCTTACATATGTATTTTCTATAGTTGTTTCCATTAGTTTCAAAAACTTACTCACAAAAAAGGGAGTCTGGTGTCAACTTTATGAAGGGTCAATCTAAAGACAATTTAATATGGCAGACCACTTTCACCAAGACTATGAATACAAAGTGTATAAAATATATTATTCTATTTAACACTGCTTGATGAAGTAGATTCTCTAATATATTCTGTTCTAATGTCAAAACATATATGTAAAAATAAATGGCACACTTGATGAGGGTATAGGTAACTATTTATTGTGGAAAGTACTTACAAGAAAAACTGGCAACCAAGGTGAATCAGCAGCTTTCCGATAAAGGACTAGAAACCTGAAAGAGAGCATGCATCTCTCCTGTACAGCCTTTTATTACCACATCCTTACTCGCCTCTAGCCACGCCCAAAGTGGGTGTGGTCAGCGGCACAGTCACCTAATATCTTTCCCTACACATATATCTTCATTTTATTTTTCCTTTTAGTTCAAAAAGGTATATCATTGTGATTATTTCATTTTTCAGATATTTTTCATCTCATAATGTCTTAGTCACATACATCCCCCCCATTGACTCCCTATAACTTCCCTCACTATCTGCATCAAAACCTTCATATCTTCAAACAAGCAAGCAAGCAAGCAAACAAAAATGACTGCTAAGTCCAACTAGTGCTCCCCACATATACATGAATATGGGGTCATGTATTCTGGCACAGACATCCTACCAATTGATGCCTTTCCCCAAAGAGAAGTGGCCATTTCTTCTTCAGCAACTATTTTCTACTACAAGCTCCTCAAACAGGGTTAAGACTTAGGATATCCTTTCTTTTCCCTGCTTAAAACTTTAGCATTCTTAATCTTGGGGCAGTCCTGTGTTGGTGGCTATAGGAGTTTTGAGTTGCTGTGTGTGACAGCCATGGCATCTCCACAGGCAAGACTTCCATAGCACACTTTAGCATCCTCAGGCTCTTACAATATTTCTGCATATTTCACATATATTTTGCATGATGTTCCCTGAGATTTAAACGTGGAAACAGATGCCAAAATAATATAAGTAGTCCCTCTACTCAAAGTCACTTATTCTCAGTATCTTGAACAGTTTTGACCCTCTGTATTAACCACTACTTTATTCAAAAGGAAGCTTCTCTGTCCAGGGTTGAGATCAGCACAACTCAATCAATATAAGAATAAGTATTTAGAGGTGAGTTTGACAGCATGACCCTTCAGGAAAACAATATCAATAGTTTCTCCCCTAGGGCCTTTGGTTTCCCTTGCCGTATGTCTTGATCACATTTACAATGCCAGGATTAATTTCCTCCTGTAAAGCAGGCCTGAAATCCAATCAAGGGACAGATTGGCTACCCCAATAAATAGCCTTTTCATATTTCACCAGTGCTCATAAAATAAAACCCAGGTTTTCATTGTAGCACACCAAACCTCCATTCATAAAAAGTACCTATTAGATAAGGGAAAACAGCAGCTAGAAATAGAAGAGTGTTGGAGAGAAATTCAGTCATAAACAAATCTGGTAGCATGACAAACATCTCGTGTTAGGAATGGAGAGAGTAGGGAATAAATGGTGATAGGGCACAGAAGCAAAAGCTAGAGAGGGAAGGATAGTAGAAACCATGATGGTCCTCCCCCTTACAGAGATAACTAGAAAAAGTAAAATAGAACACTAAAGGGAACAAAAGAATACTATTTCTCCTCGAGCTGAAACAACAGTCTATTGCTCTTTTTAATGCTTTTTAATTTTTCAAGGGAATTTAGCAATGGTATTTTAGATGCTGTGAATTAATTTGTGCTCATGCCATTGCTTTGTCATTGCTTATGCTCTCCTTTTAGAGCAACAAACGTCAACATTAATAGAAGGACATGGAAACCCTGTCCTTCAGGGCCACAAGAGTCTTTTATTTTGTCAAATGCAAAGGATTTTTTTTGGCTGTTCTTGACATGCGTGATTAATTGCCAGGAGTCTCCTTCTTCACATCATCTTCTTCACCATGTAGTTCAAGTTCAGCTCTCCAGCTGCCACACTGCATCTCTCAAAAGAATTGAAATGTGCCTTTATATTTAAATGTAATCCTTGTGATCAGGCTGAACCTGTCACACACCTGCCATCCTCAGCTAATAACAGGCAAGCCTGAGTGAGTACCATGACTGCCAGTGTCTGTTCAGCATGCTAACCATTGTGTGAAAATGCTGGTGTGAACCCTGGAGCCGGCATTTATGCATGCATTTATTTTCTGTTATATGCACACTCCTTGCCACCTGACAGTTTCCATTAAATACTATGTTATATTTGTTAGTGTTTTTCTTTCGGGGGAGGGGGATCCTTTACATATATATTTATTTCAAATACAAAATCACAAAATTTAATAACAAAATCCTCCAGTTTTCCAGTTTCCTGTATCTAAAATTACTCAAACTGAAATGAAAACCAGTCAGGTAGAGAGTAGGCAGTCAAGGTGAACATTACTCATCTTATTAACTGAAAATACCACATTTACTGTATTTTGACAAAAATCCAGTCTTAGCAAAATTTCCAGAGGCTTTGAAAATGGGATATTGATAAAAATGTATGCTTTATAAATAGTTTTAGATACAGAAGAGGCGTTTCTCCTTCAGTGTTGACTTTATTTCCTTTCGTAACCTTTGGAATGAAGTTTTACATTGCTGTTCCCTTGTGCACATTCTTTGTCACATGTCCAGAAGCAAGTCATGGAGGCATGGGCTAATGTAAGCTATGAACTGTCCTTCACAAGAGTACTTTATATTTTCTCCTGTGAGAACCTACTCTGAATTCTGGAAAGAGTTTCTCATAGTTCCCACATCTTTGCTCAACAGCAAAATTTTGCATTATTTTCAGAAAAGAAGAAAGGGATCACAGTGTTAAATTAGCTATATTAAATGCACTTTGTAAACTCAAGACAGAGAATTCCTGTGAATTAAAAACATACATCTATCATTCTGTGTTGCGTTTTGCAGCAAAGATCTTTGAAGTTCAGGTATATTCATAGCAAAGTAAATGTACTTTATTATGAGTAAAAAAGCTCTACCTAGAAAGGGCACTTGTATTCCTATCTCAAACCTTAGATATATTTTCTTTCAATAATTTAGTCACATGCCTACTTAGTCATAATAAATCACTAATGGTTTTACATACAATAGTTGGACTTACTGACCAGCAGATGACAATGTAAAACAATAAATAATGATGCCATTTACATCTGAATCAATGCAGTCTTAAAGCTAATTAACATCTCAATGTCTCATCATCCCAAATCTGTCCTAGGAAGATACCTCAGTTTAAGCAAATCTGATTCTTTAGAATAAGAAAGTGATTTCCTATGAAACAGATCAGAAATAGCTAGGTGATTGACCATTTAGAAATTCCATTCAAATAATGGTCAAAAATGGTTAATGATATGTTTTATTTTCTGGAATTTTCACAGAAATATTTCTTAAACTCCGAAACTTTAGATTCAGTGTATTATTAAATTTATCCTCTTGGCCCTCAAATTCCCATGTTCTATTTGGTGCTATTTTCTTCTCTAAGAAGAAATTTTCAAAACACTTTTCAACTCCTCTGATTTTATGCATTTTAATTCATTTGAGGACTTCACTACAAATCACATCTTTTCACTTCTAACAGAAGTAAAAGCTGAGCAGGTAGTTTCTATTTTTTGTTCTCTGCATGGATTTTTATTACCATCCTCTCTCACTTGGCCAACACAGCCTGCTCTGGAGTTAAATAAGAGAATGCACTAATAAGAGAAGAGGTAAAGAACAAGAGTTTCCTTCCTCAGCTGTAACCGATATGATTTGTTACCAATTTTTTCTTGTGCTTTCTACATCTGCAGTTTCCTCTCTGGGCCACACTTCTCTGACATGATTCTCGTGGCATTAAGGGCTATTATATTCTATTATATTCTATTCTATATTTATTTGTCTATGTGCTCACTCACACTTCCTTTATTAACCATGATTTTCTGAAACTCTGTTTACTTCGTCTTTCTAAATAGGAGTGTCCTTTTTAAGCTTCCTTCTCTGCATTTAGCCATACCCTCTGTATCTTTACTCATATGTCTCCTAGCTACTGAGAAGAGACCATCATCTTTTGATCCAATAAGATTCAATAATCAGAATAAATCTAAATTTGTAGTTAGAATTGCCAACCAGGCAAGAGTTTTCATTGTGTGTAGACTTGGCAGGGATTTCTGTACTCGCTTTTAAGAAATCACAACAAACAAATGCCATTTTATGTAATCAGTTTAAAAAATAATACAAATAAAAATGTGAGTAAAATTTACTAATGGGAGCCAGTTTTTAATGAAGTACATTGAGTAGAAATTTACACTTCAGTTTCAACTAGAGGATAGGGTAGCTATTTTATATAGCTTAGAAGTTCCACAAACATAGTTGAAACTTACTGGAGAAAATAGCAAAAGGATCTCACCTTAATCTGAAATGTAGTCTGATTTTGGAGGACCATTAACTTCAAATACAGCTCATATGGAAAAGTATCCTTGCAGTCAAGAGACAAAGAATACCACAAAGTCACATCACACAACAAATTTCACACAAGAGATTTTTTGGGAAGGAAAAAAATACCAAAGGGGGCAGCCTCTGCTCTGGCAAGAAACAGCAGGGAACTGAACAAAAGGCAGGGCTTATTTGGGGAGGGGAGTGGAACTTTTCATTTTTAACCTTTCCAGGGTGTAGATTGGTGGGATTTCACATTCAGATATTGGGCTTTTAACACTGTAGGGCAGGGCCTGGGTCCAGCAGTGAAGGCAGTTAGAGTATTCTGTGGGTGGACCTGCCAGTTGAATATCCTGGGGGACAGGGCGGGGCTCACTCCCCTTATTTGTTTATTATTGATAAATAAGTAGTTTATTGGAAGGAGGAATGATATCATCATTAGACTACTTCCTGTTGAACAGGGGCATCAAAGTCCTTTGGGCTAACTATCAGGGTATAATCAGGAGTAGGCTTCTGGTTTTGTAGCTAGGAGCCAATAATCCTGAAATAGCAACTGATTAAATGTCTGATTAGAAACCTGTTGAATCTGTTGCTGAAAAAATCTAGACAAGAAATATATAAAGCAGAGTTCGACTAGTAGGATTAAGAAAAGGATAGAAAGTGGGCTAGGAAGGGTAGTATCCAATTCCATATTAGACCATCAATAGGCTATTGGCCTCAATCTGTTTCTTATGTTTGGAGGTCCATCTGTAGTTGTCATATCATGCCTTTTACTATACCTGACTGGTTGAAATAGAAGCAACATTTCTTCCTAATGAAGAGACACAGACCACCTCTTACTGCTGCTAGTGAATCTAATCCTCACCGTATTGTGGCACTTATGGCCGCCAGTGAGTATATTTGGCCCTGGAGTGTAGGAAAGGTCTGAGCCACCGATTGGAGATCCTGGATGAACTGAGAGAAAAGCCTGTGTTAGATATCAAGGGAAATAGTCAGTCCTGCTGCTTCAATGGCAATGCCAGCAGTTATACCCAGGGCTGCAAGAATAGGTAGGACATGAACAGCTCATCTGTCATGCAATGTCACTACAAACTCTGTGATAGGAATAGACAAAGGCTCTTCACCAGGTATTATCCCCTAGTTTTGGAAAAAAGGATCACTGGGGAATAAGTACCTGACCACCCAAGAAGTAGGTGTCAATACACTTGAATGTTGCAGAGAATCAAGGCATTGAGAATGTTTGGGTATAGGGAACTGGGTGATAGTACTAAGGGTAAAGGTATTATTGCAGTACATGGAACCCAGTGTGCTCAAAAAGCACATTCCTGAGGAGTTAAAACAGTCTGTGACACCAAAGAAAGAGATGTGGGAGCTGTAAGGAAGGGTAGTGATATTTGTCATAGAACAATGAACAAATATCAAGGTGAGAGAGTATAATAAGACAACGGACAAGGCCACGAGTGGTGGTCATGAGATTGATACAGGAAGGACACGCAACCAGTATTTTCCAAAACAACCAGGCAGAGCATTACTCAATAGCTGATATTCAGGATTGAAGGCTAAAATACAAGATGGTATGACAGGGAGATGAGATCAGTATCATCTAAACAGGGTGATATTAGGGACAGAAGGACCATTGAGGAGGTTCTGCCATGACTGTATTTAGAGTTTGAGAGAGTGGGATGTATACCTCTGTATTTTGATTGTGCCTGATGGGCAGCTGTCATAGTGCATTAGTAAAGTTTATCAGTGAACCACATTTCCCATCTGTACTGCCATAGGTTTTTAATTAGAATATACAAGAATGGCTATTAACACCTTCTTGAATATGCATCACATCTCCTAAAGAACCAATAAAGGCAGCCTCCATAAGTCTCTAGCCAACATCTACAGTAATCTCTATTTTGATCATTGAGAGAGAAAGCAAGCATAGTGAGTGAACAGGTGTTTTAGAAGTCAATTTATGTGTGATAGGGGCAGGTATATCCTTTTGGCAACCTGCTGATGAGTAGTTTGTAAACCCCACCATGTGAGTGGCCTGATAGAACCATTAAGTATAGGTCTCCTGAACTTTTGAAGTCTTACTATACAATGACATAGGAAGGAAAGAAATCTGAAACATTTTTCATACACCTTTAAAACGTTCATGTACATAACTTAGCACTGGCTTACATCTTCAGAACTATCTTAAGCTCTTGTTTTTTGTTATCATGACAGAAATGACACAAAAATAAGGAAAACAAGCATAGAGGGGTGAGCTCCAGTGAAGGAGAGATGGATAAGTGAGTATAGGGAGCTGAATTGGCTTTTGACAGCAAGTCCCCACTCTATTAGGATGGACTATTGTTTAGAAGAGGTGTCTCCATATGTAAGAGCTACCCTGGACTGGTATAGCTAGGAAGAAATAGATGGAGAGCAAGTTTCCCTATAAAAGATTTTCAGATCATTTGTAGAGTGGCAGAAGTTGCCACCATTGAAAATCAACCATACCACTTTAGGCCATTGAACTGTACTAAGACAAAACTGTTTGTATTAACAACATGAGGTTTAAGAAAAATAATCCGTGTCAGTGGAGGAAGAGAAGGGTCAAAAAACAAACTCCTTCAGAGTGTGTTTTAATAACCTCCAAGTTAGGCCTGGGAGGAGAGGGAGAAGACAAGGAGAGCCTAGAGAAGCTGTGAGACTTCCAGGATGGAGCTAGGAGACAGGAAGACCAAGGTCACAGATGCCAAGAAGGGCTTAACAAGCTGCCAGACTTGGCAGGCAGCTCCTTTTGGAAGGCAAGGAAAATTGCAGCATACAAGTGCAGGAGGGCACTAGGAGAGACAGAACAGGTAGCTCTGAGAAAAGGGTACAAGGGAAGGTCACAAAACCTGTAGCATATAGACAGTTCCTAGCTGGAGGTGAGGATGTTCTGGAAGAAGCTGAGAAGGGCCATGTGAGAGCCAAGAGAGTAAGTGTCATGGTAACAAGAATTCCAATCCAGGACATCTCCGAGTGGACTGCGAGAGTTACTATAGAGAAATATCCCTAATCACAGACCAGAGGCATTCCTTTCCACATAATAGGGGCCCACTAGGACAAGAAGAAGCTTCAAGGCACACTGGTATGGCTTTAGTAGTAAAAGTAAAGAAAAGAAAGGAGCTCCATAGAGACACTAACCCAGTAGAAGGGGGGAGACAAGTGGTTAGAGAAGGTAGAGAAGAAAACAGCTGAAGAGGTGCAAGTGTTTTAATAAGTAGAATTGCATATGCTGTGGCACCCTGATGGGCACTGAAGGGAGTATGCACATGTGATGGGAAGCCCAAAGGGTGTAGAAGGAAAATTCCCATGTGACAGGTGGCCCAAACACAGCACAGGAAGGAGATGCCCACTTGGCGGCTTCAGTCCCTTGAGACTGTAGGGAGAGAGTATTGAGCCTGTGCAATGATATTTGGTGGGGTTTGCCACCTTATCCTGACAGCAGGGGAACAAGAGGTGAGTCCCTAAAACTCCATTCAGACTAAGTAGATGGCTCCAGTGTTCAGAAGCAAAGAGACAGATGACCCTGTTACTGTGTTGTCTACCTCAGGATTCCAGTCAGAGATGGTGTTAGTTGGGCCAAGGGAGCCTGAGTCCCCTCAGTTATCCATGGCCAGATCTAGAAGGTCAGCTGATGGGCAATCTAGGTTTGATGTCCTTACACCATGAAGGACCCAGAGTTCTCAGGCTTTGGGATATCAGGGAGCCTGGGCAGTAGCTCTGGTCAGTGAAAAGGCCTTCACTAGCATTAGATATTTTGCTTTTCAGGATTTTTCATCTCCACCATGGTACAACTTAAAGGTCATTGCTAAGACTTCTGCCTGTGAATTCAGAAGTCCTTTCTCTAGAGGTTTAAGTTTAGTCCTAATATCAGGGAACCTCTGGGAAATGAAGTTCATCAGGAGGAGTTTGTTCCATCTGGGGTCTAGGGATCCAAATTGGTAGATTGTAAGAGGGCCTTGGAGGGCAGTCTAGGAATTGAGAGGGGTTATCATGTTTGTCCTGGATGACCACTTATATTATATTTCTCATAATTTACTGCTTTAAGGGTAGCTTTATGAAGACCAGCCAGGAGGCAAGTTACAAACTGATCCCTAGCAAGGATGGTACTGAAAGTCCTGATCAGGGACTGCCTCAGCCTTGACTGGGTGGGCAGCCTACTCTTGAGAAGGGAAACCAGAGAAGCTGCAGAGGAAGAGAAGGGACTATGGATTGAGGCCCATAAGGGGAAGGCTTGTTACTGTGATAGAAAAAAATCTGAAAATTATCTGGTTTCAGGCTCATAGCCAGCAGTTGTTTTTTCCTTAGTTGGCTTATGCTATGTGATCACTTATAATCAAGACAGAAGTGAAGTCACATGGCAAAGCCCATCCTTTTATACCATAGCAAAGATGGATGTTAGCCACATGGTTGCCTCCAACCCAATGGGGGGACGGCAGATAAGGTGACAACAGCAAGCTATGTCTCCTTTAAGATTACATACATACAGATTTTTAACTATCATCTCTGGTGTTATGAGTTTTAAATTAAGCCATTGGTTACAGATTTTACAGGGTTTTGATCATACCCACTATGCTTACAAATCTTGACGTACAGAAAATTTATGCAATATTTTTATAAATCTTGAGATAAATCCATCCCTTAGCAAAAGTTGTAGAAGGTTAAACCAAAACCAAAAGAGTACGAGATAGGTAGAAATTGTTCCTATCAGGAATAGTCTGTCCCTTATTTTATTTTGTTCTTCTTGTACATAGTTTGGTGGCTCACCTGACATGGGTCAAAGATTTTCAAAGAACCCTTTAAATAAACATGGTAGGGTCTAGTGGAGAGGGAACCGTACCCTGACTTCAGAGTCAGCTTTTTTTTTCAGTTTTCCCTAGTTTGGATTTTCCTTCTTCTGCCTTCTTTCTTTCTTTCCTTCTTTTTCTTTTATTCTTTGTGTCTTTATTAATTCTTTGTGCCTTTTTATTTTCTTTTTTAAATTATCGAAACAATTTTATTTTACATATCTATCCCTCCATTCCCTTGCCTTCCCATCCTTCCATGACCCCCACTGCCCCCCAACCCAACCCCACCCACCCCCCAAGGATAGCAAGGCCTGCCATGGGGATCTTCAAAGCCTGTCACATCATTTGTGGGAGGGCCTAGGCCCTCTTTTGTTACCTGGAATGCAATAGTATCTCTCCATAAGGAATGGACACCCAAAGTCCTTTTGTGATCTAGAGATAAAACTAGATCCACTGTTAGAGTTTCAGTAGACTGCCCTGACCTCCTAGGTGGCTGTCACATTTAGAGGGCTTTGTTCAATCCAATACTGGCTTCCCAGCATTAAGACTGGGGTCTCTGTGCTCTCACTAGGTAAGGTCAACTGTTTCTGTGGGTTTCTCCAGCATGGTCTTGACCCCTTTACTCATCACTCCTCCCTCCCTACAACTGGATTCCAGGAGTATGTCTCAGTGCTTAGCTGTGGGTGTCTGCTTCTGCTTCAATCAGCTATGGATGGCAATTAAGGTAGTCCTCATCCTCATTATAGGGGAAAGGCATCAGAGGCAGCCTCTCCACTACTGCCTATACTCTTACTTGGGGTCATTCTTGTGGATCTCTGAACATTTCTCTAGCACCAGATTTCTCTTTAAACCTATACTGGCTCCCTTTTTATTAAGCTATCACTTTTCTCTGTTCCTCCACTGTCTCAGTCTTCCTGATCCCTCTTGTTCTCCTTCTCCCTCCTCTTCTCCTCTTCTCCTTTTCCTACCTCCCTCCCCCGCTGTGCTCCCAATTTGCTCAGGAGTTCTTGGCTTTTTCCCCTTCCTCTGTGGACCATTTATGTCTCTCTTAGCGTCCTCGTTTCCTATTTTCTCTGGTGGTGTGCATTGTAGGCTGTTAGTCCTTTGCTCTATGTCTAAAATCCATATAGGAGTGAGTACATACCATGCTTGTATTTCTGTGACTGGGTTACCTCACTCAGGATGGTTTCTTCCAGTTCCATCCATTTACCTGCAAATTTCAAGGTTTCATTGTTTTTTTATTCCACTGAGTAATACTCCATTGGGTACTACATTTTCTCCATTGATTCTTCATTTGAGGGGCATCTAGGTTGCTTCCAGGTTCTGGCTATTACAGATAATGCTGCTATGAACATGGTTGAACATATGTCCTTGGTGTATGAATGTGTATTCTTTGGGTATATATCTAAGAGTGGATCTTGAGGTAGACTGATTCTCATTTTCCTGAGAAAACACGATACTGATTTACAAAGTGACCTCTTTGTGTATTTTTATTCTCTGTGTCTTTCACATCATGTATCTCGCATCACATCCCATTCATTTCCTTATCCCTTCCCGTATGTCCTCTGCCTTTACAACCTTCCTCTCCCAAAGTAAAACATATTTTAAGATGAAAAAAAGAAAAATTCAATCTCATCATGAAGGTGTAACACGGCACAGTGAGTCACACATTAAACACTTTTATCCATATATCCTTACTTGCAGGTGTTCATTGCAAAGAGTCATTGGTCTAGTTCAATAGTTTCTGGGCCTGGGTAGTTGCAGGATTGGTCAGCCCACCAATGCTATTAATTGACATAGGACAGCATAAAATAATAGTGTAAGGCTACTCATACCTAAAAGACATCTGAACTCCTGTAACCTGAATCTAGTAAGCTGAGAACAAAGTAGGCTTAGAGATAGGGAATTATTGAGTCTAGGTATAGACAGAAGACACTGTGGGATGGAGGAACCTGAGAGCTGTACCAGCCAGTGAAGTATGTATGCAATGTGTTTGGCACTTTGCAGCTTATCTACTTCTTTGCTCTTGCCCCTCTTTTTAAGCCTGGCTCCTGGCTCCCACTTTGCAACAACCTTACAAAGCCAACAATTGTCAACTTAAAAGACACACATTTACACCATAGGGGAAGGGGGAGACCACACAAAAAATAAACAGGGCTTGAAGGAGAGAAAAGAAAATTAAGGAATGGGAAATCTCTTTCCATTTCTCTGATTGCTCACTGTATTTGTAAAGAACACAAACAATATTAGGATGAAAGGTACCAATTAGGTGGCCCTTTGGATTGATTATCTAAGGGGCATTGAAGTCAAACATGATTGCAAAAGTGATTACATTTAGGGACCCTCAGGTCAGGTGTAGGGCCTAGAGGTTTTCTAAGAGTCATCTCAGTGGGGAAAGAGAGAGTAAGGAAGACACATTCCTATGGATGAGGTAGAAGGAAAATGTCCCTGCAGCCTGTAGTCATGGGGCTTCCCCAGGACTCTAGGAGGACTGAATAAGGACCAAGCCATTCAGGAGGTCATCACCACAATCAAAGGATTCAGGGGCTTAGCCTGGGGAAGTCAGAAGAGAGACTGGTACCAAGTACCAGGGTTTTCATAAAGGCGAGAAGGCGAGGCTGAAAACCTAGCTATTTGTGTGTGTGCACGAGTGTGGAGGAGGGATAGATCTCATTCACAGGAGAGGATCAGAGTATGGGGTCACAAAAGCCTTAAGGACCTAAAGATCAGTGGGGTCATGGGCAGCTGTGAAGGCATGCTTTTCCCAAATGAAGTGTTATAGCTCTCTTCCTGGGGGTGAGTGGTAGGGGTTCCCAGCTCTGACCTGGGAAAGGTTTCCCTTAAGCAAATATATCAACTCTGCTCCTGCAGGGGAAGGTTTCCCCAGGAGAGGGTTACAGCTTTGCTCTGCTGTGCTCCAGTACAGGCTGCCCTGAAGGGAAGATGGATGAAGAGGGCAGGAAGGAGTGCAATAGCGTGGTTTGGCCTAAGGAGACTAGAGGATTGTAGCTCCAAGGGTGATACATGGGTCAGGTGAAGTGGGCCAGAAGTAGCCTTAATGACCACGACCAAGAATACCAGAGGGGTGCTGGGCACTCAGTTGTCACTTCCTCAGACTCAGGGAAGCATTTACACCTACCAAAGGGTAACAATCTAATTGCTGCTGGTGAATGGGGTGCAGAGCAATCAGTGAGCTGAAAGGTGAAGGCAGACAGGAAATGAGGGGTAGAGTCCCAGTGGCTGAAGCCTCTGAGGGGAAACACTGGCACTAGGAGAGCCTAACCTGGGTTTTGGTGTAAATGTAACGATTATAGTTTAGATGGAAAGTTATCCTGGAAGTTGGGAGCTAACTAATACCACAGGTCACGCCACACAACAAACTCACACTAGAAGCAAATACAATGAGAAGGGAAAATACAAGAGGGTGGCCGCATCTGCAGGGCAGTGACTGAATTTCTTGGGAATGGGATAGAATTTTTCACGGTGAAGCTTTCCAGGGTGGAGATTGGGTGTTTTATTCTATAGGGTAATGGGCTGGGTCCAGCAGTTAGTGCAGTTAGAGTGGCCTGTGGGTGGAACCTGGCTGGTGGTCCTGGGATGAGGGGCCAGGTCACTTGTGTGCCTCAAGAGGCTTACACTCACCCCACTTTGGTACATCAGGAAAAATTTATCATGATTCTTTTGTCATTACAATATTAAGGGTGGGTGCTGAGGAGACGTTTCAGTGAGTAGAGTTATTTACCACCAAAATGATGTAAGCTTGCCTACTTCAGTTTGATCTCTGAAGGTTATGCTCTGACCTCCATAGGTGTCCTGTGCTAGACATATACACACAATAATAATCAAAACCTACTAGATTATTTTTAAAAGATATACTTATATATAAATTATTTAAAAAGATATTAACAGTTTTTAATCAATTTTTTGATAAGATAATTCTTATGAAGAGCATCTCTATATGACCTGTCTTTTATATAACTTTGTATTACAGTTACATGATCTATATTTTTATTCACTGATGAAATGATTAAAATATGGCAACATTTTAATGTTGGTACATACCTATGTGGTATGTAATCCTTTGTATTATGCACACATTCTCTAAAGTCAAACATAATTGAGAAAAAAGCAAGACCCAGGGAGTCAGCTTCCCAAAGTTGAACTGCCACAAAATCCAAACAAATCCTGTTTGTAAATTTGAGAAATGCCGGAATCTCATCAATTATGATGTATACAAACAAGTTATATAAATCAGAGTTACAGGAGCACATTCTATAGATGCTGGTAAAGTTCATCTCTGTTTCCTTGGACATAAACCTGACTCTCCCGACTTATGTCCCATCCCTAGGGAGAGAAGCCTGTAGGTCTGATTGCACTATCAAGAACGCAGAAACACAATGTGATTTTAATTTTGTATTCAGCATCTTTCATATCCACACACACTCAGGCATGTCTCTAACCTCTCTCATCCACTGCCACTCTTTGCTTGATATTTTATTCCAGACAAATCCAGGAAACCTAGATGCTGCCTTATCTAACTTGATGTTCCTTGTTGCCATATCTAAATGCATGTTCTTCTCAAAGCCATTAAATCAAACATAATTTTGATTGTCATTTTTTAATGAAGAGAGGGAAGCAGTCTCCATGAATATTGATGACTTTAAAATTATGAGTGAGATTTATCAATGTCAAAAAATGTCAAAAATGGTGTGAGCTTTATTTGGGTCTTTGATTGTAAGGAGTTAAGAGCATTTTTCACTGTCAGGTGGTGGGTCCCTAATCAAATTGTAGTTTAGATTATTTGTACGCATTCATTGAACAAGCTACAATTCCTTTGATGTACAGGATATTGTATGGGTGTATAGAGCTTTGGTCTCTGTATACATCTCTGTGTTCATCACTTTCTCTGTATCTCTGCCTCTGTCACCCCTGTGTATGTGGTATGTATGTGTGTGTGTGTGTGTGTGTGTGTGTGTGTGTGCATGCATGCATGCCCATAAACACATGTACATGTGTGTTCATGTGAGTAGAGGGATACAAGTTTAGTGGTCAGACTATCATATACACAGAATACACAGGTTTATGTATTACAAAGTTCTTTCCTTTTTTTTTGATGAGTACTTAGATCCTAAGACCACTGGCTTCGTCAATAAATTAATCAGATGGGTTCATGACCTCATGAATAGGAGAAATTGCATACTGGAGGCATTACAACCTTTTTGGAATACTCTGGCCAATTTTTGCATTCTATTACTCTGATTCCTAGTTGCCATGATGTGACCTGCTCAGTCTTACAGTGATGTTTATACTACAAGGCACTGAAATTTGTGAAACCATAGGTTCAAAGGACTTTTCCCTTCCCTCTACAGGGATTTGGTAACAATAATGATAAAGCTAATTAACATATGAAATTAGTCAAAATTAGTGATTGAAAGCAGGAATGGAAGAAAACCTTGAATGAGACAGTCCAAAGTAATGTCATAAAATAATTTAAATTAAATAAAAAGTAATGTGAAATATATATTTATATGCTTTGAAACAGCTAGTAACAAATGATTAAAGCTTTTCCCTTGGGGGTTTCTAAATTCCTTTAAGTTGGCAGTTAAACTAAACAGCACAGCCTAGTATTATGAAAACTAACACTTGGGTATATTAATTATTTTAAATCATGTATAAATTGAAACATCTATGTTAAAAATAAATACATTTGCACTTAAGTTTTGTGCATGCCAATAGACATGGATCTATCTGCAGTCTTCCACATGCCAATATCCAGTTATACCAGCACCATTTGTTGAAGATACTTTCTTTTTTCCAGTGTATAATTTAGTCTCTTTGTCGAAAATCAAGTGTTCATAGGCGTGTGGGTTAATATCTGGGTTTTCATCTTATTCCATTGGTCAACCTGTCTATTTTTCTGCCAATACCAAACTGTTTTTAGGACTATATTTCTATAATAGATCTTGAGGTCAGAGATGGTGATGCCTCCGGAGGTTCCTTTATTGTACAGGGTTGTTTTGGCTATCCTGGGTCTTTTGTTTTTCTGTATAAAGTTGATTGTTTTTCTTTCAAAGTCTATGAAGAACTGTGCCAATATTTTGATGGGGATTCCTCAACATAAATCCAGCCACACTGAACCTCTTAGAAGACAAAGAGCAATGTACTCATGAACAAATTGGCACAGGAGACCACTTCCTGAACATAACACCAGTAGCACAGAAACTGAGATCAACAAATAACAAATGGGACCTTCTGAAACTGAGAAGCTTCTGTAAGGCAAAGGACACAGTCAGCAAGACAAAAAGGCAGCTAACAGAATGGGAAAAGATATTCACTAACCCCATATCTGACAGAGAGCTGATCTCCAAAATTTACAAAGAACTCAAGAAGCAAGATTCCAAAACACCAAAGGATACAATTAAAAAGCAGGGTACAGACCTAAATAGAGAATTTTCCATAGAGGAATATAAAATGGCTGAGAGACAATTGAGAAAGTGCTCAGCACCATTAGCCTTTAGGGAAATGCAAATCAAAACAACTCTGAGATACCATCTCATTCATGCCAGAATGACTAAAATTGAAAATGCCAATAACAATTTATGCTAGAGAGGATGTGGAGAGAGGGGAACACTCTTCCACTGCTGGTGGGAGTACAAACTTGTACAGCCACTTTGGAGACCAGTATGGAGATTCCTCAGGATAATGGAAATCAGTCTACCACAAGATCCAACAATTCCACTCTTAGGCATATACCCAAAAAGCATACAACAAGGACATTTGCTCCATTATGTTCATAGCAGAACTATTTGTAATGGCCAGAACTTGGAAGCAACTTAGATGTCCATCAACTGAAGAGTGGATAGAGAGAATGTGGTACATTTACACAATGGAGTACTATTTCAGCAGAAAAAAAGACAACGGAATCTTGAAATTTGCAGGCAAATTGATGGCACTAGACAAAACCATTCTGAGTGAAGTAACCCAGTCACAAAAAGAAAAACATGGTATGTACTCACTCATATATGGATTCTAGGCATGGATCAGGGGAGTGCCAACCTACAATACCACTGCCAGAAAGTCTGCTAAACAGGAAGGACCCTGGGAGAGATATGCTTGGTACCCCAGAGAAGGGGAATGGGACAGAATCTCCTGAGCGGATTGGGAGCATGGGGGAGAGAGGAGAGGGAGCTGGGAAAAGGAGAGAGGGAGAAAAGGAGGGGAGAGAAGGACATGGTGGAGCAGAAGGCTGAGTCAGGGGAAGAGGAAAGCAATATGAGAGTTACCATAATAGAGGGAGCGATTGTAGGTTTGAGGAGAGATCTGGCTTTGGTGAGATTACCAGAGATCTACAAGGATGAAACTAACTGGCAAACCTTAAATGCCCCTCCCTGATAATGATTTTGACAACTATCTTACATACCATTCTATAACCTCCATCCAGTGACAGACTACCTTAAATGACCATCCCTGATAATGAGTTTGATGATTACCTTATAAGACATCCTAGAACCTTCATCCAGTGACTGATGGAAGCAAAGACACCCACAACTAAACATTGAACTTAACTCCTGGAACCCAGTGACAGAGAGGGAGGAATAATGAGCAGGGGGATCAAGAAACCCACAGAAACTGCTGACCTGAACAAGGAAGAGCTCTTGGATACCAGACTGATGGCTAGGAGGCCAGCATGGAACTGATCCAGACCCCCTAAACATGGTTGTCAGCACAGAGGCCTGGCCAATATATGGGGCTTTGGGCAGTAGATTAGTATTTATTCCTGGCATATAAATGTAATTTGGGTGCCACTCCCACAATGAGGGATGCTCTCTCAGCCTGGACTCTTTGGAAAGGTTTTAGGCCCTGCCCTGAACTAAATGATTGACTCTGGATATCCACATGGATGGCCTCACCCTCCTTGGGGAATGAAGAGGGGCTTGGGTAGGGGATTGGGGGTGGAGAGGAAGGGATGGGGGAGGAGGGAAGGGAGAGGGAGCTGGGATTGACAGGTTAAATCAAGCTTGTTACTAATTTAAATAAGAAATAATTAAATCATATAGAAAAATAAAATTAAATGTATTCATAAAATTAAAATGAAAGCAAAATCACATTATATCAAAATATTATATGGCACTGGATTAAAAATTTGCCCTTTGTAACTGGCAAGAAGGAAGTTTGGACAGAACACAGAAGTCACATTTGGGTGCCTCCCTCCAAATACTCTCATGTACCCTACCCCTTGCTCTCCTTCAAATTATTGCCTTTCTTTCTCTGATATTGATTACTTGCAACCCACTCAGTCCATATAATATTACTTGTATGTATATGTTTTCAGATCTGAACATTTGGTATTAGAAAAACAAATGGCACACTTCTGAGTGCATTATTTCTCTTGCTTTTAGCATTTTTTTTACTTGACTGCAATTCTTTTTCTAGTGTTGAGGCCTCATGGAGATCCAATTATGAATTAGGTAGATATAAATACATACAAAGGAGGGAGGAAGATAAAATAAGAGTAAGTAGAGTAGGACATCTGAAAATATCATAAGATAATTATACTATGAAATACCTATCTAAGATATCTATTATAGACGTGCATCAATGTATAGACATACATGTACCGTTTAAGTGGATTCCCTCCCCCAGGGATCTGACCATATCAACCCAAGATCCACAGACCATCTAAGGAAAACTCCAACATCAGTCACAAGAAGGCCTCTTTAGAGTTGTTATTCAGGGTTGTTCAAGGACTCCCAAAACGTGATAGGCTACTGCTGCTGCATGCCTTTCCCTCTCAGAGGTAGAAGGTTAGTCCCTATTACTGAAGACATAATATACATCAAATACAGGGCCCAGAAGACCTGAGTTGACCCTTACCTGAAAGCATGTATTGAAAAATACTTTTCAGAATACCATAAAGCACCATGTAGACAAGGAAGAGAATTATCCAGTAGTTCTACCTAGCTATGATACCCATGAATCATAACAATGAACAGTATGACATGATAACTCTAAAAGTGTACATATACTTTGGTAGTAGCCAACAGCTCTCTAGTTGGATTTAAGGTTAATACCCACTCATCAAGAGGGAAATAATGTCTGATTATGGAGACTTAGCCAACTTCCTAGGCTAATGAAGTCATAGATCATGAAGGAGAACTTACAATGTCCACTTTATTAAATGAATACAGTCTCTAGCAATATTCTTAATACAGTTTCAAGAGAACAAGTATTATAAAACCTTGTTTACTGATAACCTATAATATGTAACTTCTAATACAGAGTGATTTTTTTGTAATTGTAATCCAGTCAATTTTTTTAAATAAAAGAAAGCCTTTAATTTGGCCTATGGTTTCAGAGGTCTAAAATCCATGACTGGCAGGTGAGACAACAGCTAAGATCTCACATCTAGATCCACAACCAAGAGGTAAAGAGAGAGATATCTTGAAAGCCTCAAAGCCCACCTCAGTGATAAAACCCCCTCAAGAATCCAGTCAAATCTTAAAGAGTGTCAGATATAAACAAAGACTAGAAACCCAAGTCGTGACATATAGGCAAAGACTCGATGCAAAGAGTGGGTAAACAGCATGACAAGATGGCCGAGGTTAACAGTTTGAAGAACAGAAGACTAAAAGTTGCTTTTTGTATTTGTGTGTCTCTGGAGATTTGCTGAGAAACTCTGTTATCATGGTTGAAAAATAATGCCTGCAGTTAAATTTTCTGTGCTATCTTACTAACATCTATGACAAATACACATCATATTTTTCAGTACTTGAAGCAATTTCCCTATTACCTCATCAATTTCATGTGAAAAGAAGATACTAGCCATTGGGTGCTAGAGAGATAGTTCAGCAATTAAAAGTACTTTTTGCTTTTGCAGAGGACTGAAGTTTGGTTCCCAACACCTACATCGTGGCTCACAACAATATATAACTTCAGTTCTAGAGGAACCAATGCCTCTCCTTGTCTCATCAGGCACCATGCACTCATGGGGTGCACATAATAACAGCAGAAACACACTCATACAAATGGAAATTTAATTAAAATGTAGAAAAAGCTAAAATTACTAGCCATTATTGTCTAGATACAACCATATCAACTACAAGATTCTATCTATTTAATGATCTAGCAACTATCTATCTATCATATATCTATCTATTGTCTATCAGTCTATCTACCCACATTTCTTATCTTCTGTCTGCCTGTAAAGTACAGTTTGGGCTATAAACCAAGTACTTTATAGCAGAGCACATCAAGTGCAAAGCATTTCTTAAGCAAATACTTGCAGAATGATATGAGTATTAAATCCTAGATACTAATAAGAAGGATCTGAGAAATATCTTACCTGGTATTTAAGATGGTGGGTTTCTTTTTAGCCCATGAAATATTGACCCTCAAAAAGGTATTAGAAACTTCTTATAAAATTTTCTTGCAGTTTTATTTTTCATTGTGGCTACATTTCCATGCACGAATAAAATTCTGATGGAAACACAAATCCATAGTGACAATGAGTTATTGTGTAATGGAATGAGGTTTTTTAACAGGAGAACAGTAAAATGGGGGACTAATTTTAAATAAACCAAAGTTTGGGAGCATGAAAAGCAGGATGTCCTAATTATGTCTGAGAAGCCATGAATATGTTTCCTCATAATTATTCACCAACTCCCCAAATGCTGGTAGATCATGAACATCAGTGAATTGCAGGCAGTTTACTGGTAAAATACACTCTACCAATAGCAAAATACTTTAGTTATTACTTTATAAATGATGTGTTCAACATTGTGTAGTACATTGTATTAGCTTAGAAAAAGTGAACTGGCTCAGACTTTCACCAAAAACAAACAAACAAGCAAACAACAAATGCATTCAACCCAGTATGGACCACTGAAAATCAATAGAAAGCAGTGCTATAGTTATTGGAGGAAAACAGTTCAGTTTTCCTAAACAAATATGAATACTTTACCGTTGGGGCAAGAGCCTGCTTTAGACCAAAGCCAACAAATGACAATTATTGGGCTAATGTAAAGAAAGATCAAATTCTTCTTTGTGTGCCTTAAGATAACAGTTTTTAATTCTCTGTTACAAGATTAAATTCTTTCTAATAAAATTGTAACTTGGCTATGCATGGTAGCACAGATGTATTATACCAACTAATGAGAGACTGAGGCAGAGGGTTGTGAACGCCAAACTATCCTGAGCTACAGGACAAGCTCAAGGCTAGGCACAGTGACATCAGATGTTCCAGCCTCAAAAGACTGAAATAACAAAATACATAAATAAATACATGTTTAATTCCAAATTCGAATATTTTGTAGAAAATAATCACCTTACATTGTTTACATTTAAAAGACAGATATACCACCTCCAACTATTTTCCATGAAAGAGTCCACAGAAATATAAACATCACTGGTAAGCCAAGACATCACTGGTAAACCAAGACCATGTGGAATACACAGATTAATAGAAATGGCTTAATAATTGAGAGAGAGAGTCAGCCAATAAGAGGTCTGAGCCATCAGACAAACAGTCTGTAAATAATACAAGCCTCTGTGTGCTTATGTGGGACTGAAGGGTTTCAGGATGAGGCTAGACAGAAATTTCCATCAACAAGACCTGATAGAACAGTGCTCACAAAGCCAGGCATAGTTTTTTCAAACAGATGATCTCTGGGGGAAAAAATACATTTTCTTCTCATGTGATTACTAGTTCTCTTTTTTTCCTCTATTGCAACATAGTATGTGAAGGTGTTTTTGCCAAAGAGTAAATCCTAGAGATTCATGTATTTTACAATAATTTTTTAATAAACTCAAGTACAGCCAAACAATTATTTCCTGTGATTCGATGCTCTGGTTCAATTAATGAAGCTGAGATTGCATTAGCCTTTTTAGCAGCTAAATTGCATTATTGATTCATATTAATGAAGCTTCATTTTCTGCATAATTTTTAAAATAATTTTACCAGGTAATTAGTTTCATCAACATAGCTCCTTTTGCCTGAGCGCTTGGGAATACCTAAAATAAGAAATAGTAACTTTTGCAATAGGCTTATGTGAATAGTTGCAATTAATACTGAACAACTTTAATTCATTTGCTATTAGTTGAATGTAGAAAATATTTGCCTTTTCTTGGGCTACGGAAATCTTGGTTTTTATGTTTGTTACTGGATTACTGCAACTGGAGACAGGGAAGGTGTTCTGTTATGTGCATTGCACCTGAATGCTGAGGTGATTCACACTATAGATCCATACATACTACCTCAGTGTCAGCAGATCTGCACTGGTGGAGCATGCTATGTTCTTAGTACAAAACCTCACTAATTCTATACCCATGAGGGAAATGGCTTTGGGTTTTCTTCAATCATCTTTTCTAAAATATATTTATTCATCTGTTTATTTTACACTCTGGCTGCTGACACCCCCCCCTACCCTATCAGCTCCTCCCCCACACCCACTCTGAACCCTCAACCCTACTTCTTCATCTCTGTTCAGGAAAGGGCAGGTTTCGACCCATGACTATCAACAAAACATGGCATATAAAGTCTCAGTAAAACTAAACACCTCCCCATGTATTAAGGCTAGGAAAGGTGACCCAGTATGAGGAGAAGGGTTTCAAAAGACACTAAAAGAGTCAAAGATAGGTCCTGTTCCTGTCTAGTGTCTCACAAGAAGACCAAAGTACACAACTGTAACATATGTGCAAAGAGCCTAGGTCACTCCCTTGCAGGCTCTCTGGTAGTCCATTCAGCCTCTGTGAGGAGGCCATGTGAGCACAGATTGTCTATTTTGTGAGCCTTTCCATGGTGTCTTTGAGCCCTTTGGACCCTATACTCCTTTCTCCTCCTACTCAGGATTCCCTGACCTCTGCCTAAAGCTTGACTATGTGTCTACATCTGCCTCCATCAATTGCTGGATAATGCCTTTCTTACTTGCGACAGATGGATTCGAAGATGGCCCGTTCAAGCTGTGAATCCAGAATTGATAGATGTCCAAACTGGGGTACTTCTTATAAAATCCTAGGAGCTTCTCCTTTGCCGGGCTTCCACCAAACTCCGAAATGGGTGCTGGCAATCAAACCCGGGTCGTCTGGAAGAACAAGCAGTGCTCTTAACTGTAGCAGCATCTCGCAACCCCGTTCTTTTCTCAACATTTCAAAAGAGGCACTTAATCTGACTTCCACTAAAAATCAAAATGATAAAAATATACCAATAGTGAATATCAAAAAGTTGACTTCAATTACACATTCACAAAGCTGAAATTTGTAACTTATAATATTGGCAATTGCTACAAATAACATAAAAATTCATGATTATTTAAGTTCACAAATATTTTAAGTAAAAGTTTATCGTTTCATTAATGTAGATTTTACAATTTAGAATTCTGTATTTATGAAATTTTAGCCATTATGTAAATTTAGCTCATTATGTGAGCTGCTTAGTTCATATTCCTGTGGATTTGAGTAACATTTTGTCTGCTACTCATGACTGAAACTTAGAGAACAAACAAAAATGTTTGCCTCAGATACAAAATAATGAAATTTGCATAAGATAATAGAACTTTAAAATTTTCTCTGAATTTTGCCCTATAATGCCGTTTTAAAAATCTTTCTGAGTCCACGAATTTAAAATTTTTGATCTTTAAAACACATATCATATTTAACATACATTGCACAACTTTAGGTAGATACAAAGTAACCTAATGTCTTGAGGCTTAACCAGAATTTGTAGTGTTATTTATCCTCCCTCTCGCCCTCCCTCTCTTCTTGCCTCCCTTACTCCCTCCCTCCCTGTTCTTCTGTATTGACCTCTCTTTCCCTCCCAGTTAAAGACTCCCCTCCCAGTTTGCCCCACTTTCTCCTTCATACCACTTATTTCCTATTCATCCTCTCCCTATTGCTTTCTTCCTTCACCTCTGCCTTTCCCTGTTTTTTCTTACTTTCCCAGTTCCATGCTTTCTCAAGACTCCATGTTCACATCTGAAGATTTTTAAGCTGAAGAGTTCAGATGAGATTTTCTTTCAGGGATGTTACCTCTTTTAAATATTCCTATTCTTGAGAGTGGAGATCCTGAAATACAGCATTTAATCTAACTCAAGGTCCCAGGAATATTCATATAGTTTATGAAAGTGTTTTAATAAAACTATTCAAATTGTAGTAGACATATTGTGAAATATGTATGTACTAGTTGTCCAATTTCTTAATCTTGCCTATACAATACTTCTTCAGCTGGTAGCATTTGTGGAATAACAACAGAGTTGCCTTAATGTCGTAAGTTATTTATATTCCAAAAAACCAAAGACAGTGACTATGGCCACATAATTGATGAGTTAAATGAGTTTTCTCTCTGCAAAACAATTTTAAAGCCAAGTAACCTAAATTTATTAGCTGTATCCAGATGGAGTATAAAGTCAATATATTGTTGTTTGTGTATCAAGTCAGAGAAAATTATTAAGGATGATTTCAGCTGTGAATGGTTAGGGTGGGGGACCCTGGTTAAATTTTGAAGCTATAATTCAAGTAAATTTTAGTAGCTACAAAGCCAGAATAACAAATAGTGTTATAATAGTTTTGGCTAAATTATTTCATTGTTTTGGAAAAATGTATAGACGAAGTTTAAGTAGCAAGTTCCTAAAGCATTTAAAGATATACAATTGGAATAAAAGTATTTTATTCAGGCTTATTAGAAGATAAGATATTGGATAAGGTAGTAAAAACATTTAACTAGACTCTGATGTAAATAAATACAATGAAAGTGATTTTTGGGGGAGCATGATATTATAGGAAATTAAAAATACTTTTTGTTTTCTTGATAGGAACAATTCAAATAGTTTCAACCAAGGTAAGATCATACATCCTGGTCTTTCCAATTCTCACATGAGCAAGATATAGCCAAGGAATATCAAAATGTATTAATGGCATATATATACATATATATATATATACATATATGATTAAAAACTTATGCTTCCAAAGATACCCAGCATATACACAATGTATGAAAATTATCTGGAATGCATGGGCTCTGCCCAAATATCTTAAGTAATTTTAAGATACTTCAGTTGAGAGAACTAAGTATATACAAGGGTATTTTGTCTTCCTGCCCTACCTTCACCTTCAACTAGTATCTATTTCTAGCAATATGCAGAATTGAAACTCCATTATTCTAGAAATCTAACAAACTACCACAACATTCAACACACATATAGACCATTTGATAATCTTGGGAAAAGGCAAAAGAAAACAAATGCTTTCTAGCATATCACTTTTTATTAAATCTGTGTATCACTTGTGTTTAACAAGGTGGTAAATCATCTGGCTAGCGAGTGTTAAGTACTGCTATGTACAGAACTAGCCTCAATGTATTTGTGACAGGTGCATTTGGAAACAAATTTTCACAAGGAAAAACATTTTGTCCCAAGCCGACATCAGTACAAGCTATGGCATGTGTTTCAAGAAAGAGTCCCAGAGAATGGTGAAGCATCCTCATTTGGCTTGTATTCCAGAGACAGAAATTCATTATCACATTAATAGTAAATGCCTTCCACTGGCACAGAAGAAAAGATATATATGTGCTACACATAAATCTAGAGTACATTTTCTTTTTTTGTTTGTTTCCTTCTTTTTAATTTTTTTATTTATTTAAACTAGAAATGTGAATGTTTCACATGTCAGTCCCAGCTCCCTCTCCCACCCCTCCTCCTTTGTCCCTCCACCAGCTCCCCCAGCCCCCCACCCAATCCACATCATTCCCCAGGGAGGGTGAGGCCTTCCTTGGGGAGATCTCTAAAGTCTGTCATTTTATCCTGGCCAGGACCTAGGCCCTTCCCCATGTGTCCAGGCTGAGAGAGCATCCCTCTATTTGGAATGGGCTCCCAAAACTCATTCATAAACCATGGTAAAAACTGGCCCCAGTGATTTCTGAGGCCTCCTCACTGAGACTACATTCATGGAGTCTGGATTAGTCCCCTGTTGTCCTCTCAGCCATCAGTCTGGGATTTAAGAGCTCCCCCTTATCCAGTCAGCTGTCTTTGTGGGTTTCATCACCATGGTCTTGACCCCTTTGCTCATCACTCCTCCATCTCTGACACTGGGTTCCAGAAGTTCAGTTCAGTGTTTAGCTGTGGGTATCTGTCTCTGCTTCCATCAGTCCCTGGATGAAGGTTCTAGCATGGCATATAGGGTAGTCATCAACCCTACCATCAAGGAGGGGCTATTAGTGTATTCTCTCCACTATTGTTTAGTTTGCCAGTTGGCATTATCCTTGTAGATCTCTGGAGATCTCACTAGTGTCAGCTCTCTCCTCAAGCCTATAATGACTCAATCTATTATGGTCTCTATCATCCTGCTCTCCTCTATTCTTACCTCGACTCAAACTTACTGCTCCCCCATGAGTATATTTTCTTATGATTGGTGTTGAAGAGTCCAGTTCATTGTAGGGGATGCCACCCCTGGTATAGAGGTCTGACTTCTACAAGAAACTAGATTGATGAAGTCCATGGAGAGCAAGCCAATAAGCGGGACTCCTCCCTGGCCTCTGTATTACTTCCTGTCTCCAGTTTCCTACCTTAAATACTTGCTCTGATTTCCCTCAATGATGGAAATTTAAGATAAAATAAAGCTTTCATCCCCAAATTTCTTTTGGTCAGAGTGTTTTATCATAGCTGTAGAAACCCTAAGGCAGAGGGGTTGAAATCAAGGGTTTGGGGCAGGCTCAGCAAAGTAAAGGTACTAGCCACTGAGCCTTGACAACTCAACCTGACTTAGATCCCAGCTGGAAGAGAGAACTGACTTCTAAAGTCATTCTCTGACCTCTTTACATGGGTACTGTGTCACTTGTGTAATAAGAAGCATACACACACACACACACAAACACTACAATACACACAAACACTACAATACACACCTACATGAACACATATACACACCTACACACATACATACACATATACTACAATACACAATTACAGACACATACATATGCACACATACATACACACTAGAGGCAGACACACAAAAAACATACAAATGCACAGCATACAAACACACATACACACTATATACATACTCACAGATATACATATATATATACTATATACAAATACACACATACACACAGATATACACACATAAATACTACACACATATGCATATGCACACATATGCACATACACACACTTGCTAAAATGTTTTTATCTTCAAGACTGCAATTCATTCAAAATTAAATATGTAACAACATGAGTTGTGATATTTTTAGGGAACTACAGCAATCTACTTGACATCAATTAAGCACAGGCAATGAATTAAACACATAATTTTAATGCTGTTTGAATGTATATTAAGGCTATTTATGTTGTCAAGTAAAGCTGCAGGAGTTGTTTTCACAGTTAACACACAATGCTTATGGAGTGATGTATAAGCAACTTTAATAATAATAATTTAAACATTCTAACAGTCTTTAAATTTCAGGAAATAGAACTGAAACAGAATTCCTCTTCCATTAAAGTGTACCTTGCTTTGAAATTTTTCCTTCTTTTAATTTGGCTTCTATAGAATAACAGGTGATGAAGCACTTGCCCTCACCTTCAATTTTGAATGATGACTTATGAACTTATGAAGATGTACTGGTTTCTTTACAATATATTTGGTTTTCAGTAATACAATTCTGATAGCCAACGGTAGCCTGTGGAGTGAAAATGGATGCAGTATTGTTTGGTCAGACATGCCTAAACAAAGACCTGTGAAAGTGTATAATAGTCATCTCTGAAATGCGATGGGCCACAATCATCCAGCAGAGCTAAGGAGATGCAATGCACGATTTCCAGTATGTATGTCATTGCTATTTCTCATAGTCATAGCAATCAGAAAACCTTGAAGATGATATCCTTGTAATTCTAAAATCCTTTGCAATTAGACATAAATTATGTACATGTGTGTAAAGAAATGCCAATCATATGTACATGCTTTGATAGTGTTTTTTTTTGCAAAATACCTGAGAATAGTTTAATCAGTGGTAGATATCTGTGTGTCCCTTATATAACTAGTACTATCTAAGTTACTTGTCTACTTTGAAACAATGCTTTCATGAAAACTATCGAAAAGAGATACATATTTAAAAAGCCTTGATTATGAAAATTGGGTTCTTTGTCATTAAAAGAATATAGCTCAAACAAATAATAGCTAGCAGACGGTAATTTAATTCTGACACAGTGTTCTTGCCAAGACTCAGGAACTCTTATCCACAAGAACAAAATGCTGAGATCATCAGTTATTTGGCTTAGTTTTACTTAAATTCTACTTTTCCTTCTGTCTAACATCACGTAATTTTGACCTTTACTACCAAACTTGTCTACCTGCTCAACTTCTAGTTTGCAGTATATTTTTTCGGGGTCACTCTTATAAGTTTTGCCCAATATGTCTCTAAAAAGTTAACTATAGTCAAGCCTTGCATATAAGAATATACACTCTCTGAAATAAGGCACATGGCTATTGTGACAGTGTGATTCTACAAATTAATGCTGCTACCTACTGTATACATACCTAGACAAACTGTAGATAATTGTGTGCAAATGTTCCCATTGTTATAAACAATGCAGTAGTACATGGTATGACTGTGTTAAACACACCTCCCAGTTCTCAGTTCTACTCTCACTAATCTCTTAGCATTGTTTGACACACCTTTATTTTGAAACATATCTGCTTTGTTTAGAATCTGACTGGTTTTTTGTCTTAGTTCTGTTAGTCTCATGCTACATATCATTTTGTTCAATGCTTCAGCTTTATCTGCGATGTTAGACTGTCCTGTCAACCTATCAATTAAACAGTTAATCCTTTAACCTTTTCTTTTCATGATTTACTTTGTGAGTGTGTGTGTGTGTGTGTGTGTTCTTACATCACTATTTGATGATGCCTACATATCTGTCTATAGTACAGAATTATTTGCTGAACTCTGAAATATTCACCTATACAATCTTTTTATAATTTTGCTTTGGTATCTTACATCAATTTTAAATTTAAAACTATCAAATGTGGACTTTCAATCACTAATCATCTCCCATACACTAACCTTGAAACACCCCATTCCCATGATTTTGCTGTTACCTTAAAAACAAGCTCATCTTTTCAAATGCTTGAACTAGACACTTGGTTACTCTTTTATTTCTTTCTTCCTTTCAATATCATTTCTAACATCTGGTAAATCTGATAGAGGCTTTTTAAAAAATTTTGCCAAGATCCTTCCAATTTTTCCCACCTCTAGTCCTCTGACCATATCACCTTTCTCTCTCCTAGATAACTGTAAATCTTGTGAGCTTGTCTCCTGGCTCTGTCCTGGCCACAGTTCAGCCTGCTCTCCCACATGGCAGTACAGTAACACCTTTAAAATCCAGATCATAAATCATAAAATCCTCTGGGGGATCTCCATTCCACTCAGAGTAAATGTCAAAGAGCAGAGCAGCTTATCAATGAAGACAAGGTCAATCTCTCAACAACATCACCCCTGTAGACCTGGTTTCATTACATGATCACTGATATTTGGGTCTAGCCCAACCTACCACTGTTTGGGGGTAACAGCAAGTGTGTTTCTGAACCCTTTCTCTTCAACCTCAAACCTTCCTGCCCAGAGGATCCATATGCATCTACACTATCTCTCTTCAGATATTACACTATAGAACATCTGGGCTAAGGAAGTCCTTAAATCTACAATATTTAAAAAGCATCCATTTTCCCCATTTTATTTTTATGGCATTTATCATTATTTAAATTATAGTCTGTTTTATGCATATGTATTTCATTTTATGCCTCATCCCACCAAAACATGAGCCTAGAAAATAGCATTTATTTTTATAAAATGTTGGTTGTGAATGCTCCAAAGTTATACTCACAAACATACATACACATACACACACACACACACACACACACACACACACTATTTGACTTTGGTTAGTAACACAGCTTCTTTGATCCTGGATAATTTTAATGTAAAACATAATACATGCTTTTATATTTTAAAATCGGTTGCATTCATAATTTTCCAAAATACAGATTGTATTTAGGAAATACAGATTCTCTGGAAAGTCCTTTTCACAGAGCTCATTTTTTAAGCTCAGCTTAACATCTTCCAAACTTCGGAGAATATAGCGTGTTCTTTCAATGCACAAATCTGAGGTGGAGCAAGTCTAGGAGAATCACTCTGAATTTGGCTTTGATACTTTACTGAAGAAGCATTTTCAAATTAATTGCTTACCCTAAGTCAGACGGCTCCCTGCTCTTGAGAACTGTTTTAATTAACAGTTTGACTGCAAGACAGTTGTGACATGGGAGAAGTGAGAGAAGCACATCATGGAATAGTTATTTCCAAAAGCTCTGTGGGCAGGTTGGGAGTTGAGTGGCCTCTGGGACTGCTATGCCTTTGTCCAGTGCCACTGACTTCTCACATTCTACTTATTCACTTGTGAAACATTAGGCATCACTGTGACTCTAATTTTATGTTTTCTTCACAGAGAATCTACTCTATAGTACAACAGCTTTACTCCTATGATTTTCCAATTCTTCTGTATCATTCTTTAACAAATGCACTTACAAATATGGATGTAAGTAACTTTTCATATTTAGGTTATAGAATGGCAGAATGCAATCTTATTCAAGAGAAATAGAAGGAAAAGAAATTTGAACTAAATTTTAGGGAAATTTTAAAAATCTAACTCATAATTTTAAAAGATAGCAAATGGTTAAGTGAAAAGTTTGGATATCATCTGATACCTGTGAAGATTCAAATATTTATACAAATTTGATTCAAAGACAGAAGGAGTGTGCATGAGGCCTCTTCATCAGAACATCCATTCATTTACCTGCAGACTTCGATAGAAATAGGTCACAACAGCTTTTCAGTGAGAATGAGGAGATATTTTTACTGTTAAGGAGCCTAGAAATGACTGTTTTCTTCCTTGGACATTTTTGGGCTCATTGTTAATCTAAATTAGAGAATAAAATTAATATCTACTTCTTTCCATTCCAAGGTCAAATTAGATCTGATCAAATGTGGTTGATTATCTTTGATTAGCAATTTCTCACTTTTCTTAATTGCAATTACTTATAACAAAGACTTGACACGTTTGACTGTGGGTGTTTGCCTCTGCTTCCATCAGTCACTGGATGAAGGCTCCAGGATGGTTATAGACATCAAGTTCATTATCAGGAATGGGCATTCAAGGTGGTCTCTCCACTATTGCTTAGCTTGCCAGTCGGTGTCATCCTTTTAGATCACTAGAGGTCTCACTGGTGCCAGATCTGTCTTCTAACCTATGATTCCCTCTTCCCCCTATTCTACCCCCACTCAACCTTCCTGTTCCCCCATGACCTACTCTCTCTTCCTCTTCTCCCCCTCTCTTCTTCCAAGCTCCCACTCCCCCCCACCCCTGGCCATGTTCCCAATCTGTTCATAAGATCTTGCTTCATTCGTCTTCTCTGGGTTACCTTGCCTCATTCTCTTCTCTCTTAGGTTCTTTCTGAGCCCATGGAAACCAGTGACAGGGAAAATGGAGTGATAAGCAAATTGGCAAAGAATGGGCTGGCAAAACCAGCAGAGACAGCTGATCTGAACAGGGTAGAGCTCTTGGACCCCAGACTGACAGACAGCTGGGAGGCCAGCATGGGACTGATCCAGACCCCCTGAGTGTGAGAGTCAGTGAGGAGGCCTGGGCAACCTATGGGACCCTGGGCAGTGGATCAGTATATATCCCTGGCATACAAATGCACTTCGTGTGTTCATAACACAAAGAGGGATGCTCTCTCAGCCTGGACTCTTAGGGGAGTGCCTGGACCCTGCCCTGAGTGAAATGACAGACTCAGGATATCCCCTATGTGGAAGGAAGTGGTGATAGGGTGGGAGGCTGGGGAGGATGGTGGTGGGATGCGGGAGGAGGGGAGGGAGAGGGAACTGGGATTGACATGTGAAGCAAGTGATTTAAAATTAAAATTATAAAAAAAAAAACAAAAAAAACTTGATGCCTGAGGAAAAAGAGTGTGCCATTAACTAGCATCCCTCCTCCAGAAAAATTCCAAATAAAACTGATATGACAGATATATTTGTAACTTTTCTAAGAAAGTATGTGACAGATCAGCTTAGGAAAAGAAGAGTTCAATTTGTTTCATGGTTTGGGGTATCTTGGTGAGGAAGTCATGGCCAAAGGAGCTTAGAGAACAATATTCCTTAGTCAGTAATTGGAGTGATGAATTCTGCTCCCAGGTTCTCCTTTTTAAGCCTAGAATCCCAGTCTATGGGATGGTGCAACCTGGAATTGCACAGTGGGTCTCTCTATCTCTACCAACCTCATCTAGAAAGGCCTTCATGAACATATCCAAAGGTTTATTTCCATTGTGATTCTAAATGAAATCAAGATTAAGCATTAACCATCACACCAGAATAGAAGAAAATGTGGAAAAAAGACTGAGGAAAGATAAGAGAAAGAAAAAACAAGGAAAGAGTTTTCTCCTCTAATCAAGTGGGTCCCAGAATTGAGTTTAGGTGTCAGACTTGAAGACTGTCCCAGCTGAACCACCTCCTTGGTCCCAGATTCTGAACTCCTTTTCTTGAACAGTGGCTGGCCTTATTTTTGTCTTTTTTTCCTTAAGATTTATAGTTTATTTTGACTGTCCCAGAAGTACAGTCCATATCGCTGAAAGGAGAGTCCATCAGGATGCTGAAAGATCAGATGTCAGCTGTTCAAGGAAGCAGAAGGGAAAACTGGATGCCAGGCAAGGGTACACACTGTCAAAGTCCACGCTCAGTGAAATATTCCCTCCAGTAAGGATGAACCTCCTGAAAGTTCCATAACCTTCCCCAACAGTGTCAAACCCTGGGAACCAATTATTCAAATGCAAGAGCCTATGGGGGACTTTTCTCTTTTTTATTCTTTTATGTCTTGGCTCTGACATTTATTTTTTCCATATATTTTTATTTAAATTTTTACATATGTCATTTTCAGTTCCCTCTCCCTCCCCTCCTCCCCCACCCCCTAATCCTCCCAGCCCATCACCCGCACTTCACCACCCCCTCTGCTCCCCAGGGAGGGCAAGGGCCTCCATGAGGGATTTTCACGGTCTGTCACATCATCCTGGGAAGGGCCCAGGTTCTTCTTCATGTGTCTAGGCTGAGAGAGCATCCCTCCACATGGTATGGGTTCCCAGAGTCCTTCTGTATGCCAGGAATAAATACTGTTCCACTCTCCCAGGTCCCACAGATTGCCAAGTTCTCTTCTCTGACACCCAGGTTCGGTGAGAGTGTCTGGATCAGTTCCGTACTGGACTCTCGGTCATCAATCTGGGGTCCATGTGTTCCCCCTTGTTTAGGTCAGCTGCCTCTTTGGGTTTGCCAGCCAGAACTTGATTCCTTTGGTCATCACTCTTCTTTGCAACTGGGTTCCAGGAGTTCAATTCAGTTCACAGCTGTGGGTGTCTGCCTCTGCATCCATCAGCCATTGGATGAGAGTTCCAGGATGGCATATAAGGTATTTATCATTCTCATTATCATGGGAGGGCATTTAAGGTAGCTTTAATGCCAGTTGTCATTCTTGTAGATCTGTGAAGATCTCACTAGTGACAGATATCGCCTCCAACTTATATTGGCTCCCTCTTTTCTGGTATCTCCCATCCTTTTCTCCTCTATTCTTACCCTGGTTCAACCTTCCTGCTCTCCCACGTTCTCCTCTCCCCTCCTCTTTTCTCTCTCTCTTTCAATTATCTCCTTCTACCCTCCCCTTCTCCTCCCCATTCAATTAGGAGATCGTATCCCCTAACCTTTCTCCTGGTTACCATGCATAGCTCTCTTAGGGTCCTCCCTGCACCCCAGAATCTCTGGTGGTTGGGTTGTGGGCTGGCAATTCCCTGCTCCATGCCTAGAATCCATATATGAGTGAGTACATACCATGCTTGTCTTTTTGTGACTGGGTTACCTCACTCAGGATGGTTTCTTCCAGTGCCATCCATTTCCTGTAAATTTCAAGATTCCATTTCTTTTCCGCTGAGTAGTACTCCACATTTTCTCTATCCACTCTTCAGTTGAGGGGCATCTAGGTTCTTTCAAAGTTCTGGCAATTACAAATAATGCTGCTATGAACATAGTTGAGCAGATGTCCTTATTGTATGAGGGTACATCTTTTGGGTATATGCCTAAGAGTGATCTTGTGGATGCTGGATCTTGTGGTAGACTGATTTCTAAGGAATCTCCATACTGAGCTCCAAAGTGGCTGCACTAGTTGGCATTCCCACCATCAGTGTATGGGGGATTTTCTAATTAAACCACCACTATAACTAAATTTTCCCTATACAGAAAACTCTTTTTTGGAGCAAGAGAAAGTCTATCAGATACAACTTATCTAAGAAATCATAATATTGAATTATTGATCTTATATGTAGTTATTTGTTGATGTATATCCAGATTATTTTGGTCTTTAGACCAGTAAATAAATTTGAATCTCTCCAGAGAGATGTGTGTGTGTGTGTGTGTGTGTGTGTGTATGTGTAGCATGTGTGCATGAGCATGTGTGGAGGAAGCTAAAATTTTAGTCAAATAACCAGACATTATATGCTTTACAACTGACAAAATACTTACTTCAGAGACAGTCTTTTTTATCCAATCAAGCCTCTAGATTTAACAAGAAATATAAAGGAAAGAGAATTAAGTTAATTCAACTTTAGGGAAGCAGTCAATCAAGTAAGAAATGTAACTAAAGAAAATAGGCATGTTTTGCTTACCAAATCAATGACATGAATAAAAGAGGCCAGACTATAAAAGGATCAAAAGAGAATTAAGAATCATAATAATTAAAAACAACACATAGACTTTGTCTTCTTCTTTGAGGAAGCCATCTGCTCACAGAACCCTTGACACAGTCAGGAAAATTAAACTGTGGACAATGCATTAGATACTATGAATGCTCTATTAATTTTGTTAGATCTCATAATTGCTTGTCCATTATATACTAAACAAAACATGATTATAAAAACATAGTGAAGAGGGGAAGAAAAAATAATGAGAAAATGATTTTAATTTTTGAATCTGGGAATGAATAAAAGGCTCTCATTTCATAGTCCTTTGCATTGCTTGTGTTTTGAAAGATCTATAATACAGTTACTTTTAAATATCTATTTCATGGTCTGGTGATAAGGTTCAGTAGCTAATAGCACTTGCTGCTCTTGTGTAGGATCATATTCGGGATCCTAGAACACCTGTGAGGTGGCTGAAAACCACTTGCTACTCCAGTTCGGGGGTTTCAATATCTTCTTCTGGCCTCTTTAGGCACTGGAACATTTATGAACAGAATCACATCGAAATCTATAAATAAAAAATTAATGAGAGCACTTATAACAAATAGCAATTTCACATTGCTTAAACCTTTTTAAGCTCTGTGATAGTTTGAATGTAATTGCCACCATAAACTCATATGGAGCCGTACTGTTAGTAGGTGTGACGTTCTTGGAATATACATGGCCTTGTTGGGCAAAACAGGCTTCATTGTCTCATATGTGTTCAAGTCCTGCCCTGTAGAGTGAAGTCTTCCCACCAGCCTGGTTCCAGAGCCACATCAGTCCCAAATGAAAACACAGGAGGCTATATTAATTATGAAGATGTTGGCCATTCGCTTGTTTCTTACTGGCTAGCTCTGACTTAAGTATTTAACCCATAATTATTAACCTAAGTATTTCTCTTACCAGAGAAAAGGGTCCAGACCCCTTACTCCTCTGGAGGCTACATCGTGACTGACTCTGCCTCTTTTTACCAGAATTCTCCTCAACTCATAGTCCCATCTATCTTGCTTTCCTATTGGCCAACAGTTCTTTATTGACATATACACAGGACTTCCCCATCAATGTCCAGTGTCTCAGTTCACTTACTCTTGTCCTGAGATCAAGATACAGAATTTTTAGCTCCTTCTTCAGCATGATGTCTACAAGCACTCGATTGTGTCCCACCATGATGATAATGGACTAAACCTCTGAAATTTCAGCCACCCCAGTTAAATGTTTTTCCTTTATAATGTTGCCATGGTTGCTGATTGGCAGCGGTACATGCCTTTACTACCAGCACTTAGAAGTCAAAAGCAGGTGAATCTCTCTGACTTCAAGGCCAGCCTGGTGTATAGGATTAGTTCCAGGACAGAGAGGTCTATACAAAGTAACTCTGTCTTGAAAAAAAAAATGCGCGTGCACGTACACACACATACACACACACACACACACACACACACACACATACACACAAAGTGTTGCCATTTGTTGTGGTCATGTTGTTTCTTCACAGCAATAGAAACCCTATAACAAACTCTTTGTCTTTCATTAGGAACAAATTTTTGCCAAACATTGTGATTTCCCAGCTGCCATTGCAACTCCTTCCTGATTTTTTTTATGTCTCCCTCTGAAAGTCAACTTAGTTTTCCAGAAACTGTGCTTTTCCACATTTGCCTAAATGCATGTTTTAGAATGCATCACGGTAATTTTAGAATTAATAAAAATAATTTGCTAGAATGTATTTAATTAATATGAGAAATTGATAGGAAATCATATAATCTCATGATCTGAAACTGAAAAAATACAAAGGCATAAAACTAAGTCTGTGAATGCCTTAACTTAGGTTATTTTTTAATAGTTGCTCTTCCAATTAGAAGTGCATTCTTTTTCAAGGTAATATCTGACACACAAATTACCCTTGGAATGTGAAGTTTTTTAATTACATTTTTGATTTTTTAAGACTGTGTAGGCCTTATTGAAGGGAAAGATGTCTCAGTGGGTTCTTTATAATAATAAGAATCTTCTGTCCACCTATAAGCAGGGGTAGTTTTAGGACAGAAGCTGTGGGAGTAAGTAAGGAGGTGGAAGAGTTGCCTTTATGGCTGGAGATTGGTCATTGCTATGAGTGACAACAAATGCTGATTAGTGAGTGAAAGTATGTCAGGTGATCAGATACACATTTCCTATGCTTAGCCATTCCCTGGGTGCTGCTAGGGAGCATTGAAAGGAATCTAGGATAATCAGTTACCTTAGCTCTAGATCACTGGGATTGTCAGAACTTTCCAAAATAATGTGGCCCTGGTTAACACTCCTAACTTTTGTTTTTATTAGGTAAGTGAAAATGGGGACATAGCCATTGCCAGCTTGTTCCTGCTGGATGAGGTGCCCATCCTCACTATGGGAGATAATTAGAAAGTCTCTGTATCAGTAATTTTGGAGGAGGAGGACTGATGCTGTTACAAATAAGTCCTGCCTCAATGGACTCAAAGACTTCTGATATCTGTCTAGCTAACTATCTTTATCCCTCAGGAGTTGAGATTCTAAAATCATTTAGAAGACAAATGTAGAGTCAGTTGAACTACTTATAGCTGTCCTTGGAGGGCAGGATAGAGAGATTTCAGGTCTCCACTCTTATTGAATTTCAGGCATTGAAAGGTGATCTAGGGGACTCAAGATAGATGGCATTAGCTTGTCACAGGACCAGTTTAGTATAGATCAATTACAAATGACAGTGGATAAAGTTAAGACAACATTTAAGTACATGGGGTACATATATGGGTAGCATCATTACTGAGATCTTAATAGGCTGAACCCATTTTAACTATGACTATTCAGAGACCTAATATTAGAGCTGTTCCCCAAGGGGATGGCGGTGTAGGATGTGGTCTGAATGTGAATTTTAGACCCTGTAATGCAACAAAGATATGAGTAGAATTAACAAAATATACAAAACAGCATCATGTTTATGGTTAGGAAAAGTATGGATATCCTTTAATTTTATTTATTATAGCCTAGATGCCAGTGATTACTCCACTTGATATATTAGTATCCTACAAAGAATCCTATAAAGACCAACCTGTTCATTGTTTGTTTCATATTGTCATCAATTATTTCAAATTTTTTATACTTTTATGCTGGTTGTTTATTACCACTCAGAATTAGCCACTTTCCTTTATTATCAATGCCAGTTATGGGTTTGGACCTATGTTCACTTGGGCTTGAGAGAAACCTTTGTCTCATCCAGCCCTCCTTTTACCTGCTGTGCTATCTATGTGAAGATAAGTCAAAGGCTTTTATTGACCATGACTTCAGGTAGAATCGTGAAGAAAATTTTGTTCTCTTTATTTACCTTCCATTTTGTAGAACCGACATTGATTAGTGTCCAACTGATGAGGTTTCCACAGCATCCCAGAAAAGGACAGGTGACTTACCAGAGCTGAATGAAATGACAGACTCTGGATATCCCCTGTGGGGAAGGGAGTGGGGACAGTGTGGGATGCTGGGGAGATTCTGGGGGGTGCTGGAGGAGGGGAGGTAGAGGGAGCTGGAATTGACATGTGATGGAAGGTTGTTTCTGATTTTAAAAATATAATAAATAAAAAATAAATAAAAAACAGCTTTCTGATTTTCTTTCACATTCTGGTAAAATATCTAGCCATGTTGAAGTAAAGTCTTATTACACAAAAATCCAATACTCAAAATAGTTCCATTATGCGTTGGTGGCACATGCCTTTAATCCCAGTACTTGGGAGGCAGAGGCAGGTGGATCTCTGTGAGTTTGAGGCCAGGCTGGACCGACAGCCTCCAAAACAATACAGAGAAACCCTGTCTCATAAAACCAAAAAACAAAAAAACAAAAACAAAAACAAAACAAACAAAGAAACAGAGAAACCCAGTCTCTAAAACCAAACAAAAAATAGCTTTAGTCTTGTATTTTTTTATTACTCTAATTTTTGAATAGCTTGCTTCATATGTCAATCTCAGTTCCCTCTCCCTCTTCTCCTCCTGCACCCCCACATCCCCCCCAGCCTCCCACCCTATCCCCACTTCCTTCCATATAGGGGAAAACAAGAGTCTGTCATTTCGCTCAGGGCAGGGTCCAGGCACTCCCCTAAGAGCCCAGGCTGAGAGAGAATCCCTCTGTGTTATGGACACAGGAAGTCTGTTTGTATGCCAGGGATAAATACTGATCTACTGCCCAGAGCCTCATAGGTTTCCCATGCCTCCTCACTGACTCTCACACTCAGGGTTTCTGGATCAGTCCCATGCTGTCCTCCTAGCTGTCGGTCTGGGGTCCAAGAGCTCCCCCTTTTTCAAATCAGCTGTGTCTGCTGGTTTGGCCTGCCCATTCTTTGCCAATTTGCTCATCGCTCCTCTTTCTCTGTCACTGGGTTCTGTGGGTTCAGTTCAGTGTTTAATTGTGGGTGTTTGCCTCTGCTTCCATCAGTCACTGGATGAAAGTTCTAGGATGGCACATAAGGTAGACATCAAGTTCATTATCAGGAACAGGCATTTAAGATAGTCTTTTCACTGTTGCTTAGCTTGCCAGTTGGTGTCATCCTTTTAGATCGCAAGAGGTCTCACTGGTGCCAGATCTCTCTTCAAACCTATGATTCCCTCTATTATGGTATTTCTCATCCTGTTCTCCCCCTATTATACCAACCACTCAACCTTCCTGTTCCCCCATGACCTACTCTCTTCTCCCCCTCTTCTTCCCAGCTCCCCCTTCCCCTCCCTGTGTACCCCCTGCTCCCAATCTGTTCAGGAGATCTTGCCTCATTCCTCTTCTCTGGGCTACCATGCATAACTCTCTTAGGTTCTTTCCTGTTTCCCAGACTCTCTGTCAGTGGCATTGCAGTCTTGTATTTTTAACATTTTGTCCTACATAATAATTCTCTTTTACTTTACCATGATTCATGGGTAATGTTTAAAAAATAAATATATTATATTATTAAAAGAAAGCTGGATCCAATCTACATGAATACATAGCATAATGTAATAAGTTAACATTGCCTATATACACATCATTATTATATGAGGTTGTTTAGCGCCCAGAAGGCCATTTATACCAGTCTGGTATTATTAATTACTGTCTAATGTTCAGATGAAACTTGGGCAGAAATCAAACACTTTGAAATGAACCTTGGTTAGACATACATTTTATACTTTTAATTCAGTGCTTGTCTTATAAGGAGGAACTGCAAATGAAAGGATGGCAGGCTTCTCAGTGGGTTATACCTGGAGGCAAGTCCTTGCCAGGCATCCAGGTAGAGAAGAATATCTGCTCAACTGTTAGGCCAGCCAGGGAAAAAATCAAATGGGAAGTAGATAGAAAGAGGAAGGATTAACAGAAAGCTCTCTGTAGGGGGATAAGAGGGACATGGGGCAGGTCTTAAAGAGCAATATGTCCCAGTAGGAGGAGTCAGAGCTCAGTGAGAGAGAGCACAAACAGGAGTTGCTTCTCTGATTAGACAATTTGATCAGGTCAGTGCAACAAAGCAGCACTTACTCTCCAGCCAGTTGAAAGAAAGAGGTTTTTTCTGGAGAAGTTTGTCTTGGGCAGAGAAGACTAGTTTGTGACTAGAGGAAAAATGAATATAGGGAAAATCTAGAAGGCTGTAAGAGAGGATTTCTATGCAGATGCAGTGTTGGAAGCAGGCCTAAGCACTGCCATTTTGAATTCACACTCCATTTTACCTGTAGGGTGAACCAAAATTCAAGTTCTCCAATTCTACTAGAGCTAGAGACCATCCTATGACTGACCCACCTGCTACTTAGGCAATAGAAATAGTCTGGCAGGCATCTTTAGTTCTCTTAAAACATGACTATTTATAACACAAAAGTAAAATATGAATCTGATTGGTTGGACTGAAAAGCTTACATTTTGTGTCCATTGACAATGATGAAATACATAGGGAAAGCCCTTAATCTTTGAATTCTGATTGATGGGAAAATATAGCTATAACTTGGCACAGATGTTTGTAGTTTTCATGCTTAACAATTCTGTAGTTCTCTCTCTCTGTCTCTCTGTCTCTCTGTCTCTGTCTCTCTCTCTCTCTGTCTCTCTCTCTCTGTCTGTCTCTGTGCCAAAGTTAAGTTTCCAAGTATGTTCTGTGGCCCTGATCGAACAGCAGTGTCTTGATTACAATAAATTTTTGTCATCTGCATTGACTTTGTGTGTGAACTGTGTTAGTTCCAATTGGACCCCATAACAGGGGAATCCAAAAAAGCATAGCAGGATACACAGAGAGCAAGGCAGAAGCTGAGAAAGATAAAGCCTTGAGAGCACATGTTGAAGCATATGAACTAAATTTAAGGTCCCTCTGATTGAATTCATAGGTGCTTCCATCTGGCCAGAGTTAGCCATTGTGGAGGTGTACTGCAGCCAGGCCTTGTTGAAGTAGGCAGAAATATGGGGAGGCATTGCAAAAAGCCAGAAGATTGCCGGCAGCTATGAAGATGAAGATGTTCTTCCAAACAGCTAAGGAGCTAGAAGGAAGGGGCATCCCTTCCTAATGCTCCATTCAGTAAAAGACTTCAGTAAGAGGACTGACACATCATGGAGACCCCCCACTTGATAGCCCACACCAAAACTCCTTGCATGAGATCACCAAAGGATAGTTCGTTAAGAATGAACGAAACAAGAGAGACAATAAGCAACTCAAGATACTGCAGGACTTTGTTGGCAGAAAAAATCAGAAGACTTAAGATCTCTGTGAGAGTCCCAGTCTCTCAATTTTCAACTTATTATTGATGTAATGGCATTAGTAAGTTACACAATTTAACCATGCTCTAAACAATATAATTATCTTTGAAATATTTACCATTATCTTTTCAGTAAATTCTTTGCTGTGTGTTTTGGCAGCACAAAATCTACAAAATGACTGCCCTACTAACATCACCTGGTAGACTACCAAGGGCTAGATATCTGTGGGTCAGGGAAGTAGCTATGCATTGATATTAGGGAACTAGATTAATCCTGAGACAAAGGAACTAGATATGTATTGTAATTAGGGAAGGAGATACGGATTGCAATTGGGGAACAAGATGTATACTGGGAATAGGGAACAAACTATGCTTTGGTATTCAGGAACGAGAAATTTTTATAGCTAACAATCTATGAAATGAAGCAGCATGCCCAAGTTTGTATTTTTGGCAAATAATAGGGAACTGTTTAGTATAAATAAGAGCTATACAAAAGTCTAGACATTTAAACCAATGGGTTTTCAATACTTACTTGAAATTCAAATTTAAACAATATCTTGCCTTTTATCTTGCAACCTGGGCTCCAAATAATTGTATTTCAGAAGCATCTTAGTTTGCCTGATCTTACAGAGGCACTTGCTCAATAGGGGGTTTCCTCCTCTAAGATGACTAGTCCATGTCAAGTTAACATAAATCTAGACAGCATAGTAGCAAGGTTTTATTTGGTTTATAGGTTATAGTCCAACACTAAAGGCAGCTAAGGTAGAGATTGAGACAGAGACCATTGAAGAACCCTGCAAACTGGCTTGCCTCCTCTGGCTGACTCACCTTGGTTTAATCCTAGGGTCACTGATTGTATGATTGCACCACTAACAGTGGGATGGACAACTTGTTATCAATTAGCAACCAAGAAAACTGAACCACAGAGATGCCCACAGGTCAGTCTGATCCAAGGAAAACCTCAGTTTAGATTCCTTCTTTTCAGCTATGCCTAGACTTGGGTCAGGTGATAAAAACAATGACATTTAACTTCTTGTCAACATTGACACACAAGCACATCACTTTACAGCACAATTGTCCTTTGTCCTCTAGATCTTGGTTAATATCATGAGATAAAACACAGCAGTACTTTAAAAGGCCCACAGGCTTTTAAAACAAATTTTAATGATTTAAATTTGCAAATTTTATTAAAAAGTCTAAAACTTCTTAACTGTGACCTCCAGTAAAATAAAAAATGCTTGATATCCTTACTTATTATAAGAGAGAAGAACCTGAGTACAGTTACAATTACATCAAAGAAAAAGTCAAGTCTAGCAAAGAACCTAAAATGATACACCTTACTGCCTTACCTCTATGAGCATTCCCAATCTTCTGGGCTCCAAAGGGTTTTCACAGTCCCACTCCTCAGCTCTGCCACCTGCAAAACACACAGCTTGTCTCTTAGTCTCAGGTCAGCTCTACTGCACACTTAAACTCTCCTTGGTCATTCCAGGATCCCAAATTTCCAGCTTTCTGGTGTTTCCACTACCTCTGAGGCAGCAGCCTGTGTCAGTGGTCCTGTGCTGGTTATTTTTTTATCAACCCGAAAAAAAAAACTAGAATCGCATGAGTAGAGAGAGTGTGAACTGAAGAAAGTTCCTGACCATGAACTGATGTAGGAGAGTTCAGCTCACTGTGAGTCATGTCATTCCTAGGCAGGTTGACCTCAGACTTAAACAAATTTTTTTGTTGAGTAAGATGGAGGGAATTAGTCAATGAGCATCTTTTCTTCATGGTCTCTGCTTCATTCCTGCCTTAGCTTAGTGTTGGTTGACTCTCATTGGGATGGAAAAGTGGCATAAAGTCTCCACTTCCCAAGTTTCTTCTTGGTCATGGGCTTTGCCACAACATCAGAAGCAAACAAAGACAGGTTTCCCTTGGTTTCCTCCACAACCACATAGTGAGAAAGCCTCATCCTGTTTGTGTAATCCCTTGCAATCCTAGGGCTTCCACTGTAACTGAAGCTGCACCTTCACCAACGGCCTCTCCTGACTTTTACTTATCAGGGATATTCCAATCTTGTCACAGGGTGCCAAGCCCTAGTATCTCTCCATGACCCCTTTCTGCTACCAAAACCAGTAATGTGGCAGACTCTTAGGCATCATTTGATAAGTTCTGCTGCTAACTTAACATACAGGCTTGGCCCTACCCATGTGGAACCACAGCTTTTGATCCCAGGAAAATACTTCTGGGAAGACTTTGCTTAACTGATGCTGGTTGCTTCATAATCACATTTTAGTCCTTATCCCCAGCAAAAAGACAACTGTCCCAGGAAAACAAAGACTTCCCTGAAGTGGTATTGTCTTCTGGGCTATCATAGCCTATTCTTCAGCCCCAATGACCAGAAACTATTGAGTACAATGCTGGTAGCATTATCTTCCAAGCACTCACATCAGCAGCTCATTTCAGCAATGAGCACTTAAAACCCAAAGTTGTAAACATTCACACAATTCTCCACAAAACTTCATACATATGTCCATAGCTTCAATAGTATTCAATATCTGGTATTGATTTCTATCTTAGTTTCTATTCCTTTTATGGTGATAAAATATTGACCAAAACCAACTTGAGAATCACAGAGTTTATTTCATCCTTGGGGAAGTCGAAGCGGGAACTTGGCAGGAACCAGAAGGCTAGAAGCTGGAAGAAGAAACAGAGACACACAGAATTGAGATTCACTGCCTGCTGCCGTGTTTTCAGCTCAGCAACCTTTCTTATACAGCTCAGGCCCACCTTCCCCAGGGGTCACCATCCACAGTGGACGAAACCATACTACTTCAATTAGCAATGAAGAAAGTACATTGAAGACTTAGTCTTCAGCCAATCCAATGAACATAATTCCTCATTTGAGTTTCCCTCTTCCCAAGTGTGTCTAGGTTTGTACCAAGTTAACAAAAACTTAAGAGTACATAGAAATATTGAGAACCAGGCTGAGAGAGCATCGACTCTGGAGATCCCTCATGGAGGGCCTCACCCTCCCTGAGCAGCAGAATGGAATTGGGTGGGGGGCTGGAGGGGCTGGTGGGGTGGTGTTGGAAGAGGGGAGAGAGAGGGAGCTAAGATTGACATGTGAAGCAAGCTTGTTTGTAATTTAAATAAAAAAGATAAAAAAGAAATACTGAAAACCACCCAAATAGATGATTATATTGACTAAAATGAGTAACAATTTCATTGCTTGCTTCATTCATATTTAAGTAATTAATAAATTTCTTTATGATTCATTAGACCAATGGAAATACATAATGTGCTTATTGGAAAGCTATATTGATCCACTCCATTAATCCTAAATCATGTATTATAGGTGAATAGATAAGCTATATATCTTCTAGAATGATGATACTGCTTTGTGTCTAACACTTTCCCATATGAATGCCCTTTAAGGTATCAACTTACCTATTAGCAGTTGTTGGACAGGGCCAAATATCTCTATGGAAGTTTAGGTACATAATCAATGATTTATTGGATACTACACTGACTTCTAATTTTTAGAATGTTTTAATTTTTCTTTATTTAGGAACAATTTTATTTTACATATCAGTTCCCCTGTTCCCTCCCCTCTCATTCTCCCATGCACACACTGGCCCCCACATCCACTCCTCAGGGAGGGTGAGGCCTTCCATGAGGGATCCCCAAATTTTATCACATTGTGGGAGAACCTAGGCCCTCCTCTGTGTATCTAGGCTGCAATAGTATCCCTCCATAGCAATTGGGCTCCTGAAATCCATTTGTGCAGGAGGGATAAATATTGGTTCCACTGTTACAGGTCCCATAGATTGCCCAGGCCTCCTTACTTGGCACCTACATTCAGAGGGCTTGGTTCTGTCCAATGCTGGTTCCCCAGCTTTAAGACTGCAGTTCCTGTGCTTTCACTAGATCAGGTCAGCTGTTTCTGTAGGTTTCTCCAGCACAGTGTTAACTGCTTTACTCATCCTCACTCCCTCTCTGCTACTGGACTCCAGGAGTATGACTCAGTGCTTAGCTGTGGGTGTCTGCTTCTACTTCCATCAGCTACTGAAAGAAGGTTCTAGGATGGAAATTAAGGTAGTCATCAATCACACTACAGGAGAAGGGCATCAAAGGCGGCCTCTCCATTGCTGCCTAGATTCTTAGTTGGGGTCTCTGAACTTTTCCCTAGTGCCAGATTTTCTTTAAACCTATACCGGCTCCCTTTTTATTAAGGTATCTCCTTTCTGGCTCTCCTTTATTCCTCCCATGTCTCAGTCTTTCTGATCCTTCTTGTTCTCATCCCCCTCCTCTTCTCCCTTCTCTTTTTCCTACCTCACTCCCCTCTCCTCCCCTGATCCCAATTTGCTCAGGGGTTCTTGTCCCTTTCCCCTTATTCAGAGGACCATGTATTTCTCTCTTATGGTCCTCCTTGTTTTATAGTTTCTCTGGTGGTGTTGATTGTAGGCTGGTAGTCTTTTGCCCTATGTCTAATAACCATATATGAGTGAGTGCATACCATGCTTGATACTAGTCATATGTTGTAAATAATCAGAAATTCATCTATCTATGGCTGTCTACCTTACTTGTATTCATTTTATGCAGCAGAAAACTTTTCAAGTTCATGGAAAACATAACATGAAATTCATGAGGGAAAGAAACTGAGTCATAGAAAAAATAACATAGTTTGTATTAAGGTATGATGTGCTAAACTTGTTGAGTCACTAATAATATTAGTAGAAATATATAGATCTCACTAAGAATTACAACATAGTCCCCATTGAGAAATTAAGATTTCAGCAAATTATTAAGTAAAATATAATGTGTTTTCTTTCAAAGATTTCAACTTAGAAATAGGAAAATAATTTCAATAACAGATCAGAGAGGCTTTCTAATATAATTCTATTGCTATATTCACAAACCACTGATTGAGGTCATTATAAAATTATTAACAATAGAATTATTATAAATCATACAAAAAGAGACAAAGAAGGTAGAGAGAAACAGAGAGATCAGGCCTTTGCCTCACTGAAAACACAAGGTGGTTATCAAAATTCAATTGCTTCAATGGCAAAAACTCTATCATAAAAGGTGATCATGAATGGCAGTTTGATAAAAGGATAAAGAACAAAGGCTTCTGGAAAACCCATTAACAAGGTTGGTCCTAACATTTACTCTGTCCATGTTCAGACATAACTCCTTCCTCCAATTATCTTACTTTTAATTATTTTAAAATGGAAGATAATACTGTTTTGTCCAGTAAAACAGAGTAATCATGAAGTATGTATGCATTATGAAATTGATAATTCCACTAACAAATATGTGACCATTTGTTAATATTTTAGAACTGATAGCACATAAAATTCATCCTCCTTAGATAATTCAAGAATGTAGTTACTACATAAAATTAGGCCTCATATTATAAAATTGAACAATAGAAAGTTATTCCTCTCTCTTCTCCAAGATTATACATACTTTGGCCTACATCATCATCATATCCTCCTAGGACTAATTGTTCCTAGATTCTAGTAAATACTAACATAATCTCTAGTATTTTCTGATCTGTTTTAGATATATCATTTAAGTGTGATCATTCAATACATGTCTTTCTGTGCCTGGCTTATTTTACTTAATACAATTATCTACATTTCCATAAGTGTTGTTAAATTGATGAGGGTTTTTGATCAGTGAATAATGTTCTGTTGTGTTATGTATCACATTGTTTTATTCATCCACTACTGGGTATTTATTCTGTAGATGACATTTCTTAACGATTATGTGTAGTGCTGTACAATCATATAGCGCACATGCCTCTTTGACACACTGACTGGCTATGTTCAGCCCTGAGACTGCTGGATCAAATGGCACCTCTGTGTCTTTAAGGTCACTTCTATGCTCTTCATCATGGCTGTAATAATTTACATTTCTGCAGTGTATTAGGGTTTTCTTTTAATGATATTATCACAAACACTAGTTTTCTTTTATCTTTCATAACAGAAATTCTTGGAATTTCTTCATGTCTGTGTGTTGTGTGCATGTATGCACACACGAATATCTCATGATACAGCTGTGGTGTGTGTGTGTGTGTGTGTGTGTGTGTGTGTGTGTGTGTGTGTCTGTGCCTGTGTGTGTGTGCGCATGAATGACCAAAATTGATGCTTGATGCTTGGCATCATCCATAGTAACTCTTCCACCTTATTCTTTGAGGTAGGATCTCTCAATCAAAGTTCACAGATACGGTTAGCAGCATGTTCCAGCGAACCCCTGTTTCAGTCTTTGCAGGTAGAGTGCCACACACTCCCAGCATTTTCATGAGTTCCCCGGGGTCAGGAATTTGGTTGTCTTGTTTGTGCTGTAAGAGCTTCAACTACCAAGTCATCTTCCTAGGGCAGATAATACCAATTCTACATGGGGTGAATGAGTGTTGCCTTAATTTACAATTCTTTGTGATTAATGAGCTGAACACTTTTTTCATGTGCCTAGTGCCTATTATTGTCTTCTTTAAAACCATATTTTTTCAAAGCATTCAGCCATATTTAAAAAAAGATTGGTTATTTTTCTCTTCTTAAAAATTGATTAAAATTACATAACTGTCAAAATTGTGTCTTTGTTTCTTATCTAAATTTAAACTGGAAAATAAAATTAAAAAAAAAGAAAGGCAATTGTGATGGGAAGCCCATTGGAGAAAAAGCCAGTGGATTAGAAAGGGCTGCTCTTCCCAGCGGCTCAGTCTTGTTGTGGGAGCATTGCCTGCTGGAAAAGGACTTACAGGAAAAACCGAGGTGCTTAATGGAATCTGGTTTGTTTGAAGATCACTACAGAACAATCATTATAAAATAACACTTTAATTGCATGGGGTTTCAAAAGAACTTTGTTGTTGAATGGAATAAATGGGAAGTATTAAGCAAAAAATAAATAAATAAATAAAATAAAATAAAAACAACAACAACAACAAAAAAGACTATTCCTAGAATGTTTCCCCTCCATCTTCTCAAAGAGTACAAGGTGTATAGAAGCAGAGATGCAATGTTATTGCAATGCTATTTCTCTATTTCAGTAGCCAGAATGGATAACAGAAAACTGTGCTGGACTGGTTTACCTTAGGACACTTCTCTTTAATTTATTATCCTTCATTTAATTATCAACATCATCATTAGGTTCTAATTCAAAACTGGTTTTGCTGCCTTTCCCATACTCCATTGTATTGTATAGAAGTGTCATAGTAACTTGTACCCAGGTTGTGTATTTTCTTTTCCATGTTTTGAGTATCACAAGAAGACGAATTGTTTTTGCTAACACTCACCAGTAGAAACCTAATCAAAGACTACTACGTAACAATGGTTCTAGAAATATTGATATTTTAAGCTTAGATTCGTTAGCATGTAAATACCATCAATATCTCTATGACAGGGGTAAATCTAATCTGAATTGGTATCTTTTTCTCTCCTGATTCTGACACTGAGACACAGATTAAAAATAATATTCAAAATGGCACATTTTTCATTTGTTTGTATAAAGTTAAATCTAGGTTATGTATGTATAATGCTTAGCAATATACGGTGTTAATAAGAATTTAACCAATTTTAAGAATTTGAATGAAGGAATTGAAGAGGTTACTTTCTCCTTTTGTTATTAAACTATTATTCCAGCTTTTCAAATGAGATACAAACCACTGAACCCTAGAATATAAATTTCTTTGACAGTTGCCTTTGCTCCAAACTGTAGCTGCACATCCTTCCATGTAATATTCAAAATACCAACACATGTTTTCAACCACTCATTGTTTGGCTTCAGTTCCTCTTCTTCAAATGTGGCTGCCAGATCATCAGCCTCATTATTAAAAACCCTACCTGGCCATTCAAAGAACCTGTAAGATTATATTGTTTCTTTCTTCATGCATCAATAGAGGTTTCACTTTTCCCATCCAGCATTACATCTCCATATTTACAATAGACACATTCACTTCCCTTATTTCTACCGGGAAAACCTACCTCCTCACCTTAACTGGACATGGTGGTACGCACCTGTAATCCCAGCACTTGGGAGGCAGAGGCAGATAGATATCTGATAGTTTGAGAACAACCTGGTCTATATAGTGAGATAGAGGACAGTCAGAACTATATAGTGAGTCTATCCTCCCCCCAAAAAACACAATTTTTCACATCTATTAATTTTTCATGTTTGTAAATTTTCTGTTATATGTTTCCACAAACAAAACAGAAACTTTAGTACCTAAGGGGTTAATTTTAACTTGTAGGTTATTATATTTTTACTGAACTCCATAATTTGTCTTTCAAGCATTTATCATCTTCACAATTAGATCTCAGCAAGATTACCAGTGCCATCCTCACTGCATTCTTTTTTTAAATAAATGTGCCTTTTATATGTTAATAGGTCTCAAAGAACTTCAAAGAACAAGCTTTTGAGTAAATTATTGTATTTGTGCACCTGATTGGAGGTGTCCTTCTGTATATATGTTTCTCTTATTGGTTGATGAATAAAACACTGACTTGTCAGTAGCCAGGCAGAAGGTTTAGGCTGGGTTATAAGGTGAAGAGAATTCTGGGGAGAGGAAGGTAGAGAGAAACAGCCAGGGAGATGCCATGTAGCTGCTGGGTTGATAAATCACTTGGGCAGCTTCCCCAAGACCACATGAAAATACGTAGGTTAATAGAAATGGGTTAAAAATTAAGAGAGAAATAGCCAAATAACAAGCTTGAGCCATTGGCCAAAGAGTTTATAATTAATATAAGCCTTGGATTGTTTTTTGGAACAAAATGACTGCAGCACCAAGCTGAGACAGAAACTCCATCTACATGTATCTACAATAATGCAAAAATGATCAGCCATTCTACAAGGTTTATGACAGGCTATCAAGAGCTTTAGGTTAGTCTTCTTTAAGTACTCTCTCTGTACCTGTAATAATCTTTTTCCATATCCAAAATCCATGTTTTCTTCTCCATAGATGGTCTTCAAGTTAACTGTCCAACATTTAATAATACACGACATTCCTTGATACGGTCTTTTATTGTTCCACCTATGCTCACAAGCTGCATGGTATTTCTACTCTCAGTAGAGAAACATGCAGTTCCTTTCTTGTGCTTAGCCTTTTATTTACTTTGGATTTTATACCTATATATTCTTGTGTCATAATTTATTGCCTATCCTTATCTTGGAGCCTGTATTGAATAAATACACTCAAAATAAGGTTATATGATCAAATAACAGAATTTTTATAAGAATTATTCACAAAATTCAGAGGTCATATATCTAGTATGATGCAGTTATGTTCTTCTTTATACTCAGCCCTTTATAATAGCAAGAAACATTAGGTGTGCATTCTCTTTGCAGGCTAACTTTCGTGTACTCCTGCAGAAATCATTTGGTATAACTCGACCTCTCCAATGAATTTTTTCCTGAAAATAGTCAAGAGAACACTGCATGTTGACAACAAATGTGGGCTTTTCTTCTTTTTCCAAGAATGTGAATATTAGCATTATTAGTCATAAATCTCAGATTAGGTGATTCTTTTCTTTACCCTAAAATACAAGTTTATTATGTTTTCACTCAACTCTTTCATCTTTCAGCATTTGTTTTTAATTACTTCACCTAATCTATAGAGTTTATATAGAACAGCAAGTTCATTCATTTGTTCAATGCGTTTATCAGATCACAGTTTAATGTCAATCACTTTGTCAGACAATGGGAATATAACAATGAACAAAATAGAAAATAATCCAGAAAGATTAGGCTCCAGCTAAAGAAACAACACAGAGAGTTGTTATTCTCTAGTTTGGGAGAAAATGAAGCAAGATAATGGTAATAGTGGATATTACAGGCAAGAAAGCAAGGCTGATATTTGGTAGAAGTTTATAAAGCAAATCTCAATAAATCACATATCTTAGTGCATTCAAAGTTCTTACCTATTATATCACCTCCTATGCCCTGAGTTGTTTTTGCTGCTTACTCATCCTGACATCTTGTATGCCAAATGTCAATGCAGAGAAAGCCTTGGTAATCAATGAAACCACACACTATTTTAAAATCATGGCAAGCAATACGAAATGTCTAATTTGTAAGATCAATGTCAACTCATAACTAGAAAGGTAATATTTTTAGTATATCTTTCTTTTTAAAATAATAATCCTATAGCAACATTAGAAACAAAATACTTCTTTGCCTCTAGTCCATCTGTGAAACCTGACCACCATGAATAATCTCCTTTAGAGGTTACCAGGACATATTTTGAAATAGTGGTTATCAATCTTCCTAATGCTGCAAACATTTGATACTGTTATTCATATTGTGGTGACCTCAACCATAAAATTATTTTGTTGCTATTTCATAACTGTAATTTTGCTATTGTTATGAATTATAATTTAACTATCTGATAGGCAGGATATCTAATATGTGACACCCCAAGGAGTTGTGACCCACTGGTTGAGAATCTCTGCCTTTAGATATACGCATTTCCATTCCTTGGGAGGATGCAAAATATAGAACGAGTGAAAGGACAGTAAATTACTACAAAGTCATATGTAGTAAAATAAAGCTGACGTCTCAGGATAATTTAGTATTCTAATATTAAGTAATATTCCTTTTTATACTAGCTAATTAAAAATTTAATTATAAAAGACAGATACATTAACTATTACAACCTGTGTAATTAGGACATAACTTCAACTATGTTTTGCATACAATTTTTAAGACAAAATAAGTGCAATCAGATGATAGTTTTCACCTACAATGATTCATTCAGCAAATATTCAGGCAAACATTATTTGAAAGAAATATTTTCATAGGTTAGAGACCTATCAGTATAAAAGTAACAGAAAATTAAAGGCCCTGTGCAATCTTAATTCAGACAAAAGTGTAACAGAATTGATAAACTAAACAGTGCAATAGTTACGCTAGATGCCCTTCCCTACTAATATAAATAAAGGAGGGAAGAAGAAAATGAAATCATATAATGTCATAGGGTATAGTTTAGGATAGTGTTCACAGAAAGAACTTCTTGAGACAGTGACAAGTAAAGGAATGGTGGCATGAGTGAGGCAGGCAGGCTTTTAAACACTGCAATAAAGTCGGCTAGAGAAAATAGAACAAATGCAAATGTTATAGAGTCTATAATATAGACTAATGCCATGCCTGAAAAGTGAGAGAATAGGAAGTAATGGGATGAATAGACAGAGGCAATAAGAAATGGGCAGTGAAAATGCTTCATTTACTGGCTTTCATGAGTCTAAGAAAGGGACTCAAGAAAGTTTGTAAGTGAATATAACACAAGCCAATATGGAGCTTTATAACATGACTCTTCACACACTGTCAAAGTTTGATCCTGTCTGCAGTGTTGAGAACATTGTGCAACAGTTAAAGGCAGATGAAGGCAAACAGATTAAAGGGTTTCTAAAATAATCCTGGGAAAATGTGATGCAGACTACAAGCAGAGTGCTGGGAATTAAAGTAATACAAAATGCTTGGATAAGTCTATATTTGTGCTAAATGTAAAACTGTTGTGATAAAACACAAGTGAGACATGGAAGGAGAAATGAGGGGGTACTAAAGCTTTTAAAACTTTCAGAGAACAAAATGAACATCTGCTCATCCAGATGTTTTTTCATGTTCATGTACCAAAGTTCTAAACTTTCATCCCTCAGAATCTGACCTAATATGGACATGCAATTGTCCCAAGAAAAATGCCATTCAGATGATCCTTGATTGAATATGAATTATGTCCTTACAGAACATGAACATAAAGACACATATGTTCAAAATAAGGTGAAAAATAGAAAAGAGAATATCAATTACAAGCCATAGAGAAGTCTTGCATTGAATGCCAACAGTAATCAGAAACAAACCATGATCATAGACTTCAGTCCGGAATTCAAGGTTCCTGAGAAAGAAAACCAGCCCCGTTGTTTCCTCTCTTTATCTTAGTGGCATTGAAAATTCATGCAGGTAGGGAATTCTTTTTATAATCCCAACTGACCAGACAAACAGGTTATTGTATGCACCTAAAACATAAGATTTTAATATTGCAGTTAATATCTTTAAAAACAATCTTAAGTTGATGATGACAATTTTCAACTTCATTTTGCCACAAATTCACTTCTTGTTTTGGGAAATTTATTATACAATGTAATTTATAATCATTCCACTTTGTGTGTGATTAATCCCTGGAAGTACTGGGAGCTTTGCCTTCAGTGTAGTGCTGTTGGAATATGGGATTTTTTTAAAGGATGTGTAATCAATCCTCTTAGTAGGATACCCTTGAGTCAATTCAGGCGTGCTGATAAAAGAGATAAGGCAAGTTCTGTAGGATGTTGATCAGTTCTCAACATTGGGTTGTTAGACAAGTCCTAAGTGAATCCCTTTATGTCAATGATGGTAAGGAAACCTGACTAATGCAAGAGTCAGATTGAATAAGGTTATTTTTGTTCAACTAGGAAAAATTTTCTTTAAAATTGTGTTTGAAAGCCTCTTTGCTTGCCTATGGTGGTACAAATTAATTTCTCCCTGCCTTCCACTGTTAAGTCAACTACAAACCTGGCAGATAATGCAATAAGCAAACAATGCGAACCCCTGACAGATAAAATGAGGAAAGTAAATTTCCAGTACTAACAACATAGCAAGATATCCTACAGCACCCACACCAGGTAAGATGCTCCCGACATAGCATTTCACCTTCAGACCAGCAGGAAAAGGCTATTCAGAGAGATGCATCATTTCTCTGGATTGAATGGAGGCCCTGCTGACATCATGAACTAACTCTGACCAAGGGAACAATGAAAAGAAGACCCTGAAAATTGTCTGAAGTGTGATATTGACAAGGGAAATTCAGACATAGCCCTATCCTTTTGGGACCTGAAGTGCTCTTATCCTTCAAGGGAATAAAATAGCTTTCCTCTTCAAGAGGCTAAATGTAACTGGAAGTAATAGAAGGAAATATCTCCACTGGGAACTACTTGCTTTGGAAAAATCTCTTCAAGGACAGGGATCTTTTGAAGACAGCAGGTGATCCAGCCTAAAGAAATTTCTTTGACATTATAGACCTCAGCAACTGGATCTATTAGGTGATCTAAAAGCAAATACAACCAAATTAGTGGACTGGTTGTCCTTAGAAGCACTGATTAAGAGTGTAGTTTAGGACCTGGTGATCAGAAATAAGTGAATGATTGCTTTCTAGTAAAAGAGTCTAATGGGACTCGAACTCTTACCAAACACATAATTCAAGATAAGAAAACTCCCTTGCTGAAACAAGAAACAGGAAAAATTGCAATTGGCATGAAAAAGAAATTGATGTCAATACGGAAACTAATCCTGTGTTATCTGATTTGATGCAAAAAGGCTCAAAGAGCTATTACAAATTACCAGGAAAGAAATGGAAACCCTAAAAATTGAAGGTAAATATTTGAAGTAAAATGAATTAAATTATAGAATTGCAACAACATAGTACAATTTCTCAAGACTCAAAATATCCTGGATAAGTTCAATAATACCAGCAGAGACAGCTGATCTGAACAGGGGATAGCTCTTGGGCCCCAGACCGACACCTGGAAGGCCAGCATGGAACTGATCCAGACCCCCTGAATGTGAGAGTAAGAGAAGAGGCCTGGGCAACCTATGGGACCCTGGGCAGTGGATCAGTGTTTATCCCTGGCATACAAATAGACATCGTGTGTCCATAACACAAAAAGGGATGCTCTCTCAGCCTGGACTCTTAGGGGAGTGTCTGCACCCTGCCCTGAGTGAAATGACAGACTCTAGGTATCCCCTATGTGGAAGGAAGTGGGGATAGGAGGGATGGTGGGGGTGCAGAAGGAGGGAAAGGAGAGGAGGGGAGGGAGAGGGAACTGGGATTGATATGTGAAACAAGCTATTTAAAATTCAAATATTTTAAAAAAAGAAAATTAATAAAAAATAGAGCAGCAAGTGACTGTAGAAAATAGAGTCATTGAATTCAATGGCAAGTAAGAATTTTCCTTATCCAAACAGAACAAAAATACTTCAAATAACTATAGTTAGGGATATATGAGACAATAAAAAAGAAGCAACTTATTTAATCATACTCCTAAAAATGAAGATCAAAATGGGTCTAAAGTGCATTTCAATAGAGTGACAGAAAACATCAATTTGACCAAAGACATTACAAAAGCAAGCATCAACTACACTTGCTATGTAACTGCATTAAAAACTAAAAATTAAAGGAAATCTTGAAAGATGCAAGAACAAAATTTCATATTGATCATGAAGTTAATTTGATACCACAAATGCAAAAGTGAATTGACACAATTGTTAATAACCAAAATTAAAGCACTGTAAAATGCAAATCATAGTCAATGAAATTCTCCTTCAGGGGAGAAAAACGAAGAGGTGTTCTCTATTGCATGAGCAATTTTCAAATTCTTAGCATTTTTATTACAGAAAAATTAAAACTTTCTTTGTTGCTCTCTTAACTTCCAGAATACAGTAAGGAATTTGGCTTTTCACAGGAAGATTAAAATAAGATAGAGAGTAACATTGAAATCAGACTTTTATAATATGTGAAATTAATCATGCCTCCCTTTCAATGAGTATTATATATATTTTTTCCTGGCAATATTAAGAAGCCTGAATTTCAGTAACTTATACACCAGTCTCTTTGCTATCCCCAGGACATAGCAGTGGTTGTGAATAGATGACATTATCATTCAGTGGAATTCTTACTTCAGTATCCAGGCTCAAGAGGCCATTAGCTAGGATAGGCTATTCTTAGGATAGATGAAGACAGAACCATTGTATCATTCTTGAAGTTTCTCCAAAGAAAACTCTGGCATGTGTGTTCATGCATCATTGACCAAGTTAAGACTTGCAGTAAAACCCAGTGTCATTGAGACAGCTGAGCTTTCCCTCAGAGATGCACTGGACCTGACAGTAGATGAGGAGGTATAACTTTTCATTACAAGGAGAAATGAGTATTGAAACAACAGTAAGTTTACCACCTTGTAACAACCACTTAATAGCATGGCTCTTAGAGTACCACAGAAGGCACAGAGCTCTCAAAACATCCTCCTAGCATTTATTAGACGACACTTGACTCAGTGGGGTACACATATGCTCTATAAAGATGACAACCAGAATTAAAAGAACTTTGGAGCTACTGATTCATAAAACTGTTAAATTAGAACTCCTTGATTTATATAATTTGGCAGAAACATTTCTTCTTCTATTGAAAATAGTTTTTTCATATAATATGTTCTTATTATTATTTACTCTTCCCTACTCTTTTCAGGTCCCTTTCCATCTGGACCCACACATTTTCTGTCTCTTGATAGAAAACAACCAGGCATCTGAGGAGGAATAATAAAATAAAATAAAGCAAAACAGAAAATCAGAATAGGACAAAACAAACAGAAGAAAATTCCAACATGAATAAGAAAATTAAAAGCACAAGAGATACATGTAGACACAGAGACACCAAGGTTTGCACATTCAAGAGTCCCATAAGAACACAAAGCTGGAAGTCATAATATTTATGCAAAAGTCCTGTAAGGTTAAAAGATACCAACAAGCAAACCAAAACAGAATATTCCAACTCAGTATTATATGACAAAGAACTACCAAATATGCTTTGAGTTCGTTTTGTGTTGGCCATCTACTAAAGTGCATGGGGCCTACCCTAAATAGTGGTTTGTGTCACAATAAATACTCCCTTATACAAAACTATTTTTGCATTTTCAAGAGATTATCAATTTAAAATATTTATTAAAGCTTACCTGAGGATTCAGAAAGCAAAGCCAGTCTCAAGATGAAGATCAGAAAAGCAAGCAGCCAGCCTCTAGATCTTACTCTACATCAAACTGAAAGGTGACCCTGGGTCCATCAAACCTCAGACTGCTGCCCCTCATCAATGTAGCTGGAGAATCCCAAGACTTCAATGTCTGCCTGTTCTCTGTGACTGGAGAGTGAATACCAGCTTTGAGACCCTGTTCCTGTAATAAATATCTCCCTAATGTTGGGATTAAAGGTGTGCACCACCGTTGCCTGATCTCTATAGCTTGAGGCGCATTTTGCTCTCTCAGTCCTCAGTATGAGGCTGACTTTGCATTCTGAATCCTCAGGCAAGCTTTAACAAAACATAAATAATATATCACCACATTCCTGGTTAGGTGTGTATTCATTTCTCTTCTCCTCTCTAAGATGACTGGTTCATACTCATGCAAGACCTGTGCTGCTACAATCTCTGTGAGTTTCTATATGCATTGGTCATGCTGTGTTTAGAAGGTCTTGTTTCTTTTGTGTTCTCTATTCCCTCTGGCTCTTTGCCTCTTTATGTTTCTTCTTCTATAGAGTTCTCTGAACACCAAGTGGGGGGTTTTAATGGAGACAAACTGTTTAGGGCTGTGTGTCAAGGCCTCTCACCCTCTTGCATATTTTCTAGCTGGGGGTCTCTGTATTTGTTCCTATCTGCTAGAGGAGGAAGTTTTTCTGATGTGGACTGAGAAAAGCTGGATCTATGAGTATAGAATAATATAGTTAGGGATCATTATTTCTGCATTCCTTCAGCAGAATACTAGCATTTACTTTCCTTTTAGGACCCTGACCTATCTAGTCTCAGGTTTTACGGTACCCTAGCATCATCAGATATGAGTTCAATATCTTAGAGTTGGCCTTAAATAAAATCAGATATTGATGCCACTGTTGCACCTGAGCACCTTTCAGGCTGGGGACCATTGTAGATCAAAGTGTTTGTAGCTGGATTGTTTACCTTTCTCATCTGGTAGCACACCGAGTACTTTCTGGTACCACAGACACTGGTCTGTGAAAGTGGAGGCTGTAGATAGGAACCATCTCAACTTTTCCATGTTTAGTGAGTTGTGAAGGCATTTCTTCAGCAATACAGTCTTACTGTCAGTTTGTGAAGAGCCACCAATAGCCTTGGCAATAGTCTGTTCCCAAGGACTCTTTGGCCATCAACTTGTTTAGATGCAAGCCATTGTTGGTACTAGTATATTCAGTTGTTGACAACAAATATATAGTTCTGTCTCTGTCACCCCTATTGTTTGTTAGTTTCATTCAGATAGTCCTCATATATATAATTAGGAAGCTTCCATATAAGAATTCAAATGGAACTAACGTTTATCTGTCCTACATATTCCTTCTCTTCCCCCCTTCCTCTCACTCCTCACTTGATCCTTCGATTTATGTCTCCCAAAATTCATCCATGACTATCATGTTTCCCTTTCCAAAAGAGGTCACTCTCTCCTCTAGTCCGTTACACTATCATTAACCTTTGTGGCTAAATATTCACATACAAGTAAATACATATACAAGTGAGCACACAAAGTAAACACATATATAAATAGATACTCATCTTTCTAGGTCTCAATTACATTACCCAGGATGATTTCTTTCCTTATTCTATGTTTCTGCCTGAGAATTTAATGATTCCATTTTTTGGGTTTTTTGTTCGTTTGTTTGTTTTGTTTTTTGAGACAGGATTTCTCTGTGTAACAATCCTAGTTGTCCTGGAACTCACTCTGTAGACCAGGCTAGTCTCTAACTCACAGAGATCTTCCTGCCTCTGCCTCCCCAGTGCTTGGATTAAAGGCATGTACCATCACCACCTGGCTGTGATTTCATGTTTTTTTTTTTAACAACTAAGTAATAGTACATTGTATAGATGTACCAAAATTTCTTTATCCATTCATCCATTGGCAGTCATCTATGTTATTCTCAATTTCTGGTTATTATGAATAGAGCAACACTGAACATAGTTTAGCAAGTGCCTCTGCAAAAGGAAGAAACATTCTTAGGGTGTCACATCTGCCGCACAGCCTGTGTCCGAGAACATGCGGAGGGTGTCAGGGATTGACAACACAGAGACTTGTTTAACGATGTAAAGAAAACTTTAAGCAGGCCCCAAAAAGGCTCAAGAAAACTTCCTGAGAAAGGCTTCCTCCAGAAAAGCTTCTGCTCTCTCCTCTACCCTGGCTGGTTCTGCTCTGACACCAAAAACTGATCTGGGCGTGTCAGAAGAGGTGGTTAGTCTTTGGACAAGGTCGAGGTCAGGGCGGTTTCCGTGGGCAGGCCTTTTCCAAGAACTTATTGCCCTGGGCATTGTATTATTTTTAGTAAACATGTTTTTAGTAAACATTGTCTTACAGCTGCCTACTCCCAGGCCGAAGGGGAAGTGGATCTCTGCTCAAGGTCTGGTGTCCCCACATTAGGGTAAATGCCTAAGAGTAGTATAGCTATATATTTAGGTAAATTGATTTCTGGATTCTTGAAGAAACATCACACTGATTTCTACAGTGGCTGTTTAAGTTTGCACTTCCACCAGCAATGGTTGCATGCTTCCCTTATTCCACACCCTCACTTGCACTAGCTGTAATTTATTTTATTGATATAATCTTATCTATGTATATATTATTTAAATTAGAAAAATTTAATATCAACCCTCGTTCCCTCTCACTCCCATCCTCCCATAACCCCCAACAACCTCTCCTCATCCCATCCACCATCCAATCCCCAGGGAGGGTGAGGCTTCCTTGAGGGATCATCAAAATCTGTCAAGTCATATGGGGCAGAGCCTAGGCCCTACCCTATGTATCTAGTATAAGAAAGATTCCCTACATGGGAAATGGACTCCCAAAGTCCATTTGTGCACAAGGGATACATCCTGGTACCACTGGAAGAGGCCCCATAGATTTCCCAGTGCTCCTGACTGACACCCATGCTCAGGGGTCCTGGTTTGGTCCTATGTTGGTTCCCCAGCCATCAGACTGGGGTTCATGAGTTACCACTTTCTCACTTCAGCTGATTCTGTATGTTTGCCCAGCGTTGTCTTGACCCCTTTGTTCATCACTCATTCCTCTCTGAAACTGGATTCCAGAAGTTTGGCTCAGTGCTTGATTGTGGATCTATTCTTCTGCTTCCACCAGCTACTAGATGAAGGTTCTACAATGGCATTTAAGGTAGTTATTATTCTCATTATAGAGGATGGGCATTTAAGGTAGCCTCTACATTATTAATTAGGATCCTAGTTGGAGTCATCCTTTTGGATCACTTTATAATTCCCTAGTGCAAGATTTATCTTTAAACCTACAGTGACTCCCTCTATGTGTCTCTTTTCTTGCTCTCCTCTATTCCTCTTTCTCCTAACTCCCTTCCCCCTCCCCCTACACTCCCATTTGTTCAGTGACTCTTGTGCCTTTCTGCTTCACTGGGGGACTGTGTATGTCTCTCTGATGGTCCTTCTTGTTTCCTAACTTCTCTGGAGGTGTGGATTGTAGGCTGGTAATACTTTTCTCTATGTCTAGAATCCATATATGAGTGAGTACGTACCATATTTGTATTTCTGTGACTTGATTTACCTCACTTAGGATGGTTTCTTCTAGTTTTATCCTTTTGCCTGAATTGTTAGATCTTGAGGTAGACTGGTTCCCATTTTCCAGAGGAACCATCAAACTGATTTCCAAAGTGGCTGTATAAATTTAAACTCGCACCAGCAATGGAGAAGCGTTCCCCTTTTTCTACATCCTCTCCAGCATTAACCGTCATTGGTGATTTTCATGTTAGCCATTCTGACAAGTGTAAGATGATATCTCAGAATTGTTTGGATTTGCATTTCCCTGATGACTAAGGAATTTAAACACTTTCTTAAGTGTCTATCAGTCATTTTTGATTTCTCTATTGAGAATTCCCTGTTTATTTCTGTACCCCACTTTTTAGTTGAATTATTTGGTGTTTTGGTGATTAGCTTCTTGAGTTCTTTGTATATTTTGCAAATCAGTCCTCTATTAGATGTGGGGTTGGTGAAGGTCTTTTCTCATTCTGTGGGCTGCCATTTAGTCTTGTTGACTGTGTCTTGTACAAAAATTCTCAGTTTCAGGAGGTCCCATTTGTTAATTGTCAATCTCAGTGTCTGTGCTAGTGGCGTTATGTTCAGGAAGTGGTCTTCTGTGCCAATTCATTCAAGGATACCTCCCACTTTCTCTTCTAAGAGGTTCAATACGACTGAATTTCTGTTGAGGTCTTTGATCCATTTGGACTTAAGTTTTTGTGCATGACGATAGGTATGAATCTGTCTACAATCTTCTACTTGTCTACATCCAGTTATGACAGCACTATTTGTTGAAGATGTTTTCTTCTTTATATTGTATAGTTTGATGTGTGGGTTAATATCAGGGTTTTCAATTTGATTCCGTTGCTCCACCTGTCTATTTTTGTGAGAGATATTGGTCATTCTTTTTTTGTTTTGTTCTGTTTTGTTGTTTTTTTGAGATGGGGTTTCTCTGTATTGTTTTGGAGGCTGTCCTGGAACACACTCTATAGACCAGGCTGGCCTCGAACTCATGGAGATCCACTTGCCTCTGCCTCCCAAGTGCTGGGATTAAAGGCGTGTGCCACCAACGCCTAGCTGATATTGGTCATTCTTACAGAAACATTTTAACCATTTTACTTTTACTTGTACATTGGCTAATTTAATTTCTGAATACACTAGTTAAGGAGTTCTTGGGCATATATAAATACACGTATATTTCACATTTTATAATGTGCTATAAATCAGCAAACAAACTAAAAGTTCTTTGGAATTACATATGCTGTAAATCTGAAAAGCATTGAAATCACAGAGGTAACAAAGCAGTGGAAATCATTGTGTGGTCCATCTACTGGAAATGACTAGTCTAAGTGTTACCAGTAGGTAACTCACCTAAAAATCAACCAGTGTTGCTCACCAGCAATGGGGTGCTTGCTGGATATTCACTTAGTAGCTACTGATTGAAGTAACAATAGCTCTGATCACTGACATACTATAAATTGAGGTAGAAATACATGAAATTCTGTCTGCCTCCATGAAGCTAAATGACTTCCTAAGTCATCAAGAACAAGTCAGATGGACTCCTGAAAATAGAACTCAGATATCTAGGGTCAAAACTGCATCATTAAACCACATGTACATTTCATCTAAAGCTTGAGATGATTAACAACTTTATGGTTTATAGAATACAGGAGATACTTCCTCTCTAAGCCAACAATAGACACAGACTCATTTTATTTTGACATCTTAACAAACCACAGATAAATGTATTGAAACAATATTATACTAGATGAGATAAAGCTTCCAGAATAAGACTTTTGTCACTGATGTTTGCTTCATTTTAACAATAAATTTTTAAAGTGTTTAGATTATAGATTGATGCTGATGAAAGTATTTTTTATACCTTAAGTAATTTTTCTGCTAACACATTTGGAATATTTGCCTAGGAATTATGATGCAAATTAAAAAAATAGGAAGTTATCATTGACATAGTAAGTAATTTTCTCAGGAAAATATATCAAAAAGTATCATAGATGTTTTCAATTAAGTGATAAGTTGTCACTAAAAAATGTTCCATCATATATCTCAACTTTAACAAAGAATCAGGACATATTTGTAATGTTTATTTTTACATATAGCATATACTATATGTATAAGTAACATACATGTGTGTTGTTTGCTTGTCAAAATCAGTGCATTGCTTTAACACTAAGGGCTTTTTTGGAATATTCTATATGAGTCTAGGTAAACTGACTTTAAAAATCATAGAGCCTTTACACAGTAGCTGATGAAAGCAGTAGCAGACATTCACAGCTAAGTTCTGACCTAAACTCCTGGAATCCAGTTGTAGAGAGCAAGGATGGATGAGCAAAGGGGTCAAGACCATTCTGGGAAAACCCACAGAAAAAGGTATCTTAAGCAAGTGGGAGCTCTCAGACCCTGGACTGACAGTTGGGGAACCTGTATAAGACCAAACCAGGCCTCTTGAATGTGATTGTCAATTGACAGTCTTGGGCAATTTATGGGGCCTCTGGCTATATAACCAGTGTTTATTCCTTGTGCATGAATGGGCTTTGCAAACTCATTCCCTATGGAGGGATACTCTCTCAATCTAGATACACATGGGAGAGGGACTATTTCCTGCCCCAAATGGTGTGACAGACTTTGATTTTTCACCCATGAGAAGCCTACTGTTCCTGAAGAGTGAATGGGGCAAAATAAGGTTGTTTTTAATTTAAATAGAAATGCATTTTAAAATGTGTGGAAAGGAATGCTATATATTTTTTAGCGTGCTATAACTAAATTATATTAAGGATACTGTGAAAATATATTTCAAATTAGGAACAAGCTTGTTTTACATGTCAATCCCAGTTCCCTCTCTCTCCCCTGCCCCCACCAACCTCCTATTCCATCCTCTTTATCCTCTATTTTGTAAACAAATATATTAAACCATGCCTCATAGTTTCAAATTAGTAAAGTCCATTTTGAAATCTTTTCAACCTATTTTCTCCAAACCATTGGTTTAATCAATCTACACTATTATACTAATATAAATAAAATTTATTCCCCAACCCACTCCCTACTGAATCTAAAAGTGTGAATCCCTCTTCAAAATTCTATAATGATGTCCCATTGTTCTTAAAGTCAAAAAGTTCCAGAAAGAATAGAAAATCACTAGGGCTCAAAGCCCACCCCTCCCTTGTTGTCTTTACCTGCTCAAAGTATCTGTCTTTGATGTCTCCTATGTTTTGTCTCTGGATAGCATTTTAGGACATTCCCAGTTCATCAGACTGGGTGTTATATGTTTTCTGTCTACATTGTCATTTCTATTAACAAAAGTTTCAATAATAGTTTTAATTTGACTAAAACCTACTTCACTTAGTTTCTTTAGATCCAGTTCTTTGTAATTTGAAGCTTTGTTACTTCTTTCTCTCAACATTTATCATAAATATTACATTAGTTAATGTTCGTCTTTCCCGTCAAGTTCAGTATGAATATCAACTGTGTCAACTTTTCTTGACACTGGTTCTTTGAAGGCTAAAAGAGATGTTTCACTCAATATTATTGAATGTGAATGAAGATTATCAGTTTTACATAATTCATGCTATAATTGTTCATATATTGTATACATATATATGTTTTATGCATACAAAATGTGTTGAGAATATTTTGACATTAATTGATATTAAATATTATAATTAAAGCATCTATAAAATGTTTCCTTGGGAAATGATCAGCAATTAGGTAACAATACCAATACCTATCTGAGTTTGGATAATATCTCAGAATAGTTTTTAATTGCAAAATATTTCCAAAGTCCAAAATTAATTTAACTTAGATTGCATTATTGTGCTAAATTAATCTGCTTGCGATCACAATTTGTACTAAGGTTTTACTTGGAACCAAATAAAATAAAATAAAACAGTAGTACTATGGTATAACATTTGGAACTTGGACACAGACCTAATTTCTACAGTTTTCCATGAACAGCATGAATACACACAGGACAGGGATCTACATTTGTTTTTCTGACTTTTCCTTGAGACAGGCATGAAGACACACACATTTATCCCAACACTTGAGAGGCAGAGACAGGTGGACCACTGTGAGTTTGCAGAAGCCTGATGTGAGTACCAAGCTACCTAGACACACTGTGAGATGCTGTCTCAAAATAAAATGAGTTGTGAATTGTTTTTTATGTTTATTGAATATTGCACCTGTGCAAAGCATCCCCAGGGACACTAACATTATGCATTACTATACTCAAAACAAGGGCAACTAAGAGTAGGAAGTACTGGGAAAATATAATTATTTCCTAATTAGATCTACTAAATGAAGGAATTTTTTGATTATTAAATTTCCCAATGGTAAAGCATTATCAGTTATTTTAGGTATTGTATTTACCAATTAAAACTGACAACATTCTTCAACTTGTTTTAGATATCATGTCTGAAATCTTAAAGACTAGGGAGAGACTTACTATCTAACTGGAAATAAATGAAATTTCCATGTGCCATTTTTATGCCATCCAGTCAAACCAAAACATGGTGCATCACTCTGATTTCAATGTACATTTTACAGAAGCTGTTTCTGACAGCAGTATAATTATATCTTTTTATCTCTTTCTTGAAAGATTATAAAAGATGCCTTATGTCACATAACAGAAAAATCAATTTGTTATTATCCCCAGAAGGATTCCACCATGCCCTTGACCTCCATTTCCTTTACTCTAAAAATCTTAAAGTTGCTTCCTAGGTGTCATTGTATTGATAAGGCATTGTCTTCTGCTTATCTGGAAGTAAGTGAGCAGTGTTGACTTCGGTATACAAATAGAGGTAGTATTCCCATGTGTTCTATGTCATGGGACACTACAATCAGCACTCACGACTTCAGATAACAGCCTGTCAAACAGAAGATGATGCATCATCTACTCCCTATTTACACTGAAGGTCCAGACCAGCCTTGTTGCATTTTCCTGGGAACACATGACACTCTACTCAGTCTGACTTTTTCACTTCACCTTTCCTCTGTCTCTGTGGTTCATCAGTACACTCAGTTACATAAGTGTGTCTGATGAATTTAGCTTAATGAAAGGGTTGTATGGGTAGTAAATGCATAAAGTAGAGGCTTGGGCATAGTATATCAAAACAGAGTTAACAAGGAGACAGGAAGACAGTGACTACACTAGGGCCACTCAACAGTTATTGTCAATCAAATATGAAAGTGTTCAGTTTTCTCACCTTGTTGTAAGCCTTAATCAGCTGAATGTGAAATACTAGACCACCCTGAACAGTTTTATTCATAATGGTTGGTTTTGCTTTAGTTTTTAAGCACTGTAATAACGAAAAATAAAAAAGTGTTAATTTCCTCTATTATAAATTATGGAAAATACAAATCAAAGTACATCTAAACCTCATTTCATCTTCAAATGTATCACAATTCTGATTGTTGGTTTCTTATGATCATGATGACTTTCAAAATTATATCAATTATTTTCATATCCATTCCTATAATCTTAAACTGATAATGAATTCCTCCTGCTAGCACAAATTCATATATTTTGGTTTATTTAAAATCAAATGCCATGCTCTTATGCATCAAAAACATGATTATGAGAAATGGCTCAGTGACTAAGAGTGAATGTTGTACTTGCAGAGGATCTGGGTTTGAGACCCAGTACTGACATGAGAATTTGTTTACACTGAAGGTTCAGATCAGCTGTGTGAGACCAGCTCACCATCATCCAAAACTCAAGTTGCAGTGTTTCTAAATATCTGACCTCCAAAGTCATGGGACAGAAATGTAGTACACAGATATACATGCATGTAAAACACTCATACATATATTATAAGTTAAAAAACCCTAAAATTAATAAAATAATAACCTAATCTGTATGGCGATCTTGAGTTCATTTGGGATCTGAGATTTGTATGAACAATTTGAGCCTGGAGGAAACATTTAGGAAAACAAGTTGGTGCATAAATTTTATTAGTTTTCCATGATTCTCTATCATTTACAATTTTGGAAATTCTGTATAGTAAATGTGTATAATTTTTCTTGTAAGTCACATCTATAATTTCTGTCATCGATGGGGCAATATAAACAACCATCTGCACTTCTCGGTGTGTAGGTAGGTTCTCAAGGTCACTGCTTGGTTCTAGAGCCTGCATAGACATTATATAGTTAATAAATTCATTATTACCTCTTTGTGACTATATGCACAATACATTTTTATATTTGTTTAGCTTAGAAAATGTTCTTATTTTTCTCTCCCCCTTCTCTTTTTTACTTTTGTGACCTTTTTGTTTTGCAAGATTCTTAAACCCTGATGTTATTTTAGCTCTTTTAAAACTATAACATGCATTTTGGTTTAGTTTACTAAGAATAAAAATACGGAAAATACAATATGTGATTACAGTTGAAGCAAGAAATGTAATATTTGGTCCAGGATTTTAATGAAGGCATTGGGTTTGACTTCAGCAGGGAGAATTCTATAAAAGACGGTAGTTAGCATGATCCTTTGGAAGCACCATGTTACTATAGCATCAGCTATTAATATAAAACTATCTCCTCATAAACTGAATCAAACTTTTCTAGGATACATGGTCATGGTCAGTAGCTTTTTTTGTTCTAAAATTTGTCGATTCACAAAACTACACATCATTTCTTTGAGCTTAAAAACCAAGCACTGTCTCAATAAAGGAGTAGATCCCCAGTGCACTTACCACATCAAACTTTGTATGAAACTTGATGAAAATGGAACTCAAAGAAAATGGTACACTTTGAGACAATAGCTTAACTGGCTCCCATCCTCCACATTTCTTGTGGAAATCACCCATCTATTTATACAGGTATGCCCCTCACATAAATCATCTACCAATGAACTCATATGCATATCAATACCGTGAAAATTGCTGAATGACACATTGTATAATTCTTCTTACATTTTGTAGGCTGTCTCTTAAGAAAAGAAAATTTTATTTTATAATGAAAAACCTGTGGACCTAGTTTCTCATAACTTGTCCAATATCATTATGAGGATAACAGCACAAAATACTATACAGGTAAAGGAATTAGACCTCTGCAAGGTTAAATATTATGTTAATGCCATACAATGGTTGTCCTAAGCTGCCATGAAGACAGGACAGTCTTACGTCTACAATGTGTAGCAAGTGTTGGGAATAAGTAAATTCTCAGAAAACAACTTCCTAGTATAGCACTCAGAATTCCAAAAGTGTCTGACAGCAGTCTGGTTTTGTCTTTACTGTGAGTGACTGAAGCAAATGAGAACTATGTGCACATTTTCTCTGCCACCTTATATCAATTGCAATAAAATTTCCCTCTCATGTTGTTTTCATTTTACTGAAAGAATATTTAGATTACAAGAATCTGAAGCTATTTTACTCAAATAGTTGAACAATTTTACCACCCTTTTACCTTCTAGCAGTTTTTATCTAGTAATATTGAGCAGCCTAATACACAGAAGACCAAGTTATTTAAACATTTCTCCCATCAATCTTTGGAATTAACCACAGAGGAAACAGAAATAATCCACTTCTAGGCTATGAAATGCATATGTATGTATCTATAGATGTTAAGACAAGATAGGATGGAATGTTTTGTCTTGATACTATATAATAAAAGACACCAGATGGGCTCAGAGAATTTCCTATCAAACCAAAAGTAAAATATCATATTAAAATCTTTGTTCCAAGATTAGACTATATATATATATATATATATATATATATATATATATATATATCACACACATACACAAAAAAGATAAATCTCCTTATTGTGTAACAGTTTCGCCTGAGATAAACTTCCATCTTGGTTTTAGGGAGGGAATTCATTAAGACACACGATGTTTAAAGTAGAGGTGAATGAAAAGGTTGTTCTAAGAGGTGGTGAAATCCCCCATCCTGCAGAGAAATAAACAACTCAAAGTCTTCAAGAAATCCCTGAAACTGACCATACAATGTCACTCCCTCCTCAAGCACATATCAGCAGGAAGGTACCCAAGACACTTGAAAAAAAGACAGAGTCAGGGGAGCTGTCTAGAAGCATCTTAGACAAGCAGAACTGGCTAGAAGAGGCGAAGACCAGCTGAGGAACATGGAAAACACTGGATGAAATAAGTAGCCTGGAAGAGAAAGTGCACTGCTGAGCTACCGGAAAAGCACAGACCACCCTATCTTCTTCCAAAAGACACTCATTAGCTTATTGAGTTCCCTTCAAGCTGTGTAATAAGATCACCTTCCCAAAAGATTTCAAGAACACTACCCATGCTCAGGCAGGGTTTTGGTGGTACAGTTATTTTTAAGTCACTTCTGTCCCTCTAAGTAGCAAATCACCCAAATCTGTAAGTAGCCACAACCAATAACAATATTTCACCAATTTTGATTTTGGTGATATCTTTACTTTTGTCTGTCATTGGTTCCCTATCTAGGATGAGTAGACACATGTTCCTGTCTCCGAAGGAACAGTGTCACACAATACCTCCTGTGCCCCCATTGTCTTTTAAAATGCAAAATGTATTGAACAAAATAATTATATAAATCAAAGGCACACAGCAAATGATTTTATTTTTCCTTTCCTTTTTATTGCTTTTGAAAATAGATTCTTCTGTCATACAGTGCATCCTGAACATAATTTCCCCTCCTTCCACTCCTCCTAGATGACCCCTCCCCTATTCTCCAGATTCACTCCACCTCTGTTTCCTCTTCAGAAAAGATCAGCCCCCACTAGAGATGACAGCCAAACAAGACAAAACAAGACAGAATAAGACAAAACAAAAGAACTCATATCAAGGCTGGACGAGGAAACCCAATAGGAAGAAAGAGTCTCAAAAGAGTCAGGAGATACATCTTCTCCCGCTATTAGGAGTCCCACAAAAACACAAAGCTAAAACCCATAACATATATGTAAAGAACCTAGTGAAGACTTATGAAATCTCCATTTCAATCTCTGTGAGCCCATGTGAGCCCTGATTAAGTGATTCTGTGAGTCATGCTCTCCTGGTGCTCTCCACATCCTCTGACTCTTACAAACTCTCCTCCCCTCTTCTGTATGGTTTCCTCATCTCCTTGTAAATGCATAAATATATAAATGTAACCTGATTTATGTTCAGAGTTGCTTTTATATTTATGTATATTTCAGGGTTGTATTCTTTGTATTAGGGGACTCATCCCTGAAAAAGACAATTTCTCCCACTTTCTGCATTCCTTAGTAGTCTGTAGTTATTTTTTCAGAGGTGGTGCCCCATGAGATTCCTCCCTTCCCTGTTAAGGTGTCTATTGGTGTCATAATTATGCAGGTCTTGTTTAACACTGCATATTGTTAAGGTATCATAGACATATTTCCTTGTCATTCCTAGGAGACACAATCTTGCAGGGGATTTCACAGTTCTCTGGATCTCATAGTATTTTTACCTCCTTTCCTGACAAATTCCCTGAGCTTGAGGTACAGGGATTTTTTTGTTTGTTTGCTTTCTTGCTTGCTTGTTTGTTTTATTTTTAAATAATTTTTACTTACATTAGAAACAAGCTTGCTTCATATGTCAATACCAGGTCCCTCTTCCTCCTCTCTTCCCTTGCCTTTCCACCAGTCTCCCAGCCCCCCAACCCAATTTCTCACACCATTCCCTAGGGAGTGTGAGTCCCTCTGTGGGGGATCTCATCCATGTCATTTCATGCAAGGCAAGGCCTAGGTACTCCCCCATGTGTCCAGGTTGAGAGAGAATCTCTCCATGTGGAATGGGCTCCCAAAGTTCATTGGTACATCATGGTAAACACTTATCTACTACCCAAGACCCCAGAGATTGCCAAGGCCTCCCCACATTCAGGAGGTCTGGTACAGGTTTTATGCTATGGATTTCTCAACTAGGCCTTATATGCTACAGTCAGTAAGTTGTTCTCTGCATTTTAGCCAACTATGACTTCTGCATTGTTCTTTGTTTGCTCCAAAGAGTGGGCAAGAGCTACACTAATCTGTGGATATAAGAATAAATATTTGAAATACAGTTAGGAATTATATTGGTTTCAGGAAATGGCAGTAATCCATTTTCCTCTTGGATCCATCACCATACCAGACCTAGGTAGCTGTGCCCATTTCCACTACCATAAATGATTTTCCTTTTGTTGAGCAGGCCTTAAGTCAATTAGACAGTAGTTCATTGTTAAGACAGAAGTGCAACATTAAGTCTGTTTTGCTAGGCTGGTCATTGCTGTGGCTCATAGGAATTACAGCTGGGTGAGTCTATTGAAAGCTCTTTCTACTGACAGCTTGCAGAGTGCATTCCAGTACAAGAAAGGCTAGTTCTCTGGAGAGAAGCCCTCTGGTGAGATCTAGTGCAGGTCTTCTAAATCCTAAGCCATAAATTCTGTGTCTTCAGCAATAAGAACTTGCCTTCAATTTCTGGGAGACAATCAAGGACAATAGCAAATAGCAGGGAAAATGGTACCAAGCACTTTTCAGTCTTCAATTCTCAAAAATAAAATACAAGAAAGAGACAAAATGATGAAATTGGGAAAAAACTATAAGTATGTGCTAAAAGTAGGAAGGTTGATTTGGGGGAAGAATAGAGGAGAGCAGGATGAGAGATGCCATAATAGAGGGTCATTCTAGATTTGAGGGGAGATCTGAAACTAGTGAGATCTCCAGAAATCTACAAGGATGACACCAACTGGTAAACTAAGCAGAGTGGAAAGACTACTTTAAATGCCCCTTCCTGATAATGATTTTGACAACTATTTTTCATACCATCCTAGAACCTCCATCCAGTGACAGACAGAAGTAGATGCAGACATCCACAGCTAAACACTGAACTGAACTCCTGGAATTCAGTGACAGAGAGGGAGGAGTGATGAGCAAAGTGGTCAAGACTGGGCTGGTGAAACCCAGAGAAACAGCTAACTGGAACAAGGGGGAGATCTTGGGCCCCAGACTGATGGCAGAGAGGCCAGCATGGGACTGGCCAGATCCCCTGAATGTAGGTGTCAGTGAGGGAACCTAGGCAATCTATGGGGCTTTGGGTATTAAATCAGCATTTACCCCTGGCACACAAATGGACTTTGAGTGCCCATCCCACAATGAGGGATGCTCTCTAAATCTGGACACTTGGGGGAGGGCTTGGCCCTCCCAGGAATGAAATGACAGACTCTAGAGATCCCCCATGGAGGGCCTTACCCTCCCTGGGGAATGGAGTGGGGATTGGGTGGGGGGCTGGAGGGCTGGTTGGGGAGTGGGCTTGGAGGGGAGACAGAGGAAGCTGGGACATGTGAAGCAAGGCTGTTTCTAATTTAAATATAGAATAAAATATGTTTAAAACAAAGAAAGAACAGAACATTCTCCAACAGTCTGGGAACAACATTTTGAAAAAAGGAATAACCTAAATAATCCATGTATATTAGCATAGGTGAGGAAAAAAAGAGGTAAAACAATTATAGGTAGATAGCTATAGGTAGATATACATATTTTACATATAAGAAAAAATATGATATACTGTCATTGCTGTCATTGCTTCCCCCATTAACTTCTCCTATTGTCTCAACCCTTTAGAACTCATCCTCCCTTATCACAGTTCCACAGAGAGACAGACAGACAGACACACACACACACACACACACACACATACACACACACTGTGTATTCTACATTTGAAAGAAAATATATGATATTTATTCTAAATCTAGTCTAAATTGATTAACAGAATATCTATGCATTTTCCTATGTGTACATAATTGCATTTCTTGCCACACCTACATACAATTCTATTTTTTAGTAAAACGATAAATTTGCTGCTCTCAATAACTTATTCTTCCAGTGTCTAAAGTGAATTAATTGCCCTTTTCAGTTTTACATAAATTTGTGTTTGTTCAACCTCAAAAAACCTCAAGAATTCAAGCAAAATTATTGAAAAACACTGGCATAAATCCCCCAACTAAGAGAAAAGACACAAATATCAACCATTCTCAAGACAATGCTAAAATAGAGCATATCAAAGCCATTTATTTTGTACTTGGTACATAGCACCCATGATTACACACAGAGAGACATTCCCACACATGTACAGAATGAGAGAGAGAGACACACACACACACACAGACACATGAGTGCACACACACAGAGAAACTTGGCACCACACGCAGATACATGGACACAGACAGAAATACACATATACAAAGACAGAAAATACAGGCACATGGACACACAGATGAACAGAAAAATTATATACACACAGAGAGAGAAAGATACACAGAGGCTTATTTATACACAAACACATACACACAGCCCTTTGCACACAGAGATAGATGCATTCATGCATGCACGAACACACTAAAACACATAAACATGGACAGTCAGCTACACACACAGACACATAGACACACATATTCACATAGAGACAGAAATGCTCATATATGCATAAACACATACACATACATGTATGCACAGACATGGAGGTACACACATACAGAGACAAAGGCAAACAGACATACACACACAGATACATGTATACATGAACACAAACACACACACGGACAGACAAACACACATATACACACTGAGACAAAGGTACACATGGGCATGTGCACACAGACATACAGGCCTGCATACCTAGATACGCAATTATACATATATCAACACACACAGACATGAGTATACATGTAGTCACACACAACACGCATGAACAATCAAACCTAACCATACACACACAAATACACACACAGGTGTTTGAAGAATCCTATTTGAATGCTTTTTAATTAAATGGTGTCATATAATCTATTTAACGTCACCCTATATTTGTGATCGCTGTAGCATGAATGTTCTTGAGCACCTTTAGAGCATGGGCTGGCTTGGGAGAATGGGATTAAAATAGAATTCTTCACAACAACAAACCCAGAATGTTAAATGTGAAGAATTTTGCATTACATATTAACAGGGGTGATAACAACAGAGTCAGTGAGTGTTAAAGCCAGAGGACTTTTCTAACCTTGACTTTAAGCAATGTGTGTGAAAACCACCTCATACTTGCTTTTCAACTTGACCTTTTAAGATAAACTAAAACTGTCACTTGACATTTTCTCAATTATGCATAATCAGTATTGTTAAGAGAAAACAGTTGTCAGCATGGACATCACAAATTTCTGAAAAGAGTGGGTAGGAAGAATGATAATTCTGACCAGAAGTGATAGTGCATGTCTTTAATCCCAGCAAATGAGAGGCAGAGGCAGGCAGATCTCTGTGAGTTGGAAGCCAGCCTGATATAGAAAATGAGTTCCAGGACAGCCAGCATTACAAAATAGATTCTGTGTCACAAAACAAAATGAAAGAATGATAGCCTTCAACCACAGCACTCTAGAGGAGTCCATTGAGACATTACTGTATTCAGTCCCAAGTATTATGTCCAACATTGTCAACTGGAAAACCTTCCTTTCATACACAGAGTAACAGTTTCACAAGCTTCTTGTGCCCATTATTCTCCTTCAGCTGTGCCCCAACTCTAGTCAGCCATCCTCATGCAAGCAACAAAAGTGTGCCACTGGGTCATGGGAAAGATTGGGTGTTGTCTGGGATTCCATGGAACACAGCACTAGAACCTACTGTTCTTCGACATTCTGTAGGAGTTCTCTCTTCAAGTATTCTCATTTAGTATTCTTGTTAATTAATTTATTAAGGGAATTTTCATTACCATTCACTTAGCACATTATGATAGTTAAGCACGGAAATAGATCAGATAGTTTCTATGCATCAGTGCTTTCAACACTGCACACACAGAGAATAACTAAGTAATGCATTAGGAATACAGGTCAATGAAGGGCGCTCTAAAGAATACGAACATGAGCATGTTATGTGCAGACATGAAAACAAAGTTCTCCAGTACAACAGAGAAAATAGTGTAAAACCAGTAGAACTGCTTGGGGATCCAGACACACATCCTGTGAATATACCCAAAGGGATAAAAGTCCACACAACCATGCTTATTATAATATCAATCACAGTGGAATCAGCCTATGTTCTAATCAATGGATGAATGGACAAAGGAAGTGTGATGTATCTATGCAACGGAGAAATATTCAAGCCATAAATAACAAAGTAATCACACCTCATTTGGAGCTAGAGCTCCTGAAATAAGTGAAAAAAAAGCCATATGTAAGAAAAGAAACATCCCGTGTTCACTCTCCTATGTATGGCTTAAATGTTTAAGACTTGAAATTAGAAAAGGTTTTAACTGGTAAGAGAAAGAGGAGATGGGAGAAAAAGAACAGGTGTGTAGGGGGGGTAACATAGGTTGTGAATTATCAATGTACTTTATAAGCCTGCCAAGAAATATAGAAATGAAACTCCATTTTTGCACTGAATGTATGCTAACTTAAAAATAATTTTAAAAGTAGAATCTCAGAGAAAACTCATTGATTATTTTCCTACAGAACACATCCATTTCCTGTTCTTATACTGAGAACACTCTTCTTTATTTACATATTTAGAAAATGGCAGGAATATGTAACATGGTGCTGGTGGGACTGCCTGTATTCACTGGGTGATTTTGAGTAGAATATAAATGTATATGTCACATTATCTAATAAAATGAGATATTGACATATGTCCATTAAATAGTAATTGGATTGCATTGTATTTATTGTATTATCCAATATTATCAGTCTTCTGTTTTGGTAATTTGTGTTGTTTGGTAGGTTTGCAAATCTCTGAAATTAGTTATTTCAATAACATCTGCTGGTCAGGCAGAATATTCTGGCATCATTACTTTTATATTCCTGATTACACTTTAGATTCAGTTGCTATGACTGGAGCTATCTATCTATATATATATATATATATATATATATATATATATATATATATCTATATTTTATAGATTTAAATGCACCTTTAAGTATTGTTATTACCCAGTTTTGAGTAAATTTTGACAATGTTTATAATGTTTAAAATTCACTTATAATCTCTAGTAAAAATGAGGAAAATGAAAGTGTAACTTTTATTCTTACACTGTTGTCCTTAGAATCATCTTATAATGTTTTCCTATCAGCAATAGGGTGTCAGTAGAAAATTTTCGTTTTTAATCATATCACCATGTGTTTTAGACTCTTTTTTCCTTCATGAACTTTTTATTTTTTGCAAACATTTGGACATTCATTTTTGAAATTAAATTAGTTTATCACTCCAATTGGCTAGTATGTATTTCTGAACCTGAATTTGAATCCACAAAGTTCTCAAAAAGATGGGAGCAGCATTGTGTGCATCTGTAACTCCTGTGCTCCTTTGGCAAGATAGGAATCAGGTACAGGAAAATCTCAGGACACTCTCAGGCAAATCAGTGTGAATAATAAAGAGACCTTGTCTTAAACAATATAGAGAATGAGAATAGATGCCCAAAATAGTTACATAATTTACATATATGTAATCTGTCACAAGTGCGGCAGCACTTCAATACACATACACATTTTGAAATGTGTGAGTATACTCATTTTACCTATGTATAAATATTCCTTAATCTTATATGTACATATGTGCATACATGCATGCATTCATGTGTGTGTAAAAAGGGTGTGTTTATAGTAAGATGCGTCATATATATCATTATAGCATATGCTGGCCAGGGATGTACTGTACCAGCTGGCCTTAAAAGCTGACAATGCTCTTGCCTCAGCATCTGAATGCAGAGATCACAGGAGGGAGCTATCAAGCCCAGCAATACTGCATACATCATCATAAAATTCATTGCTAACTTGCAGATTTATTCCTTTTCTACTAAAATCAACTTCAAGTTATTTTCCAAATTATCCTGATTCCCTCATCTTTAGTTCTCTTTGCTTCCCTAGTAGTTTCTAATATTCCTACTATTTCTGCCTGTCTATTCCTGTAAACAGAGGTATGGTCAGTTAAAAAGAAATGTGGCATAGACTAATACTCGTAAAAACGTACCCTAATTTCAAAGAACTTTTAGCCTATTTTTACACCATTGTGCTTTTATTCTTCAATTTTCAACTATGAAATAATTTCTGCAAAATGCTAAGTAAAAACCCCAAATTTGGATTAGAAGTAAACTGTAACCCACATTTGTTTCACTCCTAATTGGAAAGACTGATCATTGCTAGTTTCACCAATTTCTGTGGAGTTATTTGAATAAAGTCTATTAAATGCATTTAGGAAGCAAAAATACATGGAATGGGTGCTCATTTTATGAAGTGAACAAAAGCTAATTAGCTTCGACTTTCCATCGGCCTGTTTCCTACCATCACCTCTTCCCCTCACAACTCACTGCTCCACGTTCCTTTGCCCAATTTAGATGGTCACAAAATTCCTTCAAATGCTTTTTTTATAGTAGGACATACGGCCTGCTGAGGAAGATGAGGTAATTTACCTCTGTGGAGTGTTGGCATTTCCTTAATCTCTATTTCACTGTGGTAGTGTTCTATTGTCTCATTTTGGCACCACTCCTATGTGATCATCATGTGTATCACTTCTCTGTACATGCGCATTAGAGGCTGTGGATATGATGTGTTCAATGATTTTAGGTCATTTGTCTCCAACACCAATTCTAAACCCTAACGTAGAATGTCTAAAGATCATCCATTTTAGAATAATGTAAAATGACAATAATTTGAGAGGGAGGTTATAAGTTAGGCAAGAATAGTAGTTTCTTAGTTCATAATGACTTGTGAGATGTGCTCATAGCCTGTTTTTCAGCTCCTTTTTAGGGGTAATTCCAAAAACAAGTGCATGACTTGGCTGCTCAGTGTGGTGATACAATTATCCAGAATTTAAATCACATTCATGAAAATATAAATTTGGTTTATAAAAATTACTCATAGTTTATAGAAACAAAATGTGTTCCCTTTAAAGTGAGTTCCAATGGATAGCAGCCAATTTTCATAGACTTTAAATAAGTAAATTGTCTGAAGATTTGACCTGTCCAATTAAATAGATTTTGCCTGGAAAGTAACATTAGTATATAACAGACAAATTATTGGCAGGAAGATAATAAATGCTTGAAATTCCAGTTATCACACTTATTTAACAAAGGCCTGGTATTTCCCTAAGGACTACACTTAACTGTGAAACTGGAAAAAGAGCATCTTTAGATTCACTGTCAGTTCTTGTAAGACATGAAGTGTTTGCAAAACTTCACACATAAATCTCTTCAGTTCACGACACAGCTTCTGTAAAATAATACTAAACTTAGAAACTGAGTAATTCGTCATTTTTCATTTTAAAGACTAGAAAATACTATCCTTTAGAAAACTCTACTGTGTAGTTGACAAGCAAAAATGTAAATGACGAGAAAATTAAGGTCGCATACATATATAGAATCGCCATTATTATTCCATATAAGGGTACAGATGAGGGGGCACTAAAATTTGAATTTTTACTATACTATTGATAAACTCATTTTCAGTCATAAATTGTGTCTGATTTTATAATTTTTTCAAAATTTGAATCACTATTTTTTGGTTCCTTTAGCTCTAAGTCAGCCAGATAAACAAAACGTTATTAATTAGTAAGGAAAAGGCTAAATAGATTAACTAACATAAAGAAACCCTATAGGAACTCATTACTTGCATACAACCTCACTGGAAAAAAATTTGTCTTTGATCAAGATCATTGAAAGGTTGGATCTGTCTAAGTTGATGTCACCTTAAAGTCCTACGGAAGAGGATTTCCTTTATTAGCTGCTTTTCTTGTGGTGGTTTGATAGGAATGGCCCTCATAGGTGCATATGGTTGAATGCTTGGTACCCAGTTACTGAAACTATTTGGGAAGGATTAGAGAGTATGCTGTTGTTGGAGTAGGTGTTGTCTTGTTGGAGTGATTGTGTCACTGGATGTGGGCTTTCAGGTTTCAAAAGCCCACAGCAGGCCCAGTCTTGCTCTCTATTTTTCTTTCTCTCTGTTGCCTGAGTATCAGGATGGTAAGCTCTCAAACACTGCTCCTGTGCTCTATCTGTCTGCTTTCTACCATGATGATTACTGTCTAACCCTGTAAATCTGTAAACAAATATCCAACTAAATGCTTCTTTTTTATATGGTGACTCCTTGTAGCAATATAACAGCAACTAAACCAGAAGTTAGTACTAGGAGTTCACAGGCCTGATAATGCTTTTGTTTGGAAGTATATGGTTGACTTTGGGACATTGGACTAGAAAAGCAGTTAAACACTTTAAGTAAGACTTAATGCACCATCCTAACATGAGTACTGACTACAGTAATACTGAGATGAGAACGATAAAGATTATGGCAGCCAAGCTGAAGAAATTTCAGTGGTGAGGAATATTAGCAGCTGGCATACAGACCATTCTTGCGAATTTGGAAAAGAATGTGACTGCTTTCTGCTGTTGTCCTGAGGCTAAGTTAAAGAGTTTGGGATTAATATTCTTGGCAGTAAACATTTAAAGACAGCCTAGGATTAACAGTGTCATGATCACTTGTGTGTAAACATATAATTAAAAGGCAAATACAAGGAAAAAAGAAATAGAAAATGCAACAGTTTGAGGAGAAAAGAATCACCAGGAAATGTAATGTTGGAGCCAGGTCTTGTGCTGATAAGTAGATAAGAAGTTTAAAGAAAAGTCTGATGCTAAATGAATTGAAATGATTTTTAAAATGATAATAAAATACCACACGAGGCTACACCTACAACCTGATAAGGTAATGGACTGAAGAATTTCCTCTACCTAAAAACCATTAATAAGTCAATGTTTATATAGTTTATACAAATATATAAACCAGGTACCACTCCAGCAAGCAGGACAAAAAAAACAGCTATAGCCACTGGGAAGGAGGTGTGGAATTTCCTCACATATTAAGGAATGTCTCTGAGGAAGGGCTTTCCAAGCATATGGTAGGGGTGTCCCTATAGAGGTCTGGAGAGGCCCTGACACAAAACTTTCAAAGTGGATGCTGAGTTATTAGGTGATACCAAAGACATTAAAGGGGCCAGAGCTGCGGGATATCTGCCAAAAAGAGCAACTAAACAGTTTGCTCATGAGAAGTGTGTTGCAATCAGGAAGTTATAAGGGAACAGACATGTAAGGCAGAATTTGGAGTTTGCTCTTCCTGGTTATGGTCTTGCTTTGGTCCAGTGTTTCAACACTGTGTCACTTTCCTCCTTTTTGGAATGGTAATGTATATTCTGTGCTACTGTATGATAGATGTATATGACTTTGTTTCTGATTTTGGTTTTACATGGTGTTACTGCTAAAAGATTGTCTTGAGCCTCAGAAGGGTTTTGGACTGTTAAAATGTCTTAAGACTGGGATAGACTATAGGGGCTTTTGGAATTGGACTTAATTCATTTTATACTATGATATGGGTACAAGCCTTG